>NW_028317844.1:6782500-8002500 GCF_062004578.1 Staurois parvus
AGACCTAGATTGAAAACAATAAACTTTAGATCCGAATTTACAATCATAAAACACATTTTACATTATTATTTGCCTTCAGCATAACCCTGTAGTGTAAGCTCTAACGAGCAGGGCCCTCTGATTCCTCCTGTATTGAATTGTATTGTAACTGTACTGTCTGCCCTCATGTTGTAAAGCAGAGCGGGAACTGTTGTCGATATATAAACCCTATATAGTAATAATAACAATAATAATAATAATGTACTGCTAAGAAATACCTATCAATATAAAATATAGTTAATATTTCCAGACTTTAGAGGTCCTCCGTGAGGCACGTAGAGAAGCAGACAGGGAAATAATTACATATTTCTTTCCGTACATAAGCACTTCCACATCACATATAGACATCTTCAGACAAGCCAACTGAGTATGTTTATATATGAAGCAGAAACCCAGCCTTTGCTTAGATCAGTGTTTCTCAACTCCAGTCCTCATGGACCCCCAACAGGTCATGTTTTCAGGATTTCCCTCAGATGAAACAGCTGTGGTAATTACTAAAGCAGTGAAACTGATCAAATCACCTGTGCAAAATAATGGAAATCCTGAAAACATGACCTGTTGGGGGTCCATGAGGACTGGAGTTGAGAAACACTGGCTTAGATGAACTTAGTATGTGATATGGGAGCTCAAAACAGCATATCTATGGAATACTCAAAACAGGATATGTATGGGATACACATACTTTACCAAGTTGTTTCTCAATATAATCCAATGACATACACAACTTCTTAAAATATGAAAGCCTGAGGCCAAAAATGTAATACTGTATATTGCAGCTTACTAAGCATTAGATATGGTGGCTGCATTAGTTTTCTTTAGGCTTTTTTCGCCTGGGGATCAGGCCAGTAACACACCTCAAGTATTAGAGTGCCTTCACTCTGGATGAAGGAGCAACAGAGACACCGCTTCACAGCAACATTGTCAGTCTGGGGGGAGGGGAATGTTAGATGGATTAGCAGATTTAGATACACCAATGAACTGAAGCCAAGCTCTAGCTAACACTTTTTAAACAGTTACAGCGGCAGTTTAGTTCCTTTTTGATAAAGGTTTTACATAAATAAAAGCTGACCATTGTAAGAACCCCTGCCAGTGTTGAATGGTTTTTCTTAACCCTCTGACTATTACATCTGCAGGACAGCTTGTTCTGTTGAAAAGCAACAGACTTACTGACTAGATCACTAGGTGAAAATAAGGGAAAGAATAAAGAAAAATAATGTAGACATCACATCTAAGAATTGATACACTGATATATAATAAATGCTTGCTTTTGTGTTTAATACTGGTTTGGCTGTCTTGTTGACCCAATGGTTTCAGTCATTTCTAAAGTCACTAATCAGAACAAGTATGCAGTCTAGGAGTTTTGGCTTGGTCATGGACTTCCTGATCTACATGCTTGTTCGAAGTCACCACCTAAAAGTAGTGAAGCCAGAGACAGCAAGGCACCTAGCCTTTTCAGGAGATCAGTATTGGAATCCTCTAGATTTCTGTAAGCACAGGGTCCCTTTAAAGCCAAAGTGGCCTCATTGGCAGCAGCATTTTTTAACACACACCTGATTTCTTGTCCAACATTGCTTCATTTTATTTATTCTTCTTGCCCCAAATACAGTATGCAGACAGCAATGTTGAATAATGTCAAATATATGCATTGAGCTAAAGTTTGGGAATGCGAACATCTATAAATTGTATTGATAAAAAAAATGTATATGTTTTTGTTCTTGGGTATAATGTACCTTTTAAGTAAAAGCAATGATCACATATGATGCAATAACACAACTGAAAAAAAATATTAGACTAACAACATAAACTTTAAAGGAAACAATCTCCACGTGAATTCAGTTAAAGCGATTCTAAAGGTTCATTTTTTTTTTGTAAAATAATAAACATGTCTATACTTACCTACTGTGTGCAGTGGTTTTGCACAGCACAGCCTGGATCCTCCTCTTCTTGGGTCCCCTGCAGGCTCTAGTGGCTCCTCCTGTATGTCGGGTGCCCCCACAGCAAGCAGCTTGCTATGGGGGCACCTGCTGCTCCATGTGTCCATTCACGCAAAGTCGCAGCTTGGCTCCACCCCCTCTCTCCTCATTGGCTGACTAGCTGTGATTGACAGCAGCGGGAGCCAATGGCTCAGCCAATGAGGAGGCAGAGACCCGGGACAGCCGAGGCTGTCATTCACGTCGCTGGACCGCGATGAGGGTCAGGTAAGTATTGAGGGGCTGGGGGCACTGCTGCACACAGAAGGTTTTTGCATGAATGCATGAAGGTAAAAACACCTTCAGCCTTTACAACCACTTTAAGTTAAAGAATATGTAAACCCAACATTTCACGTTCTTGATATGTGCCTGCTGTACCATGTGCTTGTATGAAAAAGTATCCTGTTGTCTTTGTATTGCTTCCTTTGTGTGAAATACCTGGCGTTCCCACCAGTCCCTCTGCTTTCCTATTAAAAACTGACCACACTAGGCAGTATGGTCAGTTCTGCAGGGAACTCATTGTGCTCTCCTCCAATGATCAGTCTTGTGCTGACACCCCCCCCCCCACCGACACACACACACACAGAAAAGATCAGTGTGTGCTGTTTCTCCTCCCCTAGCTCTTATGCAGCTGAGAAGTGTATATTATGTTCTATACACAACTATTATATATTATATCTATACACAAATGTTTTGCCTTTCACTCCTATTTTAAACTGAATAGGTCGATTTACAAGGTGAGGGTTTACAATCACATTGCAATGTGCCAACAATTAAAAATTAATCTTCCTCTGATTACACTAGCAGAGAGGAATAAATAAGTTGCCATGGGTTACTGCACTCAGAACGTCATCACTATATTTTGTTCAGCTCTCTAGACTAAGAATACCTTTCTTCTTTCATATTAACAGGTAAAATTAGTAAGTGCAACCCTAAAATGTGTAGAATCACTCCCATAAAGGGGATTCTAAAGCAAAGCTACCTGACACTGATTCATATCAGTCATAAAAACATTAAATATTTATTTTGAATCCCGGAGAAAAGGGTTTCCTGTGCTAGGACAGCCAGTATTTTCCTCATAAAGAATTGACAAGTCTACTTTCCCATGGAACAAGATAAGCCAGTTCAGCTTGCGGTTCTAGAGTTCTGATAAGCATGGAGATTTGATCTGTGCAGCCAGTCATTAGAATCCCCTGAACTCGGCACAGTGAAAGCAGTCTGCGATCACAGTGCACTGGACTAAATTATTCTTTCATGAATAACATACCACCTGCTACTGTTTTCCTACACACATGAAACCATCACATTCAAAATGCTGTAAAGGATACATGGGCAAGTAGATCATGAAATCTCACCCGCATTAACTAGATCTATGGTTAATAGGTGCAAAAAGAATACTTTGCATTGAAATAAAATAATTTGAATATGTTAAAGTCAATTCCATAGACAGGTAACCACAATATTACTTTAAAATGATGCTGTTTAATGAGGAAATGTTAAATAACAAATACACCTTTCTGAAGCTGGTTAATAATATGTTTGTGGCATACATAGCAACCAGAATCTGTTATTCTTCCAGGGCAGCTTAAGGCTACATTCGCACTAGCTTTGTTAGCAGGCGTTAGACAGGCGTTTGGGAAGCGTTTTTAACTCTCCTCAAATGCCTATGGAAATTCTACACATGGCATTACACAGTGCTGTTCACACTGAAGAGTTAGCGTCGCGGCAAAATTGACGTCTCATGTGGAGTCATGGGGGAGTTGAAGCCTACCATTCAAGTCTATGGTGATGCTCCTGGGAAGCATTTGCAGGGCGTTAATACCATTAAACTTCATTGTAGGAGTTTGTGGTGCAGCTTTAACGCTTGGCAAACGCCTCTCAAACACCTCCAACGCTCATAGGGTGTTTGGGGAGCATTAAAAACGCTTCTCAAATGCCTGTTTAACGCCTGTCAAATGCTATAGGGGTGTTTGGCAAGCATTAGAAATTAGTCAAGTGTGAACAAGCCCTAAAAGGCCAATTCTATCTAAAACAAATAGTTTAGATTTGTGTGGTTACTTAAAATTTGAGTCCTATGCTGCCTTCTTGTATATCTCTGGGATTTGAGTAGTAAATATCCTCACTCGGAATTTCCAACTCCCTAACTCTCATGTCATTTACAAGGCTAAATTAGGATATCCCATTTCCCCAACAGATTGTGCAAATTGTATTGTAAACAAGAAAAGCACACCATATACAGAAGGAATGAGCAAAACCGTTATTATTGTCCTGTTAAAGGAAACCTAGGAAAACTCAACCAATTTCAGTTTTGCATGCAGCAGACGTTTACAATAATAGGAACAATCTACTGGATTTCTATGGAAAAAATAGGTAGAGTTTTTCCTACAGACACTAGTTGGCTCAACATTCAGTTTAACAAGGAGCATTAAGAACATGTTACGTACCCCATAGCAAATTCATCAAGGTTAGTTTTTCCCATAAGTACTGCTCCTTGATCAAGTAGTTTCTGCACAACGGTGGCATTATAGGGTGGAATGTAACCTTAAAAATATGATAATGTTAATTATGAAAAGAACATTAAAGTTCTAGGAACAACAACATCTTGCAAGATCATGTGTGAAATCTCCAGAAGAGGCAATCATTTACCTTTAAGCATTTGTGATGCACATGTTGTCTCTATATTGGCAGTGCTAAAGTTGTCTTTAACTGCAACTGGGATACCGTCTAATTCCCCAAGGGGCTTGCCTGTAATGAAAAACAAGTTTCACTTTGAGCAAAAAAAAAAACAAAACACGGGAAACATGACATGGGTTTGTAAGCAAGGCATGGCTTACTCCATATATGTGATATGTCATTAATGCAGCATCCACCTGTTTAAACTGATCTTGCCTCCTCTTTTTTGTTACTAGTAGTGATGGATTATAAGCATTTACATTAGTTTGTATTCTGCATATGAAATAAAAAGTTCCTGTTAGGTAGGCTGTATGGAGGCCCGTGATTTCAGGGGACAGCAACCCTGACTTAATACAACTAAACTCCAGGCAAAAAAAACTATGTGTTTAAAAGTTACTATTTCACAAAAACACATCCTAGAATTAAAGGTGTCTGCAAATGTAGCCAGGTGCTTGGCTAAGAAAGGAGAGTGAAAAACACACTGGCTGCAGCTACTCTCTGTAGCTGCTGCCCTTCGGTATTGAACTGGTTAACAGCAAGATGAAGGCGCTGCTGAGCAAAAAGAGTTAAATAGACTCAGGCAGCAGTGTACTGTGAGAACTGTAGTCCAGAGCAAAAAGACTCTACTGTCATCAAGAGCATTTGAATGGCATTTCCCAGTGAGAGATTGCCAGAAGGAACGCAAAGCGCTGCATTTTCTCAGGCTCTACAAGACACAGCTTCCTCTTGCCGAAAGGGAGACCAAACAGTGCACATCGCTGTTCAGTGTGCATTGTCACTGCTGTATATCTGTAGCCTGAGTGGGATCCGGAGTTCGGTGGTGCGAACAGCCAGAGTCACCTGGGTTTAGAGCAGAGTGGACCAATTGCTGTTTTTGGCTGGATGGTGAGCTGCAATATCACTGAGACTGGTGAACTGCGTCTGTGGGGATTTACTATCTGCTGCTAGAGAGACTGAGCACTTTTGGATCTGACCAAAGAGCTATCTAGTAGCTTTATTGCTGTCTGCAGGCTGGCCTAGAACTATTCTCAAGTGCACCAATGGTACAAATGGGCCCTAATGCCCCCTGCCACGGATCCACAGGTGCATGGCGACGTCGTCATTGATGACGAAACACGTAGGGAGGAGCTAGAGCGTGACGTTATCGTGCACCGCAACGTTGTGGCCATCTTGTTGGTTTGAAACATACCACCAGTGATGTGCTGTTTTGCACTATTTATCATGTACGTTTTATACTGCATTTGAGGCATTAAATATTTACTCTAATTACTACACTATGAGGAACCCTTTTATATTTGAATCGGATTGTCCTCTATGAGGATATTATTTATTTTAGGTTCACCATTGAGTCCATTTAGTGTGAAGATCTGGATTTAAAGAGTACATAAGTCTTTGGCTTGTCTCTGAGGATCATACAGCGCATTTTAACCCTTCCTTGAGGGTCAGTGTGTTTGGTGGTGATGAAGGATTTCTCCTTTTTTCCTCTTAGCGGTTTCTGGGTTATCTATATGAGTGCTGTGGATTTGTGGCAGGGGGGCATATTTCCTAAATACCTCAAACCTTGTGGATTGGACTTTTATATTTTTCCCATTTATGAACTATTTTAGCACCGCACCTTATATATCATACCTAAAATGTAGACTTTCATAAATGGATATAACCAGCATTTAAAGTAAATGTAACCTCTAACAGAATGACAGTCACACTAAAACAGAAGTGCCTGAGAAAAAAAAAAAAAAGGACATTTTTGACAGCATCGGCAGGTATCATTATTTAACCACTTCAGCCCCGGAAGGTGTTCCCCCTTCCTGAAAAGGCCATTTCTTGCTATTCAGCACTGCGCTATTTTTGCTATTTAGCACTGCGCTGGTAATTGTGTGGTCGTGCAACACTTTTTTCACATTTATGTCCTTTTTTCACACAAATAGAGCTTTCTTTAGGTGGTATTTTATCCTTTGTGATATAAATAAAAAAAGACTGAACAAAGACTGAACTTTGAAGAAAAAAAAAAAACCTATATTTTCTGTTACAAAAAAAATATACAATAAACTCAAATTTAGTCGTAAATTTAGACCAAAATGTATTCTGCTACTTGTCTTTGCTAAAAAAAATCCCAATACGTGTATATCAATTGGTTTGTGTGAAAGTTATAGCTACTACCCTAGTATTTCAGGGCCAACTTTAGAAGCTTATGCCACATGTTACCCACTCTTCTAAACCACTTGAAGACCAAGCCTACTTTATTTACATGAATAAAACAGGTTTTTTTTTGCTAGAAAATGACTATGAACCCCCAAACATGTTTTTTTAAGCAGAGGCCCTGGAGAATAAAATGGTGGGTGTTGTAATTTTTTCATGTCACACAGTATGTGTGCAGCGATTTTTCAAATGCAATTTTTTGGGAAAAAATACACTTGTTTGAATTTTAATGCACAAAAACACAATATATTGTCCAATTATTTGATAAAATATAAAAGATGATGTTACGCCAAGTAAACAGATACCAAACTTGACATGCTTTAAAATTGCGTACACCTGTGTAACAGCAACAAACTGTAAATTTTTACTCTTTAAAAGCCTTTACAATTTACTACTTTAGATTTACACAGGAGGTCTAGTGCTAGAATTACTGCCCTCGATTTGATGTTCGTGATGAAACCTCACATGCATGGTGCAATCTCTGTTTACATACCAACACGGGAAATATCCGCCGTGATAGCAATAGTCAGTGACAGGTACTCTTTTCTGAGAAATCTGGAGTATATTAGACTCTAGATCTCCCCTCTTAAAGCATCTGATCACACCAAGAAGTATGATCAGATGCTTTCCCAACTACTTTGATTAAATACTTTTATCAAAGTAGGTCAATGTTACTGTAGTAACTTCAAAACTAACCTGGAGGGGTGATCAAGGATTTTTTTTCACACTTTGCACTGCAGGTGCAATAAAGATGATTGCACCTGCAATGTAATGCTTGCTTTGAACTGTGATTCATGGGTTAAGTTCATGACAGTTCAAAATACTATTGATCTGTGATTGGCTACAGCTAATCTGGTACATTTTACTGGCTGGAAGCTAAAAAGAGTGGGAAATTTGAGTGGAGAGTGAAAAACCGTTTTGCTTTTGACTGCTGGTGATTGTTGGTGCTTGTAGTTGTTTATTTTCTTTTTTGGGGGTCTTGCTAGCAGCTTTTACTTTTTTTAAATCACTTTTTAAATAGCATTTTTTTCCTTTCCTTTCCTCAGTCTGCTAATTAAGGGGAGGGGTTAATTCATCACAGGTGCTACAGGTACTATATAAAATTACTGTAGAGCTCACGCTGAGCTTGCGCATTCTTAAGCTTGCCTCTATTTTGCTTGCTGGACCTTTGAGCAAGTAGACCTTTGATTAAGTGGAGTTAAAAAACTGGAGTGGAAAACAGGAGATTATAATAGGAGTCTTCTAACCTGTAAGTGACAACTGATATTTCCTGTTAGTAATAATATTATTGTAACTGGGATAAAGAGTGCTAGCAGGGTGGAAGGTTTTGTGCAGTGCACAGTGTGCCGCATGTATACAGCAATGGAGAAACAGCTCCAGGATGGATACCGCTGCAAACAGATGTGAGCGGGTTGCCCTTCTGGAAGCTCACGTTAGAGATCTGGAGGAGCAAGTTGCAACACTGGGAAGAACCAACAACCTTGAAAGGAGTCTTCAGCTCTCCGAGCAGGTAGCAATGGGATTGATGTGAAGGGTGCAAGGGCTAGTCAGGATTATCAGGTAGGAAGATGGGTTACTGTAGCGAGAGGGAGTGGTAGGGGCTCACAGAAAAAGAAGGCTGGCTCTGGGTTTGAGCACCCAAACAGATTTGCCAAGTTGGGTGAAGATGTGGTGATGGCAAGCTCAGGGGTGGCAGCCCTGGATGTCACTGCTATCCCTAACAGTCGGGAGGGTCAGTCCTTATTGGTGGGTGGAATTGGGAAAGATGGGGGGGAGGCTATGGCAGATGATAAGAAGGTTCTCATGTGAAAAACAACCATTGGAATTGGTACCATTTGTGCGAAAATAAAAAATATGCAAAATACTTGTGCACAAGGTGTCAATGAATTAAAGTGTTTGTTCACCAATGCCAGAAGTCTGCCAAGCAAAATAGGTGAGTTGGAAGCTTTGGTGCATGAAGAGAACTATGATTTAATTGGAATAGCTGAATATTGTCTTCATTCTTCACATAACTGGGTTATTAATATTCCTGGCTATGTTCTCTTTCAGAGAGACAAGGTAAAAGGAAAGGTGGTAGTGTCTGTCTCTATGTGAGAAGTGATCTCAGTGTGTGAAAGCACCTAGCTGATGGAGAGTGTGATGAGGCTGAAGCATTATGGGTGGAACTGCATGTGGGGGCGCATATTAAAAAAGGTAATCATTGGAGTTTGTTATAGGCCACCCAGTGTTAATGAGGAGATGGAGACTCAGCTCTTTGGACAGATCGAAAGGGTTGCAAGGGCTGGGACAGTGGTAATAATGGGGGATTTTAACTACCCGGAAATTGACTGGAGTAATGGTACTGCAGGAACAGTTAAAGGGCAAACATTTATAAACTTACTACAGGACAATTTTATGGTACAGTTCATAGAGGCCCCTACTAGGAATGATTCTCTGCTGGACTTGGTAATCTCAGACCAAGCACAGCTTATTACTAATGTCAATATAAATAACATCTGAGTAGCAGTGACCATAACATGATTTCATTTATTGTTAGCTGAAAACAACAAGCACATATGGCAAAAATAAACAACAACAAGCACAAACGGGAAAAATAAAAACGATCAAGAGAACTAATTTTCCGAGGCTGAGAACTGCTCTCCAAGACTTAGACTGGGAGGGAAAGTTGGCATCGATGAACACAACACAGAAATGGGAGTTCTTCAAAGACTGTATGTGAACACACTGCAAAATATATTCCCATGGTCAACAAGTTTAACCACTTGCCTACCGGGCACTTATACCCCCTTCTTTACCAGGCCAATTTTCAGCTTTCAGGGCTGCCGCACTTTGATTGACAATTGTGCGGTCATGCAACATTGTACCCATATGAAATTTTGATCATTTTTTTCTCACAAATAGAGCTTTCTTTTGGTGGTATTTAATCGCCACTGGGCACTTTACTTTTTGCGCTAAAAATAAAAAAATTGTAAAAAATGTGAAAAAAAAAAAGTTTCTTTGTTTCTATTATAAAATTTTTCAAACAGGTATTTTTTCTCCTTCACTGATGTGCGTTGATGAGGCAGCACTGATGGGCACTGATAGGCGGCACTGATAGGCAGCACTAAAGGGCACTGATAGGCAGTACTAATGAGGTGGCACGAATAGGTGGCACTGATAGACAGCACTAATGAGGTGTCACGGATAGGCGGCACTAATATGCAGCACTGATAGGCGGCACTGATAGGTGACACTGATGATGGGTACTGATAGACAGCACTGACTGGCATCACTGCTGGGCACTGACTGGTGGCACTGACTGGCACAACCCCTGGGCACTGACTGGTGGCACTGACTGGCAGCACTGCTGGGCTGCACTGGTGGGCGGCACAGGTGGGTGGGCACAGGTGGGTGGCACTGGTGGGCACAGGTGGGTGGGCACAGGTAGGTGGCACTGCAGAGTGGCACAGGTGGGTGCACTGCTGGGCACAGGTAGGTGGCACTGCAGAGTGGCACAGGTGGGTGCACTGCTGGGCACAGGTGGGTGCACTGCTGGGCGCACTGCTGGGCACAGGTGGGCGGAGCTTGCGGGCGGCACTGCTGGGCACCGATCATCAGGGCACTGATCATCAGATCAGTGCCCTGATGATCGGTGCCGATCCCCGCTCTGACAACTGCCGGTTCTCGGCAGTACTTTCCTCACGATCTGACAGCGTGAGGAAAGTGCAGCCGAGAACCGGCACTTGCATTTTCCTCTGATCAGCATGTCATTGGACACCGCCGATCACGTGGTAAAAGGCCGCTGTGATTGGCCTTTTACCACATCACGTGATCAGCTGTGTCCGTAGGACACAGCGATCACGGAGATCGCCGGGTGCGCGCCCAGGAGAGCGCGTTCTGGGAGGACGTCATATGACGTCCACCCAGAACTGGCTGGCCGCAGTGCAGCCGTCATTCGGCTATCTGCGGTCGGCTATAGTTAAAGGCTAAAAATCAAACTTATGTGGCTTACGGCCAAAGTTAAAAAAGCTATAAAAAATAAAAGAGCTTTTATTAAAAATAAAAATGAAAGAATGCTATCATCGTTTAAACAATACAAAGAATATAACAAAATATGCAAAAATGAAATTAAGGCTGCAAAAATTGAAAACGAATGACAGATTGCAAAAGATAACAGGACAAACCCCCAAAAATTCTTCAAATATATTAATACTAAAAAGGTTCGGTCCGAGCATGTAGGCACTTTACAAAATAATCTAGAGTGGGTGACTGGGGACAAAGAAGGCAAATTTATTAAATACCTCCTTCAGCTCTGTGTATACAAAGGAGCATGGGGGAGCTCTTGTCCACAATGGGCATGGTATTGATACAATGGCGTCCACCCTCTGATGAAGTGCCGTAGCACGAAAGGCCTCAGGAGGAGCCAGTAGCAAGTGTGACTTCCTGGCCACTGAGACCAGGAGGAGGTCCGGTGGTCTCTGATTCTTACCTGCCGGGTTAGTACATGTTTTATTTATCTTTCACACTTACCAGTCCGCTTGATGGCCGATGGTATTTGTATGCACATGTGACCCTGGCTTAACTACTGTTGATCCAATAAAGTTTTGAACCTACTACACTATTGGCGTTCCCTTTTTTCTTTGACCCTCTTGCTGGAGGGTTTCAGATCTACATCTACCATTTCTGGGGTACCTGGAACCAGGAGGGGGACCCCTGTCTACCTATCATTTGGGGCAAGAGGGCTCTCTGGACCTGGAGGTATATTACTACACCCAAGGCTGATGTCAGTGTTTAAGAGGGATGATCTATGTGTTCTCTGGATCTGCATGCCTGGCTGGTCATCTGGATAAAATTACACACATGCGCATTTAAAATGCGCGGTCGGTGAGTGCGCATTTTTTCTGTTTGATTCCAGTCACCTAATGAGGAGGAGGCCTTCACATGTTTGATTATTTTATTGTGAAAGGACTTTACGAACTATTTCACTTTTATTATTTTTAATTATATTACAGCGCTGCACTATATATTTAATATGCTTGTTATGAGGTCCAGTGATTCCTTGGAGTGTTTCAGCAGCTGATTTTTTGAGCGCTCGCTTTACTTTTATTCTATGGTATTGATACAGCCCCAGGTGATCCAAATTGGCTCACAACTGATATGATCTAGAAATATTTAGACAGAATAAAAGGTGAATAAAGCACCTGGACCAGATGGCATACACCCATGGGTCCTTAAAAAATTGAGCTCTGTCATTTCAAAGCCATTGTTTCTCATTTTTAGGGAACCTTTAATGATTGGCATAGTACAACTGGATTGGCGTAAGGCCAATGTGATGCCTATTATTAAAAAAGGATCAAAATCTTCACCAAGTAATTATATACCTGTTAGTTTAACTTCTATAGTTGTGAAGATACTGGAGAGTTTAATAAAAGACCACAAAGAAGAGTTCTTGCTGGAAAAAAATATTTTAACCAACAGACAGCATGGATTCATGAAAGACAGAAGTTGTCAAACAAATCTGATTTCTTTTTATGATGAGGTGAGCAAAACCTTGGACAGAGGGGTGGTAGTGGATTTTGCAAAAGCATTCAGTAATGGGACCCTTACTTTTTAATACATTTATAAACAATATAGAGTCTGGGATTAAAAATACTGTTTCAGTCTTTGCAGATGACACCAAGCTTTGCAGTGGAATAACGTCCTTACAGTTGTCTTCAATTTACAAGCTGACCTCAATGAACTGTTTAATTGGGCAAAGTATGTGGCAAATGAGGTTTAATGTTGATAAATGTAAGGTTCTGCACTTGGGGGCTAAGAATATGCATGTATCATACATACGAGGGGGGTACAACTGGGGGAATCAATGGTGGAGAAGGATCTGGAAGTTCTGGAAGATCACAAGCTTAATAATGGCATGCAATTCCAAGCTGCAGTTTCTAAAGTGAGCAAAATCCTCTCTTGTATTAAAAGAGGTATAGACTCCAGAGAGAGAGAAAGTTATAATTTTACCCCTGTACAAATCATTAGTAAGACCTCATCTGGAATATGCAGTTCAGTTTTGGGCACCAATTTACAAAAAGAACATTGGGGAACTGGAGAAAGTGCAGCAAAGGGCAACCAAACTGACAAGAGGCATGGAGGAGCTCAGCTATGAGAAAAGATTAACTGAACTTATTCTCTCTTCAGAAGAGGACATTAAGGGGGTCAACATGTATAAATACATCAGTGGGTCATATAGTGAACTCGGTGCAGAGTTATTCACCCTGAGGTCATCACGGAGGACATGGGGATACTCTTTATGTCTGTAGGAAAAGAGATTTAATCTCCAAATACGGAAAGGTTTCTTCACAGTAAGAGCTGTGAATATGTGGAATAAAATAGAATGGGTAACCTGTAGGTAAAGAGAAAATATGAGAGTTTACTACCACTTTAACATCTGGGGCTATCAAAGGGTTAACAGAGTGCTGTTTGTGCTTACTGTGTGCAGTTTTACTACTGGATGTACTGCTTTTTATCTCTCTGCTTTGAAAAGAGATAGAAAGCAACACGTCCCTGTTGACAGGAGAGAGACCTGTGTTGTTTACACTCACAGATCTCTCTCCTGTCAGCTGTTCCGCCGATCACCGGCTCCCGGCCATGAGTCACTGGCAGGGACCCGGTGACTGACATCTCCAGGAGCCAATGACAGCGCAGGTAGGGCAGAACGCGCCCCCCTACCTGGAAATGCAAAATCACGTACAGTATTTAAACGTGGTTTTGCACAGCTTGGCCGCCCTGTAGCAGTATATCTGCTATAGGGTGGTCCTCAAATAGTTAAAGCGATTCTAAAAGGTTAAATTTTTTTAAAATAACAAACATGTCTATACTTACTTATGTGCAGTGGTTTTGCATCGAGCAGCCTGGATCCTCCCCTTCTTGGGTCCCCCGCAGGCTCTAATGGCCCCTCGCACCTGTCAGGTGCCCCCACAGCAAGCAGCTTGCTATGGGGGCACCCCCTGTTCCGTGTGTCCATTCACACAGGGAGCTGTTGCTTGGCCCCACCCCCTCTCCTCATTGGTTGACTAGCTGTGATTGACAGCAGTGGGAGCCAGTGGCTCCTGCTTGCTGTCTCAGCCAATGAGGAAGCAGAGACCCAGGACAACCGAGGCTGTTGCTCAAATTGCTGGATCGCGATGAGGCTCAGGAAAGTATTGAGGGCTGGGGGCACTGCTGCACACAGAAGGTTTTTTTACCTTCATGCATAGAATGCATGAAGGTAAAAAACCTTCAGCTTTTACAACCACTTTAATCTTTTTAATAAACATTGACGAGTTACTCTGATACTGCACCATGAGATCCTTTTTGGTTTATATTTTGCATTGATCTGATTGGAGTCCTTTTCTCAAGCCATACTAATAGTGCACCTTATATAGAACTATACCTTGTCTGAAGCGTTTTTCTGCCTCAGCGGCTTGTTTAAGAGCAACTTCTTCAGTTACATTTATGTAGGCATTAAGAAATCTGGTTTCCTTGATGGACGACAGACACTTCTGGCACAGTTCTACAGGGCTTAGTTGTCCACGCCTCAAGGCAGCAGCTGCCTGTGAATAAGTAAAAACAAGAATTAAATAATCTACAAAAACACAAAGAACAACACATACAAGTTATGTAAATAACAACAAACACAATCAGTGCCACTAATGATTCCAAGCAGTAGTGGTGCCAGTGGAGAGGTCTGCAGACTCCTAATTTGCAATGGGACTTTCCTCAGGAACGGTTAGGCTCTGTGATGTAGGACATAACAGTGGCATACGGGTCTGAGAATGAAACCAAAGTGAGTAGCAGAGGATATGGGATTCCAACAGTCCTGGAAATGTTCAATGCTGTAGGATCTGACTGAGGCTACAGCACTTGAACAGAATAAAGGTCGCATGAAAAAGGACATGGGCTATTGGAGAGGTCAATATAATACCTTTTCTTTTGCAGGAAACTGACAAGATTGTATTTAGGCGATAATGATACTATTGCTCTGAAGGCCTCCTGTCATGAGAAAACGATGGAAGCTGCCATTACTTCAGAAAATACTACCTCTCAAAGTTTTTTTTAAGCCAGGTGGTCAGAATAACAGCCAAGCAACTTTCATTTTCTAAAGCAGGTTAGCACTGGCAGTTCCATCTTTTTTTCAAAGACTTATGAGAACTGTGTGCCACCATACTGGGTCCAATACACATGTCCAAATGTTTTGTATTTGTGTAAAAAAATCTTACAACACAAAAAAAGTCTGGGGCCAGAATGAGGCTGAACTGGGCAGTGCTGTCAGGAGATGACAGCAGTTCCAGCTTGACAGCTCAGAATGCAAGCTTTCATGACTAGTACCTTCACTCTGATTACAGGACAGGTGTCTCCAAGGTTGAAGTACTAATGTTCAGGCTGCAAACTCAGCCACCATGTCACTCTCACCATTCTGGGTGAGTTTTTAGCAGTTTAGCCCCACGTGTGCCTCACTGTAATCAACAGCTGTTTCCACTGCTGCATGCTCTCTTCTCTGCCAGTTTTTCTGGAAGTGATAGTTGTATGATGCTGGTAGTTGATTTTCCTGGTACATGCCCTGATCAAGTCACTATTTTGTAGAGCAATTTATTTTTATTTTCTTGAATACCATTTGTCCAGGGCAGTTTTGAAAATGTTCACATACATGTTAAAATCAGCATTTTTTTCTATAAAATTACTTGGAACCCCAAAACATTACATATTTTCTGAAAGCAAAGACCCTGGTGAATAAAATGATGGCCGTTGCAATTTTTTTATGTCACATGATAGTTGCACAGCCATTAATCAAATGCAAAATTTCAGGAAAACCATACCTAAATGAACTTTAGTGCACACACACAATATAACATCCAATATACCAAACATATTAATATTTAAAATTGTGCACACCTGGGAAATGGTGGCAAAGGAAGGTACCTTAAACTGTCCATAGGTGGTGTTTTAAAAGTCTGTACAGGTTATCAGTTTATAGTTAATTGTGAATTATAGCCTTCTAAATCTTGCTCTCACTCCAACATTTGCAGTGACTAACACCGTTTACATATACATGTCGTAGTTAACACTTGTTCACACCAATGTGATTTGTCATGCGATTTGACAGTTCAAAATCGCATGATAAAGTGCACCTTATTTGTGCCTATGGAATCATTCAAATTAACCATTCAAATTGGTGCGACTCTGATTTTCGCCAATTTTGAAAATCGTTCCTGCACTATTTTCGGCGATTTCATGTGTGACTTGTATTGACATCTGTGCATAAAGACGCACAGATGTTGGCAAGTCGCACATGAAATTGCACTGGCCTGCGGCGTTGAAATCGCACTACTTTAGCTGAAGTAGTGTGGATTCAAAGCTGCATTTGGTGTCAAGCAGGGCTTAAACACATATTTGCATTTGTGTGTGTGCACAGGGGAATGGGTAGCCTTTATTTTTTAATATATATTACTTTTATTTTTTCAACTCGTTCTATTTGTTTTTTCATTTAATGTCATTGCTATCAAAAGGCGGTGAACAAGTCTCCTTTTGATAGCTTTGTGCAGGTGACAGGTACTGTTTATGGAAACATCAGGGGTCTATTAGATTGTAAAAAACAGAGGGCGCACAGGCCTAGTGCATTACCATAAAAAATGTTTAATAAAAAATAAAGTATGTGTTGTGTTGTACTCAGAGCTCTGAGGAAGTGGCAAGTCCTCGAAACGCGTCAGCCTTTTGGATGTCTATACTCCCTATTGTGGACTGTTACTCAGCGTGGTGTTGACCCAGCTGTTCTTTATGATGTGCCTTGACTTTATTGTCGTTTGTGAGTACAACATATACTTTATTTTTTATTAAACATTTTTTATGGTAATGCACTAGGCCTGTGCGCCCTCTGTTTTTTCTTTTCTCATTCAGTATATTTGGATTTCCCCGGTCCATTTGAGGGCAGCAAGGTGTGCATGTTCCAGGACATTCTTAATGTGGTTGTAGCCTGCATCGAGTCCATCCCCAAGCGCAGGAGCATTTGTGTTTGCTGGTTCTTTGGTCTATTAGATTGTGTTTGAACATCTACTTTCCTTGCTGCAACAGCCAGATAACAGCTTTGAATACAGAAGTGATAAAATCCTTATTGCTTTTTGCCTCATTCCTCACAGAGGAGATGGGGGAACAGATGTTACTCCATCTCCTTTGCAGGAAGCTGCTCCAACTGCTTGCCACAGTCCTGGACTTCCCAGAGGAAAAGGAGAGACCAGGAACCACCATGGCTGGGAGAGGGAGGGGTCCTTCCCAACATTGTTAAAAGTTTTCAGCCGGCTCTAAAGCCGCCCGGATCACTTCACATAACAGCCAATTGCCGTCTGAAAAAAATTATTTTCTATTGAAAACACTTGTTCTGCTAACTGTCCTAAACAATTCATCTTCTTTAAGAGCTTGTTTACATCAGCCTGCACACTAAAATGAGTGTGCCCTGGTGTCTGTTGTGTAGTGGCAGCGAGGAATGGTGCTATACTTTGTTGCAACACATTGCACTGTTTAGCTTTTTCTTCAATGTTACTGAAGTGACACAAAATTACACTTTAGGCCTCTTGCTCACTGGACGGTTTTAACATTCCTCCTTTAGGGGCGTCTGACATTTTTTTTCCTGCCTTTAAACGCCCCTGCACGTTAGCCTGTGTTTATGCACACATGGCCGTTTAGATGCAGGAACAAAATGCACTGCCAGTGCGTCCAGAAGCAGTGGCATTTTAGTGAAAAAAAAAAACCCTTGATGCATGTAAATGCACGTTTATCACTTGTGTGATAATTCATTTCATTCATAAATTATTAGTCTGGCCAATTGAATTAACACTCAAGCACTTGACACCTGTAAGTACATTAAATGTGTTTACAAACATCAAGTATTTTTTTCTGCCAAAACACTGCTGCCAGCAGCCAAGGCATCTAGGAGAGATAGCGAAAATGTCCAGTGTGCATGAGGCCTTATTCATCTTCATACACTGCAGAACATTGCATTATAGTGACATGGTGTGCATCCCACCGCACTTGTTTTGTGTGAATGAGCTCCTAGAGATCACATTTAACTTTGATTCTACAGAAAGGAAGTGAAGGGAATTCTCCTCAATGGGACACAGGATGCAAACAACCATGCCCTACTACATCTAAAATTGTTAATTCTTTGAGTTTAAATATACTTTAATCAGTTCCATGCCGCCCTATAGAAGAAATACTGATACAGGGAGGCACTGGTGCGCAAAATCACGTATATATACGTGATGTCGCATTTCCGGGTAGGGGGCGCTTGTGCTACCCATTCCCCTGTGCACACACACAAATGCACACCGCCATTCGCGGCCTCGGCTGTCAATCACTGGATCCTGACCAGTGATTACTCACTGGCACCTGGTGATTGCCGAGTATCTCCAATGGGGGAGAGATATGTGTATAAAACACAGATCACTGCGCTGTCAGCTCCTGCACACTGCTTTGTATGGCTCTGCATAGCACTGTAAAGCACACACACCGCACACTTAGTAAATCACACACAGCACACAGTTAACTCTTTCATCGCCCCAGATGTTAACCTCTCCCTGCCCAGTGCCATTAGTACAGTGTCAGTGCTTTTTTTTAGCACTGATCCCTGTATTGGTGTCTCTGGGGATGTCAGTGACACCAAGTCAGTTCCCCCCAGTGTCAGAATGCCCGCCGCAGTCCCGCTATAAGTCGCTGATCGCCGTTACTAGTAAAAAACAATAATTAAAGTATCTATACTGCCATTTGTAAACGCTATAACTTTCACGTACACCAATTTAATTTACACGTATTGGGAATTTTTTTTAGCAAAGACATGTAGCAGAATACATTTTGGCCTAAATTTATGACTAAATTTTATTTTTAAAATTTAGTTTACTGGACATGTTTAATAGCAAAAAGTCAAAAATACTGTTTTTTTTTCTCTCAAAATTGCAAAAAATAAAAACCGCACAGGCGACCAAATACCACCGAAAGAAGGCTCCATTTGCGGGGACGTAAATTTTGTTTGGGTGCAACGTTGCATGACTGCGCAATTGTCAAAGTAAGGGAGGTAAATCCTCAGGAGGGCAAGTGGTTAATAACTGTAAGTTTCAAATGTGAAATGTAGAACACTTTCCTGTTGCTAATTCAAAGGTGAGCTGACTTACATGTCCTCAGGTCTAATAACTCCTGCAGGCTGTGACATCGTCACCCCAAGCCCCCATTTCACTCGATTCATCCATTCTGCTACCCAAACTAAACAAAACATCTCCGTATTAATCACTCACCTCACGTAAACTTATCCCAAGCATTATTATACTAAATAGACAACCACATAATGCGTACGGAAGCCGACATGTGTTGGTTGGCAAACAGACGCCTTACAATGCCAAAAGAGCTGATTGGTCAATATACTAGTATGCCGCGACATATATGGATAGAAGCACAACGAGGCTCGGAACGCGGAAGTGACTAGAGGGCACTGAGGAGACAAGACGATGAGAAGAAGAGAAACACGGACACATGTATCATTGAGGATAGAACGGGGGAACTAATGTTACAGTGTATAGACTTGGATATTGTAATGTGGCAGTTCTTTTCTTGGAGCTCGTGTTTTATGTGAGAAACTAGACAAAGGCCTCAGTGTATTCACCTACAACTGGTGACACCAATGGGCATATTATTCACAAAGTAATTACTTCATAGAAACTGAATTTTGCCAGTTGAATATTTGGAAGTAATAGCACAATTTCCAGATTGCACTAAAAATGCTGAGTGTGGCATGTAGTAGATGTTTGTGGAGGACTGTTGGTTTACATAAGAGACCAGTTCTAATAGCAAAACCTGGGAAGGACAGAGGACTCCATGTGTCATCCGTAAGAAACACCATCATGCCAGCCTGGGTGATTGACAAGTACGGGACGAATGATGTCCTGCGCTTCAATGAAAATACCCTCTTCCCTGTCATCCATTACCCCAATGAAGTCATCATCCAGGTCCATGCTGCAAGTGTGAACCCCATTGATGTCCATATGAGAAGTGAGTATGAGTTACTATCTGTGCGACTTCAGTCCTAGTTTACGCTGATCAGTGCTAGCCACAGAACATTGAGGATGTGCAGGAAGCTGGACCGAACTGCCTCGGATGGTTTGCTTATTGGGCACAGTCATGGAAAGCATGCTGTTCATTGGTTACTTCCATATAGAAAAACAGAATGAGAACACACAGTGAGGATTATTTATCAAAGCTGTGACCTATTTCACCAGGTACATAATTCTCACAGTGCAATACAATCTGATTGTCCAGTTGAAACAATGGGATTTGAGCAGCCTCCTAAACAACGCTTGTAAGACTCCAAAGTTGCACGACTTGGGAGTTTAACTTTGGATAGAGGTGACTTGGATGTGATCTGCTCCTCTACAAAGTCATACCCACTGTTACACCACTGATGCATGTAAAACATGCAACTTTTGAGGGTTAACATTGAAGTCTATGGCCCTCAAGTTGCATGAAAGTTGGACCAAAGTAGTGCATTATTATTATACAGGATTTATAAAGCGTAGTTTGCGCAGCACTTTACAGAATGAAGGTAGACAACACAGTTACAATACAAGTTGGTACAAGAGGAAACAGAGGGCGCTGCTCGTCAGAGCTTACAATCTAAGAGGAAGGGTTGAGTGATACAAAAGGTAATAGCTGTGGGGGGATGAGCTGTTGGAGGAAATAGAAGCAGGATAGGCTTCTTTAACCTCTTCCTGACGGCCCTATAGTGGAAATACTGCTATAGGGCAGCACGGGTGCCCAAAATCACGTGTGTGTATATATACATGATTTTGCATTACCGGGTAGGGGGTGTGTGCTCCCTACCCGCGCCACCATTCGCGGCCACGGCTGTCAATCACCGGGTCCCAGTCGGTGATTACTCGCCGGCACCCAGTGATTACCGAGGATCTCCGATGGGGAGGAGAACTGTTTTTGTTTGCAAACAGTTCTCCTCCCTGTCAGCTTGGGCACACTGCTTTGGATGGCTGTGCTCAGCACAGCCATCCAAAGCAGTGTGGTTGCAGTGAAACACACACTGCCCCATAGTAAAACACACCCAGCAGACAGTTAACCCTTTGATTGCCCCTCATGTTAATCCCTTCCTGCCCAGTGCCATTAGTACAGTGTCAGTGCTTTTTTTTTTTTTTTTTTTTTTTTTAAGCACTGATCACTGTAGTCGTGTCACTGGGGATGTCAGTGACACCAAGTCAGTTCCCCCCAGTGTCAGAATGTCCGCCACAGTTCTGCTATAAGTCTCTGGTCACCGCCATTACTAGTAAAAAAAAAAACCCAAAATCCCAGTATATTTACTGCCATTTGTAAACGCTATAACTTTCACGAAAACCAATTAATTTACATGTATTGGGATTTTTTTGTAGCAAAGACATGTAGCAGAATACATTTTGGGCTAAATTTATAACGAAATTTGATTTTTTACAAATTTTATTTACTGGACATGCTTAATAGCAAAAAGTCAAATATACTGTTTTTTCTTTTTTTTTTCTCAAAATTGACAGTCCTTTTTTTTTTTTTTTTTTTTTGTATAGCGCAAAAAATAAAAAAAGGAAAGGCAATCAAATGCCACTGAAAGAAAGCTCAATTCATGGGGAAAAAAGATGTACATTTTGTTTGGGTGCAGCGTTGCATGACCGCGCAATTGTCAGTTAAATTAACGCAGTGCCATAACGCAAAAAATGGCCTGGTCAGGAAGGGGGGTAAATCCTCAGGAGGGCAAATGGTTAAAGAGAAGGGTTTTCAGGGATCGTCTAAAGGTGGATAGCTTAGGAGCTAGTCGGACAGATTGGCGTAGGAGCTCCATAAGATGGAAGAAGCTCTGGAGAAGTCTTGGAGGTGACACGGGTGCTAGAGAGCAGAAGGTCTTGGGTGGATTGAAAAGCGCGGTTTGGTTGGTATTTTGAGACTAGGTTGATGTAGCTGGGGGCAGAGTTGTGGATGGCTTTGTAAGTTGTTGTTTAGTATTTTGAATTCTATTTGTTGGGCAAGTGGAAGCCAGTGGAGAGATTGTTACAAAAAACCTCCTGCGCTCACAAGGACTCCTACCCTATAACCATAAGCTGCTGACACTAAGCTTATACCCAAAATAAGTGAATAAACAGTGCAAAAATTATGAGTGCAGCGCTAATTAGTATCTAATAGAACCGTAATACAATATATACTCAATCCCCAAAATAAATCCAAGATACTCAATAGATATACAGTGTCATGCATGTATTCCCTCATGGGGAATATCTCGTGCAAAAACGTGAAAATAAAGTAATATATACTATAATAACATATATACTAATAATAAACAGTGCCACACAACAAGTGCACAAAAGAATAAACGATAGTTCAAATACGAGAAAAGTCCAAAGTTAATAATAATACTGATGATGCTGTGCTTAACGTTACCCTGATGAAGTCACGAAGTGGGCGTGACGCAACTAGTCGGTACGTGGGGAGGAGCTTCCGGTAATCGCGGTGACGTCATTTCCGGCGTGGGGGCCATATTGGAACACCCTGTGTATTACCCATGCAGTACACCCATAGCATGTGGTAGGAGGCTGGAAGATTCATCGTTTTGTGAGTGGAAATCTACTTTTTATACCTATTACCAATAAAATTACTGGTTGCACTATGGAGGGTCTCTGCTTGTGTCTTACTATGACCCTGGGAGGAGCTGGCTGCTAAACTGGTGGACGCTGGAGGAGGAAGATACTTTCTAGAGAGTGATCCATACTGATAGGATCGTGTGATCCTGAAAGCATGCTGGCCCCTTGGGGTCTAAGGAAGGAGGTGAGGGGGCATTTTGGCTGTTAAGGATTGTCACGTGTGAATCACGTACACTGCACATAGTTTTGCATGAAGAGTGGAGTGTGAAGTTTATCATTAAGCACAGCATCATCAGTATTATTATTATTAACTTTGGACTTTTCTCGTATTTGAACTATCGTTCATTCCTTTGTGCACTTTTTGTGTGGCACTGTTTATTATTAGTATATATGTTATTATAGTATATATTACTTTATTTTCACGTTTTTGCACGAGATATTCCCCATGAGGGAATACATGCATGACACTGTATATGTATTGAGTATCTTGGATTTATTTTGGGGATTGAGTATATATTGTATTACGGTTCTATTAGATACTAATTAGCGCTGCACTCATAATTTTTGCAGTGGAGAGATTGTCAGAGAGGGGTAGCAGACACTGAACAGTTGGTAAGGTGGATGGTAGCAGTATTCATGATGGACTGAAGGGGGGATATCCTATGTAAAGGTAAGCCAATGAGGAGGGAGTTGCAGTAGTCAAGGCGAGAGATAACCAGGGAGTGAATTAGGAGCTTTGTGGTATCATTAGTTAAAAAGGGGCGTATTCTGCAGATGTTTCGGAGGTTAGTGCATGAACTACTTTGAAGCTGCTGCAACTTTAAGTCGCACATATGTAAATGGTTATCATTGGAAAACATGGGGTACAACTTATCATTGGACTTTGATGTCCAAAGTCCAATGACATGTCGCACAAGTGTGAATGGGGTTCTTAATCTAGTCAGCCAGACATTTGCACTATATTGTAGTTGGTGGGTCTAAGGCAGAGTTTCTGCACTAGGGTTCCTCTAGAGTTTGCTAGGGGTTTCTTTAGCAATGAGAAGTTTCTTCCTCTCGGGTAAGTTCCCACTGACACCACTTATCTTTTTAGCTATCTGTAAGGGGGTAATTCTTCCCAATGATCGCAAGTGTAAGGAACATTCTTCCCACTGACCATCACACTAATATGGATACAGTAGTTTTTAGCAGGGGTTTCCTGAGAATGGAAAGTTATTTCAACGGTTCCTCTGTGTTTGAGGTGGTTGAGAAAGACTAGCCTAATGGCTCATTGAGATGGCCATTCATGACCATACATGGCCCAGATCAGTGTATTTCAGCAATGGGTACAGCCAGGTGTTAGAGTCTGTAGATGATCACAAAGTACAAAGCAATAACAGGCCATCTACTGTATGTATAAACACACATGGAGTGATTACCTGCAGTTGGGAATAGAAGAGTGGACCTGGATTCAAAGTGTTTGCAGATAAAGCCACTCATCTGCCTCGTGTCACAGACAGTAGCCTGCCATTAATGTGTATGGATTTCCTATCTGCAGCTGAGCTTAAACACCTGGCCATACCTCATGTAACAATATGATGATCTGGCCAGTGAACAGCCACGTGAATTAAGCATCCCAGTGATGAGTCTGTGGTGTTTTTTTTGTTCAGCTTTAAAACTATGCACCTGTGAAATTGCAAAATACTATGGTCACTCTGATGTTCGCAGTGATACTGCCACATATGTTGCTGTTTACATACAGGTAGGTGCCCTATGCTGTGTTTATGGTGGTACTTTTAATTTTTTTTTTCCTATAGGACCCCCAGTGTCTCCCAAGCCCTCCATTGCTACAGTAGCCAGAGAGTGACAGCCATGAACCCAGAAGTGATGTAATACATCTCCTAGATTGTAAGCTCGAAAGAGCAGGGCCCTCAATCCCCTCATGTTTTGCATTGTATTGGTATTGTTCTGTCACATGTTCTGTCCCCCTTTGTAATGTACAGCGCTTAGCGAACCATTGGCGCTTTATAAATACTGTATAATAATAATACATGTCGCTTCCAGGAGGGATCCATGAATAGATGTTCCCCGATCACATCCTAGACCCCCGATCACATCCTACTCTAAACAACACAGGCATTTACCGTGGCCCTGTGTTCCCAAGAAGAATCGGAAAGCCTGGGAGCCATGATGGAAGCTGTTGGCAAGGAGGGAAAGGGGGGTAGGTGATGGGGTACACCTTTCAGAGCTCGTAAAAGTGATCAGAGACACCCAGATTACTTTTCCTGAAATCCTGTCTCTTGCCCTAAAAATTAATAGCATGCATGCTGCAGCTATGATCTTGCTTTAACCCCTCGAATACCAGGACAGTTCTAAATATACCTTGGCAGACAAGGGGGTTAATGAAGTGTATCTAAATTAAAACTTTTTTTTTTCTTTAACTCCATTTTAATTCCACAGAAATTTAAAACACAATTTACTCCTGTTATTTAGTTCTTCAGTCAATTAATGTATTGCCTGTTTGGGTGACAGCTGTGTAAGAGAGGAATCCCCCTTTGGGGATATTTCCTTCACATTCCTGTGGAGTCTTTGGGATAGGAAGTGAAATCTCCCTAATCAGACCGAGACAACAAAAAAAGTCTATACAAACTAAAAAAAATGTCAATGCGTGTAGAATAAGTACCTGAATATACTTTCATATTCGCTTCTCATAAACCCTCACAACTGAACTCAGAATAAGGGAAAAATAGCCAACAGTAATGACCAGTAAGGCTCTATTGCTTCTCACATCTGTGTAACACTGGGAACATAGCATTGAGATGACCTCATTACTGAACTCCATCTCTTCCATGTCCATTCAGCAGGCCATGAGCAGGAAGATGAGTCTTGTTAACCATAAATATAACAGAATAATTGGTGTCACCCTCCTTAGGCAGCATGCAAAGATGTGTCTGTTACAGAAGTGTGTGAATAGAATTACAAATATTTTGTCTGGTAAAATAGCTCACATATAGTTGCCCAGCATTCAGCTTGTTAAAATGAAACTTGTGAATGTAGAAAGAAGAATATTGATCAGGACATCACTACACTGCATGTCATTCAGTGTAATAAAAATGGCATTATTTGTACAGGATCACTTGTACAGGAAACTACTGCTTGCAACTATTATTATACAGGATTTATATAGCGCCAACGGTTTGCTCAGCGCTTTACATTATAGTGGGAGACGATACAGTAACAATACAGTTTGATACAAGAGGGATTTGAGGGCCCTGCTCCATGGAGCTTACAATCTAGGAGGGCGGGGTGAATGGTACAGTAGGTGGTCACTGTGGGGGATGGAGTGGTTGGAAGAGTAGAGGATTCCAGAATTAGCAGAGGGTGGGATAGGCTTCCCTGAAGAGAGAGGTTTTTTGTGATCGCCGAAAGGCAAGTAGAGTAGGTGATAATCTGATGGATTGGGGTAGGGAGTTCCAGAGGATGGGTGACGCCCTGGAGAAGTCTTGGAGACGAGCATGGGAGATGAGGGAGCTAGAGAGTAAGAAGTCTTGGAAGGAGCAGAGTGTACGGTTTGAGTGTCATTTAGAGATCAGATCGGTTATGTAGGTTGGGGCAGTGTTGTGGATGGTTTTATATGTCATTGTTAGAGTTTTGAATTTTATCCGTTGGGCAACTGGGAGCCAGTGGAGGGATTGGCAGAGAGGGGTGGCAGATACGGAATGGTTAGTGAGGTGGATGAGTCTGGCAGCAGCGTTCATGATAGACTGGAGGGGGGATAGTCTACGATGAGGTAGGCCAATGAGGATGGAGTTACAGTAGTCGAGGCGAGATATAACAAGGGAGTGAATGAGTTGCTTAGTGGTTTCAGGGTTAGGAATGGTCGTATTTTGGAGATGTTGTGGAGGTGAAGTCTACATGAGCTTGTCAGCGATTGGATCTGGGGCTGGAAGGACAGATGGGAGTCTAGGATTACAACTATTCATCTTATCTCCTATATAATATTGTTCCCTGCTCTGGTAACATGACAGAGAATCTTATTGGTGGCTAGGGATATCCCAGACATTTTGCTAATGATTGAGGCTTACGATTTGACCTAGTTGTTTGAAGTAAGTATATGGAGGTCCATAGCCCACACAATCTATTTTTTGTGCTCAAAATTGTTATATTAAGGCCCAAAGGGGTTGATTTACTAAAGGTAAACATACTGTGTACTGCAAGTGCAGTTGCTTTATATCTGAGGGGAAGCTCTGAAATGAGGTGAAGTTCTGATTTCTTTCATCCAATCATGTGCAATCACAACAGTTTTTTTTTTTTATTTTCCTTGTATGTTCCTGTCAGATCTAGAGCAACTACACATTTGGTGCACTTGCAGTACACAATCTATTTGCCTTTAGTAAATCAACCCCCAAAGTCTTGGTATATAGTTTGGGACTCCAGTTATACATTTTCCAGTGTTCTATGAAAAAAAAAAAAAGATATACTGTATTTCCTAGTAATCCCAATATGTTGTAATTTTATATTGCTGTCATTCTATTTAGCCAATCTTCTGATTCAGACACCCTTGCCAGACAGCACAGCCAGATTCTATACATCTGAAGTACAGCTTGGTCAAGAACACATCCCCATTCTGCTGACTGGACAATAAAGCAGCAACTCTATTATAAGGTTATCTGTTCACTCTGCTCTCTTCCACTGTCAGCATGCTCTCTGTTTGCAAGTATGCTTGCAGCAGAGCCTGATTGGCTCCTGGGACTAGTTTCCCTTTCTTAGTCTGACTATGCTGTAAAAATGGATTGATTACTGAAGGCTAGAATCAAGACTGATTAAGCTGTTTTCCCTATTTGCATTTAAACTACATTTAATTATGCTTAATAAACGCATTACTTGGTTGGTTTTCATATCTACCTGGCATTCGGTATTAAAGTGACCATGGCTATTATTCTTTCAATGCCATCTATAACAGTACTTTTTCCTAGAGGCTTTTGTTAGGCTTTTATTGTTCCTCCTCTCATATCACAACTCCCTAGCAATCCCTAGATCAGGGAGGTGTAGCTAAGGTTGTGAAAGACCTGGGGCACCCCCAAGGAAAGCAATGATGCATAGTGTGGTGAATAGGGGGTATGGCCTAGTTTCACTAACAGTGGGAGGTGCTATATACAAGATATGTGTATACCACAGTCCTTCAGTACCATTCCACAAGCTAGAGTCTCACAGACATCACTCTAAACTTACCACATGGGAACCTGAAAAGCTGCTACCCAATATCAGGATGCTCAGATTCTGTGCCACCCTTACATTGACTGTCATTGTCTCTAACCCCTTACATTGGTGGTCATTGTCTGTAACACCTTATATTGGTGGTTAAGTGTGCCCTCCTTACATTGGTGGTTGGTGTATGTTCCCTTCCATTGGTTGTCTGTGCTTGTGCCTGTCTTTCATTAGAGGTCACTGTCTGTGCCTCTCTTACATTGGTGTTCAGTGTCTGTGCCTCTTTCGCATTGGTGGTCAGTGTCTGTGTCCCCCTTACATTGGTGTGGTCAGTGTCTATGAGTCTCACACACTGGAGGGACATCCTGAAAAATTGGCTTTTACTTCAAAAGCTAGATCTGCAGTGTTCTTGTACAGAAAGAGTGCCCAGATACAATTATTTTAAACTTTTAAAAACAATGTTACTAGTTAATATGGAATAAAAGTGTTTTGTTTCATTGTGCTTACCTTTTTTTTCTCTTTTCACAATGGAAACAAACTGTTGATTTAGGATTACATCAAAAGAGAAGTTCAGGAATGAAAAAAAGAAACATTTATACTCACCTAGGTGGATGCAGCATCAGTCCACTACCGCTGCAAAGATCGAGAAGTCAAAACTTCTGAACGCTCAGTTCTCAGTCTTCGGTGAGCAGAGAGCCGGAGTGCTGGGCTGTGCAGAGGGCGGGAGCTGAGTCACTGAGAGGTTGAACTAGCTGCTGGTCCAGGCATCAGGGTGGATCCTGACTTTAAAGTTGGGATCTCTCCTGAGCCTCGACCGGCTCAGTGATGCCAGCTGACCATGTACTTTAGCCCACTGTTGGTTGAAAACCGGTCACAGGAGTACAGAACGAACTGCATTTCTGTCATCCATTGGAGAAGTGGGGCCAAAAGAGCTTTGGCTCTACTTCTCTTAACAAAAGGTAGTCTTGCACTCAAAAACAATATATGCATTATTTTGGTATTGTAAGTAGTGAAAAAATGAATGCCAAACCAGTAGGCCTCTAGCTGAAATGTAAAAATTGTTTTGGTCACTATGAGACAAACAGATGTGATTTGCTGAAATTGTTAAATGAGTAACCATGCAGCCAGTATAGCAAAGCTTTGCTGATCACATGATGTAGAGAAAATCTGTGATATAGACAGTGTGATCAGTGAAATCAGTAAATGCTGATGTCGATGCATAGGGGGCAGTGGCTAAATGGTTTGCACTTCCGCCTGGCAGCACTAGGGTTATTGGTTTGAATCCCAGGCACGGCACCTGGTTTGCATGTTCTCCCTGTGCCTGCATGGGTTTCTCTGGGTACTCCGGTTTCCTCCCACACTCCAAAGACATGCTGGTAGGCTAATTGGCTCCTGTCTAAATTGGCTCTAGTATGTGTATGTATGAATGTGAGTTAGGGTGCTTAGATTGTACACCCCTTGAGGGTTATTGACTAATGTGAATGTATAATATATATATGTAAAGCACTGCGTAAATTGACAGCGCTATAGAAGTACCTGAAATAAATAAAAATAAATAAATAAAATAATGCGTAACCAAATATGCATACTTTGCAGATGGTTATGGAGCTGCCAGCCTGAATATGACTCGTGATCCTCTGAAAATGAAGATACCAGGAAGTGAGTTCCCTATAATTCTAGGAAGAGATGTTTCCGGAGTTGTGATGGAGTGTGGACTTTCAGTAAAATACTTTAAACCTGGAGATAAGGCAAGTTTTTTTGAAAATTAAAAGCTTTGCTAGATTGGTGGTTCTTCCGAAGTACCAATGTATGGTCAAAAATTGTCTTTACTCACCCTCAACTCAATGCATGTTTTTACAATATTTTTTTTTTTTTTTTTTTAAACAAATGAAAGCATTTTTCTGTATATGTCACTTGGTCCCCCTAGAGCACCACAGTGTAGCAAGTCACATTTATTTTGTTCAAAGACCATGCTCAGTCATAGTAGAGCAATGGACATTCTCAGTATGTACAAAGCATAGCCCATGACCTGCTTGAGAATTAAGTGGTCTGGGCACTTTTACCAAAGACTTTTCAATTAGTATTTAAAGCTTGCTTTTTGTTGCCATTGCCTACAAACTTACTACATTAAATAACCCAGATTTTAAATGTGATATAATGGAACCTTTATAATTTCTTACTGTTAAAAGTACTGTTGGAAAACAAATTTTCCCTTCGATACAGTCCCTTTTTTTTCTGCTAAAAACTCCATAAAACTATTGTGAAAAAAAAAGTTTTCCAGCATCTATAATGATATGGACAAATAGATCCCCTGTCCAATACTTGACTTTTAGATCTGTGTGTGAATTGTGTCACAAGTTAGCATTCACTGTTTGAAAACGACATTTTAGCTTTCAATATGAGGAATCCCTACTTTTTGTAATGTGCAGTACACGGGCGGACTGAGAACTCATGAGGCCCCTGGGCAATAGGGGATCATGGGGCCCCTGTGTCCTTGGCCAAACTCAAAAAAGCCTATGAAAAAGGTACCAGGGGCATCTCATGGGGCCCCCTACTGACCCCAGGCCCTCGGGCAGTGCCCGAGTTTCCAAATGGTCAGTACGCCCCTGGTACAGTACATCTTGTACACTTTGGGTACATTCTACTTCCCCTTGTAATATTTCCTACAACAGGATATCACATAGGCAATTATAACTGAATATGTAAGGCACTAAAACCATCTAAAACAGACTAATCATTATTTTTGAAGTGGGGTAGGGTTTAAATCCTGGATTGCTGCTTTTTGAAATAAACCATTCTGCTAAAAAAAATCAGTACTTGTCTGTACTCAATTTAAGGACAGATGGGAGAGATGCTGTATTGCCTTCATGATTACTTTGTCTGGCAGATGCAGAATTTAACAGAATGAAAGTGAGAATGAGTTGCTATATTTCAGATCTAATCCGCTATAATATCACAATGAGAAGGGGTGACCTCACAAAGGTCTGGTGTTATTCAATTCCACATACATGTGACTGATAAGGGTATGTGGACTCAGGTTTTTCTTCTTGCTCTGCATTGAACATGTGTCAATTTACTAATTTAGTTCTATACTCCGTGTGAGTCTTTTAAGACCCTGATGCAAATATTTGCATATTCACATACATCATAGTCCCTGCTTGACTTTATACCAGGTGGATGTTTCATTTGGCCCTGTTTTATCCTTCATATAATCGTATGTAAGATCCCACTACTCCTGTCATCCTTATCCTGCTGAATTCTTTACAGGAATTTCATCACATTTCCTGACAAGACTGACTAGAATGGAAAAAAAATATAAACTTTGCATACTTGTACCATTTCGGTACAGTTGTATATCCAAGTGATTATTTGTTTTAATTTGTTTTGACAGGTCTGGGCAGCAGTCCCTCCATGGAAGCAGGGCACCTTTGCAGAATTTGTTGTTGCAAGTGCCAATGAGGTAAATATATCAAATAAAATGTAATTGTAGAAGGTTTCAACATTAGATTGTATCCATACTTGCAAAATGTGTATCTCTGTATAGCAACAAATAGAAACCTTTTTATTAAAAAAAAAAAAAGAATTTTTTTATCCAAACATGGAACATGGAATCTGGTCTTTATGGGGAACAACTTATGTTTTTCAAGATTTTATAAATGGGTCTGTCTATAGTATTTTCCGGTCAGAAACTTAGAGATGTTGTTTAGTATGCAGTTTATATACAGTGGATATACACTCTTGAGGTGTACATGTTTGTAAATGTAATATCTACCTTAAGTTCTAATGTTCTTGAATAATTTTAGAGTCTCCTATTTTAATAGGGTGGATGTAGTAAAAGATGAGTTAACCTTCAAAAATAAAAGTTAGTGCTTTTTTTTTTTTTCCAGTTTACTGTTTTAGCTTTGTGAACTAGCATATAGGAATTTAGCATACATTTTTGTTGAGTTTGATTTATGTTTAGGTATCCTTGATGCCAAAGTCACTTAGTCATACAGAAGCTGCTTCCTTACCTTATGTTGCCCTCACGGCATGGGCTGGCCTTGTTAACAGCTGCGGTTTGAAAAAGGAAACCTGTCCAGGAAAACGGTGAGTGTTCATCAACTTTTCCTGACATAAAAGCCGTTAATGCATCAATTTTCTCTTGCTTGTTTTTATCCAGTGGTCAAACTGTTTAATGAAATTTTTCTTTTGTCTGTATGTATGTAGGTGAATAACACAGAAGACTTTGCTAGTATCAAAGATAAAGTAATAGAAATTCTAAAATCGTAATAGAAAAATTATTTCTGTACAGCACTGATAATTTATTATTGGGTGAGATTTGATGCAACACTTGTTTGTTTAACCACCTGATCTCTGGAAGATTCCCCCCCCCCCCTTCAGGACCAAGCCATTTTTTTGCGATACAGTGCTGCTTTACTTTAACTGGCAACTGTGGGGTCATGCAATGCTGTACATAAATTTATGTAATTCTTTTCCCACAAATAAAGCTTCCTTTTTAGTGGTATTTGATCACCTCAGCGATTTTTTTTTTTTTTTTACGCTCTAAATGGAAAAAAATCAACATTTTAAAAACAAAGAAAAAACAAACCATATTTTTTACTTTCTGCTATAAAACATATCTAATAAAATGTTTAAAAAAAATCTAATTTTTTCATAAATTTATGCAGGCCATAGACGGGGAGAAAAACGGCATATTTTTCTTTTAAAAAACGAAAAATCGGTCGTTCAAGCGGCCGACGTTACCATCAATGGTAAAAGAAATCGGCCGATTTTCATCCCGTCTACAGCCGGCAAAAAGTGTCCCTGCAGAGAGCTCCGCTATTTCTTTGACAGTTCTTTGACAGTTCCTTGACATTTACAGCGGTTGCAACATTGTATCTATTTGTTTCCATTTAGGATACAGATGTTTTTATTCGGAAACAAATAGATACAATGTTGCAACCGCTGTAAATGTCAAAGAACTGTCAAAGAACTGTCAAACAAATAGCGGCGCTCTCTGCAGGGACACTTTGTGCTGGACTGGAATTCCTCTTATTTTTCATCCTACTTCTTCTTCTTCTTCTTCTTCTTCATCCTCATCTTCTTCATCATCCTCTTCATCATCTTCATCCTCATCCTCTTCTTCTTCATCCTCATCCTCCTCTTCTTCTTCTTCTTCATCCTCATACTCATCCTCTTCTTCTTCATCATCCTCATCCTCTTCTTCTTCTTCTTCATCATCCTCATCCTCTTCTTCTTCTTCTTCATCATCATCCTCATCCTCTTCTTCTTCTTCTTCTTCTTCTTCTTCTTCCTCATCCTCTTCTTCCTCCTCATCTTCTTCTTCTTCATCCTCCTCCTCCTCCTCCTCTTCTTCTTGTTCTTCTTCTTCTTCTTCTTCTTCCTCTTCCTCATCCTCTTCTTCCTCTTCTTCTTCTTCTTCTTCTTCCTCATCCTCATCCTCATCTTCTTCTTCTTCCTCATCCTCCTCATCTTCTTCTTCATCCTCATCCTCCTCTTCTTCTTTTTCTTCTTTTTGTCTTCCTCTTGCAGGTCACTGCTCATGCGCAGATTTTTTATCGGTAAAAAATCGTCCGATTTGCCCATCATTGCTGCGAAAATCGGCCGATCGGCAAAATCGGCCGGTTTTTTTCCAACTTTACCGATAAAAAAAACGGCCAAAATACCAAAAAACGGCCGAACAAATAGTCCACTAACGATCCGAAAATCGGCCGATTTTATTTTCGGCCGAAAAATCGGCCGATTTTCGACCCATCTATGGCCTGCATTAGGCCAAAATGTATTCTGCTACATATTTTTGGTAAAAACAAAAATCCCATTAAGCGTATAATGATAGGTTTGCACAAACGTTACAGCGTCTACAAATGGCAGTGTATATATACTGGAATTTATTTATTTTTTCCCAAGTTATATTCCAGGACAGTTTCACATGAGAGATGGGCTCCTTTCACCAGGAAACACCTGATCCACTTTTTCCCTAGAAGTAGCCTCTTTCCAGGGATCCTCAGTATTAGTGTTTCCTCCGGGCAGGAACTACACCCATTTGTATTTTTTTTTTTCTTTCTAAGACCTCCTGGATGGGGCTACCCCTCCCTCTTCTCAGCAAGGCAGGGGCCTTGCGGGGTGGCCTCATTCAGGGTTCCCTAGGGATTGGGGGAGACAGCATCCCTCTTCTATGGTCCTGCGGGGCTCACCAGGGGCCCGAGGAACAGGAAGCAGACCGCAGCCATCTTGGTTATGGGTGGTGATCTGCAAGTTTTCCCCACATCACGGCCGCAGTGGATGGCTGTGAGGGAAGGTCGGCGCAACCGGACCCAAGGGGGGGGGCAGAACCCCCCCCACCCTACAAACAGAGCCATGCCGAGGGCGGGAATGCCGCCAAAATGGAAGTGGATCTGTCCGAGCTGTGGAGGCCAGCAGCAAGGTAGGAGCCTTTCGGCTGGCATGACCCCCTTCTCTGTACCCCTCATGCTTCCTCCTATCTGCTGTCTTAAGGAGGGGGGGGGCGAGGGGGTACGAGGCTCTCCTTCCCTCTCTCTCTCTTCTCTCCTCCCTCTTCCCTCTCTCTCCAGCACCACGGGGATCTTGGGTTCTGCCAGTTGGTAAACGCTTCGGGGGTGGGTGTCCCCCCCCCCAGGAGCACTCGACTTACAGGATGCCTATATCTTGTGTCTCCCTGTCCTTAGATGGGCCCACTGGAGGAGGATAGGAGGCAAAAGGAGGCTCTTTGTGAGATGAAGAGAAAGTGCGCTACGTGCAAAAATAAGCTCGCTAGCTCTTGGAAAAAGCAGCTGTGTCAGGAATGCATTGATAAGCTGATCAAAAAAAGAGTTGGGGGTCCCTCTTGAAAGATTTCTTACAAAACATGACTCAGGAGATGTTCAAAACTTTAGGGAACAGATGCAGGAACCGACCCCAGACGGGCCTCAACCCGGCACCTCAGGCATTTCCCCCACCGGTCAAAAAGAAAAAACAGGCCCCTGGCACTGTCGTGGACCGAGAAGAGGAACTTTCCGACTCTGAGGAAGGTGGGATGGAAGAACAGGATTACAGCTTGCAAAAGTTCCTTTTTGCAGTAGTCCATTCCACCCTATGGTCTACCATAAAAAGGGAATGGGAAGAGCCGGAAAGGAAAGCCTTTTTTCCTAAAAATCTTTAAAAGGCGATTTCCATTTAAGGAGGAAGATGCGTCTATGTGGGAGTCTTGCCCGAAACCGGATGCTCCCCTCTCGAAGATTTCAAAATCCACGGATTTATCTTTTGGAGATGGGGGTTCCCTAAAGGACCCAATGGACTGCAAGGCCAACACATTCCTCCGAAGAGCGTGGAAAGCGTCCGCTGTAAACTTTAAACCACCAATAGCATCAACCTGCGTTTCCAGAACCCTAGGCTTATGGTTGGGCCAGCTCCGCTCTCACCTTGAACAAGGCACGCTGGCTGAGGAAATTCTTAAATCTCTACTGGTTTTGGAAAAAGTAGTGGCCTTTATTGCAGACGCATCACCTGAAACCATTAAATATACAGCAAGACCAACTGCGCTCATAATCTCAGCCTGAAGAGCTATTTGGTCGAAATCCTGGCAGGGGGACATCACTTCCAAATCCAGACTCTGTGGCCTGCCCTTTGAGGGAAAGCTCCTCTTCGGGCCAGAACTGAGCTCGGTCCTCGAGAGGTCTGCCGACAAAAGGAAAGGATTTCCAATCCCCAGCAGGCAAGCGGGACAGAAGTTTTTTTGTCCTAACAGGCAGCACGCAACAAGAGAGGCCAGATTTCATGGCAAGAGGAAAGGAGAAGGGAGGCTTTCTCTTCAACCATAACAAGGACAATACCAAAGCTCCGTCCAACTGACTGGCAGAGCCAGGTGGGAGGAAGGCTGGGACACTTCCACACGCAAAGGTTCCAGACTACCCAGAATGCATTCATCCTAGAAATCATTTCAAACGGCTACAGGATAGAATTTTCACAACTCCCCTCTCACAGGTTCTTCGCAACTTCACTGCCAAGGGAGGAGGGAAAGGCGGATGCACTTGTGAACCTCTTGGAAGAAATGCTCCAACAGAACGTGGTCAGTCAGTTGAAGAAACAAGAAAAGGGAAGAAGATTCTACTCCCACTTTTTTCTAAGAAGGAAGACATCTGGGAAATACAGAATGATACTCAGCCTAAAGAAAGTGAACGAATTCATAAAACCCAAAAAATTTTGCATGGAGACAATCTACACGACGAAAGAAATCCTCCCTCCCGGAGTATTCATGGCATCAGTAAACCTAAAGGATGCATACCTTCACATCCCAATAAAGGAAAAGTCAAAAAAGTTCCTAAGGTTCACACTAAATGGCAAGAACGATTTTGTTCCGATTCAATGCACTTCCCTTCGGCCTGTCTTCAGCACCAAGGATATTTAAGAAAATTCTAGTGGAACCTCTGCAAGCCTTGAGGCTAGAAGAGATAACGTTATCCCCTACTTGGACGACCTTCTCTTGTTTGCGGACATGGAAAGAGCTCTGAAATGCCATGTGGAGCATACAATATCATTCTTGGAAAACCTAGGATGGCTAATAAATACGGAGAAATCACAGTTAGTCCCTTCCAACAGAATCACATATATTTGGGACACATTCTGGATTCCACAAGCACCTGCTGATACCGAACACCGGAAAAAGAGCGCAGACTACAAAAAGACACGAGGAGCCTCCAGGGGATGACAATTTTCACAATCAGAAACTCCCTGAAGCTTGTCTGCCACATGACAGCAGCCATACCGGGGGTACAATGGGTGCAACTACACTCCAGAATCACGTCTTCTCCCACTGGGATGGCAGCCAAGTGTCTCTGGATCCAGCATTCACCTCACACGAGAGAGTCATTGGAGTGGTAGGGAAACATCCACATGCTGGAAGCCGGGAGGAGATGGAAACCATCCAACCCAACAAAAAATCACTACAGACGCAAGCATGTGAGGTGGGGCGCACACATGGAGGGTTGTCTGACCCAGGGCAAGTGGGACCCGGAAACCGCAAAAAAGTCATCAAATGTCCGGGTATTACTGGCAGTTTTTAAATTGCTTGCGGTCTTTCAGGAGAAAATAGAAGGGAAAGAGATTCAGGTCCTGTCGGACATTATGACGGCCAACGCATACTTGAACAGACAAGGAGGCACAAGGTCCCCAAGACTAATGGAATTATTATTATACAGTATTTATAAAGCGCCAATAGTTTGCTCAGCGCTGAATTGGTGGAAACCCTCCTGAGCTGGGCAGAAGGAGACCTAAACCTGTTAGCAGACTAGCTGAGCCGAGAGGAAATCAACCAGTCAGAATGGTGCCTCAGTAGCACAGCAATCACCCATATCTGCAGCAGATGGGGCACTCCCTCCATAGATCTTTGCCAACAGAAGGAATGCAAAACTAGGAAAGTACTCCTGCCTTCAAAGAGATCCCCAGAGTGCAGGGACAGATGCACTGGCCCAGCCATGGGAGGAGGACCTCCCGTTACGCTTTTCCACCATTCAGACTACTACCAAGAGTGGTACAGAAAATACAGACGTCTCAGGCCAGAGTCATCCTGATCGCTCTGTTCTGGCCCAAAAGGTCATGGTTCTCCTGCCTGAAGAAGCTGAGCCTAACGGACCCATGGACGATACCACCCACAAAGGACCTACTAGTACAGGGGGCAGTGGTACACCCACACCCAAAAAGCTGTCTCTAACAGCATGACTTCTGAGCGGCATAGGTTAGCTAAAAAAGGCAGATCAGAGAGTGGTCACTACCATCTTGGATGGGCGTAAAAAGTTTACAATTATAACAAAATCTGGAGGAAGTTTTCCTACTGGAGGAATGGGAACGAGTCGCCAGGAGCTCCTATCCTAAATACAATACACAAATTCCTTCAAGCCAGGGCAGAGAAGAACTTAGCCACTAATACACTCAAAGTGCAAGTAGCTGCCCTGCCTAAGTACCTGGAGTTGAAGTTAGCGGAGGATCTCCTGGTGGTCAGATCCCTGAGGGGTGTCTCCAGACAGTCCTGCGCAGTCCCGTGCGTGCCTAAATACCCTCTCTGGGATCTAGGCACAGTTTTTTAAAAAGTTTCCAACATGAGCCATTCGAACCCTTGGGAAAATGTTCTCTCAGGCACTTGACCCTCAAAGCCACCCTCTTGATAATCTTCTTGCAAAGTCAGCAAACTGCAAGCTCTGTCAGTGATAGAGCCTTACTGCACAATCCTGTTGGATAGGATTATCCGCCATACGGATCTGTCATTCCTACCAAAGGTTGTGTCACATTTCCATAGAAAACAAGAAATTGTAATGCCATCCTTTTGTAGGAGCCCAAGCAATGCCAAAGCCAATTCCCTCTAAAGGCACCATTGCAAGATGGATAAAAGAAGCCATCTCAGAAGGCTACGAAACTGTGTCACTGGCTCCACCACCTGGCTTGAAAGTGCACTCGACTAGGGCCATCGCATCTACATGGGCAGAGAGAGCTGGCGCCTCCCCTGGACAGATCTGCAGGACCGCAACATGGTCCAGCTTCAGCATCTTTGCCAGGCACTACCGGTTGGATCTGATTGCCAACAAGGACCAGGCGTTTGGGAGGAAGGTCTTGCAAGCGGCAGTCCTGCCCTAATGTATGTATTCCTATTCAATCCTCTCATGTGAAGCTGTCCTGAAAGATGCCTTGGGAAAACAGTTATTTACCTGTTAACTGTATTTCCAGGAATCTTCCAGGACAGCGTGGCTCCCTCCTGATTACTGTTTAGTTACATGCTGGCGTTCCGTCATTTAATGGAGTGGACATATATTGTTCATACTGTTATCTTTGTGCTTTATCCTAGGCCTTCAGTTATATTCCTGTACTGAGGATCCCTGGGGAGAGAGGCTACTTATAGGGAAAAAGTGGATCGGGTGTTTCCTGGTGGGAGGAGCCCATCTCTCATGTGAAGCTGTCCTGGAAGATTCCTGGAAATACAATTAACAGGTAAATAACAGCGTTTTTATACTAGTAATGGCAGCGATCCACGACTTATAGCGGGACTGCAGTATTTGGGCGGACAGTCTGACACTAACTGACACTTTGTGGGAAGCAGTGACACTATTACAGTGATCAGTGCTAAAAATATACACTGTCACTGTATTAATGACACTGGCTTTTTGTGTGTACTGTTTTTACTAGGCAATCTGCTAGATTTTAGTCCCTGAATAAAATCTGGCAGATTGCCATTGATATAATCCTGTTCTGCCTTTCATACAAAGGCAGAGCTGTATCCTGTCAGTCTCCTTGGCGATCAAAAGGTGCTGGCGCTCATCCATTGGCCAGTGCTTGTTGATCAGGTTCTGTAGTGTCCAATCACAGCAGAAGAGGTGGTCCGGTGGCATGCACACAGCCCCCAGTGGTGGAGCTGCTATACTCCCTGTATTCTGGTTCATGTAAAAACTCACAATGACAAAGAATGACAAAATCAAGGGAGAAATCTAGCTTTGGGAGTTTACTTTGAAGTTTTAAAAGCAAGATGTGTTTTTGGCTGGAATTATCATTTAAGGCTTTGCCCACATACATTGCTTACTTGCACGAAAGGTTCAGTCTTTTGCTTGAATGATATACTGTAAGATTATTGTTGGGGGCCCCCCCAGGCTTTGTCTGCACTTGCATCTGCAAGTTTGCACCTTGACTACAATATGGCCAAGACAAGTTTTCCGTTGTTCACAGCCATCAAGGAAAAAGTCTTTAAATACGTCAAAATTCATGAAAGATCCCCTTAAATCATGCTTTTTTAAATCAATGAACTTTGAAAGTTTGCAGGCTTTAGATTTCTGAAAATGTTTGTCAAGCTATATTTTAATGGACATAACGTACAATCCTTGTACGGATTCCTATTCTTTTAGTGAAAATCTTCCTCTGTCCTATCCCCCCTGCCCCCAGAATCCTCGTGCTGTCACAGGCTCTCCTTAGGAGAGCTTGACTATGCGGTTATGCCTTCCTTTTTGGCCCAGCTGCATTCATGCATAGAAGCCATACTAAAGCTATAAATGGTAAACCATCTAAGAATGGTGGCTGGGAGGGATGATTGATAGCTCCGTCGCCTCCATTCATAGATTGTGTTCCATTCATAGAAGCTGTAGTACTTCTATGAATAACATAGCTTGGTGGAAAGGGCAGACACAGCCAGACTGTCTTGATGAGAACCTGCGACAGCCCATTAGTTTCATCAACCTTCGCACTGAAGGTTTACAGTGATGGGGTGGGGAGGGACAGAAAGGGGGGAAAATTTTCATTAACAGAAGAGGAATCCACATAAGCTACATCCTGCTGACTATACATTATATACCTGTGCTAATTTTATTGCTTGTGATTTTTGCTGTGCTTAGGCAATGTATGAGTTACAAATATAACATACTTGCCTCTATGCTGCATCATCACTCTGTCCCCCTGCCAACTGTTAGACCAAGAACGAAGTGCCTGCAAGCTAAATGAAAAAAAATCTGTCAGTTTATGGTCTTATTTGGTCTATTAAAGTTACTGTTAAGTGTTTTTTTTTTGCAATTTCTGTTTGATAAGTGCATAAATTACCTGTTTATCCTGCCAGAATTTCAGTGCTGGGCTGTGTCTTTTGCACTTTTCAGTGGTATTGTGAGCCGTATTCTCAGTTCTCCTCAGTTCACTAATGCCCTCTATTTTGACCTGTATTATGGAGGTGAAGGGAGGCCAGGTGTTCTGTAGTTTAACATACTTCCTGTCCTAGGGTGACAATGCTGTGTCAGTGAGTGAGTGTTGTCAGGGAAGAAAGTGTGTTATTGACAGGCTCACCAAGTTAAAATAAAGTGAAAAAAGCCTGAAAAAAAACTAAAAAACCATCACACCAAAGGTCTGATAAACTGCAACAAATACCATTTCTGTTCTTTGGTTTAAACAGATTTTAAAGGCCAAATAATAGATACATCCACATTTTGCAGAAAAAAGTTGCCTTTATTATTTTTTGCATACAAGCCTACAAAGCATTGACCCTGCAATCAGTGGATTGCCGGTGCAAAGGATAGGCTCCTGCAGACTCTTCTTCCAGCTTCATGTCCACAATAAAGTATGGACTTTAGGTTACAGAGCTTGTGTTACACTGATAACTGGAAATGCTGTGGTGGCAGATGGGATATGTAATTTATTCATTCACGGATATCTATTAAAGAATGATGTGGCTGAGTGGGCAGAACCATGCAAAATTAAAAAAGTTACAGAAGCTGTGTTCCTGTGGTGGTAGGAGCACCATGTCATATGTTAAGTATGAGTGAAAAAAGAATTACACTTTAGCTGTATTACAGATTTAACCTTTATTTTTTTTTTTTATTGCAGTGTTTTAATAATTGGTGCATCTGGAGGAGTTGGCACAGCTGCCATCCAGGTATTTTGCTTTGCAGTTACAAATTTTTCTTTTTAGCTTCAGTATTGCGGTTTTTCCTATTCAGTATACATTATCCACACTATATTTTGGCATACCTCCTTTAGTAGTCTACTAATATTTTGTAACAATATTCAAGGTGCATTTTGTTTTATCTGTGAAATTTACACCGGGCAGATACAAATTTTATTGCACACTCTAAACCTGTTTGTTTTTTTGGGGTATATATAAATATAAAAGATGATGTTACGCCGAGTAGATAGATACCAAGCCTGTCATAGTTTAAAATTGCACACTCCCGTGCATTGGCGACACACTAGGTACATTTTATTATGCATGGGCGACACATTCAAAAACCTTTACAGGTTACCACTTTAGATTTACACAGGAGGTCTATAACTAGAATGATTGCTCTCGATCTGCTGTTCGCGGTGATACCTCACTTGTGTGGTGCATTTGCTGTTTATGTATGTGTGCGGTATCAATGCTTTGCATCTGAGCACAGGGATTTTTTTAATTATATTTATTGTTATTACAGGGAATGTAAATATTCCTTGTGAAAGCAATAGGCAGGGACAGGTACTCATTGCTGAGAGATCTGGGGTCTATTAGACCCTAGATCTCTCCTCTGCTCTTAAAAGCTTCAGATCATACAAAGATTGGTATAAGCTAATGCTTTTTTCAAATCACTAATGGTTTGTTTACAACCAGTAAAACTGGAAGTAACTAAATACCCGTCGCTTCAAGTTTCTTAGACCATAGAGATGGTCGGGCCATTCTGGTTCCCAATCAGCTTTATGGTCAGCGGGCGGTACCGCCGGCTGCACTCTCAGGTTCCTCAGTGGGGCAGGAGAGCCTGGGAGGGCTGCAGGGGGGAATGACCCCTCATGCCGAGTGTAAAAGCAATCCAGCGGCTAATTAACTGCTAGGACTGCTTTTACATGAAAGCAGACCACAGCTGAAAAAAATGATTCAGGGATGATGCCCGCAGCTGCAGGCATCATCCCAGTATAACCACTCAAAGTCCAGCGATGTACAGGTACGAAGCTGGCCTGCAAGTTGAGATATGAAGATACAAACTATTGGGCACTGAGATAGGATAAATACTGAGGTAATTGTAGAATGTATGATCCAGTGATTTGGCTGGGCTGTGTTTTTCTCCCTTAACCTCACGGTGGTCTGATGTCCATGGATGGTGGCAATTTATGGGCAGTTCTAAATATTTATTATAGGGAAAAGATGTCGATCTGTACACTTTTGCCCTAAAAACATGCCTATACTTTCACATGAATACAGTATATGATCAAAACAGTTTTGCATAGCTTCACATACATTACAATAGTTCATAAAAAGAATTAAGTAGGAGCTCCCATTTCATTTCTCTGTGGTAGAGTATGTGTTTCTATGACAGATTTATACTTGTATTGTGTGTATTTAACTTGACATATACAATATACAGTTAGGTCCATATATATTTGGACACAGGCACAATTTTAGTTTTTTTCAGGTATTTACCAAAATATATTCAAGCTATAGTTATATAATGGATATGGGCTCAAAGTGCACACTCTCAGGTTTAATTTCAGGGTATGTACATCCAAATTGGAGGAAGGGTTTCGGAATTACAGCTCTTAAGAGTAGCCATCCCCCCTTTTTCAAGGGACTAAAAGTAATTGGACAATTGAATCAAAAGCTGTTTCATGGCCAGATGTGGGCTACTTCTTCATTATGTCTTCATCAATTAAGCAGGTAAAAGGTCTGGAGTTAATTCTAAGTGTGGTATTTGCATTTGGAATCTATTGCTGTGAACCTACATCATGCGTTCAAAGGAACAGTCCATGCAAGTGAAATAGGTCATTGTAAGGCTTCAAAAATGAAACAAATCCATCAGAGAGAGAGCAGCAACATTCGGCGTAGCCAAATCAACAGTTTGGTACATTCTGAGGAAAGAAGAACGCACTGGTGAGCTCAGCAACATAAAAAGGCATGGACGTCCATGGAAGACAACAGTGGTGGATGATCGCAGGATCCTCTCTATGGTAAAGAAAAACCCATTCACAACATCCAGACAAGTGAAGGACACTCTCCAGTAGGTGGGCGTATCATTGTCAAGTCTACAATCAAGAGAAGACTTCACAAGAGTAAATACAGAGGGTTCACCACAAGGTGCAAACTATTCGTAAGCCTGAAGAATAGAAAAGCAAGAATAAACCTTGACAATAAACATCTAAAAAAGCCAGACCAGTTCTGGAAAAGCATTATTTGGATGGATGAAACTAAGATTAATCTGTACCAGAATGACTGGAAGAAAAAAAGTGCAGAGAAGGCTTGGAACAGCTCCTAATCCAAAGCACACAACATCATCTGTAAAGCATGGTGGAGGCAGTGTGATGGCATGGGCATGTCAGGCTTCCAGTGGCACTGGGTCATTGGTGTTTATTGATAAAACAGAAGCAGTAGGATGAATTCTGCAGTATTTAGAGATATACTGTCAGCCCAGATTCAGCCAAATGCAGCAAAGTCGATTGGACGGCTTTTCACAGTACAGATGGACAATGAGCCAAAACACTGCAAAAGCAACCCATGAGCTTTTGAAGGAAAAGAAGTGGAATATTCTGCAATGGCTGAGTCAATCACCTAATCTCAATCCCATTGAGTATGCATTTTACTTGCTAAAGGCAAAACTAAAGGCACAAACAAAGAACAACTGAAGACAGCTGCAGTTAGAGCCTGGTAAAGCATCAGAAAGGAGGAAGCCCAGTCTTTGGTAATGTCCATGGGTTCCAGACTTCAGTCAGTCATTGCCAGTAAAGGATTCTCAACAAAATATTAAAAGAACATTTTATTCATGATTATATTCAATTGTCCAATTACTTTTGGTCCCTTGAAAAAGGGGGGATGGCTGTTCTTAAGAGCTGTTATTCCTAAATCCTTCCTATAATTTGGATGTACATACTCTGAAATTAAACCTGAGAGTGTGCACTTTGAGTCCATATCCATTATATAACTATAGCTTGAATATGTTTTGGTAAATACCTGAAAAAAACTAAAATTGTGCCTGTGTCCAAATTATATATGGACCTAACTGTGTGTGTGTGTGTGTGTGTGTGTGTGTGTATATACAGTCAGGTCCATAAATATTGGGACATCGACATAATTATAACATTTTTGGCTCTATACACCACCACAATGGATTTGAAATGAAACGAACAAGATGTGCGAACTGCAGAATGTCAGCTTTAATTTGAGGGTATTTACATCCAAAATAAGGTGAACGGTGTAGGAATTACAACAGTTTGCATATGTGCCTCCCACTTGTTAAGGGACCAAAAGTAATGGGACAATTGGCTTCTCAGCTGTTCTATGGCCAGGTGTGTGTTATTCCCTCATTATTCCAATTACAATGAGCAGATAAAAGGTCCAGAGTTCATTTCAAGTGTGCTATTTGCATTTGGAATCTGTTGCTGTCAGCTCTCAAGATGAGATCTAAAGAGCTGTCACTATCAGTGAAGCAAGCCATCATTAGGCTGAAAAAACAAAACAAACCCATCAGAGAGATAGCAAAAACATTAGGCGTGGCCAAAACAACTGTTTGGAACATTCTTAAAAAGAAGGAACGCACCGGTGAGCTCAGCAACACCAAAAGACCCGGAAGACCACGGAAAACAACTGTGGTGGATGACCGAAGAATTCTTTCCCTGGTGAAGAAAACACCCTTCACAACAGTTGGCCAGATCAAGAACACTCTCCAGGAGGTAGGTGTATGTGTGTCAAAGTCAACAATCAAGAGAAGACTTCACCAGAGTGAATACAGAGGGTTCACCACAAGATGTAAACCATTGGTGAGCCTCAAAAGCAGGAAGGCCAGATTAGAGTTTCCCAAACGACATCTAAAAAAGCCTTCACAGTTCTGGAACATCATCCTATAGACAGATGAGACCAAGATCAACTTGTACCAGAGTGATGGGAAGAGAAGAGTATGGAGAAGGAAAGGAACTGCTCATGATCCTAAGCATACCACCTCATCAGTGAAGCATGGTGGTGGTAGTTTCATGGCGTGGGCATGTATGTCTGTCAATGGAACTGGTTCTCTTGTATTTATTGATGATGTGACTGCTGACAAAAGCAGCAGGATGAATTCTGAAGTGTTTTGGGCAATATTATATGCTCATATTCAGCCAAATGCTTCAGAACTCATTGGACGCCACTTCGCAGTGCAGATGGACAATGACCCAAAGCATACTGCAAAAGCAACCAAAGAGTTTTTTTAAGGGAAAGAAGTGGAATGTTATGCAATGGCCAAGTCAATCACCTGACCTGAATCCGATTGAGCATGCATTTCACTTGCTGAAGACAAAACTGAAGGGAAAATGCCCCAAGAACAAGCAGGAACTGAAGACAGTTGCAGTAGAGGCCTGGCAGAGCATCACCAGGGATGAAACCCAGCGTCTGGTGATGTCTATGCGTTCCAGACTTCAGGCTGTAATTGACTGCAAAGGATTTGCAACCAAGTATTAAAAAGTGAAAGTTTGATTTATGATTATTCTGTCCCATTACTTTTGGTCCCTTAACAAGTGGGAGGCACATATGCAAACTGTTGTAATTCCTACACCGTTCACCTAATTTGGATGTAAATACACTCAAATTAAAGCTGACAGTCTGCAGTTAAAGCACATCTTGCTCGTTTCATTTCAAATCCATTGTGGTGGTGTATAGAGCCAAAAATGTTAGAATTGTGTCAATGTTCCAATATTTATGGACCTGACTGTAATCTGTTCAAGAAGGATGTAGCTGTCATGAAGCAGTTTCCATGACGGGAGAGTGTGATATTCCAACGGAAAGAAGTGACATGATTATGACCAGAACGCTCTGAACACTGTAAGCTGCTTTGCACACATACATACTGTATATTTCTTTGTCCTGGCGTGATCATGTTTCTATATTTCAGTTATTAAAAGCATGGGGGGCACATGTGACTGTTGTTTGCTCTGGAGGAGCTCAAACATTGATGAATGACCTGGGAGCTGATGATGTTATTGATTACACTACAGCAAGCCTAAAAGACCAACTGAAGACAAGAGACCTGTAAGTGTTTTTTTTGTTGTTAAAGTTTATTGATAAATGTGACTATTGCGGTATTATCCTCCGTTACAATACAAGAAGCACATTGATCTCTAAAGTATTGGTTCCTCTCACGTACCACATTCACTCACCTTTGCATACCTTTATTCGCACACAGGGGAAACCATGTAAGTGAAAAGTTAAACATTGTAGATTTTGTTTGCAATTTAGACTGCTTTGGATATATTAAGCTCTGGTTTCCAGGTTTTAATGAAATTGACCAAACAAGCTCTTCTTATATAATGTATATCAGCTTATACTTTGGTAGGGGCTCACTCACTAGCAGCTAGCTAATTAAGCACTAGCTTAATGAATGTTGCATTTTATAGAGGTAAAGATAATTTGACATAGAAGAAAAAACACCTTGTGTGCATAGACCATGATCAGGGAGAACACTGTTCTGGCATATGTATGTTAAGTAAGTTTGTTAAAGATCTCAAGCAGGTATAGCTCTAGTGTTTTGTAGAGCAGCAAAATCCATCTTCCCAATTGATTGAGCATGAACTTACAACATAAAGATGTGTGTTTTACAGCATAACTAAAACATGATATACAGCGGAACTGTTTTCCTTAAAGGATAAGTTTACCTTTTGGAAGAAGTCTCCCCATGCTATCTGTCAAATTTGATAACAGCGTGGTCGTGCGGGGCTCCACCCATATGGCCACAACATTAACTCACGGACTTCCTTGAATTAATAAACTGCAGATCCTGACAGCCTTAGCGGCTGTCGGCTTGTAGTTTTCAGTGAACCACCACGGTGCTGTGGAGTGCAGTGGTAGTTCATTGAAGCTTCCTGTCAGTATATCTGCTTGCTTGTATATCCCATACAGCAAGACGATATTCTGACAGGTCTGCAGGAGACTTGCATGGCATCAGCAATCTACTGATCGCTGGTGCAATGCTTTCCAGGCTCTTGTACGCAAAAATAATAAATGCACATTTATTTACCTGCAATTATTATTTTTGTCTAAAAGGTGAACTTATCCTTTAAAATGTGCTCTTATTTTAATATATTGATATGCAAGGGAAGGACAAGATAATGAACAGGTAACTACAAAGTATGCAAATGTCAAGGATCCAGCATGGAGTAGGGACACTGCCTTCAGAGGACTTTCTTGACATATACAAATCTTCTAAAAATAAAGTCCTCCAGGTTTTTCATTGATGTAGGGGATAGAAATCTGCTCTGCATTCTATATTGATGTTTAGACCTTCTGGGAAGCAGCCCACGGTATTTGACATCCTCTCAGCATTCCTACAAAGCTTGACTTTGTTAAACATTGTTTATACGGGCTGTGATAGAAGCACTGACTGTCAGAGCGGAGTATAAAGGATCTGAAAGACACTGGAAGAGCATTGTTGTAAGGAAAGGATGCCCAAGAGACCAGACCGGGTAGTTGAGAGTCAGAACCCTGTGTTCCACCCTTTGCTCTGAATAAAAGTGGGCAGGAGCCCTTAATTCACACCTGGGCGAGTGGACTGAGTCCTTAAAAGCTCAGTATTTGAACAGGCCCTGTCACAAGGCATTATTGCTGTGAAATATGGAAACATAATGAGGAAACCTTATTTGCACCATACATTTTACCTGGTTCTGTAAACCAGCCTCATAAACTATCCTCCTAGGTACATGATGTTGCAGAACAGCCACTAGATATAAAGAATATGTAAACCCAACATTTTATATTCCTGATATGTGCCTGCTGTACCATGTACTTGTATGAAGATGTATCCTGTTCCCTGTTCTCTTTGTATTGATTCCTTTTCTGTAAAATCCCTGGTGATTCTGCCAGTCCCTCTGTTTGCTTGCCTATTAAAAACTGACCACACTAAGCAGAACACACCATGGTCAGTTCTCTAGCTTGTAGGATAGCCAAGGACTCCTTTCTACGTTCATTTATGCACGAGGTAATTACCTTATCTTTGTTCAAGTTTATCTGATTTAGATTTGGGAAAGGTCTTAAATATTCATAGTGCAATTTTGCCCCAGGGTCAGGAGAAAGTGTGACAGGAGAAAGTGGGTCCTATGAGTGTGTCTGATGATTGCATGAGTATTCTGGGTACCCTGTCATCTGCCCTGTCTCTGTTTTTTATTAACTGTTTCTGAGCTGATTAAATGCATCTCTCTGGAAAAGAACTGTTGAACTAGTTGCTGCGGGAAAATACATTTATAAATACACTGGTCATCCATTCTGCTTTATGAATTGTATCTGAGCCCATTACATCTCTCTGGAAAAGAAACGCTGTATTTCCCATAATAACAGACAACATAGCTGTGCTGGGAACTCGACCTGCTCTCCTCCTTGTCACCCTCCCACACAGCCTTTCACTGGGAAGATCAGTGTGCTGCTGTTTCTCCTCCCCTAGCTATTCTGCAGCTGAGAACAGAGGGAATGTGATCACTTATTAAAAAAGGGGAAAAAGGTATTTTATAATGTTTTTACAAGGTGAGGTTTTCACAATCACTTTAATAGAAGACTTAAAGTGATATTAAACCAAACATTTATTATATTGCAGCTTAGCAATTCTTAGCACTGCTGCATTTGTTTTCTTTTTTTTAGACTATCTTTCTTTTATTTATTATCAAACTTGTCCTACATACCTGCTCTGTGCACAGAGCAAGCCTGATCCTCTTCTTGTTGGGTCCCGCGCCAATGCTCCTGGCCCCTCCCTCTTGCCCAGTGCCCCCAATAGCAAGCCACTTTCTATGGGGGCACTGGTGCGTGCTCACTCCCATGCCAAGCTCAGATCCATAAGACACATAGAGCTGCAGCTCTGCCCCGCCCTCTCCTCATTGACTCACTGACTGAGATTGACAATGCCATTGGCTCCCACTGTTGTCTCAGCCAATGAGGAGCAGAAGAGCTTTGGGATAGCCGAGGCTCTTCTGCACATCACTGGATTGAGAAGGGGCTCAGGTAAGTATTAGGTGGGGCTGAGAGGAGAGCAGCACGCATAAGTTTTTTTACCTTCATGCATAGAATGCATAAAGTTAAAAAAACCTTCAGCCTTTACAACCACTTTAAAGGACTGAAACAAATAGGGGTGCTTACAATGGTCAGTTTTTTGGGTTTTGTCATCTAAAACATTTATCCCAAAAGATACAGCAAAAGTTTTTCGTGTTTTTTTTTTTTTTTTTTTTTTTTTTTTTTTTAAATCTGATAAAGTGTTTGGCTTCAGTTTGTTTATCTAAATCTGCTAGTGCAGCTGACACTCCCCGTGCCCCCCAGACTGACAATGCTGCTGTCCAAGGGTCTGTGTTGCTTCTTCATCCAGAGTGTAGGCACTCTAATACAGGAGGCATGTTAGTGGTCAGTACACTAGGCAAAAACAGAGGGGAGAAAGCCTAAAAAAAGAAATCTAATGCAGTCATCGTGTGTAAGGATTCTTAAGCTGCAATTTGTGTTGGTTTTGGGTTTTAAAACTGCTTTAGGCTACATTTCACACTGGTGATTTAGGCTGGTGCAAATTGTAGCAGCAAGAATCTCATGATGCCTGCTGTGACCTATCCTCTCCCAGCCACAGCAGGAATCAAGATGCCTGCTGCTACCATTCACACCAGCCTAAATCTCTTGTGTGAATGTTGCCCAAAACCCAAAGCTGATTAAATTTCCACCTGTCCCCAATCTGGCTGCTGTCAGTAAAATCTCTACTTGGCACACAATTACTGTTTTGTCCACTCTGGAAAATAATGAACAGATACAATTTATCTTTCATTTTCAATGTTTAACTGAACAAAGTAGTTAGAAGCTGATGCTCCAGTTTGAATAAATTCCTTCTCTGTTTTAAAAATAGTTTTTTGGCTTGTTTTGGTCAGCTTTGTAGAGAGTTTTTATTTATTTATTTTTCTTCTAAAGATTAAATGAAATGGCATTTTCTAGAATAGAAGATATGCACTTACCTTTTACGTGCCTGTAATGCCAGTCTCCCAATTTATAATTTGATGTCAGCAGTAATGTTTGCGTACATACAGTATGTAACTACCCTGTTCCCAGTCATCGGGCTGTATTTTAAATGACCGAATTCACGAGCTCTCAATCAATGAGCATGGCTTGATGCAGCTATTCTGTTGTGACAGATGATGGTAACAGCATGGACACCACACGTGTACAGTGCATGTTACCTGTATAGTCTTATGGTCATGTATGCAGATGGCAGGTGCATGTGCACATTTGCATTTGTAAGTGAGTAAAACTGTGAAAAAAGCAAACTGTTCTAAATACAGGTACATTCATTTCCACCTCTCAAGGACTTACATCTTATGCTAGTGGTCATCGTTACAGGGTTTCAGCTTTCTGCTTACTGTTGGTCCTATAGAAATCTATGGGAAATCTATGATATCTAGACAGAGTGTAGAACAAGTTGACTCAGTTGTGTTTGGCATTGGGCTAGAGGATGAAAGTGACACAACACAGCCAGTTCATCTTGCTCATTGGAATATACAAATATATTAAAAAATGTCAGCACTCAGTGCTAAAAAAATTAGGAGCCTGATGATGCGCTCTTGCGCAAAACAGCTGTAAAGAGGTTTTATTGATATGCCAGAGGTCCTGCCGCCACTCTAACCTGAGATTGGCGGCCAAACATATAAGTGATATCTTTTGGATGGATGCTTTAATATATGTTTGTAAAACCATTTGGTTTTGGATACCCATTTTAATAAAATTACTACACTATAAGACCTTTTTCATTGTTGATGGTCCTTTTTTGTGGTTTTGACGGGCTAAGAGTGATGGAGAGAGATTGATTCGTTTGGAGCACTTTTTCTTGGGGAAGAACTTCACTTTCTAACATTTCCTGCTGTTCTGTTTATTTAGACAGCAACTGAGTCTGGTGAGTGTGCACTTTTATTTAAGGGGGAGGTTCAGCACCATTCAAGTCACCATATGTCGAAAACATTTGAAGATGTGATAAGAGAAGAGAAATTTTTCCTTAAATATTTGACATTTTTGGACCGTTTTATTTTCTTTTTCATTGATTATACACTTATCACAGGTGTTGCTGTTTAATAGTTAATATTTCTTATTTGTAGTTATTTTTAGTGCTGCAAATACTTGCATTTATGTATTGTTCATTTGAATGCTGCTGTTAAACTATCATTTTACCAATTTGTCAAGGTAACATGTAAACTTCAGTAATTGCTACTAAACAGGTACAACACTTCTGCCATGTAATATTTGTTTTATTCAAACTATTATCCATTGTTATGCTAACAATTAGCATCTTCATGCGTGTGGCTTTTTTCATTCACAGGTATACACCATGGTAGGCAAAACCAAACGATTTTGCATACTTTATGATGTATTGTTGTAATGGTTTAAGAGGAGTGCAACATGTAAATAGGTAGTTTACCTGGCTTTTCCTTTGAAATTGTTTGAATGCTTTGACTCTGTTCAGTATTTCAGCACTTAGAAATCATAATAAAAATTAGCCTTAACGCCCTTAATCCCTTTTACAGATCTTTATATAATGACAGTTGATACATTTATTTATTTATTTTTTGCCCTTATGTTTTACTGGTTTTAGGAAATATCTCTTTTACACCATGTTCCAAATTATTATGCAAATTCTATTTAAGTGTCACAAAGATTAAATATTTTGTTTTTCCGTTTTACTCTTGGATGGCATTGTGTGTCAGGGCTCTTTTGATCACTGAAAACAATCTTGGACACCTGTGATAATTAGATTGGCAGGTGAGCCCAATTTAAGGAAAAACTACTAAAGGAGGGTGTTCCACATTATTAAGCAGAACACCATTTTCAAGCAATATGGGGAAGAAAGGATATCTCTGCTGCCGAAAAGAGTGAAATGGTTCAATGCCTTGGACGAAGTATGAAAACATTAGATATTTCACGAAAACTTAAGCGTGATCATCGCACTATTAAGAGATTTGTGGCTGATTCAGAGCACAGACAGGTTTGTGCAGATAAAGGCACATTGAGGAAGATTTCTGCCAGATCCATGCATCGGATCAAGAGCGCAGCTGCTAAAATACCATTACATAGCGGCAAACAGATATTTGAAGCTGCTGGTGCCTCTGGAGTCCCACGGACATAAAGTTGTAGAGTCCTCCAGAGTCTTGCAACTGTGCATAAACCTTCTATTCGGCCACCAATAACCAATGCTCACAAGCCGAAACGGCTGAATTGGGCAGAAAAATACATGAAGACTAATTTTCAAACAGTCCTGTTGATGGATGAGTGCCATGCAACCCTGGATGGTCCAGATGGATAGAGTAGTGGATGGTTGGTGGACGGCCACCCTGTTCCAACGAGGCTGCGACGTCAGCAAGGCAGTGGTGGAGTCATGTTTTGGGCCGGAATCATGGGAACAGAGCTGGTCGGTCCCTTTAGGGGCCCCGAAGGTGTAAAGATGACCTCTGCAAAGTATGTGGAGTTTGACTGACCACTTTCTTCCCTGGTACAGAAGGAAGAGCTATGCTTTCTGTAATAAAATCATCTTCATGCATGACAATGCACCATCTCATGCTGTAAATAATACCTCTGCATCAATGGCTGTTATGGGGATAAAAGGAGAGAAAGTCATGGTGTGGCCTCCATCCTCCCCTGACCTCAATCCTATTGAGAACCTTTGGAGCATCCTCAAGCAAAAGATCTATGAGGGTGGGAGGCAGTTTACATCCAAACAGCAGCTCTGGAAGGCTATTCTGACATCTTGCAAACAAATTCAAGCAGAAACTGTCCAAAAACTCACAAGTTCAATGGATGCAAGACTTGTGAAGCTGCTATCAAATGAGGGGTCCTATGTTAAAATGTAATGTGACCTGTTAAAATGTTTAAAAAGTTAAAATGTTGTTAAAAGTTTGATTGAAATTGCTTTTGATTTCAGTAAATATGCTGCAAACACAACAAATGACAATTTTCAGTTCTTTACAACCTATAAAGTGTTTTGAAACTTACTGTGCGTAAGAATTTGGAACAGTGCATTGTAAGTTTTTTTTATGTTTAAAAAAAAAAAATCCTGTTATTAGGAGGTTTGTTCAATAAAATTTGAATTGTACACTTAATAGTTGATAACATGAGAATTATGCTGACTGTTATTTACAGCAATTATTTAGGTAAATGAGAAAAATATCATTTGCATAATAATTTGGAACACGTTGTATATGTGTGTTAGAAACAGGAACTGCATATATCACACTAGTGATATAATTGCAGGTTTGTTTGATTCCTATCGCCCGACGCCTGGGACATGTAGTTTCGGGCGCTGAGCAGTTATTTTTTTTTCCCTCCCTTAGCCCTGCTGCGGGCAAGCAGCGGGCTCACTTGTCAGGTGAAGCAATCGGCGGCAGCACTGCCGCCGATTTGCTTTCACAGTGCCAGCCTCTCCGCACCCTTGGCATGAGGTTTCCCGGGCTCCGCTTGCCCATCTGCGGGCCTGGCTCGCAGTCGGCTAGAAAAGAGTCCGCTTCTCTCCCCTTTTTGTGCTGACCCGGAAGTGACATTACAATGTCACTTCAGGGTCATTGTTGAGAGCTTGTAATAAAATCCCCAGGAATGAATGTAATATGGTGCAGATGTGCACCACATTACATTCAGTGGAGCAGAGGGGAGATATGTAGGGTCTTTTAGGCCTTGAATGTCTCAAAGAGAACCTGAGTAATAATAAATAATATAGTGCAGCGCTAAAAACTAAATAATTAAACATAAATAAATATATAAATAAATGCATATATATATATATATATTTATATATATAAAACACAATATAGCAAAACTATAAGATATCCTGCAGGGATCTATAATAAATTGCCACAAAATAGTGCAAATGGTGAAAAACAACCAATGGGTCACAGATTAAGACCTGTGTGTGTGTGTGTGTGTGTATATGTATATGTATATGTATGTATGTATATATATATATATATATATATATATATATATATATATATATATATACTATGAAAACCAATGAATACCCCAATCCCAAAAATTGGGATAATAATCATACACCAAATGTGTAAACAAGGTGAATCCCAATACTGGGATGATCATATATCAATCAACAAAGTGACAAGTGCTCTATCACAACTCATACAGTGACGACAAACCCAATCCAATAGTGTAAAAATATAAATATATAAAACAATTAATACATATATGCGCTGTGAAAAATCCAAAACACACAAACGTCAAATGTCCAATCAAGTCCAATAAAGTGCAAACAAATCCTTCACATCAAGGTGCTTCGCTACTCATAAGGGACTGGTGCCGTGTGGTGTGCACACCAAACAAATCCTATGGTGGCTAAAATGCCCCCTCACCTCCTTGCAATGACCCAATGGGTAATACGCTTTTCGAATCACACCAGGATCCTACGGTACAGGTCTCCTTATTAGCCGACTTCCGCACACAGGGTTCCACATACAGCCCAAGGTTATTTCACCTTCCTGGACAGGTAAGCAGGTGGTCTTACTATCCCCAACTTACTCAGTAAGACCTTGCGTGGCTCCCCATAAGATCATGCGTAGCTCATAAGGGGAGAGAGAGAGACACTTCCATAGTGCAATAATGCTTTTAATAAAGTAAATCCAAAAAAATGCCAGTAATATACACTCACATTTAGGTGGTATCATTCAGGCATTTACGCCACATGTTATGGGTGTATTCCCATGTATCCGGGTGTACCAAGATGGCTGCCACCGTAATGACGTCACCGCGTATCGACACGTTGCGTCACGTTTCCCACGTGACTTCTGATTCTGTCGGCTTCTTCTTTCCTATCCAAAGAGGCTTGAGTACCATCCATTTTAGCTTTCCGAATAGATCTGATTCCAGTCCTTTCTTCACAGAGAACCGTTTCGGACCTCAAAGTATGCTCCAAGAGCACATGCATTTATTGGAGGTGTTGAACACGAGCACTTTTTGACTTCTTTTCATGGAGGGTCAAAATTGGTTGGTAAGCTCACATCTATCCCTGGCTGAGGTGGCAATCATGTGGATCTTTAGGAGCAAGTTGTGGTGGTGGTGGATTTATGTTTCATATATTGAGGGGATTAGTGGATGAAAGAAACATTTTTAGCACTATATTTGAAAATGTGTTATATTTTGTGTTTTAATTAGATTTGTATGATTAGTGCAACAGGTATACTTTAGTAACAGGTGTTACTAAACCCACAACAGTCAAGTTAGTCTGTATATGCAGTAAAGCATGCTTGTTATACTCACTGTGAAACCTAAGGGTTAATCCTCCTCATTGTTCAAAAAGGCTGTTTGATCCTGTCTTCTCTGATCCTCCCTTTCTACTGTTCCCAATCCATCTGCTGATGGTACAGAGCCCTAGGAGTCAACATGCTCAGTTTGGTGTGTATTGCTAGAGAGGTTTTTTTTTTTCTTTGGGAGGGTGCATAAGAACAGCACAGGGCTGCTATCCAGATAGAGGGTCATGGGTTATGCAGACTTATAGGACAATCCGAGGAGAAAACTCCCCCCCTACAAGAATAACCAGTTCTCTGCTGGACATTGATAGGAATCTTAAGACTGCTATATATTGCTGATGAGAAAGTATTTAGCAGTTTATACTTATTAAAATAATTTTATTTCCATGTTGTGTGTACTGTGGGATACCAAATATAGTGAATGCTGGGTCCTGGGTTTAGTAACACTTTAAGTGTTTGTTTTTTCTGTGATGAATATCTTGTGGTACTGTTGCAGCTATTCAATATATTTGCTTTCACTTTTTTTTTTCTTTACTGTATACAATGGTCATATTCAGAGTTTTTTCCAGTACATGACTGAGTCTGGTTAGTTGTCACGTGGCAATACATGCTTTATTTCAGACACGTTTTTGATAAATGAGACCATTGATCCTTTCTTTTTTTGAGATGCTTTTTTAGTATTTTTTTTTTTTTTTAATTTTAAGAATAAATGAAGTACAAGGTTCATTAAATCATTCTAAAGTCCTATTCCACTATTCCAGAACCCCTATACAATTGCTCTTCTTTCAAGTACCCTATAAGGTCAACATTAGGTGTTTTAGCAGAGAAATTTTTGTAGAACCTCTCTTCCCAAAAATTGGTATGTTGACTTTGCTTGTAATTAATGTCAATTATATCTGCATCACTTCACTTCTAAATGGGGCTTTTGGTGACTATTTAATACAGCATCCATGGTAGTCATACTTTGATTTGTAAATCTTAGGTTTCCCCACCATGAACATTTCAATCCGGCACCTGTATCGCCATGCTCAACACTATGCACTGTACATCTTTACGTTGGTAGCAATGTGTACAGGACTACACCCCCACTAAGTGGAAAATGAAATACTCAACAACCAAACAGATTCCATCATGTACTGCTAATGCTGGAGTAAATGGGTGGTTTGGTTGGTTTACTGTGTAATACTGCACTATGCGTTTAGTGCTTTGCTTCTTGTACCTCATTTTCTTAAAGCTGAAGCTTAACTTAAAACAACCCTACAGCTTAAGTCACATCACTTACCTGTAATGAAGTATGTCCTACATTGTGCAGGCCACTGGATCCTGAAGAAATCTTGAATACAGGATTCTTGTCATCTTTCTGCCTCTGATCTTGTGGCACTGCAGTGGTTACCAGCTTCAGGTCTTCAGGAAGAACTGCAGTACATATAGCTTGGTGTGGACCCACGCCTCCTACATCATCCATCAATGAGAAATCACTGATTACATTGCTTGTAGTGAAATCTAGGGATGGGAGAAAGAACCCTGTGACTGATCAGTCTCTCCCCCAATCAGATATTATGTTACATGCTTATAATCAAACTTTTCTTAATGGAGTAGGAGGAAGAGGGGGGATGTCTCCTCATCCGACCAACTGTACTGCTGGTTTGCCTGAGATCCTGAAGCTGCTAACCATTGCCATGGTGGAATTTTAGAGACCGGAAGAGGACAGGCACTCTTGTAGTGATTATTTCTACAGGTTCCAGCTGCCTGCAGAATGTGGTACATACAGTACTTCTTTACAGGTATGTGATGTGACTAAAGTTGTGGTTTTTTTTTTTTTTTTTTTTTTTTTTTTTAATTTAATCTTCAGCTTTAAATAAGTTCTATGTTTAACTTTCTAGTCTCTATTTCTGTGACTGTATTGTGGATGAGAAAGTCATTAAAATGTTTCCTTTCATTATGAAAGGCTTCAGCAGAAGGAAAAAAAACCCATAACACTGCCATTTTCTTTGATATAGATTTTGATTTGGAAAAGTTTTGAGTCATATTTTCTAGAGGTAAAAGCTTATGTTTTTCATCTATTTTTCAGATTTGATGTTATGTTTGACAATGTAGGTGGAACAAGTGAAGAGCTGGCTCTTCAGTACCTTAAGCCATGGTCTGGAGCTTCATACTGCACACTGGTTACACCTTTTCTGTATAACACTGACCGGATGGGTATAGCAGATGGAATGATGCGTTCGGGTTTTACTCTGGGATCAAAAGTGATAAAGGTAATATTTTGCATTGGCAGGTACAGTATGGATGTAGTCAGAATATGTAGAGTATTTGTTTCCATGGCTGCATATAGTCATGGCTGTATATTTGAGGTTTTTAATTTGCAGAACATTTACTATCGTTTCCTTGTTTATTACTCTGTATGTAGTTGTGTTGTATTTTAGAACAGTAATAAACAATCTTTGTTCCTTGTTTCAGCATCTCTGCAAAGGGATCCACTACCGCTGGGGTTTCTTTACCAACAGTGGGCCAGCCTTGGATGAAATTGGTGAAATTGTGGATGCTGGCAAGGTAGGTAGCTGTTCTGTTGGTAGTGAGTGAAAGATATTTTCACAGTTGTCATGGCTTATAGCTCCTCACAAGCTGATCATCTTAAAGACATGATTAGCAAAGTATATGTGTAGAAGCAAGAGCTAAAGATAAATTAGAATGAAAAAATACAAGATCGACCACTTATTGATTCCAATCAAGTAACCGAGAAACAATCCAACAGCAAAATATATTATACAAAGATTTATCACTGTTGCCACACAGTCATCTGTTGCAATCACTCCTAGCCCATAAGCGAAGTGTGACAATTCCTGGAATGGACTGTAAAAAAAAGGTTTCCTCAGGGTGCAGAGTCTAAGCCCCAGCTAGCTTCTTCACCAGGACCCCTGATGGTGGGGATGGACTTGCAGCAAGCTGGAACCAGGACGTGGCCTCCAGGTACGCCGAGTTGAGAATGCGGAGACCACTATTATGTGCAGAGTACAATGGCAGGAGACTGAAGGGAAACCAGGAAACAAGCCAAAGTCAGGGCAGGCAGCAGGCAAGCACATATGGTGTACAAATCTGGGATCGGTACATGGGTAGTCGTACAAAGGATTCATGAAACCGTAAGCAGACAGGAGCTTGGAGAATTGTGCAGTTGTTCAGACAACATGGCCTGCACTGAGTGTGTATGTGTGTGCGCATATATGTGTATGTATGTATGTATGTATGTATGTATATGTATGTGTGTGTGTATGTGTGTGTGTGTGTATATATATATATATATATACAGTCAGGTCCATAAATATTGGGACATCAACACAATTCTGACATTTGTGGCTCTATACACCACCACAATGGATTTGAAATGAAACAAACAAGATGTGCTTTAACTGCAGACTGTCAGCTTTAATTTGAGCGTATTTACATCCAAATCAGGTGAACGGTGTAGGAATTACAACAGTTTGCATATGTGCCTCCCACTTGTTAAGGGATCAAAAGTAATGGGGCAATTGGCTTCTCAGCTGTTCCATGACCAGGTGTGTGTTATTACCTCATTATCCCAATTACAATGAGCAGATAAAAGTTCCAGAGTTCATTTCAAGTGTGCTATCTGCATTTGGAATCTGTTGCTCTCAACTCTCAAGATGAGATCCAAAGAGCTGTCACTATCAGTGAAGCAAGCCATCATTAGGCTGAAAAAACAAAAACCCATCAGAGAGATAGCAAAAACATTAGGCATGGCCAAAACAACTGTTAGGAACATTCTTAAAAAGAAGGAACGCATCGGTGAGCTCAGCAACACCAAAAGAGCCGGAAGACCATGGAAAACAACTGTGGTGGGTGACCGAAGAATTTTTTCCCTGGTGAAGAAAACACCCTTCACAACAGTTGGCCAGATCAAGAACACTCTCCAGGAGGTAGGTGTATGTGTGTCAAAGTCAACAATCAAGAGAAGACTTCACCAGAGTGAATACAGAGGGTTCACCACAAGATGTAAACCATTGGTGAGCCTCAAAAACAGGAAGGCCAGATTAGAGTTTGCCAAACGACATCTAAAAAAGCCTTCACAGTTCTGGAACAACATCCTATGGACAGATGAGACCAGGATCAACTTGTACCAGAGTGATGGGAAGAGAAGAGTATGGAGAAGGAAAGGAACTGCTCATGATCCTAAGCATACCACCTCATCAGTGAAGCATGGTGGTGGTAGTGTCATGGCGTGGGCATGTATGTCTGCCAATGGAACTGGTTCTCTTGTATTTATTGATGATGTGACTGCTGACAAAAGCAGCAGGATGAATTCTGAAGTGTTTCGGGCATTATTATCTGCTCATATTCAGCCAAATGCTTCACAACTCATTGGACGCCGCTTCACAGTGCAGATGGACAATGACCCAAAGCATACTGCAAAAGCAACCAAAGAGTTTTTTAAGGGAAAGAAGTGGAATGTTATGCAATGGCCAAGTCAATCACCTGACCTGAATCCGATTGAGCATGCATTTCACTTGCTGAAGACAAAACTGAAGGGAAAATGCCCCAAGAACAAGCAGGAACTGAAGACAGTTGCAGTAGAGGCCTGGCAGAGCATCACCAGGGATGAAACCCAGCGTCTGGTGATGTCTATGCGTTCCAAACTTCAGGCTGTAATTGACTGCAAAGGATTTGCAACCAAGTATTAAAAAGTGAAAGTTTGATTTATGATTATTATTCTGTCCCATTACTTTTGGTCCCTTGACAAGTGGGAGGCACATATGCAAACTGTTGTAATTCCTACACCGTTCACCTGATTTGGATGTAAATACCCTCAAATTAAAGCTGACAGTCTGCAGTTAAAGCACATCTTGTTTGTTTCATTTCAATTCCATTGTGGTGGTGTATAGAGCCAAAAATGTTAGATTTGTGTCAATGTCCCAATATTTATGGTCCTGACTGTGTATATATATATATATATATATATATATATATATATATTTATTCTCAAACTGGGAGGCAGGCCAGGAAGTGATGGAAGGGAAAAGAAATGTAAACCCACAGAATAGCAGGCAACACCCATAGGTGAACACAGAAGCCCACAACACATGTGAAAGGAATCCGAGGACTAGGAGAAGCACTGCAGCAAGAGGTAAGGATTACACAGTCAGGACAACTGCAGGCTAAATTGTGACAAAAAATGTTAGCTTACCTATACACCAGTGGCTGTTGTCACTTTCAAAGTAGTCCCCTTTTGAAGCAACACTTTTCTAGATGACTGTGCTAGAGCTCGCAACATTCCTGGAATTTGTTTTCAGGAACACTGTGCAGTATCTTTGTCACGACGCACTGGATATCCCTAAAGTCATCAAATCTGTGTCCTTTTTAAGATATTTTTTAATTTTGGAAACAGCAAAAAGTCACAGGGTACACAAGTCAGGGGAATAAGATGGTTAGTCAAGTTTCAGAATGGATTTCTGGGCCAGGAACTCGCAAACACTTAACGCATTATGTGCAGAAGCATTCGCATTATGTGCACCAGTCGTGGTGGAAAATCTACTTGTCAGAGTTTCGATCTTTTCCTCCAAACAGACATGTGTAACCTTTTCAGGATTTCCAAGTAACACTATTGCGTTTTTTGGCTTCCCCCTTCTTGCATCATTCTGGACATCTTCATGCCCCACCTTAAATCGCTTATGCCTTTCAAAAACACTTGATTTCTTCATAGAATGTTCACCATAAGCCTGTTGTAATAGAGCTAAAGTTTCACTCACACTTTTACCAATTTTCACGCAAAATTTGATATTAATCCGCTGTTCCAGATTTCTGTCTTTCATTTTTTGCCAACAGCGCAATTCACACTTATTTCCTCTATTCCAGGGGTCTCCAAACTTTCTACGCAAAGGGCCAGTTTATTGTCCCTCAGACTTTAGGGGGACCAGACTGTAGCCAGTGGGAGTAGAAAATGCCCCGACATCAGTTCCCCATCATTGATTTTATATGGAGGAATAGTGCCTCATTGTTGATATCAGTGAGAAGTATAATGCTCCATTGATAGTGTCAGTAGGGGAATGGTGCTCCATCATTGGTGACAGCTGGTGGAATAGTGCCCCAAGGGCTAGATAAACTGAAGCAAAGGGCCACATCTGGCCCTGGGCCACAGTTTGGAAACCACTGCTCTATTCCATAAAGACTGAGTCAAGTGGTCTGTGACCAAGGCAAGTGCATGTTATGACATGTCAGAACATGCTCAAGTGCAGATGGCTGCGTGATTTACCACCATAGTGCTACGCTGTAGAACCTAAGGGGTTAATCCTCCGCACTGTGTAAAAAGGCTATTTGATCCTGTCTTCTCTGATCCTCCCCTTTTCTACTGTCCCTAATCCATCTGCTAATAGAATGGAGCCTTGGGGGCAAGCTGTACATACTCAGTTTGGCCCTGTGCTGATCACATGTACTCTCCCAAGAAAAAAAAAACCTCTCTAGCAATACACACCAATCAGCACTGTTCAAACAGACGGTCAGGAGTGCTGCAGCCTCATAGGACAATCAGAAGAGGATGAAAACTCCTCCTACAACTTTAATCAGTGCTCTGCTGGACACTGATAGAAGTCACAAGACTGCTCTTAACTGCTGATGAGAAAAGGTGTTTTCCATGTTGTGTGTACTGTGGGAGTATATAGTGATATAGTGAATGCACGGTCCTGGGTTTAGTAACACTTTAAGCCAAAACTTAGTTTTACATAGTTAGTCTGGCTGAAAAAAGACAAAAGTCCATTGAGGTTAAACCAAAAAAAAAAAGTTATAATCCTACACCCACAATTGATCCAGAGGAAGTCAAAAACCCAGCAAAGCATGAATCAATTTGCTCTTGCAGGGGTAAAAAATTCCTTTGTGATCCCCCGAGAGGCAATCAGATATTCCCTGGATCAACTTTACCTATAAATATTAGTATCCAGTTATATTCTGTGTATCTAGGAAAGAATCCAGGAATTTTTAAAACCAATCCACTGAGCTGGCCAGAACCAACTCTTGAGGGAGTTTATTCCTCATTTTCACAGCTCTTACTGTGAATAAACCTTTCCATATTTGGAGATTAATTCTCTTTTCCTCCAGTAAAGAGTGCCCCCTTGTCCTCTGTGATGACCTCAGGGTGAATAGCTCTACACCGAGTTCACTATGTGAACCACTGATGTATTTATACATGTTGATCTTATCCTCCCTTAATCTCCTCTTCTCAAGAGAGAATAAATTCGATACCTGTAATCTTTCCTCATAGCTGAGCTCCTCCATGCCTCTAATCAGTTTTTGGTTGTCCTTTCTCCAGTTCCCCAATGTTCTTTTTGTGAATTGGTGCCCAAAACTGAACTGCATATTCCAGATGAGTTCTTACTAATGATTTGTACAGGGGTAGAATGATCTCTCTCTCTCTCTCTCTCTCTCTCTCTCTCTCTCTCATTCTCTCTCCTTTTAGAACATGAGAGGATTTTGCTCGCTTTAGAAACCGCAGCTTGGCATTGCATGCCATTATTAAGCTTGTGATCTACCAGAACTCCCAGATCCTTCTCCACCATTGATTCCCCCAGTTGTACCCCCCTAGTGTGTATGATGCATGCATATTCTTAGCCCCCAAGTGCAGAACCTTAAACAGTGCATTGAGGTCGGCTTGTAAGTTGGAGACATCCTGTAAGGACAACGTCATTGGTGACGTCATTTCCAGCGCGGACGCCATCTTTGGACTCTCAAAAGAACCCATGCAAGTACACCAATACATGAGGTTCTAATGCTGTGTACAAGATGACCCACCATGTGAGTGTTCTGATTACTTTTTAAACTACTGCATAAATAAATGGTAATACACTATGGAGGTTTTTCTCTTTGTGGATCATGTGGGAGCTGATAATACTGAATAAGAGCCATTTAAGGATATTTTCTGGAGGATACGCTTTAACCCAGGAGGATCCAGGGGTGATCCAAAAGGTCCTTAGGCCCTTTTAGGGTCACAGCAAGGATGTGAGGAGCCAATCTAGCTGTGTGGAGTCATCACCAGAGCCTACAAAGCACAAGATTCACCTGCATGTTTATAATTTATTGTTGTGGACACTGGTGGCACGTATTGTGTTATATATATATATATATATATATATATATATATATATATATATATATATATGAGTGAGGCATTCATTCATTGTATTCACTTTTTTGTATTTACTATGGTTTTAGTGGTTCATACGTTTGTATTGATTTGAGTGTGTTGACACGGAGCACCACGTTGTCAATGTATGTAGGTTATATCTCCCATTGGGGGCGCAATATTATTTGTTCACTATATATATATTAAAGTGTTATTGCACTGCTGCGAGATATATATTTAATATTTACTTTTATTGAGAAGTTCTCACTGTTTGTTTCACCAGTTGTCACATTAATACCCTACGTTGAGCATTTTAGTTTGTTGTCACAGAGCTCTACACTTCTTGATTGTTTTATTATATCCTGTAAGGATGTTATTCTACTGCAAAGCTTGGTGTCATCTGCAAAGACTGAGTTTTGTTTTGTGTGGGTTTTTTTTTTTCTTAGATAAAGTGAGGGGGGGGGGGGGGGGAGATTGTATCACCTTGGGAAAGGGGTCTCCCACAACCCTGATGATGTTGTGTTTCCTCTCTTTTTTGTGACTTTTTTGAATTTGAGGTGCATTGGCAGTGTCTTGTCTATTTTGATCTTTCAAAGAGGATACTTGTTCTAATGGAAACTGTGCAAGAGGAGAGTTTCCAGAGATTCGGTCCCTTCCTGTTGTGTCTACTGGACAGCAATTGGTGGGAAACCTACTCAGTGGGGCACAGATGGCAAATAAAAGCCAGACAGGGGGTTTCACCATTTGCTCCTCAATCCAAAATGGAAAAAAAAGTTTTAGCTTTGAATACTTTTTTTTTTTTTTTTTTCTTTTTCAAGTTTATATTTCACTCTTCAGCACAGTACATGCTACAACATCAAGGTGAAAAATCCACCCAACATGGTGGCACAGAAACAAGCTTTATAAGCACAAAATATAAACATTGGTTACAACCATATCGTACAAAACCGTATCTCACTACAGCACACGTGAAGCAGTGGGGGAGATGCATAAGGTGTCAGTGCGACCAAAGATCAGTTACCAAGTTGAAGACATTGTTCAAACTCCTTGCCGCCACTCTGGAGCCTTAACCCGATTCCCATCCATGCAGGTTTGGGCCTCTAGAGCGCATTTTTGAAAAAGCGATAAATAGACAGAAGATAGCAACAGAAGAGAGAAAGAGGAAAGAAAAAAAGAGGGGGGTGGGAGTAACCTGTGAAGATAGAAGCAGAGCATAATCTTGTGTGCATTGGAAGTCATGCCAATAAAACCATGTTTTGGTAAAGTTTTATGGGCACCACCAAGCGCTCCATTTCGTTTATCTTGTTTATTAGAGATAGCCAATCGTCGGAGGCGAATTGTTTCCATTTTCGTGGAATAAGCTTTGAATACTTTAATTTATTAGATATCTTTTTCACCTGCTATTCACTCTCTTTTGGCTATGCTACCTCTTTGAGTTCTTTGGCTACACTAATATGCACTCCCAGGTGATGGATGTTTTAAAGAGAATGCAACAAGTGCATGGAAAGTATACTCTTCCCAGTGCTGGTGTTTTTGCATAAACAGATGCATACTTGCTTATCTAATCCCTGCTCACTGTAGACCTGTGTGCTAATCCCTCTTCCCAGAACACAACAAAAGTACCCCGTGCTAGGAGACTGATGTTCTGCTCTAAATAGACTGTGTTTTCTTTATTCACTTAATCTCTCCTAATCATCCTGCATTCAGCCAGTCCCAGCTCTTTGCCGCCTTTACAGCCATAATACAGGAAGGGGTTTCATCTGAGTCAGTTGATTTTAGCAGCGGATCACGGTTATGTTATTCTGCTGTACGGTCAGCCTTTTCAGGATTAAGAACACAATGGGTTTGATCAATACAAATGACACAGTTGTGTAAAGCTTTAAATATAGGGGATCATCAGTTTGGTATTCATGTCTGTGAATGGGTCAGAACTGTCTGATCAACCTATGATTAACCAAAATAATACTGAGCAAGCCTACTAAGGGGGCTGCTTTCTCTCTAGAAATAAACAAATAAATGATGCCCAATGTCATTGAACGTGAGATGTCCATATCTGATGTATGCGGGCTGATGCACACATACTGGAACATACTGGCTGCTGTCCTTGTTAGGACAGGGAGGAATGCTGGGGGAAAATTATTTATATATATATATATATATATATATATATATATATAATCTCATCAATAAGTGGAGCTGCAGCGCCAAATGTCACGGGTCTGTTTTCACACACAATTATATACAAAACAGTCATATAAGAGTATTGTGCCTTTCTGTGTGTGTATACAATCTGGTATTGACTTCAGGAAGTGCACAAAAGTGTAATAAAATTTCCCTCTTGTGCTGCTTTGCATCCCCTATGTGTTCAGGGTCCTAGTGTACGTCAGGGATTTCATACTTCACTTTTTTCACTTTATGAAAGGTTTCTTTCTTTTATCGAGAGTACAAAAGAATGTGCTGGGAGTCTACCACTCAGCCCTGAAGATTACTAATTATCTATGACATCACACATTTGCATACTCTCTGGGCTTGAGAAAATCCTGAAATCAGATCTCAGTTCCTGGTACAGGCTGATGCCAGAATTTCTTGCTAAAAAATTATTTACTTAAAGCCTGGAGCCTAATGTCAGCTCCCCCTACTGTTCTAGTAACAGAAGTGCAGAAAGTTGCACACTTCATTGTAGACAATTGTAATGGGACCCATGAGCTGTGCTTGCTGTCTGATAGCAGCAGAAGTACGAAGTCAACTACAAAAAAATTACAGCATGGATTAATCAATCCATGATAATCCTGGTATTACTGGCACTGCTGTGTGCTTTGTTTTTCTAGCCAATGTGTAACCTGGATTTTTTTTTTTTTTTTGAGTCTGTGTCAATGGGCCTTTGTTTGCTTCCAGGGGGTTGTGCAAATACAAAATCTAATTGAAGCAGGTCAAATGCAGGTCAGAAGGAGGTCAAATGCACCTGCCAGTGAATTCTGACTGGTCTCGAAAGTGTCTCAAACTGATACCATTATCAAAAGTCCTTAAAGGAAAAGTATAGCCAAAGCTGTTTTGGCCATACTTCTCCTGTGGGTCACAGAGGTGTGTCACAAACGTGCACAACACACAGTGAAGGACGCAGACTTCATTCTGTTAAGAGTATCCATTTTCTCCCCTCACTCCCTCTCTGAGAGGAGACATTTGGCCAGCGTGTGTGTGCTGGTTGTAGGTCACTGGCAGGCCAAGGCATCTCTGAGCTAGGCACCTAGCTATCTCGGAAAGCTGTAGCATCTCACAGCTCGGAAGAGATAAGGCAAGCTTTCTCCAGAGTTGAGAGAGATTCCAACCTCATAAAACTTAACTCAGCGTAGGTGACAGAATCGGATAACCTCAGTTAAAACCATTTTTCCCCTATGTCTCATATCTTGGAATATGAGAGCCTTACATAAAAACCGAACATATCGTCAGATGGACGATGAGCAGGCAAACAGTTTGATGGGTCACTCGCTTCGTCTCGGACACACAGGAAAGCAGAAAAATAGATCTTGTGAACCGTTTAGTGTACACTTTCATAATTCATATCTAATCAATCCTCAGACTTGTCTGCATAATAATCTACACGCGGGTCGAATGTCACTTGTGCAGAGGTTACACAAGGTTTTGGGCTCTAGTTGAGGTTGACACCCAGACCTCCACGCCCTAAACAGGTTATTGGTTCTTGACTTCAGAGACACCCCCTGCTGGGAACTACAAAATAGGCTGTCAGACCTAAGAGTGTAAGTTGAAGACGTCTCCCATTTTAACATCAATACCACCTGGGAAGACCCCAGGCTTTTGCTCTGAAACTTGGATCTGCTAACCCAGGACTTTGGCAAGTGTTTTAACCCTTTCACCTCTCTCTGATATCTCTTTGCTGTGCTATGGTTCTTTGTATATTTATATATATATCTTAGTTACATCTTTTTTCTGTAAATATTTTTATTGCACTCGTTTGACCTTTTAGTAATAAATCTTTCTTTCTGAAAGTGTTGAACTGTTTCTATAGCTCTGTATTGCAATTTACGAATCCCTGCCTCTAAAGAGAACGCTACTGTTTGTTTAAACCTCTGTATAACAGGCCTGTGTTATGATCGTGTTATGCAGTCGATTATTTCAATCATTATAGTGTTATAGCTGATATTGCAGAGTTTCCTCTTTCTCTGTACAAAAAGGAGGTGGTGGCAGTGTGAAGGGTTAATTGCATAATTAACCTGACCCAGTAACAATCGCCCAGGCTGCCGGTACATCGATTGTAGTCCGTTAGCTGGAAAATCGTTGTGCAGGGTGCAGCTGGGTGTGGCATTGTTACGCATGTCACATCGTGGTTTTAGATCGGCTAGTCCTTCAGTCATGAGTTTGGGTGAGAAGGTCTGGGGTCTGTCGCCGCGATCGTGACAAGGTGTACTTAGTTCTGCACTCCTGTGACCCAGATTCAGCCTACAGTAGGCTAAAGTCTGAGGTCAGCTGACTTCACAGAGCCAGTACAGGCTCTACAGGGATCCACACATATGCCTGACCGGCAGCTGGCTTAGCCTCTCAGTGTGCCACTGAGAGCCTTAGCCAGCTGCTCCCACCTTCTCCACAGTATGGCACTCCAGTGAGCGCTGGAGGGGCAGAGCAAAGAGCAGTGACTGACAGTCACCACTCATTGCTCACTGAAGACTGAGAACGGAGTGATCAATAGTCTTTGATCACTCCGTTCTCAGTCTAGAGCTGGCAGGGAACAGCAGGATCAAATTGATGTTGCAGTTATCTAGGTGAGTATGAATGCTTGTTTGTTTTTGTGTTTTTTAATTCTTAACTTCTCTTTTTAAAGTAACATCCTTGCTATACTTCTTTTCCCCAGCAAAGCTGTGCTTGTAAAAGAGAATATTTACCTTTGTCCACACACCATGAAGTGCTGCTCTGTTGCTGTGGAATCATCCCCCCAAAGTTTGCTGGGAAACCGATACTTCAGGAAGTGTCAGTCTCCTATGTTCTCTGCAAGCGGATCTGCAGCGGTTCCTACTTCTGCTCTCCACATCACCAATGTACTGTATTCTGTATGTACTGTAGTCATTTGTAGGTCAACCAGAAGAACCAGTGACTGCTCCAGAGGACACAGGAGATCAAAACTCATGGAAATGTCAGTTTACAGAGGTTGTCTAGGGTTCAGCGTACTGAATGGTTTTGCCAACGGACTTCCACCAATAGTTAATAGGATACTGGTTCTGGAGCTGGGCATTCAGCTTCACTGCCAGTGACGTTACTTCCCCAGGATCAGCATGCGGCTGACTACAGCTAAAGTTGCAGTTAGAAGGGGGTTGGGTAGAGCCACTGCACCAAAGTACACTGTATTAGGGTTGTTTTGTTGTCTCTAATCATACTGTGCATATCATATTTTCTTTTTTTTTTTTTTGTTTTTTTTGTTTTTTCCTCAGATGCGGCCTGTTGTTGAAAAAGTGTTTCCATTTTCTGATGTCCCACAAGCCTTTGATAAGCTAGAAGCAGGAAATGCACGAGGAAAAACAGTAATTCAGGTCATCGACCTAAAACAATAAAAATTTTGTACATTCTACAGATCAATCTTCTTTTTGTGTGATTAATTTTTTTTTTGTCTGTAAAGTAGGATATCTTTAAAGTTCACTTGTCATGAGAGATATGAGAAGTGCTGTGCTTCAGAAAATGCTAGTCTTGATTATCTCCTAACAATGGCATCTGAAAGTGAGTGTGATATATTAGTGCAGCAAATGAACATGTTTTTCATGAAGTTGATGTTTTGAAAGCAGAAAAAATTGGCATCATGGTGTTATGCTTTGGGAACTGTGTAGCTGCAGACCATTTAGGGTGCCCATGCTGACCCATGTCCACAGGTAAAAGCACCTGCAATGGATGAGTGAGCATCAGAACTGAACCACAGAGCAATGGAAGAAGATGGCCTGGTCTGCTGAAACATTTTAGCGTTTTTTGGCCAAAACAATTCTTTTGCATTCAGGAGAAGAATATTTAGCTGTCCTAAACTCTGCTGTGTGTACATGGACACTTACAGTAAGCTTTTATTGAGTTGAATTCAGGGACTCAGCAGCAGTGTACATTAGGCTTTACTTTGCCATGTACCACCTACATAAACATTGTTGCTGACCAAGTACACCCCTTCATGGAAATGGTATTTCCTGATGAGAGTGGCCTCTTTCAGCAGGATAAAGTGCCCTGCAATACTGCAATAATGGTTCAAGAATTGTTTAAGGACCACAGCAAACTCAAAATTCTCCAGATTTTTAGCATTTGTGGGATGTGCTGGAAAAAGAAGTCTGATCCATGGAAGTCCCACCTTGCAACTTACAGGACTTGAAGTATCTGCTACTGACAGCTTGGTATACTGCAGCATAACTTTCCGAGGTCTAGTGGTGTCCTGTCCATGCCACAACCGGTCAGGGCTGTATTGGCAGCAAAAGATAGACCTAACCAATATTAGGTGGGTCATTCAGCTGAATGATGGAGTCATGATTTGAGCTGAATAGCAAACGCGTGGTACTACCAAGAGACCATTGACAAATGTCGTCAAGAACCTGAAAAAATATATCTATGCAGCATTTACTTTTGTGGGACCAGCAAGAGCTAAGCCAGGAACAGATATCTCTGGCAATGCTACCTGCTCCATGTCCCACATATAAACATGGAAGCTCAGATATGTGCAGGAGATTTGCGTGAATATTTTTATTTGAAACCCTGTGGAAGAAAGATTTAGATAAGTCAGAGTTAATATGTGGTCTCAGCAATCCTTTTCCCATGAATATTGGGAGACAAAGCAGTGAAATATTTAAGCCTGTAAAAACACTTCTACAATGTAATTCTCATATGTGTATACTTGTACATACACTTGCATTATCTGATGTGGAAAATGTCAAACTTAGTCATCTTTTTTTTTGGGGGGGGGTTGTCTATGGGGAAAAAGTGTTAGAACACACAAGTCCTGCTGCATTCTCTCCTGCCCTGTTCCAGCATTGCTCATCCCCTCTACTGTATTTTTCCCCAGAATATTTATTGCCTTCTCACCAGTTTTATTGGACTTATATTGATTCCAAAAGTATGACTATGTGATCACAGCAGTCACTAGGAAGTAGTTTGTGACCATACGTGGATTTAAATACACCCTTCTAGTGTGTGTATGTATATGTGTGTGCATATATATGTATGTATGTATGTATATATGTATGTGTATATGTGTGTGTGTGTGTGTGTGTATATATATATATATATATATATATATATATATACATAAATGAGTACACCCCTTTTGAAAAGTAAGATTTTAGTCAATGTCTCAATGAACACAAGAACAATTTCCAATATGTTGACAAAACTGAGTTTTATAGAACATTTGTTTAGTTCATTACATGAAAGTAAGGTTAATAATATAACTTATATTACAAAATCTTCAGTTACTCAAATTAGTTGATGCAAAAATGAATACACACCACAACAAAAACGACTCCATCTAGTATTTTGTATGACCTCCATGATTTGTAAGGACAGCACCAAGTCTTCAAGGCGTTGAATGAACAAGTTGGTAACATAATACAACATTGATCTTTTTCCATTCTTCAAGAACAACCTCTTTTAGAGCCTGGATGCTGGATGGAGAGTGATGCTCAACTTGTCTCTTCAGAATTCCCCATAGGTGTTCGATTGGGTTCAGATCAGGAGACATACTTGGCCACTGAATCACTTTCACCCTGTTCTTTTTCAGAAATGCAACAGTGGCCTTAGATATGTGTTTTGGATCGTTGTCATGTTGGAAAAGTGCACAATAACCAAGGGCACACAGTGTTGGTAGCATCTTCTCTTTCAATATAGAGCAACACCATCTATGAATTCATGATACCAGCAATGAAATGCAGCTCCCCAACACCAAAAAGTCAAAAATATAACTTTTTTTTTTTCTCAAAATTTTTTTTTTTATAGCGAAAAAAATGACATAAATTTCATTTGAGTGCAGCGTTGCATGACTGCGCAATTATCATTTAAAGTAACGCAGCGCTGTAACGCAAAAAATGGACTGGTCAGGAGTAAGGGGGTAAATCCTTTGGAGGGCAAGTGGATAATAAGAATAATCATTTTGAATCAGTAATTTCCAAGTTGATTTTAGGGGGAAAAGCATTAAGCCTTGCACCTGGTAGATGCAGATGACTTGATAATGCAGATCTGGTAAAAGCTGTACTGTTTTTTTTTTTTTTTTTTTTTGCCAGGATACAGGACTATCTGCACAGAATTCACACACTTGACTGCTATGACTAGAGAAACCCTGTTCTGCTGTCTGTGGATAGTAAAGGGAGAGTAGGCAGGCGCATAGATCATGCAGTCCATGTAGATTATTGTAGGATGGAATATGTTCCAGATCTGGCAGAAGGTAATCCAGTTGACAACAGTGCAAGCTGTGATAGAGTGAAGCACGCTCTAGAATAGAGGGATATAAACAGGACACAGCGCCTCTAAGTGTAAACTGTATAACAATTTATTGTTAAAAAGTAAGTTGGGCAACTCACATCTTTTAAAAAGTATACAGATGTTGGTAGATGCTCTGGAAGGGATCATGGGCTGATCAGCAGGAGGCGCTGCACATCCTCTGATTCTGTCTGTGGATAACCTAATCTAGCTATAGTGTGTTACTGAACAGATGACATTGTAATCTGTTTCTACAGATGTTCACATTTTGGACACTAGATGGCAGTATTGTTTAATCAGTTTAAATAAACTAGCAAATTTCCAAAAGCAGTGCCTTTAAAGTGTTTGTTAACCCCTTGCCTACCAGGCACTTCTACTGCCTTCCTGCCCAGGCCAAATTTAGGCTTTTAGTGCTGTTGTACTTTGAACGACAATTGCGTGGACATGCAACAATGTACCCATATGAAATTTTTATCTTTTTTTTTCACACAATTAGAGCTTTCTTTTGGTGGTATGTTTTATAAAATTCCTTTATTTTAATAAAGTTCTGACAATTTACAGATGTGGATTCAAAAACACATAACATAATGTCGTGCAATAGGAAAAAACCAACGTCATGAAAATGTAATCACTAGTCTAAGCAATACTGACATAACCTAATTCCAGTTAACAATAGAGTACTGAAACTTAAAAGCAGAGCTCCACCCAAAAAAGTTTTTGAGAGAGAAGTTCCGCTTTAAGCTTCTGTCCCGCGTTCCCCATTAAGGAATGGCACCTTTGGGGCACCCGAACTTGACAAGTACCCGCTCCCACTTCCGCTATGAAGTTGTCCCCCTCCCTCTCTCCCTGTAATCTTCTGGGACACGTGACAGGTCCCAGAAGACTACGGGGCCATTCACAAAGCGCAGCGCTTCTCATGCATGCACAGTGGGCACCCGGCTGTGAATCCACAAGCTGTCACAGCCGGGTGCCCACACTGAAGATGCTGGTGCCGGGGAGAGAAGACGGCCGGTGAAACCAGCCATGGTGAGAACTGCAGGACCGAGGGAAAGGTAAGTGTCTGTATTTTAAGTTTTTGTAGCTGCTGACTTTTATTTTTTTTTTCAGCTGGAACTCCGCTTTAAGCTGAAAACATAAAATAAAAAGTTTTACATTAAGCATTGATCGCATTAACGGGGGTGAGAAAAGACATAGACTCTTATGGTAGTTTGATCCCAGATATGATAGGAAATCAACGTATATCAAAGTTTAAACATAAAAACAGTATGGAAGGCTCTTCCAAGAGCAGGGGGGGAAGGGTAAATAAGAAGAAAAAGAGACTGGAGTTCCCCGAAAAGGAGAGAAAAGAGAAGGGGGTATCCCTCTACCGGGTAAGAGATGGGGAGGCGTGGAAGCAGAATCACTGGACTGTAGCCATCTCCCTGAGGTAGGTATCTGTGCAATGAAATAGTGCCAGGGTCTCCAAGTTTCAGTAAACACTTCCTCCATATTGTGCAGTGTGGCCCTTTTGGTGGGATTAAATCGCCACTGGGGTTTTTATTTTTTGCACTATAAACCAAAAAAGAGCAAAAAATTTGATTCTGTTATAAAATTTTGCAAACAGGTAATTTTTCTCCATCACTGATGTGCGTTGATGAGGCTGCACTGATAGGCACTGATGTAGTGGCACAGATAGGCCGCACTGGTGTGCATTGATGAGGAGAAATTGATGATGCTGCACTGATATGCAGCAATGATGGGTATTGATAATCGGCGCTCACAGACGGCACTGATGGGTGGCAGTGATGGGTGACAGTGATGATCAGGGCACTGATGATCAGTGCAGATGTCCTCTGACATTTGCTGGTTGAGGAAAGTGCTGTCGATAACCGGCAACTGTATTTACTTTGTGATCTGCTGTGTGATTAGACGCAGCTGATCACATGGTAAAAAGCAGCTGTGATTGGCCTTTACCTAGTCATGTGATCAGCTGTGTCCTTAGGACACAGGGATCATTGACAGCACCTGGTGCGCGTCACTGGGGGCACGTTCTGAGAGGACATCATATGAGTTTTTTTTTACTAAAACTGGAGAGTGCAAAATCTGGTGCAGCCCTGCATATAAACCAATCAGCTTCCAGGTTTTATTGCCAAAGCTTAATTAAACAAGCTACAGTTATAAGCTGATTGGCTACCATGCATGGCTGCACCGGAGTCTGAGCGCTCCAGTTTTAGTAAACTTACCCCACTGTGTTGTCAAGGCAGGAAGGTAGGAGTACTCTATATTTCTGGCACATCAACAGTTATTTTTTGGTATTTGCATCCCAGTGAAGGGAAAAAATATAGGAAATTAGTGTTCATTGCAGAGATGCCTTAACATATGTTTTAATTAGAATAATTTTTATTGTGTTTACTGCACAGCATTTTCTGCAAGGTGATTTTTTTTTTGTATGTGTGAAATGTGTCCTTTGTTTTAATAGCAACTTTTTTCCAATACTGTGTAAGACTACTGGAATGTGTACATTTCAAGTGGTTTGAAACAAAGATGATGGAATACGTAAAATAGCCAGTTGTAGTCTCTTTTTGATGAAACTAACAATCAGTAACTACACAGACAGCATGAGTGTACTGGGGAGGAAGCTGGTCTGGGAGGTAGTACATTAGGAAGAAAGTGTTTAAAGGATAAATCCACCTTTGGGAACATGTTACATGTTCCACCAGTTTTTAGGGTAGAACATATAACATGTTTCCACTCCTGCAGCTGCTGCCCGCTCTGCTGCTTCTAGTGACAACTAGTGGGGGATCTTCTCCCTCCGCTAGCTGTCACCATTTGAAAAAAAAAATTAATTCACAGAGTTCTGTGAATGGGAAACTGCAAGTGTCGACAGCCTTTGCAGCTGTCCGCTTGTAGTTCTCAATGAACTACACCACTGTGCTGTTGATTGTTGTGACAGTTCATTGTTCTTTCCTGTCAGTGTATATTGGCTTCCCATACGAGGTACGAACAGACAGAACAATACACTGACAAGTCTTCAGGAGTCCTGCATGGCCCCTGAGATCTGCTGATCGAGGGTGCAATGCTTTACAAGCTCCAATGAAAAAAAATAATAAATGCACATTTTTTTTACTTGCAAAATGATGTGCATTTATGAACTTTTTTTTAAAAAAGGTGAACTTATCCTTTAACAATGAAAAATGAGTTTGCTTCTAATATATACTGTACATAGTTAAGTATTCAACTAGGGTATATGTATGTAACATTCACTGCAATTGAATCCTCTAGCTTCATGTGGTTTAAAGTGGTCATAAAGTCAGATTGTAGATTTTTACCTATATGTAAAGCTATAATAAAGCATACTTGTACTGTTCCTTCAGAGCTCTGTGCCATGTCCATGTCTCCCGCCACCTTCGTGGGAGTACTGTCATCGCAGCTTGGCCAGTTATACGGCCAAAGCCCGCAAATCCAGAAGGAAGATCGGGTGAAGATGGATGCGCCATTCCCATGACAGCATGCCACTGGAGGGTTTCATTTTCCGGCAAGTCTATCATAATGTGCTAGTATGTGGTGCTGCCCAGAGGCCCGTTTTTTTTTTTTTATCCTGGTTTACTATTACTTCAAAGTCCAACTCCAATAAAATGATAAAACTGTCTCTGGTCACACTTTAGCCTCCTCAGCGTACAATATAGAGTTAATGTCCCTGTATTGTATGTGATGATGCCAAGGCTCCAACCATATACTGGAACTTCAGGCAGAGATAGAAAGCGCTGGAGCAGGGGTGTAAGGTAAGTGATAGACCCTGTCCTACAATCATTTAACCTTTGGGGTGGAAGCACTACAAGGGTGAGGAACGTCACACTCCTTGCTCTATTGATATTCCCCTATAATAAATTGAATCGGGTAAAGAAAAAGTACCTGTGAACTCAGTAAAAATATGTATTGCTGAAAGTTCTGACAAGTACATGAGATACTTACATTGCAAAATACCTTCAAGGCAAAATGGTGTATAAATTATGTTAGGTCTTTTAGTCATCACAGGTGTAGTTTGGCAGCTCCAGTTGATAAAATGTCAGATTAGATATTTCATCTTGAAAAGCATATCAACCCAGAGGCAATTCTCAGGACTACTGCTTACTGAACAAAAGAAAAAAAACTTTTAAATGTTATGCAAGGTTAGTTCTTCTAACAGAAAGACTGAACACCGTACTTATGACCATTGACTGCCTGACTATTATAGGCAATACTCCCAATCTGAACCTTGCTTTTGCTAATTAGGCTGTGAGTGATTTTGCTAGGAGGTTTTTGGAGGTACTTGTATCATACATGGGAATTTTGTGGCCCATGGAAAATCACCTTATAAACAGAACTAATTTTCCATCTTACAGAAAATGAAAGTATCAAAGTTCCGCCTGCGTCACTGTCACCATTCGGCCTTTGTAGTGAGTGATCAGCTTAATGAGCAGATATTGCAGATTGAAGGGATGTGCTAATCAATGGCCAGTTGAAGATACTTTACAAAGCATAGTTCAATGTGCAGTGATATGCAGTCGACATTCATCAAAAAACTGTAATTACACCAATAAAAAGTATGATTTGTATCAGGGGTCTCCAAACAAAGGGCAAGTTTACTGTTCTTCAGTCTTCTGGGGGTCTGGATTGTGGCTAGTGGGGGTAGAAAATGTCTTAGGCCAGGCATCAATGAGCATAAGGAATGCCTCAGGTGTAGTGTGCAGTTGCATAATGCCTGCAGTCAGTAGGAGAAGGAATATTGCCCTGGCATTGGTATTACTGGGATGAATAGTGCCCCATCATTGCTATCAGTGGGAGGAATAGTGCCCCATCATTGGTATTACTGGGATGAATAGTGCCCCATCATTGGTGTCAGTGGGAGGAATAGTGCCCCATCATTGGTATTACTGGGATGAATAGTGCCCCATCATTGCTATCAGTGGGAGGAATAGTGCGCAGTCATTTGTTTCAGTGGATGGAATAGTACTGTACCATTGATATCAGTGGGAGGAATAGCGCCCTGTCATTAGTTTCAGTGAATGGAATAATGCCCGATCATTGATATTAGTGGGAGGAATAGCACCCTGTTTTTAGTTTCAGTGAATGGAATAATGCCCCATCATTGATATCAGTGGGAGGAATAGCGCCCTGTCATTTGTTTCAGTGAATGGAATAGTGCTCCATCATTGATATCAGTGGAAGGAATAGTGCTCTGTCATTAGTTTCAGTGGGAGGAATAATGCTCCATCATTGATATCAGTGGGAGGAATAGCGCCCTGTCATTAGTTTCAGTGAATGGAATAATGCCCGATCATTGATATCAGTGGGAGGAATAGCGCCCTGTCATTAGTTTCAGTGAATGGAATAATGCCCGATCATTGATATCAGTTGGAGGAATAGCGCCCTGTCATTTGTTTCAGTGAATGGAATAGTGCCCCATCATTGATATCAGTGGGAGGAATAATGTCCCGTCATTGAGATCAGTGGGATGAATAATGCCCCGTCATTGATATCAGTGGGAGGAATAATGCCCCGTCATTGATATCAGTGGGAGGAATAGCGCCCTGTCATTAGTTTCAGTGAATGGAATAGTGCCCTATCATTATCAGCGGGAGGAATAGTGCCCCATCGTTGCTGTTAGTTTGGGGATGCCCCACTGTTGGTGTCAGTGTTAAGAACAGTTCCTCAAATCAGTGGGAGGAATAGTGTCCCAAGGGCCGGATAAAAGCTGGCAAAGGGCCCTCGAGCCCCAGTTTGGAGAGCACTGATTTATAAGAACAGAACATAGGGCACACAGACCTAGTTCATTAAAAACAAATAAGCTTTGAAGTATAACTAAAGGCAAAACTTTTTTAGAGTGGAGATGGATTAGAGCTCCTGTCAGTTCTTATCGGGGTCTGTGCCCCCCGTTAAGGAGATTCACCCTCTTTATTTGTCCTATTTAACATTATTTTTGAAAATGAAAGTAAACAAAAAACCCAAATTTTGGGTTGTCATCAGAAAAGTAATAGAGGGGAAATCTTCCAATGGGGGCACTAGTTCTGGTGACCTGGTCCCCAAGGAATTCCCTTAATTTGCAGAGATTTCTTCTCACTTCCTGGTTGGCTATGGGACAGGAAGTGAAGGGAAATCTCTGAAATGGGACACAGATGGTGAAAAAAAAAGCGGACAGGGGTTATAACCCTCCCTTGCTCCATCCAAAATGAAAAAAAGCTTTGCGTATAGTTCTACTTATTAAAAAGAAAGTGTTGCACTCAGAAATATCAGGAAATATTTTGCATACCGTACATAAGCCTTGAAGAAGAAACCCCCAAATCAGCCCTATGTGGCCAGCAGTAGGGCTGCATGCCAGAGAATAGTAACAGCACAGTCTCCAATACAGAACAGAGGACCTCTCTGGAGATGATGCTTGAAAAAGGGTGGCACCCCCAAAACATGTTGTATGTAGCAACTCCATGATACTCTGACATGGACATTGTAGTTTGTCAATGATCCACCAGAATGCCACTGTTCCACCATCCTCAGGCAAGCCCTCTGTGTTGTGTTGGAGGCTGTGCTCCTTCTGTTCTGATCTCATACTTGGTTGCAGACTGAGCCTGTCTTTTGCCTATGATGAAGCAAGACTATTCCTACACAATTCATTTGACACCACAGTTATAAATGCTCTAGTGATCTTCTAGTCTGGAAATTCAAGTACAAGTTCTTGTTTTGTCTACAGAAAGATGGTGTGAAGTGAGGGCAAACTCCCCTAATGAAAATGGTGGACACGGGAAGATAGTTTCAGGAGAGCCAGTGCATAACAGGGTCTTAGATGTGAGCAAAGAGAATCCTGCTCCACTGTAGTAACAACCCCTCTGGGACACAACAAATGCAATGAAAACAGCCTACTTACTGTTGCATTCAATAGTGTATTTTGGTTTTGTGCCCCTCCGCCTGGCAGAGAGTCTCACACCGATCAACACCAGACATCTCCCCTCAAATCCCCCCCCCTCCGGATAGTGTCCAACAACACCCCAGACCCATCCCCCCACCCGAGAGAGCCTTCCACTAACATTCACCACCCTCATGGCGACAGAGAGAGACACACACCTGGAAACAACAGTTGGGCTCTACATACACCATCAAGCAGCCCGCAGCCATTCTTGGATCCCACCTGGTCCCCATGCCACATATGTCCTTTCTTCCGGTGAGCAGTGTTGCCTCCCTAAAAAATGCCGTCCTAGGCAAATGCCTTGTTTGCCTTGTGGTAAATACTCCCTTGGTTGCAATCACAGGCCAGCCTGTGATCACAAGTCTGATTGGGCTCTACAAAACTTGGAGAGAACCCCTTTAGTGACATCAGAGATTTGGTGTGGCATGGCACTGTGGTGCAGTCTATTTTATGCACTACATACAATTGTTTTGAGGAAGGCCACTCCAGCACAAAGTCACCTGCAAGGCCATGACAATAAGGTATCAATTTTGTCTCTCTCCAGGAAGTTGTAGCATATGTGGCTACTGTGGAGACTCTATCCAGGATTATAGGAACAGCAGGAAACTGCCAGCAGTTGTTTCATTTAGGACAATTCCAGCACCAGGTATTATATCCAGCAGTTGGAGGGCGACATTTTACCCAGAGACACTGTTAAACTAAGGGGTTGATTTACTAAAACTGGAGTGCAAATTTTTTTGCAGTTTTGCATGATAGCCAATCAGCTTCTAATTACAGCTTGTTCAATCAAGCTTTGACAAAAAAAACCTGAAAGCCGATTGATTCTTTACAGAGCTGAACCACGTTTTGTATTCTCCAGCTTTAGTAAATCAACCCCTAACCCTTTCAGCAGGTATCGAGGCATAGGACCTCTAGAGCAGCCATTCTCAACCAGGGTGCCTTGAAGTTTCTTCAGGGGTGCCTTGGCAAAATGTCTAAAAATTGATCAAAACTTGTATACAAGCCAGTGGGTGGAACAAGCCTGCCTTTTAGTTAAACAAAGCCACAGGTTTTCATAGTGCATCATCTGAAACTTCTAGCCGCAGGCGTCCTGCAACCATTGACATCATCAGTTGATAAGTAGGTTGTCAGCTGCCTGCACAGCATCCTAATTTGACCCTCCCCTACTCCTCTCTATCAGTCTTGGGGTCACATTAGCTCAGTGATGGAGAAAAACTGAGGGAGAAGAGAAACATTGGAATACTAGTCAGTACTCACGCGTGTGCAGAAGTGTATTTGCTTTAGAAGAATAAATCCCCTCTAATGTTGGGTGTCCTACATGTGGATGTTGCTGCGTTATATAAAACTATTAAAATAGTTTTTCACATTTTAGAATGGGGTGTTCTTTTAAAATGGACAGTCTTCAGGCACCCCATTTTAGAATGGGTGCCTTAAGACTGTCCATGATTTTACAGGGTGCCTCGGGACTGTCCATAATTTTACAGGGTGCCTCGGGACTGTCCATAATTTTACAGGGTGCCTCGGGACTGTCCATAATTTTACAGGGTGCCTCGGGACTGTCCATAATTTTACAGGGTGCCTCGGGACTGTCCATAATTTTACAGGGTGCCTCAGGACTGCCTATAATTTTAAAGGGTGCCTTGACTGAAAAAAGGTTGAGAAACACTGCTCTAGAGGGAGCTGGCCCTTTTCTAATCCACATAGTGCCCTAACCTTCTGTAGATAGATGGCAGTAATACCATGCTGTATCCACCAATAAACCTTGAAGAAGAAAAAAAAGAGGCTGCATATACTTTAACTACATAAATAAAAACACGCAATAGCAAAAATATGATGGTCTACTAGGAGAGTTTTAGTTGGCTTTTCATTTTTTCCATTGTTACTAAAAATGTTAATGTAATATAGTGCCAAGAGTTAATCAGAGACAGATATTCTGCAAGACAACACACAATAGCAGGCTTTTATCAGATCCTATTGCAGATCTTGTTTTTTGCTGAACAAATTCAAAAGGTTACATTATTTCAGCAAAGTCATAAATTCTCTAAATGCATAAATCAATGGGAAAACATAGTGTATTTTCAGCCAGCACATATGTGAAGAATTTATTACAGAACTGACCTTTTAAGATTAACTATAACATGACCAGAACGCTTTTCCTTGTCTGCTTTAGCCAGTGCAGGGAATAAATCAATGGGCAAAAAATAAGTAAAGTCTAAAACCAAGAAGTAGCTGGCAGGTAGAAAGGGCCATTACTAGGAGGCACAAGAGAGTTAGGGCTTCAAAGAGTTACATGCACTTCAAAACATGGCATTGGGCATGCTATCTTAAAGCACTCAACGCCGATCAAAGTACCTGTCACTAAATAAAATGGTTAGCTTACACTGCTGTTTACACGTTGTGTTTGCTTTGCTTCAAACATACCCCATGTCGCTTTAGTGGTGCTTCAATGTGTCTAAATCCTGCATGGAAGTCTATAATGCTTGCTTACAGCAGCTTTTGCCAGGCTTTTATTCAGCTTTGGTTTCGCTTTGAGGTATTGCAGGTATGAGATATCAACACACACACAGGGCATCTGTCAAGCTTCATTAACCACTTTCCTGCCGCCCTATGGCAGATATACTGCTACAGGGCGGCGGGAGTGCACAAAATCACATATATATGCGATTTTGCATTTCCGGGTAGGGGGCAAGCCATGCGCGCACCGTACCCGCACCACCATTCACAGCCGTGGCTGTGAATCACCGGGTCCCGGCCAGTGATTACCTGCCAGCGCCCGGTGATTACCGAGCATCTCCAACGGGGAGGAGGACTGTTTTGTTTACTAACAGTCCTTCTCCGGCAGCTCAAGCACACTGCTCTGAATGGCTGTGAACAACACAGCCATCCAGAACAGTGTGATTACAGTGAAGCACGCAGACACCGCCCCCCAGTAAAACACTCCCTGCGCACATTCGCCCCTCATGTTAACCCCTTCCTGCTCAGAGCCATTAGTACAGCGTCAGTGCTTTTTTTTTTTTTAGCACTGATCACTGTATTGGTGTCACTGGGGATGTCAGTGACACCAAGTCAGTTCTTCCCAGTGTCAGACACCAGTGACTGGGGATGTGAGTGAAACTAAGTCAGTTCCTCCCAGTGTCAGAATGTTTGCCGCAGTCCTGCTATAAGTTGCTGATTGCCGCTATTACTAGTTAAAAAGAAAAAAAAAAAAAAAGAAGAAAATTGCAATATCTATACTGCCATTTGTAAATGCTATAACGTTTGCGTAAACCAATTAATTTACATGTATTGGGATTTTTTGTTTAGCAAATGCATGTAGCAGAATACATTTTGGCCTAAATTTATGAAATTATTTGATTTTTTAATTTTTTTTACTGGACATGTTTAATAGCAAAAAGTAATAAATACTGTTTTTTTTCTCAAAATTGTCGGGGTTTTTTTTTTCTTTTTTAAGGCACAGGCGATCAAATACCACTGAAAGAAAGCACAATTCGTGGGAAAAAAAGGACGTAAATTTCATTTGGGTGTAGTGTTGCATGACCGCGCAATTGTCAGTTAGTCAGTTGCCGTAACGCAAGAAATGGCCTGGTCGGGGAGGGGGGTAAATCCTCAGGAGGGCAAGTGGTTAAAGCTTCAAAAAACATCATCAAAGCATCACAGAAGCATCAAAAAAACATGTTGAAGAGGTAGACACTTTAACCCCTTCGCACCAGCGCCTCCCAGCCCTTTAAGGGTTTCAGAAGCCGGGAGGCGGGGCGGGGTTTAGGGTCATGTGACTGCCTTGACGCGCCATCACATGATCAGGAAAGGTCCCGATCGAAAGAGATCGGGACCTTTCGGTGAGTATCGGACATGTGTGCTGGGAGCGCACACTCTCAGCACATATGTTCTTTTTTTAATAGAACGCAAATGTGCGGCCGCTCGGGTTCTAGGCCCAGACGCCAGGAGGACGCACATTTGCATTCGGCCAGGGTGAAGAGGTTAATGTGTAAAGTTGAAGCAAGTGTAAACGAGCTCTTAGTAAGACCAATGGACAATAGATGTGACTAAGAAAGACTATGGAGAATCAACTGCACTGCAAGTTCACTACAAATGCAGTTGCTCTCGATCCGAAGGGAAGCTCTAAAATGAGGGGAAGCTCTGCTGATTTCTATCATCCAATCGTGCAAGCAAAAATGTTTTTATATTTTCCTTGCATGTGTTTGGGTATTCTTTGCAAAGTGAGGGGACTGCTGCAACGGTAGCATGTTACACCCTGAATACTTGTATAACATGTTACAAAAGGTGAACTTATCCTGTAACTATAGTGGATGGGTCAGTAGTCCCCCCTGTCCAGGGGCAGACTGACCATTTGGAAACTCAGGCACTGCCTGAGGTCAGTAGGGGGCCCCATGAGATGCCCCTGGTACCTTTTTCAAAGGCTTTTTTGAGTTTGGGCAAGGACACGGGGGCCCCATGATCCCCTATTGCCCGGGGGCCCCATGAGTTGTCAGTCTGCCCCTGCCTGTACTAATTTACATATGTGGTTTTCAGGATGCAATGCTCTTGTTAATATAATTCAGACCAAGACAATAGATTCAAAGGTAAAATCTTTTATTTATATTCCAAAAAAAGGGTTGTAGAAAAATATCCACCAACTTTAAAGGAGTCCAGAAACAAAAGAGGAAACCTCTTAATGACAAACATGTAAGGCACATAGGGTACTTTTTAAATAAAGCCATATTTATATATTTAAAAAAAATACTCTAGAATAAAGCTTTAGCATCCAGTAGTCAGAAAAACTTAATATTTATATTGCTTGTTTCTCTAATTGTGAGCTTTCCCAAAAATATTGCAAGGTTGGGATTCAGCATCTATACATTTCTTGGCTATATCAATTCTACCTTAACATTCTTACCGAACATTAAACCTACTCCCACCCCCTTTCTAAAGCTATTCTATCTAACCCTGTACAGAAAATATCGCTGTACATATCTATACTGAAGCCACTCTGGTCCGGTCTCCAGCAGCGCCTTCTGTGCAGGAGAGAAAGCTGAAAACGGCTGGGAAATGTCTAGGAGATGACATCACCCATAGGCTTACTATGGGGCATCAGTTTTTGGCTGCCTCTCCTGCACACAGAAGCCACCGCTGACAGCTGAGCCTGGAACTGGTCCGCAGTGACTGCAGAACTGTTAAGTATAGCAATCTTTTCTTTACAGGGTTAGATAGGATCGCTTTAGAATGGGGTGGGAGTAGGTTTAGCATTAGACAGGTAATGACTGGAATTCCACTTTAAGAAAAGCACAGTATGGACATGAATTGTGTGCCAGGTTTGATTTGTGTGCCAGGTTTGATTGTCACTGATAGGAAAACATTTAACAAGATCCAAGTTTTCATAAAATCAGGACAATATGCGTCCTTTATAAAATGCACGAGCTGTCTCTACACCAAACTAGAATTTGTCTTTGATGGGGTACACACCGCAGTCACTTCTTCTCTGCAGTATCTTAGTAGGATTCCAAAGATAATGATAATGTCTGTTTATACAAGGACATTCATGGATGCTGAGAATAAAACAGCACATGGTGTTTTCAGTTTTCTTCAACATTTTTCAAACTGGCTCATGCGTTCCACAAAATCTTAAGCAGGGTATACATGCAGCTGGTTGAGCGAAATAAAAAAAAAAAAAAAAAAAAAAAAAAAGATTCCTGCATCCACACAAGTAATATGGATGCGGGAATGTCTCCCTCACTGCGCTGCAGCAGCTGATCAAATGCTGGTTTTCCAGCAAGACCGTTCAACAGAAGCTGGACTAACGAATGGTTTCTGTTGAACAAACAGGGCTACACACATACAGAAATTCATCCAGTTCCTGCTGTACTGGCCAAATTTTGGTACCCAGCTTACTCACCCTTTTTCTTTGTAAATGTAATCAGCGGGGAAATCACATTAAATGGTGGTGTTGTTTATGGCTACCTATACAGTTCTTCAAAAGTCTTTATCAAAAATGTTTCTCTAAACCAATGATTCGTCTGTATTACAGTAATCCTACCCACAACTCATGTGCAAGGATTTAACAAATTTACTACTAGTTCATCTTCAAGCCCTTTTCACACTTCTGTGGTGCATTTTTTTCCCCACACTGCGGGTGCAGCACAGCTTACCTGTGTGTTTGGAGCAGATTAGCTGCACTTTCCCATAGAGTTCTATTGCTTGTGTGTTCTGATGTGCTTTCAGAAAGTGTACCAAACTTGTGGCACACAATATAAAACTCTATGGGAACGCACAGCTAACTCAACCCAAACGCACAGCTAACTTAGTCCAAACGCATGGGTAAGCTGCACTTCACCTATGGTGCTGGAAAACCACACCTCAGTAGTGTGAAAGTGCCGTTATAATGTAAGCTCCCAAGAGTAAAAAAAAAACAACGGAGTAATGCATTTCCCCAGTATTCAAACACTAAGCAGCTCCTGGTATTGTGCCTTTTTCTGTAGTGACGCATGAAAACAAATACATAAAAACAGCCAATCATCCAGGAGTATTTGGATTCTTGGAAATTCCCCTTTAGTGGTCAGAAATAGTGTTGTACCACATTAAAACATGTTCCTGACCACGTGTAAAGAGAATTCCCATTTGAAGAGAAAGACAGTTTCAAAACAAATGATGCATATTGTACACATAGAGAAGGCACCAGGGATTGGAAAGGAGGCAGCAAGGGTCAGAGACGGTCTACAGCGAAGGCATGGGAGGCAGTATTGATCAGTGACAGAGAAGCACAAGGCATTGGTTGATGAAGGGGGTGGTGGGGACTCTGGGGGAGAAGAAGAGCGAAATATTTTAAGAAATTAAGAAAGAGACTCTCAGTGGCATGTTCAACATGGCTTCTGATAACTGTACATACGTGGCAAATATATCAGATTTGATATATCTAAGATTTATTGGTGGGCCTTGCATGTGCTTGTTTGATCATTTTATTAGAACCTGCTATAAAGAGTGCCTCTGAAAACCCCTTTTTGTGTTTTTATGATGGTGGAATTTCCTTGTGTGTCCACAGTAAACATTAGCATTGCTCCAATACTATACATTTTGCCACAAAGGATTCACACAATCATTACTACTGATTTAAATATGACTTTTTTTCTGCTTAAAACACTCAGCAGTTTGCACAAGACAGCACCTGACAGGCCTGTTATATTGTACAGCTACACAGAAATCTGCTAGGGCGAACAGGAAAAAGTCACACACAACTGAAGTTTGTACATGTGAGGAGAATCCAGTGAATCGATTTGTAGTCTAGGTAGCTTAGCAGTGCTTCTGAATACTTTTGGTTTCTGAAAAAAAGCCTTAAAAGGGACAGCAAACAGAGTGAGTACTAGTAAAACAGTGCAGGTATCATTTTGAGATGATAACATATAGATCCACGATCAAGTGTTTGTAGTGAAGGATAGTGAGTTGCCTCACTTTTTAATAGTCTATGTACAAGAGTCACTATAACACATAGAAGTTCCACATGGTAGGCTTTTTTTTGCCTTGACTGTGCCAGAGGTTCAAATGAAGTTCCTTTGAATATTGCACAAGCTTCAAGCTTTAAAAACAAAAGTTATTAGAAGGCAATTGAAGTACCATTGAACATAAAACCAGTTGACTCCAAGGCATCCTCAGTGGTGATGTAAACATATCCTCTGAAAGTCATGCTTCTCAGAATACAGGTCTCCTAGCAGCAGTGTAGGCAGCCAGTGCATAGAATGAACAATGAGTGCCTTGGGTCACCAGAACATCCACTTTACAGCGGTGTCTGGTTATAAAACACATATTTCCCACAGCTGGGTGAGCTTGTCTTCTGTTTCTTGGTTCAGCACAATGTGTTGTTGATCAAACTGATTGCCCCCTGTAGAAAAAAAGGGCACAGTTTAACAAATACGCAGTGTATGATCACATTAAAGTGGGTAAAGCTTTCATTCAATATACTCTTACTATTTGTATTAAACAGGAAAATCATATATATATATATATATATATATATATATATATATATAAAACTGTATATTTGAAAAAAAAATTAGTCTAAATGTAGCAATTTGGAGAGCACAAGTTAGAAGTAAAATCACTGGAAATGGTAGCGCCCAAATATATAAAACGTAGCTACATTATACCAAAGTGTCATTAGTTAAATATCATCTGAATATTACAATTGAATTATCTATTGTTCATTGCTGCAAAGGTTACACTGAAACAAGGTATATTCTGCTTAGATTCCACTGTCAGGATTTCTATACATCTATATTATATAAGATTTGTGTATGCCAAGAGCACATTCGCTCGCTCCCCCCCCCCTTTCCTGACCTGTGGTGCTGCATGCTTGGATGAGGGTGTGGTATGGATTTTGGGAGAGACCCCCACACCATTTTTAAAAAAAATTTGGCATAGGGGTTCCCATCAAAATCCATATCAGACCCGAAGGGCTTGGTATGAATGGGGGGACCCCACACCTTTTTTTTTTTTTAATTCCTGGCAATTCTGTTTACATTCAGCTGTCAGTGGGGAACCCCGCTGACAGCTGAAACATGAAAGAATGTTTTCACTACTAAAATACCGCATGACTTAATAAAATAATATAACTCATGCAGTATTTTATTAGCTGTGCGGTACCTTACCACATACTCAAACACAGTAAGATACTGCTTAGTGAATTGTCTCCTTTGTACAAAGTTTGCAGTCGAACTTTCATTAGGTTCGAATGTTTGACCACAAACCGAACGGGGGGGGGGGGGGGGGGGGAGGGTGTGTTTGGCCATCACTACCAAGAAAGGCTTAAAGTACAGCTCATTATTTAATGTTACTTTAAATAGTTTGTCTGAGACATGTTGACTAGTTCACTTTCAATAATTTGTTTTCTACTAGATAACTCCAAGGTACAGAAAATATGCAATTGTGATTTATACACAGTTGCCAGGACAGTGAGAATCAGTGCTAGAACATCCTGTTTGGGCGTTACAAAAGCCTGCAGACATATGGAACTTGAAGCCACAGATATAGGATTGATTTGTAAGCACCTTTGAAAAGAATTTGAACAGGAAAAGTATTGATCCAAAACATACCAGTGATGTAAGTGGGAGGCATACTTCAAAGGAAAAGAAAAAAATGAAGGTAGAGAGGCCTCCAGAGAAGGAGAATGGAGGAGAATGTAGTAGGAGAAAGTTACAGTAGTGTGCGAAGGGTGCACAGGAAAAGATGAGGGAAAAGGAAATGAGAGCAAGAGGAAGGGTTGGGGACAAAGGGTGGGATGGGAAATTTAAACTGTTCTTCCCCCTACAAAGCAGAGTAACTTTTACTGGCATTATGGGGTTGGCTTATTGTATCCAAGGGGGCCATACTGTGAATTTGTTGTGAGTATCTAGGACTATGGTAATTTTTTTGTTAATAAAGAACATAGGGATGCACTGCTGAACGTCTGTGAAATGGGTGAATTGTTTTTCCAGGCTTTTGCTATGGTCTGTTTTGCCACTAATAAAACATAGGTTGTGGATTTAAACTGTATTTTAGTGAGGACTAGAGGTTTGAGATGAAGTAAAGTAAACCAAGAGTCTCCTAGAAGGGGACAGTGGAAACATTTTGTAAAAGCTTGAGGACTTTGGGACAAAACCTTGTGGACATGGGGCAGGTCCACCAAATGTGTAAAATCTGTAACATCCCACGAGACAGCACAACCACAAAAGCAATCATCTGAGATGGGACAATGTACAATCATACAACAGTCGTGAACGCATATTTCACTGAATTTATTTATGGCGCAGGAAGCAATTGAAAACCAGATTTGTAACCAGTCTTCTCTAGCTTTAGTGCCTGGGAGCTCTGTTTTCTATTTAGAAACACAAGTGTGGTTCATAGGGTTGCTGGAATTAGTTAATTGTGAACAATGGATATCAGCCTGGGAGAGAGACCACCTGATAGCAGGTATGTTCAAAAAGTGTGAGTTGAGTTGTAAAGTCTTTATTGGTAAGTATGGAGGTGTACTTGCATGAAACAGAAGAGATCAGATGATGGTACTTGATATTTGTCTTTAAGGTCCACCCAGGAGTATATAGTGCGGTCATTATAAAAGGTGTAAACATAATGGAATTTAAGGAAGTGCTGTCAATGGAAGGTACTAGGTGATTATAGGACGGGAAGGAACAGTGCATTGCCCAAAAGAGGTTGCAGGGGCAGATGAGGTGAGATGAGTTTACTAAAGTATTTGGTCATGTGCCAGACTCATAATGTGTACTGCATTACAGGGCTCATGGAAGCAGGCCTAGATTTAGTTGGGAGCCAGGGGAGTGAATGGGGAGATACTAGAGAGCAGCAATATGCTTCTAAGTCTACCAACAGAGGGGCCTGCTTTGATACAAATACATAGGTCAGTGGTGTAACTTGGGCAGCTGTAAAGTATTTGGAGAGATTAGGGACTCCAAGTCCCCCTTGTCACTTATAAATGAGCATGTCATAGTAAGAAATGTGGGGTTGTTTATTGGACAAAACAAATCCTAACACGTAGTTGTGAAAGGATTTCATGGTGTAGGATGGGATTGGAATTGGAAAAGTGCAAAACAGAGAAGAGAGAAGTTTTAGTAGGATAGTCATTTTGACAACTTTAATTTTCCCCATCCAGGATGAACTGAGGTGGGCCCAGAAGGAAATAAAGAATTTCAGTTATTGAAAAGTTGGGGTACAATTGGCTTAGTATAAAGTATGTTACAAGCAGGTAAGGCGAATTCCCACATAGTCCAAGTGGGAGGTGGGCCAAGCAAAGTTATTATTTTGTTTTAGAGAAGCCACTGCAGTATTTGGAAGAGAAATATTAAGGGCAAGGATTTGTTCTCATTAATGGTAAGGTTAGATATTTTAGAGAATTGTTTGAGAGTGGAAAACAGGAAGGGTAAAGTTGTGTGCGGTTTGATTAAAATTAATAGTAGATCATCAGCAAAAAGGCTTATTTTAAAGAGCTTAGGACCAAGTTCAATACCTGGAATGTCCAAATTGGACCTGTTGAAACAAGCTAAAGGCTCTAGGGCCAGTATTAGCAGGATAGGGGGGGAAGGGAAACCCTTGTCAAGTACCTCTGTGAATTGTGAATGATGTGGATCGATAGGTGAGGTACTGTACTGTGGTGGAAGGCTAGTGGTCAAATGCTTTTAATCAGGAGAGGAAGTGGATTTGGAAGCCCCAGATTTCCAGGGCATAGTACATGTAATCCCAGGACAGACAGCTGAATACCTTATGTATATCCAGCCCAAGTAACTGGCTAGGGATTTGTTTTTCATGTACTAGGTGAATTACATGGATGATTTGTGAATTAGTGTATTAAAAAGGATTAGGTGTAATTACAAGAATACTGGCCATTTTGATATCTGCATATGCGGTCTGAAATTATAAGGATCTAGGGTGTCTTTGGTTTCAGAAGCATCACTATGTGGGCTTATAGGGAGAAAGAATGTAAATCTGGATGGGTATGTAAATATTAGCCAGATGCCGAGAAAGCTTATCAGATAAATTTACATACTATAAAGCAGAGAAGCCACCAAGGCCTAGAGGTTTTTGCATTTTAAGAGATCTGATTGCCCTGAGGACCTCTGCTAAACTAACTTTTTCTTACAGAACAATGCTGCCACTGGGTGTGCTGTAATGGACTATAGTAGCATTAGCCACATACAGTAAGCGGCTGTGTGTTCAGGCAACAGTATGGGTGACTTCCCATCTGCTGATGGGTACAAAGAACGTTGGACTTTGTGCTTCTGCACCATTCAGGAGAAGCCTAGTACTTTTATCAAGGAATACAAAGCTTCCTCTGATTGGTCAAGATAGACATTGTGATGTGATCCACCTGCCTCTTGCCTCTATTGCTTCTGGAACACATTGCAACTTACCATATAGAGCTAATGCTACTACAGTCCAATACAGCAAACCCAGCAGACACAAGTTTCTGTAATGAAATAGTTAATTTGGCCCAATCAAACTCTTTAATGTGACATTAAATATGGAATTCTAAATGTCACTAGTGAGCAAAGTTTGTATATTTGAAAGGTAAAATCCATAGATACAGACAAAAATATAGGCACAGCAAGGGGATCACCAGTATAGATGACAAGACAACACACTTTTTCCACTTTCTGTGGCAGATGTATGCTTGATGTTTTTATATCCTCTGTTGATGTGGTGTTCTGCAAAGGATTTATATACACAGGTACCAGGCTTGATCATAGGGAATATCATTGGTGCTGGAAGAATGTGCCAAGCTAGTGGTCAGCTAGCTCTGTATGACTGTGCCTGATGCATGCAGATCTAGAGTACAGGCTACTGCAACCAGATATGCGATAAATATCCCAAGCACAGGCTTTTGGAAAATGGAATAGCGGAGATCTTCCTGTATTATATTTTGGGAGTTTGTTGGGAGGGTAGTGGCAAAGCCAGTTAAGACTGAAAGTTCAAACACTGATGAGAGCAGAGGTCAAATAGCCAATTTACACTGAAGGCACAATTACCCCGTAACCAGAATAACATTAGATTCCAGAATTCTCCCATGTGTTCTTATGAGCTGAACAGCAGCCCAGGTTACTCGGATCATGCTGTGCAGCATGCTCTATTTAGGACAAGGGTTGAGCATATCTGAACACCATAGCCACAAAACCATATAATTTGTGCTACAATAAAATTACCAGTACTGGGATGGCCTACACAGTTATGTCTGACATCCCTTTATACATTTCAAAGTAAGCTTTCCCTTTCTGCTGAAGTTAACGCCTTACCTTTGACATCTAAAACTAGATTTGGCTTTGATCGACTGTGGATCCTGCCTTCAGGACTGATACTCCAAAGAGCTGGTGAGGTGCCAGGTTCATCCAGGCTGAAGCCAAGTTTGCTGCCGGCGGTGATCAGGCTCCCTGCACTGGCCATACTGCAGTCTTCAGCAATCTGCAGGTTCCAAATAATTCAAATTACTATAATTTACACAAATGTATTCTTAACAAAAGAAGCATGTATTACATAGGAAACATATATAAGATCATTATGTACTAGACTAGCCACATTTAAAAGTCATTATATAGACAGAAATCCTACAGGGCCAAATCAGTGCACCAAAAATGAATACAAAGCTTTTGACTTTTAACGATGATTGGCATTTCGACAGATGTTTGATATATCAGATCTACTTTTTCCTGATGGCAATAAAGCAAAACAAACACCAAAAACATTACCTAACCACGTACAGTCATGGCCGAAATTGTTGGCACCCTTGATATTTTTCCTGAAAATCAAGTATTTCACACAAAAAAGGTATTGCATTAACACATGTTTTGCTATACACATGTTTATTCCCTTTGTATGTATTGGAACAAATATAAAACAGAGGCAGAAAAGCAAATATGACATAATGTCACACAAAACCCCAAAAATGGGCTGGACAAAAGTATTGGCACCCTTAACTTAATATTTGGTTGCACACCCTTTGGAAAACATAACTGAAATCAGTCGCTTCCTATAACCATCAATAAGCTTCTGACACCTCTCACCCGGAATTTTGGACCACTCTTCCTTTGCAAACAGCTCCAGGTCTCTCTTATTGGAAGGACACCTTTTCCCAACAGCAATTTTAAGATCTCTCCACAGGTGTTCAATGGGATTTAGATCTGGGCTCATTGCTGGCCACTTCAGAACTCTCCAGCGCTTCTTTGCCATCCATTTCTGAGTGCTTTTTGACGTATGTTTGGGGTCATTGTCCTGCTGGAAGACCCAGGATCTTGGACGCAAACCCAGCTTTCTGACACTGGGCCCTACAGTGCGACCCAAAATCCTTTGGTAATCCTCAGATTTCATGATGCCTTGCACACAGTCAAGGCACCCAGTGCCAGAGGCAGCAAAACAACCCCAAAACATCATTGAACCTCCACCATATTTTACCGTAGGTACTGTGTTTTGTTCTTTGTAGGCCTCATTCCGTTTTCGGTAAACAGTAGAATGATGTGCTTTACCGAAAAGCTCTATCTTGGTCTCATCTGTCCACAAGACGTTTTCCCAGAAGGCTTTTGGCTTACTCAAGTACATTTTGGCAAACTGTAGTCTTGCTTTTTTATGTCTTTGTGTCAGCAGTGGGGTCCTCCTGGGTCTCCTGCCATAGCGTTTCATTTCATTTAAATGTCGACGGATAGTTCGCGCTGACACTGATGCTCCCTGAGCCTGCAGGACAGCTTGAATGTCTTTGGAACATGTTTGGGGCTGCTTATCCACCATCCGGACTATTCTGCGTTGCAATCTTTCATCAATTTTCCTCATCCGTCCACGACCAGGGAGATTAGCTACAGTGCCATGGGTTGCAAACTTCTTGATAATGTTGCGCACTGTGGACAAAGGCAAATCTAGTTCTCTGGAGATGGACTTGTAACCTTGAGATTGTTGATATTTTGCCACAATTTTGGTTCTCAGGTCCTCAGACAGTTCTCGTCTCCTCTTTCTGTTGTCCATGCTTAGTGTGGCACAGACAGACACACAATGCAAAGGTTAAGTGAACGTCTCTCCTTTTTATCTGCTTTCAGGTGTGATTTCTATATTGCCCACACCTGTTACTTGCCCCAGGTGAGTTTACAGGAGCATCACATGCTTGTAACATTTTTATTTATCCGCAGTTGTGAAAGGGTGCCAATACTTTTGTCCAGCCCATTTTTGGAGGTTTGTGTGACATTATGTCGAATTTGCTTTCTTTCCTCCCTTTTTTTGTTTTGTCCCAATACACACAAAGGGAATAAACATGTGTATAGCAAAACATGTGTTAATGCAATACGTTTCGTGAGAAATACATGATTTCCTGGAGAAATATCAAGGGTGCCAACAATTTCGGCCATGACTGTATGTACCTAGGATGAATCTCATACATCCTAGTCATACAGACTATCCTAATGGATGCACACCTCTAGGTAATGCTATCAGAACCTGTTAGTTTGACAGCCAAAGTCCTGATCTGTGAAGAACTGCTGTCAGTGGTCTATATTGCTATAAAGATGTTTCAGAGCGCCAGTTTAAAAGGATACAAACATTAATACAATGTAACAGCAGCAGATGTCAAAACCTGCTATTTACAATCTTTTTTTTAAATACAGAATGAATACAGAAGACAACCTGGGAGCAGAAGAGTTTAGTTTTGTTGACAAATAAAAAAAATACAACTGTTCTTTTTTTTTTTTTTTTTTTTTTTAAACAGTGTGAACGCTGAAACTCTTAAGACAACTTGCATTAATAAATATAAAGTACTAATATAATTCTGAGCTATTTATCATAACACTATAATTATTATTTTCAAACCCTTAAAACAAAGCTAAAACCTCAAATCATATATATCTTATGAAAACGGGATCTGTAGAATAAAACTATGATAGTTGTAATGTTTTCTTGTTGCACAATAGCACCATTGTATATGAAATCTACTTCATATTTTCAGTATAAAAAAAAAACAAAACAAAAAAAAACTTAAAATTTTAGTGCTCACAAACACAATAAAATATAAACATTTTTTGAAGAGTCAAGAAAATACATCAAGATTTAACATAGCAAAGCAACGCTTTAAAAACCTGGAAGCGTTTTTCCAGCAGAAAAAAAACAATGAACAGTCCTAAATGCTTATAAATGCTACTAAAACGCTCCTAACAGCTTTTTTTCCCTTCATTCACTGTAAAAACGCTAATAAAATGCTAACTCTCCTAAACTTCTTAAACTTCTTTGCAGCGAAGTGGGTACCTGTCAAGTTTGGGTACCCTTCCCCCACCCCCCAAAGGTGCTAATCCATAACAGGAAGCGGGAAACAGAGGCTTAAAGTGGAAGCTCCATTTGTGTGAAAAAATGATAAAAATTTCATATGGTCACAGTGTTGCATGACTGCGCAATTGTCGTTCAAAGCGCAACAGTGTTGACAGCTGAAAATTGGCCTGGACAGGAAGGGGGTATTATTGCCCAGTAGACAAGTGGTTAAATAACTCCTGAAAGATACTACCACAAAAAGTATGCTTTAATCATCATCTCATTTATGGCCACCCCTAATTATACTAAAAGTCTAAAATCTAAAGGTGGCCACTGTGGAACAGATCTCTCACAAAGCAAAAAGAAATAGCAAGTACTGAGCAAGGTTCATAAACAGTCCATAGAATACCTTAAGCGGTTATAGTAGTAGGGCTCAGATTATGAATTTCTAATGCTTATGGGTACATTTAAAAGGATTACAAAAGCCAACAAGGAATTCTAAAGTGTAATCTAGGCTGATCTTTATCTGCTTGCTCTGTTTTGGATCAGTGATGTTCCTCTGTTTTCCTGGATACAAACAGTTGTGGGAGCTAACAGATCTGTTTACCAGCATATTAATAGTGTATTCTGCTAAAAAAAGAATTCTGCCTTTGCCAGGAACCACATTATATAATGGAACACAGTGGAGTCTTTTACAAGTAGCAGAATTTCCAGAACTATAGCATTTTTTTTATCTGCCAACTCATTGACACACATTGCAAAATACATTAAATGCAATACCAACGTCAGCCTAGGGGCGGACTGACAACTCATGGGGCCCCCGGGCAATAGGGGATCATGGGGCCCCTGTGTCCTCACCCACACCCAAAATAGCCTATGAAAAAGGTACCAGGGGCATGTCATGGGGCCCCCTACTGACCCAGGGCCCTCGGGCAGTGCCCGAGTTCACAAATGGTCAGTCCGCCCCTGCGTCAGCCTACAGAAAATCATTTGCGCAGATTAAACCAGTTTAACCCTGTTGCTGCCAGAGCAGTTTTGCACAAAAATGCACATTAAAATGTGTTAAAAAAACACATTTTAGGCCTGAAGATTAGTTTAAGCCCTCAAGCATTATTTATTTTCTAAGAGCAGGGACCCTAGAGAAAACTTTTTTTTGTAATTGCATTTTGTAGGTCACATTATATTAGCACAGTGGTTTATCAAATGCATATTTTCTGTAAAAATACACTATTATTTTTTAGTGCACACAAACCCAAAATATTACCCACTTTTTGGTAAAATATAAAGATGGGGTTGTGTCAAGTGAATGGATAACCAATATGTCAACCTTAAAATTAAGCATTCCTGTGAAACAGGAGCAAACCTTAATATTCAAATTTGTCCACAGGTGATGCTTGAAAAGCCCTTACAGGTTACCAGTGAGTTAACAGTGAATAATGGCCCTAGAACTATTGATGTGTGTGTGTGGCTGAGAATTGGCGGCTCTGAACCAGGAAGTGACGCAATATACATTGCTTCCTGGCTTACTGATCAAAGGGAAGATCAGTAAACATCTAGCCAGTGACACTCATTATGCCAGTCTCGACCCTGCAGGTGGCACAGTGGAACCTGGCAGGGAAACGGAAGGGGGTGTCATGCGAGGGAAGTGGTATCATTCAATGCTTGTGGAAGTGATCAGGCAGCTGTAAAAACCTGAATAACCAAATACCAGACAGACAACATTCAGTGTGTAAAGCACACATACATACTTCCAGCTGCTGTAGAAGCCAGGAGTGTATGTAAAATCAACTGCTGCCACCAGCGTAAGCCTTATGTTGCGAAAGGGTTAAAGTGTATGCAAAGCCAACATCCTTTTTTAAGTGTTGAATAGAATAGAGAAGGGTATTTAGCAGTTTATATTTACTAAAATAATTGCATTTCTGTGTAGAGTGTACTGTGGGAGACCAGATAGAGTGAATGCAGGGTCCTGGTTTTAGAAACACTGCAATGCATTCTATGCATTAAGGTAAAGAACCTTCTGGGTGCAGCTTCCCCCTCAGCCCCCTAAAACTTACCTGAGCCCCATCTCAATCCAGCAATGTGCATGGGAGCAGTGGCTCCCTCAGGTCTCTCTTTCCTCATTGGCTCACTGGCCAATGGCCCCTGCTGCTGTCAATCACAGCCAATAAGGAGAGAGCAGGGTGTGTGAATGAACAGTGTATTCACAGGAGCATGGTTCAGGGGCGAGACTGCTCGAGTGCCCCCATAGCAAGAGACTTGCTATTAGCAGCACTTGGTGGTGGTGGTGGTGGTGGTGGTGGGGGGGGCGGTTGTGCAGGTAAGCATTTTTTATTATTACAAACTTTAGAATCACTTCAATTAATTTTACAGTGTAATACATTTAATGTGGATGTGCATCCTTTTTAATGATTTGTAGTGTCTATGCACAGCAGTGTTAATAGTTTAGAACAGTAAGGAGGGTTTAGCTTCAGAGACTGATATTTAATAGAAAGCAACAAAACAATCAAGTTTGCCTATGCTGGTTTGAGACAAAATGTCTTCCCTATTAAAAAAAAATAATTTAGTCTCTTTATTAAAGCAGCTCCAAATCTATCCAAGTACAGAATATTATTTACACATTGTGCATGTATAAAAGACTCACGCGACATCTAATGACTCCTTTTTGATAAACCCAGATCTGATCTTCAGACCCGTTATCTTCCATGACCTGTATCCTTAGAAGTTTGACATCGTCCAAGTTTCCATTTGTTGACATCATCATTCCACTGTCCTTATTTCGAAGCTTAAAGTACAATCGTTTCTGTTCAGAAAAGTAAATGCAAAATGTAAATGTTACAGGTCACTGTATCAAGCTATAGCTTACCAAGAGAATAATAAATACTTCATGTATAAATAGAAAATGACAGTGCACCTATCATTTAAGGTTTAATTAACCTAACCTTAAAGTAGTTAATTGTACTGCAACACAGTATACGGGTATAGGAGAATGTCCATCTGTGAAGAAACCATTGAGCTTGGCTTTGCTCACGAAACCGCTAATGTGACCAATGCAAGATAGCAGATGTAAACCCTACCTGAATGACATTTACTTTTCTATAGCTCTGTGTATCATAAAAAAGTACCTTTTCTAAAACAAAATACTTGTTTTTACTTTTTCCTTATCCTTTGTTGCATCTCAGTGCTGCTGATATCCTGCAGTCAGATTCTGTATATATGTATGCACTCCAGCAATGGGTGCATGGCATTTTACAAGGTAAAAGATGCGCAGAAGCACAACTTAGAGACAGGAACAGATTGTAGTCATCCTATAACAGGAACAGCCTGAACAAAGACCTTCATGGCAGGATCGGCAGGTAATGTTTTAAAAAAAGCTGCAAATTTAAATATACTGAAAATTACTTTAACATGTTAAAGTTTGTATGAGATTTTAGTTATTGGGTTTACATATACTTTAATCACAAGATTCCCAATGAAGCATGATTTTCCCAATCAGGAGCTTTGCCTGAACTGTGATCCTCCAACTTGGCAGAAACCACATCCTGCCAGTAACGGAACGCCAAAAGCAAGTTGCTTTACAAATGGCATCTGACATTCTCCTTTACACTCACCTGAAATACCCAACTTATGCAAAAATAATTTCATTTATTAGATCCTAGTAGTACTTCTGACTTTTTTTTTTGTCAGAAAAAGATTTGAGACAAAGGTCAAATTAACAAACAAAAGACTAAACGTTCTAGTTCTTCACAATACAGTTTATGAAAACAACTCAAGACATATAATCAGCACAGTAACAAGGTCTAACAGTTATCCTTAAAATTGTACAAGAAAATAAAAGCAAAAATGATTTCTGCAATTCTTACTCTAGGTACATTGTATGAAATGTCAGCCAAACAGCTTATCCATAACCAGGTCTATCGCTGCAAGGTCTGGAACATCCAATCAGCTACTCCACACTCTATTAAACTTGGTTGTGCATCCCTGATGCTGAAAGATAACTTGCTCATAGAGTAAAGACCAAATACTCCACCAACTCTTTGAGAGTGGGAGGGGAGGAACTTTTCCAGTGTAACAGTATAATTTTACAGGCCTGAACCATGGGCTCTGGAGATGGTCTCCCCTGTAAACTGATCTGTCACCACATTATCAATAATACCCAAAATACAACGTTTAGGATCTGGAGTGAGATTAGTAGTGAATACTTGTCTAATGGTATTGAGTACTTCCTCCCAGTACCTGTGTAGCTTTGGGCAAGGACAGATTGGGTTTAGCGAACCTCTGGGATTCTAGGCCTTCTGGAAGAGAGGTTGACTGCAGTGTAGGACTAAGGATAGGGATGAATCTGGAAGTTCCCGTACGCCCCCTACATTCTGAGACGTGCCTGGCAATAAATGTTGCAGCTGTGACCTCTGACATTTTTGATGAACTAGTTTACTAAAATAGAACTCAGTCCAAGAACATAATATATAAACGAACCAGCATTTGGCTATTAGAAATACTTTAAAATCAGCAGACATTTGCACTGAAAATGAATCAGTTAGGCTTCATCAGTTCTGTCTGTAAATACCTGTCGAAGAGGATGCAGTGATCCGATTCTATTCCAGCCACTAAACTGCTGCCACTGTGCAATTTTACTAGGTGAAATTAACAGTTGTCGACCTCTGTAATTAGTGTATTCGTAAAACACCCATCTGAAAGGAGAAATGTTTACATTATGACAAGGCATTAAAGAATTTGTGAACGTTTACCTTAATACCAAAATAACCCAGTATGTTTAAAATAGGAATGAAAAGTAAAACATTCATGTATAGATATAAAAACACTTTATAATATATATATATATATATATACACACACATATATATATATATATACACATATATATATATATATATATATACACACACACACATATATATATACACATATATATATATACACATATATACACATATATATATATATATACACACATACCTTTTTTTTTTCTTTTGTTATAAGTGATCATATAATCTCTATTCTCAGCTGCATAAGGAGCTCAGTGAGCTGGGGGAAGAGAACCAGCAGTACAATGAGCTTGCCAATGAATGGCCGTGCAGGGGGGATATGTCAGCACAAGTCTGACCATTGGAGGACAAGCAGGCTGTTCTCCCAGCACAGCCAGAAATCTGACCACACTAGAATGAATGTGCTTTCATGCATTTTGTGGTAAGTTTGAATTAGGAAAGTTGGACTGGCAGGATCACTCGGTATTTCATGCAAAAGGAAGCAACACAAAGATAACAGACTCCTTTTTAACACATAGTACGACAAAGGTATATCAGGAATATGAAATGTTGGGGTAACATATTTTCTAAGGCGACATAAAATACACATACAAAATCACTGATACATGTGAAAAAAAAAAAAAAACATTCATAATGCATGTATTTTCTTCAGTTCAAATACTTCTGTTTCAATTATAGCAATGTCAATGCACCATTACTGAAAACTAAGTTTCAAGTTTTTTCAGTACTGATGCAATGGCATTGTTATCATTCAATCATTTTATGCATCAACCAAAAATTAAATAAGCAGCGAGTGAACATAAACCATTGTCAATAGCAACCCCACTCAAGCAGGGCAAAACAACTAATGTTATATGTTTTACTGTTTTATATAAATGATCCACACAGTGCAAGGAAACATATAAGAACTGTTGGGGAAAGGCACAAGTCCATCCAAATGGAAGGCCTCAGGTTAAAGTAATTTCCAATGGGTGCAGCTTCTTCAAAGCCTCAGGAAATTAGGCATAAGAATCTCTCAGAGCTACAGCAGCTCTATCCTGCTGCTGTCTAGCTTGGCATTAAACCATACTATGGTGAGATGCCTCGCAGTGTTCGAGTTACAGGCCCATCTCACTGTTGAATTTAGACATTAAGATATATGCAAAGGTCCTGGCGAATAGGTTGAAGGAGTTTATGCCTGAATGGATACATGGAGATCAGGTGGGCTTTGTCCCCGGAAGAGAGGGCAGGGACAATGGATTGAGATCCCTGATGCTGATACAGAGAAGTAAAAAAGGGGAGGTACCGGTGGTGGCCCTTTCAATCGACGCAGAAAAGGCTTTTGATAGAGTAGACTGGGGCTTCATGATGGATACCTTAGATGCCCTGGGAATTGGAGTCAGAATGAGGGAATGGATTGGAAAGCTGTACAGTAAGCCCTCCGCAGTGGTAATAGTAAATGGGGAAAAAACAGAGCCCATCGGGATGTCAAATGGAACAAGGCAGGGCTGCCCTCTGTCCCCCTTATTATATGTTATGTCATTAGAGCCTCTTTTATCAACAATAAGGAAAAATGGAGATATAAGGGGAATTCAGATAGGAAATGTAGAACATAAAGTGGCAGCTTTTGCTGATGATCTGCTGTTTTATGTGGGGAACCCCAGGATAACACTCCCAAATCTAATGAAACTGCTGAAGGAATATGGAGAAATATCAAATTTAAAAATCAACCCAACAAAAACTGAGATCTTAAACATAAACATCCCAAAAAGCGAAAAAGAAAAAATACAAAAAGAATTTCCCTTTATTTGGAAAGAAAGAGATATAAAATATTTGGGAGTAAGGCTTAGTGCGGCGTATAAAAACTTGTATAAACTAAACTATATTTCATTATTAAATGAAGTAAAGGGGGGATTAAAAGCGTTAGAGAGAGGATTCTCATCGTGGTTAGAACGTATAAACCTGGTAAAAATTATAATTGTACCAAAAATTTTATACAGATTTCAAATGATACCAATCAAACTCCCGGAAGCTTTTTTTAAAGTAATAAAAAGAATGATAACGGGATATATCTGGAGGAAGAAAAAACAGAGGGTGTCTCATGAAATATTAAGTAGAGATAAAGAGAAGGGTGGTCTGGGAGTTCCAGATATAAAGAGATATTACAAAGCAGTAATATTAGGGAGAATTTTTGACTAGACGTTCAATTTAGAGGGGAAAAGTTGGGTAAAAATTTAAAATACACTTAGTGGAACTAATTTGAATAGAATAATATGGCTACCAGCACAATATAGAGGATTGAAGGAGGATTTAAGTTTGTACACTGTAAATGTATTAAGGGAATGGGATAAAATACACAAATATATGAAATGGGAATTTAATTCTATACTAATGCCACTAAGAAACACAGAATTTTTTCCACCAGGTAGAGAAGAGATAACAGGTAGATGGTTTATAAAGGAAGATGTCCAACTCAGAGATATAATGGGGAAAGGGAAATTGAAGACCTTTAAAGAGTTGGAAAAGGAAAAGGGAAATATTTTCACTAGGCTAGATGAGTGGCGTTACTATCAATTAAAATGTTTTTGGGGAAATCTCCCAAAACCCTTGAGAATGAAAAAGGATTGGAATTTGTTTGAAAGGTTGCTGGATGCACGGGGTGATGGGAAACACGGAATAGCTAAAATATATGGAATCCTCACAGATTTAGACACAAACACTAAACCAATGCACATAGTGAAATGGGAAAGATATATGGGGGTGGTATTAGATAAAGGAAAACAGAAAAAAATAAATAGATTAGTTCACGGAAAGGTACGTTTGAGGGATGTAGAAACAAATTATAAATGTTTGACAAGATGGCACATTGTTCCCAGTGTGGAGTGTAAGATAAGTGGGGAAAAATCACAGTGGTGTTGGCGAGAGTGTGGGGAAGTGGGGACAGTGTATCATATTTGGTGGGAATGTCCAAAGATTCAAATATTCTGGAAAAAAATAGTACATTTAATAGAGAACATTATTGAAATGAACATCGGGTTAGATCCTGGGATGTGCCTGTTACACAGTTCAAAGATATCAGTTAGTAAATATAAGAAATTAGGTTTAGGGTACTATTTGAACGCAGCAAAAAGCCTGATCCCCAAGTATTGGAAGAAAAAAGAAATACCGAAAGAGGAGGAGTGGATAGAAAGAGTAAATTGGACTAGGGAGATGGAGAAGACATATTATATACAGGAAGATAAGTTGGAGGTATATCTCGCGAAATGGGAAAAATGGGAAAACTTTGTAATAAACGTGAGAAAGTGAAAAGTAGAACGTCATAGAGAATAGATAGATGGGTAGGATATGCTTGCTTTGGATAAAAGATAAGGAAAATGCAGAGTGGGGGGGGGGGGGTTAAGGGGGGGGGGAGGGGTTAATGTTTCAAGAAGGGGGTTAAACGAAGTAATAAGGAATAATTGTATATTTATGATGATTGAGATGAAAATGTTTTTTATCTTTCTTTCTATTTGTTATTACTGTGAAAAACTAATAAATATTTAAATTAAAAAAAAATAAAAAAATAAACCAACCATACTATGGTGTCACCTGGCCATCACCGTATTTTCCAAAGAAATACATGCAGAATACAAAGGCTGCTTTTTAATACTACTAAACAAAGAAACACAGCCCCTTTTCACTGGTTAAACAATCTTCCAAGGTAAGATCATACTCACATTCCTCCAAGTACCTCCAGAGACATTAAATCAGGGGAGTAGCCCATCGCCTGCAGGTCTGTAGTTTCTTTGCTAACTTTTACTCTTCTGCCTTTGAAGTTTTCCTTTCCAAAAAGTACTACATTGGGCTCTGAAAATTCCTGTTGAAATAAATGTTATTCTTAGTTCAAAATTCTTTCAGATTATTTCATATTCAAAAAAATTAGATGAAATCACCCGATCCAGCCACTTTTGGTAACCCAAAATACATCAAATGGTAATCATAGTCATGGGTGTAGCCATTCAGTAAGGTGATTACTGATGAAGGAGAAGGTTCAGGCTGTCTGATACTGCTTTTTAGTAGAGGTCATATGACCAGGGGCGGACTGACAACTCATGGGGCCCCCGGTCAATAGGGGATCATGGGGCCCCTGTGTCCTTGCCCAAACTTAAAAAAGCCTATGAAAAAGGTACCCGGGGCATCTCATGAGGCCCCCTACTGACCCCAGGCCCTCGGGCAGTGCCCGAGTTTCCAAATGGTCAGTCCGCCCCTGCATATGACCAAACAGCTAAGCTTTCAATTTCTGGAGCAGCATTTTCTTAATGAAAAATGCATTTTTAATCTTTCTATTAACCTTTCACATAGTGTTATAGGTTATTTCACACCTTACCAATTAAATAGAAGTCAGCTACATCATACCTACCATCCAGTTTCATATATTCGCTCATTGTCAGAAAACAAAAACACAGATGTATATTTACAGAAAGCTGATTTTACAAATGTAGTTCATACTGTATAATAACTCCTCGGATCTGTATTTGCCATTATATTTTTGAATTAAAAAGGGCAAAAACAAAGTCAGGAATAAACTAATCTAGGCAAGACACATATTAGGCAAATCAATGACGACAACTGTTGGTGAGAAATCTGCTGGTCATGTGCAGACCTGCTGAATCAAAAAAACTGCTCCCAAATTTACTAGAATTTAGGAAGTATGGTGACAAAATGGTTCTTCTAATAAGAAACACACCTGTACACAACAATCAGATCATCTTCAGATAGTCAGAAGTGCTTGTTGTCATTTGGAAGCTAACCAAAAAGTAGTACTAAAATCTGTAGCATCCTGTACAAAATGTAAACCAAGCAGTTTGAATCTATACTGCCCTAGTTATTTGAAATAGTTTACATCCCTATTGTCAGTAGGTCCTGCAACCATAATGGGAGCAGCTGGACACAAGGCCCACCACAACCCCAGCACAGCGTGAGAGGATAATGAATGTATTCCTCTCCACAATGTACTGGTCTATGCTATGTTTTTCTAAAGCATTTGTATCAAAAGATCTACATTCAATGTGTTTAAATGAAATGGACCAGAACACAAGAGAATACATAGCTTGCAGGAAGAACACCTTGCAACAGGAGAAATGAGTGTATACTGTACTTACATAGCTTATCATCTTTATAGACCTAATAGTTACATCAAGTGGGCATCCCATGGCACGTAAATTGGGGAAGATGCCTTCTTCTAATACCCAGAGATTGCCTGAGAAGTCTGCTTGGTCATACACAACCCACCTAGAAAATAACACTCATGACTGAAATTGAAAATTTAAAAGAATACATAATTTAACAATACAAAATGTTGACAAATATTGGGAGCTCCTTATTAATAAATAAATCACGAGTATTTGAGAGGAGTTTTCGGCAGAAAAAAGCTTGATGTGCCTAAGCACAGCGTTTAGCAGCATTTATTGTTTTCAAGTGTACAATGAATATAGTGAAAAATGAGCAAAGGGGAATGTTTTGGAAAAAAAAACACTTATAAAATCAAATGCCCATAAATGTTCATAAACACTTGTGCAATACAATCCACTATGACCATTTTTATGCTGCTTTTTCTGCCAAAGGTTCTGCCATTTTTTCAGCCATCTAGTGTACACTACATGGACCCTCAGTTGTAAAACTTTAAAGACCAGCAGGAAGTCTTCCATTGTGATCTGTGTTCTAGTGTGAGCCACAATAGCAAACTATTACTATATCATACAGAAAACAAGTAATTTCTCTGTTTGCTAGCCTCCACCAATAAAATTAGCATACAAACGAAGATACTTTTTTTACTTGAGATTATATGGACGTTTAATCAGTAGCACATGATGGGGTTGATTTACTAACAGAATAGAGCATGTATCTGAGTCAACTAGGTAAATAAAAGTGATTTTTTTATTGCATATGAAGGGATGGCTGAAGTGAAAATTAATTGTGCAAAGTGAAAATTCACAATAAACGAAGTGCAAATGAACTGACTTTAATCATCCAATAACATGTTTTTTTTTCCTTCATTGAACATGATTTGGTGTTCTTTGTAAATTGCATTTTGACTTAGCATCACCTCATTAACTAAGATAAGTAAAAAAAATCACTTTGCAAAATGGAAATGCTCTACTCCTTTAGTAAATCAGGTCTAATGTCTACAACAGACCAACATGAGAACAGGCAGCAAAATTAATAATGTATGTTATAATGGGTACTGCTTATCTGTTTAAAAGTAAATCTTGTGCAGATTGTACATGCATTTATGCATAGGCTAATGGTAGGAATAGTACAGTACATCCACATATATTATCAGCATGTATAGACCACAAATGTTTTTAGGAGATACAGGACAGAAAGAGGGATCATCTATAGGTCCAAACTCATTGCAATAGAAGTATGTTATATTTACTTTGCCTAGCTCATCACTGGTGTATATAAGAATGTAATTGCTGCTTCATGAAAATAAGTAGTACCATTTAACACAATACGCTACCCTTTCTGAGTTCTTAGTTGCTGAGGTTTATTTTATGTCATTGTCTCTTACCTGCCTGAAGAAACTTTGCAAGACATTATTTTAAAAGAGTCTTCTATATTATTCACATCTCCTTCATATATTTGATTTTGACCTTGGAAGTCAGGTTCTGAAAACACTTCAACCTTAACAAAATGAAATGAAAACTAAAATGTCACAAAAAAAAGAATAACTGATCACAATACAAGGTGAAATGTGTTCTTTGTTGTAATTGTTACAGTTTCCACCAACACAAGCCAGTGAGGGCTAGGCATATCAGTGCTAATTAAAAATAATCTTTATTATAAAGGTTATCTTTCTACTATTTACTTACATGGCCTCTACGGTTCACTATTTATAGGAAATATGCCCTAGATTTCATGCCATAATTTTACACAAGAGGCAGAGTTTTTTTATAGTTTAATAAAACTGACACGATTCAACAATACAGAGACATATAATCATTACTACATTGCAGAAAAGTCACCATTCATACCTTAAAATGTCCCCATGGACTTTCAAGAGTTTCCTAATGAAAAAAAAAAAGACAAATATTTACATGGTAACGATAACATTCTTCAAATACAGTATTCAGGGGAAGTTTACTAAACAAATAAATCTGTCTTCATTTAAAGCTTCCAGTCATGTGCTATAGAACTTTACTGGATGTTTAAAATAAATATCTGCAGTCCCAGCATAAAATGTACACCATTACTTAGACAGGCCATAAATGATGCAACCCGTGGTTGAAGGAAAGAAACTGTGCGATTCCACCATCAGTGTTGATAGGGTAATGCATCTTCAGTGTGGGCACCTGGCTGTAACAGCTTGTGGCTTCACAGAAGGGTGCCCACTGCGCATGCACAAGTAGCGCTGCGCTTCCTGAATGGCCCCGTCATCTTCTGGGACCTGTCATGTGTCCCACAAGACTTCGGGGAGGGAGGGTAGGAGGACAACTTCCTACCCTCGGAAGTGGGAGCGAGTACCTGTCAAATTCGGGTACCCATTCCCCCCATTCCCCAAAGGTGCCAATCCTTAATGGGGAGCGGGGGACCAATTTTTAAAGCGAAACTGCCTCTTTTTCGTGGAACTCCGCTTTAAATCAACTCCACATTTTTTTTTTTTTTAACAGACTGTACAGTAGAACAGAAAACAGGTTCTATGAAGGATTAGATCTGCATCTTTAGGGCAATTGTAACTCGTGTTTTTGCAGTTTGATATAAAACAGCACATGTATAAAGGATCTCTTCTAGGATCCCTGACATACCATAAGAATTGGCTGTACAGAGGAGATAGTGCACTTCTTAGCTCCCCAATCACCAAAATTAGAGTACATTCCTTTCTCCAGTATGTATTGTTCCCCAGTAAAGTCAGGACTTTCATAAGCCACCCATCTGTTTAAAAGTAAAACAGAATTATCAAAATACATCAACAAGTGTATGTAAACAGTCTCCTTATCTAGAAATAGTGCAATCCCAATCTTTAATATATAATGAAATAAATGTGAAATTCCTTCATTAAATACAATTTATTGGCAACATTAAAACAGCAACTATTTTGCTGTAATTCACATAGTCAAATATACTTTTACCAAAAAACATTTCTACCCACAGTGGCAGTGAACCGCTTAGTTGAATACAGACCACCAAATAATTTTCCCACACCAAACACATGAAAAATGTTTTGAATTCCTATATAAAAATTCAACTTCTATCCATTTGTCTTTCTAATCCTCTGCATTTCTATATACAAAATTCCCCTTCTATCCATTTCTCTTTCCAATCCTAACTGCTCTCTAAATAATAACATATAATAATGTAACAAAACTTATCCAGCGTACAGCATTTACAGGATTTTTTTTACTGCCAAGGGCACACAGGAAATTGCAAATCATTGCCATGCTGAATCATGATAAGACACCTTCTGACAAGTCTGTTATCATATCAGGTGTGACCCAGGAATGCATGAAGTATGTCATAACTGAAGAAGCTCAGACATGTCTACTTCATGAACTGGCTTCAACATTTCCAATTCAAATCATTTGCTGTGGTTTGCCAGTAACCAAATTAACATTTGCCATAAAATACTTAAATGGGAGGTGATCAGATATGTTAATCAGGATTTGCTTTATCTATATACAGTATTTGCCAATTCCGGACTATGGAAAGTCTGATTAACATAATGATGAGGTAGTCACTCTGCTTACTCCCCTCTCAGCAAACTCCTAGTGTTAAGACTGACAGCACTTTGCAATGTGAAAGTACCCAGCTGGCTCAGACTGCTGGGATCTCACTCTACCAGCCTCTGTCCTGGTGTGCAGTAAATTACAGGAAATAACTAATAGAAAGACACATCCAATTATTTATACTAGCTGTAGTGAAAGTACATTTAAAGATTTTTTTTAATGCATACATAAGTGGACTCATTTATGAGATTTTATTTTCTGCTCAGCTTTAGATATAACTTTGCACACAGCCTGCCCCATCAACTATTAGGTCCTAATTACACCACATTTTATGTGTGTTTAATGCTTTCCTTTAGGCAACCTATTCATTTTCAATGAGCTGTCAACTTTCCACCATAACTGAAAAAGTATACCTTTTCTAATTTTGACAACAACTTCACATCTGATCATTGTGGCACAGTATATTGGTATTCTGTGTACGTTCTACATTGTGCATGAATGGGAATGTACCACAGCACACATATACCCCAGTGCAATACTGCACCACAAAGATGTGAATCGAGACCCAAGTATGAACTAACTGTCTGATGAACATGGACTAATCAGATTTAAAAAAAAGTTGCAGTGATTGTGAACAAAGTAATTTACAACAAAGTAAAATATATAACATTAGATAAATATTAAAACTGATACGTACACTCCACTTAATATGTTAATAGACTGTATCTTCGCTCCAAAACCTGTCTCTTCCATATTTGCTATGATCCCCAGGACATTGATGTTTGCTGCCTTTTCATCAAAATCTTTCTCACTGTACATTATCATGTGGGGAGTTGAAAAGTCCTACAAAATAAATATGAAAATGGTTTAACAATGTTTTATACAAGTCCACAAGTTGGATAGATGAGCTGACTGGCGCACTAAGGCTGGTCAGTGATGATTTTTTTTTTTTGATTGGCAAGTGGGCTGGTTGAAAAAAACAAACGTATTCTGCTATTTACGCAAGCAAGGTGGAGAGAGGAACCCTCTCCACTGAGACTTTGTATTTTGATAGTGGGACAGCTGCACCCGCTGATCAAGAAAAAGTTTCCAACATTCCTGTTCAACAGACATCAGTTGTTAGATTATTAGTTATAACTATGGGCAGCACAATGGCTAAATGGTTAGCACTTCAGCCTGGCAGTACTAGGGTCATTGATTTGAATCCCAACCACGGCACCACCTGCCTGGAGTTTGCATATTCTTCCTGTGCCTGCGTGGGTTTCCTCCGGGTACTTTGGTTTCCTCCCACATTCCAAAGACATGCTGGTAAGTTAATTGGATCCTGTCTAAATTGTCCCTAGTATGTGTATGTATGAATGTGAGTTAGGGACCTTAGATTGTACACCCCTTGAGGGTTAGGGACTGATGTGAATGTACAATATATATGTAGAATGCTGTGTAAATTGATGGCGCTATATAAGTACCTGAAATAAATAATAATAAATAATTAACTAATAATATGTGTGTGGTGCAGGTTAGTTTGCCTTAAATGAGGCTGAAATCTTTTGTGCTGTTCTTATATCTATAACCCCTTTATGACTGCAATGCAAATTTAGTAGTCCAAAAATATAAAATGCCCATGAAAACAATAATTACCCTTGCAGCAGAGAACTAGGAATGTGCAACTGTGTGTCAATCAGAAAAAAATGAGTCATTAAGTTTTTGTCAAGTTCAGTGCACATACCTTTAGTAAAAACTGTAAAAGGTTAAACATGCTACATGAAGAGCAACTTACAGATAAGACCGGACGTAATGACTGCAGTAATCCATTGTAGCCTCCCCAGTGACTCCACTCCTCATAATCACCTTCCTCCAGCAAGTACTGGTGACCTTCAAATCCAGGCTTCTCAAAGCCAACCCACCTACATTTACACAAAATAAATCAGTAAATGTAAGCCTCAGTCTGCACAGGATACACTATCACACTTGTAATCTGCACTGCTGGAAACAACACATATTCAAGTGCAGGTAAAGAGAAGTGCTCCAGATCAAGTAGACTTGTTCTATAACAGAGGCTTATACTTACAATCCACTAAGGACTCTCATAGATCCAACTGTAGAAAAGGGAAGCTCTACATCCTCCCCTGATCCTTCTGGTATTTCAAGGTTCTCAAATGTCATGGTTTCTTTGTCCAGCTCCACTTGTCTTCCTTCAAACATGGATTTCTCAAAAATAATTATCTACCACATGAAAATGAAAATGTTTGGTCCAATGAAAGGAATAGGTGATATATTTTTGTTATATATGGTGCAATGTACCCCCTTCTATATACAATATAATATAATATAGACAAATCATAGTCTTAGGGTGTCATTTTGATCATAGTGACAGGGACTTGACAGACAGGTTTCAAACTGTTCACACTGCAAGAAATAACATGTTATATTAAAACCTGCTGATAGGAATATTATAATGTTGAAAATACTATATCATGTAATAACATGCTTCTAGACTTTACATTAAAACTGCAAGCAAGTTCTAGGTTTGGATGATAACTGGCAGTCTAAATAGAACAGTGATCATTTGTTAGGAGCTGGATCACTTGCTGGTGGCACTGTGGTTCCAATAGCAGATGGGTACAGTTTCTGTGGCCACCAGCAGGTGTCTCCAGTAGCCAGCTGATCCCATTAATCATTCTCCACCTCATGCTGGCTGCTGGGAAGGTACATAATCCTTTTCCTAACGTATGTCATTGGCTCAGTGTTTTTGTGCGGTCTACCCGGTTATTGGTACACTGCTCTTAACTGTGATCTTGAATTATGCTGTGATTTGGTTCCAGTACCTGCATTTTGTGCCCTTCTACTTCATATCTGCTCCCTTTGTTCCTGATCTCAGTTCCGGCCTGCTTCCCCATCCAGCACCTGTATATCTTCTAACTTTAATCATACACAGTCTGGTTTCAGTTGCCTAAGTACAGCTACACTGAACTGGTCACCCCTGCTGTTGCTGAATACCTGCACTCAGTATCCCTTACACCATTACATGAAGTTATTGATCAGCCCTGCAGAAGACTTGACTAATGGGTGACTGTTTTCTGGTGATGGTGTAAAAAATAAGTTGTTACTACAGTTCACTGAAAGTACTGTACATTAACACAAGCCATTACTTTATGACTGTTAATCCCAAAAGGTATGTTGTTGTAGCATATAAAACAAATATTTTATTTATTTCACTAATCTTTGCCATCAAAGCCTGCAAATGAACACAACATACATTTCTGCATCTATGCATCCAATACTTAACTGGAAAGAAATGTAAAATGTATGTCTTGGTCAGGGGTAGGCAACCTGAGAGCCGCAGGACTACAAGTTCCATCATGCCTCTGCAAGTCATAGCTGTAACTGTCAGTTTTGTAATCTTTGCAATGCCTCATGGGAAATGTAGTTCAACAACAGCTAGAGAGCCGCAGGTAGCCTACCCCTGGTCTAGGCATTAACTAAATTTACCCCCAAACCTCCCTCTCCCCATCCTGTACAACATGTCTGGGCATTACATCTTTTGATTCATTCTTCTAGCAAGAAACAGTGTATTACTCTCTGTGACATCATCACTTCCAGCAGCTGCTACAAAGGCAGTTTCCACTGACCTAGGTATGCCTCCAGAACTACATCTTCAAAGAATCCTTTAACAAAATGGGTGCTTTATTGAAGCATTAGAGCCTTACATGGAAGAACCAAAAACAATCTGACATGGTACAAAGCAGTGTAAGATACAAGGATCCAAACATGCAGAGTCCAACAGACATAGGAGCATCAATATACATCCAGCTAGGAGTATATATCAGTATAAAAAAATATTGGTAAGGCTCAAAATCAAGCCAGATTAAAAAATTAAAAATGGGGGAGAGGAAAGGGGAGAGAAGAATGAGGGGGGGAGGAGGGATTGAGGGAGGGGGTGGGATAAATAAAAGGAAAAGTGAGGAAGGGGTGGCGGTAGGGAAAACCCAGAGGAAGGGCATCCAACCAATGACCCAACGTATCTCAAAAGGTGTTAAGGAGAGGCTCCAGCACTGCAACCCCCTATTGAGAAGTCCAAGGGAGCCAAACCTTGTCGTATTTCCATGGATACCCATGGTTAATATACGTCATTATATATAGGGGAATCAAAGAATCCCTAACCTATACACATTTGAGCTAAATCACTAAAGTGGATAAAAACTCCCACACAAAAAGTGAGTATTCACATCTAATACCCAATCATTTGAAAAGCAAATTACTGTTCATTTGGTACACCCAATCGTGCAGATTAAATATGTAAACAGGAATTTGCTTTTCACCAAACTGGAGCACACGGACACATACACAAGTAAAACAGGACACAGCACACAGTTAACCCTTTGATCGCCCCTCATGTTAACCCCTTCCTGCCCAGTGCCCTTAGTACAGTGTCAGTGCTTTTTTTTTTTTTTAGCAATGATCCCTGTATTGGTGTCACTGGGAATTGTCAGTGACAACAAGCCAGTTCCCCCCAGTGTCAAGATGCCCACCGCAGTCCCACTATAAGTTGCTGATCGCCGCCATTAGTAAAAAAAAGAAAAAAAAAAACAACAAATTCCAGCATCTATACCATTATTTGTAAACGCTATAACTTTCATGTAAACCAGTTAATTTACACGTATTGACAAAGACATGTAGCAGAATAAATTTTGGCCTAAATGTATGCTGAAATTAGATTTTAAAAATGTTACTGGACACGTTTAATAACAAAAAGTAAAAAATATTGTTTTTTTTCCTCAAAATTGTTTTTTTTTTATAGCGCAAAAAAAACAAAAAAAAAAACAACAAAAACCGCACAGGCGATCAAATACCACCAAAAGAAAGCTCTATTTGTGGTAAAAAAAAAAAAAAAAAAAAAAAAAAGGACAGAAATTTCATTTGGGTGCAGCATTGCATGACCGCACAATTGTCAGTCAAAGTAACGCAGTGCCGTAACACAAAAAATGGCCTGGTCAGGAAGGGGGGGGGGGTAAACCCTCAGGAGGGCAAGTGGTTAAAGTAAATCAGTGTCAGTGTGTGGGCAAGTTCTTGAAATTCAGGGCAACATTACCGCTTTGCTGAGTAATACGTAACTGTATACATATGAAAAGGGAAAGAAGGGTGGGAAAGACAGGGGTGGAAAATAAGGAATGTTCTGTAATCCAGCAGGCAGCATTGACAATGATGGTTGGAATTCAGAGTAAACGTATTGTGCGGTCAGCCAAAAAAGGAAGTTAGGAGCAAACTGGATTTCTGGCAGTCAACAGACATTTTTCTGTACTTGCAATCTTTTTAAATGTATTAAACATGAAATACATGAAATACAGAAATGTGTATGTATTGGAAATATCTACCAAATATGTTTCTGTTATTTTGCCCTGACATACATGGTAATGATTATTTTTCATGCCTGCATTTTTGCACACTTTACAGTGACAGTTCTCTCACCTTTGGTTCATAGGGGATTTCCACTTTTCGGCTTCCCTGTAGAAAAACACAAACCAATTTTTAGTAAATAGCATTCACACTACAATAAAGGTGTACCCAGGGCCCGACGCTTCATCAGCTTATGTTTCATATGCAAAAGTTGCACAAAATAAAGTGCAAAGGTAGAGAGACGCCATACTGATTGATGGGTCCTTAACTAATTATATCTTTAAATAGTGGCATTTCTTTAACTGTTACTCTACTGGTTAGGTTAAAAGTGTTTGTCCAAAACTGCATTGGGGAACAGAAGTCTGTAGACCCTCTGTGATGCCCCTTTCCCGAGCCTGTTTTAGGAGGGCAGTCAATAACCAAAATTAAGTCTTCTGCCTGTTTTTCCCTAAGACTTCCAAGGCCTGAAGTGCAGCCCCCCTCCACCTCCAACAGGCACTAGCATGCAAGTTTACCGGCTGTGTTAAGATGCCTTTAAACATATTTCTTATTCAAATATGAAAAAATTTAACTAAAGTTATCATTTGAACCCGAAAATGTCAGACTTAAGTATCCCCCCACTTTGTTTTCCAGTGACCAAGACACAGAGTAAACTGCTCAGTAATAACACAGACAGTAATACACATCTGACAGGAGTTCTAACCATTCCTTATTGGTCAATGCTTGCTTTCCTTAGGCAAGCTTTGAAAATGTAACAAGCAAAAAGTAAACCAACACAATTTGTTTAACTCTTTTGGTTTCAATATCTATAGCAACTGAGCTTATACAATTAATACAAGAATCTCACCATTTTTAAAGGCCTCAGTGATCCAATATAAGCTTCCTGAGTATTCCAAAATGACAGGTCAGGGTATTCTCCAGGCTCCAGTATAAAGGGTATCCCTTGAAATCCAGGTTCCTCATAGATTAGCCATCTATATATAAAAAAAAAAGAAGGTTTAGTCAGAAAATAAATATTTACCAGCGGTCATATGCTAAAAGTTCAGGCTTAATAAAAGTATCCAAAACATTTTCTTTAATTTTAGTTTGAGATAGTTGAGGTGGTTTGTGAGATCTGTATTGCTGAGAGATTCCTCCTCTATCCAAAATTAATATCTGAAAGTATGCAAAGTTCTGTTTGATAAATGGACAGTTGCATTACACACAGCTGTGTGACATATGTGATGTAACATACAGTCATGGCCGAAATTGTTGGCACCCTTGATATTTCTCCAGGAAATCATGTATTTCTCACGAAACGTATTGCATTAACACATGTTTTGCTATACACATGTTTATTCCCTTTGTGTGTATTGGGACAAAACAAAAAAAGGGAGGAAAGAAAGCAAATTCGACATAATGTCACACAAACCTCCAAAAATGGGCTGGACAAAAGTATTGGCACCCTTTCACAACTGCGGATAAATAAGAATGTTACAAGCATGTGATGCTCCTGTAAACTCACCTGGGGCAAGTAACAGGTGTGGGCAATATAGAAATCACACCTGAAAGCAGATAAAAAGGAGAGACGTTCACTTAACCTTTGCATTGTGTGTCTGTCTGTGCCACACTAAGCATGGACAACAGAAAGAGGAGACGAGAACTGTCTGAGGACCTGAGAACCAAAATTGTGGCAAAATATCAACAATCTCAAGGTTACAAGTCCATCTCCAGAGAACTAGATTTGCCTTTGTCCACAGTGCGCAACATTATCAAGAAGTTTGCAACCCATGGCACTGTAGCTAATCTCCCTGGTCGTGGACGGATGAGGAAAATTGATGAAAGATTGCAACGCAGAATAGTCCGGATGGTGGATAAGCAGCCCCAAACATGTTCCAAAGACATTCAAGCTGTCCTGCAGGCTCAGGGAGCATCAGTGTCAGCGCGAACTATCCGTCGACATTTAAATGAAATGAAACGCTATGGCAGGAGACCCAGGAGGACCCCACTGCTGACACAGAGACATAAAAAAGCAAGACTACAGTTTGCCAAAATGTACTTGAGTAAGCCAAAAGCCTTCTGGGAAAACGTCTTGTGGACAGATGAGACCAAGATAGAGCTTTTCGGTAAAGCACATCATTCTACTGTTTACCGAAAACGGAATGAGGCCTACAAAGAACAAAACACAGTACCTACGGTAAAATATGGTGGAGGTTCAATGATGTTTTGGGGTTGTTTTGCTGCCTCTGGCACTGGGTGCCTTGACTGTGTGCAAGGCATCATGAAATCTGAGGATTACCAAAGGATTTTGGGTCGCACTGTAGGGCCCAGTGTCAGAAAGCTGGGTTTGCGTCCAAGATCCTGGGTCTTCCAGCAGGACAATGACCCCAAACATACGTCAAAAAGCACTCAGAAATGGATGGCAAAGAAGCGCTGGAGAGTTCTGAAGTGGCCAGCAATGAGCCCAGATCTAAATCCCATTGAACACCTGTGGAGAGATCTTAAAATTGCTGTTGGGAAAAGGTGTCCTTCCAATAAGAGAGACCTGGAGCTGTTTGCAAAGGAAGAGTGGTCCAAAATTCCGGGTGAGAGGTGTCAGAAGCTTATTGATGGTTATAGGAAGCGACTGATTTCAGTTATGTTTTCCAAAGGGTGTGCAACCAAATATTAAGTTAAGGGTGCCAATACTTTTGTCCAGCCCATTTTTGGGGTTTTGTGTGACATTATGTCATATTTGCTTTTCTGCCTCTGTTTTATATTTGTTCCAATACATACAAAGGGAATAAACATGTGTATAGCAAAACATGTGTTAATGCAATACCTTTTTTGTGTGAAATACTTGATTTTCAGGAAAAATATCAAGGGTGCCAACAATTTCGGCCATGACTGTATGTGTTTGACATATGAGTAACACAGCTGTGTGACATATGTGCATGTAACATATGTGATGTAACATTCTTTTGATTCCACTGTGTGATGAGACACCTAGCTAACAGGTGGGAAGCCTCACTTTCATCATTCACTGCGTGAGCTGCTAGTAATATGGAGTCATGTCAGAGCCACTGAGCTTCAAAGAGGGCAAATTGTTGGTGCCTATTGAGTTGGTGCCTCTGTACTAAAGTTGCCAATTTATTTGCCATACCGCAAGGTGCAGTATCAAAGGTTATGATGGCATATACAGGAAAACGTCGTCTGACAAGCATAAGCAGGACTGAGATTGAGCTCTGCAGTCACTTTTGCAGAAGTTGATTTCTTATTCCAGGTCACAATCCTGCACAATGTCCTTTTCTCTTTTGGTCAGTTGACCACGCTTATGCTTATCTGACAATGTTTTCCTGGAAACTGTATATGCCGTCATAACCTTTGATACTGTACCTCGTGACACCACAAATAGATTGGAAACTTCAGTCCCAGAGGCACCAGCTATATATATATATATATATATATATATATATATATATATATATACACATACATACATACATACATACATACACACACATACACACAGTGTATCCAGAAAGTATTCCCAGTGCTTAACTTTTGCCACATTTTGTTATATTACAGCCTTATTCCAAAATAGACTAAATTCATTTTTCTCCTCAACATTCTATAAACAATACCCCATAATGACAACGTCAAAGAAGTTAGTTTTGAAATCTTTGCAAGTTATCAAAAATAAAAAAAAACAAAAAAAAAAAAACACATACATAAAGTATTCACAGCCTTTGCTCAATACTTTGTTGAAGCACCTTTAGCATCAATTACAGCCTCAAGTCATTTTGAGTATGATGCTACAAGCTTGGCACACCTATTTGTGGCCAATTTCTCCCTTTCTTCTTTGCAGTACCTCTCAAGCTCCATCAAATTGGATGGGGTGAGTCGGTGGACAGCCATTTTCAGATCTCTCCAGAGATGTTCAATCAGTTCAAGTCTGGGCTCCGGCTGGGCCACTCCAGGACATTCACAAAGCTGCCCCGTAGCCACTCGTTTGTTATGTGGGCTGTGTGCTTAGGGTTGTTGTCCTGCTGAAAGATGAACTGTTGCCCCAGTCTAAGGTCCAGAGCGCTCTGGAACAGGTTTTCATCAAGGATGTCTCTGTACATTGCTGCATTCATCTTTCTTTTGATCCTGACTAGTTTCCCAGTTCCTTCTGCTGAAAAACATCCCCACAGCATGATGCTGCCACCACCATGCTTCACTGTAGGGATGGTATTAGCTAGGTGGTGATCGGTGTCTGGTTTCCTCCAGACATGACGCTTGGCATTCAGGACAAAGTGTTCAATCTGTGTTTCATCAGACCAGAGAGTTTTATTTCTCATTTCTGAGTCCCTCAGGTGCCTTTTGGCAAACTTCAGGTGGGCTGCCATTTGCCTTTTACTGAGGAGTGGCTTCCATCTGGCCAATCTACTATACAGGACTGATTGGTGGAGTGCTGCAGAGATGGTTGTTCTTCTGGAAGGTACTCCTCCTCTCTCCACAGAGAAATGCTGGAGCTCTTTCAGAGTGACCATCGGGTTCTTGCTTACCTCCCTGGCTAAGGCCCTTCTCCCTCGATCGCTCATTTTGGCCAGGCAGCCCACTCTAGGAAGATTCCTGGTGGTTCCAAACTTCTTCCATTTACGGATGATGGAAGCCACTGTGCTCATTGGGACCTTCAATGCTGCAGAATTTTTTTTGTACCCTTCCCCAGATCTGTGCCTTGATACAGTCCTGTCTCTGAGGTCTACAGACAATTCCTTGGACTTCATGGCTTGGTTTGTGCTCTGACATGCACTGTTAACTGTGGAACCTCATATAGACAGGTTTATGCCTTTCCTAATCATGTCCAATCAACTGAATTTTCCACAGGTGGACTCCAATCTAGTTGTGGAAACATCTCAAGGATGATCAGTGGGAACAGGATGCACCAGAGCTCAATTCTGAGTGTCATTGCAAAGGCTGCAAATACGTATGTACTGTATTTTTGTTTTCGTTTTTTATTTGTAATAAATTGCAAAGATTTCAAAGTGAACTTCTTTCACATTGTCATTATGGGGTATTGTAGGTAGAATGTTGAGGAAAAAAAGGAATTCAATTCATTTTGGAATAAGGCGGTAACATAACAAGATGTGGCAAAAGTTAAGTGCTGTGAATACTTTCTGGATGCACTGTGAGAGTGTGTGTATGTGTATATATATATATATATATACATACACACACACACACACACACACACACACACACACCCATTGGCATACACACACCCCCCCCCCCCATTGCTCAGGCCCACCACCATCATGGTTTTATCTACTGAAGTACTACTAAAAGGCATGTGTAGGTCAGTATTGGTTTATTTATATTTTGTCACTATTTACAGTTCCTGTTTCTTGTCTCCCCTCTCATCTGTTTATGGTGCTTCCACATTTCCACTACCAGTATGAATGCTCTCAAGCAGACCTTTTGTTGACTGCTAAATAATGCACTGCCAGCTCCTCACAAAAATTTCCTTTCCAAGCCCTTCTTTCATAACCACGATCTGCCATTGAACTGACATAGAAGCCAGGGGGACTGAGATATTAGGCAATCCTTTGCTGTCCCCCCTCAACCTCCTAGATGTTAGTGAATGGTGAACTGTGGCTATTCAGGTGGAGGTCACTTTTCGACCAACAGTGCTGGTAGCAAGAATTAGAGTGTGCCACAATGATTATACATGCAGGTTGGGGAAGTCACGTGAGAAATACCAAATGGTAAGACCTGGCACAAAAATGAACAAATTCAATACAGACTGGTACATATTTGAAAACTGGTACTGAAAAGTTGTAGGTAATTGTAATTAGGTCTGTCTGTACAGCAAATAAATGCTTCTACTCAGCGTCATATTAAGAGTCATTAATATGATCAAATACACAAAGCCAGGGAATTGCCATAAGGCGAAGGAAATAAAAGACAACAGCATCTATTCTGCTGAACATCACTCGTTTTAAATATACATAACCCCCATTCCTCTCTTAGGGGAGTAGTGATAATATGTTCAAGAATATGTGTTCCATTCACCATACGCTTCAGTTCTTCAAGTTAAAAACAAATGCAGTGAGCTGTATGTTCTAAGAGCTAATGCAGTTCTATAACTGTAAGGGAATTGCTACAAGTTACCTACATTACAGTGATTTACACAAAACTAAACCAGCTGTCTGACCAAACATTGTTTAATCTAACAAAGGAACATAGCTATTTAAACAAATGAGACACTCCAAATTATTAATTCTATTTCAGCAAAGCAATACTACAGCAGCAAGTATGCACAGACCATCTTTATGGTAAATTATAACACAATTATATAGTTATAAAGTAAACTACACTGCTCAAAAAATTAAAGGAACACTTTGAAAATACATCAGATCTCAATGGGGACAAATAAAATTCTGGATATCTGTACTGATATGGACTGGGTAATGTGTTAGGAACAGAAGGATGCCACATCGTTTGATGGAAATGAAAATTATCAACATACAGAGGACTGAATTCAAAGACACCCTGAAAATCAAAGTGAAAAAATGATGCAGCAGGCTAGTCCGTTTGCTGAAATTTCATTGCAGCAACTCAAAAAGGTACTCAGTAGATGGTATGGCTCCCACGTGCTTGTATGCATGTCTGACAATGTTGGGGCATGCTCCTAATGAGACGACGGATGGTGTCCTGGGGTATTTCCTCCCAGATCTGGACCAGGGCATCACTGAGCTCCTGGACAGTCTGAGGTGCAACCTGGCGGCGTCGGATGGACCAAAACATGATATCCCAGAGGTGTTCTATTAGATTTAGGTCAGGCAAGTGTAAGGGCCATTCAATTGTATCAATTTCTTCATCTTCCAGGAACTGCCTGCCTGCATACTCTTGCCACATGAGGCTGGGCATTGTCATGCACCAGGAGGAACCCAGGACCCACTGCACCAGCATAGGGTCTGACAAGGGGTCCAAGGATTTCATCCCGATACCTAACAGCAGTCAGGGTGCCATTTTCTAGCCTGTAGAGGTCTGTGCATCCCTCAATGGATATGCCTCCCCAGACAATCACTGACACACCACCAAAATGGTCATGCTGAACAATGTTACAGGCAGCATAACATTCTCCACGGCTTCTCCAGACCCTTTCACGTCTGTCACATGTGCTCAGGGTGAACCTGTCCTCAGCTGTGAAAAGCACAGGGCGCCAGTGGTGGACCTGCCAATTCTGGTGCTCAATGGCAAATGCCAATCAAGCTCTTTGGTGCTGGGCAGTGAGCACAGGGACCACTAGAAAACGTTGGGCCCTCAGGCCACCCTCATGAAGTTTGTTTCTGATTGTTTGGTCAGAGAAATTCACACCAGTGGCCTGCTGGAGGTCATTTTGTAGGGCTCTGGCAGTGCTCACCCTGTTCCTCCTTGCACAAAGGAGCAGATACCGGTACTGCTGATGGGTTAAGGACCTTCTACAGCTCTTTTCAGCTCTCCTAGAGTAACTGCCTGTCTGCTTGAATCTCCTCCATGCTCTTGAGACTGTGCTGAGAGACACAGCAAACCTTCTGGCAATGGCACGTATTGACGTGCCATCCTGGAGGAGTTGGACTGCCTGTGCAATCTCTGTAGGGTCCAGGTATCGCCTCATGCTACAAGTAGTGACACCGACCCTAGCCAAAAGCAAAACTAGTGAAAAACAATCAGAAAAGATGAGTAGGGAAAAAATGTCAGTGGCCTCCACCTGTAAGACCATTCCTGTTTTGGGGGTTGTCGCATTGTTGCCCATCTAGTGCACCTAACACCAAAGCAGCTGAAATGGATCAACAACCCCCTCTGCTACTTAACTGACCAGATCAATATCCCAGGAGTTTATTTGACTTAATGCTATACTCCGATTAAAAAAAGTGTTCCTTTAATTTTTTTGAGCAGCGTATAAAGTACTACTTTGTATAAGCCATATAAAGCAGTTCAGCAACTACTGTGCATACAGTAAACACAGCTGTATTGGTGCCTCCATATAATCCATAAAGTGTCTGTAAGCCCTCAGATATACCAAGTGAAGTGATTGGCCTCAGGTGATACACAGAAATGAAACAAATCTTCCTACACAAGTTGTACCTCTCTATCTGCAGTATTCTCTTCTCTACATCAGTTCAAAGTGCAGAATTTACACAATTTGTCTGAGAGTTCAGATAAAAGGGGTTGGAGAGCTAAAGCTCCACTCTGCAGAGCTACGTTAGGAGAGTTCTGAGAGCTGATTGGAGGGAAGAGACCTTCCAAACAAGAACAGAGCTGAGGCTGTCACTATGCTGGAGGTCCCTTCCGCTTGTCACCAATTGTCTCTTGGTGTCAGGAAAACTTGTTAGAAGTGACTCATACTAATAACAGAGGAATGAGACAGCAGACAGAAATGACCCCTAATGTTCTTAATTGAGACAAGTACACACTATAGAGGGATATGCTTTGTTCATATGCAATGTCTGAGGTTTACAACCACTTTAAAGTTTACGTACAGCCAAACCTTTTTTTTTTACTTTTGGATAGGATAGGGAATGTTTCTATTGCTGACCCTGCTGATAGATTCAGCCTCTCAATTTGTCCTGGTGACCATTGTTACTGGGACAGAAAGCAATGGAAAAGTTAAAGACTTTACAGCTGTCAGCAGATCATGAGGTGAAGGTAAATTGTCCAAATTGTTTCATGAGAACACTTCTTCTGAGGACAACTATTTAGGCAGAGAATTTCCCTCACTTTTTAGTGATTTCCTTTCACATACTGTTGCCTCTCAAAGATGGGTAGTGAAGAACATTCTCCGCAATGGGACACAGACTGTTTGGCTTTACATAGTACACTTTAAGAACAGTGTTCCTGAATCTCAATACCATTTAAAGCCTGTTAACCTGCAATTTTGTTAACAGCAAATAAAATACAAATATTTAGTGAACTCATCTTTAATCACTGCTAATAAAACACTGCTATAATGGCATACAATTTAACTAATGCTTTCCACATGACTGAGTTAATGGGGTTGATTGTCTACAGGCAAAAAGGGTGTTAACATTGCAAGGGAAGTTTCATTTTGTGAAGGAATTTTCCCCAGAGCTTAGTGAATTTAGTTCACTTTGCAAACAAAATACCCAATCGCGTGCAAGGGAAAAAATGCATTTTTTTCTTGAACATGACTGATGGAAGTCAGAAGAGCTTCAGCTCATCAACAAATCTCTGGGGAAAATTCCCTTGTAAAGTGAAACTTACCTTGTAAAGTCTATTACAGTTTAGTAAATCAGCCCTGATGTCTCCAAGCGAAATGGCATTTTAAAAACCAACTGATATACACTTTCTGATAAACTCTGTTACTTACACTCCACAATGCACTTTAACGGAGCACGTTCTCTGCAGTCTGCCATACACTTGCAGCTCTTCTGTATCATCAACATACGATGTCATGATTCCTAAACCTCCTGGATCTGTGAACAAGTCGATCTGGCAAACTCTGTAATCCTGCAAAAAAATGCACTTTTCCACATTAGGGTCTTTGATATCAAAACAGATGAAATGTACTTGCATTCCAAAGAAACAAAGAAAAGCTCAATACTGTAAGTCAACTTTTAAATACACTGAGAAATCTGTGCAATGCAACTTTACATTTCTTCTGATGTACTGTAAATACTTATAATTTTTGAGTTAAGGTGTGGAGTAGAGATTCTCAAGCTGTAAGCGAAAGCAAAGAGACTGTCTGGTGTCAGCTATTATGAGCAAATGAGGGTGGGGGTTTACTAACTAAAAGGTATTTACATTTTAAACACCCAATGTGCAAGAACCTTTTTGTAAATTATCTTATAAAAAATGCAGTGGATCTGGCGATTATGTGATATGTTATATGCGCTGAAAGTGATATGTTATATACTGAAAGTATAGCACCATATTATTACTGGACCTTCAAAATTCTACAGAAAGGTTCACCGAATGATAGATGGACCTGATTTACCAAAATGTGTAGCTGTTACATGTTCAATCAAGTGCAGGGGAATTTTAAAAAGAAAGAATTTCACTATAGTTTTCAGTTAAGTAAATCAGACCCTTAAAGTAGTTTCGGACTGTGCTCCAGAGGCTACTGACAGGTGGTGACTAAGCGATGTGATGCCTCCTCACTGCCTGTTTCAACCCCATTCTTGCTGACAAAAGCACCACAACTGCGTGCAATGGGGGCGTTTGCGGCTATTCCCCGTGGACTTGAATGTGTAGCATTCGTCAGGCAGCATTACTACAAGTTGGGTCAACTTTGCCACAGATGAGAAGCACGAGAACACAGCATGTAAACATCCCAGTCCACTGCTTATTGCAGCTTAAGGGAGGGGGGGGGGGCAATTAGCAGGCAGCAGAAATGCAGTTCAACCATGCATTTTTGTTGCCACCCAACCGCAAGTCTAAACAAGGCCTAAGGCCCTGTGTTCTGTTGATCCCCATGCAGGCAGTCCCACTGATGTCTGCACAGGAATGAACAGGTGTTCCATGAATTCCTGTGTAGGCAGGCACATTTAAGTCAATTGGGATGCAGCGGCTGCATGGACACTGCTAGTGCTCCCAACTTGCCATTCTTGTGGGTGTATGTCCCTGAACTCATACTGTCTGTATTTGGGGCCATGCATCTACACCCACAAGGATGTCAGATCTGTCCTTGCAGCCACTGCGTCCCAACTGACATGAATGGGACTACCAGTGTATCCTGTGCAGGTAAACACGGACCTCCATGGGCGTAAGCTTTCGCTCACTATATGTAAACGAGGCCTTATTAGGAATTTAGCAGTTATTCTGTAAGTTATGTGTAGTTATGAGTTAGTGGCAATAGCGATTGGATAAACATTTGTGCAAATATTATGGGCCCTCAAAAATCAGTAGCACCTTCTTTTTATTCTACTGGTCATTGTTTGTGCTTTCAGAAAATTATATAATTAACTTTTATAATTAGTAGTAATTTTGAAGAATGTGCTGTGTTTGTATCTGCAAATACTGATTTTATTGTACTTAAAAATATTGGTTTGATAAACATTTCACAAATATCACAGGGCCTTAAAAATCAGGGCACCTTCTTTTTATTCTACTAGTCATGTGCTTTCAGAAAATGTATGGTTTGTGGGGTCTTTTACAAACTCTGAAAACTGTTACGGAAAAATAAACAAGTAAATGAAAGTTTGCAAAATGGTCTGGTCACCTGAGTTTAAAAGTGGAGCACAGGGCCTGGCAACAAAAAGGGTTAAAACGGCAGTCTTATTGCGGTATGTGGATCTCCACTGATCCCCCTTAGCTTGTAGCTGACATATTTTTTCCAAAATCAAACGAATAGTCAATCAAGCCAACACATTTCAGAGACCAAAACAACTGCCTCCCTCATCAGAGCTCAAAATTATTAAAATGGTTTGTTAGAATGGAAACTGCACTTGAAACCAGAAGCTGCTGGATTACTCTTTGATTGACCAAGTTATGTTCATTGTGATGAAAACCCCCTTCATATATATATATATATATATATATATATATATATACACACACACACACACACACACACACACACACACACATACACACACACACACACACACACACATATATAGATGTATACACACATATATATGTGTATACACACACACACACGGCGTTCAAGACCAGGACTTTTAACTCTACAGATATAAAAAGGGATGCTAGTGTGTTGGTACTACACGCAGTAGTAAGTGGCAAGTGTGTTCCATTACGGATAGGTGACGCACATGTTGCAGGCCAGTCTAGAGACCGTTAATCAAGATGGCAGACAACAGTGTTAATGCGTGCATGGAACAGCATGTGGCGATGAAGTTTCTTGTGAACGAAGACGTAAAACCCGTCGATATCTACAGAAGACTTCAATCACAGTACGGTGATGAGACGCTCAGCCGCATTAAGACATTTGAATGATGTAAACATTTGAAAGATGGCCATACATCCGTCAGTGACGATCCCTTGGTGGTTCCCAGCCCACAGCATTCATTCCCGTGAACATTCAGCTAATGGAACGCCTGATTCTGGATAATCGATGCAAAACCTGTTGTGAAATTGCACAAGAGACCAACCTTTCTGTGGGAATGGTGAACACAATTATTTATGAACATTTGCATTTTTTGAAAAGTTAGCGTACACATTACATGTGCTGAAACCTGGGCACGTCATTTCATTTCAGAATCCAAATGACAAAGCAACTCCGTTGGGAGATATTGCCACCATCCCCTTACAGCCCGGACCTTGCTAATGAGATTTCCACCTCCCTGGACCCCTAAAAGTTGGAGGTCAGCATTTCAGCACTGATGTGATAAGTGTATAAATGTAGCAGGGGAGTATGTTGAAAAATAAATGCCGTTTCCACTCCTTGAAATTTGCTCTTTTACTATATAAACGCAAAAGTCTTGGTTTGACTTGAACACCCCTCGTGTGTGTGTGTGTTTATATCTTCTTTTGAGTTGAAAATTTAAAATGTTTTTAAAAGTTTCTGGTTTTCAAGTTGCAATCACTGTTTTGGTAACCAAAAATAAAAAACATACACATTTTGCAAGACTTAAAAAGGAAATTTGAGCTGTTCCTTCAAATGACTAATAGGGTTGAGTGACTCATATAAAACCACAAGCATACATACACATAAATAAATATAGGCCACTTGCCTTACCTAATGTAGTATGAAAAACTGTTCTGACCCACAGCACCCAGCATTAGAAATCAGCCTTGATTAATTTGCCTCACATAACCTTCTAGGAGTTTACCTATGACAACCTTTGCAGTAGGAATCTAATTTATCGCTGTATGAAATAAGAGCTTTAATGCCAAATAGTAAATTCAGATCTTTTATCATCCATGGTAATTTTGAGTACAAGTCTGAATATGATTAGTTGCAGTTCATATTTCAGACTCTTAAATAAACTAGGTCATCTGTTAAAAAAAACCCACAAGTATTTATATCTCAGTTTCATAAGTTTTTAGAAAAGTAAATCTATATATTTTTTTAAAATAACAAACATGTCATACTTCCCTGCACAAAAGTTTTGCAAGGAGCATTCTTGATCCTTCTCTTCTCGCGTCTCCCACCAGCGCTCCTGGAGCCCCCCCCACCAAATGCCCCCATAGCAAGGAACTTCCTATAGGGGCACTCACGCACGCTTGCCCCGGAGCTGGCTCTGTGTGTCCAAAGACACAGCGTGCAACTCGGCCCTGGCCCCACTCCCTTCTTACTGGCTCTGAGTGAGCCGCTGGTATTGATATTGGGCTCACGTAAGTATCACTGGGGCTGGAAGAGGGAACTGAAGATTTTTTGCATTAAGGTAAACAAACTTCAGTCTTTATAACCACTTTCCTACAATATCTTACTCCAATAGACATTTTGGTTATACACTTTAAGTAAGCTTTCTTGATGTTTTTATGAACAATTCACTAGAAAAACACAGATTAACAACATGTATCTGATTTCAGCTAGCACATCCTCCACGGGAATACATGGAGATCACCTGGTTACAATGGTAGCCCAATGTCATAGAGATCAGCAAATATTTGCAAGGAAACAATCTCTGCCCTACCGTATCCACAAGTTTGCTTTCTTTAAAGGAAAAGTTCACCTTTTGAGAAAAAATAATAAATGCACATTTTTTTGCAGGTAAAAAAAATGTTCATTTATTATTTTTTGCTGCCTGTAAAGCATTGCACCAGCGATCAGCTGATTACTGCCATGGAGGTCTCCTGCAGACCTGTCAGTATATTTTCTTGCCTGTATGGGATGTACAGGCAAGCAGATCTACGAAGAGAAAAAGAATCAATGAACTACCATGGCGCTCCACAGCATGTAACATGTTCCCAAAGGTGAACTTATCCTTTAATGGAACTGTCCTTCAACAATACACTATAATTTTATTATCATAAAACCATGTTAAGATAGTGTCACATTTTATTTGCAGACAAGGGCCTGGCTGCCTACACTGCATTGTTTAGTTTACCTTGATCACATGTCTTAATGAACCAATCACCACAGGTATACGAGGATTTTCTTCTTGCTGCTCTTCTCCCCAAGGATTAGTAACTTCAATGTCACCTTCTTCTATAGGAATGGTTCTTCCCTCGAAATTAGGATTTTCATAAATTATCCAACTATAGAAAGAGGTTTCATAGTCAATACATGCAATAATACACAATGAAACAAGCCATATTCTGAATGAAGGATCATAATATTTAAGCTTCTAAATTAGTTTAAAGTAGGCCTAGTGTTGCAATTCGAACTTTGCATGAATCAGTAGGATATAAGTCAGCATGACCCAATCCCAATTATTTTATTAGTCAAAAGTACTTTCTCTACATGAATAATAAAACACAGCTATTGTAGGATAAGATCACCCTGGATACTAGGAACACTATTATTTTTATTTAATTAGAAATCTACTGATTTCACATGAATCCTGCCTGGAAGACCTGCATTGACACAAGTGGCTTAGAGGGGCACAACCATTACCCACAATTATATCATGATATATAACATTACAAGTTATGCACAGGAAAAAAGCTTTCCTATGGATCAGACTATTTACACCAAGATATATTTTGCAAAGTAACTGGTTAATACAGCGTTTGTCAGTTTGAGTTTTCCTTGGCATCCTTTTCTGCATCATTACAGTCACATGTGCAGACTTTTTGTACCAGGGCTGACTCTGGTTATGTCAGGGCAGCCAGCCACATGTCTGTTAGATCCTGTCCTTGCATGATCATTGCACAAAGAACATGCCCTGAAGTTTATTTCTGACTAACCAGTAATAGCCTTTAAGCTACATAAAAATACAAATGGTAATATGTTAAAGTATTTGAAAATCATACAAGGGGATAGTGTGAAAAAAGATAGTAAACATTCAAACTATTTAACATGGAAAGACCGATGTGCATTTACAGATACAATGCAATGCTCTATGTCTATGACAAACAAGCAATGTAAAGCACATATAGCTCAGGTCAGTGCCTCTCTTGGGTGCACAGGGACTCAGATCTTGGCATTCTATGATGTGCTGCTCCAATGACCCTCACTATATGTGCATTACAGCCCACAATTGCCATATATTACATGCTGACACATATCAGAAGCAAAACTAGTCAGAAATTGACATAACTTACCACCCTCTTATTGTTTTGATGAAAATAGTTGGAGAAAGTTCCCAGGAACTACAATCTGATATGTCAGAAAACACTTCAAATACAGCACCTCCATACTCAGCTTCTGTGAGAATCACCAACTGCAACAAACATTCCAACAACCTTTTAATTGTGTTTTCAGTCAGATACACTGTAAAAAATAATATCAAAGAACATTTTTTCTTACCTTTCCAGGCCTGGGGTTGATCTTTTGAGCACCTTGCAAAGAGGGAACCTAAAACAAGAAAGTTTTATATTATGCAATTTCATATAAAAACAAACAAGGAGGCAGCAGTATTTAACACAAAATACTGTTTGCTTAAATCCAAATCAAATTTTTTTAACTTAATATGTAAAAAAATATAGCAAATTTGGGACATGTCTAGAAAAAGATGCTGAATTCAGGCACTGTGCACATCCACAGAGTGCTAAAAATGTATGCGGATGATTCCTCCATAGGAATTAATGAATAATCACTAGGAAAATCAATGATTTTCATGTTCATACCTAAGTGCCTCTTAATGGCCCATCAGCACTTAGCCTGTATGGTTTCTTATCTGTATGTGATTTATTAGCCTCAGTTATATTTTTGTACTTCCTTGTACCCGCCTTTGGTAGCGTATGTTTGTATTTAACTCTGAAATTAAGAAAAAATCTATTAAAAAAAAATATCAAATGATTTTCTGTTGATCAGGGATGGAGAAATATCTATATCTGTATATATACTTCTGACTTTTTAACTTTTTTTAAATCATACATTTTGGTGAGGACGTCACTAACTGGTGAGTTTGGTTTCACATATAATGGGGTATTTAAAGAACTAAGCTCTCTCAACCAACTATTTGTAAGTCTTATGCTGCTAACATTAGTAAATAGGTAGGAAGGTATATATTTCCTTGTTTTAAACTTTTTTTTTTCCACAGTTATTCAGTTGCTTCCTGGTTTCTGCTCTAGGAAGGAGTGTTCATGGCATTTTTCCATCTGGAGGAAGGTAGTAGGGGCTTTATCAATTAAGTACACCTTCCTGCTGCATGTAAAAGCTAAGGGCAGATGGATTCTAGGAAGTAAATGCTAGATTAATCATTTGCCCTTACATAAGATGGCCGCAGCTAGAAATGTTGTGATTTTGCAACAAAATAAAGCATGGAGACATGGATGGATGGGGGAGTTTGCTTTGAATATTAAAAATGAATGAAATAGTTGTTTTGTTTTCTGGTGCTCAGATACAGTTAACTCCCGCTTTAAAGTGGTTTTGGAGCTTATTATTAGTGGTCCCTTGGTAAAGGAAGCTGAGACCTATCAAGACATCAGTAAATAAAGCTTTTGATTTTTTATGCTCTCTATTGCTTGAGCTTTTATTGCTTGAGCTTTCTGTCTACAGTGTGTGTATATATATATATATATATATATATATATATACACACACACACACACACATATACACACACACACATTGTACATGTGTATACATGACTATACTGTACAATGTGTGTGTGTATGTATATATATATATATATATATATATATATATATATATATATACACACACATATACACACACACATTGTACAGTATATTCATATTTTTTATTGCAGATGATCAATAGTTCAATATCACTAATGAGTAGAAGATCCGGATACTGGAGAAACTGCAGTAAAAGATATCAAGCAAGGAGATCCAGGGTGCAATTAGGCTTTATAAATATATCAGTCTCCCAGTGAGTGTTTTATCCCTTGCGATTGTTCACTCAGTTTGCTGCTTTTAAAAATCAACCCCAATGTACTTCATTTCAATGAATAATGATGAGCAGTTTTATCTACTGCTGTGTAGTGCAGTCTTCTAACCTATAGGTGGCACTCTTTTCACACAGCATGATTGGATGAAAGGCTAGAACTTTCCATAAAGTTAATCTAAATGAATGACAGGAATGATTAAACCAGTCTGTCAGATCAATTAAAAGGCATCACGCCTTATAGTATAAAAAATAAATAGTGGGCAGATCCTCACAACATTCACATTTTAAAATATAAAAAAAAGCTTCCCATATAGGTTAACATCTCCCTAATGTTTAATGAGCTGTTTTCCTTACATCTGCCCCTACTTTATCAAGATGTCAACCTAAATTACATTGTAGATAAAAGTATATAGAATTGTCTTTGATGTGGAAAGTAGGACTCCTGATTGAAAAGTTAACCATTCACATTTTCTAAAAATAAATATTTATTAGGCTATTGGTTTCTTGGAATTAATGTTTTCTTAGTAATTAATGTCCATATTTCTGAGAGTGACCAGATTCAGATTCCAGGGAATGGTTGGAAAAAAAATTGGTACAGCAAAAGACTTTGTTTTTAGGAACATTTACTATACATACAGAGTCACTGAAAGTGTTTTGGACTATACTTTGCTATGAATTTTAGTTTGCTTTCTGTGGTTTGTTTTATATAGCTTTACATTTATTGATTCATCGCCGGTTCATTGGATACATGTATTTTAATTACCTAGAGTGTTCCAAATGTTTTGTTGCTATAATAGTCTTGCTGAGCATTAATTATAAAGAATTAACATTACCAATTGCCAATATTGAAGACATACTAAAAGGTCTTCCACAGGAACCCTGAGATTGTAAGGGAAGTCCCTGATTTGAATGTTGTGAGATGATAGGATCCCATCACCCACGTTGAAGACTCAGCATTTAAACTTTCCTAAACACACAACGTGAGTACTGAGCACAATGATCAATGTACATGTAATTGTTTGACAAATGCATGCTTTAAACCTTTCACAAGATTTTTTAATGAAAGGTGGTGGAAAATGAAATGCTAGTGCCCACTGTAATTTTTCTACAGTAGATTAGTATTTCTCCATTCCTTCAATCTAGGCCTTTATAAAACAGAGCCACATAAAAAGTATAACAGTGCTAATTACAGTAACCAATCCAATTCACCAATTCATTTTCTAGGGCAGATTGCTAAACAAAATGCCCAAGCTGATTGGCTGCAATGACATACTTTCAGCTGATGCCTTCTGTTACCTGCTGTCCATGGATTTAGGAAAGTATAATGTAGAAGGAATTTTATTCTACATTTTAGGATTGTTTGGAAGTAATTTTCAAGTGATAAGTAATGAATGGACTTGGTAAAATCAGTCTGGTCATTTCAGTCAGTCACAACTTTGGGAAAGGAACCTACAAGTTCTAAGAAAAGCCATTGCTTACTTGTGATGCGAGACAGGTACTCGTTTGTGTATTTGAAAAAAATAAATGTGCAAATGTGTATATGTTAGGACTTGCAGTTAGAGGTGTTTTGAGGTGCTGAAAAATCCTTAGTCATCAAGTGATCTTGATCAAAAGTCTTGTTTAGTACGCACAACATTATATACCTTAAAATCTTTAATTAAAAAAAGAGAAACCAAACAGTCAAAATATATGTAAAATACAATAAATGTATCTAAACAAGCAGATCTATGATCACTGCAACAAAACATTGCAGATCTCACCATTCTTGTAATGACTGTTCTGTACCTGAGACTACAACAGCTATTTTATTTCACTGTTGCAGTTTCCTACTTTCACTCATGTGTGGCAAAGGGTACAATTAGTAATTATCAAAAAATGCCCTGCATGCTGGACAATATATGAGGCTCTCACCAGAGTCTTTTGTGCAATAATAGACCTTGTCCACTGGGTCTTAACCGTTACAATATTTGATTTTTGTTGCCTATGTTCACATCAGAAAACTGCACATTCCAGGGCATAAATGCACAGCAACACTTGCTTATTGGCGATAGTGCTTTGCTTCTGATGTACAGAGACATTATCCAACAGCTAAGATTATCACATCACATGACAACTAGTGCCTCCAACTGCCTCAGACACTTGTAATCTATTTTAAAGGAATCCTGTAGTAGTAGTAGTAGTAGTAGTAGCAGTAGCAGCAGCAGCAGCAGCAGCAGCAGCAGCAGTAGTAGTAGTAGTAGTAGTGGTGGTGTTGTATGTAGGCTGTCATTGCTGGTCTCCTGAAAATACTAGGCCACATTTTCAAAAAGGAAGAGAGTATGACCCATTGCAGTCATTTTTTACAATTACATTTTCATTTTATTGTGGCTGATACTGTATTCTTGCAGGCAATTACTAATAACACTCTTTAGGTAACCAGCATATTCCAAACTGACTCGTTCATTTTGCATTTAACTTTATATGGCCAGATCAATATCATTTCATATTCATTTAATAGCATATCTCTATAAACTGTGACAGTAATTGTGCTTTACTCCAGTTTGTGATAAAACAATATAATCCAAACACAAAGCAATGAGGATACTCAGGATTGAACCTGGAGCACAGAAAGCTAAAATGAGCAAGCAGGGAGCACAGAAGATCACATCCAATTCAGACTGTTGGCTTTACATTCTAAAGCTGGTTCCCTTAACACTTACAACTCAATTTACCTTTACAATGTCCTAGCACATCATACACCCTCTAAGTAAAGAGCTCTACCACACTTATCAGAGTACGTGTAAATAAAAGAGAAAAAAAAAAAGATTGTAACCAAGGAAGTAGCACTCACCTCTGAACGGAGGCCGGGCACTGACGATTGTTGATTCTGTCCCTTAAAATAAAATACGTCAGTGCCATCTTTGTCCAGTTTGTCAATTTTTGGAGTGCTTTCTAGAGGCAGCAATGCGCCTTTCCCATCAGTTGTACAATGATTTTCTTCTGGATGGCCATTGATATCAGGCAGTGATATGGCCAAGTCAGCATGTGCAGTATCTTTGGACTCCAGGTGGTTGTCCATGTTGTGTTCAGGTGTAGATCGTAAGTGCTCTGCAGGCGTACTTTGTGGGAAATCTGAGGACGGCACTGATAAATCCTCTCTCACTGCTGTGTGAGCTGTCTTTGCACAGTCTGTAGTTTTAAGATCACAGGTTTTGCCTAGGGGAGTAAACTCCTTCCTGGGTGTGTCGAAGGAGGTAGTTATTGTGCTGACTGTGGTGACGGTTGGAGAGAACACATTCTCTTCCCTTGCTGCAAACGGTGATTTCAGACCAGAGTAAAATGATTCTATACGGGATCTCTTGACTGCTACATCAGAAACATCTGCATTTTCCTTGTCACATGTTTCCTGTGGCACTGAAAGTGGTTCTCTTTGCAACCTCAGAGATTTCAAAAGCATGCTTTGATCAGCTGATGCCCTTTTAGGTTTTAGTTTCTCGGCAGTCTCTTTGCTCTGCATTTTAAACAATGCCATAGGCGCTAACTCTCTAGCCCTATCTTTCTTTCCCAAGCCAAAGGAGAATGCGTCATTGTCCAATATTTTTTCTAAGTAATCCTCACGGATAGGGGGAAGGCCGCAATATGCACCTGGCGACTTAGGAGCTCTTGGCTTTTTCCTTTTTTGAGGCAATGTGACTGGGCTGTCCAACTTTCTAATAGTTTCAGCAAAAATTTCCATGTCCGAAGATGAATCCAGAATACTGTCCTCTCCTACTGAGGCATTAAAACTGGATTCTGGACTCTTTTGCACATCTGGGACATTCCGCACATGTTCCGTGTGCTGTATTTTTTCATTGGGGAGGATGTTGGTAAATGAATCATCATGGCAGCCATTTTGGAATGTACTAGCTGTAGTGACTACAGAGACATGCTCGTTGACACCAGTAACATCGTTGTTTAATGTTGTGCTAAAGCTTCCTTCTTTTTTCCCACCAGCATTGTTAAATGTGTTCAGAAGGGCACTGCCAATATTTTCTGTGTTTCCTGTTATTTGGTCCATAGCCACAGCAAGATTTAGTTCACCGATGCTTGGATCTTTTTTATTTGCTGGATGTTCCATTGTATTTTGTGAACGATCATCTTTTGGTTCCATAACAGGTGTTGGTACTTCATTGCTAATGTGCTGAGACTCTGCTTCCTCTGTGACTTCTGAACAGGTGACAATACCATTAACCACATTCTCCTCCATTACAGTGATGATCTGGTCCTGTGATGCAACACTGCTACTGTTCTGGTCCTGTATGGTAGTACTTCTATTAATCTGGTTCCATGGTGCCGCAATGCTACTCAGAACAGCTTGATCATCTTCAATTTGGGCAGCACTGGCAGATAGGATATTTTCTACTAAATTGCTACTTACATCTAACAGTTTGCGGTCTTTCTGACTACTAGCAGAACTCTGTAGGTTATTTTCATCCACTTGCAAAGAAATGGCCTCAGCCACTAAACGCACTCCCTCAAATCCATTACTGGTTTCATCTGCGCATATAATGGTATTCTGAGTTAATTCTGTTTTGGATCCTTTTTGATCAGCTTTAATAACTTCATCTGAGGCCATGGCACAGGCAGTTTGTACACTTTCTTCTTCACAAACAAAAGAACTAGGTTTGTTTTCTTTATCATCTTGCACTAAAGATAGGTCATTTATGGTTTCTTCTCTAACTTGAACTTCCTCGGATTTTAATGGCTTTGTTTTTTCTTGGTTGTCTTCATTCACGATTTCCCTCTGTGGCAAGTCTTCCACAGGCACCACAAAATTGTCATTAGATTTGCCGTTATCTATATAAGTTGGCAATTGTAAGTCTCTTTTTGGCCTATCCACATTGACATTGTTATATATGATGTCTTCTGACTGAATTGTTTCCTTATAGATCTTTGTTTCCTCTGGCTTGGTTTTATCTTCTAGAGTAAGCACTTCTGGTAGTCTTTCTGTATCATTTATCTCTTTACAAGAATTGACTTGGAGTTCCTCAGTATTTGATGGTAGTGGAACTGTCACAGCAGAATCTTCATGATCAGAAGGTAATGTTGAGGGATCTTTGGTAAGGCAGCTGCTAGGCTCTTCTGCTGTACCAGCATCAGTAGGCTGTTTTAATGAATTGTGTTTATTTCCCATTTCTGTATGCCCAGAGTCCAAGCTTGAATTGTTACTATTTTTCAGCACAACTGAATTCCCGTCTAAGCTATCGTCAGAAACTTGTGAAGAATGTAGCAAAGACTGTTCTGCATTAACTGTATACTCTAAATCATTGCTGTGTGCTATACTTTGAGTTATAGGAACCTCACCATTGGCTAACTCAGTAGGCTGGTCCTTGTTTTCTTCATTTTCTGCTGAAGGCAAAATACTTTCCTGTGGGCGGTTTATGGTTCCTGGTGACGTTTCCAGACCATTTCTACTGTCTTCCATCAGCATCAGATTTCTCTGAGCCTGAGAAGTGTCTTCACTTCGTTTCCAAGCCACCTTATGGCTGGCAGACTTGTCCTTAGCGTCTGCTTTTACTACACCGTGGCCATTTTCAGTGTTCTTGTTAATGCAAGAATTAGGTTCGCTAGCTAACTTAACAGTTGAGCTGCTGTCTTTAAAAGCATTCCCTTTGACCTGTTTTCCAAAGTTCAGTTTGGCTCTTTCCACAAACTTCTTTGGCTGAGAAATGTTCTTTGTTGCATAAAAGTCAACTTGCCTGTGGCTTGTTTTCTTGCTCTCAAATAAAGAAACCTTGCTAGCAATGTTCCCTTTGGGTATGTGCACTTCAAATGGAGGTTCATCTACAGTATCAGCAGCTCTGGGCTTAATTGGCAGTTCCACATTCTTTGGTTTTGGTGGGCTGAAATGAGAAAGGAAAGTTCACACAAACTGGAAAATAGTAAACACATTATATTAAAACATATATTAACAAGATACAATTAGAAATGATAGAAATCCATTATAAATTGTAGAAATATATATATATATATATATATATATATATATATATATATATATTTTATAAGAGCAAGTACATAGGGAGATTAGGGAGTGGGGAGATTTTTGATGCAAAGGAAGCATAGCTGCTGATATATAGACCATGATTATTGTGAATTGCTTTAAACTGCCACTTTCCATCTTTTCACTGCAGCTGTAAATACAGTATATGATGTTGGTAGATAACAGAGGTTATTTCAAGAATAGGAAAATCAAACAGTCAACTCTAAAATTTGTCCATGACTGGCCTAAAGCCGCTCATATACCAAGGAAAGTAATGGGATGTGCCTGCCTGATCAAACTACCAGTCATCTAGCACTAAAGCGCAAAAGCACAGCTCAGATTATGTTTATTGCTATGAGAGAGATGGGCACTGCCAGAACCACTTCAGTTGGTTATCAATAGTGGCTGAAACAGGTTTGCAGAATGGATCATATCTGGCAATAGTCATTATCTGTAAATGGTACTGCTGCTAATATAAACCAGACTAATATAAATCAGGTTACTGCTTTTTATCACTTTGTACAGTCTAAACAAGAAAAATATATATTTTTTTAACTGTCCATTATGGGTTAAACTTTTAGCCTTATACATTAAGGGGCGGTTCACACTATAGAAATGTAGTCCAGATGCATTCTGGATGCGTTTCTGCATGCGTGTTTTTCATGCATTGTGGTGCGTTTTTTTTTATGTGTTCCAGGTAATTTTTTCCCCTCTCTTTCTTCAATTTAAATAGGGGCATGCGTGTTCCAGTGCATTTTCATGCGTTTCACCACATTCTGTGCAGAGAAAATGCAGCCTGTTATTTTTTTTCTGCATCCAGAACACACTGGAACTGCAAGCACTGATGTGAACTATGACATTGACAACCACATAACCTACTTTCTGTACATTTTGGATTCAGAAAAAAAGCAACTGAAATGCATGTAATGTGAACTGGCCCTAAAGCAGACCTTTCCCCGCTTTCCCTAAATTTCACATTAACATACATCCCTGCAAGATCTTGCCCCCCCAACAGATTGCCTGTAGTATTGTACATGGCATGTGTGAGAAGATGAAGCACATGGGTATGTATGAGAAGAGGAAGTGCATGCACAGTATCACAGACCTTTTTATAAAGGCAGTGCAGGAATGGGGACCCAGGAAGCACAGAGCCAGAACAAAGATAATATTAAGTAAAAAGTTGCAGTATATAGGTAAGTATGATTTCCCCCTTTTTCAGGTATACAGGTTTATGGAGTAGGAATGGGGGGGGAATCCACTTTACATATTCAATCCCAAGAACAAACATGAAATATATTTCAGCTGATAGTCCTTAGCTGTTGTGACTGCCTTTTTTTTTTAGGATTTTATGTGTAGTTTTACCTGAAGATCCTACCAGTGACACACTTTGTGGTTGATTTTGTGAAACAGGAGAGTGCATAGATACCATTCAGCTTCCAGTTTTTTTCATCAAAGCCCAATTGAACTAGATTTAGCCTGGGTTTACACTGATGCGCTGTGGAATTCGCAGCGGTTTCTGTGCAAATTCCACACCGCATCACAAATTGCACACCGCTCATACGAACCACTGCGATTGTGTATGTTAACAACACCATGAAATCGGTTCAAAAAAAGCAGTGCGATATGTAGAATCGGATCGCATGGGTGGTAATATCCACGCGATCCGATTCGAGTGTGAACCAAAAAAAGGGTCCTGCACCTTTTTGGTGTGGATGCGGTGCGATTTGAGCCATACAAAATGTATGGCTCAAATCGCACCCCGCATAATTCGCTTGTGATTTGCACAGGAATGCGGTGTGGTTCCTCTGCGAATCACGTGAGTTATGCTGCACCACACAAGTGTGAACCCAGGCTAAGTTAGAAGCTGATTGGTTACCATGCACAGCTGCACATTTTACACTCTCCAGTTTTAGTAAATCAACCCCTTTGTGCCCTAGGGTACTGCATCTATGCAGAAGCAGCTTTATCACCTAGATCAGGCCAACAGTAACCTCTCCCTCTCCTCTTCACCATAACACAGAGGGGAGGGATTCCATAATCCCCAGAGAAAGCTGAAAGAAACTGTGTAACTGATTAAAGTGTTGTCTAGACTGCTCTAGCAGTTATCAGCTGACAAGATTTCTAGCAGAAACAACAGGTAATTTTGCACATACTGAAAAAGGACCAACTAAGAAATGTTCACTGCTTGGGGTTACATACCTTCTAAAGTGGTTGTAAAGGCTCAAGGTTTCTTTCACCTTCACACACTCAATGCATAAAGGTAAAAACCTTCTGTTTGCAGCATCCCCTCAGCCCCCCTAATACTCACCTAAGCCCCAGTGTAGCGATGTGCACTGGAGTCTTGGCTAGCCAACGACTCCCTCTCCTCATTGGATAAGACAGAAGATATCAATCACAGCTAGCGAGCCAATGAGAAAAGAGAGGGGGCGGGGCCGCGCTGCGGTTCCGTGTGTGAATGGACACACAGAGCAGCAGGTGCCCCCATAGCAAGTTGGTTGTTGAGGGGGCACCCGACAGGAGGGAGGGGTCAGGGGTGCCAGCAGGGGACCCGAGAAGAGGAGGATCCGGGCTGCTCTGTGCAAAACCACTGCACACAGCAGGTAAGTATGACATGCTTGTTATTTTATCTAAAAGAAAAATAAGCCTTTAGAATTACTTTAAAGTGTTACTAAACCCAGGACCCTGCATTCTCTCTCTATCTGGTCTCACACAGTACACACTAGATGGAAATGCAATTATTTTAGTAAATATAAACTGCTAAATACCTTTTCTCATCAGCAGTTAAGAGTAGTCTTGTGACTTCTATCAGTGTTCAGCAGAGCACTGGTTGAAGTTTGTAGGAGGAGTTTTCTTTCTGCTCAAGGAGGATGCAGAACCCCTGACTTTTGTCTTGACAGTGTGGATTGGCCCTGTGCTGATCACATGCACTCTCTCAAGGGGAAAAAACACCTAACAATAAACACCAGACTGAGCATGTGCAGAGTGTCTCCACATGTCTTATCAGGAGATAAGAGGGTGACTTTGGAAGAAGGGGAGGATCAAAGAAGTCAGGATCAAACAGCCTTTTTACACAATGCAGAGGATTAACCCCTTAGGTTCCACAGTGAGTATAACAAGCATGCTTTACTGCATATACAGACTGATTTTACTGCTGTGGGTTTAGTAACACTTTAACTGTTACAGTGTTACAACCCTTTCTGAAGGGCATACCATGATCCAAGTAAGCCACACATTGTGATAACTAAGCAAATCAGGATGCATCATAGATTGCAAATAAAGATTTATGTGGAATTGAGATCTTTTAGTCATAGCAAATGGGTGTGGAAAGTTTTGACAATATCCTCATAAAATGCTGGCATGTTAGGCAGCACATCAATGGGAATGAATAATATAATAAATATAAAAGCTCTAATGGAAAAAATCAAACACAATAGAAAATTCCTTCCTTAGTGTAGATTTCACATACCACCCAAAGGCCCCTGTCACAAAGGCATTCTGTTTGTCCGTTTTTCATCCATCTATTGATGGATGAAAAACCGACATCAATGCATCTCTATGGAAAAAAGGATGTAAATGGATGATCATAATTTTATATCCGCATCCGTCAACACCCGTTTTTTTGGAATGGAACAAAGTCTTGTTTTTGTTTTGTTTTGTTGAAAATATGTGACTGAACTGATGAAAAAAAACAGAACACCCGTGGGAAAGGACCTAAAGGGGTAGATGCGCTCAAAAACTGCTGCAGCTGTGCATGGTAGCCAATCAGCTTCTAATTTCAGCTTGTTCAATTAAGCTTTGACAACAAAATCTGAAATCGGATTGGTTTCTATGCAGAGCTGCACCAGATTCTGCACTCTCCAGTTTAAGTAAATAGCCCTCATAGTGTGACAAAGACAAGTATACTCTGCCATGTCCAAAAAAATAAAAAATGCTTCGCGTGAGCATTTTTTAAAATTTCGCAGGCAATGGCACCCTGCTGTAAGATCATATGGCCCAAACATTGTCACTTTCTAATGCCATACATTATACAATATTATTGTACAATTTTCCTTTAGATTTACCAACAAATAATATGAGGTCACATCTAAACATCACTTTCATATACAAACATTTTCATATTCATAAACAGGCAGGCCCTTGCACTACATATCTGAAGGTAAATTTAAAGCGGAGCTCCACCCAAAAGGGGAAGATCCGCTTTAAGGACTGGTCCCCCGGCTTCGTGTTAAGGATTTGAACCTTTGGGGAGTGACAGGTACCCGCTTCCACATCTACTGCGATCGCCTAAGAAGCAAAAGTTGTCCTCCACCCCTCCCTCCCCGTAGTCTTCTGGGACATGTGACAGGTCCCAGAAGACCATTCACAAAGCGCATGCGCAGTGGGCCCTCTGTCACAGCCAGGTGCCCACACTGAATATGCTGGTGCTGGAATCACATGGTGGCTGGTGAAATGGGATGTGGGGGGCACCAAAGGATCGAAAGGACAGGTGTCTCTTTTTTATCTTTTTTAGAAGTCAGCAGCTACAGTTTTTGAGCTGCTTATTTTTTTTATTTTCACTGGAACTCCACTTTAAAGGAGATTGTACACAAATTGTACAAGAAAATTGTATGATGAATGACCAGCTTAAGCATGTCATAGTTATGGCAAATATGGTAAAAGTTTAAAAGCTAAAGTGTATTTTTTTTTATATACACACACTTGTCAAACCGTATCTTTTTGGAGTTGGCATTTGTGAACCTGAATTCAATATTTTGGAATGGCATCCACATACTTCTGGCCATAGAGCGCATCAGTGTTAACGTTTTTAATGCTTGCTTCTCAAAATGGTTTGCAACCAGGGGAGGACTGACAACTCATGGGGCCCCCGGGCAATAGGAAATCATGGGGCCCCTGTGTCCTCACCAACACTCAAACCACACCCAAAAAAAGCCTATGCAAGGTATCAGGGGCATCTCATGGGACCCCCTACTGATCCCAGGCCCTTGGGCAGTGCCCGAGTGCTCGAATGGTCAGTCCGCCCCTGTTTGCAACTATACATACATGGGTTCTGTCATATTTGTCCATTGCATGTTCAGGCTTTGCTTCTTGTTGGTAGTACTTTACACCAACTGTGCTTTACCCTGGGTTCACACATAGTTTGCAGAAATGCACTACATTCCACTTAACATGATTTTATATGGATCAAGTTCACATCTGTGCGTTTTGAGCTGGTGTGTTTTTTTTCTGAAAGGATCGGGGACTTTTTTCCCTGCAGCAGATTGCGTTTTGCATGTAATAGACTTCAATGCACCAGCACAAAACACGCAAGTGTTGTGCTTTTGATGTGGTGTGCAGGGTTTTTTCCGAATTCATGCAGTGCGACTTTAATGCTTTTTAAGTGCCAGAGTGTAAAATTGCATGAAAGTCGCACTACATAAACAAAACTGTAATTATTATTATAATACAGGACTTATATAGAGCCGACAGTTTGCTCAGCACTTTACATTATGGAGTTAGACAATACAGTAACAATACAGTTCAATACAAGAGGGATTAGAGGGCCCTGCTCCTTGGAGCTTACAATCTAGGAGGGAGGGGATAGTGGTATAAAAGGTAATTAGCTGTGGGGGATGGAGTGGTTGGAAGAGTAGAGGATTCCAGTATTAGCTGGGGTCGGGGTAGGCTTCCCTGAAGAGATGGGTTTTTAGAGATCGCCTAAAAGTGAGCAGAGTAGGCGATAGTCTGATAGATTGGGGTAAGGAGTTCCAGAGGATGGGAGAAGCCCTGGAGAAATCCTGGAGATGAGCATGGGAGGAGGAGACAAGGGAGCTAGAGGGCAGGAGGTCTTGCGAGAAGCAGAGAGTACGATTGTCATAATAATATTTCATTTAGCTAAAAAAAACCCCAGCAAAATACATAACAAACTGCTTAAAAATGCAAAACGCACCACAAAACATGCCAGAAAAACACATCAACTGCAAGCTACATAGATGTGAACCTAGCCTGTTACTCTAACTGCAAATCTATGTGTGGTAAAAACTGACAAACAATCAGTATGTCTAAATGATCTTATCATGGCAGGAAAAACTGCACTCCTACAAAGGAAACCTTTACAGTTCTGTTTAAAGAAAGAAAATACAGTCATCAAAATAACATGTACATGGCTAAAGCTACATTGCAAACTTCCTTTGGGGTATTAACGTTACAACAATGTAAAATATGTACTGTCTTAAAATACACTCGTTTTATTTTACTGTGAAAAGTCACTACATGAATTTACCATGTGTCTCCAGGCTCTCTAAGCAAAGGCATTTACACCACAGCTATCTGGAACTTGTAGTTCAGCATTCCACCGACCAGGATGACAGTATACCACGTTGTCACACCCATAAAAACTACAAAACGGTGAAAATGGGAAGAAATCTCTCACTTTTCTGGAGGTAGCTTTGCTTTCACTTGTTGAACCTTCCACAATTTACAAGATCATCTGTAGAAAAATGCTGGCATGTTACAATCCTGTGATTACTCATTCCCTGGAAAGGAGCACTACCTGGGTCAGCAGATGGGGGTAGTAGTGGAGCAAATGCAAAGAGGAGATCTCTCACAGAAAAAAGGGGCTTTTTGTTTAAAACGTCCATTGTTTTTAATGACTCGCACACAAATTCTTCTAATCATTTCATAAATTCACTTTTGAAGGACTTTCATTCTGAAGCTGCATTCACACTTGAGCGTTTTGTAGCTTGTAGCTGGAAGCTCCAAAAAATCAATTGTTCTCTATGGTGACTGTTCACACTTGATCCCAGGAACAGGCACCATAGAGAACAATTGATTTTTTTCATTTGAATGTTTTTGGAGCTTCAAGCTACAAAACACTTAATTGTGAATGCAGCCTCAAACTGTTGAACCAAATCTGTTTAACAATACGTAGCTCCAGCACTGCACACATAATATAGCGAACAATCAAGAAAAAAATTCCACTATTTCCAAAGTGTCCTGCTCACAATTTTTGCCAGAGCCCAACACAGAACCTGTGGACAGAAAGAATATATACAAGCAGTAGAATCTGAGCAATCAGCACAGAGCACTTACCTGCACATTTGTCCCTGAGGGCCAGTTCACACTACATGTGTTTCAGTTGCTTTTTTTCTGCATTCAAAACACACAGAAAGTAGGTGATATGGTTGTCAACGTCATAGTTCTTCAGTGTTTGCAGTTTCAGCACAATCCAGTTGCAGAAAAAAAAGTAGAACAGGCTGCATTTTTCTGCACAGAATTGTACTGGAATGCGGTAAAATGCACCAAAACGCACTGGAACAGACATGTCCATATTTAACCACCTCCCGCCCATCATTTCACTATATGGCGGGCGGGAGGCAGTTCTCTCATTCTAACCGCACGTGCACGCCCCCGGGGGCGCGCAACGCGGCGATCGGTGGTGTGCTGTGTCCCTGGGACGCAGCGGATCACCGATCAACGGAAAGAGCCGAAGACGTCAGCTCTGTAATGTGATCAGCTGTGTCCAATCACAGCTGATTGCATGTAAATAAGGAAATGCCGGTTATCGGCATTCCTCTCCCCATGAGCTGTCACGCTGACAGCTCGTGAGGAGAGGAGAGATGGTAATCGGCATTCCTCAGAGGGGCATGTATACTGATCATCAGGGTACTGATGATCCATGTGCCCTGATGATCAGTGTAGCCTCAGTAGTGCCACCTGGCAGTGCCCATCAATGCCACCTGTAAGGGCCCATCAGTACCACATCAATGCCACATATCAGTGCCTACCAGTGCACATCAATGCCACATATCAGTGCCCATCTGAGCTTCTTTTCAGTGCCACCTATGAGTGCCAGTCAGAGCCACCTAGCAATGCCAGTCAGTGCTGCCTATCAGTGCGCATCAGTGCTGCCCATTAGTGCTGCCTAACAGTGCCGGTCACTGCCGCCTAAGGCTACATTCACATTAGCCTTGTTAGCAAGCGGCAGACAGGCATTTGGGAAGCGTTTTTACCGTTTCCCAAACGCCTGGGAAAATTCTGCACATTGCAGCACATGGTGCTGTTCAAATGGGAGCGTTAGCGTCACATTGCGTCATGGCAAAACAGACGCCTCTGGTTGAGTCAGGAGGAGTTGAAGCCTCATATTCAAGTCTATGGTGCCGCTCAGCAAACGCCCGGCTGGCGTTTGCGTTTCGGTGCAGTTGCGGGGTGTTTGCGGACCGTTAACACCATTCAAACTTGATTATAGGCGTTTTTTGAGGCATTTTTTATAACGCTTGGCAAATGCCTAGCAACCTCCGCTAAACCGTGCATGCGGCGTTTGCGGAGCGTTAAAACCAATGCTATAGGGGCGTTTGGCAACAGTTGGAAAAACAGTCAAGTGTGAACGAGCCCTAACAGTGACAGTTAATGCCGCCTATCAGTGCCACCTATCAGTGCCATATACCAGTGCTGCCTTTCAGTGCCCATCAGTGATACCTGTCAATGCCCATCAGTGCCACCTACCAGTGCCTCCTCATCAGTGCCGCCTATCACTGCCCATCAGTGCTCATCACTGCAGCCTCATTAGCGCACATCAGTGAAGGAGAAAAATCACTTATTTACAAAATTTTATTACAGAAACTAAGAAAAAACTTTTTTTTTTTCAAAATTTTCAGTTGTTTTTGATTTGTTTAGCAAAAAATAAAAAACCCAGAGGTGATTAAATACCACCAAAAGAAAGCTTTGTCTTAAAAAATTATAAAAATTTCATATGGGTACAGTGTTTCATGACCACGCAATTGTCATTCAAAGTGCGACAGCACTGAAAGCTGGAAATTGGCCTGGGCAGGAGGGGCGTATAAGTGCCCAGTAGGGAAGTGGTTAAATTGAAGAAAAAAGGGAGGGGAAAGAATGAACTGGAATGCCGGATGGTTCGAACTGGAACGTGCATGCGGAACTGCATCCGAAATGCATCTGGACTGCGTTTCTACATTGTGAACCGGCCCTTTAAGTAAACTTGTACGTCACTTATTTAGAAAAAAAGTATCAGGCTGCACCAGTTTTGTTATTTTTCACATATACATTACAGCCATGAAAGCTTGGAAAAGACCTTCCAAATCGTTATACAGTATTTCCTGAAAAAGTAGAACCTACAGAACTAAAAGATGATTTTGTGTTTCCCACTAATGTTTAGCAAAACAATATTGTCAATAAAAAACACTACAATCTTCACTAGCATGCAATATGTTATTTTTAGGCCTCTTGCAGTGCTCTCTGAAAAGTGACCCGTGGCAGATTGCCTCCTTGATGTCTGTTTTAACCATTGAAAGCCTGCCCATGCCACAACCATGTGCCACAACCATTTGTCAGGGTGGCAGAACAGTCCTATTCACTTGGATGGGTCAGGTTTGGCAGTGGTACTGCCTGCTGAACACAACATGTAGTAAAAGTTGTGCATGTGAACCACTCCCATCAACCGCCAATTTAGGTGGCAGTAAAAATGCAGTTCAACCATCTATTTTTACTTTTGCCCAACCACCAATGTAAATGAGGCCTAAAAATTGCAGGTATCTGCCACTACATTTCTATTCTGTAAAACCAGGTCGTTATACAGCTGCCCACATCAACCAGGTCCCAATCTTGAACCTACATATAATAAGTGAATGACACCCAATCCCAAACGGGATAAACACGCCCAAAACAAAGTGGCATATAAAGTGAATCCCAAAATGCGGGATAAACTTATATCAAAGTGACAAGTGCTAAAAATCCCAAACAATATAAACACATACATACAGTCAGGTCCATAAATATTGGGACATCGACACAATTCTAACATTTTTGGCTCTATACACCACCACAATGGATTTGAAATGAAACAAACAAGATGTGCTTTAACTGCAGACTCAGCTTTAATTTGAGGGTATTTACATCCAAATCAGGTGAACAGTGTAGGAATTACAACAGTAATTACAGCAGATAAAAGGTCCAGAGTTCATTTCAAGTGTGCTATTTGCATTTGGAATCTGTTGCTGTCAACTCTCAAGATGAGATCCAAAGAGCTGTCACTATCAGTGATGCAAGCCATCATTAGGCTGAAAAAACAAAACAAACCCATCAGAGAGATAGCAAAAACATTAGGCGTGGCCAAAACAACTGTTTGGAACATTCTTAAAAAGAAGGAATGCACCGGTGAGCTCAGCAACACCAAAAGACCCGGAAGACCACGGAAAACAACTGTGGTGGATGACCGAAGAATTCTTTCCCTGGTGAAGAAAACACCCTTCACAACAGTTGGCCAGATCAAGAACACTCTCCAGGAGGTAGGTGTATGTGTGTCAAAGTCAACAATCAAGAGAAGACTTCACCAGAGTGAATACAGAGGGTTCACCACAAGATGGAAACCATTGGTGAGCCTCAAAAACAGGAAGGCAAGATTAGAGTTTGCCAAACGACATCTAAAAAAGCCTTCACAGTTCTGGAACAACATCCTATGGACAGATGAGACCAAGATCAACTTGTACCAGAGTGATGGGAAGAGAAGAGTATGGAGAAGGAAAGGAACTGCTCATGATCCTAAGCATACCACCTCATCAGTGAAGCATGGTGGTGGTAGTGTCATGGCGTGGGCATGTATGGCTGCCAATGGAACTGGTTCTCTTGCATTTATTGATGATGTGACTGCTGACAAAAGCAGCAGGATGAATTCTGAAGTGTTTCGGGCAATATTATCTGCTCATATTCAGCCAAATGCTTCACAACTCATTGGACGCCGCTTCACATGTAGATGGACAATGACCCAAAGCATACTGCAAAAGCAACCAAAGAGTTTTTTAAGGGAAAGTAGTGGAATGTTATGCAATGGCCAAGTCAATCACCTGACCTGAATCCGATTGAGCATGCATTTCACTTGCTGAAGACAAAACTGAAGGGAAAATGCCCCAAGAACAAGCAGGAACTGAAGACAGTTGCAGTAGAGGCCTGGCAGAGCATCACCAGGGATGAAACCCAGCGTCTGGTGATGTCTATGCGTTCCAGACTTCAGGCTGTAGTTGACTGCAAAGGATTTGCAACCAAGTATTAAAAAGTGAAAGTTTGATTTATGATTATTATTCTATCCCATTACTTTTGGTCCCTTAACAAGTGGGAGGCGCATATGCAAACTGTTGTAATTCCTACACTGTTCACCTGATTTGGATGTAAATACCCTCAAATTAAAGCTGACAGTCTGCAGTTAAAGCACATCTTGTTTGTTTCATTTCAAATCCATTGTGGTGGTGTATAGAGCCAAAAATGTTCGAATTGTGTCGATGTCCCAATATTTATGGACCTGACTGTATGTCATAAATGACAATAACAAAATGCAAATACAGTGACCAATCCAATATATAATCAATCTAAAAAATATAAAAAAAGTCCAATAAAGTGCAAATATGCAAAAAAGTGCTTCAGTCTTCCAAGCAGGTGTTGTAGTGCATGTGCAAGATATAAGCTGATATATATCCTTAAATGGCAAAAATGCCCCCTCACCTCCTTAACACGACCCAATGGGCCAACACGCCTTATGGATCACCCTGGATCCTACACAGGAAATACCTCCACACCATACAGGCTCCACAGACCCTCACTGGTAGCTCGCATAGAGCATGGATTCCCCTTCCACAAGCAGATTAATGTAGTACAGCCAACTTACTCATAAGTGTCATATTGTGGCCATGAAAGAACAAAAGAAATCCTCCATAGTGCAACACCATTAATTTGCAGTGTAAATGGGTAAAAAAACGCCAAGTAAAAACTCACAATTAGGGTAACATTAACCGGCAGTCACACCACATGCTATGGGTGTACTCTGTATGAAACCTGGTGTACCAAGATGATGTCCGCCAGAAACACGACACCGCGCATCTACGCGTTGCGTCACGCTCCCCACGTGACTTCCTCAGGATTTATGTATAATACTGAGTGTTTATTCATTTTGACATGATAATTTTTCATTATTATTTGTAGCGCTACACCTTCATTATTATCTTGTTGCACCTATAGGTATAGGATAAGGTGTCAGCTTCTTAGTATTTATTTATAGGTTTCCTTTTAGCGCAGGGGGATTTTGTCTTTATTTTGTATACAGCCGCCCAGCTCACCTGTGCTCTCAGAGCAAAGATCATACATTATTACAGTGAAAACAAGCAACAGGGAACAAGTTAACCATTTCATTGCTACATTGTATCACATGTTATTGGCCATCTAAAAGTGGGTATAATTGTGACATATCTGATACATCCTGGATAGTCAGAGGTTAACCATTCCAGTGACAGCTGCCCAATGTTTTCTCCTTACTATGTACATTGAGTCTCAAGTGAGAACACACTTCTTATATCACAGCACAGGCAAATAAGATGCAGTGAATGTATTGTTTAGTTTATTCATTCATTGCTGTCAAAACAGCCTTTTTACCTGCACAGCCAAGAAACTGCGTGAGATATGTCTGTAGTAATAAAACCAAGTAATACCATGCAGATAGTAGGCTATCCTTAACATTAGTTACATTGTGTGCTTTGTCTCTCAGACTTCACATAAAACCTTTTGTTGATGGTGTTAAGCATTGTTGTCATTAACTACATAGACATCAGTATGACTGCTTGGCATCAATTTCTAGTTCAGGTTACCGTTTGCTATGTCCCAGTTGTTTTGCGGTTTCAATTATTGATTTGCTCTACATCAGCTGAACAATTATGAAGCATAGAAGGAGGCAGCCAGTTGAGTCAACACATGGGCTATAATTAGCATAGTCAAAGCTGCATTATTAGCCAAACAATCCACCCATTGCAAAGGGTGCCAGAATTTACATGGATCCCAAGCTGGCTATACATGACCCAGTTAACTCCAATTACAAGAGATACCAGCACTGCTAGTAGTGATGGATATTAAAAACTACCAATCTTTCACAAGCAGTGATAGAAGGGAATGTTCCTTTATGTAAGCATATAGCATGTTAGAACATTTCTGGGTCTGAATCCTGATTTTTTTTTTTCATTTTTCCCTAAAGAAAACAAAAATGAAGGTCTATTTAAAGCCAAAATGGCCTTGGTTAGAGTAGGGAATGGCAAACATTCCTGTCAGCTTTTTTCTTCACCTGTCTCCTATTAGTCCTAAACGCACACTGGACGTTTTTACAGCTGCTGTTTTTGGCTTTTGACATTTTTTTCTGCAACTAGTAAACCCCCCCCCCCAGCATGTTATCCTATGTGTCCATGCACACATAGACTGTAATCAACGTTTTTTGGCTGGAAAAAAAAAACAGGACTAGTGGGTTTCTAGTGGAGTTTTTGAGCTGTAAAAACGCTCTAACACTGAAAAATGCCACAAACTGGCGTTTTGGGACTTTTTTTTACCAAAAAAACAATTTTTTGGTAAAAAAAAGCACTACAAATGCAAACGTGGAAAAACGCAGCTAGACGCTAATGCAAAAATGCTAAAAAAAGCTGAAAAACTCAGGTTTTTAATGCGACTTTACACAGCTAACGTTACCAGCATTAGCAAAAAGTCCAGTATGTATGGAGTCTTAGGCTGGCCATAGACGGGCCGTTTATCGGCCGAATTTTCGGCCGATAAACAAAAAATCGGTCTATCCCATTGCCGATGCTGCCACCAATGTCCACAAAAACGGACGTTTTTCGCAGATTTTCCAGCATGACCGATAAAAATAAATGAAGAGATCCGCGAAAAACGGCTGACATGCTGGCCCCACTAACAGTGTGAACATCAGCCGATTTTTCATGCGGATGAAAATTTGGCTGATAAACAACCCGTCTATGGCCTGCATTAGGCTCTGTTCACACCAATGCGTTTTTTTGTGCTTTTTGCAGAAACATACTACAGTCCATTTAATATGGCTTCCTAGGGAACATGCTCACATCTATGCTTTTTTGGAAATGGTCAGGGACTTTTTTTTTTTACTACCACTTTAACAAAGAAAAAAAGCTGAACAAAATGCAAAACACATTAAAAGCACGTCAAAACGCATCAAAAACAAGAAAAAAAACAAAAAACTGCAAAAAGCACTGGAGAAAGCACCAAACGCAAAATGCATATATGTGAACCAAGCCTAAGTCTAGGTTGACACCTATGCAGGTTGCGTTGCGGTTTTTTAATTTTTCTTGCGGTTAGGCAGATTCAAAACGCAGCAAAAATGCAATACATGCTTTTCTGCAGTGTTTCCATTGAACTCTATAGAAACAAAAAATGCAACTTCTTGCATTCAAAAAAGCTCCTGACCCTTTCCAAAAAACACACTGGGTAAAAACGCACAGATGTGAACATGTCCCATAAGAAATCATGTTAAATGGACTGTACTGCATTTCTGCAAAATGCTGCAGAAAATGCTTAGGTTTGAACCTAGGATTAGGAAGAATTACCTTAATTTCATTCCCATATATACAACAGGAGGTAGGAGGAAATCTCTCCAAAATAAAGGAGAAACCCCAGCCTTTCTCAACCTTTTCAATACAAAGGAACCCTTGAAATAACTTTCTGGTCTCAGGGAACCCCTGCTAAAAATTACTATATCTACAACTCATGATACATTAGCATGATGGTCAGTGGGAAGTATGCTCCTTACACTTGTGGTCATTGAAAAGAGCCCCTGGTTCACATCCGTGCGGGTGGTGCCGCTGTGGATTCGCACAAAAATCCGTGCATCCGCACCACCCGCACAGAAGAGTGCGGATCCGCGGGAGGGTGCCATTAATTCTAATGGAACACCGCCCGCACTGGAAATTACAACTGTACTGGGAACCGAGGTTCCCGCGTGGGCTGCGTTTTCTGAAGAAGTGCATGGACTTCTTCCCTGTGTGTCCCAGGGCACGGGAGTCCATTCAAATGAATGGCCTCTCGTGCCCATGAGGAATGTGGAGATGTGAACCTAGCCTTACAAAGAGCTAAAAAGATCAATGGTGTCAGTGGCAACTTATCTTATCTAAGAGGAAGAAATTGCTCATTGCTCAAGGAACCCCTAACAGCCTGTGGACGAATCCTGGTAAAGAAACCCTCTTACCCTAGGTTCACACCTAAGCATTTTCCGCATCATTTTGAGTTTTGCACTACAGTCCATTTAACATGATTTCCTAAGGGACATGTTCACATCTCCGCGTTTTAACCCTGTGCGTTTTTTGGAAAGGTCAGGGACTTATTTAAATGCAAAAAGTTGGTTCTATAGACTTCAATGGAAATGCTGCAAAAAAGCGTGTAGTGCATTTTTGCCACAATTTTTTATGCGTTTTAAATCTGCTACAAGAAAAAAAAGCAAAAACGCATGTGCAAAAATGCAATACGCACTGCAGAAATGGATGAAACGCAAATTGCATAGCTGTGAACCTAGCCTTAGACAATTGCCACTGAAACATGATTTCTGTTGGTAGATCTCAAAGAAAAAGTCAAACTTTGTCAAGTCAAACTGGATTTTCTCACAATTCCAGTCCTGTTGTCAGGACCTAGGATGAAGATGAATACTGTTTGGATATACCATTAAAATCCCAATGAAGCATCTAATAATTCCCTACTCTATCCAACACTCAAAATAAGCTTTGACTGTCGGTTCCCATTTATTACACTGCACTGTTGAGACAATGTAATGAGTTCCTGGGAAATGTCAGAGCAGCTTTTATCATTCAAGTGGTGTGAAAGTGGGCAGAGCCAGCGAGATCTGCAGTGTTCAAAGTATAACCTTTTGTGAAACACATATTGAATATGACGCTCTCCATATGCAGAATATGTTGCATGCATTCTTCTGATGCTATCTTTGCTACAACATTTCTGTCATAATCCCAGCATAACTCGTTTCTTCACAATTTTAAGAACGTGGAGTGCCCCACCTGTTTTCCACCCACTACTTCAACCCTCCTCTGGTCACCACAGTACAAATATGTGAGACAAATACATTGCATCCGGGGAGGAAGAAGCTTCTCCTGCTGAACTCATACCACTTGGTCTGCTTGTGTCCTCCGATCTCCAAGTAGTGCTGGGTGAACAGAGTACATTTAAAAGCTAACTACTAGCACAAGCAATAATCTACTATTAGGGATACACCGGTGCCATTTTTTTATTGGCGAGTGCAAGTACCGATACTTTCGGTTAAGTACTCACCGATACTGAGTACCCAGGGGTGGACTGACCATTTGGAAACTCGGGCACTGCCCGAGGGCCCAGGGTCAGTAGGGGGCCCCATGAGATGCCACTGGTACCTTTTTCATAGGCTTTTTTGAGTTTGGGCAAGGACACAGGGGCCCCATGATCCCCTATTGCCCGGGGGCCCCATGAGTTGTCAGTCCGCCCCTGTGAGTACCGATACTTTGTGGTGTGATTTGCATTAATGGGCCACAAAGAATAGCATGCAATTTGAACAGGAATGCGATTCCTGTCCAAATCGCATGCAGCTTCCCCACTGCTCCGGTGTGAACCCAGGCTTGTCATAGCCCAAGTTCACACAGGGGTGGTGTGGGAAACTTCCCTGCAGGCATTCAATGCTAAGTGTCAGCAGTAGGAGAGGAGAGAAAGTGTCGGGGATTTAAAATGCCTGCAGGGAGGTCTCCCGCACCACTCCTGTGTGAACTCAGGCTATGACAAGCCTGGGTTCACACAGGAGCAGTGGGGAAACCGCATGTGGTTTGGACAGGAATGCAAATTAATAAAATCGCAAATTGCACTGCAAAGTATCGGTTAAGGTATCAGGAGTATTTTCATGAGTAAGAGTACTCATGAAAATACTCCGTATCGGTGCATCCCTATCTACTATAAAAGGGACCTTGTTGATGCAGAAGGCAACACATAAAAGAGACCTTGCAGATATAGAAAGAAGCACAGGTATTTTGTGTTACTGGGAGGTCCTTGCCACCCACCTCTAGTGCTCTGAGATAACATTGCCACATTCCCCAAAGAAAAAATATCTGAAGCAACTTGGTAAAAAAAGTATAAATACTTAAAGTGGAACTACACTGTATCTGACCACCACAAACCAAAAGCGCTATTAAATTCATTTTTAATATTCAAAGTCAACACCCATCCTATCATATCTCCATGCTTTATTTTGCTGAGAAATTAAAACACCCCCTAGCATTTATGGCTGTGGCCATCTTGAGTAAGGGCAGATGATTCGTGTAGCAATTACTTCCTGGAATCCATCTGCCCTTAGCCATTGCATGCAGGCACGAGGGTGTGCTTAACTGAGAAAACCCTGTGCCCCCTCCTGAAGACTCCTGGGATATATGACATCATTTGTCTAGGCATGGAAACTAGGAAGTAAAACAAGTAAGTATGATGTACTTTCCTATCTATTTGCTAATGCTAGCAACATAAGGATTCAAAAGAGTCCATGTCGATTGAAAGAGGGAAATTCCACTTTAGTAGAACTAAAGGCAAATCTATTTTTTTTTTTTTTAAGACCGAGTAAGAGAGGATTAAAACTGTCGGGTTTTTTGCCATGTGTGTCCCATTTTTTGTCTTCATTTCCTGCCACAAAGCCCCAAACCAGGAAATGAGAGGAAATCATTCCATAGTGAGGAAACCCCTGGTTGTCACCAGAACTAGTGTCCCCATTGGAAGACTCCGCCTCTATTCCTGTTCTGTTCTTTACTCTATCCAAAACAAAAAACATTTTACCTTACGTTACTTAATAGACTCCAACACCAACTTGCAAAGTTAATTTACTTCATTAGGTCACCAAGCTGGCCACCTCCTTTCTTTCTAAAAACACTTTAAAGTGTATTTCCACCTTTGCAGTCAAAATTTGAGAAAAACCCACTACAGGTTTGTTATGTGTTCCCTTTCACACAGCATGCCTATTTTTGTTTGTTTTGTTTTCAATATTCCTTACCTTTTAGATGTGTCTCATAAGGAGGTGTTATGGGTGACTGCAAGGTTTTTTGAAAGAATGCAGAGTGAGCCTATCCCAGGTCTGTCCTCATTAACATACAATGCAAGAAGCTCAGCTACTACACACTTAAAGCTGATTTATAGTTTTACTGTCATTTTAACTAGCTTGTTTGGGCCAAGCATGCCCAAAATAAATGTTTTCTACACGAACAAGTGTGCCTACACTATGTGCAGCCTTAGCGGTATACAACATTGTGTTCAGGGAGTGAGATGAATCCTGCCTGTCTCATACCTGGTACCAAATAGAGTCAGGCTGAGCAGCACTCATCTATTCATAGGCAGTTTTGTATTCTATGAATAAATACAAAGCTTCCTCTGATTGGCTGAAGTGGAGATCATGATATCATCTGCCCACCTCTCTGCTTCAGCCAATCAGAAGTGTTGTATTCATTCAAAGAATAGAACGTGCCCATGAATGGCTAAGCTCCACACAGCCTGACTATTTTGTTCCGGGTGTGAGATGGGAAGGTCTCGTCTCTCACCCAGAACACAATGCTGTATACTGTATGTAGATCAGGCTACATACAGTGTATACAGCACACCCAGCAGGCACACTTGTTAGGGTAGGCCAGCTTGGCCCAAATAAACCAGTTAAAGTGACAGTGAAGCTGGAAATCAGCTTTAAGCTTTTGTTAGGACAGACAGTGTTAAAATACAGTTACAACTGATAATAAAGATCTGCCAGTACAATACATACAGGGTTAATCAGGACAAACACAGCTGCCCACCCCCCTCATAAACAAGAGCTACCTAGGATTTTTACTGTTGGAGAGCCCAGAAGAGAGTATCTAAAAAAGGTAAGCTAAAACCTTAAAAATGGTTTTTAAAGTTATGCAATGTGAATGGGGACATGTAAAAAATCTAAAGTAGAGATCATTCCAATTTGGTTGCAAAAATGGAAATACACCTTCCGTGATACTGAATTGATCAACTGAACACACATGAGTTAATATACGATGTAGCAAATTTGTCCTAATCACTCTTAGTAAATGAAATCATTGCATCCTAAACTATTCATTATTCCTGTAGCCTGTAGGATTTGCATAAGACTTCGCCTCAGTTTTAAAGTTTAACGCCTTGCCTACCGGGCACTTTTACACCCTTCCTGTCCAGACCAATTTTCAGCTTTCAGCTCTGTCATACTTTGAATGACAATTGCACGGTCATGCAACACTGGACCCATACTAAATATTTATATTTTTTTCAGACAAATACAGCTTTCTTTTGGCAGTATTTAATCACCACTGGGATTTTTATTTTTTGATAAACAAACTAAAAAAAGAGCAAAAATTTTTGAGAAAAAAAAAAAAAGGTTTTCTTAGTTTCTGTTATAAAGTTTTGTAAATAAGCAATCATTCTCCTTCACTGATGGGCACTGATAGGCAGCACTGATGGGCACTATTGGCCGCACTGATGATCAGGGCACTGATTATCAGCGTAGATGTCCCCTTGCGAAATGCTGCTTACTGGCTCTCCTCTCCTCACATGCTGTCAGCATTTCCTATTTAGTCAGTGATCAGCTGTGATTGGACACAGCGGGGTTTATTTAATAAAGCTGGGGAGTCCAAAATCAGACTCCCTTCTGCATAGAAACCAATCAGCTTCTAACCTCAGCTTGTTCAATGAAGCTTTGGCAATGAAACCTGAAAGCTGATTGGTTTCTATGCAGAAGTGAGTCTGATTTTGCACTCTCCAGCTTTAGTAAATAAACCCCAGCTTGTCATATGGTAAAAGCAGCTTTGATTGGCCCGTTCCTTAGTCATGTGATCAGCTGTGTCTGAAGGATAGGGGTGTGCCAGGGGGCGTGCGGGGTGTGTTGTTCTGGGTGGATGTCCATGGACAACCTCCCAGAACTAGCCGACCACGCTGTAGACATTTTTTGGTTATAGCATGGTCAGGAACTGATTATTTATCAAAAGGTAATTATATAGTGCCAACAATTTACACAGCTTTTTACATACTGTACATGCCAATCATTCCCTTCTCAAGGAACTTACAATCTGAAGTCCCTACCATGAATACATGCTCAGCATACTAGAAACAATTTGGAGAGCAGCCTCTTAATCAACCAGTAATGTCTTTGGACTGTTAGATGAAAGTGGAGGAAACCCACACAAGCAAAGGAAGAACATGGAATCTGCATGCAGAAAGTGTCCTGATGGGGTTCAAATCAAAGACCCCAGTGCTGGGAGGCAGAGGACCTAACCACTAAGCCACTGTGCGGTTTACAAACTTACAAAGGGAAATCAAGAGTTCTCACAGATCTCTGTGTTTATGATTTCCTCTGCAATTCTACAGTCTCCAAATGTGGGATACAATAATAATAATATATTATATAGGCATGGTCTCTTATGTAAACCTGCTCACATGTATCAATGTATACACACACATTTACTTATTTTCTATTTTTGTTTCTTTCCTGTCATATTTACATAGAGGCATCATTTACTGATCAAATATTACAAGAACAACAAGTTGGTCTTGTCCTTTTAGATAATAGCTACATAAAACCTGCGTGGTTAGTGATAATAATACAGTGTTAATAGTGATAATAATATAGTATAGGTTTACTGTCTCACATATTAAAAGGGCTTGGCAATTAACTTAACTTTCCTAAGTGTAAAGTGACATTAAACTCTGGTTTAAAAAATATTTTCTATTCAAGTATGTACTCTGCAGAAAGTCCCTTCTACGCCTCCAAATTCCTTTTTTTTTTTCCTGCTGTGATTTTACTTCCTGTTGGAGGGTGGCTACATTTGTTCTTCATGGTCCAAATGTATGAAGGAGCAGATTTATTTTCAATTCTTCAATTGCTCACTCCCAGGAATGACTATGAACTATGGGATTTGTAGTGTGCACATGCCTGCAACTAACATGCACTGCTTGTTCCACATAAATGGAAGTGAGAGGGGAAAGGAGAGGTTTGAGAGCTCATGGAGTATGTTACAAGGCAGAAAAAACACTATATGAAACAATTAAAAATAGATTACATGGACAAGTAATGGATGTGTATGGATTATTTTTGGAGAAAAAGTCTATAGTTTAGTGTTACTTTAACCGCTTGTGCACATGTTTGTGTATCCAGCATACAGTAGCATACAACAGCTTCCAATGAAATTCTTCATATAAAAGAATTCACCTCTCAGTATTACATTAACCAAGCCTCTTTTGTAGAGAAACAGAAGTGAACTAAATTTAGCTGAATGCATGGTGTATGTAGTGACATATATGGAGGAACTCTCTGTACAGTCACAACTATGAAAAAAGAGTGTCAGCTGTGCTACCCCGTGAAAAGATAACAGATGAAGCTAGATAACTAGGGCATGGCATGCTGGTTAAAGTTTAACTCAGAAACTGCATCTGAAGTTTATGGTTTACAGACAACCATGAACATTTCATACAGTATAAGTAAATGGATGAACATTAAAAAAGGCACATTTGTCTCATATGTAATTATACGAAAAAGAAATGATTCTGTGAACAGCTAAAATCTTTAAGCTATGTTTTCCAGCACCTTGAGAGAAATATTTTCAGTGTGGTACAAACACATAAAGCATAACTATACTCACCCACCGGCTACTGAACTCTTCAGGCAGCCTGCTTCCAGGTCTCCATCACCAGCCGCTGTCATTGACCTGGCCGAGATGAAGTCACTCCTTAGTTGTTAGTGCCAGGCGGGCTGGTCTGAGTATTTAAAAAACTGCTGATCTGCTGGGATTTTCATGCACAACCATCTCTAGGGTTTACAGAGAATGGTCGTAGAAAGAGAAAATATCCAGTGAGCGGAAGTTGTGTGGAGGAGAATGCCTTGCTGATGTCAGAGGAGAATGGGCAGACTGGTTGCTGCGACATTCAGATGGTAGGGTCAGAATTTGGTGTAAACAACATGAAAGCATGGATCCATCCTGCCTTGTATCAACGGTTCAGGCTGGTGGTGTAATGGTGTTGGGGGATATTTTCTTGGCACTAGCAAGGTGTACCTAATAAAGTGACTGATGTGTATATATTAAGCAGTGCTGCACTTAGCTATATGAATTATTTTGTGTGGGGCTTTCCATCTGCAGCTGTTTGCAGAAATCATAGTCAGCCCTTATGCGTGAACAGAATCTAAATGAAACTCTGTTTCTTAGTATATTTATAATAATTAGTTGTGTTGCTATACACATGTTCTATATAAGATCAACAAATATATGCCTAAGTTTAGAGGACTTCCCATGACAGCCATAAAATTGGGAGTCTGCCACATGTACAAGCAAAACCAATATATGAAATTTACAGCTACTCCCTCTCCTTCAGTTCAAAAACCAAATCTGTCTTAAAAGGGGTTCTCTATTTTTAATGACAAAACTGAAAAGACCTAAACAGGGATCAGCTGTGAGCTTTTTCTACGGGCTTTTGCAGCTCTACAGGCCTCAGAGCACTCACCACTTTCTTCAAGTGACTGTCTTGACAAAAGTATGGGGGCCCCCACTGCTGCCCCTCTTTTGAAGTTACTAGTTGCCAAGCTGTTTTAGCACTAATGCTTTAGAATCACAGATCCAGAACAAGCATGCTGTAATTGAGCACCAGAAGCCCTCATGCACACGGGACATTTTGATAGCTGTGTAAAGTCACGTTAAAAATGTGAGTTTTTCAGATTTTTTTAAGCGTTTTTGCATTAGCGTTTAGTGGTGTTTTGCCACGATTAGCAGCATTTTTTAACCAACGGAAAAATTTTTTTCTTTTGCTCAAAAAACGCCGGTTTGTGGCGTTTTACCCCTTTCTTCAGGGTTAGAACGTTTTTACAGCTAAAAAACTCCTCTAGAAACTTACTAGTTTTGGGGAGTTTTTCCTACCAGAAAACGTCCCAGCCAAAAAATGTTGATTACACCCTACGTGTGCATGGACACATAGGATAACATGCTGGGGGGTTTATTGACTGTAGAAAAACCGTCAAACGCCAAAAACAGTAGCTGTAAAAACGTCAAGTGTGCATGAGGGCGAAAAGTTAAAAAATTCCTTATCGCTAAATTTGTTTCAGGTGGGAGACTCAGAAAGCAAGGGAACTAATATTCTCAAAAGAGAGGATGGCAATGGCAGCCCCTAAACATTTCTTATGCCAGCGTCACTTTCACTTGAGAACACTGCATCAGAAGCCCACTTCCAGGCCTAGTGGTCTGTCCTTGTCAGCCAAATCTGATCTGGAAACCATTTGCCTGATAATTTTCCAACTGGCTCAGTTCATTTTTAAATCTACTTTTTTTCCAGCTAAGAGGTTCTTATAGGGTCACCCTAATGCCCTGTACACACAAAAAGAAAATCGGAAGAAATATTTCGCAGAACCACTGATCAAATGACTTTCTCTTCGTTGATGAGCAGGATGTTTTAACTGATAACTATATTGTGAACTAAAAAATCCAGTTGAACAACAGTGACAAATGTTGTCGTTTCGCATAAGAACGACCAATTTTTTATGCGTTGGTATGACGGTCGCACAAAAAAAATCTATCAAGCGCTATCACGCATGAGCAGAAACCGAAGATGACTCAGATGTTTATGTCTAAGGAATCTTCATAAACACGAACGAAAAATCCAAATGTTAAAAGTAGATTGGCCTAATGAGATAATGAAACCAGAATTCTGCATATTATATTTAATGTATCACTATTTATGTATATAGATAATGTAATAAACTATATTATACTCATTGCTGTTAATTGTTGTGTATATCGCTCGTTCTGGCGGGAAGGGCGTGGCTACAAGGTCACACGCCCACTGCATTACTTCCACTTGTACGGAAGACATCAACACTACGTATTGCCCAACGAACAATTTTTTAGATTGGTTAATGTGGACCACGATTTTGAACAACGAACGAACTCCTCTCGGTCGTCGGATGACCGATCGGTCAATTTTCTAATCGTGTATTCCCACCTTAAGCTAGAATTAATGGCTGGTTCAGCAGGAATCTACCAAAATATTGAGCAGTCCATTACCAGCTTACAATTTTTCTTGTTCAATCATTTTTCTTGTAATTTCACAAAGGAGTGAACACAGTAATAAAAAGATCCAGCTGTAATCGGGGAGTAATGCTGAAGTAGAGATCCAAAAGTTCCAACTTGAAACTCTTAAAATGACCTCAAGAGGATGAGAGCTGCATTGATTTGTGCTGAATGCCTGCTGTACTGAATTGGCAAAGCTCCAGAACTTCCTTGTATTGAAGGAGCTTGCCCATCCCCTCCCAACTTACACATATTCTTTTTGGCTAAGAAGCACATCACAGTTATTTTTTCCAAGGACAGAGTCACTTTTAACAATACTGGCTTACTCTCTTGCTGGTAATACCCAAATCTGTGGCAGTGAAAATCAACTATACTATGACCTGCTATTCATTGCGATAACATTTCAACTTGCACAGCAGAAACACTATTCTAATTTTACAGTTCCTCATTTTTAGAACGCTGATCTGTAACTGGCTAGAATGGGCTAGATAAAACAAAGTAGTAAAGTAAACCAAGTAGACTCTGGTAATAGTTCCTGCAAAACATTCAAGAAGAACTGAAGTCTGAAAAAGGCAGGTAGACAGCAAAGCACTAGTCACCAGAAGTGCCTGTGCTTTCCCTACAACTGATCTTTCTCCCATGACTTACTTTCCATGACTTGTCCTCTACTGTGTCTCTGGGTGGTGTCCATCTTGGTACAGGCAGGGCTTTGCCTTCCTATGTCAGAGCTTCCAGCAAGGAGAACAGTGATCAGCACAGTAGTGACATCACCAGATCTCAAACCAAATCTCCTGAGCCTAGTAGTAAGAGGCAGCATTGCCTTCGATATCACACTGAAGATATACCGCTATGAGGCTGTGGGCACACTAGAGCCTAGCCATCCTCACATACCAGAAAGTGCATTGCTATAATATTTGAGTGGGGAAGCTGAATGATATAAAAGGTACCCATTAAGTAATATTAGTAGACCTACAAACAGTATGACTTTCATCTGAGCATTTTACAGTGTCTTTAGATTCAGTTTCTGTTGCCCCACAGACATTGGGTTGTCTCTCAACTGTCATTTTATTGCTATGGGCAATTTAGGTAACTTTGACGGTGAAATGATTAAAGTAGAACTTTAGTCAGAAAATTAAGTCACTTCATACTGGCCCTTTTGCAGGTATAGCTATGTAAAACATAAGTGTCTATTAGGGGTGCACTGAAATGAAAATTCTGGTGCCGAAACCGAAAATTCAGGATGCACTTGGCCAAAAAACTAAACCGAAATGGACGGTTTTTAAAAATGAATATATATTTTTTGGAAAACAATACACTTTAATGATTAAAAAAAAACAATATATACCCCAATTTGCTTGTAAAATATGAAAGACAATGTTAAGATGAGTAAATAGATACCCAACATGTCATGCTTTAAAATTGCGCACGCTCGTGGAATGCCATCAAACTACGGTACCTAAAAATCTCCATGTGTGATTTATCTAACAATTTCTACAGGTTAGCAGTGTAAAGTTACAGAGGAGGTCTAGTGCTAGAATTATTGCTCTTGCTTTGATGTTCGTGAGGATACCTCACATGTGATTTGAATACCATTTACATATGGTGAGCATGGCCTACACATGCATTCACCACTACATGCGAGCACGGGGAGACGGGGGCACTTTAAACTTTTTAAAAAAATGTACTTACTTTTTGGGGTTTTTTTTTTTAATGTAGTCACTTTTATTCCTATCACAAGGAATGCATGCATCCTTTGTGATATTAATAATTAGTGACAGGTCCCCTTTATGGAGAGATATGGGGTCAATAAGACCCCACATCTCTCCTCTACAATGTAAAGCATTAGATCAAAAAAAGCATTGATCTAGTGCTTTAAAAACAAAAAAAGGCCTTGTTTATGCCCTCCAAGGGCATAGAGATGAGTGGTGGAGGCCTCTTTCCTTCACTTATCTCTATGTCCAGCACTGGGATCGTTCAGTGGTTTCTCAGGTAAGACGGAGAACTACTGAGCGCCAGAGGGTGGCGGCAGCAGTGGGGTTATTTTAAGCAGCTGTATCGGTGCTTATTTTCACAATCGGCCAATGGCCGATAGGGGTGTTTTCGGCTGAAACGTTTTGGCCACTGAAATGTCGGTGCACCCCTAGTGTCTATAATGTTTAATATCCAGTAATGCACTGCTCCCCCTGCTCTGCACATGCTCAGTTGCTAATTATTTTAGGCACTGTGCCAAATTTGTAGAGGCCGATCTGCTGACATCGTAAAGATCTGGGCTTCAGCAAAATGGCAGCCTCCAGCAAGAACAGGAACAATGCTGGAGGCAATTTACAGCACACACACATTTTGGTAGCATAATTATTAATGTAGAATGTATGTTCCTTGCTAAAGAACATTTTTTATCATGATGATGTCAGATGTGTTTGTTGCAGCATCCCAAAAACTGGTAACCTCTCATTAGGGGGGACTTACTAAAACTGGTGCATACAGAATCTAGTACCGCTGTGCATAGTGATCAATCATCTTCTAGGTTTTATTGTTGAAGCTTAAAGTGGTTCTAACGGCTCAAGTTTTTTTACTTTCATGTATTGTATGCAAAAAACGTAAAAAACAATTCTGTGTGCAGCGCCCCTCACCCCACCCCAATCCCTACCTGAGCCCCCTCCGTTCCGGCGACATTCTTGTCAGCCTCTGCTGTCTGGGGACTCTTCTTCCTCATTGGCAGCAGGCTCCTGCTGCTGTCAATCACAGTCAGTGAGCCAATAAGGAGAGAGCAGGGGGGTACGGGGATGAGCCGCAGCCCTATGTGTCTTATTGACCCATAGAACATTGGCGCGGGAACAAACATTCAGTGGTGTCCTCAGGGTGAATGGCTTTCCCTGGGGGCACTGCTTGAGGGGGAGTAGCGCCGGCGGGGATATGGAAAGAAGAGGATCTGAGCTGCTCTGTGCAAAACCACTGCACTGAGCAGGTAAGTATAACATGTTACAAAAAACAAGCTGTAGTGTCATTTCAATTGAACAAGCTAAAGTTAGAAGCTGATTGGTTACTGTACACAGCTGCCCCAGTTTTAGTAAATCTCCCAACACACTACTAGATCCAAAATTTACAGAAAAAAAGCAAAAGACAATAGCACTGCTTCACAATGGTGTGAATTGTCATGGGATTTGACAGTTCCAAATCGCTTGACAAGTCGCACCCTACTGCTGGCAATGGAACCTTTCATATTGTTACGACTCATGTCACAGCGAATATGAAGACAGTTCCTGCACTACTTTTTGCAAATTTCATTTCGACTTGCATAGACTTATCTTCTATGAAGTCACAAGCCGCAATGAAATTGGCAGTGCAAATCGCACTGATGTTCGGCTTTGAAAACGCGCTGAAGAAGCGCGATTTCAAAGCCACACCAGTGTGAAACGAGTTTAACCACAGATTTATTGGCAAAAGCCTTTGGAAATGTGAAAGATCAAAAAGAATGGCCAAATTTGTTCCAGCTGATGGAAAATCCAGGAGTGTTCAAATAACTATTCTTTAGAACGGTGGTGTGCAGAAAGGCAACTGTAAATGTCCAGCATGTCAAACCTCAAAGAAGGTAGGCTAATGCAGTAGACGGCCATGCCTAGTTTTATACTTCATAAAGTGGTAAATTAGCGTAGTAAGTTTTACTATAGTCTGATGAATTTCATTAAGAAGGATAAAGACACTTCATTCATGTCAGGTATAAAATACTAGGCACACCCTAGAATTCTGCTATTAAAACTTTTATACCAGTGCAAAGCTGCTGTTTATTTAAGCAATCATCTGAATTATCTGTGCTATTGTATTCCTACAGCTACTGTGCCCTAATCGATAATCCAACAGCATTTATAAAACTTTGTACCCTGAAGCAATAATCTGTGTAGCAACCACATCAATGAAATGATCCCTGAAAGGCATCCATTCTCATGTCTGTCTGTATTACGAGATTACCCATGTGCTCTCACACAACCTACCTAATGTGTACATTGAGATTCTTTTATTACATTTAAGATACAGCCGGCTATGTGTGAAGTTCATGGAAACGAAGACGAGCACTAGAATCTATATAAGATACAGCCGGCTATGTGTGAAGTTCATGGAAACCAAGACGAGCACTAGAATCTATATAAGATACAGCCGGCTATGTGTGAAGTTCATGGCACCAAGACAAGCACTAGAATCTATATAAGATACAGCCGGCTATGTGTGAAGTTCATGGCACCAAGACAAGCACTAGAATCTATATAGGATACAGCCGGCTATGTGTGAAGTCCATTGTAACCAAAAAGGCATGCTGGTAGGTTAATTGGCTCCTGTCTAAACTGGCCCTAATATATGTATGTATGAATGTAAGTTAGGGACCTTAGACTGTACACTCCTTGAGGGTTAGGGACTGATGTGAATGTACAATATATATGTGTAAAGCGTTGCGTAAATTGACGGCGCTATATAAGTACCTGAAAAAAATAAATAACCAAGACAAGCACTAGAATCTATAAATATACTAGAATCAGAAATATTAACCCAATTTTGACATTCAACTGCAATTTTACAATCATCTTACAATTTATCTATACATGAAACTCTATTTAGTGACATTATATATATATAAAAGGAACATGTACTTACATATTGAGTTTAGATGTTACTGTAGATTTATTGCCGTCATTGACAGGAACATTAGGTTTTCCTGCATCTTGATTATGAGACCTTTTAGGACTGTCTGATTCAGCCTTGCTGTGAGCTTGCTGCGCCTGCACTCCCTGGATGCTGTCCTGTTTGGTCTTCCTGTCCTGTGAGAGAACACCTGCTGCTGTTGGGCTTATTTCCCGTACAGTATCATTCAAACCCTCCCCTCCACTTCCAGTTAAGGATCCAGGCACATATGCCTTTTCCACGTAGGCGTCTTTTGTTGTAGAAACAAGGGCAGGCTGGTTAAACTCAGAGACTTTGGCAGCAGCTGCTACAGCCTGATTTCTAAACACAGAATCTCTACTCTGTGCTTTGCGAACAGTTGGAGAAGAAGGAGCCCAGGCAGTCGGATTTTTTTTCCTCAGAGGGCTGGAGGCTGGGTGTTGCTGTTTATCTTTGTCTGATTCACCCTTGGGCGAGAGTTTGGGATTAGCTCCCGCCTTTATTTCTTGGTTGGCTGATACAGTGCCGTTAGACTCAGGTGACAGAGGAGCAGGTTTTATGTTACTATCAGACATGGCTAATTTTTCCTGAGTCCCTTTAAAGCTACCCTCATCAAAAACATCATCCTGGGGCACAATGTTTTCTGTTTTCTTCTCCTCATTCTGACTGCTCTGGGACTTAAATGATCGCCGCCTCCGATTTGTTTTTCTGCTGCTGGGACTGTTTCTCTCCATTGTCTCTCCGCTGGTAGAGCTTCGTGTGCTTGTTGGAGAATTTGTTCCAGCTTTACTTAAGTAGATATCAAATGCTAAAACTTTACCATTACTTGATTGTTCATTAGCACTGTGATTCTTTGCTTTGTCTTGTAGAGATCCTGGAAATATGTCACCTTCTGAAGGGCTGACAACTGGTGAGAGGTCACCACCACTTGCTTGTCTCCTTAAATTTCTGCTGCCACCTGCACTGTCTGGAGATAGATTCTGTTCAGCTACTGCTGACCCCTGGTCTTGTGAATCCCCTGGCAATGTAACCTGGAAAGTGAACTTTGTAGAGTTTAATTTCTCTGTGCTTCCCACTTTCTGAAGAGGTTTATCTGATATTTTATATTTTGAGTCTATTACTTTGCCAGAGAATCTTGAACTCTTTCTTGACACTATTTTGGAGGACTCCTCTTTAGTATTTGTTTCTTGTGAAGATACTTGAAGTCTCCTCACACTGGACTTAGTGGTAGTTTCTCCATCCATAGAGCTTCTTCTTCCAGGAAATTGGGTTAAGTTCTGCGCACTTTTCCCATTGCTGTTCTGGCGGATGACTTTAGATATCAAGTTCTCTGCAGATTTTTGACTAGTATCTGAAAGTGCGTCAGTGGCTGCAGTAGCACTTTCACTAATAGTTTGCTCTATTTCTTTTACCAGTGGTCCAGTACTGTTCTGGATGTCAATTTTACGTGTTGAGATCTGTGCAGATTTGTCACCACTTTTTGGAAATACATTGGTGTGAACAGCAGGTCTTTCAATACTAGTTTGCTGAAGTTCCTTCAACAGTGTGTTCTCTGTATTCTTATCTGTAAGTGCAATATTACCAGTACCATTTGTAGTCTCTTTTTCACTTTGACCTACAAGCAGTGTCGAGTCCTTTGAGATGTGCTGGGTGAACTGATCTGATGCAGGTTCAGCACGAACAGAGTTGCGTGCATTTGCTTGTACTTTGGAAGTGGAGGCTAGTAAGATAACTTTCTTCCGTTCTTTCACAACCTCTTTTTCTGATTTATATGTAGTTACTGTCTTCTCAGTAGGGCTTGTTGGAGACTCAGCAACACTTTTGACTTGTTTCTTTTTACTGGTGTTAAAAAGGTTTCCAATTTTTCCCAAGACAGGCTTCCTTGTCACATCTTTCTTAGGTGACTCTGTAGGTGATGCTTTCGACTGAAAAAGAAAAAAAATAAAAAGTAGGGTAAAATCTTATCTGATACACAGGAAAATACAGCTATGTACAGTATATAAACGGAAGATGAAGTTTCCATTTACAGAGAGGGCGTAGACCTCCTCCCAACATACCACTGATAGATAATCATTATTTACTTAGCTTTTTATTTCACAAGACAATCCTGTACATATGGCTTTCCAGCCTACTAAATGGAATAACACTATGAGTCTCAGAGCAATTAATTTTTATGGACATTGCTAGAACTCCCATAATAAATAAACACAGTGTAAATAATGACCAGATGATGTACACGTGTGAACAGCACTTAAAGCTGTAGTAAAGTCCAAAAAAAAAAAAAAAAAAGGCCCCCAATGTACTACAGACTTACCTTAAAACAAAGCCCTTTAGCGGCGTACTCTCACCGCTGTTGGTGCTACCATCGTCCATCTGGGCTCGTACTCTACAGCCGTTTGAATGGCCGAGCTGCAATGATGTCACTCCAGCACATGCACACGGGAGTCATGGTTGCGGCACAGCTCTCACAATGTACGGCATACTCCAGTGTGCTGTCCTTTCAGAGCAGTGCGCATGCACCTGTGACATCACTGACCACTACAAATGTGAATATCTCCTAAACAGTGCACGTTTAGGATATATCCACTGTACCTACAAGTAATGCCTAGTACACACAATCAGATAATCAGACGACTTGTTAGTTTTTTTTTTGCATGCTAGTCTCATCGAAAATAAAGAGGTTACTAAAGTTACTTAAAATCTCGTATGACAGACTACAACTTTGGAAGTGATGTAATCTATTGTATTGTAATGTATCCTTTCATTTCTGAGCATGAGTGGTCTTGGTCTCTTGATGTATGACGTATGAGAAAATGTTTTCTGCTTGTTCCTTCGGATATTGTCACATGAACAGTCATGATCAGCTGTTGAAAGCTGTGTACTAGCAATCAGATTATCATACAGTCCCTCCGAAAGCAATTTTTTGTCATCCAATTTTCTGACCGTGTGTACGGGGCATACGCCTTATTATAGGCTTACCTGTAGGTACAAGTCATAAAGCAGAGTTTGCTACCTGTTTAATCACAATCTACTATGATTTCTAAGAAATCCTAGGAATATTTTGTTATTCTATATAACATGCCATGTTTCTATACTAATCTGTATTTCTTTGCATTCATGAATTCTTCGTTGTAAAATGTAACTTTACTAGCCATATATTGCCAAGAATGAATTCAAAATCTGTCAGTCTTAAAGTATAACAAAAGGCTGGTTCACACCAGAAAGCAATGTGAGAAAGGCGCGTTCCATGCGTGTTTCCTGAACTTCAGGTGAACGCATTGCATGCGGGTGCCAATGTATTGTTAATAACACTTCAAACACTAAATCACAAATGCAGTGGGTTTGCGGGCACCAACTCCATGGTTTGCTGCAGTGCATTTATAAGAGTAGTGCAAGCACTGCTGTTTCTGCAGTTCAATCCATTTTGCAGCCAAATGAATGGGCTGTCAAGACGCACTGCATGGGATTGGTGTGAACCAGACCTAAAGTCAAAACTTTGTTTTATCTTGTTTACCTTTATTACCAAAAATTTAAAGTAAAAAGAAAAACCCAAATTGTGTGTTGTCTCCAGAAAAAGAGGAGACATTTTCCAATGGGAACATTGGTAACCCTGAGGACAACCAGGAATTCCTCTCACTTCCTGCTTTTGCTATGGGACAGGAAGTAAAGGGAAATCTCCACAATGGGACACCGATGCCACAAAATTGGAGGTTTATGACCCTTCCTTACTCTATCCAGAATTTAAAAAAGTGTTGCCTTTAGTTCTACTTTAATAATTACATTTGCATTTATAGAATTAATAAAGGCATCACATAAGAAAATGCATATTAAAAACTATAATATATCTGTTTTGTGACACTAGAAGACCAAAACTGATAGCTTTAATACAGGGCTCCAGAAGCTGAGAACAAGTAAAATATATAAAAAAAGCCATTTCTTCTAGCTGTAAAGCTGGCAATACATACTGTATCTCGAAATCCACACAAAACATGTCTTGAAATCAGCACAATTCTTGCTGAATTGGTCAAAATTTGAACCATGGGTGGCTCTGTTGGCATCAACCAGTTTGACAAAATGTGACAGAAAAATAAAAGGAGCTGGGTGTATTGCTAACTAAGGCACCATAATGTGACCCTTCAATGTTTGTCCCCCCCACCCAACAATTATCCCCTACCTGTGCCTTCAAAGTCATATTAAAGCCATTTTTAAAGAAATAACAAACATGTCATACATACCTGCTTTGTGCAGTGGTTGCACAGAGCAGCCCCGATACTCTTTTTCCCGGGTCCCCCACTTGCGCTCCTGGCCAAGGCTCTTGTGCACATTTCTGGATTGTGATGGGGCTCAGGTAAGTATTAGGGGGAGCTGCTGCACACAGAAGCTTTTTTTTACCTTCATGCATGAAGGTAAAAAACCTTGAGCCTTTACAACTACTTTAAAGAGAATCTCCTTAACAAGATCCTTTGTAAGTAATACCTTCCACCTACTGATATTCACCTTTGTTGTGATCCCCCACCAGTCTAATACTATGTATGAGCCTTTGTAAATGCCCTGTGCTTCCATGTTTTGAGGAACACCTCCAAGGTTGAAGAGCTCAAACCTGAGTGGTCACTAGAACAAGGTAAAGTGAGGAGAATAACATCATTATCCTTGTGAAATCTCTGACACCATCCAACACAAAGCTTACACAGAGTTTGGAATCCCAGCCTTGATGAAAGAATGAAACAGAGGAAGCAAGTTTGCTCTAAAAACAGTTTGTGGTTTCTGCCTTTAGTACCTTTACATTAGTATGTTGTTATAAAAAAAACTAAGAAAAATATATGTGCAAATGTTCTTTACCCTGTTTACTAGTTTCAAATAGGAAGAGATGGTAAGATTTATTTGACAGGTACGTTACAATTGACAGTATTGACTGGATTCACGATAATATATGTTTATGGATAACATTTGTGCAGTTAATAAGTACAATTTTATTACTCGTGGACTTGTTCCTCAGTTATATCTGTATTAGTTAAAATATAATATATTAAACAACTGTGCTGACACTTATTAGCGGATAGCGTTTATAACAACTTAAAGAGTTTGGTAGAGTAATGCAGGCCATAGACGGTTCGTTTAATCGGCCGAATTTTGGTCCGAAAGAATAAATCGGCCGATATTCGCACCGTTAGTGGGGCAATGTCGTCGGCCGATTTTTGAGGTTCCTCCTCATTTCTGTTATTGGTCATGCTGGAAAATTTATGAAAAAAAAAGGCCAAATTTCGTGAGCATTGGTGGCAACAGAACGACCGATTTTTCATTTTTTTCGGCTGAAAACGAACCGTCCATGGCCTGCATTGGTCGCTCACTGACTTACAGCCATGGGGTGGTTGAATCAGACCAGCATCGCACTCAGTGCTGCTTTTCCCACCAGAATTTCTCTCCTTCAGCTACAAAAGCTTTGTTCACATTGGAAGCAACTTGAGTCGCACAGAATTGCATTATAATGGAAATCACATTGTTTTCAATGGTGCCCATTCATATCAATGCATCTCAGCACGGAGTGATTTTGGAAAAGGTTCCTGTACTACTTTGGTGTGATTCCAGTGCAGGTTTGGCCCCATAGAATATACAAATCACATCCAAGTTGCACTACATGATAGCACTGAAAATCAGATCAAACCTAGCCTAAATGGATATTCCCACTCATGTAACATTCTATATGATATAAAACACATTGCAATCTCCAGCAGGGAGACAAACATCTAGAGCTGCAGAAAGTGTGCAAACCTGGGAACAAACAAAGCGATTTAGCTACAGGAAATCCTGAAAGTCATAAAATCTTTCATCAGATCTGACAAAAGATCCAGCCTGCCTGTTCTTGCTATGTTTGTAAAAAACACATGATCAAATTCCAAATAATTTGTTTAGCATTGTTTTGATGGATTATACAGAGTTTTTCAGACAACCTTCATCACTTTTTACACACCCATTTCCCAATTATCACTGGTAATCACTGGATCACCAAAAATCTCAGTCTTTAGCAGGGCTTTTTTTCTCAGAAAATAGGTGCATGAACTTGCCCCTACTGAATCACTTCTTTTCTCCACCCCCCCTACCCACCTCTGAGAAATGTCCTTTGGTTCCTACCCACCTCTCCGTATCGCTCCTCATAGAGAATACAGAGGCAATTATCATTTTGTGGTGCAAAGTAATTTGTGGAATTGAATTATAACAAGACAAACAGTAAAATGAACCCCCCCCCCCCCAGCAACAATGAAACAAACAACAAATTCACCCCAGCAACAATGAACCCTGGCAACAAAATACCACCTTAGCAATAATAAACCACAGCAGCAACAACAGATCCACCAAGCAGCTTGCATCAATTGACTCTCCAGCAGCCAGCAACAATAGACCCCTCCCTCAACAGTAGCTCCCCATTCAGCAACAACAGACCTCCCCAGCAACAATAGACCACCATGCGAAAATCGATCCCCCAGCAGCCAGCACCAAAAGACTTTCCAGCACACTGCAGCACCCCTGGTTTTAGCCATCTTAAATGGCTATATACATATAGATTATTTTCTAAAAACATGTTCCTCCATCTACACTACACAACACAGATGAACTAGTCTCCCACTGGGGCTATTGTATTTTGACAGCCAGCCCTGACAGTTGTCAAAGCACCCAAATAGTGCCTGCATCTGGTTAGATGCAGGCACTGTTTGACTTACTCAGGAACTGGCCCATGTTTTCTCCATGTATGGCCAGCTGTATGTACATAAGATGGCATTTGTCCAATAGTGAATGATAACCCCACAGAAAGATCTGTTTTAACCCCTCCTTCTCTCGCACACAATGGGGTTCATTTACCAAAGGTCTACTCACATATGTGTAAGAAAAGAGAAAAATAGGATTCTTTCATGCGCGTGAATTGGGAAACTAGAAATAACACAGCTTTATTTTATTTACTATGTTCAGGGAACATTCCCTTTGCTAAGTGAATAGAGTCTACTCCTTAAAGCAGAACTCCAGTTAAAATTCTTGTTCTACCATGCAGTTGGGTTATGCCCCCACTACATGGGTCAGCTGCCCTTTTTTTTTAGGCATCAGACTAAGCAGTTTGCATAAAGAATTTTATGGACACTCTTTAGAATTCTGTCGCTCCTCCACATGACTAATGTTGTTGCGGCTTTAGATTCATGTACAGAGTTATGTATCTTATTTATTTCAGGTACTTATATAGCGCCGTCAATTTACGCAGCGCTTTACATATATATTGTACATTCACATCAGTCCTTGACCATCAAGGGGTGTACAATCTAAGGTCCCTAACTTACATTCATACATACTAGGGACAATTTAGACAGGAGCCAATTAACCTACTAGCATGTCTTTGGAGCGTGGGCGGAAACCAGAGTACCTGGAGGAAACCCACGCAGGCACAGGGAGAACATGCAAACTCCAGGCAGGTGGTGCCGTCGTTGGAATTTGAACCAACAACCCTAGTGCTGGCAGGTGGAAGGGCTAACCATTTAGCCACTGTGCTGCCCCATGTGCTGATGGGAAGACTCACATGGAGGGGGGCAGCACCATACTACAGCCAATTCATCCTTAGTGCGTGTTCAGCGTTTTGCTACCTAGATACTGTTAACTGTGTAGATGTCATAGCAAAAAATGACTCTTTCCTGACCCCATTTAGCCCCTAGCCAGGGATGGGGATGCTGGTGAGCTATGGTGGGGACATAAGTGTGTGTGGGGCACTCAGGGTGTGTTGTAAGCTGGGTACATGCTGGAGGCAGGGAGGGGTGTATATGGAATGGGTGCACAGTGCATTGTGTGCTGGCTGTACACTGATGCAAGGGATCGGGCTCTGTGTGAGGGCACAGGGTGATGTGAACAGTAGTGGCTTATGTTGGTTGTGGGGAGCTGACACTTTACAGTAATAAGGGACAGATGAGGGAAGTGAGGTGCTCAGTGTAACAACAGAGTACCACTGGTGACATCACTGTACACATATGGCCAATGCTATATTTTGGTAATGGTGTCAGCCAGCATCTATAACCATTTGTTTACTTTCAGCCCTGAAAGTGTTATGTGAAGAAAAGTACAGGGCTCTTACTGACTAAAGGCAAAATGAATTGCAATAACAAGAGCAGCATCAGGAAGCATTCATTTCAAACAGTTTATATATGTAAACAGCCTGAAAAGTTTTACCTGATGATAGTGTCTCTTTAATGCAATATTTCTCAACCTGTTTCAGTCAAGGCACCCTTTAATATTATGGACCGTCTTGAGGCACCCCATTCTAAAATGTGAAAAACTATTCTAATAGTTCTATATAACGCAGCAACGTCTACACATGTAGGACACCCAACATTAGAGGGGATTTATTCTTCCAAAGCAAATAAACTTTGCACTGTTGTACTGACTAGTATTCCAATGTTTCTCCTCTCCCTCAGTTTTTCTCCATCACTCAGTTGATGTGACCCCAGTACTGATGGAGAGGGGCAGGGGAGGGTCAAACTAGGACGCTGTGCAGGCAGCTGACATCCTCCTTATCAACTGATGTCATTGGTTGTCAAGACGCCAGCTGCTAGAAGCTCATAATGGTGCACAATGAAAATCTGTGGCTTTGTGTAACTAAAAGGCAGGCTTGTCCCACCTGCTGGCTCGTATACAAGTTTTGGGCAATTTTTAGACATTTTGCCAATGCACCCCTGAAGATACCTCAAGGCACCCTGGTTTAAAAAGACTGCTTTAATGTTCTCATTTAACTCCCTGTACCATGCTACACACCCCCAGTACATACTTCTAACATATTTTGTACAAAAAAGTATCCATGTTTTAGTAGAAGTTCAGGCTGTCTCTGCTGTAATATACAATACTTCATGCACAGAGGGTATTTATCTGGACATCTACTGCTAATATAGGGAAGACTGCTACAGCTAAAGGGGAGCTACAGAACCAGGTTTGGTCACTCATCTATATTATGCAAGTGAAAAAATATCAAATCAAAAGAGCATACATACAGTATATTTAAAAGCTGCGCTCCATAGACACACACTGCCAATTGCTCCTTCTGCTGTTCGAGTCCCTGCGTGAAGAGGAAGAAAGGGGAGAAGAGATGCAGCCATGCACAGCGCTGATCTCTTCTCCCCTCTCTTCCCCTCCACACAGGGAAGGGGGAGCAGAGGAAATCACTTTAAGTACATAAGATGAATATTGGCAATATGGGGGTTATTTACTAAAATTGGAGGGTGCAAAATGTAGTGCAACTCTGCATTGAAACCAATCAGCTTCCAGGTTTTATTTTCAAAGCTTAATTGAAAAAGCTGAAGCTAGAAGCTGACCATGTGACCATGCACAGCTGCAACAGATTCTGAGTGAGTGCGCCAGTTTTAGTAAATCTACCCCTATGTGTCTATGTAAGTGCCCTATGTACTTGTTTTTATTGTGCATTCTGTGGTTAGAGTTAAGCTGGGTACACACACACATTTTTTTTTTTTATTTTCGTTTAACCAGTGGGTTGAAAAAAAAACCAAAAAACACAACAGATCCTGGCACACAAGCAATGCAGATGCAGAGAACTCTCCAGCTGAGACTTTGTATTCTGACATGGGCTGCTGTACCTCTTGAAACACAGAGAATAGGTCCCTGCACCATTTTTGGAATCACAGCTGACATGTGCAGTGTGATTTCCAGTGCATATGGCATGCCATTAGAATTAATGGCACCCACACACATCTGCATTTTTCTGTGCGGGTGGTTGCAGCTGCGGGAACAGGTGCAGACCAGCAGCAGGATCCAGCCACACAGATGTGAAACTTGGGTAAGGCCTGGTCAGAGAAGGATCACTCTGATGAAGCTGGGCAGACTACAAATGTACTGCAATATATGCCAACCAAGAATCATTGTTTTTAATACTAAAGTTTTTTAGAGGCGTGTGCAAGGTTAGCTGAGAACATTGTTTTAATATTCATTTTAACATGTGGTTACACCCCTCTAGCTCCTCATATATTATTAATATGTGTTCTGTTTGGATTTGAGCCAAGGCTTTTTTCCAATTCTATCGTAGCCTACTTATACATCTAAAAAAAAAAATGTGGAACAGAAAAGGTACTAAGGAGGAAGCATTAGTTTACTGTGGTCAAGCTAGGCTAATAAACCGAATGAACCCCAATTTTATATGACATTATCTGTCTGCATATCACTGATGACAATTGAGGTTAAAATAGACAGAGTGTTAAGTTGTACAAAGACTGGCAAAACAGGTTTTTGCATAGCACCACAGATAAAAAAAATGCAGTACATATGCAACACAAATTCTTGCCAGATTATTTATATTAGGAATGCTGGGAAAACTACCTTGCATGCATTATTTCAAATCAGGGTGGATTTGATTTAAATCAAGTTGATTTAAATCACTAGTGAAAAGGCTCAATTTAAATCATAATTTTTAAAGAGCAACTGTCATCTCTGTCCCGCAGCAGCTCCTCCTCTGATCAGCTGTTGACTCACCGACAGTCCCATTCACTTTAATGGGATGGCTGGTGATGCGGCAGTGACACAACAAAGCAAGGGACGTGGCGGCGGCAGCAGGTGAGTGGATGCCCACTAACAGGCACTGCCATGATGGATCTAAAATGACAGGTTCTTTAAATGTAAGGAATCCAACTCATTCGTGCTGGTTGTTAGAATCTTTAATATTTGTAAACCAAATGAAGGTTTCCTTTTTAGAATTAGCTGCCAGGTTAGTAAAACAGCGATATCAGAACCGATTTTTGTTTAACAGGTTAATCTCTCCTAGCTGGAGAACTACTCAGATTCTTTTATTTCATGTTTTTTCTCATGGTTACTGTGAAACTGTGTGAATGCATCAATGCAGCATGTTATCTCATCTTGCAGAGCTTGGATTGAATGAGTTTACCAAAAATGTAAATATTGCAGAATATACAGCCTCATGCTGCATAACTAAGTTCCATTTCATGCTGAATAAACTAAATTATGAATGTATCTTAACCTCTTCACGACAACCGCACACAAATGTGCGGCCTCCCGGCGTCTGGGCCTAGACGCCAAGTGGCCTCACATTTTTGTGCAATTAAGAAAAACATATGTGCTGAGAGCGTGCGCCCTGCGCGCTCCCAGCACACATGTTCGGTACTCACAGAAAGGTCCCGATCTCCTCTTTCGATCGGGACCTTTTCCGATCACATGACCGCCTTGACGGCGAATCACAGCGGTCACATGTCTCTAAAACCCTGCCCCGCCTCCCGGTTTCTGAAACCCTTAAAGGGCCGGGAGGCACCGGCGCCAAGGGGTTAAATAGAACACGATCTTTAGATAGATTTTTACTCCAAAAGCATTTTATGAAAATAAATTTGATAAAAATAAAAAAAAAAAAATCTGATTTTTTTTTTTAAAAAAATCACTTTTTATCCACCGTTTCAAATTGACTACAACATTTTGGACATTTTGGCATGCTAGGGAAGAGATTTTTACTCTGGGTGTGTCTGTCTCTCAGCAGAAATACAGCCAAAATCAGGTTTTTTTTCCCTCCAGCTGACCCCCTGCCTTCATTCTCTAGGCAAGAATGACTTGTCCCTGTTCCTACATTCTCTTGTTCTATCCCCATTACATATTCCAGAAGGCTGCTGCAGCATGGACACAGTGATTTGAGAGTAATCAGGGGCTTGCAGTGAGAAACTGGAAAAAACAGCTCTCTCTCAATTTCACGGATTGAAAAAAAGAATAAAGTACGGGAAAGAATCACCAACTCTCTGTTTTGCCCCTCCAGCACTTACTGAAGGGCTGGCTCAGGCTCTCAGCAGACAGGCTTCATGGTGTCAGGCATCAGGAGAACTATCTGCACTCCTGTGATCCATAGGAGAAGTACAGCCAAAAAAGTTTTGAAGTAAGTAATTCTGTGGCACACCAGATCATGCCTATGAGTAGAGTAGGTTAAAGGGGAATGTTTAAATAGAAACAGAGCTTCCTTCCTGTATCCACTGCACACATATTCCACAAATCCCAATTACACTGTCACAAATGATAATCTTCCAGGGTGACAAAGTATCATTTGTAAAAAGTTAACAGATTACATATACTTTTCTGCACACAAAAAAGCTAATACTTTGAGCTTGATACATTGATTAAAATAGTTATACTAATAGTATTTTTACAAATCTTTGCTTTACAACTGTTGTGCCAGCATGTTTGACTGCTCATTCTGACTAATTGTATAGACCAGTGGTGGGCAACCTTTTTTTTCAACTGAGCCAAATCTCGCCAAAACCACGATTGAAATTTATTTTGAGAGCCACATTTTTAAAACTGAAAATACATCTCCCATATAGTAATTCATCCCCCATAGTAATTCATCCCCCATATAGTAATTCATCCCCCATATAGTAATTCATCCCCCATATAGTAATTCATCCCCCATATAGCAATTCATCCCCCATATAGCAATTCATCCCCCATATAGTAATTCATCCCCCATAGTAATTCATCCCCCATATAGTAATTCATCCCCCATATAGTAATTCGTCCCCCATATAGTAAGTCCCCCATATAGTAAGTCCCCTATATAGTAAGTCCCCCCCCATATAGTAAGTCCCCCCCATATAGTAATTCATCCCCAATATAGTAAGTCCCCCCCCATATAGTAAGTCCCCCCCATATAGTAAGTCCCCCCCATATAGTAATTCATCCCCCATATAGTAATTCATCCCCCATATAGTAAGTCCCCCCTGTGTCAATTCACTTACCTTTGCTCCGCGCGTTCCTCTCGTCGTGCTTCCCGCGCCGTTCTGGTCTTCAGGGCGGACTGTGAGAGGAGAGGAGTTCGTCACGCTGCCCCGCCTACATCCTGGCTGCCCCGCCTACATCCTGACAGCTGCAGAATCCTGACTTTTGGGGCGGCCGCCCGAGAGGAGGGAGGGGAGCGGGCGGCCGTCCGAGAGGAGGGAGGGGAGGGGAGGTGAGGGGAGGTGAGGGGGCGGCCGCCCGGCACACGCCCGTCCGAGGGGAGGGAGAGGAGGGAGGGGAGGGGAGAGGAGGGAGGGGAGGGGAGAGGAGGGAGGGGAGGGGAGGGGGGGGAGGGGAGGGGAGGGGGGGGAGGGGAGGGGAGGGGAGGGGGGGGAGGGGAGGGGAGGGGGCGCCCGGCACACAGAAGAGCCGCATTTAAGCTTGTAAAGAGCCGCATGTGGCTCGCGAGCCGCGGCTTGCCGACCACTGGTATAGACCATTGCATTTCCCTAGCTTCCCCTCCTCCCTACATATGTGCCCTCCCTAGTCTCTCCTCTCATGTATTCCCATATTTTGCATATTTTCCTTTTTTTTAACATACAGTCTCATTAAGTTTATTCCATAGGTTCTTAGAAACTACAATTAAGATGTATTTGACAAAAAGGACTTTCAGGTCATTTACCTAAAGTATGGAGGCATATACTGTATTTAAAGCCCAAATCCAGGATCAAATTAACCCCCCTCCCCCATTGGGTTAAAAAATCCAAAACCCTACCTAAATCCTCGTTTTCACTTACCTTAAGACACGGTCACATGGTTATCCAGTGCCACATCAGTTTCCTGGTCCTTCTTCCAGGAGTCCGCATCACTGTGTATGTGACATGGCTAATTCCCATTGGCTGACCAGTGGGGAGGTCTCTCAGGATGCAGAAGAGGATGGACTTCAGACCAAGGGGAGTGAAGGAGACTGGCCAGTAAGGGTTAAGGTGTACTGATGGACTAGCGTTTTCCGCAGTCAAAAATAGCATTGACAAAGGACCTAGAGGTGAGTATAAGGCCCCATTCACATTATCATGTAGTGCAGGGGTGTCAAACTGGCGGCCCTCCAGTTGTTGCAAAACTACAAGTACTATCATGCCTCTGCCTTTGGGAGTCATGCTTGTAACTGTCAATCTTGCAATGCCTCATGGGACTTGTAGTTTGGCAACAGCTGGAGGGCCGCCAGTTTGACACTCGCGATGTAGTGGGAATGAGTGGTCCCACTATGCCATTTTGACAGTGCGATTTTCACATGATTCTGCTTGATGCATAGGGCAGTCCATTAACTTGGGCTGCCTATGCGTGCTTGTCACCCCAAAAAGAAGCTCCTTCACGCGATTTTTGAAAGAAACAGTTTGCTACAATTGCCACGCAATCTTGCTGCACGACAATTGTGGCAGAATTGCATGGAGTTTGAGGTGCCATTGAAGGATAGTGGCACTTAAGCAAGCTACAATTGCCACACGATTTGATATTGAGACGATTCTGGCATTGGGATAGCAAACTGTGAATGGAGCCTAACTGACTTCACTTCAGTTAAGGAAAAATATACTCCTGGAAGAATAGGTTAGAGGAGGGTGGGAGGCAGGGATGGGAATCAGATGCTTGAAGTTGGGCTTTAAAGGGTAAATCAAAACATTTTTTTTTTATGTAGTGGCAAGCGGAACAGAAATAAAAGGGGAAACATTCCAATGGAGACACTTGTTCCAGTGACAATGAACTGTTTTTATTAGAGATGGAAAGTACAGCATTATCTCCATAACTGGTATGGGTTTTAACCATTAACTACCTTAAATACATAACTGGGTTACTTTTTAAATAACAACCTGGAGTTCAGTCTTAGCCTGGGTTCACATCAGTGCGGTGAATCGCATGTGATTCGCACAGGAACCGCACTGCATTCCTGTACAAATCATGTGCGATTTGTATGCGGTGCGATTGGAGCCATACATTTTATACAGCTCTATTTGCACGAAACCAAAAACGTGCAGAACCCTTTTTTGGGTCCGCACTAGAATTGGATCGCATGGGTATTCATACCTATGTGATCCGATTCTACAGATCGCATCGCATTTGCGGACCGCTTTCGGGGTGTTGTTGACTTAACATACACACCCGCAGCGGTTCGCATGAATGGGGAAAACACTGCGAATTCCGCACCACATCAGTGTGAACCAGGGCTTAAAGTGGAACTAAACACGTCTATCCTTTTCAGCCAAGGAAGCTGCCATCTTGGCCTCTGTTAAATCTGCAACTCCCATGGTACTGCACGTGTTCAGTTATGACACCAGCCATTTGATGGTTTGACAGTTTGGTTAAGAACACAAGAAAATGTGACAGTTAGCAATCCCAGAAGGCTGTGAATGCAACTGTTTTTCGAAACTGTTAAGGGCCAATTCACACTGACTTGCACTAAAATGTATGGAAAATGCATGTATATTTCCATATATTTTTGTCACGTTTTAGCAAGCACTGAGGTCCACTGACATACATTTTGACATTCATTGATATACATGCGCAGTATTATGGTGTGAATAGGACACATTGGAAATGATTGTTTTACAGATATCCTTCCATTGTTCTGCGTTTTACAGCTGCGCTTAGAAGCAGATCAACACACTGGTGTGAATAGGCCCTAAATAAATGGGATTAGTTCCGCTTTAAAATATTATGCCATTTTAATACAGAAGTAAAGTAAAGTAGGCATTGAAAGTCTTTCATTAGGATAAAGGACTTCCAGTAGAAGGAGAACATCAAGAAGAGTTTAGTTACTGTATTGCAGCGTTTTAGTGAGTCACAATACACCTTTGTCAAGGTATCACTGAGTGGAGTCACAAGTGGAGTGACAACAGGGCCCTCCCTGTCTGTACAGAGATAGGCAGAACTGTCGCAGCTCTGTCCAGCCTCCCTGTAACAGTAGTGATCTATTGTAGGCTGACAGCTGCATGGGGAGTCTGGACCTGGTTTCCACTGCCGCTTTAAGGCCACCCAATGAAGAAAAAAAAAAAAAAAAGAAAGTGTAAAAAAAAAATAAATAAAATATATATATATATATATATATATATATATAAAAACACACACACGCCACTTTATTAGGTCCACCTGTTCAATTGCTTGGTAACACAAATTGCTAATCAGTTGCACTGTGCAAGGGGACTTGCCCTGAGCTTTGTGAACATGGTGTAATTTCATACCCAATCATGTGCAAGAAAAAAAAATTGCTTGCACGTGATTGGATGTTGAAAATCAAAGGAGCTTCACCTCATTCATTAAGGGGGGAAATTTCCTTGCAAAGTGCAACATCCCTTGGAAAGAGAACAATCTATTTAATAGCCTTTTGTAAATCAATCAACCCCACTGCATATTACACATATTAAAATCATAAATGCTATGCTACTCATCATCATAATTAAAGCTTTTATTTATCAGAATTTAAAAAACAAACGACCTTGTAAAAAGTAAACATTTGTTAATACACACACCAGTGTGATTCAGGTCAGCTCCTGATGTTGTATGTCATTACTACACTTTCCTTACTAGCTCAGTCATCTGTATACTCTGCCCTAGTATGGAAAGATCTCTTTGAAGTATCTTTGGACTACAAAACTCCTCCCTCTCTACTATCTCCAAAACATAGTAGTGTATAGAGAGATGTATTCTGTAGTTCTTAAAAGTAAACTGGCCAGGACTAATATAATTGATTGAGATATCTGTGCGGCAGCGGCAGACTGCACAGCATGGGCAGCACAGTGGCTAAATGGTTAGCACTTCCGCCTGGCAGTACTAGGGTCGTTGGTTCAAATCCCAGCCACAGCAACACCTGCCTGGAGTTTGCATGTTCTCCCTGTGTCTGCGTGGGTTTCCTCCGGGTACCCCAGTTTCCTCCCACACTCCAAAGACATGCTGGTAGGTTAATTGGATCCTGTCTAAATTGTCCCTAGTATGTATATGAATGTGAGTTAGGGACCTTAGACTGTACGCCCCTTGAGGGTTAGGGACTGATGTGAATGTACAATATATATGTAAAGTGCTGTGTAAATTGACAGTGCTATATAAGTACCTGAAATAAATAAATTACAAGCTTGTATGATTTTTTAGTCAATCATTAAACACTGCTTCACACCACAGAAATGCAGTCCAGATGTGTACCAGATGTCTGTTTTTTATGCTTTCCAGTGTGTTTTTGGTGTGTTTCAATGTGTTCCAGTGCGTTTCCCCCCCCCCCCTTTTTTTTTCTGCAGTAATACGTTTCTGGTGTGTTTAGATGCGTTCCAGTGCGTTTTTGCTATTTTGATGCATTCCAGTACAGTAGAGTGTAGAAAAAAAATTCAGCATGTTCTAATTTGACTGCACTGAAACACGCTGGAGCACACTACACTGGTGTGAACTACGCCATTGGAACCCACATAACCTACAGCCCATGCGTTTTTGATGCAGAAAAGAAATACACTGCACTGCCTCTTGCATGAACCGGTCCTAAGTATTTTTTTTTTTTTTACACAGAATTAACAAAAAGGTTTCAATTGTATATTTAACATACCAAAAGGGAACAAATAAAGGTTTATTATTTGCATACACTTTAATACCAATCCACAGTGTTATGCCAATATCTGTGAGAGGAACAGAGAGATCTATCAAACAAAATCTGCATTCTTCAATGACATTTTTATTAGAAGGATACAGGTCTCACACATATGACAATTATGATGGCTGCTGAGACCACTGTATATAGAATGTATAAATAATCTATGTGCTAGGTGAGAAAAGGTGCACATAAATGTGAAGTTATAACCACACTGACTTCTGTTTATAGATTTAGCATACATGTGCGTGGCCAGCTCTGTCTCTGATCATGCAACAGACAGCTGAAGCAGATGTACTACATACAACTCTCTGGGAACTCCAATTTGTTTCTCCTAGTTTTGGTTAGCATGAAGGATGGTCATGTCCTTTTATTTTTTATTGCTGCGCTTGTCCCTATTGGGAGATTTCTTTTCACTTCCTGTCTCAGAGACACAAGAGGAAGTGATAAGACTTCAACTTTAAATTGTTAGTCAAGTCCATCTTAATCTGCTAGTCTGTCTAAGGGTTCATTCACATGGGCGTACCAATCCATACGTTTGTGCTGTTCAAATCCATGCAGGTTGTACAGATGTTCCGTGCAGGCAGTCTATTAAAGCAGAACTAAAGGCAAAACTTTTTTTTTCATTTTGGATAGAGTGGAAAGGGATTGGAACACTTGTCAGTTTCTATTGCGGTCTGTGGCCCCTTTAGGGAGATTCAGCCTCTCCGTTTGCCCTGTTTACCATTATCATTGCAAGTGAAAGTACAAGAAAATCCAAAATTTTGGGTTGTCCCCATGAAAGTAATAAAGGGGAAATCTTCCAATGGGGACACTAGTTCTGGTGACCTGGGGGTCACCAATGAATTCCCTTAATTTGCAGGGATTTCCTCTCACTTCCTGTTTTGGCTATGGGACAAGAAGTGAAGGGAAATCTCTCTCTAAATTCCATTAATTTGCAGGGATTTCCTCTCACTTCCTGTTTTGGCTATGGGACAAGAAGTGAAGGGAAATCTCTCTCTAAATTCCATTAATTTGCAGGGATTTCCTCTCACTTCCTGTTTTGACTATGGGACAAGAAGTGAAGGGAAATCTCTCCCTAAATTCCCTTAATTTGCAGGGATTTCCTCTCACTTCCTGTTTTGGCTATGGGACAAGAAGTGAAGGGAAATCTCTCCCTAAATTCCCTTAATTTGCAGGGATTTCCTCTCACTTCCTGTTTTGGCTATGGGACAAGAAGTGAAGGGAAATCTCTCCCTAAATTCCCTTAATTTGCAGGGATTTCCTCTCACTTCCTGTTTTGGCTATGGGACAAGAAGTGAAGGGAAATCTCTCCCTAACATTCCCTTAATTTGCAGGGATTTCCTCTCACTTCCTGTTTTGGCTATGGGACAAGAAGTGAAGGGAAATCTCTCCCTAAATTCCCTTAATTTGCAGGGATTTCCTCTCACTTCCTGTTTTGGCTGTGTGACAAGAAGTGAAGGGAAATCTCTCCCTAAATTCCCTTAATTTGCAGGGATTTCCTCTCACTTCCTGTTTTGGCTCTGTGACAAGAAGTGAAGGGAAATCTCTCCCTAAATTCCCTTAATTTGCAGGGATTTCCTCTCACTTCCTGTTTTGGCCATGGGACAAGACGTGAAGGGAATTCTCTCCCTAAATTCCCAGGGATTTCCTCTCACTTCCTGTTTTGGCTATGGGACAGGAAGTGAGGGGAAATCTCTGAAATGGGACACAAAGAAAAAAATCTGACAGGGGTTATAACCCTCCCTTGCTCTATTCAAAATAAAAATACATTTTGCCTACAGTTCTACTTTAAGTACCGGTTCACACCATGAATGGCACCAGGATCACGCAGTGCGTTCCTGTGCAATTCACATGCAATCCGGGTGCAATGTGATTTCAGACCAATCATTTGAATGAACTGAAATTGTGCCAAACCGCACCAAAAGTAGAGCATGCACTACTTTAAAAAGTGATTGGATTGTAGGGTACTTCTGTACCATGCGATCTGGTACATGCAAACGCACTGTGTTACAACCTGCATTTGGGGTGCTGTTACATTAACAATGACACCTGCTGCAGATTGCAACTGCAGTGCCTTTTGAATGCGGTGCATGAAATGTACATGGAACGCAGGTGTCCAGTACTGTGTTCTAGCAGGTACTGGTCCTGAAATCAATGAGGAGCAGCTGGTTGCCTAGTTCTGCATGGATATCCTTGTGCAGCCTGGAAAGTACATCTGTGCAGGTCTGATGCTATGATCAAAACGCAGACACACATCCTGAACAGGTGAAGACAGCCCTTTCACAAAGGTGTACAGATCAGTATGCCTGCGGTCACTTTTTTGGCAAAAATAATAAATGCACGTTTTTTTGCAGGTAAAAAAAATGTGCATTTATTACTTTTGTCCAAACGAGCCTATAAAGCATTGCACCAGCGATCAGTAGATCTCTGATGTTATGCAGGTCTCCTGCTGACCTGTCAGAATATCTGCTTGCTGTGCGGGATGAACAAACAAGCAGATAGTCTGACAGACAGCTTCAATGAACTATGACGCTTCACAGCACTGTGCTAGTTCCCTGAAAACTACAAGCTGACAGCCGCTAAGGCTTCTGGGACTTGTAGGCACTCATTCATAGAACACTGAGAATGAGTGACGCGGCTGTGTGGGCGGAGCCCCACGCGGCTGTGCTGTTTTAAAATCTGACAGGTCATTTGGACAGAATTCTCCCCATACAATGTGTCAGAAGGAGAGGGGGCGGAAGACGTGGCTGCAGTTATGGGAACATGTGACACCCTTACCCTGGGTTTACATACGTGTGGTGCGGTATATCACATGTGATTCACACAGGAACTGCACCACATTCCTGTGCGGATCACATGCGATTTGTGTGCGGTGCAATTGCAGCCATACATTTTGTATGGCTCTAATCACACCACACCCGCACAAAAAACGTGAAGGACCCTTATTTGGGTCTGCACTAGAATCAGATCACATGAGTATTCACACCTATGCGATCCGATTCTGCACATCGCACCCCGTTTTACAGACTGCTTTTGGCGTGTTGTTAACTTAACATACACACCCGCAGCAGTTCACATGAACGGAGTGCGATTGTGAATTTGCACTGAAAATGCTGTGAATTCCGCACCGCATCAGTGTGAACCAGGGCTAATAATGGGTGGAACACGTAAAATGTTCCACAGGTGACCTTATCCTTTAGGCTTTCTGCATTCTGTTTTTGACACTTTTTAATGCTTTTTGCAGGGTTTTTTTTTTTTCTTGTTGCTGGGCAGATTTAAAACACAAAAACGCATCAATGACGCAGCAGAAACACAATACATTATTTCCATGGAGGTTGTATGTTAGTCTATATAGCTCCCTCTGGCTGCTTCCTTCCCACAATGACTTACCTGCAGGGGTGGACTGACCATTTGGAAACTTGGGCACTGCCCGAGGGCCCGGGGTCAGTAGGGGGCCCCATGAGATGCCCCTGGTACCTTTTTCATAGGCTTTTTTGAGTTTGGGCAAGGACACAGGGGCCCCATGAGTTGTCAGTCCGCCCCTGCTTACCTGTCTTCTTCCCACCCCCCTTAGGTTATAGTAAGCAAGCCATTCGATGGTCAGCTCCTTGACAAGGACAGCAGTGCGGATCTCTATGAGAAGCAGCTCCATGAGAGACAATGGTGATACTCCGGGCACACCGCGCCCTCTACCGGACAGACGCTGGCACAGCACGGTGTCAGGAAAGCCAGCTGGAGACAAGTATTCGGTTGGAATGTGGCGGGAAGACGAGTTTTGGGATTCTTCCCTTTATGGACATATGCAGGAAAATAAAACTACTAACAAGACTCCCGGAGCTTGAGGGAAAAACCTGATAATGACTAAGGCAGAACAGGGCACCCGCTGACAGTGACGGGAGGGGTGTGCAGGCAGACAGCAGACATAGACGGGGCTCATACACAGGACGAGACATGGACAGACTGCACTCCTACCTGTACACAACGCCGCTCACAGCACGAATGTCCGCGAAGGGAGGAGCGCCATCCAAAGTCCACCGAGCTGTACACAACCAGCCTTGGCACTGACCCCGAGCCTCACCGGGCACTGATGACTGCTCACCGCCTGTGTACACGGAGCCCTCCTCCTCCTCCTCCTACACCGCACACCTCCTCCACACTGATCAGCGATGATACATACGGCTGGGCTGTGGTGTCCATACCACTGAGCACAGCAAGATCATACACAAGGGAAGGGACACTCACCACACATACATGGGGGGACTCTGATGGGAAGACTGAAGTAGGAAGGGACCCTGAGAGGGACTCAGATGCAAGGGAGAACCCTGATGGGGGGTCTAAAGGGAATCCCAACATAAGGGGGACTCTGATGGGAAGCCTGAAGTAGGAAGGGACCCTGAGAGGGACTCAGATGCAAGGGAGAACCCTGATGGGGGCTCTAAAGGGAATCCCAACATAAGGGGGACTCTGATGGGAAGCCTGAAGTAGGAAGCGACCCTGATAGGGACTCAGATGTAAGGGGGAACCCTGATGGGGGGTCTAAAGGGAATCTCAACATAAGGGGGACTCTGATGGGAAGCCTGAAGTAGGAAGGGACCCTGATAGGGACTCAGATGTAAGGGGGAACCCTGATGGGGGGTCTAAAGGGAATCCCAACATAAGGGGGACTCTGATGGGAAGGCTGAAGTAGGAAGCGACCGTGATAGGGACTCAGATGTAAGGGAGAACCCTGATGGGGGCTCTAAAGTGAATCCCAACATAAGGGGGACTCTGATGGGAAGCCTGAAGTAGGAAGGGACCCTGATAGGGACTCAGATGTAAAGGGGAACCCTGATGGGAACTCTAAAGGGCATCCCAATATAAGGGGGGACTCTGAAGATAGAGGGTACTCTGATGTAAGGGGGGGTTCTAATGAGAATCCTGAAGTCGGAAGGGACCCTGATAGGGATTCTGATGTAATGGGGATCCTTGATGGGAACTCTAAAGGGAATCCCAATATAAAGGGGGACTCTGATGAGAATCCTGAAGTAGAAAGGGACTCTGATGTAAGGAGGAACTCTGATGGGGACTCAAAAGGGAATTCCATTATAAGGGGGGCTCTGATGTAAACGGGTATTGTAATGTAAGGAGGAACACTGATGGAGACTTTAAAGGGAATCCCAATATAACGTGGGGCTTTGAAGTAAGAGGAGACTCTGATGTAAAGGGTATGCTGAAGTAAGGGGGAACCCTGATGAGGACTTTCAGGGGAAACCCAATATACGGGGAACTCTGATGTAAAGGGGGAGGGCCTTATAGGGACTCTGATGTAAGGGGGGACCCTGATGGGGACTCTAAAGGGAATCCTAATAAAAGGAGGGAAACTGATGTTAAAGGGTATTCTGATGTAAGGGGGAACCCCGATGGGGACTTTAAAGGGAATCCCAATATATGAGGGGCTATGTTGTACAGGGGGACCCTGATAAGATTCCCCTCTAACTTCAGAGTCCTTATGTAAAAGGGTATTGTGATGTAAGGGGGAACCCTGATGGGGTCTCTAAAAGGAATCATAATATATGGGGGGCTTTGTTGTAAGGGGGGCCCTGATGTAATAGGGAACTCTGATGGGGACACTAAAGGGAATCCAATATAAGGGGGGACTCTGAAGTAAAAGGTATGCAACCCTGATGGTGACTCTAAAGGGAATCCCAATATATGGGGGGGGGGGGGCTCTGATGTAAGAGGGGACTCAAATGTAAGGGGGTATTCTGAAGTAAGGGGGAACCCTGTTGGGGACTTTCAGGGGAATCCCAATATAGGGGAAATGCCAATGTAAGGGGGGAAGGCCTGATAGGGACTCTGATGTAAGGGGAACCTTGATGGGGACTCTAAAGGCAATTCCAATATTAAGGGGGCTGTAATGTATGGGGGGGGCCCTGATGAATATTGTTATGGATACTCTGATGTAAGGGGGGACCCTTAAATCAGACGCAGACATGAGGGCTCGGACGCGAGGTGGGCCTCCATAGGAAGCAATTTCTTAAGGGGTACCACCAAGAAGAGGGGGCACCAGGAGCACTAGTGGGGGACCTGAGAAGAGGAGGAGCCAGGAGCACTAGTGGGGGACCTGAGAAGAGGAGGAGCCAGGAGCACTAGTGGGGGACCTGAGAAGAGGATGCACTAGGAGCACAAGTGGGGGACCTGAGAAGAGGAGGAGCAAGGAGCACTAGTGGGGGACCTGAGAAGAGGAGGAGCCAGGAGCACTAGTGGGGGACCTGAGAAGAGGAGGAGCCGGGAGCACTAGTGGGGAACCTGAGAAGAGGAGGAGCCAGGAGCACTAGTGGGGGACCTGAGAAGAGGAGGAGCCGGGAGCACTAGTGGGGGACCTGAGAAGAGGAGGAGCCGGGAGCACTAGTGGGGGGACCTGAGAAGAGGAGGAGCCAGGAGCACTAGTGGGGGACCTGAGAAGAGCAGGAGCCAGGAGCACTAGTGGGGGACCTGAGAAGAGGAGGAGCCAGGAGCACTAGTGGGGGACCTGAGAAGAGGAGGAGCCAGGAGCACTAGTGGGGGACCTGAGAAGAGGAGGAGCCAGGAGCACTAGTGGGGAACCTGAGAAGAGGAGGCACCGGGAGCACTAGTGGGGGACCTGAGAAGAGGAGGAGCCAGGAGCACTAGTGGGGGACCTGAGAAGAGGAGGAGCCAGGAGCACTAGTGGGGGACCTGAGAAAAGGAGGAGCCAGGAGCACTAGTGGGGGACCTGAGAAGAGGAGGAGCCAGGAGCACTAGTGGGGGACCTGAGAAGAGGAGGCGCCAGGAGCACTAGTGGGGGACCTGAGAAGAGGAGGCACCAGGAGCACTAGTGGGGGACCTGAGAAGAGGAGGAGCCAGGAGCACTAGTGGGGGACCTGAGAAGAGGATGCACTAGGAGCACAAGTGGGGGACCTGAGAAGAGGAGGAGCCAGGAGCACTAGAGGGGGACCTGAGAAGAGGAGGAGCCAGGAGCACTAGTGGGGGACCTGAGAAGAGGAGGAGCCAGGAGCACTAGTGGGGGACCTGAGAAGAGGAGGAGCCAGGAGCACTAGTGGGGGACCTGAGAAGAGGAGGCGCCAGGAGCACTAGTGGGGGACCTGAGAAGAGGAGGAGCCAGGAGCACTAGTGGGGGGACCTGAGAAGAGGAGGCGCCAGGAGCACTAGTCTGGGACCTGAGAAGAGGAGGCGCCAGGAGCACTAGTGGGGGACCTGAGAAGAGGAGGAGCCAGGAGCACTAGTGGGGGACCTGAGAAGAGGAGGAGCCAGGAGCACTAGTGGGGGACCTGAGAAAAGGAGGAGCCAGGAGCACTAGTGGGGGACCTGAGAAGAGGAGGAGCCAGGAGCACTAGTGGGGGACCTGAGAAGAGGAGGAGCCAGGAGCACTAGTGGGGGACCTGAGAAGAGGATGCACTAGGAGCACAAGTGGGGGGACCTGAGAAGAGGAGGAGCCAGGAGCACTAGTCTGGGACCTGAGAAGAGGAGGCACCAGGAGCACTAGTGGGGGACCTGAGAAGAGCAGGAGCACTAGTGGGGGACCTGAGAAGAGGAGGAGCCAGGAGCACTAGTGGGGAACCTGAGAAGAGGAGGAGCCAGGAGCACTAGTGGGGGACCTGAGAAGAGGAGGAGCCGGGAGCACTAGTGGGGGACCTGAGAAGAGGAGGAGCCGGGAGCACTAGTGGGGGGACCTGAGAAGAGGAGGAGCCAGGAGCACTAGTCTGGGACCTGAGAAGAGGAGGCACCAGGAGCACTAGTGGGGGACCTGAGAAGAGCAGGAGCACTAGTGGGGGACCTGAGAAGAGGAGGAGCCAGGAGCACTAGGGGGGACCTGAGAAGAGGAGGAGCCAGGAGCACTAATGGGGGACCTGAGAAGAGGAGGAGCCAGGAGCACTAGTGGGGAACCTGAGAAGAGGAGGCACCGGGAGCACTAGTGGGGGACCTGAGAAGAGGAGGAGCCAGGAGCACTAGTGGGGGACCTGAGAAGAGGAGGAGCCAGGAGCACTAGTGGGGGACCTGAGAAAAGGAGGAGCCAGGAGCACTAGTGGGGGACCTGAGAAGAGGAGGAGCCAGGAGCACTAGTGGGGGACCTGAGAAGAGGAGGCACCAGGAGCACTAGTGGGGGACCTGAGAAGAGGAGGAGCCAGGAGCACTAGTGGGGGACCTGAGAAGAGGATGCACTAGGAGCACAAGTGGGGGACCTGAGAAGAGGAGGAGCCAGGAGCACTAGAGGGGGACCTGAGAAGAGGAGGAGCCAGGAGCACTAGTGGGGGACCTGAGAAGAGGAGGAGCCAGGAGCACTAGTGGGGGACCTGAGAAGAGGAGGAGCCAGGAGCACTAGTGGGGGACCTGAGAAGAGGAGGCGCCAGGAGCACTAGTGGGGGACCTGAGAAGAGGAGGAGCCAGGAGCACTAGTGGGGGGACCTGAGAAGAGGAGGCGCCAGGAGCACTAGTCTGGGACCTGAGAAGAGGAGGCGCCAGGAGCACTAGTGGGGGACCTGAGAAGAGGAGGAGCCAGGAGCACTAGTGGGGGACCTGAGAAGAGGAGGAGCCAGGAGCACTAGTGGGGGACCTGAGAAAAGGAGGAGCCAGGAGCACTAGTGGGGGACCTGAGAAGAGGAGGAGCCAGGAGCACTAGTGGGGGACCTGAGAAGAGGAGGAGCCAGGAGCACTAGTGGGGGACCTGAGAAGAGGAGGAGCCAGGAGCACTAGTGGGGGACCTGAGAAGAGGAGGAGCCAGGAGCACAAGTGGGGGACCTGAGAAGAGGAGGAGCCAGGAGCACTAGTGGGGGACCTGAGAAGAGGAGGAGCCAGGAGCACTAGTGGGGGACCTGAGAAGAGGATGCACTAGGAGCACAAGTGGGGGACCTGAGAAGAGGAGGAGCCAGGAGCACTAGTGGGGGACCTGAGAAGAGGAGGAGCCAGGAGCACAAGTGGGGGACCTGAGAAGAGGAGGAGCCAGGAGCACTAGTGGGGGACCTGAGAAGAGGAGGAGCCAGGAGCACTAGTGGGGGACCTGAGAAGAGGAGGCGCCAGGAACACTAGTGGGGGACCTGAGAAGAGGAGGAGCCGGGAGCACTAGTGGGGAACCTGAGAAGAGGAGGAGCCAGGAGCACTAGTGGGGGACCTGAGAAGAGGAGGAGCCAGGAGCACTAGTGGGGGACCTGAGAAGAGGAGGAGCCAGGAGCACTAGTGGGGGACCTGAGAAGAGGAGGAGCCGGGAGCACTAGTGGGGACCTGAGAAGAGGAGGCACCAGGAGCACTAGTGGGGGACCTGAGAAGAGGAGGAGCTGGGAGCACTAGTGGGGAACCTGAGAAGAGGAGGAGCCAGGAGCACTAGTGGGGGACCTGAGAAGAGGAGGAGCCAGGAGCACTAGTGGGGGACCTGAGAAGAGGAGGAGCCAGGAGCACTAGTGGGGGGACCTGAGAAGAGGAGGAGCCAGGAGCACTAGTGGGGGACCTGAGAAGAGGAGGAGCCAGGAGCACTAGTGTGGGACCTGAGAAGAGGAGGCACCAAGAGCACTAGTGGGGGACCTGAGAAAAGGAGGAGCCAGGAGCACTAGTGGGGGACCTGAGAAGAGGAGGAGCCAGGAGCACTAGTGGGGGACCTGAGAAAAGGAGGAGCCAGGAGCACTAGTGGGGGACCTGAGAAGAGGAGGCGCCAGGAGCACTAGTGGGGAACCTGAGAAGAGGAGGCACCAGGAGCACTAGTGGGGGACCTGAGAAGACGAGGAGCAGTTAAGTATAAACCTGTTTTGTTTTGATTTTTAATTATCATTTACAATCACTTCATTAATTCATTTAAATTTCATTTATACATTTCGAAGGTTCATTTTTTGATGAAATATACAATGTGGCCCTAATACCGAAAAGTTTTGGGACCCCTACAGTAAAGAATCTGCAAGACTTTTCTGGCAGTATCGTTCCTGTAAAGCCTCCTGCACTAAGGCTTGGTGCAGACCTATGCAGTTAGCTTTTTGTCTGTTTCTGAAGTGCGGTTTGCAAATGCGGTTTTCAAGCTTTTTTATACATTTTGTATTTTTTATTGGCCAATTTGTTGTTGGGCAGATTTAAAAAACGCATCAAAAACACATTAAAATAGCACTGCATGATTTTCTGCAGCATCTCTATTTTAGTCTGTTGCACCATTTTGCATTTAAAAAAAGTCCCTGGCCCTTTCCAAAAATGCAGCAGCTGAAAAAAAGTATAGTTGTGAACAGGGGCGGGAAGAAGACAGGTAAGCTGGGGCGGACTGACAACTCATGGGGCCCCCGGGCAATAGGGGATCATGGGGCCCCTGTGTCCTTGCCCAAACTCAAAAAAGCCTATGAAAAAGGTACCAGGGGCATCTCATGGGGCCCCCTACTGACCCCGGGACCTCGGGCAGTGCCCGAGTTTCCAAATGGTCAGTCCGCCCCTGGCTGTGAATGTGTCTCATAGGAAACCATGGTAAATATACTGTAGTGCGTTTCTGCAAAAAAACGCATCTGTGTAATCCAGGCCTTACACACCAACACCTGAGCCCACCCAATGTAAATTCTGTCATATGTTCAGGGGTGTCAAAATTTTTTTTAAAACTACTTGTCCAAGGGACAAAATTGGGATCTCATCCCTCATGACAATCTACTTGTCCTGATAAGTAAAAATTATTTTAACCAAAACAGTATTTAACCACTTTGCAATCTCGCTATAGCCGAATGATGGCTACAGAGCGGTTTTTCAGTTCCAGAAGGCACCCTCCCGTGCGCCCCCAGAGGCGCACACCCGGTGATCTCTGTGATCGCTGTGTCCTACGGACACCACTGATCACGTGCTGTGGTAAAAGGACAAACACAGCGGCAAGTATAGTATATGAAAAATACAGTTGCTGGTTATTGGCTGCACTTTCCTCGCGCTGTCACAGCATGAGGAAAGTACTGCCGATAACTGGCAATTGTCAGAGAACAGATCGGCACTGATGATCAGTGCTCAGCAGTGACGCCCACCTGTGCCCAGCAGTGCCCCCCATCAGTGCAACATCATCAGTGCTGCCTATCCGTGCTACCTCATCAGTGCCCATCAGTGCTGCCTATCCATGCCACCTCATCAGTGCCCATCAGTGCTGCCTATCCATGCCACTTCATCAGTGCCCATCAGTGCTGCCTATCCGTGCCACCTCATCAGTGCCCATCAGTGCTGCCTATCCATGCCACCTCATCAGTGCCCATCAATGCTGCCTATCCGTGCCACGTCATCAGTGCTGCCTATCCATGCCACCTCATCAGTGCCCATCAGTGCTGCCTATCCATGCCACCTCATCAGTGCCCATCAGTACTGCCTATCCGTGCCACCTCATCAGTGCCCATCAGTGCTGCCTATCCATGCCACCTCATCAGTGCCCATCAATGCTGCCTATCAGTGCAACCTCATCAACACAAATCAGTGAAGGAGAAAAATTACCTGTTTGCAAAATTGTATAACAGAAACAAAGAAAAAATGTTTTCCTATCAGTGCAGCATCATCAGTGCCTCCTCATCAGTGCTGCCTATCTGTGCTACCTCATCAGTGCTGCCTATCAGTGAAGCCTCATCAAAGCACATCACTGAAGGAGAAAAACTACCAGTTTGTAAAATTTTATGATAGAAACAAAACCTTTTTTTTTCAAATTTTTTGCTCTTTTTTGTTTATAGTGCAAAATATAAAACACCCAGTGGTGATTAAAAACCCCAAAACAAAGCTCTATTTGTGTGAAAAAAAATATAAAAATTTCATATGGGTACAATGTTGCATGACTGCGCAATTGTCATTCAAAGTGCAACAGTGCTGAAAGCTGAATATTGGCCTGCAGGAAGGGGGTAGAAGTGCCCGGTAGGGAAGGGGTTAAATAAGGATTTAACATCGCTCTGTTTCTCTCCTGCTCACCTCCCTGCCTGTTTCCAGCACCGCACCCGGAGATTAGTAGGGAGGGGAGAGACCTTGAAGTGTGACAAGCACTGATTGGGTGCTCATCAGGAAAGGGGAGTGTCAGGCTCTCTTAACGCTCAGCAGAAGTACATCTTCTGAGCGAGCAAATAAGTCGCTGGCCCAAATGAAGAAAACAAAACTTTATTCCTTTAGGTTACCCTCGCACACGGAAGAACTTGGGTGCTCAGTACTAGGATTAGGCTCCTGTGTCCACTCCATTCACAACTGGGCTTTTTGGGATGGTATCAGAATTACTGCGAATGTGCCCGCGATCTCAAAACGCACTACAATCGCAAAATGCAGGTACAGGTGCCATGATTTTCAGCTGCATCTAAAACCCAGTGCAGTTTTGCAGTGATTTATCCTTTTAGGGCAAGAAGCTTCACATGATGCGATTTGCCATGCAGTAAATCGAGCGACAACTGAGGCAAAAAGGCACCATGTTTTAGGTGCCGCTGAAAATAATGGCACCTGAACTTGCGTTTTGCGATTGCAGTGCGTTTTGAGATTTCAGGCAGAAAGAGATTCTGTCACTATTCCAAAATGCCCAGGTGTGAATGGAGCCTTAGTCCTGGTTCACACTGATGCGATCCGAAAGGCGTTGATTTGTATGGCATCCAAAAATAAATTGTTTTCCATGAAGGATGTTCACATCTATGCAGTGCGATTTTGATCCGGTTAAAAAAAAGTGTCCTTTGTAAGTCTGGAGTGATGCATTCCAAACTCACACAGCATAAAGCAGGGGTGTCAAACTGGCGGCCCTCCAGCTGTTGCGAAACTACAAGTCCCATCATGCCTCTGCCTGTGGGAGTCATGCTTGTAACTGTCAATCTTGCAATGCCTCATGGGACTTGTAGTTTCGCAACAGCTGCCTGGAAGGCCCAGGTGCTGCAGACCCATAGACATGAATGGCTGTGTACAGCTGTACTGGGGTGTATGGTAGTACTATCATAGACACAAGTATAATGTGAAGGCATTTTCTTCTATTTAATGCATTCTTGTACGCTCTGTACACATTTATGTGAACACTTGTGTTTACCCGAATATATCAAGTCTCCTGGGATGTCACATGTAGTGATGGGCTGCATGTTCGAGTCGAACGTAACTTCAACTCAAAGATGGGCCGTTCTTGTGTTCGTTGAACACATGATTGCTACGGGCATTTGCCAGGTTTTTCGCCTGCTGTGCCCCACAATGCACTGCACCCTGACCTCAGGTCATGTGCAATGATTTGGCCAATCACAGGACATGATGACTTCATAAGGGGCGGGGGTGATCCTGTCCACTTGTGACATCATCACCCTATTTAAGAACTGTCATTGCAGTGCAGCTGTCAGATGGCGGGAGCCAGCGTCAAGGGCAGAGTGGATTTTTTTTTTCTTTTTTCAGGGTGGCGGCAGCAGCAGGGGGCATCGTGATTGACGTTGGATCTACTTCGGGGGACATTTTTTTATTTTTAATAAAGGACTTGTCAAAGATTGGTTCTTGTTTTTGTTTTTTTACACTACACTTTTTTTTTTCTTCTGAATGGGTAGCAGTAGCATACTCATTCACATAGGATGGGATTGGGGGGCTCACTTGTTAAAGGGGGCTTCCAGATTCTCATAAGCACCCTGCCCACAGACCCCCACAACCACCGGGCAGGGTTGTGGGGAAGAGGCCCTTGTCCCCATCAACATGGGGACAAGGTGCTTTGGGGGGGGGGGCTGCTCGCTCGTCCCCCCCCTTTTCTGACCTGCCAGGCTGCATGCACAGATAAGGGTTTGGTATGGATTTTGAGGGGATCCCCACACCGGTTTTAGTTAATTTTGGTATGGGGGGTTCCCCTCAAAAATCTATACCAGACCTGAAGGGCTTGGTATGGATGGGAGGGGGGACCCTATGCCGTTTTTTGTTTTTAACTCTCAGGCAATGCCGACAGTTCTTTTGACATTCAGCTGTCAGCAGGGAACCCCGCTGACAGCTGAAACATAAAGAATACCGCATTACTTAATAGTACAACTCGTGGTATTTTAGTAACTGAGCGGTGGCTTACTACGTACTCATATGTAGTAAGATCCTGCTCAGTAAATTGTCCCTGTTCAAAGTTCGCGGTCAAACTTTCGGAAGGTTCGAATGTTCGACCACGAACCGAACAGGAGGGTGTTCAGCCCATCACTAGTCACATGATATCCCAGGAGGCTTTAGACACCGAGGGCTATGCCATCCTTGCCTAGTCATGGAATAAGTTAGTGGGAATAAGTGACACAAGAAACGGTACTTTCTCCACTAATGAAAAATCAAATACTATGAAGTGATTATTTAACAAGGAAGAGAAAGGAAGCGAAAAAAAAGAGAGGAATTAAATTTTGTGTGCGCAGGTTGGCTTTTATGTCAAAATGAAAATGGCTCTCTGCACAGTGAATTCATCACAACAAAACAAAATACTGGATTGTAAAAATACTGTATATACCCCTTTTTAATGAGGCAACATAAATCATCACTGATGCAGCCAATCTGTTTTAGGGCTCATTAACTCCTTTGTCGGTCTGTTAAAAGCAATCTGGGGCAGTGGCGGACTGACCATTTGGAAACTTGGGCACTGCCCGAGGGCCCGGGGTCAGTAGGGGGCCCCATGAGATGCCCCTGGTACCTTTTTCATAGGCTTTTTTGAGTTTGGGCAAGGACACAGGGGCCCCATGATCTCCTATTGCCCGGGGGCCCCATGAGTTGTCAGTCCGCCTCTGATCTGGGGTGAATCACTTTTGGTGCAGGTGCAGCTGGTAGGCATTCAGGAGGTGGGGGGGATCCTTCATCAATGGAAATACAGTGCTGCAACCGCGAACCCAGTGTTTGGCTTGCGGTGTCAACATAGTCCCATTTCCTTGAGCTGGTTGCACTTGGCAGTGGTACTCTTTGGGGGGGGGGGAAGGGGTGGGGGCGGTGTCTTATACAAAAGACCCTATAGTAGTCCCAGTACGCAGGTGCAACTTTAAGTTCTATAGGAATCAATGGCAAATCAGAAGGTGACCATATTGTCTTTACGGAGTGCATCCAAGCAGGGATGTCAATGCATTAAATAGCATTGGAAACAGTTGGAAAAAGAGCACAATCTATTTACTTTCAGGAAGACATTAAAGCCATTACACAAATTATGCTGTAAAAACCTTCTTCGTGGTATATTATCTTAACATCATTTACTCATGTAATTGATGGTTTCCTCTAGTCCTAGTAGGAATTATCAATATATGACCTATTGAACTCTACATAAGGCTAATTAAAGTGCACCTTTCTATAACTATCCAAGTCTGACATGTCACAACAGTACCATTTTCTTTAAGATGGCTGTATGTTTTATCATTACAAATCAGTGCAGTGACGTGGCTGAGGCTAGGTTCACACTATAGCAGGTCTAGGAACAATTTACATGCATGGGTCCCATTAATTCTTAATGGCACCCCCACTAGGGTTGCCACCTCATCCCTTTAAAACTGAACACGTATTAATTACACAGGTTCTATGGGTGACTAAGGTGGTAATTAAACTCCCTTAGTGCCTTATCTGCAATAACTTAGCCTCAGATCCTATGTAATTAATATGTGTTCAGTTTTAAAGGGATGAGGTGGCGACCCTAAACCCCATGCATCAGAAAGCACAGCTGATTTTCGGTTGCTGAAAACACACCCGCACCGATCTGCTACAATGTGAACCTAAGTAGAATAGAATACAACAGAAAAAAATATCTGTCTGAGAAGTTTACATGTTAAAAGGCTTGATATCTTTTTTTAAAATGTGAGTGCAATATGGGCATTGGTTTTTAATTATTAAAGGTTTACGCAGTATTACACTGTTGGTGTTTCTGTTATCTCTTTGCATTGCTATCCATATGTGGGTGATCGTTTGGAGCTTGTCAAGCAAGGATTTCCTGAGTGGGATACATCTGTGGAGGGTATACCCCACCTTTAAGCCTGTTTGACTCTTAAGCCCTACCAGCTAAGAGTCCATTCTATTTGGTGAGTGTGGGCAAGATTGGAAGTCACGGATGGTGTCGGCATGTTGGAGAGTTTTTTTGAGCACTGTCTTCTGATTGGAGCACATTTCTCACTACTGATTTGGGACTTTGTTCATAAATATATTTTATTTTTATTTTTTTATTTATATATATATTTTTGCACATGTAATATATTTGTTTCACTTGATGAAATGTATTTATTTAATTTTTTGGTCATATTTACAATGTGAACCTAGCCTGAGGTTATCTCAGTCTTTTGCAGGCAGGAGGAAGCATTTCCCCAGTCTCCTCAGTCCTAGTCATCTGAATGTGAAGTTGGTCGAACAGCAGTCACATGCAGCCACTGTTCAGGTATTCTGACAGCCACGGATACTGGCTGTCACAATACAATAGCCAACAGAGAAAATTCCTATTTCCACTTTGTATAGTGTGAATATGGAATCAATAGGACTGCTCTCATTCAAACCATGGAGCTGAACAAGAAATACTGTATCTTACAGTCTATGGCAGCAATGGGCAAACTACGGCCCGGCGGACCTTTTAATCCGGCCCGCGGAGCGTGGCAAACATTGGCTGTCAGGATGTAGGCGGGGCAGCGTGACGAACTCCTCTCCTCCCACAGTCCGCCCTGAAGACTGGAACGGCGCGGGAACACGGCGAGAGGAACGCGCGGAGCAAAGGTAAGTGAATTGACACAATATGGGGAATGAATTACTATAGGGGGGATGAATTACTATAGGGGGGATGAATTACTATATGGGGGATGAATTACTATAGAGGGGAATGAATTACTATAGAGGGGAATGAATTACTATGGGGATGAATTACTATGGGGGATTAATTACTATGGGGGATGAATTACTATATGGGGGATGAATTACTATGGGGGATGAATTACTATGGGGGATGAATTACTATATGGGGGATTAATTACTATAGGGGGGATTAATTACTATAGGGGGGATGAATTACTATATGGGGGGTGAATTACTATGGGGGATGAGTTACTATAGGGGATGAATTACTATGGGGGATGAATTACTATATGGGGGATGAATTACTATGGGGGATGAATTGCTATGGGGGATGAACTACTATATGGGGGATGAATTACTATGGGGGATGAATTACTATATGGGGGATGAATTACTATGCTTACTATGGGGGAATATTACTATACTTACTATGGATGGCATGGTAGTGGCTGGGCCGGCCAGCAGCTAGTCCGGCCCCCGGGTCCAATATATGAACCCATTGCGGCCCTCAAGTCAAAAAGTTTGCCCACCCCTGCTCTATGGCCAGCTTAACATTGTAAGTTTGCAGAGAGCCACAAGGTGAGAGGTGGCTGTGTTAGACATTTTTGAACACATCACCAGGATTTACATCAGTTTGTCATCTCTGAGCCAGCAACTAACACAAGGCCATACATTATGGCTGTGGCTGAAGGAAAGAAAAATGCTTAATTCCCCCATCAACACAATCAGTGTTGATGGGGGAATCCCTCCTGCTGTGACGTTTCACTGCCGTCAGAATACAAAGGTCACTGTTGACGGTTTTCAGTTGCCGGCAGTGATCAAATGAAAAAAAGCTGATTGGCTGGTTGTACTGAAGTCAATCGATAGAAAAAATCATATGAATTAAAATGTTAAAAATAATACATAATAAAAATATAATTATCATACGATAAAAGTAAAACAAATACAATAAAAATATTAGTGTTACATTTTCACATTACTTGGCATGAACCATTTATCTGGTGTTAGGTCCAGTTCAATAAATTGACAATTTGCACATAACTCAGGATAACAAGGACTGCTGGCATATAGTGACCACTAGCTATGTCGCTCCAAAAAAAGTATCCCACATGAAAGAAGTGAGAAGAGCATATAAACATGAAAGTATTGTATATATTATGACACCATAAACTTTACTGACATGTCACTAGCTTTGTTTTCTCTCTCCAATAAACATGCTTTGTAGATAAAGGAACACAGGTTTGCCCCCGCTGTCTGAAAATATTCATTTAGCGTGGTGGATTAATGAGGGAGGAGTAAACCTGCCTGGAGCTCATTCCAGAGGTGCCCTCCTCCCTATAACACAATAAAGCTCCCTCTGGAGATATAGCAGACAGCTTCTCCAACATAGGTGTGCCTTGTAATGTCAATATACCGCTGAGCAAAGCCGACCTCCTGCCAATGTTAGCCGAGATCCTACACAGCAAAACGCTATTCCATACACAACAGCCTGTCCACAATGGCATGCATTGATAGAGCCAAACTTCTGACACTCAGTTTGTTTCAATCAGCATGCTTCGATGCATCTGTAAACATTGCAGGAAGAAATTGCCAGTAAAGTACAATATCTGCTTTGTTGATATGAGGCCTGTGCCAAACTATGGCCTGCAAGCGTCACTACTAATATAGAGATAATGCAATATACTCTTTATTTTCCTTGTAGGAAAGGATGGGGAGAAAAGCACCAAATTCTGCCACAGCAAAGAATGGTAAAAAGGTAAGTATTACTCCCTTTTCCTTCACCACTACACCCAGCAAGTATTTGACTCTTGCAGTGGAGGGGGCCCCACAACCAGGAATGGTACTGGAGCCAAGCAGATAACAACATGCGCTCAGAATGTAGTAGGGCAGCTGTTCGAGATGGGACCTGGAAGCAAATGGAGATCACTGGAGTAGCCATATCTACTTCAGTTGTTTACAGCTTCCAGGGGCATTGGCCAAGAATGGTATATACACTGCTCAAAAAATTAAAGGAACACTTTTTAATCAGAGTATAGCATCAAGTCAATTAAAGTCCTGGGATATTGATCTGGTCAGTTAAGTAGCAGAGGGGGTTGTTAATCAGTTTCAGCTGCTTTGGTGCTAATGAAATTAACAACAGGTGCACTAGATGGACAACAATGAGATGACCCCCAAAACAGGAATGGTTTTACAGGTGGAGGCCACTGACATTTTTTTCCCTACTCATCTATTCTGACTGTTTTTCACTAGTTTTGCATTTGGCTAGGGTCAGTGTCACTACTGGTAGCATGAGCCGATACTTGGACCCTACAGAGGTTGTACAGGCAATACAACTCCTCCAGGGTGGCACATCAATATGTGCCATTGCCAGAAGGTTTGCTGTGTCTAACAGCACAGTCACAAGAGTATGGAGGAGATTCCAGGAGACAGGCAGTTACTCTAGGAGAGCTGGACAGCGTCGTAGAAGGTCCTTAACCGATCAGCAGGTACTGGTATCTGCTCCTTTGTGCAAGGAGAAACACAATGAGCACTGCCTGCGCCTCCATCAGGCCACTGGTGTGAATGTCTCTGACCAAACAATCAGAAACAGACTTCATGAGGGTGGCATGAGGGCCCGACATCCTTTAGTGGGGCTTGTGCTCATTGCCCGGCACCATAGGGCTTGATTGGCATTTGCCATTCAGCACCAGAATTGGCAGATCCACCACTGGCGCCCTGTGCTTTTCACAGATGATAGCAGGTTCACCCTGAGCATATGTGATAGACATGAAAGGGTCTGGGGAAGCTGTGGAGAACGTTATGCTGCCTGTAACATTGTTCAGCGTGACCGTTTTGGTGGTTGGTCAGTGATGGTCTGGGGAGGCATATCCACAGACATGTACAGGCTAGAGAATGGCACCCTGACTGCCATTAGGTATCAGGATGAAATCCTTGGACACATTGTCAGACCCTACGCTGGTGCAGTGGGTCCCGGGTTCCTCCTGGTGCACGAGAATGCCCAGCCTCATGTGGCGAGAGCATGCAGGCAGTTCCTGGAGGATGAAGGAATTGATACCATTGAATGGCGCTCACGCTTGCCTGACCTAAATCCAATAGAACACCTCTGGGATATCATGTTTCGGTCCATCTGAAGCCTCCAGGTTGCACTTCTGACTGTCTAGGAGCTCAGTGATGCCCTGGTCCAGATCTGGGAGTAAATACCCCAGGACACCATCAGTCGTCTCATTAGGAGCATGCCCCAACGTTGACAGGCATGCATAAAAACACATGGGGGCCATACAAACTACTGAGTACCATTTTGAGCTGCTGCAATGACATTTCAGCAAAATGTCAAGACCGTAGAGGTTTAAACCATGCGAGGGTAGGGAGGAGATCTGATGTAGCTTTTTTTTTTCTTCTCTTTCTCCCTTCCCCCCTCTGTGAACTCTGGGCACTAAGAGCCGTTTTGTGATAATTATGTAAATTGTTTTTTTTGTAAGTGTTGTTTATTGTTTTATGGTATCATGTTGGTTTAAATCTCTATTTGTCATCTCTGTACAGCCATATCACATTTCATTATAAGGGTGTGATCCTGAGGAAGCGTGATTATCCCGAAACACGTTAATCCACTACGCTGTCTTGGAAGCACAAACATGTCTGCTACACTTAAAATGATATGGCATGTGATGTATTATTTTTGTATGAATTTAACCACTTCCCGTCCGGCCCATGTACATAAATGGCCGGACGGGAGCAGTGCAGGAGTGGGTTGCCGTTCATAAACGGCGCCCGCATTTACAGGCTGGGCGCGCTCCCTGGGAGCGCGCAGCACTGCCAACCGGTGCCCATTGTGTCCTCTGGACACATCGGAACACTGACTGCTGTACGGGACCTCTGTGTGAGGTCCTGACCATGTGATCACTGATTGGCCAATCAGTGATCACATTAACAGTAGTAAACAAGATGTCACTTCCTGACATGATTGCTTACTACTTGTGAATGATCACAGAGGTCACATGGTACAAGGCTATTCACAACAGCCTTATACCATGTTACAAGCTGTGACCAATCACAGTTCTCACAGTATTTCTCAATGGCTGCAAGAATGCAGCCAGCGAGAAGGAGAACTGATTGCTTTTACACCCATAAAGGCTGTAAAAGCAATCAGTGTAAAAAAAAAAATCTTCATCACTATGGTGACACTGTACTGCTAGCGTGACAGTATGTTGAAAAAAAATAATAATAATAATATAAAAAAATTAATAAAAATGTAAAAATATTTTTTATAATTTTTGTTTATAATCTAATTTGGGCTATTTTTTTGTCAAGATTTATGAAGAAAAAAATATTTATTTGCAAAATTTTATATGGAAAACACTTTTTTTAAAAATTTTTTGAACATTTTCATTTATATAGCAAAAAAGATAAAAATCCCATTTGTGAATAAATACCACCAAAATAAAGTTTTATCTGTCTCAAAAAAATGCTAAAAAATTCATATGGGTACAGTGTTGCATGACCGCACAATTGTCATTCAAAGTGTGATAGCACTGAAAGCTGAAAATTGGCCTGGACAGGAAGGAGGTAAAAGTGTTCGGACTTGAAGTGGTTAAAATAATGTAATAACGTTTTTTTTTTGTTTTTTTTTTAATGGCATTGTGTTATATGCCAATGGTTGTAAAAGTGAAGGTTTTTTACCTTCATGCATTCTATGCATGAACGTAAAAAAGCCTTTAGTGTGCAGCTTCCCCCACAGCCCCCTAATGCTTACCAGTGATGTGCACGAGAGCAGCGACTCTCCTGGGTCTCTACCTCCTCATTAGCTGAGACAAAGTAGTGGGAACCATTGGCTATCATGTACAGCCAGCGAGGATGGAGTGGGGGGGCGGGGCCAAGCCATGCTCATTGTGTCTAACTGACACACAGAGGCAACTCAGAAGTGAACACACACACAAGTACCCCCTCTTTCGCCGGTGTACTTCTGCTGGTGTGTGTGTGCAGCACGTGGGTGGAGAAGAGGCCAATATTGGCACTTCTGCCCAGGGATCATGGCGCACTTCCGGTGCCTGTGTTTGGTGGGAATCTCCTATTACCCTCACTTAGGATGGCTGCCGGTGAACTTCTGGTGGTGCGTGTGCAGTCCACGGGCAGAGAAGAGGCCAGTATTGGCACTTCCGCCCAAAGATGATGACTCACGTCCAATGTCTCCAGGACCAACTGGACACAAGTTGGGGGAGTGTGTGGCTATAAAAAGGTTGTGTTAGAACAGCTCTACACCTACTGAGGAAGCCCTGAGAGGGGGCGCAACACGTCTAGGAAGGAGGAGCCGGTACTGTGTAACCACGCCACCACTATCTTGCTAGCGGAGCGGTGAGCTGGATGTGGATACAAATTTTATGCTTTTTTATCTGTAAGTGTTATTTTAGTGGGGGATATAATAAAGTGTTATACAGACAGCACTATGTTTCGGTCTTTCTGTTGCATGAGATCAATTTTGGCCTGATGTCAAAGTGAGTGGAAGGCGAGAGGAGATAAGAAGATATGTCTTTGTGACTGAGGAGTTGAGTACACCCAGATGAGCGCATACAGTATTTTCTTTTCTTGAGGTGAGCAGGTTTTTCACCTGGTGTGGTGGAGGATCACTGATTATTACGAAAGAAGAAGATATTCACGGAAGTGATACATGTCACTTAGGGGATTGTTTATGGACTTTTTAGTTTGTCACTGTATATGTTTTTCACCAGAGTATTTATGTTTTCTAATTATTAATTTAGGCAGTTACACTGCACTAGTAATTTGTGAAGATGCATGTGCGTGCCATTAATCCTCACGGCACCCATACACACTGGAAATCGCAGCAGTCACACGCTACACTTGCAGTTTCTATGTGGGTTGCGATTTAAAAAATGATGCAGGTATCTTTTATCTGCGTTTTCAGGAGCACAGCAACCCATGAAAATTAATTGGCAAAACACAGCACGCAGAGCCGCAGTAGTGTAAAGCAGACCTTACAGTTTACTTAAGGTCAAAACAATTTTTGGATAGAGTAGGGAAAGGCTTAGACCCTATGTCAAGGTTTTAATGCTGTCTGCATCCTCATTGGGGACAGTCACCCTAATTATTTGTCCTGGTGATCATTTTCAATAAGAGAAAGTGGGACAGGAAAGGGGAAATTCTAAAAGTTGAAGGTATATCATCCAATATTTATTTATTATGGGTATTTTTATAGTGCCGTCAATGTATGCAACACTTTATATACTATTCATTCCAATAGAGATAAAGAAGGGAAATCTCCACAAAGTGATGGGATTTCCTGTCTTTTCCCCTATTGGATTGATAATTATATTCAATTTCCCATTGCGTTTCAAGGGCAGAAAGTGAAGGGAAACTTCCCATCAGAACACAGACAGCAATAAATAACCTAATACAAGTGAAAACCTTTCCCTACTCCATCTAAATAAAAAAAAAAGTTTTGGCTATACATATATTTTATATCTTTTTGTTTTCAACTACGCTTTGAAAAATTATAAAGTTTAGGTAAGATTACTGTTATCAATTATGTTATTTTACAGTCACCTCTTGCCCTTTACAATATACAGTCAATGTAGATTCATTAAAAAGGATTACAAAATGTTAACCTGTAAGTTAATTATTAATTCATTGTTCAATGTTCTACAAACCCTGGAGCAGCAGTAACTGTACGTACAATGTACTAAATCTTAACATGTTATGAACATAAACAGGCAGCTGCCAATGTTAATGGCATGGCACTCATTTCAAAATGGAATATAGCACAATAGTACATAAGGCAAAGTGCAAAACATAGTACACCAGTACCTAGGCAACATCAACAATTTATCATCAGTTCAAATGAAATGTTACTTTTTGAGGTCAATGGCACTGTAGACATATTTGTTTGTGCATAACAATAAAAAGAAAGGTTTTTTTAACCTAAGGACTGGTACTCATCAGTGTATTTAAAGTGAACATTAACTAGAAAATACCTAACTAATCCAGGTTTAGCAAGCACATAGCACATGATGGATCAACAAGTCAGTCATCTGGTCCACCTCTAAATCCTTACCCTCACTGTTGGCCAAGTACTATAATAGATAGTCTGATAGGCCAACAAATGGGGGCAATGCTAGATCAGTCAAATAGTTAACACTTTAGATTTGATTGAGAGGACGCATGTCCCATACAAATACAATACAACTAATATCAGTTCATCTGTACCTCCTGAATACGATGAAACCTGTATGTAAAGTAATTTATATGCAAACGTTTGAAAAAGGCCTTCATTTTTTACCCTAGTAGGGTCAATGGGCAAAGCAACACTAGGGTGTCTGGGAAGCAAAAAAAACAAGGAGTCTGCCAATAGTGATGTCTAGTAATATGTATGAAACATATATAGCTGGCAGATGGTGCAGGGATAGGATACAGGAAACAACACACAGTTAATAAAGGCTTTTAATAAGATAGATAGATAGATAGATAGATAGATAGATAGATAGATAGATAGATAGATAGATAGATAGATAGATAGATAATACATTGATGATAGATAGATAGATAGATAGATAGATAGATAGATAGATAGATAGATAGATAGATAGATAGATAGATCATTAATAATTCAGAGTCTTGATAAAAGTGGGATTTGTTTCACTGTTTGGCTTTTGTCAGATCTCACTAGCTGCACTGGGGACACAAAAGAGATTCAGGTGAGTGCTATTGCTGTAGGTAATATTCAAATGGGTATTCTTGTCTTGAAGTCACATCTCAAATTAAAGTGCATTTCCACTTTTGCAGTCAACTTTGAGAACTCCACAATATGACCGTCATGTGTTCACATTCACAAAAGGTATCATGGCAGATTGTAACTGAACATTACATTATGCCTTATTGGTTATAGCTTTCAAGAAACTGGTATATCCATGTATATGGATACCAATTTATAGACACTATATTGCTAAAAGTATTTGGGCACCTGCTTTTACATGCACATGAACTTTAATGGCATCCCAGTCTTAGTTCGTAGGGTTCAATATTGAGTTGGCCCACCTTTTGCAGCTATAACAGCTTCAACTCTTCTGGGAAGGCTGTCCACAAGGTTTAGGAGTGTATCTATGGGAATGTTTGACCATTCTTCCAGAAGGGCATTTGTGAGATCAGGCACTGATGTCGGACAAGAAGGCCTGGCTCACAGTCTCTGCTCTAATTCATCCCAAAGGTGTTTTATTGAATTGAGGTCAGGCCAGTCTAGTTCCTCAACCTCAAACTCGCTCATCCGTGTCTTTATGGACCTTGCTTTGTGCACTGGTGTATAGTCATGTTGGAACAGGAAGAGGCCATCTCCAAACTGTTCCCACAAAGTTGAGAGCATGAAATTGTCCAAAATGTCTTGGTATGCTGACACCTTAAGAGTTCCCTTCACTGGAACTAGGGGGCCAAACACAAACCCCAGAAAAACAACCCCACTCCATAATCCGCCGTCCACCAAACTTTAAACTTGGCACAATGCAGTCAGGCAAGTACCATTCTCCTGGCAACCGGCAAACCCTGACATGTCCATCGGATTGCCAGAAAAAGAAGCGTGATTCATCACTCCACAGAACATGTCTCCTCTGCTCTAGAGTCCAGTGGCAGCGTGCTTTACACCACTGCATCCAACGCTTTGCATTGCACTTGGTGATGTAAGGCTTGGATGCAGCTGCTCAGCCATGGAAACCCATTCCATGAAGCTCTCTATGCACTGTTGTTGTGCTAATCCGAAGGCCACATAAAGTTTTAGTGGTCTTTAGCTATTGACTCTGCAGACAGTTGGTGACTTCTGCGCACTGTGTGCTTCAGCATTCGCTGACTCTGCTCTGTCATTTTAGGTGGCCTTCCACTTCGTGGCTGAGTTGCTGTTGTTCCCAGTTGCTTCCACTTTGTTATAATACTACTATCAGTTGACTGTGGAATATAGTAGTAAGGAAATTTCACAGATAGACTTATTGCACAGGTGGCAACCTATCACGATACCATGCTTAAATTCACTGGGCTCCTGAGAGCGACCCATTATTTCACAAATGTTTGTAGAAGCAGGCTGCATGCTTAGGTGCTTGATTGCATACACTTGTGGCCATGGAGGTGATTGGAACACCTGAATCCAATGATGACTTTTGGCAATACAGTGTATCTTACAGTCTATGGCCAGCTTAACATTGTAAGTTTGCAGAGAGCCACAAGCTGAGAGGCTGCTGTGTCAGACATTTTTGTCTATACACCCCTGTTAAAATGTCAGGTTTCTGTGATGTAAAAAAATGAGACAAAGATAGATCATTTCAGAACTTTTTCCACCCTTAATGTAACCTATAAACTGTGCAACTCAATTGTAAAACAAACTGAAAACTTTGGGGGGGGGAAGTAAACATAAAAAACTAAAATAATGTGGTTGCATAAGTGTGCACACCCTCTTATAACTGGGGATGTAGCTGTGTTCAGAATTAAGCACTCACATTAAACATTATGTTAAATAGGAGTCAGTACACACCTGCCATCATTTAAAGTGCCTCTGATTAACCCCAAATAAAGTTCAGCTGTTCTAGTAGGTCTTTCCTGACATTTTCTTTGTTGTCATCCTATTGCAAAAGCCATGGTCCGAAGAGAGCTTCCAAAGCATCAGTGGGATCTCATTGTTAAAAGGTATCAGTCAGGAGAAGGGTACAAAAGAATTTCCAAGGCATTAGATATACCATGGGACACAGTGAAGGCAGTCATCATCAAGTGAAGAAAATATGCAGTGACATTACCAAGAATTGGACATCCATCCAAAATTGATGAAAAGACGAGAAGAAAACTGGTGTGGGAGGCTGCCAAGAAGCCTACAGCAACATTAACCACTAGCCTACAGGGCACTTATATCCCCTTCCTGCCCAGGCCAATTTCCAGCTTTCAGCACTGTTGCACTTTGAATGATAATTGTGCGGTCATGCAACTCTGTACCCATATGAAATGTTTATAATTTTTTTGTGACAGATAGAGCTTTATTTTGGTGGTATTTAATCACCTCTGGGTTTTTTATTTTTCTTAAACAAACCAAAAACCACAGAAAATTTTGAAAAAAACAAAAACTTTTTTTTTCGTTGTTATAAAATTTTGTAAATAAGTGATTTTTCTCCTTCATTGATGTGCGCTATTGAGGCTGCAGTGATGGGCACTATTAGGCTGAACTGATGAACACTGATAGGTGGCATTGATGGGCACTGATGAGGAGGTATTGGTAGGTGGCACTGATGGGCATTGACACGCATCACTGATAGGCACTGAAAGGCATCACTCATATATGGCACTGATAGGTGGCACTGACTGGCACTGTTAGGTGGCACTGATAGGCAGCACTAATGGGCACTGATAGCCGGCACTGATGCACACTGATAGGCGGCACTGATTGGCAGCACTGACTGGCATTGATAGGTGGCACTGAAAAGCAGCTCAGATGGGCACTGATATGTGGCATTGATGTGCACTGGTAGGCACTGAAATGTGGCATTGATGTGGCACTGATGGGCACTGGCAGGTGGCATGCATGAGCACTGACAGCTGGCACTGCTGGGGCTACACAGATCATCAGGGCACACTGATCATCAGTGCCCTGATGATCAGTGTACATGTTCCCCATGAGGGATGCCGATTACCGGCTCTCCTTTCCTCATGAACTGTCAGCGTGACAGCTCGTGTGGAGAGAAATGGAGATAACCGGCATTTCCCTATTTACATGCGATCAGCTGTGACTGGACACAGCTGATCACATGACCGAGCCGACATTTTCGGCTCTTTCCGTTGATCCCGCATGCGCGGTTAGAATGGGAAGACGTCATATGACGTCCTCCCAGAACGAGAGAACCGCCTTGCGCCCGTCGTACTATATGGCAGGCGGGAGGCGGTTAAAAGAGCTGCAGGAATATCTGGCAAGTACTGGCTGTGTGGTGCATGTGACAACAATCTCCCTTATTCTTCATATGTCTGGGCTATGGGGTAGAGTGGCAAAACTTACAAAGAAAAACATGCAAGCCCAGATAAATTTTGCAAGAACACATCTGACGTGTCCCAAAAGCATGTGAGAAAATGTGTTATGTTCTGATGAACCCAAGGTTGAACTTTCTGGCCATAATTCCAAAATATATGTTTGGCGCAGAAACAGCACTGCACATCACCAAAAGAACACCATACCCACAGTGAAGCATGGTGATGGCAGCATCATGCTTTTGGGCTGTTTTTCTTCAGCTGAAACTGGGGCCTTAGTCAAGGTAGAGGGAATTATGAACAGTTCCAAATACCAGTCAATAATGGCACAAAACATTCAGGCTTCTGCTAGAAAGCTGAACATGAAAAGGAACTTCATCTTTCAGCATGACAACAACCCAAAGCATACATCCAAATCAACAAAGGAATGGCTTCACCAGAAGAAGATTCAAGTTTTGGAATAGCCCAGCCAGAGCCCAGACCTGAATCCGATCAAAAATCTGTGGGGTGATCTGAAGAGGGCTGTGCACAGGAGATGCCCTCGCAATCTGACAGATTTGGTGTGTTTTTGCAAGGAAGAGTGCGCAAATATTGCCAAGTCAAGATGTGCCATGCTGATAGACTCATACCCAAAAAGACTGAGTGCTGGAATAAAATCAAAAGGAGCTTCAACAAACTATTAGTTTAAGGGTGTGCACACTTATGCAACCATATTATTTTAGTTTTTTATTTTTACTTCCCTCCACCTCAAATATTTCAGTTTGTTGTTCAACTGAGTTGTACAGTTTATAGATTACATTAAGTCTGGGTTCACATTGATGCGATGCGAAATTTACACCGGTTTTTGTGCGATTTCCACACCGCATCATAATCGCACCCCGTTCACACGAACCATTGCGAGTGTGTATTTTAAGTTAACGACACCCTGAAATCAGTTTGCAAAACGTGGTGCGATGTGCAGAATCGGATCACATAGGTGTGATCCGATTCTAATGTGGACCAAAAAAAGGGTCCTACACCTTTTTGGTGCGAATGTGGTGTGATTTCAGCCATAGTAAAATGTATGGCTCCAATCGCATCACACAGAATTCGCATGTGATTTGCACAGGAATGCAGTGCGGTTCCTGTGCGAATCACATGCGGTATGTTGCACCGCATAAGTGTGAACCCAGGATCAAGGTGGAAAAAGTTCTGAAATGATTAATCTTTGTCTCTTCTTTTACATCACAGAAACCTGGCATTTCAACAGGGGTGTGTAGACTTTTTACACTGTAAATATATTTTCTAGACCGACCCATGTTCTTACCTTGTCTTTTATGGTGCCCTTTACAGCCTCCTGATGTGCCTCCATATTCAGATTATAGTCCTGGCAGTCCTAATGGCCTCTGCTCTTCTCTACTAACACTAGGTTTTATTTTGTTTTGTTACATTTTTAAGTAATAGCACTATTTTCCAATGTCTTCATATGATTGGTTGTTGTCTCTATGTCAATGATTAAAGCTCTATGTCTGTTTTCTTACTAGATGCACCTAATTAGCTCCTGAGGAAGCGACTTATTGTTGCAAAACATGTCGAACAAACAATTTAAGGAATTGAAGTATCCCCTAGCTGGACCAATTAAAAATTGGTAGCCTACACAGCAATAATATTAAAATCTTTAATTACCTATGGGGGTAACCTATTCCAATGCATTTTTTAATGAACTAATGTTGTGGTGCTATAAAGATTAAAAATGTTGAGCTATTCATTGTTTTGCGCTATTGTATACATTTCTTTTCCTGTTTTTAATTATCAAGACTGTAATAAAGAAGGTATCTTTGTAACAAATATTTTGCTGTGAGGTTATGTGCCTATAAAAGCCATACTCCTACATTCCTTACATTACATTGGTTTTAGGATGTGAAACACATTAACATTTTCTGCTTCCCATGGTGTTGCCCTATGGTAACACCTAAAATTCCTCCAAATCTGTAACTGAACAGTATCAGAGGGTCTGTCCCCACACAGACTGGGGATGCACTGAGCTCTCCTTCATGCAATGCAGAAAGCTAGCGTCTAAATTGTTAGGACAGAAAGGGGTTAATTTAAAAGCAAATATACTGTGCACTTTGCAGGTGCAGTTGTATTCATTTTCCTCAGAGCTTAGTGAATGTGGTGTTGTAAAGAATACCCAATCAGGTGCCAGGAAGATGAAAAACAAAAAACAAAACAGCATGTTTGCTTGCATATGATTGGATATGATTGGATGATAGAAATCAGCAAAGATTCACCACATTCTCTAAGCTCTGGGGAAAATGAGTGCAACTGCACTTGCACAGATTATTTGCCTTTAGTAAATCAACCCCACTGTGTTCAAATCTAGTTTAGATCGTTTATTTTTATTTATTTCAGGTACTTATATAGTGGCGTCAATTTACACAGCACTTTACATATATATTGTACATTCATATCAGTCCCTAACCCTCAACTGGTGTACAATCTAAGGTCCCTAACTCACATTCATACATACACATACTAGGGCCAATTTTATACAGGAACTAATTAACCTACCAGCATGTCTTTGGAGTGTGGGAGGAAAATGGAGTACCTGGAGGAAACCCACACAGGCACAGGGAGAACATGCAAACTCCAGGCAGCTAGTGCCATGGTTGGGATTCGAACCAACAACCCTAGTACTGCTAGGCGAAAGTGCTAACCATTTAGCCACTGTGCTGCCCATATGAAGATCTGCCACTAAAGTAAAGACAGGGTCAATGATGTTGAACTTTACTGCACAACCCCCTCTTAAACATTAAGCAGGGAGCACTTGATAGTATTTTAAGTAGGCAAAAATTACTTAGGCCTCATGCACATTAGGATTAAAAAATGCCGCTTTTAAGGGCGTTTGACTTTTTTATTTTTTAGCTTCTGAATGCCCCTCTATGTTAGCCTTTTTTTAGCTTCTGAATGCCCCTCTATGTTAGCTTTTTTTTTTTTAAGCCTCTGAATGCCCCTCTATGTTAGCCTTTTTTTTCTTAAGCTTCTGAATGCCCCTCTGTGTAGTTTTTTTTTTTAGCTCCTGAATGCCCCTCTATGTTAGCCTTTTTTTTAGCTTCTGAATGCCCCTCTATGTTAGCCTTTTTTTTAGCTTCTGAATGTCCCTCTATGTTATCCTTTTTTTTTAGCTTCTGAATGCCCCTCTATATTAGCTTTTTTTTTTTAGCTTCTGAATGCCCCTCTATGTTAGCTTTTTTTTTTTAGCTTCTGAATGCCCCTCTATGTTAGCCTTTTTTTTAAGCCTCTGAACGCCCCTCTGCGTTAGCCTTTTTTTTTTAAGCTTCTGAATGCCCCTCTGTGTAATTGTTTTTTTAGCTCCTGAATGCCCCTCTATGTTAGCTTTTTTTTTAGCTTCTGAATGCCCCTCTGTGTTAGCTTTTTTTTTTTTTAGCTTCTGAATGCCCCTGTATGTTAACCTTTTTTTTAGCTTCTGAATGCCCCTCTATGTTAGCTTTTTTTTTTTTAGCTTCTGAATGCCCCTCTATGTTAACCTTTTTTTTTAGCTTCTGAATGCCCCTCTGTGTTAGGCTTTTTTTTTTTTTTTTAGCTTCTGAATGCTTCTCTACATTAGCCTTTTTTTAAAGCTTCTGAATGCCCCTCTGCATTAGCCTTTTTTTTTTAAGCTTCTGAATGCCCCTCTATGTAATTTTTTTTTTTAGCTCCTGAATGCCCCTCTATGTTAGCCTTTTTTTTTTCTTTTATAGCTTCTGAATGCTCCTCTGTGTTAGTCTTTTTTTTAGCTTCTGAATGTCCCACTATGTTAGCCTATGTGGCCATGTACACACAGGCATTTACAAGCATATTAGAAGAGAAGCCTTTTAGAAGCTGTAAAAAAATCATTTGTGCATTCAATAGAATAGCGTTTGAACAGAAAAACTGCTTGGCACTTGAAGTGTGAATGCATATAAACGCTAGGCTCGAGGTGTTTATCTCCTGAGTGTTCATTCATTTCAGTGGCTAGAGTAAATTAATATTGAGGCCTGACATGCCTAAGCAACTTTAGGCACGTTTTTTTTTAGCTGATTTTCTCCTGCCAGGAGAAAAGGAATTCAGAGGAGCTGAGCATTTGCCCACTGCGTATGATGCCTCAAAAAGGTAACTAGCTAATTTTTTTTTTATGTTATGCTATGGTATTGAGAACATGTAACAAATATAAAGTAGGTGCTATTCCAATTGGGCTGTGAAAGTGGAAATACACTTGAAGAATTTCTCAGCAGACATTAGACACTGAGCCACACTTTATTTTGCTTGCAACTGCAACATTAACAGGTGTTTGGAACAATAGCTACTGTTCTGTAACTTTGTAGCAAAGCTAACACAGAGAAAATGTTTGCTCTGCTGACAATTGTAGGCTTTTGATGTAGAATAAAATACCAATCTACAGTGCGGTACAAAGTAATCAATTCCACCTGAGCAGCACTCCTACAAAAATCTCTAAGACAGGCACCAAAGTTGGGCAACATTTGCACATGAGCTGAATATTTAGGCCTAATGTACACAGGGTTTAAAAAAACGCCACTTTTACAGGTGTCTGACATTTTTCTTTTTAGCCTGTAAAAGCACCTCTTTGTTAGTCTATGTGTCCATGCACATAGGTGTTTGCAGGCATATTAGAAGAGGAGTGTTTACATGCTGAAAAAGCCATCACCAGTGCATTTGGGATAAGAGCTTTTGAGCAGAAAAAACACTTGACGCACCTAAACTCATGTAAACACGTCTAAACGTTAGAGATGTTAATGCATTCCAATGGCCAGAATAGGTGAATATTTGACCAATGGAAACCATTGACACTTGACGCTCCTAAACATATCTAAACACGTATGCAATAAGTGGCGGGGCCAGCCTCATTTTACTTCACTCTGATTGGTGGATGGTTTTCTTAAATAATTCTCCAGTTTCTGTCACAATTAGTCCCATGCTTGATGAAGGGTCCTGTGAGACTCCGAAACGTTGCTTTGCTGTAACTAAGTAATAGTTCATTAAAACTTTTGGACCCATATTGGTGATCCTCTGTGTGCTGGGGACATCCTCCCTTCCTCAATAAGTGGCCTTAGGCACGTTTTTCAAGCTGCCTTTTCCTTCTATTAGTAAAAGGTGTTCAGAAGAGAAAAATAAATGCCCTGTGTGCATTGGTGTACTGTATTTAGGCTTTGTGCTGCCCTAGGCAACACAAAAAACGTCCGCCCCCACGGACACCGACCAACACCAACCCCCGCCCCCCCATTCCCTCTTGTGGAGAAAGTCTGACATTGACCAACAACACCCCTGTCCCCTACCTGGGAGAGCCTTCCACTACCCCCCCCCCGCCTGCGATAGAGAGAAAGACACTCATCTTCATCTCCGGACATCCCTGGGAATGAGAGTCAGGCTCTACATATACGCCATTAAGCAGCCCGCAGCCTCTCTCGGATCCCACTTGGCTCCCATGGAGCATGTGTCCCTTCTTTCATCCCTTCTTCTGGGGGGAGGTGCTGCCCCCCTGAAAAATGCCACCCTAGGCAAGTGCCTTGTTTGCCTTGTGGTAAATACGCCCCTGCCTGTGTGCATGAGGCCAAAGACTCCATGTACACGAGCCTACCCTGACTGCCGTCCGCGTGAAAATGCAAATCGTGGTACCGCGGTTATCACGTTTTCCCGTGGTCGGCGGTCAAAATGTTCCTATCCTGAATGCGATTCTGTGTTCAAGAGAGAGAGGCTTAACCTGACCTAACCACGGCAGCTCCTAAACTCTGCTGAAAGCCTATATGTACATGGACACCTAGGCTTTCATGGAATTGAGTTTAGGAGCTTTGGCAAAAAAATGCCAAAAGCTCCTAAACTCGAGTTTAGCAGCTGCTCGTGTACATGAGCCCTTATGTGAACAGAGAAGGGAGGATTAGAGCATGGGAAGGGCCTACATATAGGAGATCTTCACCTGAACTGGATAAAAATGGCTACTTTACATGACTGTCACCTCTGGTCTTTTTATGAGCTGCTATAATGGTTGCAAATGGTGGTAGGAAGGTTACATCTGGCCAGCTGATGATTTCTGATTTCTTGATGGAATGTTCACCATAAGCCTACTGTAACAGAGCTAAAGTTTCACTCACACTTTCCCCAATTTTCACATAAAATGTGATATTAATCCGCTGCTCCAGATTTCTGTCTCTCATTTTCCACCAACAGCGCAATTCACACACGTTATTTCCTCTAGTCAACTGGTCTGTGACCCAGGCAAGTGCACGTTACGAAATGTCAGAACACGCCCAAGTGCAAATGGCTGTGTGATTTACCACCCGTGTGCTACGCCGTGGGCATTCAGGGAATAAATTGTCACACCCTTTATTACCCAAATGGTGTCTTCAAATGTACTTAAAGTGCTACTAAACCCACATCAGTAAAATCAGTCTGTATATGCAGTAAAGCATGCTTGCTATACTCACTGTGGAACCTAAGGGGTTAATCTTCTGCACTGTGTGAAAAGGCTGTTTGATCCTGTCTTCTCTGATCCTTCCCTTTCTTCCACAGTCCCCAATCCATCAGGAGATAGAACAGAGCCCTGAGGGCAAGCTGCACATGCTCAGTCTGGTGTGAATTGCTAGAGAGTTTTTTTTTCTTGGCAGAGTGCATGGTGATCAGCACAGGGCCAATCAGCACTGTCCAGACAGAGGGTCAGGGGTCCTGCAGCCTCATAGAATATTCAGGGCAGAATAAAAACTCCTCCTACAAGCTTTAGCCAGTGCTCTACTGGATACTGATAGAAGCCACAAGACTGCTATCTACTGCTCATGAGAAAAGGTATTTAACAGTTTATATTTACTAAAATAATTGCATTTCAGTGCTCTATGTACTGTGGGAGACTAGATATAGTGGTCCTGGGTTTAGTAACACAATACGGGAATATTCAAAGATAAATATATTGAAGCTGACAGTGAAAACAGTTTTTAACAGTGCAGACATCAGTGATGTTATCCCCATTCTTTTTACAATACAGTAAATCACTGACTGGAGCAAGCACGTAGCCAAGGTATTCTGTAAAGCACAGGTGTCAAACTGGTGCCCCTCCAGCTGTTGCCAAACTACAAGTCCCATGAGGCATTGCAAGATTGACAATTACAAGCATGACCCCGAAAGGCAGAGGCATGATGGGTAGTTTGGCAAGAGCTGGAGGTCCACCAGTTTGACACCCCTGCTAAAGTCTCAACTCTCATCCGACATGCTTTTTCCAGGTCAGCGAATCACTACGTAGTGAAGTCAGGAACAAAATACTGTAACAACCCCAGTGTCTAGACCCCTGTTGCCCAACTCGTGGCATACAGGTCACATTTAGCCTATTGGCCCTCTGTGTGCAGGCCTCTGCAAGTGCCGACTCTATCACTGCTATTTATGATCCACTGTCTGAATAAACATCCACGTACACAAGAGAGGGTATTTTGAGTAATGGGTTTCTTGGACATTTGGCACTGGTCCTTCACAAGGAAAAAGGTACTCACATTTACCTTTTTTCTCACATAGTACTCTTGTGTACTGTGCAGGGGCAGACTGACAACTCATGAGGCTCCCAGGCAATTGGGGATCATGGGGCCCCTGTGTCCTTGCCCAAACTCAAAAAAGCCTATGAAAAAGGTACCAGGGGCATCTCATGGGGCCCCCTACTGACCCCGGGCCCTCGGGCAGTGCCGAGTTCCCAAATGGTCAGTCCGCCCCTGGTACTGTGTAGGATACCATACACTCAGGGGAATTCAATAAAGCACTTTTTAGTGGTATGGCCCCCTTAACATGGCCTGCACCTAATTCATTAAAGCCTTGCACCATGTACAAGTACTGACACATGCTCCAGATTCAAGTAGTTCTTACTACCGCCATTTTTAGATTCTGTCACTATGGCTGCGACTATTCTAAAATAATTAATGCTAGTTCACAGATAAACAAACTGATGGTAATTAAGACAAATTCAAAGTTGGTATGCAAGGGAAGGGGGCATTGTGTGTTTATTACTTATATGTTTGAATGCATATTTACTTCATTTGTTGCTAGGACAAAGACCGCCTGCGTCCTAACCAGGGGTGGACTGACCATTTGGAAACTCGGGCACTGCCCGAGGGCCCGGGGTCAGTAGGGGGCCCCATGAGATGCCCCTGGTACCTTTTTAATAGGCTTTTTTGAGTTTGAGCAAGGACACAGGGGCCTGATGATCCCCTATTGCCTGGGGGCCCCATGAGTTGTCAGTCCGCCCCTGGTCCTAACAATCAGTGAGGCAAGTCACAGTGAACTGACCATAGGCAGAGCCTGATGGAAACTCGGGGACTAGTTCTCCATTATGTCCGCCTTGCCTGTGATTGATAGTGAATGGCAGTGGGCAGATTACAAAGATGCTATTTAGTCCAACAGCAGCGTTGGAATCCTCCCACTGCTATCTACTGTGAATCACAGAGGAGATGGAACTGATGGGGTACTAAGTTCAATTCACAGCAGCTGCACCTGTTGGATGGGTGAAGCCTGATGGAGAACTCTGAGACTAGTTCCCCATCAGGTCCAACTTGCCTGTGATTGACAGCACACAGCAGTGGGTAGATTTCAAAGCTGTTATTGGACTGCATAGCAGCTGTGGATCCACCCACTGCTGTGTGCCGTCAGTCAAACATAAAGCGAACCTGATGGGGGACTGAGAGACTAGTTGCCCATCAGGCTTTGCCCACCTCTGGTTCGCAATTCCTCGTTCATGCGCCTGTCAGTGTGATGGGCTCAGAAGCTGGGAAGGGAATGCAGGAGTGAGTGCATTGAGGAAGGACCTTCCATTGTGTACACTGTGACCTCTGCAAACACTAACAGATTCATGTAGTTGTCTTTGACAGATACATGAATTGGGTGCGACTACTGACATTTTTTAGTGCTGCTTCCTGACCGAATTCTAAAGGGTATTTATGACACACATTTCAAATTCCTCAGACTGTTTGTCCTCCAGGTACGGAACTATTTTCCTACACAGATCAGACTGCCCAGTATAGCAGACAACAGCCTTGTGTCACTTTCATACTTGCATTTTTGACATTCGTTTGTACTCTGCACCCAAATCCTGCTTTCCACCTGCATTCCTGATTCTGAAGTCAACCACAAGGGACAGTTTCCCATGTGCCTGGGCAGCCCAGCCACCAAGAGCCACATTTCTGTAACCCATTGACATATTCTCTTCATATGATGTACACGTACACTTTATTAGGTACACCTTGCTACTGCCAAGAAAATATCCCCCAACACCATTACACCACCAGCCTGAACCGCTGATACAAGGCAGGATGGATCCATGCTTTCATGTTGTTTACGCCAAATTCTGACCCTACCATCTGAATGTCGCAGCAACCAGTCTACCCAATCTCCTCTGACATCAGCAAGGCATTTTCGTCCACACAACTGCCGCTCACTGGATATGTTCTCTTTTTCAGACCATTCTCTGTAAACCCTAGAGATGGTTGTGCGTGAAAATCTCAATAGATCAGCAGTTTTTTAAATACTCAGACCAGCCCGTTTTGCACCAACAACCATGTCATGTTCAAAGTCACTTTAAATCCACTTTTTTCCCCATTCTGATGTTCGGTTTGAACTTCAGCAAGTCGTCTTCACCACGTCTACATGCCTAAATGCATTGAGTTGCTGCCACGTGATTGGCAGATTAGAAATTTGTGTTACCAAGCAATTGAACAGGTGTACCTAATAAAGTGGTCGGTGAATGTATATAAATATGTCATCAGCCTCAGCATCTTCTGCTCTTGCAGTACGTATTTGTTGGTGCAATGGTGATCATTTTGATCCAGCATTATGCTATTCTGTTTGAAACAATAAATTTTCTGTTAGATAGCATTTATCTGACTTCCATGACAAATACCTTTCAATGTTTCAGTCAATACCAGGGGCGGACTGACCATTTGGAAACTCGGGCGCTGCCTGAGGGCCTGGGGTCAGTAGGGGGCCCCATGAGATGCCCCTGGTACCTTTTTCATAGGCTTTTTTGAGTTTGGGCAAGGACACAGGGGCCCCATGATCCCCTATTGCCCGGGGGCCCCATGAGTTGTCAGTCCGCCCCTGGTCAATACATACATGTTTTAATATATAGGAATGGCCACCATGGTTTGTCTGGTGAAATAAATAATTTCCCATAGTAAGCCATCTAAAAAGCAACTATTTAGAGCCGCAGCTGCCAATAAAAAATTTTAAAAGTCCATGAAGAGGTTCAGAATGATTCTAAGACATGGATCATGTGTAAAATTTATGAAGCACCTTTCACAAAGTATGTGACAGGGAACCATACACAGTATTTAAAGGAGCAATAATATCATTTTATTATTATCTTATCTGTCAGCTCTGAGAGTACACACACAATAAATGCAACACTTTTTTTCCTTAAAGGAAGTTTACACTCTCATACAGGAAACTGAAGACCCTTTAACTGGAGAACATAGGCGCATATATTTTGAGAGGATTTAGAGAATCTTAATGTTGACCAAGAATTTACTTTGCTATCACACTGCATTATGGGTAACAAGTGCGCAGGAAATGTTTGAGGACAGTATAGCAACTTTGTCTGCAAGTCTTTTGACAAACCAGTAACTAGTGAATGCCTTAGGCCTGCTAGACATGGCTCAATTGGCTGATTCCTGCTAAATCAGCTGAGATTTGAGCAGTGAATGGCCCTGTTGGCATCTATTGTCATGACAAACTGTTTTTACAAATTTAAAGGAGCCAAGTGTAAAATTGTCAGCAGAACAGTGACTGCTTCTAATGATATGCACTCACTGTTTGGGTAATTGGACAGCTATGGGTTCTGTGGCTGTCTGAATACAATAGTTGACAGGGAAGATTACTCCACCCATAATGTTTTGTAAAGGATGGAAGATACTAATAAGTTTCTCTCGCAGGCTGAACAAGAGAAATCCATGCGTGTATGGCTAGCCTTACTTTAATAACTACTAGGCATCCTCCTTTCAAGGCCCTTGAATAGGGTGGTAATACACCTAAAAAAAAATCCCAAACAAACAACCCAGTACCTGCAGCAGCACCAGCAACATTTTCAGCAAAGCAATGTACCATGATATTGGGGTTGGAATGCATTTTAAAATGAATTGGATAGAAAACCACTTATTAACACGTGTTGCAGCATCACTTTTTTTTCACTAATAGATGACTTTTATACTTCTTTAAATCCAGTGAGCAAGGTGAGGGTTAAAGTGATCCTACCTGGCTAACTTCTACCAACTAATGCAGGTATCCAGGAGCTGCAAAGAGGTCTTCTCAGTTAAATACCAATGTTAAAGTGGAAATTCAGACTTTTTTTGCCTACCAGCATTGTAGAAATTGCCTGGAAAAGTGGGTTTATGCAGATTAAAAAAACCTATAATACGTACAGAAATGCTATTTTTACTCCCTTGGTTAATGAACCTCTCAAGTTGTTCTATACACACAGAAAACAAACCTGAGGTGTACAGTACTGCAGAGAGGGGTATTCCACATGCTCCTATGGGGGTAATTTTGTTGGCCCTTTCAGCAACTGAAGCAGTACATGGACGTCTCTATATGCTTTCCTTGAAAAAGTCTTGAGAAAAAGATGTTCTTAAACAAGAACATAGAATATACTGTATTTACTGTAGGTTTATTACCACAAATAGACGTTAACGTTTATCCAAACCCAAAGACTAAAATTTTAAATATTGCAGCTTACTTACTTAGCAGTAGCTGCATTTGCTTTCTCTTTTCAGGCTTTTTTCACCTGATGATAAGTAGCACACTTCCTTCCCTAGGAAACCTGCTAAGTTTTTAACGTTGTTAGTGTCTCCATTGGCAAGATTCACCCTACTTATTTTTCTTGGTGACCACTGTCTCCAGAACAGAAACTGAGGATAAATCTAAAATTTTGCAGCACTTACTGTAACAAGTTGAGAAGAAGTCTTCCAATGGAGACACCTTTTCTGGCAAAAACTGGGGATTTCCCATCAGTTTGAGTCATTCACTTTCAATTCTATTTTACAAAGACAATCTATGATGGGACTTTCCACCCAACAAGACACCAAGAAAACCCCTGAAAAGGGTTTGGAAGATTTCTTTACTCTATCTAAAGCCAACAACAAACTTTTTGATTTGATATTAATGTTATAACTTGTTAACAATAAAAACAATATATTCATATATCTGATTTTAAAGGAGAAAAAAATTACAGGTACATAATTATGTAACGAATGTAAATATAGCTTAGTGTAACACCAGGTACCGACACTGTTCTCATTGTGGCCATATCCTCTATAGATTACAATTTGCGGCCATATCCTCCACGGATTACAATTAATGGACATATCCTCTATATATTACAATATGTGGCCATACCCTCTATAGATTACAATTTGCACACATATCCTCTACAGATTTCAATTAGTGGCCATCTCCTCTATAGATCACAATTTGTGGCCATCTCCTCTATAGATTACAATTTGTGGCCATACCCTCTATAGATTACAATCTGTGGCCATACCCTCTATAGATTACAATTTGTAGTTATACCCTCTATAGATTACAATTTGTAGCCATAGCCTCTATAGATTACAATCTGTGGCTATACCCTCTATAGATTACAATTTGTAGCTATAGCCTCTATAGATTACAATCTGTGGCCATACCCTCTAGACATTACAATTTGTGGTCATCTCCTCTATAGATCACAATTTGTGGCCATCTCCACTATAGATCACAATTTGTGGCCAATATCCTCTATAGATTACAATTTATGGCCATACCCTCTAAAGATTACAATCTGTGGCCATACCCTCTATAGATTACAATGTGTAGTTATACCCTCTATAGATTACAATTTGTAGCCATAGCCTCTATAGATTACAATCTGTGGCTATACCCTCTATAGATTACAATTTGTGGTTATACCCTCTATAGATTACAATTTGTAGCCATAGCCTCTATAGATTACAATTTAAGGCCATACCCTCCATTGATTACAATGTATGGCCATACCCTCTATAGATTACAATCTGTGGCCATACCCTCTATAGATTACAATCTGTGGCCATACCCTCTATAGATTACAATCTGTGGCCATACCCTCTATAGATTACAATCTGTGGCCATACCCTCTATAGATTACAATTTGTGGCCATACCCTCTATAGATTACAATTTGTGGCCAAACCCTCTATAGATTACAAACTGTGGCCATACCCTCTATAGATTACAATTTGTGGCCATACCCTCTATAGATTACAATCTGTGGCCATACCCTCTATAGATTACAATTTGTGGCCATACCCTCTATAGATTACAATTTGTGGCCAAACCCTACATAGATTACAATCTGTGGCCATACCCTCTATAGATTACACTTTGTGGCCATACCCTCTATAGATTACAATCTGTGGCCATACCCTCTATAGATTAAAATTTGTGACCATACCCTCTACAGATTACAATCTCTTCTATAGAGTGCCACTGAAACATTTTTTTATAATGTTGGGTTAAACAACTTGTGCATACCTAATTATATACAACAAATGGATAATACATGTTGCATACTTGACTCATTTTTTTAAAGTAAAGACAATATAATCCTATATAATCCTTATGATTTTATATGGAAACAAAGATGTTCACTCAAGCCAAAATATTTTCAATGAAATCACTATGCTACTGGCAGAATACTTAATGCCTTTCATTTGGTTGCTAGGCATTATCTGAGTGTAACTACATTAAAATTAAACTCTGTGCAACAGTTTAAACCCAGTGATTCTTGCAGGATGAGACAGTAGTGAGGACAATAACTTCACACATCTACATCTGAAGAATCTCACATGCGGGGGGGGGGGGGGGGGTTGTATAAAGTAAGAGCAGATAAAAAATATATATACACTCACCAGCCTCTTTATTTGGTACACCTGTTCAATCGCTTGGTAACACAATTTGCTAATCAGTCAATCACATGGCAGCAACTCAATGCATTTAGGCATCTAGATGTAGTGAAGATGACTTGCTGAAGTTCAAACCGAGCATCAGAATGGGGAAGAAAGGGGTTTTAGGTGACTTTGAATGTGGCATGGTTGTTGGTGCCAGACAGGCTGGTCTGAGTATTTCAAAAACTGGTGATCTCATTTTCACTTACAACCATCTGTCAAGCACCGCCTGGTGGTGTCTCTAGCAGCCCACGGCACGGGGTTCCTCAGGGTGCGAGGTCTAAGTCCCAATCTGCTTGTTCACCAGGGCCCCTGATGGTGGGGATGGACTTGGAGCAGACTGAGACCAGGTTGCGACCCCTGAGTACGTCCAGCAATGGTAGAGAGCGCCGTCAGGGTGTGCGGGAAATGGAGCCTGACGTGAAGAGGCTGGAAAGCCTGGTAACAGGGACAGATCTGTGCGGGATGGATGGATGGATCGTCAGGATAATGTAAGGCGTAGTCAGGCAGGCCAGGTCAGCAACGTGCGGGCAGCGAGGTACTGGAGGAGCAGGCAGAGAATGGTCAGGGTCACAAGCCGGGTTCAGCAACTAACGGGCAGCGCGGTACAGAGGATAAGGCAGAAGGATGGTCAGGTAAGCCAGGGGTCAAGCAGGAGACAATCAGCATTGTCAGGAACAATGCAGAGGTTGGCAACAGAAGCTTCACAGGATCAGATAACAGGAACAGAACAATAAAGACCAAACGGCAATTGACATACCTCCTGTCCCGTTTAAATAGCACGCCCTGAGCTGTCATTGGTGCCAGGAACGTGTCCGCAATCGCGAGTGCGCATGCGCAGCCGTTGCGATCGCCCAGGTCCCGCTGCTCGCTGGCTAAAGTGCATCGGTGTTCTGCACATGCGCCGCCCGGCGCATCGCGGCAGAGCCACCGATCCCTGACACCATCTTTAAGGTTTACAGAGAATGGTCCAAAAAAGAAAAAATAACCAGTGAGCAGCAGCTGTGTGGATGAAAATACCTTGTTGATGTCAGAGGAGAATGGGCAGACTGTTTCGAGATGATAGAAAGGCAACGGTAACTCAAATAACCATTCATTACAACCAAGGTATGCTGAATACCATCTCATGTCGAACCTTGAAACAGATGGGCTACAGCAGCAGAAGACCACACTGGGTGCCACTCCTGTCAGCTAAGAACAGGAAAGCGAGGCTAAAATTTGCACAGACAAACCAAAATTGGACAATAGAAGATTGGAAAAAACAATGCCTGGTCTGATGAGTCTCAACTTCAGCTGAAAGATTCAGATGGTAGGGTCAGAATTTGGTGTAAACAACATGAATATATGGATCCATCCTGCCTTGTATCAATGGTTTAGGCTTATGGTGATGTAATGGTGTGGGGGATATTTTCTTGGCACACTTTGGGCCCCTTAGTACCAATTATGCATCGTTTAAAGCCACAACCTGAGTATTGTTGCTGACCACGTCTATCCCTTGATGACTACAGTGTACCCATCTTCTGATGGCTACTTCCAGCAGGATAATGCACCATGTCACAAAGCTCAAATCATCTCAAACTGGTTTCTTGAACATGAAAATGAGTTCACTGTTCTCCAGTGGTCTCCACTGTCACTAGATCTCAACCCAATAGAGCACCTTTGGGATGTGGTGGAATGGGAGATTCGCATCATGTATGTGCAGCCGACAAATATGCAGCAAATGCATGATGCTATCATGTCAATATAGACCAAAATCTCTGAGGAATGTATCCAACACCTTGTTTTGAATCTATGGCACAAAGAATTAAGGCAGTTCTGAAGGCAAAAGGGGTACAACCCGATACTACGAAGGTGTACTTAATAAAGTGGCTTGTGAGTGTATATATATATATATATATATATATATATATATACAGTGGAGATCGAAAGTTTGGGCACCCCAGCTAAAAATGTGTATTAATGAGCATAAAGAAGCCAAGGAAAGATGGAAAAATCTCCAAAAGGCATCAAATTACAGATTAGACATTCTTATAATATGTCAACAAAAGTTAGATTTTATTTCCATCATTTACACTTTCAAAATAACAGAAAACAAAAAAATGGCGTCTGCAAAAGTTTGGGCACCCTGCAGAATTTATAGCATGCACTGCCCCTTTTGCAAAGCTGAGACCTGCCAGTGTCATGGATTGTTCCCAATCATCGTCTGGGAAGACTAGGTTATGTCAATCTCAAAGGTTTTAAATGCCCAGACTCATCTGACCTTGCCCCAACAATCAGCACCATGTTTTCTTCTAAGCAGTTGTCTAGAAAACTGAAACTGAAAATAGTTGACGCTCACAAAGCTGGAGAAGGCTATAAGAAGATAGCAAAGTGTTTTCAGATGTCAATATCCTATGTTCGGAATGTAATTAAGAAATGGCAGTCATCAGGAACAGTGGAAGTTAAAGCAAGATCTGGAAGACCAAGAAAAATATCAGACAGAACAGCTCGCAGGATTGTGAGAAAAACAATTCAAAACCCACGTTTGACTGCACGATCCCTCCTGAAAGATCTGGCAGACACTGGAGTTGTGGTACACTATTCCACTATAAAGAGATACTTATACAAATATGGTCTTCATGGAAGAGTCGTCAGAAGAAAACCTCTTCTACGTCCTCACCACAAAAATCATCGTTTGAACTTTGCAAATGAACATATAGACAAGCCTGATGCATTTTGGAAACAAGTTCTGTGGACCGATGAGGTTAAAATTGAACTTTTTGGCCGGAATGAGCAAAGGTACGTTTTGGAGAAAAAGGGGCACAGAATTTAATGAAAAGAACCTTTGTCCAACTGTTAAGCATGGGGTTGGATCAATCATGCTTTGGGGTTGTGTTGCAGCCAGTGGCACAGGGATCATCTCACGAGTAGAAGGAAAAATGGATTCAATAAAATTTCAGCAAATTTTGGATGGTAACTTGATGCCATCTGTGAAAAAGCTGAAGTTAAAGAGAGGATGGCTTCTACAAATGGATAATGATCCTAAACACACCTTGAAATCCACAGGGGATTACATCAAGAGGCGTAAACTGAAGGTTTTGCCATGGCCTTCACAATCTCCTGACCTCAACATAATTGAAAATCTATGGATAGACCTTAAAAGAGCAGTGCGTGACAGACAGCCCAGAAATCTCAAAGAACTGGAAGACTTTTGTAAGGAAGAATGGGCAAAGATACCTCAAACAAGAATTGAAAGACTCTTGGCTGGCTACAAAAAGCGTTTACAAACTGTGATACTTGCCTAAGGGGGCAGTACAAGATATTAACTCTGCAGGGTGCCCAAACTTTTGCAGATGCCATTTTTTTGTTTTCTGTTATTTTGAAAGTGTAAATGATGGAAATAAAATCTAACTTTTGTTGACATATGATAAGAATGTCTAATCTGTAATTTGATGCCTTTTGGAGATTTTTCCATCTTTCCTTGGCTTCTTTATGCACATTAATACAAATGTTTAGCTGGGTGCCCAAACTTTCGATCCCCACTGTATATATATATATATATATATATATATATATATACACACACACAAACACAACTCATGTTTTACACATTACCTCTTAGAAAGGGCTCTAAGCAAACATCTATATGCACAGTTGAAATGCATACATGGAAGATGTTTTAGCTGCTTGGACATCTTTTCTGCACTTGTTTGCTTTCTGTTCTTCTTCCTGTGACCATGTGTATGCAGCACACCTGACTGGCTCTCTACTACTGCTGTATATGTGATTTCAGGCAATTTATATCAAGAGAGACTTCTTAATTGCATTAAAAAATGTAACAATTTTTATGTACACAGTCTGATGGCATTAAGATATACTTAATTTTTTTTAATGGTGGTAGCTATATCTGTCTGGAGCTCAGATCAAAGTGGAATCCCTGCCCAACACTAACTATTCTTAAAAATATACACTTTTTTAGTCTGCTCCAGTCCGGTCTTGTTATCCTGCAGCTCCAGCTCTCCTGTCTCAGGACATGCTTCAACAATTCTCAGCTGTAAATTCAGGGATCCATGACATCACTCATAGATTCCTATGGCTCTGCTGTTGTCGGAGCTTCCACCTTTCCTCTGCCACTGCCACTCACTGACCCAGGGAAGCTGAAGCTGTAGGATCATGCGACAGTACTGGAACAGACGATAAAAAAGTAAATATACACATCTTTTTTTTTTACACAGATTAGGCAGGATAGGTAACAGGAGCGGGAGAGAATGTTTTAAGCATAGTTAATGTTAGGCATTAATTCCACAATAAAGGCCCATTCACACCAGGGCAATCCATTGTTGATGTAAATTGTGTGTTAAACTGGTATTAAACGTCGAAAAAAAAAATCAGGGCCCCCTTCAGGTTTATGCCATAATGTGCTAATGTGCACTGCATTCAAGCACATTATGACAAACTTACCATAGAAACGGCTTGCTGTCACAACTGCAGAGGTTTCCATCTTCACCTGAAATTCCTTAAGTTTCGCAGGCCCTGGCCATTTGAATGGTCGGGCCGCAATGACATCACTCCCATGTGTGTGCGTAGGAACCACAGTCACGGCAAGATGCTCTGCATTCCACGGTATACTATGTGGCTGTGAATGCAGAGTGTCACTGCACATGCGCGGATGATGTCATCGTCCATTGCCAATGCAAATATCTCCTAAACAGTGCACATTCAGGAGATATTCATTGTACCTACAGGTAAACTGAATTGTAAGGATACCTGTACAACTGCACAGGGTTAATTGTGCACTGTGGTAAAGCAGTCTATGCTGAATGCATCACAACAGGTACAATCTAATACCTGGTACACTTTGGTTACACAACAGACAGTAGTACATCATAGTGTGTTGTGGTGCACTGCAACAAACTGTAGGTTCATTCTGGAGGTGCTTTAGGGTGCCATTCACAATGATCAGCACTGTGGGGCACCAACGCACATAACATGCTTTATTGCAATGCACTGGTGTGAATGGACTAGAAAAAAGCCCTACACAAATAATGGATAAAAAAAGGCCATAAATATGTTTTTGGAACCATCTAATTTCACTGGAAATCTCATTAAAGACTCATTCTATCCAAAAGTGGTATCTCAGAAATGGATACGCTGTATTGGACTAAAGTTTCCATTGGCTCTAAATCTCTCTGGATCACTTCTGGTGAAATTTTCTACATTACCTCCCAACCCTGCCCCCCCATCTAACAGTTTTACACTGCTTTGCTGTAAGAAAGGGATCCCAGCCTACCTACGTAACTCTATATACTGTAATACAGAAACATACATGCAGAGATTAAGAAATCCTTCTGAAAATCTTTGCATGGGGTTAGCCCTGAAATTTCTACTGGTGTAATCATCCTGCCTTAGTTCCTCAGACATATTATCTTCAAGAGTTGGAGCAAATACTTTACTGCACCAATTACGGTAACTTTTTTGAACCTATTAGCCACAAATATCTTGCATTCTTTTATTTAGCAAAGACACAAAACTGCGTCATTGTATAGACACAGCACACTTACTGTAGGTTCTTCACAGCTGTAAATCAAAACTACAATTGTCACTCAGCAACAACTGGCAAAGCAGAAAACATACTAAGTTCTACAAAATATTCACAGCTGTTTGTGAAATGATAGGAATTTACATAAAAAGAAAGATCCCTGAATTATATAGTCCATTTTGATGCCTTCAAAACAGCAATGCACTGGGGGTTTCTGAGCTGTAACAGACAAAATGAATGCGTCAAGTGATTCTCGTTTTCTTTAGACAGAGTTATTCAACATTTTATGCTTATAGAGTAGTTTTTCCGTCACATGCTTTAGGTCAGGACAGAATGTTTCTGATTTATATGCTATGGATATAGAGTATATCTACCTGATAAAATCACAATGAGAGCAGTGCAACAAGTTCACCCTTACCAGTAAGGAGAATGTTGATTATGTTTAACATCAAAGTTGGTACATTAAATCTATTAAAACCGAAATAAGTGTAGCTTTGTTATAACAAAAAATCAACGTTAAACATGACTGTTTCGAGGAGACTCAGTAGTGAGAGGAATGGACAACCCCTCCCTCCCCTCTTTTTTTTCTTGTCCCTTTTCCTCCTCCAATGTATTTTTTACCAGTTTTTCTTATGAAGGCTCTCCAAAAAGCAATACAATATCATTGACATGGGTTAGGACACTCTGCCAATTAAAGCATACACCAGAAGGTCATCACTCCAAAACATTAATCATAGACATGAAAGAACCTTATTAAAGGGTGTTCAAGGATGATCGATCGGTATTTCCACAGATATGACATACTGTATGTTAAAACTATTATGTTTTCTTGTTACATCATAGCAAAGAGTCTACCATTTTTCTTATGAAGGACATCTGGGTATGGTAAGCTATGTTGCCAATACAAGTGCATCACTTTTTCTATTTTAGATGTATACCTGCTGCTGACCTTTGTAAGATTTGTTTAGTAATCCATTGCAAAATGTGATTTTTGTTTTGTTTGAGCGGTTGATACCATGTATATCCTTTTGTACCCTGGTGCTATTTTCTAATAAATAAAGAATTGAAAAAAACAAAATAGAGCTGTGCACTCATATTCACCAATGTTTGCATTCATGAGTTCTAATGAGGGACCTCTGGAAAAACGAATGCATTCAAAATTAGTTATTTGTTTAAAGAGAAAACCCACTTCTGGGATTATTTTTTTATCCCAAACAGTTAGCATCTGATTGGTTACTGTAAACTACATGTCCAGTTTCATTACATCCTTTTAATTTCCAATAAAGTTCTAGGAGAACGTAACTTTCATTAGTGTGCATCAAGGATGATCACCAAAAAAGTAAAGTTATTGTGCTGTATAATTCTTTAAAGTGGTTCTAAAGGTAGAGGGTTTTTCACCATCATGCATTCTTTGCATAAAGGTAAAAAGCCTTCTAGGTGCAGCTCCCTCCTCAGCCCCCCTTATACTTACCTGAGCCCCATCTTGATCCAGCAATGAGATCTGAGGTCTCTCTCTTATTGACTCACACAGTAGCGGGAGCCATTGGCCAGTGAGGAGAGAGCGGGGGCAGGGCGAGCTGCTCTCTGTGTGTAAATGGACAATGTCTCCATGTGAACCAGGACCGTGGCAGGGGACCCAAAAAGAACTCCACCTTTAGAATCATTTTAAAGTATATCTAAAGTCCTAACTTTTTTATTCTATTTTGGATAGAGTAGGGAATACCCCTTTCAGTTTTCTTTTGCATTTAAGAGAATTCCTTTTTTTTATTTCCCATCCTATAGATACAGTGGGAAGTGAGGAAATTTCTTCAAAGTAAGGTAAAATTATTTTCTTCATGGAGACAAGTGTCCATATTGGAAGATTCCGCCTCTATCCCTGTCCTAGTCGCAACTCAACATTTTAGATTTTCCCACACTTTTAGTTCTGGTGACAATGATCACCAGGACAAATAGAGTGACTGATTCCCCCACCAGGGACACAAACAGCATAAAAAAACCAACAGCATAAAAAAACCAACAGGGGTCCTTTAAACCTTCTTTACTCTCTCCAAAACTAAAAAAAAAAATGTTTCACCTTTAGATACACTTTAACATACAAATGTACAAAAGCTCTAATCAAAATGCCATTATGAGAAACTTGTGGAGTGTGTTTGTGAAGATGTTGGTTTTAGCATGCCCCAAACAATATAAAAGCTATTGAAATAAAATATTGTAAATAGGCCACATAAATTAGGCACTGCATGAAAGCAAGCAATCTACTGCAGTCTAACATAGCTCATCCCAGTAGGTACAAACGCTGCTGCTGATTATCTTGTAGCCATTCCAATGATACTTATCTGAGCTTGGTTAATTAGCATTTGTGAGTTTTTGATTTGATGAATTTATCCAGAAAAGCATAGAGCAGGGTGGATTTTAAATAAATGAATCCATGTGCAGGGTCTCTAATTGCCCTTTGAACACTTTAACTTTACAAACCCAAAAAGCTAACCACATGGACGGGCTTGACCATTTCCTGCACAACTCTCATGAACAGCTCATCATCCACCTATACTTCAGTAAAAAACCTAAACAAACCCAAATAAGCTACATTTACAATGACCATGTACACAATATCTGTTTAGTTAATTATGTACCCTTACAGGCTGAAGGTTGGGATACTTTTTTTGGGGGGGGATACAGCACCAAACACATTAGTATCTCATGCCCTTCATGGTGAGTATCTCATGCCCTTCAGGGCGCTGCTTCATGTAAAAATCATCATGTGGCTAGTTGTTGCCCAGAGCAGTGATCTTCTGATGCTGCATGGGTAACAGTAGCGGCTGCCAGTGTGAAGGCCTTGTACCACTTGTCAGCCTCTTCCTGCGTCCTATACCAGTCTCACGACTCGTAGTATTATTGTCCCAAAATGCACCACGATCTGTGAATGCAGGAGGAGTGGATGAATGACAGGATCTCCCCTGCCCACTTAAAGAACACAATGAGGGGCAAGTGGAGCAAGTCTTTCACAATCACAACCATTAACCCCTGCATCACTAGAATAACACCACTGTGGGCAGCATGAAGGGTTATTTTACATGAACCAGCAGCCTGCAAGATATGGAATACATTACAGCTAAGTAATCTGTTTGATGCTGAATTGCCAATCCCTCCCAAAAAAGGGTAAAACTTCAGCTGTAAGAAGAAAGGTAGTCAAATCATCAAGCAAATATGGTTGTCCTAGATATGGGCCATACCTAGGAGGTATAAGAGATGTGACAATTTAATTTCCAGAATGGACTGTAAAAAAAAAATCAAACACCTCTGTATTCTTCAAAAGATTAGATGAAGTTTGAAGATGACGTTCTTTCTGATCAGTCAAGATTCGAGGCACCATCTTTACAGAAATCTTTCTCATTCCCCAATCCTTTGTTAGAATCTCCTGCACTGTTTCCCTGTTCATGTTCAATTCTCCTGCCATCAGTTGCACACTCAATTTTTGATGCGAGCGTATGAGGGTTCGAACTGTGTCCATATTTGCATCCATCCTTTGTGTTTTTGGCTGCCCACTTCTTGTGTCAATGTGGGCATCTTCCCACCCCTGCTTAAACTGCCTATACCATTCAAAAACACTTGATTTCTTCATGGAATGTTCACCATAAGCCTGCTGTAACAGAGCTAGAGTTTCTCTTGCACTTTTCCCAATTTTGACGCAAAATTTGATGTTAATCCGCTGCTCCAGATTTCTGTCAGTCATTTTCCTGCCAATAGCACAATGCACACACGTGTGCTATTTCTTCTACTGCTCCGCAAAGACTGAGTCAACTGGTCTGTGACCCAACCAACACACGTGTTATTTCTTCTACTACTCCGCAAAGACTGAGTCAACTAGTCTGTGACCCAACGCACACATGTGTTATTTCTTCTACTGCTCCGCAAAGACTGAGTCAACTGGTCAGTGACCCAACGCACACGTGTTATTTCTTTCAGTACTCCGCAAAGACTGAGTCAACTGGTCAGTGACCCAACGCACACGTGTTATTTCTTCCACTACTCCGCAAAGACTGAGTCAACTGGTCTGTGACCCAGGAGAGTGCAAGTTAGAACATGTCACAACATACTCGAGTGTGAATAAATCTGTGACTCACCACTATAGTGCTAGGACGTGGGCACTCCGGGCATTAAATTGTCACACCTGGTATGTGCAGTTAATTTTATACTAATGTTGGGACAACAGTATCTATAAAAAAATGTTGCTTCATGTCTGGAACCAAAGTGCAGACAGAATTACAGGTGTGAACATGACACTGTCAATTTTAACCCTCCCTTGTTTACAGATTTTCCATTGCTACATGCAGTACTCAAGTGTGTTATATAACAATACACCAATAGGCTACTATTTGAGTACTGTGAATTATAGCAGATCATTGCCCTGTAAACTATTATTCAGTACATTGTGTTTTTCTAATTTTAGTACAGTTTTGTTGTACTGAATTTGAACGTTTAATAAAACCCACATGCACTTGATAAAAGAGGCACTTTTACATAGGGTGTACTGCATATTAAACAAGCAATAAAACAAAGGGAGACTTTGTTGGGGAGTAGAGACTCTATCATTACCTATTTCTGTAACTATGCACACCTGTTGCATAAACATCAGGCCAAACAAAAAAGTGACAAATCTGCTAAGTGGAAGGGTTTTGTGGGGCAATCCATAGCGGGACCTTGGAGTACACATGAATGCACTAAGTAGGGATACTGTTGAGTCATTTCCATTTAAAGTGTCCAACATTTTGTGTCATACCAGGGGTGATTCAATAAGGGCCCATGCACCCGTTCCTCTATACAGTGCAAACATGCTGGCATATTTTGGTGCCCAGGAGCCCATGGTGCTGTGTACAGATGCCCATTGACATGAATGGGTCCAGGTAGTTGTACGCAGATATGCACAGCTACTTTTTTAAAGTGCAGTCCCCAAGCGCAGACATTCTGGACCATATGTCTGTACGCATGCGTCACCTGTGTACAGCCTCCTACACCTATTCATGTCTACAGGTGGCTGTACGCAGAACCAGGGGCTTCTGGGTACCAAATATGCCAGTGTGTTCAAGCTGTAAGGGTGAATGCGCCCGTGTGCATATTGCAACATATTTCTAAAGCATTGCACAAACTGTTGGTGCTATTTAAATCCTGTATAACAGTAAGAAGAATCATTTCTGGTGATGTGTATGTAGTTGGAAGCCTTGTGTCAAGTTCATGAAACAAGGGCAACATTTTAATTCTTAGCACCGACACCAGCAACAAACTCATGTCGTTCTTTGCAACACTTTTACTGCCTGTTGCAATTGTTGCGGCAAATTCATAAAGAAACACCATTACATCAGTGATAAAGAAAGCAGAGGCAAATAAGACATTTTCCATGTTGGAGTAAACTATAGTATTGTGTTGCATCTTTGAGACAATTCTGCATCAGATTCATGTACACCTTACCGGAACATAGATGAATCTGTCGCAATTGTCGCCTTTCTGCAAGACAGATTTCTAATAAGTGCACTCTTCATGAATTTCATAGACTGTGTTTTCAATGTTATGGGGAACAGTTCCCATAAGGAGCAGATTTCACATTTTCCTGCTAAATAGAACTCCTCACTCTAGGCAGACAGATCCTGGTAATACAAGCTGCACCAGAAACAAAGGGCTATCTGTTTTCAACGTATGGCAACAAGACACGAAACTACATCTTCTGTTTACAAAAACCTCAAGGTCTTCCTATAATCCCTCATCACAGTCCAGCCTCCTTCTACTGAAAGGTGGACCTGGAGCAACAAACATTCTAGACACATTGATACATTTCACACTTACCATGGCAAACTGTGCTGTTGTAGCTTAGAAGGAAGAGTAGATTGGACATCAAATAATGGAAAGCATTCAGATAGCCACCAAATGTAGTAAAGTAAGATCTGAGCGACTGAAACTAATTTCTTCCTCTAAGGCTATTCCCAGCTCTTAAAGAATCCTTTTCTTCTATTTACTGGCAAACAAATGAATTTTGCTCCCTTCTTCACAAAGCCTAGTTTAGCACGCAAAGGAGTCGGATGACACAGCGAAGAGCTAGCTTCAAGTTTTCATGTCCTCGCTGGTTGTGTACCTGAGTCTCGTTGAATGACAAGGGTTAACTAGGTGTGATCAAGGTGGGTGTGCCAACAAACTTCCTGACAAAGCTTCATGGACAAGTACAGAGTCGTCATTTGGCAGAAGATGTAGAATGTGCCTAACCTAATTACTGGGTTCGGAGTGGAGCTATCGAAAAAATTAAATGACTTCATTTCTAGAAGTGGAACTCCACTGGAAGTGCTGATGTCAGTGATATCCCTGCAGGATCATTACTTGTATGTAAAGCATGTGCACATGATACTTCCTATAAATTATATCATCGAAGGTTACAAATTGTGACACTATCGGGGTGACTCAATTAGGCAGTTGTGACACATTTTCTGGCAGTATGTATGCACTCAGAAACTTCGGGCCAAATTAATGTGTTTGCAAATCCTTACATATACCCAGTGAAGTGACTGGCCTCAAGGGATACACAGAAATGAAACAAATCCTCCTGCATAAGTTGTACCTGGTTACCTATAGCCATATTTCCCCTATAACCATTCAAAGTGCAGAATTTACACAGGATCTCTCAGCTCTGAAAAGCAGGGGGTGGGGAGCTAAAGTTACATTCAGTGAGGAGAGCTCTGAGAGCCGATTGGCACACAGCAACAGAATTGTGTCTGTCAATCACAGGTTGTGCCCTCCTGTCACCATTTTTCTCTTGGTGTCAAGTAAACTTGTCAGAAAAGACTCATGCTTATAGCAAAGGAATGAGGCAGCAGACAGAAACAACCGGAACACACCATAGAGGGATATGCTTTGCTCATAATTCACGCCTGAGGTTTACAAACACTTTAAAGAAAACCATGTAACATTTTCAATGTTTGTACCAACACATGCTAGAAATTCAAGTAATTCTTATTTCTGACACTTTTCTTGTATGGTGCTATTGTTGAGTAATATAAAGAAATACTGCCATCTTAGCATTAAGGAAAGAAGAGGTGAACAAGACCTCATCCATGTTGGAGTAAATTGTTGATTGCATCTCACATGTAGTTGATGGGGGAGATTTACTAAATCTGGAGCGTGCAAAACTCTGCATAGAAACCAATCCGCTGCCTGGTTTTATTGTCAAAGTGTTACTAAACCCAGGACCCTGCATTCACTATATCTGGTCTCCCAGAGTACACACAACATGGAAGTGCAATTATTTTTGTAAATATAAACTTCTAAATACCTTTTCTGTGCAGCAGTTAGAGCAGTCTTGTGACTTCAGCAGAGCACTGGTTAAAGCTTGTAGGAGGGGTTTTCTTTCTGCTCTAGGAGGATGCAAAACCCCTGACCTATGTCTGGACAGTGCTGATTGGCCCTGTGCTGATCACATGCACCCTCCCAAGAAAAATAAACCTCTCTAGCAATACACACTAAATGAGCATGTGCAGAAGGGCTACAGGTTCAGTCTGTCTTAACAGGTAGACATTTGTACAAAAGAAGGGGCAGAGAAGTCAGGATCAAACAGCCTTGTTACACAATGCAGAGGATTAACCCCTTAGGTTCCACAGTGAGTATAACAAGCATGCTCTACTGCATATACAGACTGATTTTACGGTTGTGGGTTTAATAACACTTTAATTGAACAAGCTGAAGCTAGCAACTTATTGGCTACCATCCACAGATGCACCAGATTCTGAGTGCTCCAGTTTTGGTAAATCCCCCCCCCCCCCATTGTGTTGTATCTTCAAGACAATTTTGCAGCAAAATAGGTTTTCTAGTTCCTCTGGAACTGATAACTTATAGGCTTCTATTATTCCCCAAACTCCTCAAAATAGCTTCTCTGCCTGTAAAACTCTTGCAGAAGAAACAGAACAAATTCAAACACACCTTGTCAACATGTAAATGGTTTTAGTGCAAGTTCCACCATTTTTTGCACTATCGTGATTCAGTTTTCTAGGAGCTTGTTCACACTATCAGCTGTGACCTTCGTTTTTCCACACTGGATAAGCGCACATCACCGCTGTGACTAACGCGGTGCCTGGCCCCTACCCTTCTCACCAACTCATGACAAAAGAGCCACCAATCTTATAGTGCACTGTCACTTGCGTAACAATGCCACTTTCAGTTGCGCCCTGCACAAAGATTTTATAGCTGGTGGGACCACAATTTAGGTGCCAGCAGCCTGAGAGCAATTGTCACTGAGTTAGGTTAATTAGCAACTAACCCTTCAAACTCCACACTGCCATCAGATAGCTTTGGGCCTATCAACCCTTCACAATGTTAGCAAGAACAAATGTGAACAATAAACGTCTGTAACACACACTGTCACCACAGACAGGTATATTCAGAGCATTTTTCAAGAGACAAGGATTTAAAAGCCTTAGAGATAGTTTTAACATTTTTCAAAATAGGGTTTATTAATGAAAAGGTCAAATGATGCAGTTAAATTATTGACAGAAAAGGTATGTTACAAAAGACGTAAACAGAACGATACGCAATAGAAAAATAAAAGGAGGTGAAAATGGAGAATACTTGCAAAGTCCTGGTTTTAGCAGAGTCCAATTGTCCAAGCAAAAAATGTTGCCATGAATCTCATTTTAACATCAACCAAGGAACACCCAAGAGAGCCACGGCAACGTTTTTTGCTTGGACAGTAAGTATAAAGATCCTCCAAAAATTACAGGGCACCAAGTAGTCTAATCTATTCTTGTCCACTAGAACTCCTTCATCACACTTGCTTTTAACAAATGGATTTGATAAGTAGGTAGCTCTCAAATGGAGAACGCGTTTTTCTGTCATATACAAGAAAACATCCAATATGTTGGAGGATTTTGGCAAAGCATTTAGCCGGATCCCCTGGAACGCTCTGAAATTCTTATACACAAAGACTGATACTGCACAGATCTTTATGTTGACCCCTTACCACAGGGGAGCCCAATAGATACAGCAAATCTTCACATGATTGCTACCATTCCACAATTTTCTGTATTGTTGTCATTTCATTGCTACTTTCTTTGACATTTTGCTACATAACATCAAATCCCATGTCTTCCCCTAGATCTCATGCACATGGGCACAGTAGGCTGTACACTGTCACATCTAACATCATGAACATTCATCCCTGTACACATGAAACATTATATGCACAGTCACAGTGTCTACTAGCCTATCAATGACGTTGTCTGCGGCTGTACATCTGTGATCCTCCTTCCTGACAGTGTACAGCCCTCTGTGCCTGTGTGCATGAACCCTTAAAGTGTTACTAAACCCACAACAGTAAAATCAGTCTGTATATGCAGTAAAGCATGCTTGTTATATTCACTATGGAACCTAAGGGGTTAATCCTCTGCCTTGTGTAAAAAGGCTGTTTGATCCTGATTTCTTTGCCCCTCCTCTTGTTGAAAAGACCACCTGATACAGACTGAACCCATGGTCACATGCACATGCTCAGTTTGGTGTGTATTGCTAGAGAGGTTTTTTTTTTCTTGGGAGGCTGCATGTGATCAGCACAGGGCCAATCAGCACTTTCCAGACAGAGGTCAGGGGTTTTGCATCCTCCTAGAGCAGAAAGAAAACTCCTACAAGCTTTAACCAGTGCTCTGCTGAAGTCACAAGACTGCTATAACTGCTGATGAGAAAAGGTATTTAGCAGTTTATATTTACTAAAATAATTGCATTTCCATATTCTTTGTCCTGTGGGAGACCAGATATAGTGAATGCAGGGTCCGGGGTTTAGTAGCACTTTACTAGTTCCATGAATATCATGCTAATCTAATGGCTTTAAAAGAGAAGTATGACTTTAATTTTTTTTTACCCAATTATGTTTACCTAGGTGTATGCAGCATTGGTATCATTCTGCATCTGTCCTAGGCTGTCACATGACAGCTGATCGCTGAGTTCTCACAGCAACTCTGAGCAGAGAGTGGTGACTGTCAGTCACTGCTCTCTGCTCTGCCACACCCCCCTCCCCCACCCCGCGCTCACTGAAGTGCTGGGCTGTGGAAGGGGAGGGAGCAGCTGACTCAGCGGCAATCAGCCTGAGCCACGAGCCGCTCCAGACTCTGAGGTGGATCCCAACTTTAAAGTCAGGATCTTTCCCCAGCCTAGACTGGATGAGTGACTTCAGCCTGCTGTCAGCTGAAAATGTGTCACAGGAGTGCAGAACAAACTGCACTCCTGTGATTCACAGGAGAAGTACATCCAAAAGAGCTGTGGTTGGACTTCTCCTTTAGAACTTTCTAAAGCTGTTTTTTTTTCCATCAGCCAACCAGCTGAAATATATATATATATATATATATATATATATATATATATATATATATATATATACACACACATATATATATATATATAACTCCAAAAGATTCCTCAATCCATACAAACAAGAGGGAGGAATCCCCCCTGCTGGGGCATTGTATTATACTGACCCCGCTGCTGTCAGAATACACTGATCAGCGGCTGCAGATCACTTACTGCAACTGATGATCAATAAAAATTTCATAAAAACATATCCCTCTGACAAAAGATGATTGTACAAATGACTTCCTTTGAGCAGGGATGATCATGCACTGAGTAAAATGGAATAGGTATGCAGATTAGTGACATTGCCTTAAGGCTACTTTCACACTGATCCGCTGCAAAAACGCATAGGCGTTTTTACCGCACCTTTGTCACGCTTTCTGAGCAGTTTTTAAAGGACACATAACTTAAAAGCTGCAGCAAAACGCTTCTCAGGGGCGTTTTTGAGGAGTTTTTCAGGTGTTTTTCATTTATTTCAATAGGAAGAGGCGTTTTTGGGGCATTGCGCTTCTGTTTCGGTGTAAAAACTTCTGCTTGCAGCACCTTTGGAACATGTTTGTTCAGTTAAAAAAAACACCTCAAAACCTCTTCCAAGAAGCATTTTTGGTGCAGTTTTTAAGTCACGTGTCCTTTAAAAAATGCTCAGGAAGCATGGCAAAAGCACAGTAAAAACACCTATGTGTTTTTTTAGTGGATCAGTGTGAAAGTAGCCTTACTCTAAATTTACGGATTCTGCAGTATCCCGCGGTAAAATGCATGTCACACATGACTGTAGAAGCACACTACAATTCATATTCCATGCATTCCAGTGACCTATGTTAAGAAAAAAAGATACAGGTCTGTTTTTTTTTCTCCAGTGTCATGTATTTTATATAAATGGGCTGCTTTATTGCAACGTACTTTATATATGTGTGTTATGGTGTGTGCTGTGTGTCATGCTTTGCAGCCTACTATATAGTGTGTTGGGGAGTCCTTCATAATGAATAGCACCACACATACAGCAGGTACATTTAGGTGCAGTAATGCACACATTTTACTATGCATTGCTTCAACACACAAGTGAGTTAGCTTTTTATCTCTTCTAGTAAAGTTGAGATAAATATAGCTTTGTTTTACTGATTACAGACATTATAGGGAATCTCCCCTACACACATTTGGCAGTGCACCTGCTGCAAAGGTCTGATTACATGTTGCTGTATGATCACATTTTCCCCATCTATGGCCACCTTTATTTGATCTGACACTGATAGATAATGGATGTCTCATCAGCTGATTAAATCATAGAATATCAATGAGGCTTGAGTAAATATTGTGTCATTGTTTTCTCTAAGGTTAAATGTACAACGAAGCCGGTTTTATTGGTAGGATATTAGTCAGGTGCTTGTTGTAATACTGTCACATAGGCCACTGACATGTTAGGCAACTTCTTCTTAAAGGGACAATATTGTATTCAGATAACTGTGAAAGTTTCATACGTGTAACAATAGAATTCAGTAGAATTCCTTTTTTAGTCTACATACCTTCTTCATACTTTTCTCCACAGTTACATGCAGACCAAGCTGTCCAGCAAAATTGTCCATAGCAGGGGTTGGAACAAACTACGCTCACCGGACACTTTATTAGGTACACCTGTTCAATTGCTTGGTAACACAAATTGTTAATCAGCCAACCACATGGCAGCAACTCAGTGCATGTAGGCATGTAGATGTGGTGAAGACGACTTGCTGAAGTTTGAACCAAGAATCAAAATAGGGAATAAAGGGGATTTAAGTGGCTTTGAACATGGCATGATTGTTGGTGCCAGATGGGCTGGTCTGAGTATTTAAAAAACTGCTGATCTACTCGGATTTTCACGCACAACCATCTCTAAGGTTTGCAGAGAATGGTCCAAAAAAGAGAAAATATCCAACGAGCGGCAGTTGTGTGGACAAAAATACCTTGTTGATGTCAGAGGTCAGAGGAGAATGGGCATACTGGTTGCTGCAACATTCAGATGGTAGGTTCTGAATTTGGCATAAACAATAAGAAAGCATGGATCCATCCTGCCTTGTATCAACGGTTCAGGCTGCTGGTGGAATGGTTTGGGGGATATTTTCTTGGCACTAGCAAGGTGCACCTAATAAAGTGGCCACTGAGTGTCACCCTGTGTATGAACTGATGCAGCAGCAATTAATAAAATGTGAACAATGGGAATAAAAGCTGAGAGTTGCAAGTACCCCTGAAATGATATAAGTTGTTCAAACCACTGATACTCAATGATAGATGGCTGTTCTGATCCGTGCATTGAACCAGAATACGTGTAAACTCTGGAATGTGCTTGGAGATGCATATAGATCCATGTAGCCAGCCACCTGTATTGATCTGAACAGGTTGTCTGCACAGAACACTTGTCCATTCTGCACAGCTAAAGATGGCCCTTCACACGGGTGTCAGGGATGTTGGATTCCCATCATCCGACGCCCGGGACATGTAGTTCTGGGTGCCAGGCAGGTAGTTGTTTTCTTCCTTTAGCCCTGCTACGGGCAAACAGCAGGGCTCACCTGTCAGGTGGAAGCATTCAGTGGCAGCGCTGCCACCGATTGCTTCCACACAGTGCCAGCCTCCACGCCCACATTACATTCAGTGGAGCACAGGGGAGACGTGCAGGGTCTTTGAGACCTTGGATGTCTCTAAAAGAACCTGTCACCAAAAATCATCACATAGGGGACTTTGTCCCCTATGTAATGAAAAAAAATTTATTAATTGTAAAAAAATGAAAGTTACACCAAAGAACATATCATCCCCCACAAAAAAATATTGAGGCCCCCACATATACGCACGTACAAATGTAAAAGCACACGTTGGGGCGCTTACGCATGAAACCATCGATTGTGATACACATTACATATCGCCGTGCACGCCAGATATAAAGTATAAAGTATAATCCCTGACCCCCCCCCCCCCTTTTCCTGATGAGCAGCCAATCATTGTTAATAACATTGCAAGGTCTCTCCCCTCCCTGCTAGTCCCCGGGGGCGGGGCTGAAGAGAGGCAGGGAGGGGAGGAGGAGATAAACAGCGCAATGGTAAAAATATCAAACGTTTAAGTCGCCATAAAGCCTCTTTTGTTTTTAAAAGCCCCAAACATTCCTAAAATCACCTCCAATTTAAATACGGTTTTGGTTAAATTTTTTTTTTTTTTAATCTGGACAAGTAGATTGTCATGAGGGACAAGTAGATTGGGGCTCCAATTTAGTCCCCAGACAAGTAGTTTTCTAAAACATTTCCACACTCCTGGGTATACGGGTTGGTATGCTCATGAAGCCATACAGTTTGGCCATTATGTAAATGTGGAGAAAAATATAAATTAAAAAACGTGAAATTAAAAAAAGGAATTCGTATATAGAATGATCCCACTGTATGTATAAGGCCCCTTTCATGCGAAGGGTCAGATTTGGTCTGCCTGTCAGTTTTTCAAGCAGACCTGATTGGACCCTCCATTCACCCCTATGGACTGGAGGGTGTAAATGGACTTCCATCTGTTTACACCTGCCTACCTGCAGTCCGATCCGGTCAGACAAAAAAGGTGAAAGGGGATCTATGCAGATCAGAGGGCAGTCAGGTTTAAACGGACAATGGAGTCCACCCTGTGTGAAAGGGGACTTAAAACATAGACTACAATAGCTTTCACCATACTGATCCTTTATAACCTTAGTATATGTACAGTATACTGTATGCTATAGACCCTATTGTATGATCATCAGCTGCTGAAAACATTTCTGACTAGTTAGTCATGGTCAATAACAAGCTACATTTCCAGTGCTGTCATTCATACTTCTTTGGACAACTGCAGGTTACAACACAATGGTGGTGACGTCAGTTGCTTTAGGCCTTTTGAACTGAAAAGCAGAATATTTTCAGAGTATGCAGTTCAAAGAAAGACTATAATGGTTAGCTGTCAATTGTAACAAAACATTTTTTGAAAAGTTTACAAATTTCTAAATTGATGTATTATGATTTTTTCATTTTCAAATCTTTATTTTTGAAACATATAACAGGATCTATACATGAAAAATGCTAGGATTTCTAAGAAAGCTCAGCATTACCTTTATGCTTTCTGGCGGAGTGTGTTAACCCATTAGTTAAAATATGGTGTTTCTGCTCATGAGGGGGCACATTTAGCACAAGAGCTGAACTGCTGCCCTATGAGACCTGCTGGGAGTCAGTAGGATGCAAATGGTAATATTGATTTATAGATAGTACCTTTAGACGACAAGTTGGTTGGTTCTGAAATATTTGGTGGATTTCTCTTTGTTTGGTGCAGAGAAAAAAAAAAGTACAGCACTACACTACGTAATACAGCTAGTTAAAAGGGTATGGATGGCATTTGCTCTAATTAAAATACAAATGGAGCCAGTTTTGCTTGTATTGATGGGAGAGGGCTCAGCTATATATGAGATCTGTCTGGAAAAATTTCAGCCATTGTTAACCACTTCCCCTCCAGAAGATTTACCCCATGACACTGGTTGGGAGGGGGCTAACATCTAGGACAATCAAAGGGTTAAATGTATGCCTAGCACTAGGTGGTGCTTGTACTAAGGGAAGTGAAGGATCATGTTCACAGCTTTGCAGGGACACACGATCCTTCACTTCCCCACCTGTCAGAACAGAGCTCTGCCTTGTTTACATAGTTCTTTCTCCTGCCTGATGATCGCCAGGTGCTGAAGAACATCCATTCACCACAACTCGCACATTGGCTGCTGCTGTGAGTGTTCAAAGCAGAAGCGAGCTGCCAGTGGCACGCATGCTCCTCCTATGGCAGAAGTGCAAAATCATGTATATATAAGTGATTTTTCACAGGAGGACCACCCTCTTAGCAGTAAAACTGCTATAGGGCAGTCTTCAAATGGTAAAGCACGACATTGAAATATGCTGGCAGCCAAGGAGAGTTGACTGGAATGCCCATGGGGTGAACAATGATGATTTCACTGTACAAGTGAGTGGGAGCGCTAGACAATTTTGAGTGAGCATGTTTACTGTGTGGCTGTTGCATTCAAAATTACTGAGTGACTAGAATCTGCATAAAATTTTGTGTTAAGCTTTAACATTCTTCCACGGAAACTATTCGGATGATTCAGAAGGCTTTTGGGGATGATGCAATAAGTGCAGCACAAATAAAAGAGTGGCATAAACACTTAAAAGATGGTCGAGAATCTGCTGAATTTGATCCATGTTCTGGAACTTTTGGCTTTTCCCAAAATAACATCACCTTTGCAAGGGAAGAGATTACAGGCCATCAATGAGATTCAGGAAAATACGACGAGCCAACTGATGGTGATTCCAACAAAGGACTTAGCAGAGTGTTTTTAGCAGTGGAAACAATGCTGGGAGAACTGTGTGAGGTCCCAAGGTGCCTACTTTGAAGGGAACTGAGGCATCATTGTCCTATGTACAATGTTTCTTGTATCTTCTTCAATAAATGTCTCCATTTTTCATATTACATGGCTGGATACTTTCTGGACAGACGTTGTATACCTATGGGAGCACAACCTTTTTGGTTTTGCTCCTTTTAGGCCAGTCTATCCCATCTATCATCTGTGCCTAGACTGGAAGGAGCAAGCTGTGAAAATGATGTCATTAGTCTGTTTCAAGCAAGAAGAAGCATTTACTTTCTACCACAGTAATCAAACTGACTGCAGCATAATCCAGGGAGTGTTTTGTATGAGACAACAGCTACATGCATCATTCTAGAAAACAAAGCCTACTTATAGGCATCTACATTTACACGACTGTGTCCTGTAGGAGAAAAGATTCCAGAGGGTACTTGATGATCCCTGATCTGGCTTAAACAAATATGATGTCAGTCTTTTGGGGAAAGAGTAAGATATAGTAAGTTAAGGCAGTGTCTCTACAACTCTTTCTCCTCCTCCTCTTTTTTTTTTTCCTCCATCAGCCCCTTCTTCTCCATCATTTGATAATCTCCGATGATTTCCAATACCATCTCTATGCCAATGACACCAAAATCTCTTTACTACCCAGCTCACCCCTTCAGACCTCTTGCACATTACTAAGCTACTAACATATCAGTATGGATATTACATTACTTCCTAAGACTCAACATTTCCAAACCTGGGCTCAAAACACTTTAAAGGAAACCGGTGTAGAAAGAGTGGTGTAGGCTGCCACTGTCAATTCCTTATTGACATAGTGGGGAAAATAATTAAATGATCCCCTGCAGAGTTTGTAAGTTTTCCTACTTACAAAGAAATGAAGGGTCTATCATTTATAATTATAGGTGTATTTTAAATGATAGAGACAGAATATCAACCAAAAATCCAGAAAAAAAAAAACCACATGATACAAATGCTACAAATTGAGTTGCAGTTCAGTGAGCAAAATAAGTATTTGATCCCGAAGCAAAACATGACTTAGTACTTGGTGAAGAAACCCTTGTTGGTAAGCCCAGAGGTAAGACGCTTCTTGAAGTTGGTTACCAAGTTTGCACACATCTCAGGAGAGATTTTAGTCCACTTTTCTTTACAGATCTTCTCTAAATCCTTAAGGCTGTTTCTTGGCTGTTTGGCAACTCAAAATTTCAGCTCCCTCCAAATTTTCAGGTATGGAGCTAGTCCACTCCATGACTTTAATGTGCTTCTTCAGCCACTAATTTGTTGCCATGGCAGTATGTTTTGAGTCATTGTCATGCTGGAATACCCATCCATGACCCATCTTCAGTGTTCTGGCTGAGGGAAAAAAGTTCTCATCCAAGATTTTAAAATATATGGCCCCGTCCATTGGTCCCTCAGTGCGGCAAAGTCAGCCTGTACCTTTAGCATAGAAACGGTTCCAAAGCATAATGTTTCCACCTCTGTGCTTGACTGTAGGTATGGTGTTCTTAGGGTCATAGTCAGATTTTTTCTTCCTCCAAACACGGCGAGATGAGTGAATGCAAAAAATCTCAATGTTTCATCTGACCATAGCACTTTCTCCCAATCCTTCTCTGAATCATTTAGATTGACATTCATTGACAAATTTCAGACAGGCCTGTACATGTGCCTTCTTGAGGAGGGGGACCTTGCTGGTGCTGCAGGATTTGAATCCATGGTGGCATATTGTGTTACCAATGGTTTGTTTGGTGACTGTGGTCCCAACTGCCTTGAGATAATTCACAAGCTCCTCCCGTGTAGTACTGGGCTGATCCTTCACTTTTCTCATGATCACCCTTACCCCATGAGGTGAAATCTTGCAAGGAGCTCCAGACTGAGGGTGATTGATGGTTATTTTGTATTTCTTTAATTTGTGAATATTCACATCAACAGTTGTCTCTTTCTCACCAAGCTTCTTGCTGATGGTCTTGTAGCCCATTCCAGCCTTGTGCAGGTCTACAATCTTGTCCCTGATGTCCTTTGACAGCTCTTTGGTCTTGCCCATGATGGTGATGAGATTTGAATGGAAGAAAAAGATTCTATGGACAGGTGTCTTTTATACACATAATGAGTTGTGGTTAGGAGCACCTTCTTAAATTGACAGGACTAATCTGTGTACCACATGAGCACATAGCCAGTCTGTGGAAGCCAGAATTATTGTTGTAAGTGGGAAAAACGTACAAAATCTGCAGGGGATCATATAATAATTATTTTCCCCACTGTACCAGTTTATTAGGTACACCTGTTCAATTGCTTGGTAACACAAATTGCCAATCAGCCAATCATATGACAGCAAATCAATGTATTTAGGCATCTAGACGTGGTGAAGACGACTTGCTGAAGTTTAAACCACGCATAAAAATGAGGAAGAAAGGGGATTTAAGTGACTTTGAATGTGCCATGGTTGTTGGTGCCAGATGAGCTGGTCTGAGTATTTAAAAAACTGCTGATCTACTGGGATTTTCACACACAACCATCTAGATGGTTTGCAGAGAATGGTCCGAAAAAGAGAAAATATCCAGTGAGCGGCAGTTGTGGGGACAAAAATGCCTTCTTGATGTCAGAGGAGAATGGGTAGGTGGGTTGCTGTGACATTCAGATGGTAGGGTCAGAATTTAGCATAAACACCACAACAGCATGAATTCACCCTTCCTTGTATCAACGGTTCAGGCTGGTGGTGTACCTAATAAAGTGGCCGTTGAGTGTACTTGCATTATGTCACTGACTGCAATAAATGAAGCCACTAATACAGTTCTTGTGTGAAATTTACTTGTGAGCCACTGAAGGATGCAAATATCTGTGTGTATATAAACAATATGTCGCAGGCGTCCTTGCTCATCCTCACGTGGTGTGCGTCAGTAAGATAGCAATAAAAGTATTGGGTGTCGTGCTCTATTTATTGTTTTAAAATTAAAAGAATTATTATTTAAACCAATGTGTGTTAATCTCTCTTAATTATCACCGTGAATAAACATTTGTGCACCTTGTGCCAATAAAATAAATAAAAAACAAAATAATTGTAAATAAAAATAATAATAGTGATTACAAATTAAAAAAAACAAACTATAACTTTAATTTAAGGATGAATAGTCCCATATGCACTGAGATGATATCAAATTCCTTATAAGTTCAGCAGAAGAATGAATGCAGTATACTCTCCTTTGTAATGGCATATACTGTATAGCTGCAATGGTTAACAATAGAAGCTGCACTGTAAATCACTGTGGTAAACGAGGTCTCTCCTTCCCCAGCACTCTCCTTAATCCAGTTCTCCTCCCATGGATCATAAGGGAAATAAAAAGAGGTACATAGTGTCTTATCGGGGGTAAAAGACTTTAATGTGTGCTAGTAAAACACTCACATGAAATTAAAATGAAATGCGCTTTTCATATACAGTATATAACCGCGGGTAGCGGTGAGACCAGCCTTGTTGGTGTGCCTGAGCACACTGTCAATACTCGCCGTGTCTGAATGCGGATGCGTGGTGACGTCACTGCCACTAAATCACCAAGAGAGCCAGGGACCTAGCATTATGACAAGAAAATGAGAAAAAGCAACCTACGTATTTCAGTACAGGAATCTTTCAGAGTGACCTACTAATGCTATTCAAGTATATATTTATAACTCAAAAAAGGGTGTTGCTCGCCGCCTCCTCCAAATTCCATTTTTTTGCTGCTGTGATCTGACTTCCTGATAGGTGAATATGTTGGTTCTCCATGGTCCCACTGTATGTAAGAACATAGTCACCCTATCTTGCTTGCTCCCAAGATGGACTAGGGACTATGGACAATGGGATTTGTAGTGTGCATACAACAGTGCACATGACTCCAACTAACATGCATTGCTTGTTCCAAACAAGGAAGTGAGGGGGGCAGGGAAAGGTTTGGGAGCTCACTAAGCACCTTACAAGGAGGCAGAAGAACACAGTAAGTGTTTCATGAAAAATAAATTACAGGGCCATTAGTATTATTTTTGGAGAATAAGGATATTGTTTAGTGTCACTCCAGGTCCTCATTGCAGATGCACAAGTTATAAATAAATATGGCAGTTTCCAGGTTTCTGGAAAAAAAATTAACTGAAGCCCATACGGCATCTGTCCTTCTGCCCAGCTGCCACCCCCCCTTTTCTTGCACTCGGCAGAAATTCCTGTTTGTCTAAATCAGGGGTTCTTAACCTGGGATCCTTAGACCCCTAAGTGGTCTATGGATGGATTTCAGGGGTCCGTTAGGGCCAAAAAGAAACAACATTTACATTCACTATACAGCCCTCTCCTTTGTCCCAATCAATGGTGTCCCATTGAAAGAAATTAAAGAAAAATGCACCTGCCACTTCTGATAGAGCCAACAGCTAAGTGTCTCTTACTCTTTGTTGGCCCATGTTTACCTTTTAAATTTGTATCATTGTTTTCTGCACAACCGCCATCGCTAAGTATCATTTTTTAGTAGTAGTAGTAATAGTAGTAGTGGTAGTAGTAGAAGATTTGAGCAAAATTAAAATGGTTGTAATTTGCACAAGATGGTTGTATTTCATTTATGTAATGAATGGCCATTACTTTTTGAATGAAAAAGAGTGAGTTTTTTGCCAAGATTGTATTTTATTCAAACTTTGTGCATGTCATATACTGTATGTCTGTGGCAATCATATTTCCATAAAATAAAGTTCATATATTCATTGCATGCTGCCGGTTATTATTATACAGTATTTATATAGCGCCAAAAGGTTTGCTCAGCGCTGTACATTATAGTGGGGGACATGAGACAATACAGAAACAAAACAGTACACGAGGGGTTCGAGGGCCCTGCTCTTTGGAGCTTACAATCTAGGAGGGAGGGGATAGTGGTACAGGAGGAAGTGGCTGTGGGGGATGGAGTGGTAGGAGGAGTGGAGGAGATCAGCTGTTAAGTGAGGGTGGGGTAGGCTTCCCTGAAGAGATGGATTTTCAGGGTGCGCCTAAAGGTGAGGAGGGTAGGTGGCAGTCTGATGGGTTGGGGTAGTGAGTTCCAGAGGATGGGGAAAGTCCTGGAGAAGTCCTGCAGTCGGGCGTGGGAGGAGGAGACCAGGGAACTAGAAAGAGGAGGTCTTGTGAGGAGCGAAGAGTACGGGTTGGGCGGTATTTGGGTATCAGGTCGGTGAGGTAGTTATCAACAGTAGGTAACTCAAAAATGTACTGTCCTTGTCATTTGCCATGCGTTAGCCTGGAATCATAAAGTAATGTTGTCTTTATTCTAAAAACTGCTATTCCTGGCAGGTGCCAGGAAAGGGAAATTGTGGTAAGAATTCTGAAGTCTAATCTCCACACTCCCAAGTAAGGAAGATCAGCAAAGGCAAGACAAGTCCAGCCTAGATGGCAGCCAAGCCTCCCTTCATAGATACAGCAGGGAAGCTAGAGTAGCCACCCAGGGAGTATCATTCATGCTTGCCAGCTGTAAATAATGGAAAACCAACCTGGAAAAAGAAAACGGATGCAGCCACCACATTACGACTGCTTAGCTGCAATATATTTATATATGGTTTTGCAAATTAATGTAAATGTGATGCCTTATTAGCACAATTTCCAAAAATTATTTTCACAAGGCTTCCTAAGTGTCATTGTCAGTCTTACTAGCATATTTTTAGCTTGTTGTCTATTTACATTAGTAGGTATAAATGCAAATACAAACGTAATAAAAAGGTGTGTTGATATTTTACAACCCACATATATAACAATAAATCTTTATGTCACATTACAGGTTTGTGGGTAACAAACCTGTAATTTTGTGCCCTATTTTATTTTGTCTGTGCGAAAATAAAAAAATAAACACATGCACAATCAGGGTTATATAAGGTGTCACTTGCCAGGCTATGGGATATTGGGATCTACAAATTAATAAATATACAGTAGATGGGTGGATAGTTAAAGTGATACTAAACCCAGGACCCGGCATTCACTATATCTGGTCTCCCACAGTACACGTAACATTGAAATGCAATTATTTTAGTAAATATAAACTGCTAAATACGTTTTCTCATCAGCAGTTAGAGCAGTCTTGTGACTTCAGCTGAGCACTGGTTAAAGCTTGAAGGAGGAGATTTGTTTCTGCTTTAGGAGGATGCAAAACCCCTGACTTCTGTCCAACCAGTGCTGATTGGCCCTGTGCTGATCACATGCACTCTCCCAAGAAAAAAAAAAACCTCTAGCAATACACACTAAACTGAGCTTGGGCATAAGGGCTACTGGTTCAGTCTGTCTTATCAGCGTGGACATTTGAGCAAGAGGAGGGGCAGAGAAGTCAGGATCCAACAGCCCTTTTACACAATGCAGAGGATTAACCCCTTAGGTTCCACAGTGAGTATAACAAGCATGCTTTACTGCATATACAGACTGATTTTACTGTTGTGGGTTCAGTAACACTTTAAATAGGATACATTAGAAGTTCAAGTACCGATACAGATTAGAGGACAAAGAGGGGATATTAGGTGCTAACGAACACCTTCCTCTCCTGGTCCATACAAATGCTTACACTTCATCCACATGACCTTTGCACACCTGTGGGACACCATTTCGCAGAACCGGACCACACTTTGGGAGACCTCAATATTTTATTTCTTAAAGGAAATTTCAAATCCATTCAGGAAAGAAAAACTTTTGAACTAAGAATGATAATTCTATTTGACACAAGAGATAACGGCCTTAATTTGGACATGGGATTCCCCAACCATTATCCAACAGTTTTATGACTATCAGCTCAAGCATGACTGCCTCTGCTAGTGTTGTCTCCCCCCCCCCCCCAGACTTTGCTTTTGCTGTGTCTTTTCTGTTTTTTTTTTTTTTTCCCCATCCCCTACATCTCTTCTATCATTCTGCTAAATCTTTGTTTCAGTACTGCTTAGACCTGAAGTAGGGGACATTCCCCGAAATCTTGTCCTCAAAATTGTATGTTGGTGCAAATGAAAAAAAAGTATCACGGACTGTACTCAATTGTTCCATCCACATTAAACAAAATATTTACAGTCAGGTCCATAAATATTGGGACACAATTCTAACATTTTTGGCTCTACACAACACCACAATGGATTTGAAATGAAACAAACTTTTATCTGCTCATTGTAATTGGGATAATGAGGGAATAACACACACCTGGCCATGGAACAGCTGAGAAGCCAATTGTCCCATTACTTTTGGTCCCTTAACAAGTGGCACATATGCAAAGTGTTCTAATTCCTACACCGTTCACCTGATTTGGATGTAAATACCCTCAGATTAAAGCTGACAGTCTGCAGTTAAAGCACATCTTGTTCGTTTCATTTCAAATCCATTGTGGTGGTGTATAGAGCCAAAAATGTTAGAATTGTGTCAATGTTCCAATATTTATGGACCTGACTGTATATGAAGAACTAGATTAATTACAATATCTATGTACCTCCAAAGCTAAAGTTTCATTGTCCAAGATATAATGCAAAAAAAAAAAAGAAAACCTTTTTTCTAAATCTTTTACGGTGAGGTTTCCCGCTTTACGATGTGCATAATTATTATGTTTCTGTTCTGGACCAGTCCCCAGAGTTCAGGTGTGCCTGTTTTTCCTAGGAGAATATGCGTGGGATGCTTCATCTTTTGGCAGTACATCTACACTATTAACTGTGTGTCTTCCATATCCTGTTACATATTTGTAGGACATTGAAGCGTAAGTCTACTTTCAAAAATTAAACGCCCTCCCTAGCTCTTCTGACCTTAACTACCCAATTGCCCCCTCAGTTACTCACTTATATAAGTGGAAAAGCCACAACCTGCAACAATGTTTACATCCCATGGGCAAAATCTTCCCCAAGGTGGCTGTGCCTGCACAACTAATCTGCCTAGACTTGTATATGATACAAGGCTATCTACAGAGACTGGAGCCACGTACGAATAGAATTTTGCAGAAGGATATAAATATTGGAACAGGCCACAGCTATCCTTTTCATGTAATTAATCAGTTTTCAATGTGAGGACAGTGGGGGAAGGGTGGGGGGCTAGTTTTTGGTAGTTTAGGCAGAGAAGGTGGATAAGTGTAACTTTAAAGTAACTTGCCCTCCAGAGGATTTACTCCTCTTCCTGACCAGGCCATTTTTTGTGATACGGAGCTGCGTTACTTTAACTGACAATTGTGCGGTCATGCAACACTGTACATAAATTAAATTTTTGTCCTTTTTTCCCACAAATAGAGCTTTCTTTCGGTGGTATGTTATCACCTGTGTGTTTTTTATTTAAAAAAAGACTGAACATTTTGAAAAAAAACCCAATATTTTTTACTTTTTGCCATAAAACATATAAAGTAAAAAAAAAAATTTTTAAAAATAAAATTTTGTCATAAATTTAGGCCAAAATGTATTCTGCTAGATGTCTTTGTTAGAAAAAAATCCCAGTACATGTAAATTAATTGGTTTACATGAAAGGTATAGCGTCTACATATGGCGGTATATATACTGGAATTTAAATATTTTTTTTATACTAGTAATGGCAGCAATCAGCGACTTATAGTAGGGCTGTGGGACCCGCAGCGGGCATCTGACACTGGGGGGGAACTGATTAACTGCCACTGACATCACAGTGACACTAAGGCAATGTTCACACTAGCTCTGTCAGCAGGCGTCAGACAGGCATTTGGGAAGCATTTTTAACGCTTCTCAAACGCCTCTGAAAATTATGCACATGGCAGAACACAGTGCTGTTCACGCAGAAGTGTTAGCATTGCGTCGCGACAAAACTGACGCCTCTGGTCCAGTCAGGAGGAGTTGAAGCCTCCCATTCAAGTTTATGGTGCCGCTCCGCAAATGCCTGGCCGGTGTTTGCGGTGCGGTTGTGAGGCGTTTGTGAAGCGTTAATACCATTTAAACTTCATTATAGGTGTTTGTGGTGCAGTTTTAACGATTGGCAAATGCCTATCAACCGCCACAAAACTGCGCATAGGGCATTTTGGGAGCATTTGTGGAGCATTAAAAACACTTCACAAACGTCTGTCTAATGCTTGTCAAATGCTATAGGGGCGTTTGGCAAGAGTAAGAAATAAAGTCAAGTGTGAATGAGCCCTAATACAGTGATCAGTGCTAATATAAAGCACTGACACTGTACGAATGACACTGAGCAGGAAGGGGTTAACATCTGGGGCGAGCAAAGGGTTAACTGTGTGCTGTGTTTTACTACATGTGCTGTGTGTGTTCTACTTGGGAAAAATGCTGCTGTGTATTTCTCTGTGCAGAAAAATACACAGCAGTATGTTATTTCTGGCAGGAGAGAGACCTGTGTTGTTTACACACAGGTCTTTCCCCAGTCAGTGTTACTCAGCAATCGCCGGGTGGCGGCGGGAAATCTCTGGCCGCGACCTGGTGATTGACATCTGTAGTAATCAATGGCGGCACGGGGAATGCAAATCACGTATATATACACATGATTTTGCACAGCCCTGCCGCCCTGTAGCAGTAGTTCTATCATAGGAAGGCTGGCATTTTTTACAACAATAACAATTGTGTCATACTTACCTGCTATGTGCAGTGGTTTTGCATAGAGCAGTCCCGATACTCCTCTTCTCAGGTCCCCCACCAGCACTTCTGGCCCCTCCTTCCTGCCGATGCCCCCAGAGCATGCAGCTTGCTATGGGGGGCCCCAAATAGGCTCACTCCTGAGCCACTGCTCCGCATGTCCATTCACACACAAAGCCATGGCTCAGCCCTGCTCCCTCTCTATCCTCATTGACTCACTGGCTGTGACTGACAGCAGCAGAAGCCAATGGCTCCCGTTGCTGTCTCAGCCAATGAGGAGGGAGAGTCCCCAGAGAGCTGAGGCTCCCTTGCACATCGCTGGATCATGATGGGGTTCAGGTAAGTATAAGGGGGCTGGAACGGGGGCTCCAGCACACAAAAAAGTTTTTTTTACCTTTATGCATAGAATGCATGAAGGTAAAAAAAAACCTTCACCCTCTACAACCACTTTAATGAGAGTTCACTTCCCTTTTCAAGAATTTCATATGCCATGTGTTTTTTTTTCAAGTGACGCAACAATTTACATTTTTTTTTTTAGTTATGATGATGGTGATGTATCTGTTACGGGGGCGGACTGACAACTCATGGGGCCCCCAGGCAATAGGGGATCATGGGGCCCCTGTGTCCTTGCCCAAACTCAAAAAAGTTTATGAAAAAGGTACCAGGGGCATCTCATGGGGGCCCCCTACTGACCCCGGGCCCTCGGGCAGTGCCCGAGTTTCCAAATGGTCAGTCCGCCCCTGATCTGTTAATAATCATTTCAGAAAATCTGTTGCCAGTCAGAGATCTTGGAAGATATCCATTAATGGTACACTCCAATCAAAACTGAAAATGAACATCAAACGATGGAAAACAAATTACATCTGCAGCACATATCAATAGCATTAACACACCAGTTTTTGTTTTTCATTAGTTTTATTACCTATTGATCCTGCCAGCAGATCCATTATATTTTGCTGCTGATTCCAAACTGAAATTGCAGAGCAGCGTTGTCAACCTTTGTGACAGGGCAGTCCTAGATGGGCATGTGCTTTTAAATAGATTTTAAGCAAGAGATAAACAAATTAAAGCTCAACTCCAACTACAATTTAGCAGTTACAGAAACAGTTTTTTTTTTCGTGAAAATGTTTCAAGCCAGAGAACAAGATTATCATTTTAAAACTATTCTAAATGTATTCCTATGCCTCCAAATGCCACTTTTGCTGGAAGGAATTTGAAAACGAATGGACTTACTGGCAGTATCAACAGGTAATATAGCAACTGTGTTACAGTGGGACACAAAAAAAATAAAAACTGCTGTTAATGCTAGTGAGAGACAGCATTAAGTCTGTAATTTTTGATTTTACCCATAGTTATAATTTAAACCTTGAGATACATACAGGGACTTCCTTTGAGTAGGTCAGCTGTTTATCTAGACAGACCACCCATTGTCTTTAATTAATAACCTGACAACTCTGGAACATACATGATGGTGATGCTGGAACATCCTCCTTGAAAGCCTGACCTAAAAAATGTCAGTAGCAAGATAAATAGCTTTAGCAACTCACTGAGACTTTTCACTAGTTGCCTGCAATTACTGTTGAAGGCCAGCCATACATTATACTTATAGTGGGTTGATCAAAACAAAAAGTGCCAATTTCTCCATTAACACTCTCGTTGCTGATGTGGGAATGTCATGGTCTGCAGTCAGGCTTGGTGGCCAGTAGCAATAGTAGTAGTGATGCACCCACTGAACAGCTGGATGAGTACAGATGCAGGTCAACCCGACAGATGACACGGGCTCAACCAGGGTGTGGGAACCCTCCCTGCCAGTAGAATACAATGATCAATGTTGCCAGCTATAGCCAGAGGCACTGGTCATTCGGGAAACACCCAGAAGGCTGGTCGTACACAAATCAAATGATAATTCGACTTGCATAGATAGCCCATACATAGATCAAAAATTGGCTGGTCCCTGCTGAATCGGCTGAATTGTGATCCATGTATGGCTGGCTTAAATGTAGGTAGTCCATAATGAAGGATTCCTGGACCCTACCGTTGGCAAATATCTGCATCTGAGATTAGACACCTCTTACACATGATATAAGAGCAATCTTCAGAGTCCTAATGGTTAGAGACCAAATAGGAAGGAGAAATGAAGATATAAAATTTTTTCTCCATTCCATGTTTTTGATGCAGAAATTGCCAAAACTGTCCTTGCATTGTGCATTGTGACAATGTACATGGGAAATGAGGAATGCCTATTAGGATATTCTATTTACAAAACATAGATAACATTAACCAGTACATTATGATTGTTATTGTGGGTTGCCTAAATTGGAAAGCTTCAAGAATGTTAAGTGTAAGGTTTCTAAAAACTACAGTTAGAGTCATAGTTATACCCCACCAAAAAGATGTAAAGGTCAGTATGTTTCCACCTATTATCAGTTGGTCTATTCTAATTTGAAAACTTGTGCCGAAATAGGAAAACAAATTTGGTATAGATATTGTCTAAGGCAGTGGGAAGTGGGAAGAGGTGAAGGACTTGTCATACAAAACAGAGGCATTATCTAAGTGAGACCTATAGGCTACTCTCTGAAACAGAGACATAATAAAATACCTAATAACCCCATGATGAGTTATAAGAAAGAACCAAGTTAACAGTTTTCATAAAGCTCTTGGGGTGGGATTCTCACTAAAACAGAATATAGCCTTCGGTTTAGGCAATATCTGGTAAATCCACACTTCTATCATGCACTTAAAGTACACAAAAACCTCAGCAGTACAGTCAGATATCCCATGATAGCAGGAGTTCATAGTCTGACTTGCAACCTGTTCAGCTACATTGATTATAATCTCCAGCCATTAGTGCTGGAACTTCCAGCGTATGTACAAGATTCAGGGCATTTGTTGGGGATGCTTATCCTTTGATGTGCTGTACACACAGACCAAACACCACTTTGGGCTACAAGCGGTCCAGTACTTTCCAGTGGCGTCCCTAGGCAGGTGCGGGGGGTGCGTGTCGCACCGGGTGAAATCTATCGCATGGGGTGACACCGGACCCTCTCCAAGAGCGCCACGAAAATGAACGTTTTAAAGCAAGCCGAAAATCCCCGCAAGATGGATTGGATCTGATCCACTATGCTCCCCAATCCGCAGATCCAATCCATCTTGCGGGGATCGTCAGCCTGCAACCTATATGGGGTTAACTGAGCTAGGTAAGGCTGTGCAAGATCCAGGAATTGTCTGTAACCAGGAAATGCAGCCATGATAGCAGGGACCTTCTCCATCTGACATCACTTCTCAAGCATGTGCAGACCAGACTGGAGTTGAAAGATCAGTTAACCCCGTATAGGTTGCAAGCTGATGATCCAATCCATCTTGTGGGGGGCATCGTCGGAGGAGTGTTACCGCACTGAGTGACACCAACCCTAGGGACGTCCCTCGTACTTTCTAATTGAGTCTGGTTCTTTCAATTCTAACCAAGCAAGATTTATGTTAGAGGGTACGGAGCCTGTCCTTACGTAAAGCAACTTTTCATTTATTGGTGAATACTATATCTATACAGGCACACCCTGAGTTATGCCAATTTAATTATGGCATATTGAGAAAGATTTCACAACTGGGCCAATAACCATTTGAGGCAAACCTGGTCCAATATGCTAGATATATTATGTGGGATGGTGGTGAGGACAGGCAGAGAAAAATCTATCACATTGACCTTGGCTGACAATCATTGTGGTAGGTTTCAGGTAAGCTGAAATCTACCAATATGTATTTATGAATATAAATATTTGACTTATTAATGGAGTCCCTTACCCCACAACAAGAATGACAAGCAAAGTAGGCCCAGTACGTATTATTGTAAGTCAACTTCACGGAAATCTTACAGATGCTGAGGTCATGATTAGGCCATGATGTTGCCAAAGAGTTTATTGGGCAGTGGCACACCCAGCTATTCAACTAAGCTGCACCTTTACAGGGCACATACTGGAAAAAGAAGCATCAGAAGACTTGGTATTCTGTGCATGTGCAGAGGCTAAAACCGCCAAGAGATGTTAGGCTCCCTAAATAGATGCTTACTGAGAAATGTTTATATTCAATTGAGAGATTGGGGGGGGGGATAAAAAAAACTTTGTATTGCTTGCATTATTTAGGTGACTTGACAGGACTGTAATATATATATATATATATATATATATATATATATATGTGAAATTTTACCTTTTGGTAACATACCAAGTTATTGAGGAATCACATTGCACACACAGTTTCAATTTGTCATACACCATGCTACTGCCTGACCCAACATTACATTGTGTCATATGTTGCTGTATTCCATATTATTACTGTAGCCCCCTCCTAGTTTAGCTAGGGTGAGCTAGACCCTAATGGTTAGTTAGGAGCTGGTGAGATAGCCAGAGGGGTAAAATTCTGGTCAGGGCTGAGAGACTGAGGCCCCCCTGAAATTTCCCCCTGCTCTGAGGCTTTCGGAGGAGGGCCTTGGAGACAGTGGGTGGATCTAAAGAGTGGCTGGTTACACTCTTGAGGGACCTCAGCCAATCCCCAACAAGAGGCTTGGCAAGGGGCTGGGACTTCCTTAAAAGTGCAAGAGCCTACCCAGTAGCAGGAGAGAGAGTGGGGGTGGGAGAAGTGTGAAAAGCAGGAAGATGTGAAGCTGGAGGAGGAAGGCTGCCAGGAGGCCTAATGGGATGGGGCCTGCTTGGAGCTGGAACGGAAGAAAACTCAGGACACAGTGGCCCCCTGAGAAAGGACCACCTGTATGGCAGGGAAGGAGCCGCCCTGTTGATAGGTCTGGTAGCAGCAGCCATTCCGCAAACAGTACAGGAGAGGAACTGAATGAGTACACCTGCACCCTCTGGGTGGATAGAGGAAGGAGTACCCTAGTGAGAAACCATATTAGCCCTCTACAAGTGACCTTTACCCATTTAAAGGAACAGGTACCAGATCCCCTGCGCAGGAAGAAAATCTGCAGATTGCTGGGTGAAGAGGAGATCATCTAGGGTCTGAGGTAGTGCAACTGGAGCTGCTGGCTAGCACTCCGACAGAGAATACTTCAGAGAAAAGAAGCTGTGAATAGTTCAGGAAGTTGTCCTCAGATTTTGGTTCCCTTGGGCATCCTATACACCCCTTACCCCATCCAAGTTTAATCCCCTCAATAAAATGACAAAACCAATGCTCAAGGCCTGATTTCAGTCTACGGATGAAAGCTTGTGTGGAAATTGCTGACTCACTGTGCAGGGCTATAGAGGGACCCAAATTCATCAGCACTCCCTAAGGGGGCAGTGCTACATTATGTTTTTCTCTGTAAGTACCTGTAAGTCTTCTTTAAAATTGTGCTCACCTGACCTCTGAAATCCTAGTGTTCTTCCATCTGGAGGCAGAATAGAACTATCAGGGACGGAAGACTAAATGCATGATGACAGTAAAGGGTATACATAGTTACTGAGCTGTTATTTGTTAACGTGTCAAACACCATGTCACAAAAGGAGTCTACTGACAGGTAGCATAGCCAACCTCCCTCCCTCGCCCTACACTATCCTTCAATGAGGGTGCTGTTATTATTCTGTACCCCACTGCAACAAATTATACTACAGATCACAATCAGCTAATAAGGCAATGTACTAACATCACTCTTCTAAGTAGCTGTACATAAAAAGTGATTCCTCTGGGCTGCTCCACAAATTTCTGATTAGCAGTCATAGTTAGTCAGAATCTTGAAACCAGCACGAAGGGGGTCCCTAGCACACTTTCAACCTAGCCAGTCACACATTTATAATTTCTTCTTCCATTCAACCATTGGGTTAAAAAAAAAAAAGGATCTTATTCCCCCATACAAGCATTCAATGTGGATGGGGTAATGGTAATCACTCCTATTGTGCTATTGTGTGTTGACAGCGGGGAGCCTTCTCTGCTGTCAGAACACACTGATCAGTGTTGAGGCACTAATCAGGAAAAACTAAACAGGCTGGTCCCTGCTGAACCAGACACATTTTGATGCATGTATGGCTGCCTTAACACTATGCAGATTAAAAACATAGGCTTGAGATAAATACATGTGAAAGCCACTCTGCTGTGTCAATGCTCTCTGAAAAGTGCGGTCCCTGACTCCAAACATGCAGGCCCACCTGGGAGTCAGCCCCATCCTCAAAGGTATAGCCATACACCAAAAGTCCGCACATTACCTTTTCATTATAGCTGAAAACGTCCAATGCATGTCTACACAAAATACAAAAAAGCAAATATGACGTCTGCTCTAATCTGTTTGAAACTACCAAAAGAAAAATTGCACATGTGCAGAGTACAAAAAACAGTACAAAAGGTGTCTCCATCACACGTTTCAAGCTAGCCAGAAAACAAATAAACAGATCTAATTAACTACTCAGGGTAAAACCAGAGGTCCTAGTTCAGGCATGTCCAAAGTCCGGCCCGCGGGCCATTTACGGCCCGGTGGTCGGTTTAATACGGCCCTCTAACAGCCCTCCCTGCTCTGTGTAATGTGGCCCTCCCACGGCCCTCCCTTCTATGGCAGACAGTCTTCTGTTTGAGAGCATAGGGCAGTGCGCATGCCTGACTGTGGAGCGTTCTCCCTGGTCTGTGTAAATGCGGCTGTCGCACGGCCCTCCCTTCTGTGGCAGACAGTCTTCTGCTTGAGAGCAGTGCGCATGCGTGACTGCGCCGTGCTGGGAGCAACAGAGGGCGGTGACGTCAGGGCCGGGCTTCCAGCGTGAAGTGTGTTACTCTTCCCCTCCCGGCTGCCGAGCAGAGACTTCAGCTCCAGCTACCTTTTTCACCCTTCACATTAGTGCAGGTTAGTTTTTTTTAAATTTATTTTCAATACATTGTGAAAACTCAGATGTCAGTTGATCTTAATGTTATGAAATGAAAAGTATGTCGTTTGCAATTAACGTGGCATAAAATAATTTATTTGCATTTAATTGTAATGGTTCAAAGAATGTTCGGAAAAATGTTCGGCCCTCCACCATGTTCACTTCATCCAATCTGGCCCTCTTTGAAAAAAGTTTGGACACCCCTGTTACAAATACACATAGAAGCCACACTGCTTTGCCAAGGCACCTCTAATAATTGTGGGACCCAGCTTAAAGTGGAATTCCAGGCAAAACCTAACTACTCCTAAAAATGCTCCCTCCCCCCCCAACACCTAACCTGTGTAAGAAAAGATCTGTATACTTACCTATTTTCAGGCCACTCCAGTCTGGTCATGTGATCTGGCTCCCCTCTGACACCCAGCACTGTTGCAGGGGACAGGAGGAAGCACTAACAACAGATGAGCCATAAGAAGCCTATGGGTGATGTCATCGCACTACCAACCATTGTCAACCGCTCTCTTCACCATTGGCTGGCACAAGGGAGCAGCGGCGGACTGATAGCTCATGGGGCCCCCGGGCAATATGGGATCATGGGGCCCCTGTGTCCTTGCCCACACTCAAAGCACACCCAAAAAAGCCTATAAAAAGGTACCAGGGGCATTTTATGGGGCCCCCTACTGACCCTGGGCCCTCGGGCAGCGCCCGAGTTTTCGAATGGTCAATCTGCCTCTGCAAGGGAGATCACGTGACCAAACCGGAGCAGTCTGAGTATACAGATCTTTATTCCACAGGTTAATCAGAATAGGTGTTAGGAGGGGAAAAGGAACAGAGTAGTTCAGCTTTGCCTGGAATTCTACTTTAGCTCTAAACCACGGGTGTCAAACTGGCGGCCCTCCAGCTGTTGCCAAACTACAAGTCCCATGAGGCATTGCAAGAGTGACAATTACAAGTATGACTCCCAAAGGCAGAGGCATGACGGGACTTAGTTTGGCAACAGCTAGAGGGCCGCCAATTTGACACCCCTGAAAAACTGAGTTCCTCAACTGTGGGACAGGGCTAATAGCAGATTCCTATAGCATGCCAGGGGACTAGATAACTCCTGGGATTAGGGTGCTGGCTGTCGCTATAACTGATGCATTCAGTGTTAAATTAACACAGTTCTTCAGAGACTACACCAACTTCCAAAGACCACTCTATACAGGGCACATAAGGGCCCATCAATATTTACTTCCCATGCAGTTCCTGATAAATATAGCTCTATTATATTTGGGTGATACTGTAAACAAACTTAGTTTATATAAAATCATTTTTATACTCTATGCTTAATGCATGGAAAACCTGTTGTGTACAGAATAGGTGCAAGGTAGATCAACTTGTAGACATTGACCTTAAATGAATACTTCACATTCCTGAATGCTCTACATGGCCAGTTACTGCATGTTTCAAGTTCATGCTTGCTTAGGAGATTTATTTCTTGCAATGTAAAATATCAGTTCAAATGACAAAGTTTTAGCCAATCTGTTTTACCCCTGGTTCACATATCTGCGTTCCTGCGGGCCGCGTTTTGCGCAGGCACAAGAGCCCATTCATTTGAATGAACATGCAGGGAAGAAGTCCATGCACTTCTGAAAATGCAGCCCGCACGGGAACCTTGGTTCCCAGTACGGTAGCGATTTCAAGTGCGGGTCCGCATTCTTCTGTGTGGGTGGTGTGGCTGCATGGATTTTTTTGCGGATCCGCAGCGGCACCACCCGCACATATGGGAACCTAGCCTAAAGGGAGGCCGTCTACTCAGTGACTCAAAAAATGATGAATGCGATCAACATATATTTTCTGGTTTTAAACACCCACAGCCATTGAAAGATCTTAGGATTCAATGCTCATAGAGCTGCTTTTTTTCTGCACACCAGCATACATGTATGGTGTGAACAGGGCACATAGAAAACAATAGGTTTTTTATGGCCAATTAACATGAGAACGCAACTCGGGAACACGCATTCAGTGTGCATTTCCGGCACCGTGTTCAAAACGCACTGCGCATGCAATCTGTAGTGGGTGTTAGTGTTAAGTAAGCACCCCAAGCGCAGGTCGCAAATGCAGTGCATTTGGCTGCACCAGATTGCATGGTACAATAGTACCATGTGATCCAGTTGCTGTGCTTTTTTAAAGTTGTGCTCGAGTTCAACCCATGCTAATGAATGGGCTGAAATCGCACTGCACCTGGATTGCATGTTAATCGCACAGGACACAGAGTGCATTCCTGTGCAATTCATGGCGTGAACTGGCCCTTAAACATTTAATACAAGGTGCACCTATTACACAGTATTCACAAAGCATTCTCATCACCCTACGGGAATCCAAAGATCCCACCCAAAAATAGAATACAGTATTTGAGTCTATTTAATTATGACAAAGTATGTGACATTATAAACATACAATACTAACTAAGCATTTATATAATTGTTTTTAGGAAGGGAAGGTGAAGTAAACGTACTAATATTTAACATAATGAATAGGCTGGACTGCACCCAATGTTACATAAGTGACACAAGGATACCTCACTGTGACACCTACAAGAACTGGCAATGTGGAAGTTGTGCAAGTCTTTACATTTTACTTGCATATTTTTTTCCCATCTTTCAACCTGACACTTTCTTTAGTGTCTCTGCTAGGATTACTTCATTATCATACACTTGTTTGTCTGTATTACGCTTCATACTAGGCAACAGTAACAAGTATTACAACTAATATTGAAGAGATACTTAAGGAAATCCTACCATGAATGGTATGTCTTAAGACCATTCCTACATTTTTTTAGCTCAACCAATGAGATTCTCATGCATGCTGGAATATCTTTAGCAAATAATGCTAGATCTGTTCTTTATTCAAAATATATGGAAACACTGGTTTACTTGCACATGCAGCACTAAGGTCATTGGCTTGAATCCCAACCATGATAATACCTGCCTGGACTTTGCATGTTCTCCCTGTTCATGCGTGGGTTTCCTCCCACACTGCATACAGATGCTGGTAGGTGACTTGGATCCTGTCTAAAATGGCCCAAGTAGGTGCTATATAAGCAACTGAAATATCTTATTTTTCACTCCATAAGACGCACTCCCCCAAGAAAATAAAAAAAATGAGGGAAAATGTCTGTGCAGCTTATGGAGCGAATATGGAGCAGCCGGCCCAGTATTCCCGCCGCCGGCGTGTTGGAATACCGGGCCGGTCGCTCAGCTCTATTGTGTAGAAGAACCTGCTCCTCGGTCCTACCTCTTCCCCGGTCCAACAGTGTCTTGCTTTCACTGGCCGTCTTCTCTCCCCGTCGCCGGTATCTTCAGTGTGGGCACTCGGCTGTGACAGCAGGGTGTCCACTGCGCATGCGTAAGAAGCACTGCGCTTTGTGAATGGCCACCTGTAGTCTTCTGAGACCTGTCACGTGTCACACAAGACTACAGGAAAGACAACTCCACAGAAATGGGAGTGGGTACCTGTCAAATTCGGGTACCCCCCCCCCCCCCCAAGGTCTACAGTCTCTAGTCATCTCCTGTACTATGTCTGCAGTCTCTGGTCATCCCCTGTACTATGTCCGTAGTCTCTGGTCATCTCCTGTACTATGTCCGTAGTCTCTGGTCATCTCCTGTACTATGTCTGCAGTCTCTGGTCATCTCTTGTACTATGTCTGCAGTCTCTGGTCATCTCCTGTACTATGTCTGCAGTCTCTGGTCATCTCTTGTACTATGTCTGCAGCCTCTGGTCATCTCCTGTACTATGTCCGCAGTCTCTGGTCATCTGTAGTATGTCCACAGTCTCTGGTCATCTGCTGTACTATATCCGCAGTCTCCGGTCATCTCCTGTACTATGTCTGCAGTCTCTGGTCATCTCCTGTACTGTGTCCGCAGTCTCTAGTCATCTCCTGTACTATGTCTGCAGTTTCTGGTCATCTCCTGTACTATGTCCGTAGTCTCTGGTCATCTCCTGTACTATGTCCGCAGTCTCTGGTCATCTCCTGTACTATGTCTGCAGTCTCTGGTCATCTCTTGTACTATGTCTGCAGTCTCTGGTCATCTCCTGTACTATGTCTGCAGCCTCTGGTCATCTCCTGTACTATGTCCGCAGTCTCTGGTCATCTGTAGTATGTCCACAGTCTCTGGTCATCTGCTGTACTATATCCGCAGTCTCCGGTCATCTCCTGTACTATGTCTGCAGTCTCTGGTCATCTCCTATACTATGTCCGCAGTCTCTGGTCATCTCCTGTACTGTGTCCGCAGTCCCTGGTAATCTCCTGTACTGTGTCCGCAGTCTCTGGTCATCTCCTGTACTGTGTCTGCAGTCTCGGGTCATCTCCTGTACTATGTCCGCAGTCTCTGGTCATCTCCTGTACTATGTCCGCAGTCTCTGGTCATCTCCTGTACTGTGTCCGCAGTCTCTGGTCATCTCCTGTACTGTGTCTGCAGTCTCGGGTCATCTCCTGTACTATGTCCGCAGTCTCTGGTCATCTCCTGTACTGTGTCCGCAGTCTCTGGTCATCTCCTGTACTGTGTCCGCAGTCTCTGGTCATCTCCTGTACTGTGTCTGCAGTCTCGGGTCATCTCCTGTACTATGTCCGCAGTCTCTGGTCATCTCTTGTACTATGTCTGCAGTCTCTGGTCATTCCCTGTACTATGTCTGCAGTCTCTGGTCATCTCCTGTACTATGTCTGCAGTCTCTGGTCATCTCTTGTACTATGTCTGCAGTCTCTGGCCATCTCCTGTACTTTGTCTGCAGTCTCTGGTCATCTCCTGTACTATGTCCGCAGTCTCTGGTCATCTCTTGTACTATGTCTGCAGTCTCTGGTCATTCCTTGTACTATGTCCGCAGTCTCTGGTCATCTCCTGTACTGTGTCTGCAGTCTCGGGTCATCTCCTGTACTATGTCCGCAGTCTCGGGTCATCTCCTGTACTATGTCTGCAGTCTCTGGTCATCTCCTGTACTATGTCCGCAGTCTCTGGTCATCTCCTGTACTGTGTCCGCAGTCTCTGGTCATCTCCTGTACTGTGTCTGCAGTCTCGGGTCATCTCCTGTACTATGTCCGCAGTCTCTGGTCATCTCCTGTACTATGTCTGCAGTCTCTGGTCATCTCCTGTACTATGTCTGCAGTCCATTGGTTCAGAATGCGGCTGTTTTTTGCTTTTGACGTTTTTTTCTACAGCCAGTAAACTCCCCAGCATGTTATTCTATGTGTCCATGCACAAATAGACTGTAATCAATGTTTTTTTTGGCTGGAAAAAAAAACAGGACTAGTGGGTTTCTAGAGGAGTTTTTTAGCTGTAAAAATGCTCTAATGCTGAAAAATGCCGCAAAACGCGGCAAACTAGCGTTTTTGGACATTTTGTGGTAAAAAAACCCCCCACAAAAAAAACAAACATGGGAAAACGCAGAAAAACGCTGCTAAACACGGCAAAACGCCTCTAGACGCTACTGCAAAAATGCTAAAAAACTCACGTTTTTAACATGACTTTACACAGCTAACATTACAAGCATTATTAAAACGCCCAGTGTGCATGGAGCGATCCAAACCTACAACCACGTGTTACTGACTTTTAGCTTGTTTACTGACTACACTTCTGCTTGATCTCTACCTCCTATATCTGTTACTAGACCCCTGCTTGCTCTCCTCCAGGTGGGGTGATCCTGAGGACCGCAACCTGGTACTAGCATGCAGCAAAATCCATCTCCACCATCAGGAGCTCTGGTGAATACCGGTTAGTACCTAGACCCAGCATCTTGGGTGAGCCCAAATTATTCTCCAGGATGACCTGCTTGTATACCTATTCTGTTGGTTGGTGGGAGCCCCTCTACTGCTAGAGCTACACCAACACTTTAAAGTCTACATCAGGTATGTCAAACATGAAGCCTGCTCAAAGTCTCCTCTGCTTGCTGACAAATCTACACACACATATATTATATATATATATATATATATATATCAACAGGGAGCCACTTTCTGTACAATTTCTAGCTAACTGTATGTTTTGTACAAGTAAGAGAGTTAGTTGTTGGTTCAAGTTATACGCCTGCGTCTGCCAGACATAGTATCAATGGGCACAGATATAGAAACACTGATATCTATCTCACTCAGCTCCGATTGATCAGCGTGGGCTGGCTCTATGTGAAAGAGACCTGAAACAAGTGATGTGTTTAATCATTTATTAAAGGGGACACCCATGACATAGAATTCCCAGACCACTATGAGTTTTGCAAAGGAAGAGCACTGTAAAGTCATTCCTTTCATTAAGCAGGTGGCATTGTTAGCAGGAGAACAACAGCAAGTCCCATATGTCTCTCATCATAAGTAATGTGCTCATGTCAGCTGTATACCACCTAGATTGTAAGCTCCAAGGAGCAGGGCCCTCGAACCCCTCGTGTATTGTATTGTCTCATGTATTGTCTCCCACTCTAATGCACAGAGCTGAGCAAACTTTTTGGCGCTATATAAATACTGTATAATAATAATAATAATATACCACTGCAGAGGCAGCTGATATTTACCTATATTACATTATCTTTAATATTCTACCCAGACGGAAATGGCATAATTACATTAGAATGTTTGTACATTTGGTTTTTGAGAATAGTGAGGACACACCCAATGTTATAAGGCATATTCTACGTTCTCACACATCAAAGTCTTAATTACTAGGGATAGGTGAATAAATGCTTACACAGGAGACATCACTGGCGGTAAGATTTAGTAACTGACAAATCTATGCATTTACATTAACAGAGAGTAGCTTCCTGTACATTTTCAAGCTAACTACTACATGTTCTTTATAAACAGAAGAGTGTTTGTTGTTGGTTCAAGCAATAGGGCCTAGGGTTTATACCATCCCTACTGGGCTGCGTTGCCCAATGCAGTCCCAACACATAGACTAGGCAATTTAACTTATGTTCAATTGCTTCAGTTCAAACCAACACAATGCATTGGTGACAATGCATTGATATGTGCTGAAAAAATGTAGTGCAGTGCTGAAAAAAATGTGCAGTGTATTCTTGTCGTGCTATAGCACAGTGTTTTTCAACCTTTTTTCAGTCAAGGTACCCTTAAAAGTTCTGCTTAATCTCGAGGCACCCTTTGAAATGCTGCACAATCTTGAGGCACCCATTACAAAATGTAAAAAAACTGAACTACAGTGCCATGAAAAAGTATTCCTACCCCTTGAAATTTTCCACATTTTGTCATGTTACAACCAACAACGTAAATGTATTTTATTGGGATTTTATGTGAGAACATAATTGTGAAGTGGAAGGAAAATGATAAATGGGTTTCAACATTTTTGACAAATAAATATCTGAAAAGTGTGGCGTGCATTTGTATTCAGCCCCCCTGAGTCAATACTTTGTAGAACCACTTTTCGCTGCAATTACAGTCTTTTTGGGTATATCGCTACCAGATTTGCTAGAGAGGGACATTTTTGCCCATTCTCCTTTTGCAAAATAACTCAAGCTCTGTCAGATTGGATGGAAGGCGTGTGTGAACAGCAATTTTCAAGTCTTGCCACAGATTCTCAATTGGATTTAGGTCTGGACTGACTGGGCCATTCTAACACATGAATATTCCATTGTAGCTCTGGCTGTATGTTTAGGGTTGTTGTTCTGCTGGAAGGTTAACCTCTGCCCTAGTCTCAAGTCTTTTGCAGACTCTAACAGGTTTTCTTCTAAGATTGTCCTGTATTTAGCTCCATCCATCTTCCCATCAACTCTGACCAGCCTCCCTGTCCCTGCTGAAGAAAAGCATCCCCACAACATGATACTGCCACCACCATGTTTCACGGTGGGGATGGTGTGTTCAGGGTGATGTGGAGTGTTAGTTTTCTGCCACACATAGCGTTTTCCTTTTAGGCCAAAAAAGTTACATTTTGTTCTCATCTGACCAGAGCACCTTCTTCCACATGTTTTCTCTGTCCCCCACATGGCTTCTTGCAATCTGCAAACAGGACTTCTTATGGCTTTCTTTCAACAATGTCTTTCTTCTTGCCACTTTTCCATAAAGGCCATATTTGTTGAGTGCACGACTAATAGTTGTCTTGTTGACAGATTCTCTCATCTGAGCTGTGGAACTCTGCCGTTCTTTTAGAGTTACCATGGGCCTCTTGGCTGCTTCTCTGATTAATGCTCTCCTTGCCTGGCCTGTCAGTTTTGTTGGACGGCCATATCTTGGTAGGTTTGCAGTTGTGCCATACTCTTTCCTTTTTGGATTGAACAGTGCTCTGTGAGATGTTCAAAGCTTGGGATATTTTTTGTAACTTAACCCTGCTTTAAACTTCTCCACAACTTTATCCCTGACCTGTCTGATGTGTTCCTTGGCCTTCATGATGCTGTTTGTTCACTAATGTTCTGTAACAAACCTCTGAGGGCTTCACAGAACAGCTGTGTTATACTGAGATTAAATAACGCACAGGTGGACTCCATGTACTAATTAGGTGACTTCTGAGGTAATTGCTTCCGCTAAATTTTAGTTAAGGGTCACATAGTAAAGGGGGCTGAATACAAAAGCACACCACAGTTCATATATTTGTAAAAAAGAAAACTTTGAAAAACATTTATCATTTTCCTTCCACTTCACAATTATGTGCCACTTTGTGTTGGTCAATCACTTAAAATCCCAATAAAATACATGTACGTTTTCGGTTGTAACATGAAAAAATGTGGAAAATTTCAAGGGATATGAATACTTTTTCATGGCACTGTAATAGTTTTACAGAATACAGCAACATCTGCACATGTGGGACACCCAACATCAGAGGTGATTTATTTATCCAAAGCAAATGCACCTTTGCACACTGGTACTATCTAGTATTTTATTGTTTCTCCTCTCCCTCACTCAGCTAATATGACCCCAGTGCTGATGGAGAGGGGCAGGGGAGAGACAAGCAAGGATGCTGTGCAGGTGCCCAATGTTCTTCCTATCAACCGATGACAACATTGGGTTTTTTGTGCTGTTGACCGCTAGAAGGTTGTAATGGTGCATAATAAAAACCTGTGGCTTTGTGTAACTAAAAGGCTGCTGCTTTGTATACATTTTTTGGGCAATTTTAAGGCATTTTTCCAAGGCACCCATGAAGATGGCTGGACACCCTGGTTGAAAAAGGCTGCTATAGTACATCACAAAGCATTCAATGAACTGTCAACTGTTTTTTTTTGTTTTGTTTTTTTACAACTTTAGTATAGGAGGCATTTACTTGCAAGGTGAGCTTTTTTTTTTTAAAGTAATGTTTATTGAATTATTATCATTGTACAGAGCAGACAAAAGATAAAGAGGCCATAAAGTATACATCAGTTTATAACAGACAAAACAACCGGTTTGTGGCTGTGAGGTGAAAATCACTGTAATCAACACAATATAGTAGAAACATAAAAAGAAGCAGATAAAGAAAACAATATCATAGAGGTAAGTGTTTATACTCTAAGTTCCACATCATATATAGCCACAGCAAGTGGCTCACAGTGGGTCAATGTGGCTTACAAAAATCATGGATGAAGGTAAAACCTATAGTATGGATAGAGGTCAGCAGGTTAATGTATTCCCATATGGGGAAGGAATAATGCAATAGACAATTACTAACACAGAAACCTGGCATTTTTTTCAAGAGTAGGAAGACCTTAAACTATTAGTTAGACAGCATCAGGGATCCCAAGTATACCTAAAGAATTAGGCAAAGCAACCTTTAGGTACCATGCAGTAAAGTGGAAGGTTTGTATGAGATGGGCGGTTTCCTGGGGTTAAAGAGTACGCTTTGTAAATTGTCTCCGCTGGCTGAAAAAGCACTGGCCCATAGTTTTGAACAATGGTTAATTGGTCACTGTACTCATGTAGTCTCAAAATAATTTGAGACTGCTCATCAAAACATACATGTAATCCATCATTTCCTTTTCACAGAAACCCTGCGTGCACACCGCCCCTACGGCAAGGGACAAGAAACATCATCTTTGGCTGCGTCAGATGCTGGGAGATGAATATGGAGCACAGATTCTGTGTCAGACTAGCAATACAAGCTCAGGTATAGGAATTGCTTAGGCACAAATAATGTTTCTAGATGTTCCAGATGGCGACCATTCACCTTTCAGGTCTACTTTAAGAACAGTTCTTGTAAGATGACAGCCCAGCATTGCTATTCATCTTTATCAATAAACATAAAGAAGATGATTTGAAATTAAAGGTTTGAAAATTAAGTTTGGAAGGTTTTAATCATCTGTTAGTAAGCCTACGTGTACTAAGGAACTAGCTGTTCTCACATACTGCAATTATATACAGTCAGGTCCATAAATATTGGGACATCGACACAATTCTAACATTTTTGGCTCTATACACCACCACAATGGATTTGAAATGAAACTAACAAGATGTGCTTTAACTGCAGACTGTCAGCTTTAATTTGAGGGTATTTACATCCAAATCAGGTGAACGGTGTAGGAATTACAACAGTTTGCATATGTGCCTCCCACTTATTAAGGAACCAAAAGTAATGGGACAGAATAATAATCATAAATCAAACTTTCACTTTTTAATATTTGGTTGCAAATCCTTTGCAGTCAATTACAGCCTGAAGTTTGGAACGCATAGACATCACCAGACGCTGGGTTTCATCCCTGGTGATGCTCTGCCAGGCCTCTACTGCAACTGTCTTCAGTTCCTGCTTGTTCTTGGGACATTTTCCCTTCAGTTTTGTCTTCAGCAAGTGAAATGCATGCTCAATCGGATTCAGGTCAGGTGATTGACTTGGCCATTGCATAACATTCCACTTCTTTCCCTTAAAAAACTCTTTGGTTGCTTTTGCAGTCTGCTTTGGGTCATTGTCCATCTGCAGTGTGAAGCGGCGTCCAATGAGGTGTGAAGCATTTGGCTGAATATGAGCAGATAATATTGCCTGAAACACTTCAGAATTCATCCTGCTGCTTTTGTCAGCAGTCACATCATCAATAAATACAAGAGAACCAGTTCCATTGGCAGCCATACATGCCCACGCCATGACACTACCACCACCATGCTTCACTGATGAGGTGGTATGCTTAGGATCATGAGCAGTTCCTTTCCTTCTCCATACTCTTCTCTTCCCATCACTCTGGTACAAGTTGATCTTGGTCTCATCTGTCCATAGGATGTTGTTCCAGAACTTTGAAGGCTTTTTTAGATGTCGTTTGGCAAACTCTAATCTGGCCTTCCTGTTTTTGAGGCTCACCAATGGTTTACATCTTGTGGTGAACCCTCTGTATTCACTCTGGTGAAGTCTTCTCTTGATTGTTGACTTTGACACACATACACCTACCTCCTGGAGAGTGTTCTTGATCTGGCCAACTGTTGTGAAGGGTGTTTTCTTCACCAGGGAAAGAATTCTTCGGTCATCCACCACAGTTGTTTTCTGTGGTCTTCCGGGTCTTTTGGTGTTGCTGAGCTCACCGGTGCGTTCCTTCTTTTTAAGAATGTTCCAAACAGTTGTTTTGGCCACGCCTAATGTTTTTGCTATCTCTCTGATGGGTTTGTTTTGTTTTTTCAGTCTAATGATGGCTTGCTTCACTGATAGTGACAGCTCTTTGGATCTCATCTTGAGAGTTGACAGCAACAGATTACAAATGCAAATAGCACACTTGAAATGAACTCTGGACCTTTTATCTGCTCATTGTAATTGGGATAATGAGGAAATAACACACACCTGGCCATAGAACGGCTGAGAAGCCAATTGTCCCATTACTTTTGGTCCCTTAATAAGTGGGAGGCACGTATGCAAACTGTTGTAATTCCTACACCGTTCACCTGATTTGGATGTAAATACCCTCAAATTAAAGCTGACAGTCTGCAGTTAAAGCACATCTTGTTCGTTTCATTTCAAATCCATTGTGGTGGTGTATAGAGCCAAAAATGTTAGAATTGTGTCGATGTCCCAATATTTATGGACCTGACTGTATTTCATTCTGGGTGTCCGAGACCTCATCCTTGGTTGTTTCTTATATATATTTTCATAATTTTTTTCATAACAAGACCAGGGGCGGACTGACAACTCATGGGGCCCCCGGGCAATAGGGGATCATGGGGCCCCTGTGTCCTTGTCCAAACTCAAAAAAGCCTATGAAAAAGGTACCAGGGGCATCTCATGGGGCCCCCTACTGACCCTGGGCCCTCAGGCAGTGTCCGAGTTTCCAAATGGTCAGTCCGCCCCTGAAAAAGACATTTTACAGTAAATACAAAAATCTATTTTTTTATTTGCCCATTTAGGGACACATGAATATAGTAATTCTTGGATATTTGGGACAACCAAACGTAATGTAATGGAGGGGAGGGCAGCAGTCACATGGAAAGTGAAATAGACTATGAGCCACTAAGAGAGAAAAACTGCCACCTGAAAGAATGGTAGACCTCAACAATAATGTGGATGACCAAACATTAAAAAAAAAAAAAAAAACAGGCGGAGCAACAACTACCTGAATAGGACAAGAAAGTTGGACTAACAGGTAAGGGGGTCAACAAACAAGAATGTTTACTAAGAAAAATGCTGACGCCTAAGATACATAACCCTTGAGCTCAGGGAAAGGAAGGTTGAACAAATAAAAGTACAGTATGTTCCAACCCAAAATCTAAGCAATGAATAGCAGGAGTATTTGAAGTAAAAACCCATATTAGACTTCAAGGAAAGGGAGATCTTTAATATGACAACCCTTTCAGAAGCAATCTAAATGGATAGAGGGAAGGAAACCTTCAATGTGAAACAAGAAAAGGTAGAATATGGAGTCCCTTTAAAGGAAGAAGTAATGAGGTCCACACACCTATATAAAAAGGGAAGGCTTGGTAAAGATAAATATGTACAAGATGTACTGGGACCTCAGGATAGGAAGGGTGAAAAGAACACCTTCCAACTCAAACCTATTGTTTCTTGTGAAAAGAAAGTCCCATTTATTACTACCTATGTATAGCTTGCCACCTAGTAGTTGCTAGGTAAGGGAGTGCTGTGTATGCTGACTTTTTATTATCAAACTTACTAGATGCATGTTTTCTTGCAAGAAAGGAAAAATGGTTGCGCTTATGATCAGAACCCTTACTCTTTAAAGGTGGGGAAAATCAGATGCAGGGATCTGGAAGCAAGACTTTGAGCCTTGGATTGAAATGCTGTGGACATTAATGACACCAGCAACACTGTCTAGTGTAAGGAGGCAGGTACCAGTCAGTTAGGCTCCATGCACACTGGGCTTGAAACAAATTCCTTAGCAGAAAAAAAACAAAAACGTTCATACAGAGCTTTTTCTACAATGTTTACATGCGTTTAGCGGTTTTTTCTGCTAGAAAATGCCACCAAAAACTCAAACCAAAAAGGTTTTTTTCCCTGCCTCTAGATGTTGAGCTTAAAATATGCATCTAATCCTCCTAAAGTGTACAGACACATAGGATAACATTGAACTGCTTCTACAGGCATAACACACTCTTGTAGAAGCCAAGAAAAAAAGTAATAAAGCGAGCGCTTCTAAAATATGGTCAAAAAGCAGCTTGCATAAGGAAAACCCCTAAAATCCTAAAACATATATATATATATATATATATATATATATATAAAATCAAGATGCAGCGCTCAAATAAATAATATAATGAGAAAGTGATAATAAGCGCGCACAATTATGCGCTAGCAAGTGGAATAAATGTGATGTCTTAATAAAGACGGTAAGTATTATAATAAAGTGACATCATTATATAGTCTCATGATAACACATTAAATTGCATCAAAGTGATATATAAAAGTCCATTGAAATATTCAAAAGGTGCGTCAGTATTCCCAAGTATGGAAGGTATCAATCATTCCCATTAAACTTGCATCAATGGTAATAAAGTGCTCGTGACTTCCGGATTATGGAAAAAGGGGTGTGCTTGCCCTCACCGGATGTACAGTAATATTACGCATGTAATATAAAGCGCACCAGTAGTCATCTGGAACCTGATGGGGATATGGAACTCTGATGGGGCTTGGTATACCCAGGGAAAGAACTTCAGACCTCTCAGTGGACCTCCTCAGTTAGTGGGAGCTGCTCGTTGGTATTATTTACACACGGCATCAGGTAAGCTCAGTATCAATAGGAAATCCACCTTAACCTTGATTTAATGGATAGTTTTCAAGACAGCTTCAAAAATGCTGCAAGACTGTCTCAGTTATGCGGGCCATAGATGGGATGAAAAAAGGCCGAAAATCTGCCGGAAAAAAAAATCAGCCGATTTTCGGATCGTTAGTGCTGTAATCGGTCGGCTGTTTTTAGTGATTTTTGACCTTTTGGATTATCGGCCCTTCTGGAAAATAATCGGCCAAATTTGTCGTTCTGCCGATTTTCGCGGCAATGATGGACAAATCTGCCGATCTGTTTCTGATTTTAAAAAATGCGCATGAGCAGTGACATGAAAGAAGAAGGAAAAGAAGAAAAGGAAAAAAAGAGAATATGAATGAGAAGAAAAAATAGAATATAAATAAAAAGAAGAAATAGAATATGAATAAGAAGAAGAATAAGAAGAAATAGAATATGAAGAAGATGAAGAAATAGAATATGAAGAAGAAGAAGAAACAGAAAAAATAGAATATAAATAAGAAGAAATAGAATATGAAGAAAAGAAGAAATAGAATATGAAGAAGATGAAGTAAAAGAAGAAATAGAATATGAAGAAGAAAAAAAAAGAATTTCAGTCCGATATTATATTTGACATTTAAAAGTATAGCAACATTGTATCTATTTGTATCCGAAATGGATACAAATAGATACTATGTTGCAACTTTTTCTTCTTCATATTCTATTTCTTCTTCTTCATATTCTATTTCTTGTTTTTATTCATATTCTATTTCTTTTCTTCTGCATATTCTATATAATTGCCGGCCATAGACGGGACGAAAATCAGCCGACTTTTTTTTACCAATGGTGGTATCGTCGGCTGATTGAACGACCGATTTTTTCGTTTTTCTAAAAGAAAAACGGACGGTTTTCTCCCCGTCTATGGCCTGCATAATTCTAGATTCTCAGGAACACGTCTGCTTTTTTTCTGCTCTTATTGATTCATCACACTGTGTGATGAATGTATGTACGTACATGTGTCTGTGTATGTATGTACATGTGTTTGTGTATGTATGTACATGTGTCTGTGTCTGTGTATTTCTGTGTATGTACATGTGTCTGTGTGTGTGTATTTCTGTGTATGTACATGTGTCTGTGTGTGTGTATTTCTGTGTATGTACATGTGTCTGTGTGTGTGTATTTCTGTGTATGTACATGCATCTGCCCAATGGACAAAATTCAAAACAGTAACAATAATGTATAAAGCCATTTATAACTCTGCCCCAAATTACATCACCGATCTTGTCTCTAAATATCACCCAAACCGTCCTCTTCTCTCCTTGCAAGACCTCCTACTCTCTAGCTCCCTTATCTCCTCCTCCTCCCATGCTCGTCTCCAGGACTTCTCCAGAGCTTCTCCCATCCTCTGGAACTCTCTACCCCAATTTATTAGACTATCGCCTACTCTGCTCACTTTTAGGCGATCTCTGAAAACCTATCTCTTCAGGGAAGCCTATCCAGCTAATACTGGAATCTTCTACTCTTCCAACCAGTCCATCCCCCACAGTTACTACCTTTTGTACCACTAGCCCCTCCCTCCTAGATTGTAAGCTCCAAGGAGCAGGGCCCTCCTAACCCTCTTGTATTGAACTGTATTGTTACTGTATTGTCTCCCGTTATATTGTAAAGCACTGAGCAAACTGTTGGCTCTATATTAATCTTGTATAATAATAATATAATAATAATAATAATGTATCTGTGTGTACGCATGCCTGTACGTGCCTGTGTGTGTATACATGTGTCTGTATGTGTGTGTGTGTGTACATGTATCTCTGTGCTTGTGTGTACATGTTTCTGTGTGTGTATGTACCAGGGGCGGACTGACAACTCATGGGGCCCCCGGGCAATAGGGGATCATGGGGCCCCTGTGTCCTTGCCCAAACTAAAAAAAGCCTATGAAAAAGGTACCAGGGGCATCTCATGGGGCCCCCTACTGACCCCGGGCCCTCGGGCAGTGCCCGAGTTTCCAAATGGTCAGTCTGCCCCTGGTATGTACATGTCTTGGTGTGTCTCTGTTTGTGTGTGTTTGTTGGTGGCGAGTTACTCTTAAGGGCTGGCTAGTAGCTCAGGACTTGAAATTTTAAGCCCTGCTTTAACACACACAGCAGTTTTGTTTTGTTCCCCCATTAGTCTCTTTAGATATGGAAGATATGAAATTCCTTTAGTCTTCCAAATGATGGAATCCCTGACATAGATTGAGGTCAGATCACAGCACAATCACCACTGCTAACAATGGTCAAATTCATAAGGCAAAGTCATCATATTTGATACTTATTGTGAAAAAAAGGTTAATGGCCAACTCAGGAAAAAAAAAATTCTGCCTTTTAGATCGGCTACACCCACACTGCAAGGATTAATTACTCGTTTAGGTAATTTTTTTTACTACCGGATCCCAGGTAAACAGCATTCCCCCTCTGGACTGTCCCTCAGAATCCTCACATCCAATGCAGGGCTATGGATCCTGCATCAATCTTGATAATGTCAGGACCTTAAACCATTGGAGATGGCGAAATTTTACAGGCCGTGTATTGCCGCCTCACCACCTGCTTTAACCTACACTAGTGCACTGCAATCATGTGCTTTGTACACGTTTGCAGTGCACTTGCAGAATAACACTATACACTTGAATTAGCCGCAATCGGCGGGCACTACGTTGCCAAAAAGTGAAAGGGGGTATAATTCCTGCTGCTGCATGTGTACACCCCTGGCTGCTGATAAATGGGAAAAGGAGACAGCTGTTGGGGAGGCACAAAAAGTGCAGCTCAACCTCAGGGTTTTACTTCCCCCCCCCACCCAATCACTAGTGTTAACGAGCCCTACCTACTACATTTTTTGCCTAGCTTGGTCTGTTAATGTAAGGTGAAAAATAACAAATAACAGACTTACAAGCTGGATCACCAAGTAAAAATACAGGGAAAAAAAAGCCTAAAAAAATAAAATGAATGCAGCTACCACATCAAAGAATTGGGTTTTAAGCATACTTAAATAAAAAGTAACAATTAGGTTAAACTGTATTGATCATCACATTTAGTCATTTTTAATCCTACCTTATCCAGATCTTCTTGAACAGCAGCATGGGAGTCTTTCTCACTGGAAACGGTGGTCTCTTTATCCGCCACAAAAGTTATAACCAATGGATGTGGCCTATAACCTTGATCAAGATCGGATGCGTCAAATGATCTGCAACATAAAACAGCAGTTAGCAGTGGTGCTTTTAAAAACTTTAGCTTCCCCTTATGCTACAATCCACATTTCAGTTTAAAGCTGAACTCCAGGCAAATAGCTTGATACACAAATGAAATACAGTTTCAAGAAAAAGTATGTGAACCCCTTGGGATTATGTGGAGTTTTGCATGAATTGGGCATAAAATGTGCTCTGAACGTCATCTAAGTCACAACAATAGAAGAACACAGTCTGCTGAACATAATACTACACAAACATTAGATGTTGCCATGGTTTAATTGCACATAACATGTAAACATTCACAGTGCAGGGAGGAAAAAGTATGTGAGGCCCTAGCGTAATGACTTCTCCCAGAGCTAATTGGACCCAGGAGTGAGCCAACCTTGACTCCAATCAGTGTGATGATATTGGATGTGTTGCTGACAGCTGTCCTACCCTTAAAAAACACACACCTGTTTTGGGTTTACTGGTTTCAAGAAGCACTGTCTGATGTGAACCATGCCTCGCAGAAAAGAGCTCTCAGAAGACCTACGATCAAGAATTGTTGACTTGCATGAAGCTGGAAAGGGTTACAAAAGTATCTCCAAAAGCCTTGATGTTCATGTGTCCACGGTAAGACAGACTGTCTACAAATGGAGAAAGTTTAGCACTGTTGCTACTCTCTCTAGGCGTGGTCGTCCTGTAAAAATGACTGCAAGAGCACAGCGCAGAATGCTGCATGAGGTAAAGAAGAATCCCAGAGTGTCAGCTAAAGACCTACAAAAATCTCTGCCACATGCTAACATTTTTGTTGACACATCTAGAATAAGGAAAACATTAAACAAGAATGGAGTACATGGGAGGACACCACGGAGGAAGCCATTGCTGTCCAAAAAGAATATTGCAGCAGGTTTGAAGTTTGCAAAAGAGCACCTGGATGTTCCACAGCACTACTGGCAAAATATACTGTGGACAGATGAAACCAAGATTGAGTTGTTTGGGAAGAACACACAACACTATGTGTGGAGAAAAAAAGGCACAGCACACCAACATCATGGTTTGGGGCTGCTTTGCTGCCTCAGGGCCTGGACGGATTGTTGTCATTGATGGGAAAATGAATTCCAGAGTTTATCAAGACATTTTGCAGGAAAACGTACGACCATCTGTCCGCCAACTGAAGCTCCACAGAGGATGGGTGATGCAACAGGACAATGACCCAAAGCATACAAGTAATTCAACAAAACAATGGCTGCAACAGCACAGAATGCGCCTTCTGGAGTGGCCCAGTCAGCGTCCTGACCTCAACCCGATTGAAATGCTGTGGAATGACCTTAAGAGAGCGATTCACACCAGACATCCCAAGAATATTGCTACACTGAAACAGTTTTGTGAAGAGTAGTGCTCCAAAATTACTCCAGATCGTTGTGCAGGTCTGAACTGCAACTACAGGAAATGTTTGGTTGAGGTTATTGCTGCCAAAGGAGGGTCAACCAGTTATTAAGTCCAAAGGTTCTCATACTTTTTCCTCCCTGCACTGTGAATGTTTACATGTTATGTGCAATTAAACCATGGCAACATCTAATGTTTGTGTAGTATTATGTTCAGCAGACTGTGTTCTTCTATTGTTGTGACTTAGAAGATGTTCAGAGCACATTTTATGCCCAATTCATGCAAAACTTCACGTAATCCCAAGGGGTTCACATACTTTTTCTTGCAACTGTACATGTACCAGAGCTAGCGTTGTCACCTCATCCCTTTAAACCCGAACACATATTATTCACACAGGTTCTGAGGCTAATGTAATACGGATAAGTCACTAACCCTAGGTTCACACCTAAGCATTTTCTGCAGCGTTTTGCAGAAACGCAGTACAGTCCATTTAACATGATTTCCTATGGGTCAGGTTCACATCTCCGCGTTTTTACCCAGTGCGTTTTTTGGAAAAGGTCAGAGACTTTTTTTTAACACAAAAACGTTGTTTTGGTTCTATAGACTTCAATGGGAATGCTGCAGAAAAGTATGTATTGGGTTTTTTTGTGTTTTGCATTTAAAATCTGCCTAGCAACAAGAAAAAAAAAAAAAAAATCTGAAAATGTATAAAAAACGTGCAAAAATGCAAAATGCAATGCAGGAATGCATCAAACGCAGCTGCATAGGTATGAACCTATGGTAAGTGAGGTTAATTACTACCTTAATCAGCCACAGAACCTGTGATTAAAGTGGAGATCCACCAAAAAGGGGAAGTTCTGCTTTAAGGACTGCTCCCCCACTCCCCATTAAGAATTGGCACCTTTGGGGGGTGGAGAGCGGGTACCTGAATTTGACAGGTACCCGCTCCCAATTCCAGTCCGATCCCCTAGGTCAGTGGTTCTCAACCTTCCTAATGCCGCGACCCTTTAATACAGTTCCTCATGTTGTGGTGACCCCCAACCATAAAATTATTTACCCAGTAATAACAATTCATGAAGTGTCATTTTACCTCCAATACTGCTGCTTTCTACACAGTAGCTGCTTATTACACATCGGAAATATGTGTTTTCCCGATGGTCTTAGGCGACCCCTGTGAAAGGGTCATTCGACCCCCAAAGGGGTCGTGACCCACAGGTTGAGAACCACTGCCCTAGGTGATCGGAAACGGAACTTGTCCTCCCTCCAGTCTTTTGGGACACATGACAGGTCCCAGAAGACTACAGGACCATTCATGAAGCACAGCACTACTTGCTCATGTGCAGTGGGTACCCGGCTGTGAAGCCGCAAGCTGCCCACACTAAAGATGTCAGCCTCCTGGAATACAGGGCGGCCGGTGAAACAGGCTGCGGGGGACACACCACGGGATTTTAAAATTCAGCAACTACCGTTTTTGTAGCTGCTGACTTTTATTTTTTGACAGCTGAGTGGAACTCCGCTTTAATATATGTTCAGTTTTAAAGGGATGAGGTGGCAACCCTATTGAGAGCTATTTTACCTGCCAAAGAATTTGTGTTTCTGTTCATCCAGTTCTGAGATTTACACAACTCTGCCACACAGCCAAACCCAGATTACCAGAGGAGGGGATTGAACTTTCTCTACTGCATTTTTTTTTTTTCATGAATGCCCTAATGCCGAAGGAGAACCTGATGAGCATCTCTCTGTCACTCTGCTCTCTTCTCATAACAGCATGTAGTAGAGTAGAGTGCAAAAGGCCAATTACAAGGTAAATTTGGGTACATAAATTGTTTGCATTTAATGACGTATAAATTATTATATAACTGCATTATTTTTTGCCTTTTATATTTGCCTGGAGTACAGCTTTAAGCAGTGGTCTAGCTCAGGGGTGTCAAACTGGCGGCCCTCCAGCTGTTGTGAAACTACAAGTCCCATCATGCCTCTATCTTTGGGAGTCATGCTTGTAACTGTGAATCTTGCAATGCCTCATGGGACTTGTAGTTTGGCAACAGCTGGAGGGCCGCTGGTTTGACACCAAAGTATCTCTAAGCAATACCTATGTATCGCTGTAGCTCTACTCTAGTTTTGAAACCAACACAAAATGAATGTCCCAACAATGCTCTTGTTACAATGTAACCATAGTGTTTCAAGATGCAGTCTCATCTGGTACAATCAACCCTTTTCATTTGTAAGAGAGAGAGACACAGCAAACGATCAGCACTGACCAGCAGATCACCAATCAAATGTGCTGAAAATTTCAAATATGTAACAGCTAGGAGATGCAGTGGATGTGCTTGGATGCCAGTCAGGGAAGCCTGAAAGTTCCAGGCATGTAGCTGATAGGGAGTATAATCTGAAAAGTACTGAAAATTGGATGTGCATTTCAGATGTGTTTCACAGGTCAGTTATGGGTAAGCAAGTATCGAAATTCAAATCCAAATTTCAATCTGCGTGAATCCCTTTCTGTTCAAAAGAAGGCGATCGTTAGACCAGCTTGTATTGAATAGTCCTACTGGAAAACCAGCGTTCGACCAACCTCTCCAGCAATGATCAGTGTCTTCTGACAGGAGCGGTGGGAGTCCCCGCTGTCAGAATACAATAGCACAGCAGGGAAGATCCATGCATCCACATTGCTTGTGTGGATGCAGGAACCCGATTTTTTTTCCGTTATACCCAGATTTAGGATGGCCATATGCTATATGGTCTGATTGTACAATCTCTGTACAATCACCTTTAGATATACCAAAACTATGGAATAGGACAGGGGTCTCCAAACTTTCCAAACAAGTGGCCAGTTTACTGTCCTTCAGACTTTAGGGGGGGGGGGGGCCGGACTGTGGCCATCGAAAGGAAAAAATGCTCCGGCATCAGTTGGAGTAAACAATGTCCAATCTTTGGTGTCAGTGATAGGAATTGTGCCCCATCATTTGTGACAAGTGGGAGGAACTGTGCCCCATCGTTGGTGACATTGGTAGGAACTGTGCCCCACCATTGGTGCCATTGGGTCCCATTGTTGGTGTAATTGGGAGGAACTGTGCCCTATAACTGGTGTCATTGGCAGGAATTGTGCCTTATCATTGTTGTCATTGGTCCCCATTGTTGGTGTCATTGGAAGGAACTGTGCCCCATTGTTGGTGTCATTGCGTAGGAATTTTACCCCATCATTGGTGTCATTAGGCCCCATTGGTGGTGTAATTGAGATGAAATGTGCCCCATCGTTATTATAATTGGGTAGGAATTTTGCCCCGTCATTGGTGTCATTGGGAGGAACTGTACCCCATTGTTGGTGTTATTGGGTAGGATTTTTGCCCCATCATTGGTGCCATTAGACCCCATTGTTGGTGTTATTGGGAGGAACTGTGCCCCATCATTGGTGTCATTGGGTAGGAATTTTTCCCCATCATTGGTGTCATTAGGCCCCATTGTTTGTGTCAATGGGAGGAACTGTGCCCCATCATTGGTGTCATTGGGTAGGAATTTTGCCCTGTCATTGGTGTCATTGAACTCCATTGTTGGTGTCATTTTGAGGAACTGTGCCACATCGTTGGTATCATTAGGTAAGAATTTTGCCTCATCATTTGTGTCATTAGGCCCCATTGGGTGTCACTCAGAGGAACTGTACCCCATTGTTGGTGTCATTGGGAGGAATTGTGCCCCTTCATTGGTGTCAGTAAATGCAATCGTATCCCAAGGGCCGGATAAAGGCAAGCAAAGGGCCGCAGTTTGGAGACCACTGGAATAGGAAGACAAACCTTAAACAATCTATTTAAATAGTATCAAATCAGACAGGCCTCTGCGCTACATAGTTGATGGTGGATCTAAAGAAGATTGTACAATCAGTATATTGTATGATCAGCTTTAGGTCTGGCTACAAATCCACTTGAGTGAAGATCACTGTGCATTTACCACACCATAACTATGCCTTCTAAATCTGGTAACATGCATCTATATGATTTGGGATCACAATACTTGTGGATAAATATGCTTTCTGTAATATCAACTGGACTAAAAAGAGGCCCTGTCACTTTTGTGAATAGTTTGCTATACCCAACTTCATAAATGTGTACTTGTTATGAAGTTCAAATTCGAACTAAAACGCAAACATAATTACCACCCTCTAAATGAGCTGAACAATGTGTTTCTACATGATCTAAATCAGAAAGTTTACTAAAATGACAGGAAACATAATCAGCACCACCAAATAAACAAAGCAATGAAAACATTAGTGTCATATAAAAGTTGTATCAAAGTCTAAAAAGCAGTTTATGTAACAATATCCAGCAATCCAGCAATGCCACCTAGTGTGCTATACATGTAATCACAGGCCACAGACAAAACTGCTCTTTGGTTCAGTTTTTCTCAATGGTTTTTCAGTTGCGGCACCCTTTACAATTCTGTACAGTCTCAAGGCACCCCATTCTAAAATGTAAAAAAATTAAACTACTAGTTTCATGTAACATAATAACATCCAAACACCCAACATTGGAGGTGATATATTCCTACAAATCAAATACACCTTTGCACACTAGAAAATCAGAAATTTATTGTGTAGTCCGATGGTGTCACTGTTTATTTTGAAATTTGACTAACCAAGCCTTCAATTTCACCTAATGCTGCAACAGAAAAGAATTTTCGTGGCCAGGAATCTTCTTTTCTTTCCAGGTCACAGCTTGCACTCATTTTTTTTTCCAATTATATTTCTTGCACGGTTCTCCTATCATTGTTTCGAAATTTGGTCGTTTTTTAAAACATTTCCAACATGCACAATCACTCAAATTCGATGGCCACACAAAAATCAGCCAATGTTGTGGCCCACTAGTGATGGGCCAAACACCCCTGTTTGGTTCGACCGCGAACTTTGAAGTTAATGCAAATCTATGGGACTCAAACTTGTAAATTCAAAAGTGCCCATTTTGAACGCTTATATGCAAGTTATTGGCCATAAAAGGGGTATGGGGATGCAGGTACTGCCCTGAGGGACATAAATCAGTGAAAAAAAAAAACATTTTGAAAAGTACCGTTTCTAACGGGGCAATCATTTTTCATTGCTTAACCACATGCCTACCAGTCACTTATACCCCCTTCATGCCCAGGCCAATTTTCAGCTTTCAGCGCCGTCAGACTTTGAGTGACAATTTGTGGTTATGCAACATTGCACCCATATGACATTTTTATCATTTTTTTCACACAAATAGAGCTTTCTTTTGATAGTATGTACTTGCCGCTGGGTGTTTTATTTTTTGTGCTATAAACAAAAAAAGAGCAAAAAATGTAAAAAAAAAAAAAATGTTTCTTTGTTTCTATTATAACATTTTGCAAACAGGTAATTTTTCTCCTTCACTGATGTGCGTTGATGAGGCTACAGTGATAGGCAGCACTGATGGGCACTTATAGGCAGCACTGATGGGCACTTATAGGCAGCACTGATGGGCTCTGATAGGCAGCACTGACAGGCACTGATAGGCGGCACTGATGAGGTGGCACTGATATGCAACAATGATGGGCACTGATAGGCGGCACTGATAGGCGGCACTGACTGATGGCACTGCTGGGCACTGACTAGCAGCACTGATGGGCACTGATGGGTGGCACTGCTGGGCAGCACTGATGGATGGCACTGCTGGGCACAGGTGGGTGGCACTGCTGGGCACTTGTGGGTGGCACTGATGTGTACTGGTGGGTGGCACTGCTGTGCACAGATCATCAGGGCACTGATCATCAGTGCCCTGATGATCGGTGCTGATCCCTCCTCTGACAATTGCCGGTTATCGACAGTACTTTCCTCATGCTGTGCCAGCGTGAGGAAAGTGCAGCAGATAACCAGCAAGTGCATTTACTGGTGATCTGCTGTGTCATTGGATATGGCTGAACACATGGTAAATGGCCATTGTGATTGGCATTTTACCACCTCACATGATCAGCTGTGTCCGTAGGACACAACGATCAAGGAGATCGCTGGGTGCGCACTCCCGGGGGGGTGCGGGAGGGCACATTCTGGGAGGCCGTCATTCAGCTATCTGCAGTCAGCAAGTGGTTTCTAAAGTTTAAAAAAAATCATTTAAATATGTCTGGGGGTTCCCTTTAAACCATCCGCAAAGTTGCACATCTGTACAAAGTAAAGAACCTTCTGCAGCAGGACCAACATTTTATTTTTAAAAATGACATAAAAAAAAAAAAAAAAAAAAGAAAATATAGCATGGGGTCCTCCCCCACTCCTTACCAGACCCTTTAGGTCTGGTAGGAAGGTTAGGAGGGATCCTATAGTAAATTTTTTTTAAAAAGTACGTGGGGTTCCCCCTAAGAGCCGTACCAGGCCCTTTAGGTCTGGTAGGACTTTTAGGGCAACCCACCCCCAAAAAATGGGGGGGAGCATGGGGTCCCCCCTAAATTCCTACCAGACCCTTGATCCAAACACAGGCCTGGCAGGCAAGGAAAGAGGGAGGACGAGCAAGTGCCCCCTCCTGAACCGTACCAGGCCACATGCCCTCAACATGGGGGGGGGTGCTTTGGGGGAGGGGCCTCCCTCTCCCAAAGCACCTTGTCCCCATGTTGATGGGGACAAGGGCCTCTTCCTCACAACCCTATGCTGTAGTTGTGGGGGGTCCACAGGGGTGAGTTATCAGAATCTGGAAGCCCCCTTCAACAAGATCTCACCCCTTTCAGAGCACGGTGCATTGTGGGGCAAACAGCCCACCGAACGCCCTTACCGTTCATGTGTTCGCTGAATACATGAATGGCCGATGTTCGAGTCGAACTTACATTTGACTTGAACATCAAAGACGTCACCATGTATAGCCTCCATAACTCAGCTAACATGACCCCAGTGCTGGCAGAGAAGAGCAAACAAGGAGCACCTGATGTGCTCTTTGTCAACCAATGACATTGTTGAAGAAAAGGCTGTCTTGGTTCATTGGAGGCATGACTCTGCTTTAGATCATCACTTACTAGTACAGTGCCACCTGCAGGAGTAGGATGCTAGGTACAAATAAGAGACAACTACTAATTACTAATAGCAAAATCGCCTATACTGTGGAACAACAGAGTTATTACCAGGGGTGGACTGACAACTCATGGGGCCCCCGGGCAATAGGGGATCATGGGGCCCCGGTGTCCTTGCCCAAACTCAAAAAAGCCTATGAAAAAGGTACCAGGGGCATCTCATGGGGCCCCCTACTGACCCTGGGCCCTCGGGCAGTGCCTGGTTATTACCCTAGGGTCTTCAGAAGGTAGGACTTAGACATTTCCTTCTGGATATCTTAGTTCTGTTGGTTTTACTTCAAGCTTCTCTGTGCAGGTTTGGCTGTGACAGCTGTAGCAAGGGCAGCCTGTGAAAGTTTTGCTTCTGGAGAAACATATGAAAGGTCCATTCAAAGTGACCCTCTCATACAAATAGTGCCCCACCCCTGGAGGGTGGCATCCTGCTCCTCCTCCTGCTGAACCCTCATAAACCTAGTCTGGGTAGAGGTATGGTAAGCAGGGGGTCTTCTCTCTATTTTTCCCCTCTTCCCCATTGTGGTATCACATGTTGTGCTTATCCTCTCTGGGATGAAAACTAAGCTATGCTTACTATCCATGTTCTATAAGTTGGCCATACACATTGAAATTCAGTCAGTTCAGCAGGCAATGGCTGTCCCCATCTGACAGATGTCGATCATTTGATAGACTGCTGTTGAGGGGACATGATGGAATTTTCTTTCTTGACCAGCAGCTGCAGGCCCTGCTGTCATAAATACAATTTCTCTGTTGAGGGGATTCCTTTATCCACCTTGTGTGGATATCTGTTAATTTTTTTTCCAATCAGCTTGCTGGGGGAACAAAAAACAAAATGCTAACAGTGTATGGCCAGCTTTATGGGACCTTTTGATGCTACAACCCTTATGGTGACTATGGAGGAGTTTCCAACCACAGCCTGTTTGATGGCCATAACAGCATGGAAATCAATCTCACTGCCCAGAATCCTTCTAGGACCAACTTGGTTTTTTTTTCTTGACTTGGGCAGCTGCTGTTGAGTGAGTGGTGGTCATGGGTGCTTTGCAATGATGTGGGATGGCTTTAGGTTTAGCCATCTCATCCCTTCCATCTTTTGGTTCTTCACTGCCAGCCTTGGGTACTCCAGGGCCATTCTGATTTCTGGACTCACTGGCTTACATTTTGAAAGGTTTTGAGTCATAGGTAGATTACACTTTTTCTTAGCCATGGGTGAGTAGGAAGTGCCCTCCTTGGTGCCCACACAACAGTCTTCACAGGAGGCATGCACAGTCTTGGCAACTAATGAGGCAGATGAAGGGTTGGCCTCCTTGGGAAATGACAATAACGTGTCTACTTCAACTGTATGTCAGAAAAAGGAGTTGGCCCAGTATTATTTACATTGCTTGGTCAGGGATACACTTAAAGGAGTTCTGTAGTCACAGCATACACTTTCATTTTATAGCTTCAGCATCATAATACCAATACAAACAATAGTTACCATTGACAATCCAATATAAGCTTTCTAAAAAAAATGTCCTTTCATATTGTGAGTGCTGCCTGTTGACCATCTCTTTCATCAATGTCTCCCCTGCTCATTCTTTCAGTTTAGTATTGATTTCTAAGGACTACATATCCCATGGTACCCAGGGCGGTGGTTAAGGGGGTACCACCAGTCTTCCTGTACGGGGCCCAGGCCAGCAGGGGGGCCCAGGCAGCTGGGTGAATCAGATTTGTGGGCTGGGAGGGTGATTGGCATGGCGGGGGGCAATTACTGGAACCAATCCCCTGAATGGCTCTCTGCAGCAGCTGAAAGCTGGCTTCTTCTCCTCTCTCTACCACTTGCTTTCATCTGCTGAAGAGAGAGACATAAATGGGATTGGTTCCAGTAATCCCCCCCCCGCTGTACATAAAGGTGATTGGATCCAGTAATCCCCCCCCGCCGCACCCATCACCCTCTGCACCATACGTTTCCCTCTGCTGCCCAGTCCCCCTTGTGTGCCCCCACCACCACAATGCTCCCAGCTTCCCTCTCTCCTTTCCATTAATGGGATTGGATCCAGTAATCCTCCCCCACTCTGCGCCGCATCCATCACCCTCTGCACCATACGTTTCCCTCTGCTTCCCAGGCCCCCCTGTGTGCCCCCACCACCACAGTGCTGCCAGCTTCCCTCCTCTCCTTTCCACCGGCAACTGCAGTCATGCAAAAGGGTCCTTCAGGATGGAGAGTGAGGGAAGGGTCCAGTAAATTTGTCACATTTATCAGCCCCTTCCTTTCTTGAATGAACACAATGAGTGATAGGTACCAATCATTCATAACTGAAGCATAGTAAACAGTGTTTTTTTTTTTTTTTTTTTTTAGGGGTCCTGTCAGGTTGGCTGTATGGGGCCACATGGTTTTTAACAGCAGCCCTGATGGTACCCATCAGTCTGTTCAGACTGAGTGAATACAATACTGTGTATATGTTTTATCTCTGCACTCTTTCAGAAATGTTTGTGAATGCAGCATCTGACATAAATACAATCACTAGAGTTAAACTCTACAGGTCTTTATGGGATGCTTTAAAATATGTAACATAGAAATCAAGTGAAAAGTAAAAATTGTGACACAAAATGGCTTTCATGCTAAATATGCTATGACTCAAGATATGAACTCATCGAAAATTGATTTATGTTTCCCTTTACGGAATAAAGTCAGAATACAAGTATTACTGTATAAATCAAAGCAAACATCTTTGCAGATGAGCAGCCTGTTCAGTATGTGCTCACATTCCTTTTCTACCCTGAAACTTCTTGTGAAATCAGAAAAATTTCATTATTCATTATATCTTGTAGCTAGTCAAAATTCTGCACATTTCTTCTGTCAGCTCAACTACATTTGCAAACTGGGTCATAAAAACAATTAACTTTACTTTGCATTTCTTTGTGGAACACATTCAAAACTAATCCTAGGAAAAACTTGATAGAAAAGCACAAATATTTATCCATCCGGGCCCACGGGCCCAGAAAATATACAGTTGTGTTCAAAATAATAGCAGTCAGACATCACTAACCTGATCAATCACTGTTTTTGGTAGAAATGATATTTCTAAATTACAAATAATTTACTAGCAGGTGTAGTAGAGTAATAGAAATCCAACAGACCCAACAGTCATGACATACATGCTGCTGATTCTGTGTAATTGAATCACTAATTGAAAGGGGCATGTTCAAAATAATAGCAGTGTGGAGTTCTACAGTGAAAGTGTGGAGTTCAGTGTGCAAGTAAGATTGTTCTTTTTGGGACTAGTGGCCGGAGACAGTTTGTCAGACGACCCCCAAACACTGAATTCAAGCCACAGTACACTGTGAAGACAGTGAAGTATGGTTGCGCAAGCATCATGATATGGGGATGTTTCTCATACTACGGTGTTGGGCCTATTTATCGCATACCAGGGATCATGGATCAGTTTGAATACATCAGAATACTTGAAGAGGTCATGCTGCCTTATGCTGAAGAGGAAATGCCCTTGGAATGGGTGTTCCAACAAGACAACGACCCCAAACACACCAGTAAACGTACAACATCTTGGTTCCAGACCAACAAGATTGACGTTATGGAGTGGCCAGCCCAATCCCCGGATCTTAATCCAATAGAAAACTTGTGGGGTGACATCAAAAATGCAGTTTCTGAGGCAAAACCAAGAACTAGAGAAGAACTGTGGAATGTAGTCCAATCATCCTGGGCTGGAATACCTGTTCACAGGTGCCAGAAGGTGGTTGACTCCATGCAACACAGATGTACAGCAGTTCTCAGAAACAGTGCTTATACAACTAAATATTAATTGATTCAAAGGAAAGGAAAATCTTCAAACATTTTTCAGTTTATATAGTGAATGTTTGAGTTTGTAAAGAAGAATACAAACACTGCTATTTTTTTGAACAGTCTAATATTCACTTTTCTTCAATTGTTTTAGAGGAACAACACAAATTTGATATATTTTTCTTCATGTTTTGATTTGGAATAGAATGTGTAGTGTTCCCAATGCATTTGTGTGTATGGAAATAAAAGCTATTAGAAGGATTTTGAGCTTTATTCACTTTTTTTAACACACTGCTATTATTTTGAACACAACTGTATATAGATTGACGGCTTCATACGTGCGGTCATCCTTTGGCTTCTACTCTGTTAAAAAGGTTGTTGCACATTTCTTTATCCATGTTCGATTGACTGGACTTTTATCAATCTCCCAGCATGGGTAACTTGAATCGTACTATATCTTTTTGTTGCAACAATAATAAAAAATTATTGAATCAGAAAAGCAAAAAATATGGTCAAAGTGATACTTTTTATTATAACCACAAAACAATTACACTACAGTGTTGCGTACACGTGTGTGCGAAGAATGGTACCCTGATGCACTTTGCAAATGGATGTGTTTTGCAACAGATCACAATGCACTGCCATGCTTAACAGTGCAATTCACCAGTGCAGAAAGAGTTACAAAAGGATGCTTTAGTCTGTTTGGAAACGTGTTGTAGCAGTCATGTGACATAGCTATTGGCATAAGTGAGCAGCCAGGGGGAGTGATTGGTTGTAGTGCTCAGGCTTTAGCTACTGACTTTTGCTAAAAAGTCAACATTTGTATATTAGAAATAGAATAGTTTATTCTGCACTGGCTGCACATTTTGGAGAAAGAAGGGGTGTGTTTAAAACAACTGATAAAGGTACCAATATACAGTATTTACCTGATTGGTGAATGGGAACTCCAGGCACAAAAAGATTCATTTAAATATATCCCCTTATAGGGAAAGGACATAAGGACAAAAATCGACTTTGTGTGTACCAGATGCCTTTGCAAACTATAGTTTCCATAAATAAAAAGCACTCTATGAATGGAAGATGGGTTGAATGAAAAGTCCAACTCCTCCATTCACAGAGTACTTTTTCTTGATGGAAGGTCATGCATAGTCATCACTCTTAACCACTTCAATACTGGGCACTTTTACCCCCTTCCTGCCCAGGCCAATTTGAATGACAATTGCGCGGTCATGTAATGCTGTACCAAAAATACATTTTTATCATTTTATTCACACAACTAGAGCTTTCTTTTTGGTGGTATTTAATCACCACTGGGATTTTTATTTTTTGCTAAATTAACAGAAAAGGAGATTGAAAATTTTGAACAAAAACCCACCATTTTCTTTGTTTCTGTTACAAAATTTTGCAAGTAAATAATTGTTCTTCATAAATTTAGGCCACGATGTATTCTGCTACATTTCTTTGGTGAAAATAACCCAAATCAGTATTTATTATTTAGTCTGTAGGAAAGTTATAGAGTCCACAAACTTTGGTATATATCTGAAAATCAATCAGCCCTGAAGTACTAATGGCCAATCTAATTTCTTGAGGCCCAAAAATGCCAGGACAGTACAGATATCCCCCAAATGACCCCTTTTTGCAAAGTAGACAGTCTGAGGTATTTAGTAAGAGGCATGGTGAGTTTTTTGAAAATGAATTAAAAAAAATGTTCACAATTGTGATTGGCCCAGTCTGTACCATGTGATTACTGTGACCAATCACAGCTAGTGACACAATTGTATACAATGGATGGCATGAAAGGAAGCCACTCATTGTTTACAATTGTCATGTGACCTGCTGTGATTGGTCACAGTGGTCACATAGTACTGGCAATAGGCCGGTACACAGATATGTCATCCCTTGGACACAGCTGGTGATAGATCTCGCCACAGCATGGCCCCGCAGGTAAGTGCCAGACGCGATCCGGGAAGACATCATTTGACGCCCACCCAGATCCATGAGAGTCCCACTTGGCCATCATTTTTCTATTCCTGGGCTGGAACTGGTTAATAAGTGCCTGCGACAGGTCCAGCGCTCATATAAACCCTTCAAAACAGGAATATTACAACTGCAAGGGTATTGGGGTGGATAGGAGGGCAAACGACCTCAGGTTTCAACTAGGACAGCCAGCGCCAGCAAAAGGGACAATTCTCATTAAATGTAAGTATGGTCCCTTGTGCAGATTTAAAAAAATATTACCTAAGCTTAGAATTTAAAGTGTTTGTCATGACCTGGTTCACCTGCTGGTGATGCTGTGGATCTCTGGGCCGAAAGCTGCAGTTTTATTGTCCACCAGCAGGTGTCTCCCAGCAGGCAGTAGGTGTCTCCCAGCAATCAGCTCTAACTGGCCACACCTGCTGGGAGGGTAGTTAAAGAGGAGCTCCACCCAAAATTGGAAGTTCCGCTTTAAGGCTTTGTCCCTGGCTTCCTGTTAAGGATTGGCACCTTTGGGCACCTGATGGGTACCTGCTCCCACTTCTGGTGTGACCGCCTAAGGCGATCGGAAGCAGAAGTTGTCCTCCTCCCTCCCTCCCCGTAGTCTTCTGAGGCACATGACAGGCCCCAGAAGACTACAGGACCATTCACAAAGCGCAGTGCTACTCATGCATGTGCAGTGGGCACCCGGCTGTGAAGCAGCAAGCTGTCACAGCCGGGTGCCCACACTGAAGATGCCATGCCAAGGAGAGAAGATGGCCGGTGAAACCAGCCGTGGTGAGGACACCGCAGGACCGAGGGACAGCTAAGTGTCTGTATATTAAAAGTCAGCAGCTACAGTTTTTGTAGCTGCTGACTTATTTTTTTTTATTCAACTGGAACTCCACTTTAAATTCCACTTTGGATATGGCTCCTGGCATCAGTGTTTTGGTTGCTCCTGTCTTGGATCCGGTTTGCTGTACTGCCAGACTCTGTTGCCATTAATTCCTGATTCTGTCCTTGCTCCTGCCCAGTATCCAGTTCCCTGTTACCTTGCTGCCTTGTTCCTTCTCAGTTTTGTTTCCCCTTTCCCATATGCTTCCCCAGGATTCCCCCTGCCATGAATACTTCACATTTGTACATATTTATATATTTAGTTAGTAGTTTAGGTTTCTGCATTTTGGTTGTTCAGTTTGATTTTCACGTGTTTTCATATTTGCTGCAATTGATGTGTATTTATTGTTCACTGTAAATAAATCTCACTTTAAAGTTATATATGTATGGTCTGGTCCCAGTTTCTTGGTGTAGCTACATATATCTGGTCATCTTCTGTGCTGACTCTTAACTGTGAAAATCAAACTGAACAACCAAAACCTCCCATCAGAAAATGTCAATTTATAATCTAAAAATAATATGTAATAGAGTGTACATAAACTAGTACACTTACCTTTGCCTATGCTTCCTTTCTTTCTTTTTGCTTCCCTTTTAAAGCTGTCCTCCCTTGCATGCGCCTTGTCTGTTGTATGCACTATACGATAATATATTCATTTGTATAAAAAAAAGAAAAGCAAAAAAGCTTTTTTGCAAAATCTCAGGGACAAAGGTTTTTTTTTTTTAATCAACAGATGAGTTTAATGTTGTACAGCACATGACACTTCATCTCGCACATGTGCAGTATGAGAATATTGCAAGATCTTGCATCTTGGGTATGGGATCTCCCTGAAGGTACTAGTGAAGTTGCCTTCCCAGGGGACATCTGTACAGCCAGGATTATGTCACTAGTTTTTGTTTTTTGAAGATCGGAGTTAGGGGATTTCATCACAGCAAGCAGAGATGCATATTAATGTGAATTTTAGCAAAAGAAGGGAAAGGTTGGCTTTAAAACATTCTAAATTGTAAAACAGAAATTGTTCAATACTATTTTTTGAAAGATTTGTATTTATTAAAGTGGTTCTAAAGGCTGAAGATTTTTTATTTTCATGCATTCTAGGTATGAAGGTAAAAACCTTCAGTGTGTAGCTCCCCCCTCAGCCCCTCCAATACTTACCTGAGCCTGCTCTCAATCCAGAGCTCTGTAAGAGAGCCTCAGCTCCCCCTAATCTCCCTCTCCGCATTGGCTGAGACAAAGCAGCGAGTGCCATTGGCTCCTTCTGCTGTCAATCACAGCCAGTGAGGAGGGAGCGGGGGGTGGGGCCAAATGGACATACAGGACCAGCTCAGGAGTAAGCATACATGAATGCCCCCAGAGCAAGCAACTTGGTCTGGATACACTCAGCAGTTAGAAGAAGCCAGGAGTGTGGGCAGCAGACCCAAGAAAAGGAGGATTGGGGCTGCTCTGTGTAAAACCATTACACAGGGCCAGGTAAATATGACATGTTTGTTATTTTAATAAAAGAAACATTAAGCTTTACAACCACCTAAAAGGGGAAGTTCTGCTTTAAGGCCTCCAACCCCCCTCCACTTCCACATTTGGCAATCTTTCTGGGAAGGGGGAGCGGGTACCTGATTTCACACTTTCGCTCAGATCGCCTAGTGCTCCTTCCCTCCTCCCTCCCCACAGTCTTCTGGGACAGGTCCCAGAGCACTACAGGACCAATCACAGTGTGCAGCGTGGATCGAGCATGCGCAATAGGTACCTGGCTATGAAGCTGCAAGCACTCACAGCCAGGTGACCACAGCTAAGATGCTGACGCTGGGGGACCGAAGACGGTACCCTGTGCCCCCTCTGGTGAGCACACCGCTGTATCCTGGTCTGTTTATTAAAAGCAGCTAAAGTTTTTGTAGCTGCTGACTTTAATTTTTACAAAAATGACTGAAGCTCCGCTTAATGTGTCCTTAATTTAAAAAAGGTGAAGCTGGTGAAACACACAATAATATTCTTCTGCTAACTTGTCTACCTAGAAGAGAATTCATATGTTGCAATCGATATGACTAGACAATCATTTCAGCAATTAGAGTTGGTCATACTTATGTAATTCATATTTTCTTACATGTGATAGAATTACATTTAAGTATTTCAAGAAATTACCCGGAGGAATTTAAATTCTACATAAGTTGTCATCACTTAGTAAAACAAACAAACAAAAAAAAACTCAGCTTCCACACCGCTTCCTGCGGTGTGTTACGTAGATTACAAATATTAGACCATGCCAATGCATGCAAAACCCAGCCAACAACCTATCCTACATACATACATGCCCACATAAGGCAAATGTGCAAATTTTGCCTAGGGAGGAAGAAGGGTTGGGGGGGGGACTGTAGGTGAGAATCTCCATCTTGGCCATGTCAACTTTCCCCCACATAGACTTGACCAGACAGCTTTAGTCAAAATTATAGAGGTGCCTAAAGTATATTTGAACTCTTACCTTTTAAAACAACCAATTCAGTTTAAAATAGAAATAAAAGTAAAAACATCTGCATTAATTAAAAAAAATATATATAAATACCCCCTTTTTTTTTTAATAAGTGATCAAATAATCACTGTTCTCAGCTGCATAAGAGGCCTAGACAGATGGAGGTAAAGAAACAGCAGTACATTGATCTTCCCAGTGAATGGTTGTGTAGGGGGCATGTCAGTCAGCACAGCTAGAAAACTGACCACGCTAGTATGGATCAGCTTCTAAGCCTAGTGTGGTCAGTTTGAAATAAGAAAGCAGTGGGACTGGCAGGATCACCAGGGAGTTCACACAAAATAAGCAATTCAAAGAGAACAGGATACTGCTTAACAGTAGTACATGGTACAACAGACACATATCAAGAATATGAAATGTTGGGGTAACAAACACTTTATTTGCTTCTCATCCAGCCTGTTGTAATCCTGGGAGAACATTATATGACATCCTCCCAGGATTGGGCCATGCTGCTACACGATTTGTCACCCACTGTGTCCACTGGATTCAGCACATGATCAGTGCACCAAGCTGCTGCCGGTACTATGTAATAAATGTGACCAATAACAGTAGATCACATGGCAATTGTACAGAATGGATGGCTTCCATTCATACTATTCATTGTGTACTGCTGTGTTGATCTCAGTGATCACATAATACAGACAGGGCCAATCACAGCCCATCTGTGCCATGTGATTAGCTGTGGTCAATCACTGATAATCACAATAGTACACATTAAATGAATAGATTCAGAAAAAGTGGTTGCTTATAACAGTAAGCAAAATATATAAGCAATCATAGTGTGTATAAAAAAATGGTGATCACCTCCCCAGGGTAGTACAGTGTTGCTATGGTAGCACTGTACTACCCTGGTGACAGTATTTAGATTTTTTTTTTTAAATAAAAGAAAATGTAATAAAAAAGGAAAAATCCCAAGATGTAATAATTTGGCAAGAAGAGAATTCAGTGATATCAGTTTTTAGCATATTATTGAAATTGGAATCATGCATACCTAACCTTTCCTATTAGCTAAATGTATTTGGCTTACCATAACTTGTATGATAGCAGAATTTCTGGTTTGACAATGCTACTTGGCTGAACTACTGAGTAATGCTCATTGTCTTTTAATTTGTGCTTTGGCTGAATTATCGTGAGTTAAATGTAATGGCAAGATAAGACTTCACAAATCAACAAAGAAGGTTTAACTAATGAATACCCCAGCCCTGCCAATTAAAACCAGATTCCATTAGTACTTTAACTTGATTTATGCAGCAGAAGCGGCTGACTGCACTTATTTTTATTTCTCCTATGCATGACAGCACATGTAAAATTTGGTATCCCCAGAATCCATTTGAAAGTACTGTATGTCATAAGGCTAAGCAGTAAAATATGTAGCCAGTTGTCATTGCTGTGGATATAAATAAAACAGGGGTTACCTGATCTACATATCTGCAACCCAGCCTTGTAAAATAATATCACGCACAACTGAAAGGATGTCTTTTTGCACCCTTTCAAATAAAGCACATCAGTGGCTTACTTACTGAACTAATCTCCTAACATCCAATCAGAATTAAGTTACATCTCTTCTTTCTGTTTCCAGCCTCCTTTCTCTGGATAATGAAGGGTTTTATAAACATACAGTCAAATCTGGACGTTATGAAAAAAAAAAAAAGATTTTTGTTTTTCCATTTTATCTAGAATTTTAGTTGCCCAGCAAGAGCTTTTAAATGTTATGTTCATGAAACTATATGTAAACCATAAAGCTTTCCATACAAATTACAGTATGATTGTAAAATCTCCTTCAGATCTGCCAACCACTATGTAGTGTAAGGATCTGCAGTACATTGTGTAACACCCGTGCTGTAATGTCAGCTGCAGGATGTTAAAACCAACACTAGATGGCAGCATCCTGCAAATTCATAGGTGCTCACATTCTGCAGAGCAGCCCCATAGATCTTGTATGCTGAATTGCAGGACTTTGCTGGGGAGCAAAGTACCAGTGGACTACCTTTCCCAGAAATTCTGGGAAGGGGAATATATATACAGAAGCCTGGAGGACTGGACAGGAAGTGAGAGGGGACAGAGCTGGAGAGAGGAAGCAGAGACAGAGTGTTGCCTACTGACGGAGAACTGAACCAGGCCGCAGAGTTGGAGAGAGATGAAACGAGGAGGAGCCGCTGACCGTTGACCTTGCCACCCTGTTCAGCGAGACAGTCTGCCAGAAGGTGACTCGGAGCGCAGTGACCATAGGGTTGCCACCTTTTCTTCAAGCCAAACCTGAACATTTTAGCGGCAAACTGAAATTGTTTTTGTAGTATGTATATGTTTTGTGCTTAAATACCATTTCTAATCACAACTTTCCAAATGAGTTGCTGTAGAAAGACACTATGGGGGGAGATTTACTACTATTTAACAGTTGCACTCACAATCTGGTGCAGCTGTGCTTGGCAGCCAATCAGCTTTTAACTTCATCTTGTTCAATTATGCTTTTGCAATAAAACCTGGAAGCTGATTGGTTTCTGTGCAGAGCTGCCCCAGATTTTGCACTCTCCAGTTTTAGTAAATAACCCTCTATTTGTGGTTTGAACAATTGATTGGCTACAGCTGATCAGCAGGGCTTAGCCATAAAATTATTGGTCAGGATCTGCTGACATAATTCTGCTGTAGCCAGGGTAAGCACAGATCAGCAAGGAGCGAATACATGTGCGCCCCTAACCCAGAACAGGCTGGATGACGTACATGTATGGGATATGGAGTTGATCAGAACACTGTTATAGAGTATGGTGGTGATCAGGACGCTGGTATGGGATATGGAGTTGATCAGAACACTGTTATAGAGTATGGTGGTGATCAGGACACTGATATGGGGTATGGGAGGGATCAGGAAGCTGGTATGGAGTATGGTGGTGATCAGGATGCTGGTATGGGTTATGGCAGTGATCACAATGCTGCTACGGGGTATGGTGGTGATAAGGACGCTGGTAGGGGATATGGAGTTGATTAGAACACTGTTATAGAGTATGGTGGTGATCAGGACGTTGGTATGGGATATGGAGTTGTTCAGAACACTGTTATAGAGTATGGTGGTGATCAGGACGCTGGTATGGGATATGGAGTTGATTAGAACACTGTTATAGAGTATGGTGGTGATCAGGACGCTGGTATGGGATATGGAGTTGATCAGAACACTGTTATAGAGTATGGTGGTGATCAGGACACTGATATGGGGTATGGGAGGGATCAGGAAGCTGGTATGGAGTATGGTGGTGATCAGGATGCTGGTATGGGGTATGGCAGTGATCACGATGCTGCTACGGGGTATGGTGGTGATCAGGATGCTGGTAGGGGATATGGAGTTGATTAGAACACTGTTATAGAGTATGGTGGTGATCAGGACGCTGGTATGGGATATGGAGTTGTTCAGAACACTGTTATAGAGTATGGTGGTGATCAGGACGCTGGTATGGGATATGGAGTTGATTAGAACACTGTTATAGAGTATGGTGGTGATCAGGATGCTGGTATGGGATATGGAGTTGTTCAGAACACTGTTATAGAGTATGGTGGTGATCAGGACACTGATATGGGAGGGATCAAGAAGCTGGTATGGAGTATGGCAGTGATCACGATGCTGCTATGGGGTATGGTGGTGATCAGGACGCTGGTATGGGGTATGGCAGTGATCAGTATGCTGGTAGGGGATATGGAGTTGATCAGAACACTGTTTTAGAGTATGGTGGTGATCAGGACACTGATATGGGGTATGGCAGGGATCATGGCCTGATAGGCTGCTACACACTTAAAGGCTGCTGTGCTGGTTCTCTCTGCTCACACAGTGGGAGCAGAGAGAACTGATCTTTACTTTCACTTTCAGTGTTTACTATGTGATTGTATAAGCTAGTGCCTGTGCGCCATCCAAAGAAATATAGAATGTGAAAATAAATATAAAAATATGAATATTGAAGTTCCAATTGATTGTGCTGAACCTCTCCAAGGGTTAATTATGTGTCAAAAAATGATAAATTGGAAATAAAAAATATAAACAATATAAATAACCAGAAAGCTGACTCCCTGTGCATGTAATAAATACATCATCGTGATGTTAAAGAGATCCTTAGGGGGGTGCTAAACCATACAATCTACCTCATCAAATTAGTACATGAACATAAATAAATACGGTACATTGTAAAATTCATGTAATATGCAACTTAGAATGTCAGTAAATAAATTGTGCAATTCATATATTACCCACTTGCCCTCCAGAGGATTTACCCCCCTGCCTGACCAGGCCATTCTTTGCCATACGGCGCTGCATTACTTTAACTGAAAACTGCGCAGTCATGCAACACTGCACCCAAATGAAATTTATGTGGTTTTATTTTCCCACAAATGCAGCTTTCTTTCAGTGGTATTTGATCTCCTCTGTGGTTTTTTATTTTTTGCACTATAAACACAAAAAAACCCTGAGAATTTTGAGAAAAAAAAAACAATATTTTTGACTTTTTGATATTAACTACTTGCCCCCCGGCCTATAGTCAAATGACGGCCAGGCGAACACCCCTTTTCCCTTCGGGGGGGCGTCATATGACGTCCTTCCTAGATCGCGCTTTGTGCGTGCCTGCAGGGCAGCGCTGTGGCGAGATCTGTCACTGGCCACGTACCTCGGACACGGCCTTTAACAGATCTGTGTACTGGCCCCGTTGCCAGGTCCATGTGACCTGCTGTGACCATTCACAGCAGGTCACATGACAGTTGTATACAATGGATGGCTTCCTTTAAATTTTTTTCTTTTTGGTACTGTCACCAGTCAGTGTCCCTGATCACCGCCACACCAGTTATATGCTGACGCACTGGTGACAGTATGTAAAAAAAGAAAATATTTTTTTTTATTTTTTCATTTTCCAAAAAATTATGACGAAAAAATTACATCTTCAAAAAACTCACCATACCTCTTATGAAATATGTCGGACTGTCTACTTTGCAAAAAGGGGTCGTTTGGGGGATATCTGTACTGTCCTGACATTCTTGGACCTCAAGAATTTAGATTGGCTGTCAGTACTTCAGGATTGATCAATTTTCAGATATATCCCATAGTTTGTGAACTCTATAACTTTCCTACAGACTAAATAATAAATACTGATTTGGCAGAATACATCTTGGCCTAAATTTATGAAGGACAATTATTTATTTGCAAACTTTTATAACAGAAACAAAGAAAACTCACATATATTTACGTAATTTTGCACAGCCCTGCCGCCCTGTGGCAGTATTTCTGCAATAGGGCAGCGGGCAAGTGGTTAAACAACTCTATACATAAATATTGTGTGCAACAAAACGTCCTTCCAACTTGCGTATCTTCAAATTATTCATATATTTCACATCCACCTACATATATTTTTTTGGTGGAGGTGAAACATATGAAGAATAATTTGAATATACGCAAGATAGAAGGAAGAGAGAGAGAGTTGTTTAATATATGAATTGCACAATTTACTGACATTCTAAGTTGCATATTACATGAATTTTACAATGTATTTATTTATATTCAGGTACTAATTTGATTAGGTAGATTGTATGGGTTAGCACCCCCCCCAAGGATCTGTTTACGGTGTGATTGCTGTGAATGGTCACCGCCATCACATGGTAAAACACCATGTGATTCTCTTTGCCGGGCTTCCGGGTGCGCGCTCTGCGAGCCACCGATGTGGATTTACGTACAGATATCTATAAAGGAAGTCACAGATGGCAGACGGGAAGCGGGTAAAAAAGTGTGTCCAATGCCATATTTTGAAACAAGTGTAAACGAGCCCCAAGGAAAATGTTTTTATAGTCCTATCCTGGGGAGACAAACATGACTCCCTTTATAGATAATTGTAGAGTAGCCACCCTATGACATGAAGTGTGTTTTTGCAGGTTTATAAAGGAAAAAGTCGAATGCAGCCAGCACATCGAAGGACTAGTAAGCTTTAATATTTTACATTTTTATATTTGGGATAAGGTATGCGTTAAAATAACATGTAAAATAATATTTTACCTTCACAATATTACAATATTATATAAAATGATATAATAATAACAATAATACTGATAATGATAATACTATAATTTTAACACTATAATTTGCCAAAATTATAAATTTAATATATTATTAAAGCACATCATTGTGTAGTCACACTAAATATGCTAGAGGGATTTAGACATTTAAATATAAAGGAGTCATGCAAACCCTAAAGAAAAGCAGCTGGTGTCTGCAAACAAAATACACCGTTATCACTATCACAATAAAAAATTGCTCAGCAATATTGACGTGGGAAATAAAACTATTCGGCATTATAAGTATAGGTATTTTAAAAGGGCCTGCAGCATTGCTCCAAGTATTGTATATGTATGAACCAGCAGTACAGGTTCAGTTAACAGATATGAGTCAGCAAAGTCTGTTAGGACAGGTTACAGCCTGGTGTTGGACTAGGTATAGGAGCAGAGGTCAGAACACAACATTAATATACAACTGTAATATTAATAATATTATTGATAATAAAGAATGTGTAAATACAGTGAAAGCACAGATAAATAGCTAAAACCAAACTCCACCCAAAAACTTTTCTTTAAGCTTTGGACAGAGCTGAGAAAGTGTTTCTATTGCTCCCAGTTGAGAAATGCTCCCTTATTTCCTGTCCTAACAGGTTACTACAAGGACAAGAACTGATGGGAAATCTTTTCAATCAGGGCAGAGACAGCAACAAAAGCACATTCTTTTTTTGGAAAGAGATCTTACAGATGATTGTGTTGCAACATACCAACCTTTCTCAACATGGAAGAACCCTTGATACACTTTTTTGTTCTTCAGAGAACCCCTGCTAATATTTGTCATATTTACAGCTCACAGAACATTAGTGTGATGGTCAGTATAAAGAAAGCTTCTTACATTAGTGGTCGTTGGGAAGAATTTCCCCCTTACAGATAGCTAAAAAGATAATTGGTGTCTAGGGGCGGACTGACAACTCATAGGGCCCCCGGGCAATAGGGGATCATGGGGCCCCTGTGTCCTTGCCCAAACTCAAAAAAGCCTATGAAAAAGGTACCAGGGGCATCTCATGGGGCCCCCTACTGACCCTGGGCCCTCGGGCAGTGCCCGAGTTTCCAAATCTTATCTGACAGGCAGAAGTCTCTTATTGCCCAAGGAACCCCTAGTAACCTATGGAGGAACCCTAGGGGTCCACGGAACCCTGATTGAGAAACCCTGCATTGGATGGTCACAAACCTAGATAATGCCATAGATTCTATAAATGCCCTGACTGACTTTTGGTGTACTCTACTTTTCTGAGCACATGATGTGAACAGAGTATGAAGCCTCCATGGTCTGTAATGCTTGATTCCCGCTCATGTGTTCCAGTAATGTGTGGCAACATGTTGGTGTGTTATGGTGCCACTCATTCTGAATGGCTTCCCAAGGCACCTGCATTGCAGCGCACCACAGTGCACAAGGACTAGGGATGTGGTTTGGGTTTGCTGCCATTAATGGGTTTGTGGCAAATATAGGCAGTTTGAAAGTCAGGGTCTTGGAGAGACCCAGAAGTATTTTTTTAAACCTTAATGACCTCTCACCTACGCCCAGCAGGCTTAAAAGAGCTAAAAAGGGGGCTTTTAAATATGCCAGCCCTTCCTTTTTATAAAAGGGGAGGCACAGGGCAGCCATAGTGTCAGTGTATTGAAATCTGCTGTAGGGAAAAGGATGGAGATAACTGACAAACTGCTAGAGAAAGATTAGGGTCAGTACTTTACTTAATATTGTCGGCTAGTTGGTCTTCTTTTTTGTTGTTAATTTGAGGTCAGTTTTCTTTAGCTGCTGTCTCGTTCATAGCAAACTTTTTTTTTATTATTGCTGCAAGGCTTCACTTTGAAAAATGGGCTTTTGTTTTGGGGGGTATTATTTTGGGGTTAGCATTAATTTTGGGAGCATTTAATTGTTAGTGACCATCTGTTTTTGGAGCTGCCTTTTATTTGTAGCTGCAAGACTTAAAAAAAAAGAAAAAGAAAAAGCACTATTTTGAAGCATTTTGGAATCCCACACCTACACCTTACTTTTTTTTGTACTACTAATGTAATTACTACACAAACTAATATCAATTGGATTGGAGTGTAAAAAAAATTCCACAGCCATATATGCAATGCCAGTGTACACTTTTGCTGAGACTGTCCATTAAAATGTTATTGTTCTGTAACACTATATACTGTATAGCTTTAAGACATCCCACGAGTATGCCGTTTAACCCTTTTTCTGCTACCGATGTAAGGCTTACATTGGTGGCAGTGGGGTTTTACACACACTCCTGGCTGCTACAGTAGCCGATCGTGTGTATATCTTTCACAACCCAACTGTCGGCATCCTGATTAAAGCTTTCTCTAACATCCAAAAGCATGGCAACTTCCCTCCCCCCCTCCGCCATGCTTTTTGTGCTTCACTGTCCCACCTGTAAGCCTGGGGCCCACGTGGTGGGTGTTGCTGAATGGAGGAGAGGAAGACCAGCAAATATCAGATCGCTGATCTCCCCTAGCTGTGTCACATTCCCCTGCCACTGTGTTTTCAATTTGTGTTTCAATTTTTTCTAGTCTACTTTTTTTTTTAATAATTTCTAGTCTACTCTAATCTGAATTATCTTGAAGTTTGTAAACTTACTTTGTGAAGATCCCCACACATTTATTTCCTGGAAGGTGGCGTTAGTGCAGAAACCACTGCAGCAGGCAGCAAAGTACTATGGGATATGTAGTCCTTAAAAACTGAAAGTAAACAGCAGGAGAGGATGCAAAGCATGCAAGGAATTCAGGAAGTTGTGGAAAGATATGCCAAGCAGACAGGAAGAACTCACATGAAAGTACATTTTTAAAGTGAGTATATATATTGGATTTTCAAAAATACCTATTGTTTGTGTAACACTATCCCCTAAGAAATTACTAAGTTTTGGGTCTCCTCTATAGTCCTGCAAGGCCAGGCAACACGCATTTTCACAGACTTGCATCCAGGAGTCAGTAATAACTCCTTGAATTTGTTTTTGATGTTTTATTTCAACTTGGATGGGGTAAGGGGTGTATGGGATGCCCAATGGAACTGAGAAACCGAGGACTGCTTCCTGGAACAATTTACAAGTTTTACAGAAAAACAGTTTCTTTTGGAGAGTTAGTCAGCATCTCCTGTAGTACCAGCCCAGACCCCAGATAACTCCTCTTTTTTACCCAGCTGTCTGGAGGAATCCCTGAGCAGGAGATCCGGTGTCTGCCACAAATTTAGTGAAACAGTCCTGGGTGACAGGCTAATCCAGCTTTCCACTAACGTGCCTCCTTCCCCTTTCAGGCCCAGGGGGTGCAATTTTACTTACTCCTGTGCCACTAGTGGGTTGGTGACTGCTACCAGACCTTCTAGCTGGGCCGCACCTTCCCTGCTACACAGGTGGTCCTCACTCTGGGGGCTGGCAAAGGTCTGATCTTTCCTCCTTCCAAGCGCCACTGCCTGTAGGTGAGCCCTCTCCATCTGGACCCCCTCCCAGGATTCTCTCTCCAGCCTTGCATCCTCTTTATCTTCCACTCGAACTCTCTTCCACCTGAGCAGGTTCTCTCACTTTTAAGGGTTGTCCTGACCCATTTCTAAGCCTCCTGTTGGGGACTGACCAGGATCCCTCAAAAGTGCACATCAGCCACTCCTCAGATATACCCACTGTTTCTAGACTTTTATCCAAAGTTCTAGAGTCGGGGAAAATTCCAGAGCACTGGTCTACAGAGCCTCTGAGCTCTGACCATAATTTGACCCCTACTAGCTGTCACACTCAGCCCTCCTTACTAACAGTTGGAGTCTAGCTCCTCCTAGCAGACTAGGAGAATACTACATTTGTACTGATGTTACATTGCTGATGTTATAAAATGAAAGTGTATGCTGTGACTATAGAACTTATTCAATGTATTTTTTTAATAGTTTTTTTACTGAACACTTTTAACAGGGTAAATACTACATATGCAGCATATAAACGATGCAAAATACACATCCAGACAGTCAATAATTAGACAGACAATCTCCTCCGTCATGGGGACAGCTTATACACAGAAATAGAATAAACAAAAGGTGCCATATAATGATTAACAGAATAGCATGCTGCAATTAAATTTTTCCTGTTATTTAAAAACTGAAAAAGGAAGAGAAATGGAACTAAACAAAACCCCAAAGTCCTGTAATCAAGGAGGAATCCCTAAGACATGTCATATAGTGATATAAAAGAGAGGTAAGTAGGTTTGTCTTCATAATAGAGAACATATGCCTCTGTATGTGCACCAAGATCAAACAAGGTTTTAAAGAGTAGTATAGCATGCTATATATCCTGCAAATTAAAAACACATTAGGCGTCAGGTGATTTACATGTAACACTCTGCTATTATTTAGACTGCAAGATGTTAAAAGAGACAAGGTGTGCAGAGCACCAGAGGACCGAATCAGGCCGCAGTGTCAGAGAGTGAAGAATAAAGGGAGGAATAGCTGTCGCTGACATCTCCAAAGAGTCTGAAGAACTACCATGTTGGCTGGGGACCCAGAGTGCTGCTGCCATGAACGAACTCTACAGAGTGAACCGCAGGACTGCTGGGGGCCCCATCTACAGAGAGACCACCATTGACCTGAACGATGCCACAGATTGGGTAAGTGTCCCATTCTGTAGTCAATTACGTTGTCACTGACATTCTTTTAAATCAGCCATTCTCTATCTAGTTACTGACATTGTTCGCAAGTTACACATGTTGAGGCCTAGGTCACCTGGCCTACTATCAAACACATCTTCAACATAATCTAGTCATCAGAGCCTACTGCAGTGCCCGTACTCTGCAGGCCAAGCCACACTAATGTTTCTCTTGCATTTGGCCCACATTCATCAAGAGACACGTGCCATTGTTGCCATTTGCTAAGATGTCCTAGAGAGGAATCAACCTTTACCAACAAGTGCTTCTGCCAACTCCTCAAACCACCTGTTTAAAATCTTCAACTCAGCTTGTTATTACAGGGGTACTGTCCACACTGAATATTGCTTACAGGGGTAGTGCCTGTTCCTACATTAATCCTTTAAGGAACTTCCACCTATTGCATCCAAGGAGACCTGAATTCTTATAATGTACCAACTTGGGCCCCAACTAGCATGCAGAAGATCCTACACTGTAGTCAAAGGACCATTTGTTTCCCGTTATAAGAGCTCTGTTTTTTTTCTTCAAAATTTAACCTGGTTACCGGCTTCTGAGGGCTGAAAGTTAGCTAGCCATACGCTTTGGTAGTTTTTCTTCTGCTTACTGGGGAAGGAGACATCTCAAAGTTGAGGTCTTTTGGGTCAAATTCTGAATTGCAGGACATCTAAAATTGTTTGAGATTTGTGCTGTGTGTGTTGACATTTGCTTAAAAATCACTAAGAGTGATAACTGTTATTATTTCCACACCTATTACACTATATTTCTTAACTGATGAGTTTATTCATTTTATTCGGTGGTGGATACACTTGGTGGATTTCGTTTGAATTTCTTTCATCATTACCACTATAGATTCTTTTGGGACTTTATATGATTTACATGATTTTGATATATCATTTTTGGGGACTTTATATGAGTTATATGATTTAGATATATATTTTTGTCACAGACACTCACTATATATTTATACTAGCGCAGTCTGTTTATTTTGAATTTTGTGCTCACATTCAATTCCTATATAAACAAAACAGCAGTTCACTCTAAACTGTGTGTGAGTCTATTTTCTGCCAAATATTCAGAGGGTTTTACTCTGGCCAGAAGTGTACGGTGGTGTCAGCAGGGGTTGGGCTGTCAGAGTGGGGCCAAGAGCAACAGGGAACCTGAAAAAATTTCAGCGACTCCTCCAGGATTAGTGATACACATAAGTACCAAAAAGTTCAACCCATGGGCTCCAGATTCTATCAAATTTGTGAGGGCAGCCCTGGCTTCATAAATTTGCCTATAAAAAGGTAAAAACTGATTAATCCAGTTTTTTCACAGATTAACCGCTTCCTGACCGCCCTATAGCAGAAGCTCTGCTACTGGGCGGTGGGGATGTGCAAAATCATGTATGTATATCTGATTTGCATTTCTGGGTAGGGGGAGTGTGCTCCCTAACCAATCCTCTATTGGCTTCTCGGCATGTCAATCACCGGGTCTCAGCTGCTGATTCTCGGCTGGGACTCGGTGATCGTCGGTAGAGCTGATAAGGGAGAGTTCTGTATGTAAACAACACAGATCTCTCTCCTGTCACCAGAAAGGGCAAATTTTGTTACAACCCCAGAGAATATGGATAAGGTCTCCTGGGTACTTATGAAAATCAGGATAGTCTCTTATTCAGTATGTTTAATAGATACAAATCAGGGTTGATTTTTTCTTATAGCTGTATACACATTATATATATATATATATATATATATATATACACACACACATATATATATATATATATATATATATATATATATTTGAATGCATAGTATTTTGTGCAACTTGATAGTATGCGATTTACTAACAATTCGGTCATTCATGTGCTTAAAACTTTAACTTTTCAACTGTAGCAGTAATGTGTAAAATATGCGTTTCATCTGCTAAAGGCAATTCAAAATAAAAGTGTCATCTCAAAGTAACTTACTGATGATGCAAAAGAAAAGTTACAGTAACAGACATCAAGAGAATATTTATGTAATTACTGCTCTGACATGTACTTGGTATTTGTGACCTGCATCTAAATGAGGGAACATCTTAGATTAGTCAGTTGAGCTGAAGTATTTATTCGATAGTTATACTACACATACTGATGGAGCGGTTTACTAAAGAGCACATCTTTTTCCCTTAAGCAAAGCTGTCATCATTGTAATGGGAATTTTGGGATTAAATTAAAATCTACTTTACTAAAACATCCTGAAGTGGTAACAGGCTCTAACCAGGAGCTCCCCTCAGATTCTTTTTAGCTTCATTGAAATTGGGTTTTGCAGTCGTTTACTATTTATCATTTTACTTATTTTATCATTTTACTAAATTTATAATTTGACATAATGTGCATCTCCAGTCCAGTTTTGTAAACTTGCTGCACACTTGAAATCTGGTCATCTTGATTTGAACTAATTTTGGGTGTAATATTCAGGGGGATTCAGGATCACAACAAGCACGTAGGGTATGTTAAATCTCTAAGCCCTCATGCACACTTGACGATTTGATAACGCTGGTAACATTAGCTGTGTAAAGTCAGTTTTTGCATTAGCGTTTAGCGTTGTTTTGCCATGATTAGCGGCGTTTTCTTGCGTTTTTCTGCGTTTGTGTTTTTTTGCGGTTATTTTACAAAACAAAATTTTTTTTGCTCAAAAAAAGTCCAAAAACACCCGTTTGCAGCGTTTTGCTGTGTTTTTCAGCATAAAGAGAGTTTTTACACATAACAAACTCCTCTAGAAAACCACTAGTTTTAGGGTTTTTTCCTGCCAAAAAACGTCCCAGCCAAAAAACGTTGATTACAGCCTATATGTGCATGGACACATAGGATAACATACTGGGGAGTTTATTGACTGTAGAAAAAAATGTCAAACGCCAAAAACAGCAGCTGTAAAAACGTCAAGTGTGCATGAGGACTAAAACAGAATCTCTTTTTAAGTAACAAGAAACAACATTGATGATTTAATATAAAAGGGCTTTTCTTAAGCACAACACATTGACAGCTTTTTTTTTAGCACTGTCCAACAACAACAAGGCTCTCCAGCTAGATCAGAGGAACACATTACATGCAGCTCTCTGTCTTGGGTTGTTGGCCCCAGGCCTGTTCACACAGGATGTCCCCTAGAACCATTGTCTTCACAGCAGGGGCTGACACAACAGCCCTAGGCTGTACACCCATCCAAAAGGTGTTCAATTGACCTGCCACCCCAGCCTCGACTCCTGATGATCTCAGGCTCTACCTCTTTGTAAGGCAAACCCAACTGATTTTAAAGGCATTCTACACTTTCAAATGCTTTTGTTGATTTAACTAGGTATCAGTGTAGTTATATTCCCTGTGTTGTTTTTTATCTTACCTTGTAAAGGTGGGCTCAAATGTTGTGGATGCAGTTTGTAGTGGCATGGCTAATCGATTCCCCTATGTCCATATATTCATTCACCTAACATGTCCCTATTTGCTAAAGGGACAGGCAACTTCCTCTTCCAGATCACACAGCATCCAGTCAATGCCTTGCCATTTCTCTGTGTTGCATCACAAATGTGAAAGTGCTCATGGAATAACCTTCTCTTCATTCAGTTTAGATTTTACACTGGCCCAATACTTGCTTCACCATTCTGCTTCGTTAAGCCGTAAATTACACAGATCACTGGCAATGCATATGATTACAGTGGCCCACATGCGTATCCCAAGTTACTGGAGGCAAAACCTCCCTACTATCAAGGAATGGTTTATCAAAATAAACAGAGCTGCAGAACTGTAACAGCTTATTCATATTACCCATGACAGATATTCTACCTTCTACAAGACCTGGGCATGTTGGCTTCAATACCAAAACACATTATATATTGAAGTGATGTCTCCTAGCATAGCCACTTGATACTCTTCTTTTTTTACATCTAAGCCTTTGTATATAAGTGTAGCATCACTTTATCTTTTCCCTTTCCAAGACATTCCACGTCAATGAACTATGCTTACTGAAGAACCACATTATGAGTCTTTGGGTGCTTGGGTTTGCTATGTTATCCTCCTTCCCATACTCCCCCCCCCCCCCACTTTTTTCTCTATATTTTCTTGCTCTTGGCCTTTGGGCCTTTATTTGTATATGTTGTGGATGGTATCGTTACCTCATTGACTCCCAATTATGAGATGCTAGCTGGAGAAAAGTGTTCCTGTTGTTCAAGGAAGCTATCTTACCCCCATTGCTTGCTTCCAACATAATGATTGGCAGTCATCTCCAAATATGATTTTATTCCCTTTTTATTTTACCTACAGTCTTCTCTGTCTAACAGTGCGTTACTTGCTTTTCCTCATAGCTTGTAATTTCATGCGTGTCTGGCTTGTTGTGCGGATCCCAATAAAGGGTCTCCATATGAATTTAGGTACAGAGAATATCTGCACTCAGAGTTGGATTCAGGTTGATTTGTAACTATTGAATGAATGTTTATTGTTATTAAGATGAACCACTGCTATGAACATCCCTGTGCACCTGCAACCCGGAGCTAAGTTCCTATACGATAATTATTTATCTGCTTGATTACGAGAACCAGATAGTAAGCGTAAGACTTGCTACAATTACTTGATGATCCCATACACTACTGTATGTATTCTGATTTACCAAAAGAGAACAAAATGCATTTTGTATAACTTAACTTTGTTGGTGAGGGTTATGTTGCTATCATCTTGTATGGGTATGTGACTATGTGACTTTAAATTTTCTTGTCATGATATCTTGTAACTCTGTTATTTTTGTTAATTTATTCAATAAAAAAAATTATGGAAAAATGTGGGAGTGCTAATGTGATAAAAGCACATCTCTTGCCTTCACTGGTCTACCTGCTCGTTTCTGTTTCAGATCCAATTACTAGCTTTCACATGTTGAACACTAGGCTGAGAGAGCCATGGATTGTGGGATATATACAGGTGTACCTTGGTTAACATAATTTTCGGTGTACAAATGAAAATCCATTGAAAATAATGTCTCGGTTTACAAATTTTTTTCGCAATAAGAAGTGTATGTCAGTGCCAATTTTTAACTGCAATTGCCGGCTTTTTTTTTCTGTCACTTTCCCCGGAGTTAAAGGAAGCTTTGTTTCTTTTAAGAAACTAAAAGGAAACATAGTTTCTTTTAACTTGGGGAAATAAGCTAAAAAGAAACTCTTTTAGCTGGGGAGAAAGTGACAGCTGAATCTCTGAGCTATAGTGAAGGAAAAAAAAAGCGGTAATTACATTTAAAAACCAGCACCATAATAAATAAAAAAACAGCGTGGGGTCCCCCCTCCCATCCATACCATGCCTTTTGGGTCTGGTATGGATTTTGAGGGGAACTCCCACACCAAAATTTAAAAAAAAATTGCATGGGGGTCCCTCCTAAAATCCATACCCGACCATTATCCGAGCATGCAGCCCGGCAGGTCAGGAAAGGGAGGGGATGAGCGAGCGCCCCCCCCCCCTCCTGAACCAAACCAGGCCACATGCCCTCAACATGGGGGGGTGCTTTGGGCACATTACACCATGAACCTACATAAACAATGCACATCTTATGCAGGTGAAGAACACAAAGTGCAGGTAGAAAAGTGTATAACTAGCTTTTGCAGTAAGGTGCACATGGAAAGGCAATTCACATCACAAACAAGCATCATTTTCCCAGCACACTTACCAGTCAGCCTGCAAACAAACCAAACTGACCCTGTCTAACAATTCACACTAAAGACAGAGGATTTGGACACATTTGCAAATATATGAGGAAGCTGAAATGCCCACGTCAAGGCTCCTCTGTATACTGCAGTCCTAATTATAGTTAGTCCTATAGTTTTTAGTCTTCAGGTTGGAGCACATTTAACAGTGGATAAATTAAGGGAAGGTTTACCTGGAGGGGACCCACTCCTCCTTAAAGGCACAGGGACCTATTGGATGACCAGCAAGAGCACAATGGCATAAAAGTTAATAAGGCCTTTAACGACCTGTTCTGGGTTCAGAGACACCAGCCAGCCCTATATCTACTGTATAAGTTAACATATATAACCTTATTGTAAATTGTAGAACATTGGTACGCTATGAATCCTGTTTGGCTATATTCATATTGTATAGGCATCAGAATGAAGTACTTGAGTATTTCATACCCATCATGGTCAACTTGACATTTTCAACAGCAAACGTGTAAGGAGCTGAATGTTTCGATACATGTAAGTAATAGGTAAAGTGTATAAACAACCCAAAATCTTTTTTTTAGTAGCTTTGACAACATGATCCTCTGTATACAGTTGTATTAAGCAAATCATTATTTGTGAACCTGTTGCAAAGTATTTTGTGAATCTGATGCAATTAGCAGCATGCCATGCACATTGCTTCAGTTAGCTGTTTGGCTGCCTAAGTAAATCCTGCAGACCTGATAAGTAGCCCAAGGGCTAACTGAAGGAGTGAGCATTGCAGGCTGACAATGCTGCTAATTGCAAGGCAGCAGCTCAGTGTTATTAGTTTGCAACAGAAAATGCTGTTTCTGGTTGGATCTCCAGATAAGAAACTTTGCAACTGATTAAAAAAAATGATTTTCCTGAGTAAACTACATACATTGAGGTATGATGTCAAACATAGTAAATAACAGATGTCAGATGCCCATATGGAGGGCATTTGACATCAGGGAGAGTATATGAGGCTGCAACTAAATGCAACGTAAAGTGGAACTTCACTCTCTCAATCAACATTGACTATTTCTAATCCTTATGCAGCTACCATTAGTAAATGGATAGGAAACTATATCATATTTACTTGTTTTAAACTTTTGTTTACATTTTTTTCAGTTACTTCCTGGTTTCCATGCCTAAGCATATGATGTCATACATCACAAGAGTCTTCAGGAAGGGAGGAAGGATGTTCAGCTCAGCCAATGCCTGAGCTAAGAACAGATTGATTCCAGGAAGTATATGCTACATGAATCATCTGCCCTTACCTAAAATTGCCACTGCCAGAAATGCCAGGGGGTGTTTTTCAAAATGATTTCTCAGCAAAATAAGGCATGGAGACATGAATGGCTGGGGGATTTTGCTTTTGAATATTAACAATGAATAAAGTAGTATTTTTGGTTTGTGGTGCTCAGATACAGTGCAGTTCCACTTTACGTGGCATATACACTCACCAGCCACTTTAATAGGTACACCTTGCTAGTGCCAAGAAAATATCCCCCTCACCATTACACCATCAGCCTGAACCGTTGATACAAGGCAGGATGGATCCATGCTTTCATGTTGTTTACACCAAATTCTGACCCTACCATCTGAATGTCACAGCAACCAGTCTACCCATTCTCCTCTGACATCAGCAAGGCATTTTCATCCACACAACTGCTGCTCACTGAATATTTTCTTTTATTCTCTGTAAATCCTAGAGATGGTTGTGCGTGAAAATCCCAGTAGATTATCACCAACAACCATGTCACCTTCAAAGTCACTTAAATCCCCTTTCTGCCATGTGATTGGCTGATTAGCAGCTTGTATTACCAAACGGGGTACCTCATAAAGTGGCCAGTGAGTTTAGGTATAGGAATGTCCAGTTCCTTTTTTTCGTAATTATATTAGTAGTCTCTTAATAGAATACACAATGGGCTCCATTCCTTAAAGTAGATCGTATGCGGTATTTAGGTGTCAGGACACATTTTCCCTAAGTATCGCATGTGATTCTGAAATTGTCAATTCACTATGCCGTTTTACAGTATTTACCACAAAACTCTCAAAAGACTTGGTAAATATCGCATAAAAAGGGGCTAAAATCAATTCACATAAGGAAGCAAATAATTAAAGGCATGTGGTAATTAAGTAGTGGTCCAGGCATGCAGTGTTTAACCATTTCAATACCTGGCACTTTCACAATCTTCTTGCCCAGGCCAATTTTCAGCTTTCAGCACTGTCACACTTTGAATGACAATTACATGGTCATGCAACACTGTAACCATATTAGATTTTTATCTTTTTTTGTCACACTTTTTTGAAACATGAAGAAATAGCTTTTCTTACTTTCTTTTCTCTTTTTTTTTAACATACTGCCACCAGTGCAGTACAGAGCCATCATATAACTGGTATGGCAGTGATCAGGGACACTGGTAACAGTATTTAAAAAAAAAAAGGTTTTGGAGAGAGTGGAGACGAAGTAGAATGCCTGTCAACTTTTATTGCTGTCTATGTCCCAGTTAGGGAGATTTACCCTATTTGTCCTATTTACCATTAGCATTAAAAGTGAAATTTTGGGTTGTCCTCAGAAAAGTAATAGAGGGGAAATCTTCCAATAGGGACACTAGTTCTGATGACCTGGGGGGCCCCAGGGAATTCCCTTAATTTCCAGGGATTTTCTGTCACTTAGTCTTTGGCTATGGGACAAGAAGTGAAAGGAAATGTCCACAGATGGTGAAAAAAAAATCTGACAGGGGTTATAGCCTTCCCTTGCTCTATCCAAAATGAAAAAAAAAAAGTTTTTTCCATAGTTCTAATTTAATTTCACTTTCAATGATAATGGTAAACAGGACAAATAGAGTGTATCAATCTCCCTAATGGGGACAGACAGCAATAAAATCCTAATAGGTGTTCTAATATCTCTTCACCCAATCCAAACCTGAAAAAAGGTTTTTCCTTTAGTTATACTTTAAGTAAATATATAATATCTTTATAAATGTCAAATATTGAATGAAAACAGTATCAAAAAACACAAATAATATACTAATACCCTTCTTTCACCAACAAAAAAAGACAACGTTGTAGAAGATGGGTATTTACTGGATATATGTGTGGGACTTTTTATACTATTTTCATTCAACATCTGACATTTATAAAGATATTCCGTATTTACATAATTTAACTTGGTTGTGTTTGATACACCATGTGTGTCCTATGAAACCAGCTTCCCTTTGGTATTTTAGTCACTTTTTATCTTTTGTATTAATACATATGCTGTAAGGACCGTACAGAGTTAGTGAGCTGGCATATTTCTACGGTTTAAACCAGGGGTCTCCAATCTGCGGCCCAAGGGCCAGATATGGTCCTTTGCTAGCCTTTATCCGGCCCTTGGGGCAATATTCCTACCAATGATATGAGCTACTATTCCTCCCACTGATACCAACAAAGGGACACTATTTCCTAAACTAATACCAATCATGGGGAATTATTCCTCCCATTAATACCAATGATGGGTATTAATGGGAGGAATAGTACCCCATGTTTATTTTCACTGATGCTGGGCCTGGGACATTCTCTACCTCCACTGGTCACAATCAGGCCCTCCTAAAGTTTGAAGGACAGTAAACTGGCCCTTTGTTCGAAAAGTTTGGAGTCCCCTGGTTTAAACCATTTTACCTCTATTAATGTACCCAGGTATCAGCTATATCATTATGCCTTTCAGGGACATTTACAGATGAGACTATTATTAATCCTTTTCCTCCTAGTGCCCAGTACTGGCAGTGCTACATCACTCACTTTTCTCATGAATATTCTTACCCAGTGAGGTAAAATGATGCATGGAGCTCCAGACCGAGGGAGCTCGGTATTTCTTCCGTTTGCAAATAATCGCTTCAACAGTTTTCTCCTTCTCACTAAACGTCTTGCTGATGGTCTTGTATCCCATTCTAACCTTGTGCAGGTCTACAATCTTGTCTCTGATGTCCTTTGACAGCTCTTTGGTCTTACCCATAATGATGGTGAGGTTTGAATGGAAGAAAGAGATTCTGTGGGCAGATGTCTTTTATATACATAAAGTTGACATTAGGAGCCACCTTAAATTGACAGCACTAATCTGTGTACCACATGAGCACATAGCCAGTCTGTGGGAGCCAGAATTATTGTTGGTTGGTAGGGGATCAAATACTTATTTTACTCACTGCAACCCGATTTATAACATTTGTTTAATGTGTTTTTTTCAGGTACCTTGGTTGATATTCTGTCTCAATCATTTAAAATACACTTATGATAAAAATTATAGACCCTTCATTTCTTTGTAAGTTGGCAAATTTACAAAATCTGCAGGGGATCAAATAATTATTTTCCCCACTGTATCCTACAGCAAGGAACTGGCTCTCTCTTGGTGTCATCCTCCTCCAGAGAAAGACTGCTGGTCTACCTCTGCAGGACTCTGCACATCAGTTCAGCACAGCAGTGACGGCGATCGACACACCAGAATCACATCAGCTTCTCTGCATTGGGACTGTCACTGTCCAGTCTTCACACAGACATCTCTGCTCCCCGCACTGACAGGCCTTCAGGCAGTAACTCTGCATATCCCTGCAAATAGTCAAGAGCCTGGGCAAAAACACTTGTTTCTAGGAGGCTGTGCTGTCCATATGATTGGTGAGCGAGTGAATGCCCAGCCTCTTTCTTTCATTGCTCTAGAACACGGGTGTCAAACTGGCGGCCTTCCAGCTGTTGCCAAACTACAAGCCCCATGAGGCATTGCAAGATTAATAGTTAAAGGGACCTTTTCTCTTCTAAGGCCACTGTTATTCAACTTAGGGCACTTATATTTATTTGTGCCAGAGTATATATTTACCTAATTCTCTGCATGCCTCGTTGCAGGGCCAGTGGCACAGAAGGAGCTGATAAGTCAATAAGCGTTTTTGTCCCCTACTTGCTGCTGGTGTCACAATTAAATAGTTGAAGCTTACTACTCAGGAACGTATAACCGGTTAAATGTTGCCAATTGATTATTCCAATTTTACCAGTCTTCTGATTTAATATGTTAACTGGAGTTTTATATCCCAAACTCATTATTCCTGTAGCCTACTCTTTTGAACAATTCTAATATATATGTCTGAACTCAGAATGTTAGAGGTGTCAGGAGGCTTAATAGGTCAGGGCAACAACTGGGGACAAGCATTATCAAGCAGGACCTGCGGGGGGGTAGCACTACATTAGCAATAAAAGCTGACAGGAGTTCTAATCCTTCTCCAATGGATATCGCATGAGATAAAATACCACATGGTTTCATGTGATAAATTTTGCATATTTCAGAAAAATACCACTTGCAGTGTTTTAGAAGATTTTTCTGTGAATGCCAAAAAACATTTTAAAAACCGCTAAATGGTATTTTACTGCATTCCTTAAAGCGGTAGATACCACTTCGTGAATGGAGCCCACTGTGCTTAACCTCCTTGGCGGTCTGATTATGTCAATATTTTTGAATGTCAAAGCGGTACATTGTTTTGCATGGAAATTTCAGTGTCTGATAACGAATTTCCCCACGAATCACTATTGCTAAATTCTGCAAGTGATTCTAATTCACTATCACTGTCTTCTAGCTGGTCTAAAACCGCTTTTGACCTAAAGGGACGCTTTTTGGATGCCATGGACGTTCTCAAGTTTCCAGGCAGAAAGAACGGTAAAAGTGCAGGCAGGGCACAGGACAAAGCACTAGGGACAAAACTGAGGTGAAATGGTTTGATACAGTAATGTAATCCTAACAGATTACAATGGATTGTGTGTATGTCATGTTTTTACTTTTTTGAATGTCCCGCTGTTTCCGCCCCCCTGTGTCGCGGCGCTCGGGAAGGGAACACGGAAGATGGATACTGCCATCGGCCGGAGGACACAGTGTGAGGACATCAGGAGACAAGGTAAGTTACACTACACACACACACTACGGTGTAATCCTGAATGTGGCTCGGGGTTACCGCTTTTGGTACTGAAAATTAACCTCGAGCCACAGGGAGGTAAATTTTGAAGCCCTTTAGGGGAAAATTTCTAAATGTACCCTTAATTTGGTGGTATCTTCAGAACAACTATGGTTGCACCGTTTTGATAAAAGACTCCTATTATGACATTTCCATTTAGACTTAGCTGAACATTCAAAGTTTCACTTTCAGTATTGAAAAGCATGCAGCCTCATTAATATTAGAAAGCGGTATATATCAGTATCTCATTATAAAGCTGTAGGTTGTATTGTCTTCACCTTTGATTCAGTGTACAAAATAAATCCTCTAAAATGGAGAACAGCAACCCGTAGATTGCGTCCAGGTGACTGGTAGATCGTGGTCTGGGCTTATGGACCCACCATCCCAGAGCATCAAACAGAGTGCAATGCAGAGGGACTACTTGTAAAGTTGGAGCTGTAGTAGGGAGCAAGAGCCGCATAAGCAAATGACTCCTGTGTAGTGCTGGCTCCTGTCCCAATACAGAGCGATACCAACTGCATTCCACCTTTTATCCTGGCTAGTGGTTTTTCAGAGTAGTGCCAGCAGCAGGAAAGAAAAAATCTTCAGGTCAGTGTAAAGCAATACACTGGGCATAATAGTATAGAGTTGCTTTCACACTGATGCGCTGAAGTTTACCCACACCACGGGTGCAGTGCAGTGTACCTGCAGATTTCCAGGGGGTTTGCTGCGCTTAACCAGAGCACAGCTAACCCAGGAAACTTGAAAATGTGCGGTGCATGTAAACCATGGCTCATTAGTGTGAAAGCAGCCTTATAGGGGGCTCAGAACAGTAATGGTTCATTTACATTTGCTGTTTGGGGGGGTGGTAAAACCACATCGTTAAGATGTGTTCCCCCCAGCCCCAACCTCACCCCCTTTAGCTGCAGTGGCCAGGGGTGTATGCATGTCGCAGCTGCAGTAGAAGTTATATGCCCTGTCATGGTTGGTGGGTGTAGCACCTACCAAGAATGACCCATTCAAGTGAATGAGTCCAATCTGCACTTGAAGCCTTGTGCAGTACAGCAAACAAGTGGTTAAAGCAGGTAGGGTTGTGTTGCTTTCTCACCACCTGCTTTAACCCTGTGGACTCCGCAAAAGCATGGAGTTGCGGGGCCCTTGCAGAGTGTCTCCATTTACATGAATTGGTCGCAATTGGCAAAGTGGTAGCACCCACCAAAACAACAGAGTATTTAATTCCTGCTGTGGTGTGTATACACATTTGGCTGCTGCCTCAGCAACTAAAGCTGGGTGGGAATCGGGGGGTGGTAAAACCACGATTAAACCGCAGGGTTTTACCCCCCCCCCCCTTACAACTTTATGTGTGAAAGAGTCTTAAGGATGCCGCTGCGGAATGCAACTAAGGGCTCATTTACCAGTGTAGCAGGCACTACTGCTGCTCTGAAAAGCGGTCCGAGTGTGTTTGACAGGTGGTGACCACCTGATTTAAATCCATGGTTGCTGTGCAACACACATAATTTCGACATGGTAGTACAGCAATTAAAGGTTTAAATCCGTATGAGAAGGCGACACTGTGCCTGGTGATCTTTTTTTCTTTTTAATCCAAACAATTTTTATTGTCAAGATAATAGAGAAAATGGAACAGTAGTTACAGAATCCACAGACATTACTGCAACAGCAGGATTACACATAAATAGAACAATGTGGATACGCAGATCCCGTAATAAACAGGATAACAGAAATAGTAATCAAACTAAACAGAGACCACAAGGATCCAAAACTTTCTTGACAATACCTTGCTTTTTCCTTTTTATTTTGTATTCCTTCCCGTGCAGATGTAATAGGGAAAAGGAACAAAACCCAAAACATGTCTTCAAACAATAAAAAAAGACCACATCAACAACCTGTGGTTCACCCGAGACATCTCATCAGAAAGAATGGGAGATGCACATGAACTCCCCCAAGGGGAGGAGAGGAGCCACACACCTGATATAAAATATCACACCTTCAAAAGTCAGTCCACTATCAGTTGAGGAGGGGTGAGCCCAGATGTATCCAGCCAACCCTGCCATACCTGCTGGAACTTACAATAAGCATTGAGATGTTGGTACGTGAGTTTCTCCCGCGGGTGTAAAGAATTAACATAATCTATCCATTGCTTACTAGTCTGAGGAGCCGATTATAACCAGTACCTTGCTATCATCTTCCTAGCCAGTCTAGATACTATAATATACCCTCCCGGTTGGAACAGTTCTGGGTCCAGTGCCCCCAACAGACATTGCAAGGGATCCTGGGGAACAGTATATTGCAATACTAGAGAAATAAGTTGGAGAACCTCACTCCAATATCTATGTAATTTGGGGCAACGCCACAGCATATGAATGAAATCACCCTGTTGGACCCTACACCTCGGACAATCAGGTGAATCACGCCTGCCCCACCGATACAGTTGCACAGGGGTCCTATATGCTCGACAGAGAATAAACAATTGAGACAATTTATGAGAGGGAGAAAGAGAAATTCCCGGAACAGATTCCAGTGCAGCATCCCAGACATCTCCAGCAAACTCTCCAATATCCCAAGACCACTGCGCCCTACCCCAGAGACTAGCTTGATCCTGTACTGTAGACAATAGCTGGGAGTATACCCGAGAAATCATGCCCTTCTTATGGGTTGTCTGAGTGACATCCTTAAGAAAAACTGAGTCTGTCAATGTGAGATTAGAGAGCGAAGACTGAGCCTGTATCGCATGGCATAGCTGAAGATAACAATAAAAATACTTATGTGTAAATGTAAATTCCATTTGCAGTTGAGAAAAGGACTTTAGGATTGCCCCCAAATACAGCTGAGATACAAATTTCAGGCCTCAATCCCTCCAGTCATGAAAAACCTCCAGTTTAGCCAATTCTATTTATTGCAGATTATTCCACAAGGGAGTACAGGAAAGAAAGCCGGTAATATAAAAGGATGCTTTTACCGTGCTCCAGATGCTCCTTAAGAGGTCTGAGGTAGGAGCTGTGGATGGAAGGACCAGTAGAGCCATCTCAAGATGAGAAAGAGCCAAAATGGTGGGATCAGGAAAGGAAATCAAACTTATAATGGGATCAGTATTATCAGGTGAATCCCAGCCAACCAGTTGCTGCAGCTGCAATTGGGCCACCAGAAAATAAAGACTGGGTTCATGAACTGCCAGGCCCCCCCCGACTCCTTGCCATATTGCAACATGGACAAATTTATCCTAGCAGCTTGTTTTTTCCAAATAAGACTCCTAAATTGGGTCTCTATGCGATGAAACCATTTCTTAGGAATCCTTATGGGAGAATTATGAAAAATATAAAGAAGTTGCGGGGCCCAAATCATTTTAATTAAATTGACCCTACCCACCACAGACAGAGGGAGTTTGCACCAACTGTTACACTTCAATTTCTGCTGATGGAGTAGAGGTAAAAGATTAAGAGAAATATACTGCTTAGAATCAGGAGAGACTACCACCCCCAAATACTTAAATGTAGACACTACTTGGACGTGTTGTGCACAGGCTGGGAGGGGGAGTTCTACAGGATCCACGGGCATCAACACCGATTTATGCCAATTAATTTTGGAGCCGGAAAATCCACCAAAGCGTTCAATAAGGGACATAACAGCATCTAAGGATGTGAAAGTATCGCCCAAATATAACAGTGTGTCATCCGCATAAAGGGATATCTTTTCCGAAAGAACACCCCATGTAAAACAGATGATGTCCGGAGATTGTCGCACCAAAATCGCTAAAGGTTCTAAGGTTCAAAGGTTCATGGGACCAAAGCCGAATCTAGACAATACTTCCCATAGATAAGGCCATTCCACACTATCAAATGCCTTGGCCGCATCCAAAGACAAAATTGCCCTCCCCCCAGGATTATCCACCGAAATTTCAAATTCAAAAAAAGTCTACGAATATTATTAGCCGTCGCTCTAGAAGAAATAACCCCGGCTGATCTTTAACCGTTTCAATACCGTGCAATTTTACACCTTCCTGCCCATGCCATTTTTCAGGTTTCAGCGCTCTCACACTTTGAATGACAATTGTGCGGTCATACAACACTGTACCCAAACTAAAATTTTATCATTTTCTTCACACAACTAGAGCTTTCTTTTGGTTGTATTTAATCACCGCTGGGGTTTTTATTTTTTGCTAAATTAACAAAAAAAGGCCAAAAATTTTGAAAAAAAAACCACATTTTTCTTTGTTTCTGTTATAAAAGTTTACAAATAAATAATTGTTCTTCATAAATTTAGGCCGAGATGTATTCTACTACATGTCTTTGGTGAAAATAACCCAAATTAGGATGTATTTTTTAGTTTGTAGGAAAGTTATAGAGTTCACAAACTATGGTATAGATCTGAATATTGATCAATCCTGAAGTACTGACAGCCAATCTAATTTCTTGAGGTCCAAGAATGTCAGAACAGTTCAGATATCCCCAAATGACCCCTTTTTGCAGAGTAGACAGTCCGACGTACTTCATAAGAGGCATGGTGAGTTTTTTGAAGTTGTATTTTTTTGTCATAATTTTTCGGAAAATGAAAAAATTGAAAAAATTATTTTCACTATTTTTTTTTTACATACTGTCACCAGTGCAGTACAGCGTCATCATATAACTGGCATGGCGGTGAGCAGGGACACTGACTGGTGACAGTATGAAAAAAAAAAATATATATTTTTTTTTTTATTATATTTAATTTTTTATTACATTTTTTTTTATTTTTTTTAAGATTTTTTTTTCATATTTTACTATGACCAAAGTAGTACAATGTTACCATAGTAACATTGTACTACTTTGGGGAAGTGATCAGTATTTTTATTTTTTTTTTACACAATTTGCTTTTTTTTTTTGTGCTTAGCTGTAATTTGGTCACAGCTAATCACATGACATGTGCATGTGATTAGCTGTGACCATTCACAGCTAGGCACTAGTATACAATGGATGGCATCATGAATGAAGCCATCCATTGTATACAACTGTCATGTGATCTGCTGTGATTAATCACAGCAGGTCACATGGTACCAGCAACGGGAGCCGGTACTCGGATCTGTCATCGGCCGTGTCCGGGGTGCACGGCCGGTGACAGATCGCACTGCTGCGCCGCTCTGCATTAGCGCAAACGGCGCATGTGCGGGAGCACGCCAAATGGCGTGTACCCGGAACGGAGAGACACTTCTGAAGCCGCCAAACGGCCATTGGCCGGGTGGCTAATATTTAAGTACGATATTACCAATAATCCGCACTAGTCTAGTAACTAGAACCCGGGCCAACAATTTAGCATCCATATTCAGAAGGGAAATAGGTCGGTAGGAGTCAGGTTTTAATCGATCTTTTCTAGGCTTCAATAATACTATAATAACAGCTTAATTCGAAGTGGGGGGCAAACCATTTCCATTCATAGCAGCATTCAGGGCATTGAGTAATGCTGGGAGTAGTTGCGCACCGTATCTATTATAGATTTAGAATGGCAATCTGTCTAAACCCGGAGATTTATTACTGGGGGTTCCTGCCAAAGCTTCAGATAACTCCTCAACAGTAATTGTCATCTCCAGTTCTCTCTGGTCAGTCTCTGTTAAAACAGGAAAAGAGCAGGTGTCTAGAAACTTTAAAAGCTCAGAATGGGTGGCTACAGTTTCAAAAGCATACAGATCATTGTAAAAGTGATGAAAAACTCTCAGGATTTCCGCATGACTTGTGCAGATCACTCCATCAGCATCCTCAATCTTGTCTATAGTGGACACCCCTTGTTGTGACTTCACCACAGGAGCGAGAAGGTGCCCCGTACTTTCCCCCTCCTCAAAATATTTTTGTTGCAAAAAATATAGCTTCTTATCTGCCACGTGAGTAAGCACTGATTCATAAAGGGCTTGGGCCTCTTTCCAGGCGGTGCAGTTACAGGGGCTTGGGTCTTGGATCATCTAAACCTCCCGCTGTTGAACATCTAACCGTACCTTTTCCTCCCACTCCCTGGATCTACGCTTAACCGCTGAAATTTCCCAGATAATCATGCCCCACGGGAAGGCTTTCATCGCATCCCAAAGCATTCCTGGTGGGTACACGTCTACAGTCCGCTGCAGAAAGTCTGACAACTCCCCCGGAATCAACTCAGACTCCGAAAACAGTGTCAACCAAAATGGGTTCACCTTCCACAGAGGACGAAAGCGGGTATAACACACCTGTAGCTTGACCCAGAAAGGGGCATGGTCAGACAGAGCCCTGGGTTCATACACAGAATCAAACACATATGGCAGGATAGTCGTGTTCCCAAGACCCAAATCTATGTGTGAAAGCCCATCATGAGTAGCAGAAAAACATGAATAACATTTTGCTATCGGATACTTCATCCGGACCCAGTTCCATCAGTAAATTAGCAAATGGGGTAGGCTGAGAGGATAATTGTCTGCCCCCCACTGCCCAAGGGCAATCTATCCAAGCTAGGGAGTAAGCAAGTGTTATAATCACCCAACGCCAATGAGGGAACATCAGGATGATTGACCATAAATTGAGCTAGGCTTTTAATGACCTCTGAAGAGTAGGGCGGAGGGATATATACCGCAGCCACTATGCAGCGAAACCCATTCACAAAAGTGTACACAATACACAATAGGAAAATATACCTGTCCTCCGCATCAATCCAATCCCGCACATTAACAAGTTGAACAGAGTTAGAGATGAGGATACACACACCTCTGGAAAACGTGGATTGGAAGGAATAATATTGTATGGGAAATAAACGAGAGCGGAGGGTACCAGCAGTGTCAGATTTCAAATGGGTTTCCTGCAAACATACTACAGTTGGTTTTAAATGTTTATGTAAATGGAAAACAGCACCCCGTTTGGTTTTATCACCCAGGCCCCTTACATTCCAGGATAAAAACATCAATTCTTTATGTGAGACAGACATAATATACATGGATAAAATAGGAAGGATAACTCAATCGTGGACAGATATAATGCCCCCCGAGGGGAGCAATGAACGGATAGGCAGTAGGGGGGATTCAGATCACATGGGTCCGGGTGACCAGGAGGACAGCCACAGGAAGCAGGGAAGATAAACCCAGCAGCATTCACTCCACTAAACACAGACATCCCAGGTGAACCATAAACAAAACAAGGGAGAATACTGAAATTATTACCAACATGTAGGCCAACAGAGTCATAATAATATTAACTGAAGACACTGGCAGGAGGCCAAAAGGTGCCCTCAGGACCAAAAACAGGTTGGGGTTAGCACAATGTTTCGTGGACAAGCACACAGCAGGTAAATGTAAGGAAAGCCCAAGAGGGGAGGAGCCCCAAAATCAGATACAAAAAGGGAAGGAAATGTGAGAGCAATACCCCGCTGTTTTGCTAAGCTTAGTTTAAGGCACTAAGGATCAACTAGGTCCCCATGGTAAAGTTTCAGGGGAGTTTTCCAGGTGATGTTCTGCTCCATCCAACCACTGCAAGGCTGCATTAGGATTATCAAAAAAGTGAGAAGCATCATCCATAAGCACACAAAGTTTAGCCGGATATAGCATGGCATATTGAAGACCCAATGCCCGAAGACGTTTCTTGACATCCAAGAATTTTGCACGTTGCTTTTGAACTTTCACAGAAAAATCTGGAAATAAGGATACTTGAACATGGTCAACTGACAGGTTACCCTTGCTTCTGGCCCTGGAGAGAATAGTATCTCTGTCCCGGTAATTGAGGAGTCAGAACAAAGTGGGTCGAGGAGGAGCTCCGACTGGAGGAGCATGTGCTGGGACTCTGTGCACGTTCTACTGCAAACATGGGGGAGAATGTATCACTGCCAAAGGTAGAGTTCAGCCAAGCTTCAGTAAGGCTACAGGATTTTTACCCTTAGCGCGCTGCGGGATACTCACTGTGCGCACATTGTTGCGGCGTAACCGATTTTCCAAATCTTCCAATCTAGAGACATTAGTAGAAGCGATCGATTGCGCATATTGCACGTCCCTATGTAATGGTAGCCAATCATCTTCCAGAGTACTCACTCTCCCCTCCAAGTCCGCAGTTCGATCCCGCAGTTTCTGCATATCTTGACGCACCAGGGTCAATTCCATCCTCATCCCCTTCACCTCCCCAGTAAGGTGCATGTAGTGGAGAGAATTTCTCTATGGGTGGGATCAGGATGATCTTCAATGGAGACAGCAGGCTGTGTCCCATGATACTGGGATGGACGGATAATCATGCCCCACGGGAAGGCTTTCATCGCATCCCAAAGCATTCCTGGCGGGTACACGTCTACAGTCCGCTGCAGAAAGTCTGACAACTCCCCCGGAATCAACTCAGACTCCGGAAACAGTGTCAACCAAAATGGGTTCTCTCGATCTGCCAGTGTAAGAGGAATCTGTGTACAGACTGCACAGTCTAAGTCCGGATCAATAGTGGATTCCAAAAGTTTTTTCTGGGAAGTTTCCCTGGTGAGCGGCCTGGCAAAGAAATTTTGAGCAACCTCCCTCTGCTTCTCCTTGGATGCACGGATCGGGGTACTGCCATCTTTGCCAGCCACCTCAGGCAAGGCTCGAATTTCTTTCCCCTTTTAGCCAACTCGGATCAGGATAATCAGGGCACCAGGGGGGTCAGAGCACACCCTGGGGACCCAAGATGCCATTGTAGCCGGAGAACGAGGTGCCAATCGCATAATTAACAGGATGCAGAGCGGAGCTCACCAAGCACACATCCTACTGCATGCAAAACTGGCCTCACCCCCTCCGTGCCTGGTGATCTTTGACTCTCCTAAAAAAATAGTTCCTGTGTTATTCTCTCCAGCTTACTGTGGACTTTGCAGTAGCATTTGCCACTGGCCAAACTTCTGGCCATTCAGAAAACATGTCCATACAAATCAGTGCATACTCGTAAGACCTTGACCTTGGCATCTGGATATACCCTTTTGTAATCTCTGGAAGGGATGTTGAGTTTTTGGTAACACCTTTGGTAACAAGTAAAACAAGAAGCGCTATATTCAAAAACAACTGTGGTGAACCCTGGCACTATCCGAAGCTCATTTACTAAAGCAGCCATAACTGCTTTTGACTGATGACATGGTCCATGTGTCAAGCTGAAAGGAAAAGAGTGGCTGGTAGACCTCCTTTTTTCAAAATCCTGTTTCATAAGAAGTTGCCCCTACTGTGGACCACTTGTTCTTCTTGTTCTGGCGTCCTCAAGTTTAATTATTAATCCCAGCTCTAATGGGCCAGAACTAGGGTGGAATCTGTGAGTTGCACAAACCCAGCAAGTGTCCAGGGCTGTAATGCAGCCAGGGCGGACTGGCCATTTGAGCACTCGGGCACTTCCTGAGGGCCCGGGGTCAATAGGGGGCCCCATGAGATGCCCCTGGTACCTTTCATAGGCTTTTTTGGGTGTGGTTTGAGTTTGCACGAGGACCCAGGGGCCCCATGATCCCCTATTGCCCAGGGGCCCCATGAGTTGTCAGTCCGCCCCTGAATGCAGCATTCTTAGTTGCCTGGTCTGCTTCCAATGTGTGCGTTTCAATGTTAGTATGGCTAGCTCAGCAAGAAGAAGCTGGAAGGCTGAAGACAGCCAATCAATTAACTTAGCATGCTTGATTAGTTTACCCACCAAAGTAAAAAATATCTAACCCTTCAAATAGAACCAAAATCATGCATCACCCAAAAGGCTCTCTAATTCTCTACTACCTATATAAATGTATACTGGTTTGATAGCTCACACAGGCTTTGCTAAAGCATGGAGCTGTAATTCTTGAGCTGTAGATGAAGGATCCAATGACTCTAAATACAGAGTGTCCTTCTGGGTGATAACTGCATATTCAGTATGGGTCTAGGCATCCTTGGTATAAAACAAGGATCAAATCTATAAAAAATAAAATATCTGGGTCTTCAAGGAGTGTGTCCTCACTGGGTTCACATCAGCTGATTCCTACAACGTCAATTTTTACACGTGGTTTTTTTTTTGTCCCCAGCCTCCTCCAACACAGGCAAAACGGTGGCTGCGTTTAATGGTATGCCTTTTTCATTGTTAGACTTGTACATAAATAACAATACAAATTCATATTTTGTGAACATTGCAGTTGATAAATAATTAGTTGGGCTGTTTGTAATAATTGCTGCACAGAATGTGGGACCATTAAAGTTGAATAATTGACCAAAATAATGTCTGTACCATTGTCTAGTAGCACCTGGCATGCAGCTACTGCTCTGACATAGCCGGGTGAACCTGTCATTGCTGGGTCCAGCTTACAGAAATATTGCATATTTCAATGGTTTGTTTTTTTCTATTATTCTCTTTGTGTATGAATTCCAGTTTCATGTTCTAAAAAAAAAAACCTTTCCTGGCAATATTATAATTTCTCTTTGCTTGCTCTGTTGTTAATTAGCTGGATAATACAAGTTTTTAGTTTCCGACTTACATATTTTCCTGATGTCACAACATAATATATTATAACAATATCATGCGGTCATGCAGAGAAGTCCATCAATCCAAGTTTTCTTCAGCTTACCACTGCACTTACAAGGGAAAGACACATTCCTTTGTGCTGCGCAAATTGTTGGCGCTATATAAATCCTGTATAATAATAATAATAATTTCACAGTCCACACATTCTGCTTTGGATTCAAAAACAAAAATAAATAAAAACAAAAAGTACCAAAATCTGTATGTGAAAGAAGAGAAAATCATCAGCCAGATCAAAAAACTATAAAACAGCCGGCTGTAGGTGGCATCTATCCTAACAGGGTGTGTGGGCTTGGTGAGATGGGTCTGTAATTTTATTTATTACTTTCATATCCTGCACCACACATCAAGTTACTATAAGACCTTTAGTTTTATTATTATTCTATTAGATTGTAAGCTCTTATGAGCAGGGCCCTCAATACTCTTGTTTTTTTAATGTATTGTAACGCTATTGTCTCCATTTATATTGTAAAGTACTGCACAAACTGTTGTCACTATATAAATCCTGTATAATAATAATAATAATTACAGATTTTCCCAGTAACCTATTTTCCATTTCCAACTAAAGGTTGTCTAAACCAATTAAAATATATCTACAGTCTATATCATTAATAAAATTATAACATCATATCAGAAATAAATACTTGTGATAATCTCAATGTTTCACCCTAATTCCAATTACACAGAACATCTCCATAAACGAGGATGCTTTACCTCATTTCCCTTTTTTAAATGCACAGTTTCCACAATCACAAGATATTTAATTTTTGTTATTTTATGCTATATGCACTTTTAAATTTAAAAAGAATTGAGCTCTGTCATTTCAAAGCCATTGTTTCTAATTATAGGGGCTCTTTAATGACTGGCACAGTACCAATGGATTGGCATAAGGCCAATGTGGTGCCAATATTTAAAAAGGGGTCAAAATCTTTACCAAGTAATTACAGACCTGTTAGTTAAACTTCTATAGTTGGGAAGATACTGGAGAGCTTAATAAAAGACCACATAGATGAGTTCTTGCTGGAAAAAAATATTTTAAGCAACAGACAGCATGGATTCAGGAAAGACAGAAGTTGTCAAACAAATCTGATTTCTTTTTATGAGGGGGTGAGCAAAACCTTGGACAGATGAGTGGCGGTGGACGTGGTATACTTGGATTTTGCAAAAGCGTTCCCCACACACGGCTAATTTGTAAGGTAAAGTCTATGGGTTTGAAAAAATCCATATGTAAATGGATAGAAAACTGGCTAAAAGATCGTATTCAGAGAGTAGTGGTTAATGTTTCATGCTCTGAATGGTCTGGGGTCATCAGTGGTGTACCCCAGGGTTCAGTGTTGGGACCCTTACTTTTTAATATATTTATAAACGATATAGGGTCTGAGATTATAAATCCCATTTCAGTCTTTGCAGATGACACCAAGCTGTGCAGTGGAATAATGTCCGTACGGGATGTCTTCAATTTACAAGCTGACCTCAGTGCACTGTTTAATTGGGCAACTATGTGGCAAATGAGATTTAATGTTGATAAATGTAAGGTTATGCACTTGAGGGTTAAGAATATGCATGCATCATACATACTAGGGGGGGTACAACTGGGGGAATCAATGGTGGAGAAGGATCTGGGAGTTCTGGTAGATCACAAGCTTAATAATGGCATGCAATGCCAAGCTGCGGTTTCTGAAGCAAGCAAAATCCTCTCTTGTATTAAGAGGTATAGACTCCAGAGAGAGAGATATCATATTACCCCTGTACAAATCATTAGTAATACCTCATCTGGAATATGCAGTTCAGTTTTGGGCAGCAATTCACAAAAAGAACATTGGGGAACTTGAGAAAGTACAGAGAAGGTCAACTAAACTGATAAAAGGCATGGAGGAGCTCAGCTATGAAGAAAGATTAGAGGATCTAAATTTATTCTCTTGAGAAGAGGAGATTAAGGGGGGATATGATCAACATGTATAAATACATCAGTGGTTCATATAGTGAACTCTGTGTAGAGCAGGGGCAGACTGACCATTTGGAAACTCAGGCACTGCCCGAGGGCCCGGGGTAAGTAGGAGGCCCCATGAGATGCCCCTGGTACATTTTTCATAGGCTATTTTGAGTTTGGGCAAGGACACAGGGGTCCCATGATCCCCTATTTCCCGGGGGCCCCATGAGTTGTCAGTCCGCCCCTGGTGTAGAGCTATTCACCCTGAGGTCAACACAGAGGACAAGTGGGCACTCTTTGCGTCTGGAGGAAAAGAAATTTAATCTCCAAACACGGAAAGGTTTCTTCACAGTGAGAGCTGTGAAAATGAGGAAAGGACTCCCTCAAGAGTTGGTTCTGGCCAGCTCAGTGGATTACAAATGGTATTTCCCTAATATTTTTTGCTCTGAATTCTTACAAAAGAAAGACAGGGGTCAGTGTGCTGTTCCATGTACTTGCCTACGTTGCTTTTCTGGGCTTGCATGTGATAGCAATCAGTGCAGTACAAATACTTCCTAGTTCAAGTAAAGACATTATAATATTTGCATAGTGCAGATATACACCATTGTATATACTGGCTAAATGCATGCCGAATTCTCTTCTACCCCACAAAAAAGTGATTATGATGACCTTTTTATTGCAGAGGTAACAAATGACTGGTAATGAGCATGTCACGGCAAAAGAAATATATTATATGGCATCAGTTAGAAACTTTCTAGTATGTCATTTAAGCATAAATTTGCTTTCAAAAGTAGGGATGAACTGAGAAATGTAATTTGTTCTTGCATTTGCGCTCTACATTTTCAAATATATGCTGCTCATTGCCAACATTACAGAGAATGCTAAACCAGTTATGTCAGTCACTCCCTTGGTGGAACTGACAATCTAATATGCCTACGGACAGAAGCACAAGAACACTTTGGAGCCAATTTATGTGGTAGCCAATTAATCAGCCTACAAATCTATCTTGTGTTAGGAAATTATAGCACCTGGTGGAACTGACATAAACATGCGAAAAAACAGAAACAGACAGTTTGGAACTAAAGCCAAGCTTCTAAAGGTAGAGGACATTTTGTGTAGATTTAAAACACGACATTTATCAATGATCAGTACGTGCAAAAGTACTTTTTCAAAGCCTCTAACTATAATATTAGGTGAAAGTATGAAGGACCAGTAACCACATAATTATTTTGAAGATATTTTTATCTCAAAAAGTATTAACCTCCGTATGAACTGGGTGGCTTGTTCAACGCTTTATTTCATTTTTAAAACTAGAGTTTTACAAAACAACTGATTCACACCACAGGTATTTAGCTATGGTTCAATAAATCGTGCTGCTACTGGTATTGATGATTAACCTGCAAATAACCCACCCAAGTGTTTTGGGTTGAAAGGGATTAGGAGTTAAAACTGTAAAAATATAGCTTCCCTTGCCATTCTGTTATAACCCAGCAGTTAGCACATATTGCACTGAACCCTGCAACTAGCTTGGTTTGTTTTACACCTTGGCCAATACTAAATAAAGGGGCTGTCGCTGTGTGAAAAAAGTGTAAATGTCTTTTGTCCCTTGGGTGGGAGGAAGGTTGCTCTTGCTCTTGTAATAAATAAATGTCATTTCATGCAGAACATTCAGCTCTGGTTGACTTATTCAGTTGAAAATGAACACTGACATAGAACCTGCCATAAAAAAAGAACAATGGGTTTCTGTTCCAAATGCTCTGCTAGCTTTCTTCTAAAAAAAAATAAAGACAAAAGTGTTGAATTCTAAAGGTCCACTGCTCAAAAAAATTAAAGGAACACTCTGAAAACACATCAGATCTCAATGGGGAAAAATATCATGCTGGATATCTATACTGATATGGACTGGGTAATGTGTTAGGAATGTAAGGATGCCCCATTGTTTGATGGAAATGAAAATGATCAACTTACAGAGGACAGAATTCAAAGACACCCTGAAAATCAAAGTGAAAAAATTATGCCGCAGGCTAGTCCATTTTGCTGAAATTTTATCGCGGCAACTCAAAATAGTACTCAGTAGTTTGTATGGCCCCCACGTGCTTGTCTGCATGCCTGACAACATCAGGGCATGTTCCTAATGGGACGATGGATGGTATCCTTTGGTATTCTTCCCAGATCTGGACCAGGGCATCACTGAGCTCTTGGACAGTCTGAGGTGCAACCTGGTGGCATCAGATGGACCTAAACAGGATATTTCAGAGGTGTTCTATTAGATTTAGGTCAGGCGAGCATGGGATCCATTCAATGATATCAATTCGTTTATCATCCAGGAACTGCCTGCATAACTCTTGCCACATGAGGCCAAGCATTGTTGTGCAACAGGAGAAACCCAGGACCCACTGCACCAGTGTAGGGTCTGACAATGGATCCAAGGATTTCATCCCGATACCTAATGGCAGTCAGGGTGCCACTGTCTAGCCTGTAGAGGTCTGTGCGTCCCTCCATGGATATGCCTTCCCAGACCATCAGTGACCCACCACCAAAACGGTCATACTGAACGATGTTACAGGCAGCATAATATTCTCCACACCTTCTCCAGACTCTTTCACATCTGTGACACGTGCTCAGAGTGAACCTGCTGTCATCTGTGAAAAGCACAGGGTGCCAGTGGTGGACCTGACAATTCTGGTGTACAATGGCAAATGCCAATCAAGCTCTATAGTGCTGGGCAGTGAGTACAGGGTCCACTAGAGAACGTTGGGCCCTCAGGCCACCCTGATGAAGTCTGTTTCTGATTGTTTGGTCAGAAACATTCACACCAGTGGCCTGCTGGAGGTCATTTTGTAGGGCTCTGGCAGTGCTCATCCTGTTCCTCCTTGCACAAAGGAGCAGATACCTGTCCTGCTGATGTGTTATGGGTTAGGGACCTTCTACAGCCCTGTCCAGCTCTCCTAAAGTAACTGACTGTCTCCTGGAATCTCCTCCATGCTCTTGAGACTATGCTAGGAGACACAGCAAACTTTTTGGCAATGGCACGTATTGATGTGCCATCCTGGAAGAGTTAGACTGCCTGTGCAACCCCTGTGGAGTCCAGGTATTGCCTCATGTTACCAGTAGTGATACTGACCCTAGCCAAATGCAAAACTAGTGAAAAACAGTCAGAAAAGAAGACTAGGGAAAAAAATGTCAGTGGCCTCCACCAGTAAAACCATTCCTGTCTTGGGGGTCGTCTCATTGTTGAATAAAAAGTGTTCCTTTAATTTTTTTGAGCAGTGTATCAAGTCCTCCTTCTCACATGAAGGAGGGGGTTTCCCATTTTCACTCTGAAATTAGAAAATTCTAAACAAAAGTAGTACTGCATGTTAAGTAAATAGAATATTACTTTCATAGTTTACCTTTTCCCTGGTTTTTAAAACCCCCAAAGAACAATGGTTTCTGAGGATTTCTAATGGGCAAGATTGCCGTTCCTGAATCTAAGTGGCAGTAGAGTTTGCCAGGCCCCCTGACTGACAGCAGAGGAGATAAGACAGCTAGAACAGGGGCTACCAAGGCAGAAAAAATCCCAGGAGCCAGGTAGCCAATGCTCCTTAAAAGTTACAGCTGCCTGAATGGCCCTGTATTGGACAGACTGGTTCTTGAAGTCCAATTTAATTTGTCCACCCCTGTAGCAAACATGAAGGGGGCCGTACAACTAGAGGGAAGGGTCCAGAGGAGAGAAAAATGGATTGGGGGGGGGGGGGAATTGTTTTGCAAGTTCAGAGTCTGATAAAGTGTTTGGTAGGGGGAAGGTGTGCAATGTGTGCTGGACCCATGGAGAGTGCTTGAAGGGAAGCCACTGTAAAGATCTTGAGCCTGGGTTTACACTTGTGTGGTGCAACATACCGCATGTGACTCGCACAGGGACTGCACAGCATTCCTGTGCAAATCACATGCGAATTCTGTGTGGTGTGATTTGAGCCATACATTTTGTATGGCTCAAATCGCACCAAAAAAGGTGTAGGGCCCTTTTTTTGGTCCGAACTAGAATTGGATTGCATGGGTATTCACACCTATGCGATCCCATTCTGCACATCGCACTGCATTTTGCGAACTGATTTCAGGGTGTCAACTTAAAATACACACCTGCAATGGTTCATGTGAATGGGGTGCGATTATGATGCGGTGCGGAAATCACACAGAATCCGGTACAAATTTCATACCGCATCAGTGTGAACCCAGGCTAAGGGAGCATAGGGTCAGGGAGTATGATGTCATCAACATGACACTGTGCCAAACTGTTAAGGCAGCTACTATACTTCACATTGTTCTTCGTATCAAACCATTTTGTGCACAATGTTTTGTGCACTTTGTAAAACTATTAAAATAAAAAAACAAACTGTTAGACAGAATAAGGAATACTTAATCACATGCCATTAATACGAGGTGGTATCAAAAGGTTTTGGGACTAGTTTTGTAACACGCCAACAGATGGCAGCACAAGGCTACACACACAGTCATAGGGAGCACCAAAAGACATCGTCCTGTGTACATCAGGAGCTGTGCAACTGGTGCAATTCTAACCTTGTGTGTTACAATGTCTGCCATTTCATCATGGACAGCAAGTTAGAACAAAGAGGAAATGTGAAATTTTGCGTGAAACTGGGCAAATTGATGGATCTCCGCAATGTTGTCAAAACAGTGACCTTTGAGCTGGATCTTCATCTTCAGGAAGAGGACATTTTTGGGGTTGAGCTCCTTGAAGGTCTTCCTGATCTCCCATCATCTTTCAGTGATTCTTCTGCTCTTGAAAAGTGCATACCCCTCAAAACACCTGGAACAACTCATTGCAGCATCACCGGAAATGTGCCGAAACATGTAAAACGTCTTTGTGTCAGATTTGCCCAGTTTCACGTAGAATTTCACATTTGCTGTTTGTTCTAACTTGCTGTCCATGATGAAATAGCAGATATAGTAATGCACATGGTCAGAATCGCACCAGTTTCACAGCTCCCAATGTACACAGGATGATGACCTTTGGCACACTGACTTGTGAAGTTCGGTGCTTCCTGTGACTGTGCGTGCAGCCTTATGCTGCCATCTGCTGGTGTGTTACAGAACTAGTCTCAAAACTTTTTGATACCACCTCATAAATAAAATTACTCCCAAACAAGCTACTCACTAGAACTTTTGCTGAAAAACTGGGTATCCTGCAGCAAATGACAAGCAGGGAAAAAGATGTTTTTTTTTTCTATGTGCACCAGTCTGCCACTTACACTGTAAAATTGACATTTAGACTTTGCTCACAAAATGCAAGATTACCATTTCCAAGGTAGTTTTCGGACCCCAGATGGCATGGTGGACTATAACAAGGCATTCAAGGTATAATGTTTCTCTTGCAAAACCCTAAAGACTAATAAGAGTGGAACAGAGCTTGATCTGTCTAGTCTTTCTTACTTAAATAGGAGCAGTTGTCATTTGCTATGAGCCTAGCTCAGAAGCTGGCCATTTGCTGACCCCACATGGCCACACAAGCACTAATGCAGGCCATAGACGGTTCGTTTATCGGCCGATTTTTCGTCCAATTTTCGCACTGTTAGTGGGGCAATGGCATCGGCCGATTTTTGCGGTTCCTCCTCATTTCTTTTATCGGTCATGCTGGAAAATTAGCGAAAAACAACCGATTTTCACAATCATTGGTGACAACAGAATGACCGATGTTTTGTTTTTCGGATGAAAAATCGGCCGATAAATGAAACATCTATAGCCTGCATAAGGTGGGAGGAAGAACTACCATCCTAGCTTCCAATGAGCAGGAAAAACCTGACAAAATTTCAAGCCCTGCAGGTGCCACAAGGGCCATGGATATGGGGGTAGCACCAGTCCTCCTACACAGGGCCCAGGCAAGCAAAGGGCCCAAGCAGATGGTAAATGGTATGGCTGGGGGAGAAATTACTGAAACAGATTCCCTGTATGGCTCTCTCTGCTGCAGCTGAAAGCTGGCTTCTTCTCTCCCCCCCCCCCACTGACTTTCAGCTGAAGCAGAGAGTCAGACAGGGGATTGGTCCCAGTAATTGCCCCTCCTACAGCATGCATTACCTTCCCTGTGCACAATACATTTCCCCTACTACCTAGGCCCTCTGTGTGCCCCCAGCCTCTCAGTACTGCCATATTTCCTCTTCTCCTTCCAACCGGCAACTGCAAGCAGACAATAGGATCAATCAGGATGGAGAGTGGGAGAAAGGTCTGGTAAATGTTATTATTATTATACAGGATTTATATAGCGCTAGCAGTTTGCTCAGTGCTTTACAATATAAAGGGAGACAATACAGCAACACTACAGTTCAATACAAGAGGGATAGGAGGGCCCTGCTCCTTGGAGCTTACAATCTAGGATGTCACATTTACCAGCTCCTACCTTTCCTGAATGAACACAATGAGTGATCAGTATCAATCACTTGCTGTGTTCATTCATAACTGTGGTGTGTGTGTGTGTGTGTGTGTGTGTGTGTGTGTGTGTGTGTGTGTGTGTGTGTGTGTGTGTGTGTGTGTGTGTGTTTTTTTGGGGGGGGGCCTTTCAAGTTGGCTGTATGGAGCCCCATGGTTTCTAACAGCAGCCCTGGGTGCCACTCGACATATTCTGCCATTTATATCTATTATACTTTCTAGAGGTACATATATGTATTTATTTAAGCTTTGTACAAAGCAAAAACCTAAATAAATGACAACCTCACACAGATATTATTGTGTCGGAGGAATAACAAGAACGGGAATGTCCACAGTGTCCAAGAGGCCCAGGGGAATGAGTATGTCCAAATGAGAGAAACATAGTGTGGCACTTATCCAGAAGGTATAACATGGACATATTGTTCCTATTATACTTTTGTTATGCAATAGTGAATTTCCACCACCCTTGCCCTATCAGCATAGTAAAGGACATATTATTTTGTTAGCATTTAAAGAATATATTCACTCGTACTTGGTGTAGTCACCAGTTTAGTTCATTATTAAGTGATATTACTGATGCTTTCATTGTACACAAACTTCAACCTTCCAACCTTTTAAACTCCCTCTTGCATGTATAACTCAAAAATAACTCTGTCAGCATGAAGAAAAGCAATCACTTGTTTAGAAATAAAACATAAATCTTGTGTGGCCTAACTGAAAGTTGTTTTTAATGTATTGTGTTAGGCCACCACCAGTTATAGGATAGCATTATTAACCACTTGCCCTCCAGAGGATTTACCCCCCTTCCTGACCAGGCCATTTTTTTGCAATACGGCGCTGCGTTACTTTAACTGACAATTACGCGGTCATGCAATGCTGCACCCAAATCAAATTTATTTGATCGCCTGTGTGTTTTTTTATTTTTTGCGCTATAAACAAAAAAAGACTGATAATTTTGAGAAAGAAACAATTTTTTTACTTTTTGCTATTAAACATGCCCAATAAAAAAATCAAAAAAATTTCCTTATAAATTTAGGCCAAAATGTATTCTGCTACATATCTTTGCTACAAAAAAAATCCCAATATGTGTAAATTAATTGGTTTACGTGAAAGTTATAGCGTCTACAATTGGCGGTATATATACTGGAAATTTTTTTTTTATATACTAGTAATGATGGCAATCAGTGACTTATTGCAGGATTGCAGGGGGCATTCTGACACTGAGGGGAACTGACTTGGTCAATGACATCCCCAGTGACACCAATACAGTGATCAGTGCTAATAAAAAGTACTGACACTGTACTACTGGCAGTGGACAAAAAGGGGTTAACATCTGGGGCGATAAAAGGGTTAACTGTGTGCTGTGTGTGATTTACTATGGGGGCTGTGTGTGTGCTTTCCACTGTAAGCACACTGCTTTGTATGGTTCTGCTGTGCAGAGCCATACAAAGCAGTGAGCAGGAGCTGACAAGGGAGAGAACTCTATTGTTTACATAGTTATCTCCCCAATCGGTAATACTCGGCGATCACTCACCGGGGAGGGGGACCTGGTGATTGACAGCCAAGGCCGCGAATGGCGGCACGGGTAGGGCGCATGCGCCCCCTTCTTGGAAATGCAAGATCACACACACACACATATATATATATATATATGTGCGTGTGATTTTGTGCACGCCTGCCGCCCTGTAGCAGTATTTCTGCTATAAGGCGGAAGGAAAGCGGTTAAGAAATGAGTGCTTGCCTGATATTTTTTATATAAAAATCTTCACAACAAAGTAAAATTTGAATTTGTAGCCATTTTCAACTATATTTTTAATTTCAATAACAGTTCTGCACAATTGCACACAATATGCATGGCAATCGAAAGAATTGTTTTTAAACCATCTAGCACTGTCATGTGATTTGTGTAAACATATAATTAATGTCTTTGGCTCTTCATCGATTTAGACCATTGACCACAAATTCACGATCAGGCATTGATCTTTACAAGGATGAAAAAAACAGTAGTGGATTCTACATAAGCTGAGGAGTCAGCCACAAGTGTGGTGATCACTGAAGTCTGTAAAGCAATCTTACTATGGGACAGTAGTGTTGCTACTAGGCTGAATTGCTGAAAATCATCTGAATATCAAAACTACAGTATGTCCTTGGGGTACAACTGAATAGTAAAGTTTCTGTCTGAATTGAACTAAAATATTATGTTTTGTTGTAGTTTTTTCATCAGTAATAAATTAGCATATAGTAAATAGCAGTCAAAACGTTTACCACATTTTTGATGTGATGCTATTTTTATTATCAGTATCATCTTGATACTTTGTAGAACCACCCTAGTGTGGGCCGCTGGATTTGTTTTGGGTCCCCCTAAGCTCTGCATGGCCAGGCAACACGCTTTTTCCACACTTTTGCACTTGTAGTCAGTAAACAGTCCTTGAGCTGGGTTTTTAGTTGTTTTTATTAAGGGTTTAACATCTTTGATGGGGTCCAGTGGTATGTGGGATGCCCAAGGAACTGTAAACTTGAGGAAAAACTTCTTAGCAAACTGTACACTGTACAAAAAGACATGGATCCAGTAAATAGCAAATAGAGCACTACTTTTAGAGAGCTCTAAGCCCCCTTGGTGTATTTCCTCAGACCCCAGATGAATCTTTCCTCTTCACCCAGCTGCACTGAGGGTATCCCTAGGCAAGGGATTCCATGATCTAACAATGAAGCAGTCACGGATGAGAACTAGTTGGGTCTCGCATCTGACCACCTTCTCCCTTTATCTGGCCCCGGGGGGTGTAGGACTATGTACACTGTCCTTTCCTGTCAGCATGGTGGGTTGGTGGCTGCTTTCAGGACTTTCACTGGGTTGGCTCCTTCTCTACTGCTCAGCGTGTCCTCCCTTTGGAGATGGTGGAATAGTGAAGATCCTCTTGTCCAGCAACCAGCCTGTAGGTAGGCTCTTCTCCTTGGCTCCACATTGCAGCACCTTCATTCAGTCCATCTTCCACCCGACTCCCCTGCTGTTCAGGCTCTTCCACATTTAACGGTTGTCCTTGGTCATCATACACGGCCTCCTACAAACTAAAAAATCCCAGCGCCAATCAAAGAAAGTATACAATTATGCAGCTGCGCACCAGTGAAAACCACCAATAATGAATAACACAAAAAACAGCGCAAAAATTAAATAAATAAAAATAATCACAAATAAATAAATGTCCGTGCAAATATATATATATATATATATATATATATATATATATATATATATAATATTTCAAACATAAGTCCTTATTTTCCCAAAAGGATTTTCAAGACAATGTTCCAAAATGTGCTTCCACCTAATCACCACGTGAAAAATAATATTGACCGCACTCACCAGATGGAGGTGAGTAATAAGCCTCATAGGATATAAGGGATCCTATAGCCCCTCAGGAGGAACTCAAATCGCCTTCTTCACCCTGCTTAGATACAGCAATCGACTCCACTCTACTTCTCCATGGAATCCTCAATAATGTGCAAGGAAAGAAAGGCTACATAGTGTAATACTGCCACTCAATACCATATAAATCGATAGAATAAGGACACTCACATGTTTCAATAAAATAACAGGCCTTGTTTAATAGCCTCAAAGGCTTCAAAGGAACAAGTTTCCAAATTGTAAATATAGGGATCTCACGCTTTAAGGATCACTGTAGAAGATGACCAGCTTTCCACCTCTAAAATGACCGTTCGTCTTGAGAACGCCCTGTGGGTGGGGCAAAACGCATTGACGCACTTCTGGTCTGCCGTCATCTTGGCCTACGTCACTTCCGGTATTTGGAACGCACGCCGACTTTTGCGGTTCAAGCAGCCATTTTAGAGGTGGAAAGCTGGTCATCTTCTACAGTGATTCATAAAGCGTGAGATCCCTATATTTACAATTTGGAAACTTGTTCCTTTGAAGCCTTTGAGGCTATTAAACAAGGCCTGTTATTTTATTGAAACATGTGAGTGTCCTTATTCTATCGATTTATATGGTATTGAGTGGCAGTATTACACTATGTAGCCTTTCTTTCCTTGCACATTATTGAGGATTCCATGGAGAAGTAGAGTGGAGTCGATTGCTGTATCTAAGCAGGGTGAAGAAGGCGATTTGAGTTTCTCCTGAGGGGCTATAGGATCCCTTATATCCTATGAGGCTTATTACTCACCTCCATCTGGTGAGTGCGGTCAATATTATTTTTCACGTGGTGATTAGGTGGAAGCACATTTTGGAACATTGTCTTGAAAATCCTTTTGGGAAAATAAGGACTTATGTTTGAAATATTATATATATATATATATATTTTTGCACGGACATTTATTTATTTGTGATTATTTTCATTTATTTAGATTTTGCGCTGTTTTTTGTGTTATTCATACACGGCCTCCTGCCTAGGGATTGGCCAAGTTCCCCTAAACGTGCAGATCTAGATTTCCTGGCCCTCTTCCAGAAAGTTTCTGGAAGGGTGGGATAGCTCCAAAAGCCCTGACCTGTAGAGCCTCCCAGCCTGTCCTGAGGTGAACTCCTGCCTCACTCCCAGGCTGCTACCCAGCCTCTGTCTAACAAATCCTACCTAGCTAAGCTAGAGGGCACTACAACTTGTTAGTATTTTTCTCCATGATAGCACAATATTAACTGTTGTGATTATATACTTTTGTCTGAGGACTATAGTAAGGACCCATACACACCACTTAGTCCTGTTGCAGTATGTTTAATGCAAATGCATTAACGTGTGTTTCATTAAGGCAGCCCAATCATTTGAATCAGCTGTTTAAGGCTAGCTATACATGTTACACAGCCGCTGTGCTGAGCAAAAGTAATCAGTGGATTTCCCCATCCACATGTGAAAGGAAGAATCAATTGGCTATTGTTTTCTAACAGCTGTTGTCAGACTACCCAACAGTGACTGCATCTCAGTGGCTGCAGTCACTGTATGGCCAATAATGTTCTGTTCAGCACCTTTGATTTCCAGATTAAAGTTTGTCAATTTGGGTGGTGCTGTTTGGAAGATTCAATAGAAAGCTTGTGGAGCTCACTCTGGTAGTAGTGCCCACTACAATGATTTCCAGCTTTCATGGGGATTCCACAGATATGGCATATACATAATTGCATTGATCCAAGTTGGAAAAATGTAACCATTAGAGATGAGCGAAGAAATGAAAAATTCGATTCGACTGATTCGGCGAATTCGTGGACAATATTCGATTCGAGTCGAATAAATTCGCTGTGAATTTAACTTAAAAAAGGGTGTTTCTAGGCTTCAGAGAGACTTAATATTAGTGCAGAACACTGTACCTTTAATTTAAATGCCCTTGGAGTCTGCTGGGGAAGAGAAATAATACTGTCAGTCAGTATGACATGCAGATGAGTGCCGTCGATCTTAGAATCACCGCACACTTCACTCATTTGGGCAGTCACGGGGCCAAAACCAGAGTGTGGAGCCACAGTGTGGCGGTGGAGGCAGCAGCAATGGGAGGCCATACAGCACCCTATGACAAAAATGGAAACCACCAGCAGTGTGAGGAGACCTGAAAGTGGCACATGGCAGAGTGTGGCGATAGAGACAGCAGCAATGGGAGGCCGTACAGGGACCCATGACACACTCTGGACCTGGCAGCAGCATGAGGAGGCGGTACAGGGGCCCATGACAGATTACGGGCCTGGCAGCAGCATGAGGAGTCGGTACAGGGGCCCATGGCAGATTACGGGCCTGGCAGCAGCAATGGGAGGCCGTACAGGGACCCATGACACACTCTGGACCTGGCAGCAGCATGGGGAGGCGGTACAGGGGCCCATGACAGATTACGGGCCTGGCAGCAGCATGAGGAGTCGGTACGGGGGCCCATGACACACTCTGGACCTGGCAGCAGCATGAGGAGGCGGTACAGGGGCGCATGACAGATTACGAGCCTGGCAGCAGCAACTTGGACAGGAGGACGTTCAGCTTCTGCACCGTCGGGTGCGTGCTCGCAAACTGTTGTCTCTTGGAAACGGATTCCAAGAAAGACTGCTGACGGAATCCGTGAAGAGGAGTAGCAGGAGAAGGAGCATCTGAACGAGCGGAATATGCCAACAAGCGACAACAGTGGCCCATGACAGATTACGGGCCTGGCAGCAGCATGAGGAGTCGGTACGGGGGCCCATGGCAGATTACGGGCCTGGCAGCAGCTATGGGAGGCCCGTAATCTGCCAGCACCCTATGACAAAAAATGGAACCCACCAGCAGTGTGAGGAGACCTGAAAGTGGCACATGGCAGAGTGTGGCGATGGAGACAGCAGCAATGGGAGGCCGTACAGGGACCCATGAGAGACTCTGGACCTGGCAGCAGCATGAGGAGGCGGTATAGGGGCCCATGGCAGATTAGGGGCCTGGCAGCAGCTATGGGAGGCCCGTAATCTGCCAGCACCCTATGACAAAAAATGGAACACACCAGCAGTGTGAGGAGACCTGAAAGTGGCACATGGCAGAGTGTGGCGATGGAGGCAGCAGCAATGGGAGGCCGTACAGGGACCCATGAGAGACTCTGGACTTGGCAGCAGCATGAGGAGGCGGTATAGGGGCCCATGGCAGATTAGGGGCCTGGCAGCAGCTATGGGAGGCCCGTAATCTGCCAGCACCCTATGACAAAAAATGGAACACACCAGCAGTGTGAGGAGACCTGAAAGTGGCACATGTTTGGGGCATGATTCATGGCGGATTTAGTCAGTTGTGTCAGGAACTGGTGGTTTGAAATCCAGACTAATCCACGCCTGATTCATTTTCACAAACGTGAGTCTCTCCACACTTTGGGTGGACAGTCGTGTCCTCCGCGGAGTTGCAATACCTCCTGCCGCACTAAACACGCGCTCCGATGCCACGCTACTGGCCGGGCATGACAGCCTTTCAAGGGCAAATTCAGCTAGTTGGGGCCAAAGGTCAAGTTTCGTTGCCCAGTAGTCAAGGGGATTGTCTACCTCGGTTGGCAGGGTGCTGTCCAAGTAGGCCTAAGCCTGTTGTTTGAGGTCCTGCTCCAGGTCCACCTGATGCTGCTGCTGCTGCTGCGGCTGGTTAGTAGTTTCCTCACTGCGCTGGTGAAGAAAGCTACTCATCATCGACTGCAGACTGAGGCAGCCGCTGCTGGTGGAGCTGCCACTGCTCCTACCACCCCACCCCTCCCCTGCTGCCATGGCAGCGGAACACGAGCGCACAGGGCCCACAGTGTCTGAGGATGGACGTTGGCGCAGACAGGCAGAGACCAGCTGACTACATAGGTGTTTTTTATAGTACGTTATTTTGGCCTCCCTCTCAGCAGGTGTGAAAAAGGCCACCATTTTTGAACGGTAGCGAGGGTCCAACAAGGTGGACAGCCAAAAGTCATCCCTCTGTCTGATGGTTATTATTCGGCTGTCGCTACGCAAGCAACCGAGCATGCTATGGGCCATTTGTGCCAAGGAATGCGAGGGACTCCCTGCCTCCATCTCCACAGCATACTGCCACGGTGCGTCTAGGTCCTCTGTCTCCTCTTCCTCCTCCTCTACCAGATGCTCCTGCTCCTCCACTCCTGTCCGCTGAGTGGAAAAACCACCCATTTCACTCAATAATTCCTGAGCACCAATGTCCTCCTCTACCTCCTCCTCTTCTTCCAGTCCTGCCCCCACAGGGGCCATGTGGCGTTGAGATCTGTGCGCCACGTCTACCGCACCCTGACCAGCCATTGTTAACAGCATTTGTTCCAGGACGTGCAACAGAGGAATGACGTCGTTCATCCCATAGTCCTGCCGACTCACGAATAGCGTGGCCTCCTCAAAGGGCCTGAGCAAGCGCAGGTGTCACGCATGAGCTGCCAATGGCTGACATCTAAGTTACACAGGGAGTACCTTTATCTGCTTTTAACATCAGGAAATCTGTGATGGCCTTTTGCTGTTCGTAAAGGCGGTCTAACATATGTAGGGTTGAATTCCACCTTGTTGCAACGTCACAGCATGAGGAGTCGGTATAGGGGCCCATGGCAGATTAGGGGCCTGGCAGCAGTTATGGGAGGCCCATAATCTGCCAGCACCCTATGACAAAAAATGGAACACACCAGCAGTGTGAGGAGACCTGAAAGTGGCACATGGCAGAGTGTGGCGATGGAGACAGCAGCAATGGGAGGCCGTACAGGGACCCATGAGAGACTCTGGACCTGGCAGCAGCATGAGGAGGCGGTATATAGGGGCCTACGGCAGATTAGGGGCCTGGCAGCAGCTATAGGAGGCCCGTAATCTGCCAGCACCCTATGTCAAAAAATTCAACACACCAGCAGTGTGTGAGGAGACCTGAAAGTGGCACATGGCAGAGTGTGGCGATGGAGACAGCAGCAATGGGAGGCCGTACAGGGACCCATGACAGACTCTGGACTTGGCAGCAGCATGAGGAGGCGGTATATAGGGGCTTATGGCAGATTAGGGGCCTGGCAGCAGCTATAGGAGGCCCGTAATCTGCCAGCACCCTATGTCAAAAAATTCAACACACCAGCAGTGTGAGGAGACCTGAAAGTGGCACATGGCAGAGTGTGGCGATGGAGACAGCAGCAATGGGAGGCCGTACAGGGACCCATGACAGACTCTGAACTTGGCAGCAGCATGAGGAGGCGGTATATAGGGGCCCATGGCAGATTAGGGGCCTGGCAGCAGCTATAGGAGGCCCGTAATCTGCCAGCACCCTATGTCAAAAAATTCAACACACCAGCAGTGTGAGGAGACCTGAAAGTGGCACATGGCAGAGTGTGGCGATGGAGACAGCAGCAATGGGAGGCCGTACAGGGACCCATGACAGACTCTGGACTTGGCAGCAGCATGAGGAGGCGGTATATAGGGGCCCATGGCAGATTAGGGGCCTGGCAGCAGCTATGTGAGGCCCGTAATCTGCCTGCACCCTATGTCAAAAAATTTAACACACCAGCAGTGTGAAGAGACCTGAAAGTGGCACATGGCAGCAGAGTGTGGCGATGGAGACAGCAGCAATGGGAGGCCGTACAGGGACCATGACAGACTCTGGACTTGGCAGCAGCATGAGGAGGCGGTATATAGGGGCCCATGGCAGATTAGGGGCCTGGCAGCAGCTATGTGAGGCCCGTAATCTGCCTGCACCCTATGTCAAAAAATTTAACACACCAGCAGTGTGAAGAGACCTGAAAGTGGCACATGGCAGCAGAGTGTGGCGATGGAGACAGCAGCAATGGGAGGCCGTACAGGGACCATGACAGACTCTGGACTTGGCAGCAGCATGAGGAGGCGGTATATAGGGGCCCATGGCAGATTAGGGGCCTGGCAGCAGCTATGTGAGGCCCGTAATCTGCCTGCACCCTATGTCAAAAAATTTAACACACCAGCAGTGTGAAGAGACCTGAAAGTGGCACATGGCAGCAGAGTGTGGCGATGGAGACAGCAGCAATGGGAGGCCGTACAGGGACCATGACAGACTCTGGACTTGGCAGCAGCATGAGGAGGCGGTATATAGGGGCCCATGGCAGATTAGGGGCCTGGCAGCAGCTATGTGAGGCCCGTAATCTGCCTGCACCCTATGTCAAAAAATTTAACACACCAGCAGTGTGAAGAGACCTGAAAGTGGCACATGGCAGCAGAGTGTGGCGATGGAGACAGCAGCAATGGGAGGCCGTACAGGGACCATGACAGACTCTGGACTTGGCAGCAGCATGAGGAGGCGGTATATAGGGGCCCATGGCAGATTAGGGGCCTGGCAGCAGCTATGTGAGGCCCGTAATCTGCCTGCACCCTATGTCAAAAAATTTAACACACCAGCAGTGTGAAGAGACCTGAAAGTGGCACATGGCAGCAGAGTGTGGCGATGGAGACAGCAGCAATGGGAGGCCGTACAGGGACCATGACAGACTCTGGACTTGGCAGCAGCATGAGGAGGCGGTATATAGGGGCCCATGGCAGATTAGGGGCCTGGCAGCAGCTATGTGAGGCCCGTAATCTGCCTGCACCCTATGTCAAAAAATTTAACACACCAGCAGTGTGAAGAGACCTGAAAGTGGCACATGGCAGCAGAGTGTGGCGATGGAGACAGCAGCAATGGGAGGCCGTACAGGGACCATGACAGACTCTGGACTTGGCAGCAGCATGAGGAGGCGGTATATAGGGGCCCATGGCAGATTAGGGGCCTGGCAGCAGCTATGTGAGGCCCGTAATCTGCCTGCACCCTATGTCAAAAAATTTAACACACCAGCAGTGTGAAGAGACCTGAAAGTGGCACATGGCAGCAGAGTGTGGCGATGGAGACAGCAGCAATGGGAGGCCGTACAGGGACCATGACAGACTCTGGACTTGGCAGCAGCATGAGGAGGCGGTATATAGGGGCCCATGGCAGATTAGGGGCCTGGCAGCAGCTATGTGAGGCCCGTAATCTGCCTGCACCCTATGTCAAAAAATTTAACACACCAGCAGTGTGAAGAGACCTGAAAGTGGCACATGGCAGCAGAGTGTGGCGATGGAGACAGCAGCAATGGGAGGCCGTACAGGGACCATGACAGACTCTGGACTTGGCAGCAGCATGAGGAGGCGGTATATAGGGGCCCATGGCAGATTAGGGGCCTGGCAGCAGCTATGTGAGGCCCGTAATCTGCCTGCACCCTATGTCAAAAAATTTAACACACCAGCAGTGTGAAGAGACCTGAAAGTGGCACATGGCAGCAGAGTGTGGCGATGGAGACAGCAGCAATGGGAGGCCGTACAGGGACCATGACAGACTCTGGACTTGGCAGCAGCATGAGGAGGCGGTATATAGGGGCCCATGGCAGATTAGGGGCCTGGCAGCAGCTATAGGAGGCCCGTAATCTGCCTGCACCCTATGTCAAAAAATTTAACACACCAGCAGTGTGAAGAGACCTGAAAGTGGCACATGGCAGCAGAGTGTGGCGATGGAGAAAGCAGCAATGGGAGGCCGTACAGGGACCCATGAGAGACTCTGGACCTGGCAGCAGCATGAGGAGGCGGTATATAGGGGCCTATGGCAGATTAGGGGCCTGGCAGCAGCTATGTGAGGCCCGTAATCTGCCTGCACCCTATGTCAAAAAATTTAACACACCAGCAGTGTGAAGAGACCTGAAAGTGGCACATGGCATGAGAGACTCTGGACCTGGCAGCAGCAGGAGGAGGCGGTATAGGGGCCCATGGCTGATTAGGGGCCTGGCAGCAGCTATGTGAGGCCCGTTATCTTGCAGCACCCTATGTCAAAAAATTTAACACACCAGCAGTGTGAAGAGACCTGAAAGTGGCACATGGCAGCAGAGTGTGGCGATGGAGACAGCAGCAATGGGAGGCCGTACAGGGACCCATGAGAGACTCTGGACCTGGCAGCAGCAGGAGGAGGTGGTATATAGGGGCCCATGGCAGATTAGGGGCCTGGCAGCAGCTATGTGAGGCCCGTAATCTGCCTGCACCCTATGTCAAAAAATTTAACACACCAGCAGTGTGAAGAGACCTGAAAGTGGCACATGGCAGCAGAGTGTGGCGATGGAGACAGCAGCAATGGGAGGCCGTACAGGGACCCATGAGAGACTCTGGACCTGGCAGCAGCAGGAGGAGGTGGTATATAGGGGCCTATGGCAGATTAGGGGCCTGGCAGCAGCTATAGGAGGCCCGTAATCTGCCAGCACCCTATGTCAAAAAATTCAACACACCAGCAGTGTGAGGAGACCTGAAAGTGGCACATGTTTGAGGCATGATTCATGGCGGATTTAGTCAGTTGTGTCAGGAACTGGTGGTTTGAAATCCAGACTAATCCACGCCTGATTCATTTTCACAAACGTGAGTCTCTCCACACTTTGGGTGGACAGTCGTGTCCTCCGCGGAGTTACAATACCTCCTGCCGCACTAAACACGCGCTCCGATGCCACGCTACTGGCCGGGCATGACAGCCTTTCAAGGGCAAATTCAGCTAGTTGGGGCCAAAGGTCAAGTTTCGTTGCCCAGTAGTCAAGGGGATTGTCTACCTCGGTTGGCAGGGTGCTGTCCAAGTAGGCCCAAGCCTGTTGTTTGAGCTCCTGCTCCAGGTCCACCTGATGCTGCTGCTGCTGCTGCGGCTGGTTAGTAGTTTCCTCACTGCGCTGGTGAAGAAAGCTACTCATCATCGACTGCAGACTGAGGCAGCCGCTGCTGGTGGAGCTGCCACTGCTCCTACCACCCCACCCCTCCCCTGCTGCCATGCCAGCGGAACGCGAGCGCACAGGGCCCACAGTGTCTGAGGATGGACGATGGCGCACAAAGGCAGAGACCAACTGACTACATAGGTGGTTTTTATAGTACGTAATTTTGGCCTCCCTCTCAGCAGGTGTGAAAAAGGCCACCATTTTGGACCGGTAGCGAGGGTCCAACAAGGTGGACAGCCAAAAGTCATCCCTCTGTCTGATGGTTATTATTCGGCTGTCGCTACGCAAGCAACCGAGCATGCTATGGGCCATTTGTGCCAAGGAATGCGAGGGACTCCCTGCCTCCATCTCCACAGCATACTGCCACGGTGCGTCTGGGTCCTCTGTCTCCTCCTCCTCCTCCTCTACCAGATGCTCCTGCTCCTCCACTCCTGTCCGCTGAGTGGAAAAACCACCCATTTCACTCAATAATTCCTGAGCACAAATGTCCTCCTCTACCTCCTCCTCTTCTTCCTGTCCTGCCCCCACAGGGGTCATGTGGCGTTGAGATCTGTGCGCCACGTCTACCGCACCCTGACCAGCCATTGTTAACAGCATTTGTTCCAGGACGTGCAACAGAGGAATGACGTCGTTCATCCCATAGTCCTGCCGACTCACGAATAGCGTGGCCTCCTCAAAGGGCCTGAGCAAGCGGCAGGTGTCACGCATGAGCTGCCAATGGCTGACATCTAAGTTACACAGGGGAGTACCTTTATCCGCTTGTAACATCAGGAAATCGGTGATGGCCTTTCGCTGCTCGTAAAGGCGGTCTAACATGTGTAGGGTTGAATTCCACCTTGTTGCAACGTCGCAGATCAGGCGATGCTGTGGAATTCCGTTCTGCCGCTGCAGCTCAATGAGGGTGTTCTTTGCGGTGTAGGAATGGCTGAAATGCATGCACAGTTTACGTGACATTTTAAGGATGTCTTGCAGTGGGATGGTGGATTTTAGGAACCGCTTGACAACCAGATTGAACACGTGAGCCATGCATGGCGCATGGCACAACCTTCCTTGACGCAGAGCAGACACCATGTTCTTTCCGTTGTCAGTCAACATGGTTCCGATTTTTAGTTTGCGCGGAGACAGCCATCTGTCGATTTCTCTGTTCATTACACTCAGCAGTTCCTCCCCTGTGTGACTACGTTCGCCAAGGCATACCAGGTGCAGCACAGCGTGACACCGTTGCGCCCTGCACATGTGATATGCCGGTCGGGTAATGGGACTTGGCACGGGGGTGGCGGCTGAGGACACGGCGGAAAAAGAGGTGGTAGAGGCGGACATGCTTGCTGGACCAAGGACGTGCAAACGTGGAGGCAAAAGCGTCGTGACCTGTCCAAGTTGCTGGTGCGGCTGTGCCGGCACCACGTTCACCCAGTGGGCCGTAAATGACATGTACTGTCCCTGACCGTAGTTACAGCTCCACACGTCGGCGCTGCCGTGCACTTTGGCAGAGACCGACATGCTCAAAGACTGGCCCACCATCTCTTCTACATGTGAATGCAGGGCTGGCACTGCCTTTTGGGCAAAGAAATGACGGCTTGGCACTCTCCACCGCGGCGCGGCACAAGCCATCATTTCTCGGAAAGGTGCTGAGTCCACCAGTTGGAAAGGGAGGGACTGCAGCACCAGCAACTTGGACAGGAGGACGTTCAGCTTTTGCACCGTCGGGTGCGTGCTCGCAAACTGTTGTCTCTTGGATACGGATTCCAAGAAAGACTGTTGACGGAATCCGAGAAGAGGAGTAGCAGGAGAAGGAGCATCTGAACGAGCGGAAGATGCCAATGAGCGACAACTCCCCTCAGCAGAGGTGTTGGAGCCTTGACTGGCTGATAGAGGGCGATTGACGACGTCGGGTGACGGAGCAAGTAACGGAGCGGGTGATGGAGCGGGGGCTGGGGCAGGCAGAACCGCCGTATGTTTATCACGGTTTTCCCAGGCCACCGAATGGTGACGCTGCATATGCTGACGCAACGCTGTAGTCCCAACATGGGCCCCCTGGCCACGCTTGCATTTCTGGCCACATAGTCGACATACGGCTACATTTACTTCCTCGGGCGGCTTGAGGAAAAATTGCCACACCACCGAGTAGGAAACTTTGCCCCCGCTACTCTTCACTGGCTGACTGCTACTTCCTCCGTGCGCACCGGCACCACTACTGGCCGTGGTGGTAGGCTGCAGTGGAGCTGGTGCTCTACTCCGTGGACGTTTGGCTCCACTGACACTGATGCGACCCTGCTGCTGTCTCCTGGGCAACCCACCGACTGTTTTGCTCGCTGCCAAGCTGCCACCCTCTTCTCCTGATGATGCGGAAGAAATTGCCTGATGACGACGAGGCTGCCAAGTGCGATCAACCTCCTCATCATCAAGTAGGGTCTCCGCCTCACTACTAGCCCCCTCGGCTGCGTCTGGGTCAGGAGACAGACCTGTCTCTAGACCGGCTACCGAGCCACTCTCCTCGCCAGTACTTGTTCGCTTGGCTGCTGAAAAGGCCGATGTCTCCCCCCGTTCCTGACCGCCCTCTGTTAGCTCTTCCTCACTGTACAGTGGGGCTGAGCCCACAGCATGCGATACTTCGCTTGGTGAGGGAACAGCAAAGGACAGGGGCAGGTAGAGGACACGTGATTTCAGTGGGCTTGGTCCCGGGCCATGCCAACTAACGGTTGTGTCTGACGTACCCACCGACCGTTGGCTGTAGGTGTCAGAGGTGACCTGGGAAGAGGAAGACGACCGAGCCAACCAATCAATGACGGCAGGGTTGTCGGTGGAGACACGACCGCTGGATGACACCGGGAGCACTGGCCTCTGGCTGCGAATACTGCTGCCTCGACCCCTTCCTCTGCTGCCACGTCTGCTCGCTCCTAAAACATTGCCTCCTCTGCCACTCCTCTGCATGTTGTCTGACATACTATTTAATTCAACGATTAGGTGTCCCTGAGTAACAATTCTCTGGCACTCAGTAACAATTCTGTCTGTCCCTGAGTATGAATTCTGTGGCCCTGAGTAACAATTCTGTGTCTGTGCGAGTAACAATTCTGTGTCTGTGCGAGTAACAATTCTGTGTCTGTGCAAGTAACAATTTTGTGTCTGTGCGAGTAACAATTCTCTGGCACTCAGTAACAATTCTGTCTGTCCCTGAGTAACAATTCTCTGGCACTCAGTAACAATTCTGTCTGTCCCTGAGTAACAATTCTCTGGCACTCAGTAACAATTCTGTCTGTCCCTGAGTAACAATTCTCTGGCACTCAGTAACAATTCTGTCTGTCCCTGAGTATGAATTCTGTGGCCCTGAGTAACAATTCTGTGTCTGCGCGAGTAACAATTCTGTGTCTGTGCAAGTAACAATTTTGTGTCTGTGCAAGTAACAATTTTGTGTCTGTGCGAGTAACAATTCTCTGGCACTCAGTAACAATTCTGTCTGTCCCTGAGTAACAATTCTCTGGCACTCAGTAACAATTCTGTCTGTCCCTGAGTAACAATTCTCTGGCACTCAGTAACAATTCTGTCTGTCCCTGAGTAACAATTCTCTGGCACTCAGTAACAATTGTGTGTCTGTGCAAGTAACAATTCTGTGTCTGTGCAAGTAACAATTTTGTGTCTGTGAGAGTAACAATTCTCTGGCACTCAGTAACAATTCTGTCTGTCCCTGAGTAACAATTCTCTGGCACTCAGTAACAATTCTGTCTGTCCCTGAGTATGAATTCTGTGGCCCTGAGTAACAATTCTGTCTCTGTGCGAGTAACAATTCTGTGTCTGTGCAAGTAACAATTTTGTGTCTGTGAGAGTAACAATTCTCTGGCACTCAGTAACAATTCTGTCTGTCCCTGAGTAACAATTCTCTGGCACTCAGTAACAATTCTGTCTTCCCTGAGTAACAATTCTCTGGCACTCAGTAACAATTCTGTCTGTCCCTGAGTATGAATTCTGTGGCCCTGAGTAACAATTCTGTCTCTGTGCGAGTAACAATTCTGTGTCTGTGCAAGTAACAATTTTGTGTCTGTGAGAGTAACAATTCTCTGGCACTCAGTAACAATTCTGTCTGTCCCTGAGTAACAATTCTCTGGCACTCAGTAACAATTCTGTCTGTCCCTGAGTATGAATTCTGTGGCCCTGAGTAACAATTGTGTGTCTGTGCAAGTAACAATTCTGTGTCTGTGCAAGTAACAATTTTGTGTCTGTGAGAGTAACAATTCTCTGGCACTCAGTAACAATTCTGTCTGTCCCTGAGTAACAATTCTCTGGCACTCAGTAACAATTCTGTCTGTCCCTGAGTAACAATTCTGTCTGTCCCTGAGTATGAATTCTGTGGCCCTGAGTAAGAATTCTCTGGCACTCAGTAACAATTCTGTCTGTCCCTGAGTATGAATTCTGTGGCCCTGAGTAACAATTGTGTGTCTGTGCAAGTAACAATTCTGTGTCTGTGCAAGTAACAATTTTGTGTCTGTGAGAGTAACAATTCTCTGGCACTCAGTAACAATTCTGTCTGTCCCTGAGTAACAATTCTCTGGCACTCAGTAACAATTCTGTCTGTCCCTGAGTATGAATTCTGTGGCCCTGAGTAACAATTCTGTCTCTGTGCGAGTAACAATTCTGTGTCTGTGCAAGTAACAATTTTGTGTCTGTGAGAGTAACAATTCTCTGGCACTCAGTAACAATTCTGTCTGTCCCTGAGTAAGAATTCTCTGGCACTCAGTAACAATTCTGTCTGTCCCTGAGTAACAATTCTCTGGCACTCAGTAACAATTCTGTCTGTCCCTGAGTAACAATTCTGTCTGTCCCTGAGTATGAATTCTGTGGCCCTGAGTAAGAATTCTCTGGCACTCAGTAACAATTCTGTCTGTCCCTGAGTATGAATTCTGTGGCCCTGAGTAACAATTGTGTGTCTGTGCAAGTAACAATTCTGTGTCTGTGCAAGTAACAATTTTGTGTCTGTGAGAGTAACAATTCTCTGGCACTCAGTAACAATTCTGTCTGTCCCTGAGTAACAATTCTCTGGCACTCAGTAACAATTCTGTCTGTCCCTGAGTAACAATTCTCTGGCACTCAGTAACAATTCTGTCTGTCCCTGAGTAACAATTCTCTGGCACTCAGTAACAATTCTGTCTGTCCCTGAGTAACAATTCTGTCTGTCCCTGAGAATGAATTCTGTGGCCCTGAGTAAGAATTCTCTGGCACTCAGTAACAATTCTGTCTGTCCCTGAGTAACAATTCTCTGGCACTCAGTAACAATTCTGTCTGTCCCTGAGTATGAATTCTGTGGCCCTGAGTAACAATTGTGTGTCTGTGCAAGTAACAATTCTGTGTCTGTGCAAGTAACAATTTTGTGTCTGTGAGAGTAACAATTCTCTGGCACTCAGTAACAATTCTGTCTGTCCCTGAGTATGAATTCTGTGGCCCTGAGTAACAATTGTGTGTCTGTGCAAGTAACAATTCTGTGTCTGTGCAAGTAACAATTTTGTGTCTGTGAGAGTAACAATTCTCTGGCACTCAGTAACAATTCTGTCTGTCCCTGAGTAACAATTCTCTGGCACTCAGTAACAATTCTGTCTGTCCCTGAGTATGAATTCTGTGGCCCTGAGTAACAATTCTGTCTCTGTGCGAGTAACAATTCTGTGTCTGTGCAAGTAACAATTTTGTGTCTGTGAGAGTAACAATTCTCTGGCACTCAGTAACAATTCTGTCTGTCCCTGAGTAAGAATTCTCTGGCACTCAGTAACAATTCTGTCTGTCCCTGAGTAACAATTCTCTGGCACTCAGTAACAATTCTGTCTGTCCCTGAGTAACAATTCTGTCTGTCCCTGAGTATGAATTCTGTGGCCCTGAGTAAGAATTCTCTGGCACTCAGTAACAATTCTGTCTGTCCCTGAGTATGAATTCTGTGGCCCTGAGTAACAATTGTGTGTCTGTGCAAGTAACAATTCTGTGTCTGTGCAAGTAACAATTTTGTGTCTGTGAGAGTAACAATTCTCTGGCACTCAGTAACAATTCTGTCTGTCCCTGAGTAACAATTCTCTGGCACTCAGTAACAATTCTGTCTGTCCCTGAGTAACAATTCTCTGGCACTCAGTAACAATTCTGTCTGTCCCTGAGTAACAATTCTCTGGCACTCAGTAACAATTCTGTCTGTCCCTGAGTAACAATTCTGTCTGTCCCTGAGAATGAATTCTGTGGCCCTGAGTAAGAATTCTCTGGCACTCAGTAACAATTCTGTCTGTCCCTGAGTAACAATTCTCTGGCACTCAGTAACAATTCTGTCTGTCCCTGAGTATGAATTCTGTGGCCCTGAGTAACAATTGTGTGTCTGTGCAAGTAACAATTCTGTGTCTGTGCAAGTAACAATTTTGTGTCTGTGAGAGTAACAATTCTCTGGCACTCAGTAACAATTCTGTCTGTCCCTGAGTAACAATTCTCTGGCACTCAGTAACAATTCTGTCTGTCCCTGAGTAACAATTCTGTCTGTCCCTGAGTATGAATTCTGTGGCCCTGAGTAAGAATTCTCTGGCACTCAGTAACAATTCTGTCTGTCCCTGAGTATGAATTCTGTGGCCCTGAGTAACAATTGTGTGTCTGTGCAAGTAACAATTCTGTGTCTGTGCAAGTAACAATTTTGTGTCTGTGAGAGTAACAATTCTCTGGCACTCAGTAACAATTCTGTCTGTCCCTGAGTAACAATTCTCTGGCACTCAGTAACAATTCTGTCTGTCCCTGAGTATGAATTCTGTGGCCCTGAGTAACAATTCTGTCTCTGTGCGAGTAACAATTCTGTGTCTGTGCAAGTAACAATTTTGTGTCTGTGAGAGTAACAATTCTCTGGCACTCAGTAACAATTCTGTCTGTCCCTGAGTAAGAATTCTCTGGCACTCAGTAACAATTCTGTCTGTCCCTGAGTAACAATTCTCTGGCACTCAGTAACAATTCTGTCTGTCCCTGAGTAACAATTCTGTCTGTCCCTGAGTATGAATTCTGTGGCCCTGAGTAAGAATTCTCTGGCACTCAGTAACAATTCTGTCTGTCCCTGAGTATGAATTCAGTGGCCCTGAGTAACAATTGTGTGTCTGTGCAAGTAACAATTCTGTGTCTGTGCAAGTAACAATTTTGTGTCTGTGAGAGTAACAATTCTCTGGCACTCAGTAACAATTCTGTCTGTCCCTGAGTAACAATTCTCTGGCACTCAGTAACAATTCTGTCTGTCCCTGAGTAACAATTCTCTGGCACTCAGTAACAATTCTGTCTGTCCCTGAGTAACAATTCTCTGGCACTCAGTAACAATTCTGTCTGTCCCTGAGTAACAATTCTGTCTGTCCCTGAGAATGAATTCTGTGGCCCTGAGTAAGAATTCTCTGGCACTCAGTAACAATTCTGTCTGTCCCTGAGTAACAATTCTCTGGCACTCAGTAACAATTCTGTCTGTCCCTGAGTAAAAATTCTGTGGCCCTAATAACGTTTCTGTGGCCCTAAGTAACAATTCTCTGGCACTGAGTAACAATTCTGTCTGTCCCTGAGTATGAATTCTGTGGCCCTAACTAGCGTTTCTTTGTCCCTAAATAACGATTCTGTGGCCCTCATTAACAAGTCTGTGTCCCTGAGTAATGGTTCTCTGTCCCTAAGTAACTTCTCTCTGTCCCCAATTCTCGTTTCTGTGGCCCTAACTCTGTCCCTGTCCCTAGTACAGAGCGGTCTGCCTCTGTTCAATGACTGCAGGCAAATGAAGATTTCCAAAATGGCCGCTATATATACCTCGACCATTACACAGTGCTGGCTGGCTGGCTGCTGATTGGCTGATGCGATCACATGTCGTTGAGGAATGCATTATGGGGCAGCGCGCCTTGTCTGCGCGCCTTCCCCGACATCCCCGCTCCGTCGCCGCACATGTCAGCCGCCATTTTCGGAAAAATTTCGATTCGCGCGTCCGAATTAGGCTGTTTTTCGGATTCGGCACGAATCGAAATTTTTCCGATATTCGACTCGAATTCCACTTCGGATACTTCGATTCGCTCATCTCTAGTAACCATGTAAACGTGCCATACCTGGAAATCAGTTTTAAAGTAGTATCAAACCCAAAAGAAAAAGTGTAATATATTGCAGTTTACCAATCCTTAAATGTAGTGGCTGCATTTGTTTTTGTTTTTTTTCAGGGTTTTTTTTCTTTATTTTTGCCACCATATTAAAATAAAGGGAAAAAAAGCCTAAAAATAGAAAACTAGCAGAGCTACTACATCTAAGGATTGGGGAGCTGCAAAATAATATATTTTTGTTGGGTTCAATTTCGCTTTATATTTTGTGTAGGATTCTGGATAAGGCTGAGGTTAAAGTGTTACCATACTCAGGACCCTACATTCACTCTATCTGATCTCCCACAGTACACGCTACATGGAAATGAAATTATTTTAGTAAATATAAACTGATAAATACCTATTCTCATCAGCAGTTAAAGCAGTCTTGTAACTTCTATCAGTGTCCAGCAGAGCACTGATTAACGTTTGTAGGAGGAGTTTTCATTCTGCTCTAGGAGGATGCAAAACCCCTGACCTCTGTCTGGACAGTGCTGATTGGCCCTGTGCTGATCACACGGACTCTCCCAAGAAAAAAAAAAACATCTCTAGCAATACACACCAAACTGAGCATCTGCAGGGTGTCTCCAGACAATATGTCTTATCAGGAGATAAGAGGTGGACACTGGAAGAAGGGAAGATCAAAGAAGTCTGGATCAAACAGTATTTTTACACAAGGCAGAGGATTAACCCCTTATGTTCCATAGTGACAATAACAGGCATGCTTTACTGCATATACAGACTGATTTTATTGTTGTGGGTTTAATAACACTTTAAGCAATAGACACATTGTTTTGTGCATGATAGTTTAATTATATTTCCTATGCTTCACCCATTAAAGACTGCAAGAACAGGAAAATACCTGTTAATATGAAAAAAATATGCTCGGCTCCCAAGTCTTGTAGGCTGACAAAAAAGCATTTTTGTAGACTTAAGCCTAGTACACATGATCCGAAAATCATATGAAAAATACCGCTTTCTAAGTGATCGTGTGATGATCTGATTGTTAGTACACAGCTTTTGTCTGAAATTATTCGAAGGAACAAGCAGGAAAATGTTTCTCGTAGGATACCAGATCATACGATTTCCGGTTAATCATTACAGCTACGTCCAAAAATACAATACAAATACAATACAATGCACTACATCACTTTCGTAACTTTAGTAATCTCTTCACTTTTGATATGAGACTAGCCTGCAAAAAAAAAAAAAAAGATGGGCATTTGTCCGATGAGTATCGGAGCTTTTGCATTGTTTGCTCTGCCCAGTTTTCTTTTCCTAAACTACTGATACCATCCCTTCTACTATTCTACACAATATAAACACTGATCATTCTGTAGAACCAAGATAAGAACTAGGAGGGCTTCTTATAATTCTTGAGATAACTGAGGAAGTGTGAACTAAACAGCCCTGAATTTCTGACATGATTAACAAGTATTTTATTGCACTCCTCAAACAAACATAACAATATGCTTTCAATTGTATAAATAACAGACCAAAGGGGAACAAAGAGAAGCTCAATGTTATCGATTACATAAACTTTTAAAACCAATATGTCCATAATTACCTATTAGTTCAAAATTACTTTGAAGATCAACCCAACGTAGTGGATAACACTTCCGCCTGGCAGTACTAGGGTCGTTGGTTCAAATACCAACCACGGCACCGCTTGCCTGGAGTTTGCATGTTCTCCCTGTGCCTGCGTGGGTTTCCTCCAGGTACTCTGGTTTCCTGCCACACTCCAAAGACATGCTGGTAGGTGAAATGGCTCCTGTCTAAATTGGCTCTAGTATGTGTATGTATGAATGTGAGTTAGGGACCTTAGATTGTACACCCCTTGAGGGTTAGGGACTGATGTGATTATACAATATATATGTAAAGCGCTGCGTAAATTGACGGCGCTATATAAGTACCTGTAATGCATCATACATACTGGGGGGGGGGGTACAATTGGGGGAATCAATGGTGGAGAAGGATCTGGGAGTTCTGGTAGATCACAAGCTTAATAATGGCATGCAATGTCAAGCTTCGGTTTCTAAAGCGAGCAAAATCCTCTCTTGAATTAAAAAAGGTATAGACTCCAGAGAGAGAGAGATATCATTTTACCCCTGTACAAATCTTTAGTAAGACCTCATCTGGAATATGCAGTTCAGTTTTGGGCACCAATTCACAAAAATAACATTGAGGAACTGGAGAAAGTATAGAGAAGAGCAACCAAACTGATAAGAGGCATGTTGGAGCTCAGCTATGAGTAAAGATTAGAAGAGGAACTGAATTTATTCTCTCTTGAGAAGAGGAGATTAAGGGAGGATATGATCAACATTTATAAATACATCAGTGGTTCATATAGTGAACTCGGTGTAGAGTTATTCACCCTGAGGTCATCACAGAGGATAAGGGGGCACTCTTTATGTCTGGAGTAAAAGGAATTTAATCTCCAAACACGGAAAAGTTTCTTTACAGTGAGAGCTGTGAAAATGTGGAATAGACTCCCTCAAGAGTTTGCTCTGGCCAGCTCCATGGATTGCTTTAAAAAAGTCCTGGATTCTTTCTTGGATACATAGAATATAACTGGATGCTAATATTTATAGGTACAGTTGATCCAGGTAATATCCAATTGCCTCTCGGGGGATCGGGAAGGAATTTTTTTCTCTGCAGGAGCAAATTGCAATATGCTTTGCTGGAGGTTTTTTTGCCTTCCTCTGGATCTACTGTGGGTATAGGATTATAACATTTTTTTTAATGGTTGAACTGGATGGACTTTTGCCTTTTTTCAGCCAGAATAACTATGTAAATACTAAGTAAATAATAATAATATAATCGTGTTATGAGTGTGTATTTTAGGCTAGTTGTGATCTGATTTTTTTTGTATAATAACACAAACTGCCATCGAGTTTAGATGCAGAGCTTTCTCAACGTTGATAATTTGTAAATGTGCATGGCCATATCCAATAAATACTGTATGTCTCCATTCAAGATGAATGTCTGGTGTAGATGAACTGATCAATGAATCTCATCGCACAAGTCCACATACTATACAGGTGAAACTCGAAAAATTAGAATATCATGCAAAAGTTCATTTATTTCAGTAATGCAACTTAAAAGGTGAAACTATATATATGAGATAGACTCATTACATGCAAAGCAAGATAGTTCAAGTCGTGATTTGTCATAATTGTGATGATTATGGCTTACAGCTCATGAAAACCCCAAATCCACAATCTCAGAAAATTAGAATATTACATGCAATCAATAAAACAAGGATTGTACATAGAACAATATCAGACCTCTGAAAAGTATAAGCATGCATATGTACTCAGTACTTGGTTTGGGCCCCTTTTGCAGAAATTACTGCCTCAATGCAGCGTGGCATGAAAGCTATCAGCCTGTGGCACTGTTGAGGTGTTATGGAAGATCAGGAAGCTTCCATAGCGGCCTTCTGCTCTTCTGCATTGTTCGATCTCATGTCTCTCATCTTTCTCTTGGCAATGCCTCATAGATTTTCTATGGGGTTCAGGTCAGGCGAGTTTGCTGACTAATCAAGCACAGTAATCCCACGGTCATTGAACCAGGTTTTGGTGCTTTTGGCAGTGTGGGCAGGTGCCAAGTCCTGCTGGAAAATGAAGTCAGCATCCCCATAAAGCTTGTCTGTGGAAGGAAGCATGAAGTGCTCCAAAATCTCCTGGTAGACGGCTGCATTAACCCTGGACTTAATGAAGCACAGTGGACCAAACACCAGCAGATGACATGGCTCCCCAAATCAACACAGACTGTGGAAACTTCACACTGGACTTCAAGCATCTTGCAGTGTGTGCCTCTCCATTCTTCCTCCATACTCTGGGTCCTTGGTTTCCAAATGAGATGCAAAAGTTGCTCTCATCAGAAAAGAGGACTTTGGACCACTGAGCAACAGACCAGGTCTGTTTTTCTTTAGCCCAGGTAAGACGCTTCGGACGTTGTTTGTTGTTCAGGAGAGGCTTGAAAAGAGGAATACGAAATTTGAAGCCCATGTCCAGGATCTGTCTGTGTGTGGTGGCTCTTGATGCACTGACTCCAGCCTCAGTCCACTCCTTGTGAAAGTCCTCAACACTTTTGAATGGCCTTTTCCTGACAATCCTCTCTAGGCTGCGGTCATCCCTGCTGCTTGTGCACCTTTTTCTTCCACACTTTTCCCTTCCACATAACTTTCTATTAATGTGCTTTGATACAGCATTTTGGGAACATCCAACTTCTTTTGCAATTACCTTCTGAGGCTTTCCCTCCTTATGGAGGGTGTCAATGATGGTTTTCTGCACAACTGTCAGGTCAGCAGTCTTTCCCATGATTGTGATTCCTACTGAACCAGACTGAGAGACCATTTAAAGGCTCAGGAACCCTTTGCAGGTGTTATGGCTTAATTAGCTGATTAGAGTGGGACACTTTGAGCCTAGAATATTGCACCTTTCACAATATTCTAATTTTCTGAGATTGTGGATTTGGGGTTTTCATAAGCTGTAAGCCATAAGCATCACAATTATGACAAATCACGGCTTGAACTATCTTGCTTTGCATGTAATGAGTCTATCTCATATATTAGCTTCACCTTTTAAGTTGCATTACTGAAATAAATGAACTTTTGCACGATATTCTAATTTTTCGAGTTTCACCTGTTTAATCCTAGCTGTTCAATATGAGATAGCCACAGCTCACAAAGATCATCAAGACACAGGGACTGTCAAGCTTTCGGGCCTAAAAAAAGGTAGTGTTACTAATAGAACCAAGAAATGGACACTTAGGAAACATCTTCTAGCGTATAGGAGGCTTTATTTAGCATCATTATTCAACTTATGTTCTGAACTGTGACATCTGAAGATGTCAAATTCTTTGAATTTTGATTAAATGAATGAGGCAAATCAGAGGAATGACGTATTTGGTAAATATGCTCAATGAATCAGCTAGCAGTGTAGTTTAGTTCTGGCAAATCCTGCAAAGGGCTTCTCACTTACCTGTAACATCTGACACTGCTATTGTGCTACTGTTTGTTATTTTTTCACTCTTTAAAAACACATAACATACTATTCTTCAGCAGGCTGCCCATAGAACACAACCGGTACACTACCATCAAAGGAAGATGACAGGTTATACAAATAACAGGTGGTGGATAGCAGTTGCTGAGTTTGTTGTGATTGATGTCTTTTCTTTTCCCTAATCTCTCTGCATTCAAACTCACACAATGGAACATGCCATGCACACTTACAAATACAAGTTATTCTATAAGCGTGGATTACCATGTACAGTAAAAATGCACACAAACTTTTAGCTATCAGGCAGAAATTAGTAAAAAAAAAAAGTTAGCGGTTTCTGGGAAGCAAATGAAGCACAATAAATACTTGTTTATACATATGGTGATTATAAAATCAATTATGTTGTTCAGGCTTAAAGTGATTGTATATCTTGATTTTTTTTTTCATTAAAATAACAAGCATGTTATATTTACCTGCTCTGTGTAATGGTTTGGCACAGAGCAGTGTCAATCTTCTTCTTGGGTCCCCTGCCAGCGCTCTGGGCTCCTCTCCCTGACAAGTGCACCCATAGCAAGCCGCTTGTTATGGGGGCACTTATGCAGCTTCACTTCTGAGCGCAGCTCTGTGTGTCCATTCATACACACGGCCTATCCTCACTGGCTGTGATTGACAGCAGCAGGAGACAATGGCTCCCACTGCTGTCTCTGAGCCAATGGAGAGGGAGGGAGTGGAGAAAGACACTGCTCTCATGCACATTGATGGATCGAGATCGTGCTCAGGTAAGTATTAGGGGGGGAGGGGGCGCCTGGGGGCTGAGAAAACCACAAAAGGTTTTTTACTTTAATGCATTGAATACATTAGGGTAAAAAAAAAAACCTTCTAGCTCAGGTATGCTCCACCTTTTGAAGAGATCAGGCCTTATGTGAGTTTTGTAACCAGTCGCAAGCCACATTGAAATGAAATAGTTCAGGATTTCAGTTTTCTTTGAATAGCATAATGAAGCTTTTAAACAACTATTCCAATAGCCGTGGATGGCTTACAAATCCATCCACAACACTGCCCCTAGCTACATCACCAACCTCATCCACAGATACCGCCCAAATCGCCCACTCCGCTCCTCCCAAGACATCTTACTCTCTAGCTCCCCTACCTCCTCCCATGCTGACCTCCAGGATTTCTCCAGAGCTTCTCCCATCCTCTGGAATTCCCTACCACAGTATGTCCAGTCAGCCCCCACCCTGTCTGCCTTTAGGCGATCTTTGAAAACTCACTTCTTCAGGGAAGCCTACTCCACCTCCACCTAAGACCTGTACTTGAGTCACCTCCACCAAATCGTCCCCCGCAGCTATCACCTTTTGTATCACATCCCCCTTCCTTTAGATTGTAAGCTCCACAAGCAGGACCCTCCTATTCCTTCTGTACTGAAATGTATTGTAATTGTACTGTCTCCCTTATATTGTAAAGCGCTGCGCTATATAAATCCTGTATAATAATAATAACTGATCCCCGTTAGATGTTGACCCACTGTTTAATCACAATCACAAAAATTATATTTTTTTTATTAACCAGATCACCATTAATCCCACTTGCACTCAGATGTGACCAGCCAAAAAAGTTCCAAACCAGTGTTGCAGCATTCACTATACCAGGGTCTTTGCAGCCATCCCTTGAATTGCCAAAACAAGGGCTGTGGACAATCTAAAACAAAAAACAGACCAGGGAAGTGCATGCCCTAGTAGTGTAATAAACCTCTTTACTAAGCAAAGATAAAACAACACATAATGCACTCACATGCTCCTGAAATGACACCAAGCCAGGGGTGGACTGAGCACTCGGGCACTGCCCGAGGGCCCGGGGTCAGTAGGGGGCCCCATGAAATGCCCCTGTTACCTTTTTTATAGTTTTTTTTGGGTGTGCTTTGAGTGAGGGCAAGGACACAGGGGCCCCATGATCCCCTATTGCCCAGGGGCCCTATGAGTTGTCAGTCCGCCCCTGCACCAAGCTCATCACACAACTGTGAGAATCTACCTTCACAACTCCTGTGTGGATGCTACTAGATATAATCTACATATAATCTACTGTATCTGTGTATTAGGAAGGAAAGAGAAGAGCGGGGAGCAGGCTGCAATTGCGGCTTGTGTATGACATGCACCCGAAGGAGGCTGTGCAGATTACCAAGTTTGAGGTTGCAGGCCACATCAAAAGGCTCCGCGGGCCACGAGTTGAGCATGCCTGTTCTAGCTGTACAACAACTTTAAAACTGAAATCTGGAAAGTAGACAAACTCTACCCTTGCAGTGCCCCCTCTCTCCCAGAGCTGTTCTAATAGCATCATAGGCCTCTGGGCAAAGTACTGCACTGGGACCCCTACCAACCTGTCCCAATTTACACACCTACTCTCAAGAATTAAAATATAAATAGTCAATGGAATTAAACATATATTTGTCAGTACTTTCAATAAAATTGATATTAAACAAGTAGCAGGGAAAATATTGTCATTCCAATTGTAGATTTAGCCCAGTGACAGGCTACTGCTGTCTCAGCAACCCAAATTCTGAGATGCTGCCCGGGACAGCTTAGTAAACAAGCGTGACTGTCCTGGCTAATCCGGGACAGTTGGCAAGTATGGTGTAATGCAAGATTATCATGGGCCCCATGCACTGCCCAGTAGGTGCCCATGCAATAAGAGGGCCCTGGGGTCTCCAGCACTGCAAGCATTAACAGGAACAAGGTGTATTACTTACCTTATTGCTTGCTTAAGTGCTTTTCTCTTTTCTCTGATGCTTTGGGTTGTGGATGGTCACTCAGTGTCATGTGTCATGTGCAGTGCAGGACTATTAACCCTGCATTGTATATGAGCAGGCACGATTATGAATGGGGCCAGAAGCTCCTTAAAGAGGATGCTGCAATGATGGAGGAAGCTCATCAGGTCAGGAATAAGGTAACTATTCTTTGCACTCTATCCCTGCAGCCCTTGACTTTATGAGCATGTTACCCTTGAAAGCCATGGGGGGGGGGAGGCAATTGCCCACTGCAGGGGTAAATGTTATCTAATTCCCGGAGTTCAGCTTTAGTCTGATGATAACTGAGCCATGTATTGTGGATGGCCAAAATATATCAACTCAGCTATCAAATGGATGGTTGATGTAGTAATACAAAGACTCCAAAGGTGTATGCATGCAGTGCTACTAGGATTATTTAGATTTAATAATGCCCAATTGGGTTTGGTGCAGTTCCACAACTTGACCAAATAACCTAATTTGTACGTGTATGGCCAGCCTCAATGCTCCATGCACACTAGCATTTTTTTAAGCTCAAAAAACGCTTGATAAAAAATGCTGGTAATAGCTGTTTATATTTGCTTTTTATTAGCATTTAGGAGCATTAGTGTTTTATTGGCATTTTTACAGTACATGCAGGGGATAGAAAAAACTGTTAGGAGCAGTTTAGTAGTGCTTAGCTTTTTTTTCTGCAAGAAAAACGCTCCCAAAAACTTTACAAAAACCATTTTTTTTATGCTCAGACTAAACACGAAAGCTTGAAGAACACTACGAGCCTAAAATAGTGTAGTCGACACATAGAATAATACCATTTAGCTTTAGAAGCAGAAAAAAAATGCTGATAACAGCTTCTAGGAACAAAAAACACTAGTGTGCATGGAGCCTAAAGGTTAATAGTGTGACATATACAATTTCACTATGTTTAAACATAAATAAAAAAAAGTTTACTGTACAAAACTATTATAGCTGATAACACCTAGGCTGTACTTCCCACCCTTCTTCTCTGCTTTTGTGCACTGGTTAGCCGGCCAGTATTCAAAGCCTATTCAACATGACTGTGTATATTGTGATTACAGTAAATGAAAGTCTGCTTGCTCCTGGATACTGCAGTTCACATATTATATCTGGTTTATAGTACAGACAGGAACATAACACTGAAAGGCTCTGATAGTAGTATACAATTCAGCAAAATGTGAGAAACACAGCAATTGAATAACCAGAAAAGTCAAGCCTAGTAGTACTGGAATTAGAGTTCTTAAAGATACAATGACAGGATATTCTTATTCAATGTAATAATATAACGGCTGTTAAAATTAATCAGCTCCCATTCATAAAATTTTATTACTAGAAACAAGCAAACCTAATCTAAAGCCCCGAACACATGATGAGAATATTGGATGAATGATCATCTGGTTTTTTGTTTGCATGCCGTTCACATATTGAAAGTGAAGAGGTTACTAAAGTTACGAAAATTCTTGTACGCCAGAATAAAAATTCGGAAGTGAAGTCATGTATATGTATTTTATTTTCGGGCGAAAAATGTACTGCTTAAAACGACAATCGTACAATCATACAATCTGGTATCGTACAAGAAAAAATTTCGTGCTTGTCCCTTCAAATAATTTTGAATGAAAGCTGTGTACAAATGATCAGATTATTGTATGATCGCTTTGAAAGTAATATTTTTCATACGATTTTCTGATTGTGTGTACTATTATTTATTTATTTCAAGTACTAATACAGCGCCCTCAATTTACGCAGCGTTTTACATACATATATTGTACATTCACATCAGTCCCTAACCCTCAAGTGTACTAGGCTTAACAGTCCTGTTCCTTTAGCAGTATATAACTGATCTCTGTCCAAGAAACGTGGACATGTAACTCAGTGTAACAGGAAATATAAATACAAATAATGTAGAATTGGTTGCTTCTTGTTACATTTTATTCTGGTAGTTTATTAACTGTTAGACTGACTTTGAAAAAAAACAGTGAGGGCCAGACATTAAACTGTAAGTAAAGAATGAAAATGTTATAACATGAACATGGCAGGATAGAAATATGGCACTACAAATGCAAACACAAATTACATGGCTGTCATCCTTGCTCCAATACCTGGAGGGTGACTTCGCAATCATACAGCCAATAAAATGTCAGAATAAGTGATATGCACATGCTTGTTACAGGTCATTGACTGGCCAAGCAGTGTAGCAGCCCAGAACCTGATCATTCAGATATAGGTCTGCAATGACAGATCCCATATTTCTATGCTGGCAGATTCCCTTTATAGAGATTCATGTACATTAATAAGTGGCAATCATGTCACTTAGGCAACCCATAAGAAGGGCATGATTTCTCGGGTATGCTCCCAGCTATTGTCTACAGTACAGGATTGAGCTAGTCTCCGGAATAGGGCAAAGTGGTCCCGGGATATTGGAGAGTTTGCTGGAGATGTCTGGGATGCTGCCCTGGAATCTGTTCCGGGAATTTCTCTTTCTCCCTCTCATAAATTGTCTCAATTGTTTATTCTCCATCGAGCGTATAGGACCCCTGTGCAACTGTATCGGTGGGGCAGGCGTGATTCACCTGATTGTCCGAGGTGTAGGGTCCAACAGGGTGATTTCATTCATATGCTCTGGCGTTGCCCCAAGTTACATAGATATTGGAGTGAGGTTCTCCAACTTATTTCTCTAGTATTGCAATATACTGTTCCCCAGGATCCCTTGCAATGTCTGTTGGGGGCACTGGACCAAGAACTGTTCCAACCAGGAGGGTATATTATAGTATCTAGACTCTTATATCTGGCTAGGGAGATGATAGCAAGGTACTGGTTATAATCGGCTCCTCCGACTAGTAAGCATTGGATAGATTATGTTAATTCTTTACTCCCGCGGGAGAAACTCACGTACCAACATCGCAATGCTTATCGTAAGTTCCAGCAGGTATGGCGGGATTGGCTGGATACATCTGGGCTCGCCCCTCAATTGATAGTGGACCGACTTTTGAAGGTGTGATATTTTATATCAGGTGTGTGGCTCCACTCCTCCCCCTGGGGGAGTTAATGTGCATCTCCCATTCTTTCTGATGAGATGTCTCGGGTGAACCACAGGTTGTTGTTGTGGGTTTTTTTTATTGTTTGAAGACATGTTTTGGGCTTTGTTCCTTTCCCCCATTTCTGTTTACATCAGGTTGGGAAGGAGTAAGACATAAAAAGGAAAAAGCAAGGTATTGTCAAGAAAGTTTTGGATCCTTGTGGTCTCTGTTTAGTTTGATTACTATTTCTGTTATTCTGTTTATTATGGGATCTGCGTATCTACGTTGTTCTCGTTATGTGTAATCCTGCTGTTGCAGTAATGTCTGTGGATTCTGTAACTACTGTTCCATTTTCTCTATTATCTTGACAATAAAAGTTGTTTGGATTAAAAAAAAAATAAGTTGCAATCAAGTGGTATGCAAGCACTGTAATTTGTGGTTTACCAAACTGACATGTAGAAAACTAGCAAGAGTCATATCAGGCCATTGTCTTCATCATTTAGACATGCCAATAAAGCAAAATAAGAATATCTTGAACCGCATCCCTAATGCAATAATTATAGATGTGGATCATACACGGTACAGGTAGGAACATATCTGAAGTTAGAAAATGAACACCTATGTATTTGTCAATGATTTTCCAGTGCACCTTCTATTGCAGTTACTGTCAGAACAAAGAAATTGCACGTGTGCACTCATTTATGCTTGTTTTGCTATCTGTCCATATGACATCAGTGTACCTTGATTACACTGACCTTGTAAGCAAACATGCACTCAACGGTCACTTTATTAGGTATACCTTGCTAGTGCCAAGAAAATATCCCCCACACCATTACACCACCAGCCTGAACCGTTGATACAAAGCAGGATGGATCCATGCTTTCATGTTGTTTATGCCAAATTCTGACCCTACGATATGCATGTCCAGCAACCAGTCTGTCCATTCTTCTCTGACCTCTGACATCAACAAGGCATTTTTGTCCACTCTACTGCTGCTCACTGGATATTTTTTCTTTTTTGGACCATTCTCTGCAAACCCAAGGGATGGTTATGCATGAAAATCCCAGTAGATCAGCAGTTTTCGAAATACCCAGGACCAGTCCGTCTGGCACCAACAACCATGACGCGTTCAAAGTCATTAAATCCCCTTTCTTCCCCATTCTGATGCTCAGTTTGAACTTCAGCAAGTCATCTTCACCACGTCTATGTGCATAAATACACTGAGTTGCTGCCATGTGATTGGCTGATTAGCAATTTATGTTACCAAGCAATTGAATTGTACCCAATAATCTGGCTGGTGAGTGTACATGGACTAGACCAGAAAAGCAGTCTGTGGCTAATCAACACAAAACCACAGAGGTCTGGAAAGCACAATGCAGAGCCCCACAGAGGTTAACCCCACAATTTTCCAGTTCTGCAGAGTCTGAGTATGGCCTCCAAAGTTGTAGTGGATGATAGGCCAATTCAGATAGCTGAGGAGGAGAAATTAGATCAAGCACTGTTTTTAAAATCTTGATTGAAGTCAGTGAATAAAAAAATATTTACAGGGTATGGAGTATTTTGACTGAAGATAAAACACAATGAAAAAAAAAGCATAAATATGCTTGCAAAAAAATAGAACTGTCCTCGTCAAAACTGAGAGAAATGCATCCAACCTTCTAGGACACTAGCAAAAAACTAAGGCATAATTGTTGGAGGTGGAGTTATTGCTGGAAGCTAACCTAACCTTTTTTTTTGTTTGCTAGTATTCCAACCTCCTGGAGGCAGATCTGTAATTCAAATGTGCAAGAATTGCTACATTCGCATGTCTCTCAATATAGTTGCATAGTCTGACTGAAAAAAGACAAAAGTCCATCCAGTTAAAAAAAAAAAGTTATAATCCTACATCAACAGCTGATCCAGAGGAAGACAAAAAACCCAGCAAAGCATGATCCAATTTTGTCCGTATTCAATATATATATATATATATATATATATATATATATACATACACACTGTATGTTGCAATGCTTTTTTTATATATTACAAAATATATGAAAAGTATTTTTAAAAATACATTTTTAAACATACTGTATGTTTTTAAAAATACATTTAATCTACATTTTTGGAAAGCATTTACAAATATATGTTAAAAACAATGTTTAAATGACTTTTTTATATGTTAAAAAAAATCTGAAGGATATATTTAAAAAATATAGATGTTTAAAAATATTTCTCATATATTTTGCAATATATAAAAACCGCATTTCAACACATTATATATATATATAATTTATATTTAAATATATTGAATACGGCCAAAATTGTAGTATTTCAAATATATGTCAATATATTTGGGAAGAATAGTTTTAAAATATATTTAAAATGTATTTTTCTTCCATGTGGGTCAGGAAGGAATTTTTTCCCCTTCAGGAGCAAATTGGATCATGCTTTGCTGTTGTTTTTTTTTTTGCCTTCCTCCGGATCAGCTGTGGGTGTAGGATTATAACTTTTTTTTTTATGGTTGAACTGGATGGATTTTTGTCTTTTTTTCAGCCAGACTATGAAATTATATTGAGGAACATGCGAATGTAGCAATTCTTTGAGAGGTAATCGGATATTCCCTGGATCAACTTTACCTATAAATGTTAGTAACCAGTTATATTTTGTGTATCCAGGAAAGAATCCAGGCCTTTTAGTAGTAGATGATTCAATAGTAGATAATAAAGGAAACTTTTTTTCATTTTGTTACATTGCCTGGAGTTAAGCTTTAAATAAACTGTGTTGTTCTTGAATGAAATGGAGATGAAAAGTGAACAATAGGTCCCTATGAGAATGATTAACTTACCTGTAAACAGAAACACAAAAAGAGATGAGGCCAAGATATTTTTGGATAAGATCCCACTGTTGCCTAAGTGCCCTGCAAGGTTGGTAAGAAATGATAACAATTTACAATCCAAGGCTGTCTGGCCTTTTCATCCATACTGTAAACCCTTTCACCGCCAGGCCTTGATCTTCTCTATTCTCAGGCCATTTGTACTATTTTTCACTTTTTTTTATACTATTTTTACTTACAGCTTGAACAGTTTGAAAAATATCCCCCAATCCATACATTTTCTGAAAGCACAAGACCCATAAGATTAAAAATCTGGATTTTGTACATAATGCAATACTTGCGCGGATGTTTATCAAAACAATAATTTCTATAAAAATACATTATTATTATTATGGCACACAAATTCAGTATAATTTACATAAATTCTACTGAATCTAAAAGATAAAATTGGGGCAGCACAGTGGCTAAATGGTTAGCACTCCCGCCTGGCAGCATGGTGCCATGGTGCGAATCCCAACCATGGCACCACCTGCCTGGAGTTTGCATTTTCTCCCTGTGCCTGCGTGGGTTTCCTCCGGGTACTCCGGTTTCCTCCCACACTCCAAAGACATGCTGGTAGGTTAATTGGCTCCTGTCCAGGGGCGGACTGACCATTTAGAAACTCGGGCACTGCCCGAGGGCCCGGGGTCAGTAGGGGACCCCATGACATGCCCCTGGTACCTTTTTCATAGGCTTTTTTGAGTTTGGGCAAGGACACAAGTGCCCCATGATCCCCTATTGCCCAGGGGCCCTATGAGTTGTCAGTCCGCCCCTGCTCCAGTCTAATTTGGCCCCTAGTATGTGTATGTATGAATGTGAGTTAGGGACCTTAGACTAAACGCCCCTTGAGGGTTAGGGACTGATGTGAATGTACAATGTATATGTAAAGTGCTGTGTAAATTTATGGCGCTATATAAGTACCTGAAATAAAGAAATATTAAGGCAATAAATAACTATTCGTAGATTTTAGATTTCGCCTGTGTTCTAACCAGGACATGAACTGGGTGGAAATCTTCTCAACAGGAACACAAAGAGCATTAAAGAGTTTCAGATGGAGTTCCATTTTAGAAGACTTATGTACATGCATAGACTAGAAATTTTTCTCTCAGTTATGAAAGTTATTTTTACACTGGTCTATTTTTCATTTCAAATGTCCAGTAGATTGAGTATAAGAAAACAAGTGCCACGGATGGTGAATTAGTATTTGAAAAAGCAAGGTAAAAATATCTCCCTAAGTTAATCATCTCCTAAGAACATATGAACTGTAAGGACGCTCATACATACTGTTATATCACATAAATAAGTTTACATCTGATAAATAATTGACTCGAACTGAATAATTTAGTCACCACATGTGTTGCTGATTGTTTCAAGTGCAAGATTGCACCAGAGCCAGGACACACCTTCATGTAGAATTAAAGCATGTGAAGGAAGGACCAAAAACTGGGTGTAGGCAACGTCAAAGTGAACTTCTGTACTTGTATGTTTAACTTTCTGCAAACATGGGAGCTATATGCTGTGATCAGACAGTGCACCGGCTTTATTGCCTCAGTAAATATCACTCTGTATATTTCCACAAATACACCAGAGCTACACCGCAGGGTGAGGCATGTTCTACTAAGCAAAATAAAAGCATAATGCTCCCAGTTCAAACTCTTTTTATACTGTGTTTTTATATACTTCCTGTTTATTATGTACCTGTATGAAGGTGTCACTAGATTAATTCCTATCCTAGTATCCTATTACGAGAACAAATATACGCTACAAAGGCAGCAATTATTTACCGATTTTACAACTTCTATTTCAAGATTTTTTAGACTTTTTTTTTGCTTAGAAGAAATGGCAAATATATCAAATATTGGATCCTTTCTAATCCTATAGTGTACGAATAGCCAAAACTTCTATTTTGTTACCCTTGGATAGAGTAGTTTAGATATAGTAGAGTTTTTTTGGCCATGTGTTTGTTCTGTTTGCTTAGAAGAAATGGCAAATATATCAGATATTGGATCATTTTTAATCTTATAGTGTACATATAGCCAAAACTTCTATTTTTTTACTCTTGGATAGAGTAGTTTAGATAGAGTGTTTTTGGCCATGTGTTTGTTCTGTTTCAAATGCCACTTTATTATTATTATACAGGATTTATATAGCGCCGACAGTTTGCTCAGCGCTTTACATTATGGTGGGAGACAGTACAGTCACAATACAATTCAATACAAGAGGGACTCGAGGGCCCTGCTCCTTGGAGCTTACAATCTAGGAGGGAGGGGATAGTGGTACAAAAGGTAATAACTGTGGGGGATGGAGTGGTGAGAAGAGTAGAGGATTCCAGTATTAGCTGAGGGTGGGGTAGGCTTCCCTGAATAGATAGGTTTTCAGGGTGCGCCTAAAAGTAAGCAGAGTAGGCGATAGTCTGATGGATTGGGGTAGGGAGTTCCAGAGGATGGGGGAAGCCCTGGAGAAGTCCTGGAGACGAGCATGGGAGGAGGAGACAAGGGAGCTAGAGAGTAGGAGGTCTTGTGAGGAGCGGAGAGTACGGTTTGGGTGATATTTGGAGACAAGATCACTTTATGTATTAACATACCTCCTTAGACCCAGTCTATCCAGATAATATGGTCACCTGCTGACTTAGTGCCATCCACAGGCAGCATAACTCTTCAAACAGACACAGATTTCGAATTCAATGCAATTTTTATTCAGCTGATTGCAGATAGCAGTGGCTGGGTTTCATTGCCGCTATTGCTCTGGAATCTACTGCCACTCACAAGAAAGGTGAACTAATCTCACACAGTTCCCCTTCAGGCTCCACCCACCCCACTGCACTGAGCAAGCACTGTCTGTTTTGGACACTCCAATCTCAATGTCGATCTAGAACCACAATTGTAGCAGACATCAACAACTGAAGTGCAAACGCACAAGAAAATTCTAAAAGAGTGTCTATAACTGTCTTAGAAGGAAATGCTAGCAGGTAAGGCAGAAGCTTTTTGAGTGTTTGCTGAACCAGGCATGAGCATGTATGCATGTATCCGTGTACACATTCTTGACATGCTATGCGTGCCAGAATAAATTCATTAATACATCATCAATCAAGATGGCCAAAGACACCAAAACTAGAAGACCAGGCAAACATGGCAGCAGCAGCAACAGAGTGTTAAGGGAGACCACTGGCATTGCATGGCGCTTTGGCAGGTAAGGCTACGTTCACACTAGCTTTGTCAGCAGGCATCAGACAGGCGTTTGGGAAGCGTTTTTAACACTTCTCAAACGCCTATGAAAATTCTGCACATGGCAGCACACAGTGCTGTTCACACTGAAGCGTTAGCGTTGCATCGCGGCAAAACTGGCGTCTCATGATGAGTCAGGAGGGGTTGAAGCCTCCCATTCAAGTCTATGGTTCCGCACCACAGCTGACAGGGGTGCGGTTGCGAGGCGTTTGCGGAACGTTAATACCATTTAACTTCATTATAGGCGTTTGTGGTGCGGTTTTAACGCTTGGAAAACGCCTATCAAACACCTCAAAACCGCATGTAGGGTGTATGGGGAGCGTTTGAGGAGTGTTAAAAACGCTTCCCAAACGCCTGTCAAATGCTATAGGGGCATTTGGCAAGAGTTAGAAATAAAGTCAAGTGTGAACGAGCCCTAAGTGTGACATAATGTGCAAGTATGCTTTGCACAGCTGTGTTTATTGGGGGGGGGGGGGGGGGTTCTCGGGAAGCTGGGGGAAAAGGTAAACATACTTTAATTCTTCTGGGAGGGAATAATTTTTTGTTTATAGCGCAAAAGAATAAAACACCCAGAAGCAATTAAATACCACCAAAAGAAAGCTCTATTTGTGTGAAAAAATTGATAAAAATTTCATATGGGTGCAGTGTCGCATGACCGCGCAATTGTCATTCAAAGTACGACAGGGCTGAAAGTTGAAAATTGGCCAGGCACGAAAGGGGGTATAAGTGCCTGGTAGGCATGTGGTTAAAGAAAAATTCCAAAGGAAGCACTGAAGCCAAACATTACTAATGATAATCAGCAAATACTGCAAATGTGCTGATAAGTAATCAGATAGGGAGTTCTGAATTTTTCTGACTTTTCTCATCTGGATACTTTTTCCAGGTCAGTTACTTGAAGTACTGAAATCAATGAATCAGCATAGTAGCCAGCTAGCAATTTTGTAGTAGATTAGACTCCTACTGCGACCACCTTCTAAAAATGTTAGCTGCCTGACAGTCTTTGGTTTCCACACTAAGTCAGAGGCTCAGAACAAGCAAGCAGCTAGTGAAGTCAGTATATCTGATAACATATTGTTTTTCATATTGATAACTCTGAAAACAATAAAACCTGAAGATCACCACAATAACCAGTAAACTATCATCTTAAGAAGATCCGCAATAACAGACTACATTTAACTTTCTATGAAACAAATTTGTGCTTTGCCAATGTAGGTCATAGTGATAGGTTCTTTTTATTTTATTTAAATTCTCTTTGCTACCCACCCCACTGAAGCTGGGAGAAATACCCGGTTCTTCTGGGTGTAGGGAAACATTGGACTCTTCCTCAAAGTCTCAGTAGGCCCAAGCATCCTCACATGGGAGCAGTGAGAATGTGCACAGCTTAAGTTTCCCCTTTAACCAGCAATTTGATCTTACACAGACACCTTGGAGACTTGGTGGCATATTGGTTCAGGATGGAGAAGGTAAAAAATTAATACCTATAATAAAATAAACGAATACATAAAATGCAGCGATACCCCCAGAGGGGCTGCATTAGACTCTAGGGGTTGTCTTTTCAAAATGTATTTCTTACATAAACTTGTATTTGGAGAGGGACAGTGAGAAATGGGATACTATCAGCATAAAGGATAGTGAGCGCTCTTATAAATACAGCAGCTAGGACACTTCAGGCAACCACAATGCCTTTTAAAATATCAATATAACCATAAAACATCACAGTGCAGCGCTTAAAAATGATTCCTAATAAAAAAGTCAATAAAGCATCCACGGTGTTTCACTGGAGTAATGTGAACTTCCACGGTATTAACACCCTCAAATGACAGAAGTGCGCACTCAACGGAAACGCATGGATTATGCGCATATATAATCAAGTATCCCAGGTGATAGGAACATCAAAATGTTAGGCAGCAGGCATTTCCCTCATGGTGGGTCATCACAGACTCTTTGAACTGATCCAGGGGTCCCATTAAGGTCAGCCAGGTGCTTCACAGAAAATTCCTCTTAGGATGGCAAAGTGCTTTTTCTGTGGGGATGATAAGAGGAGGAGCTGTGCAGAGCGTGACATCACTTCACCGCCGGAGCCACGAGGAGGCCCGGCGGCCATCTTTACTGGGGTCAGTACTGCTGTTTTTTCTTGTATACACACGAGAATGACTATGCATACTGCCCTGTTATACTTTTTATGAATACATTTTTGAAAATTACTACACTATCTTTGGCATCTGTTTTCTGGGGCTCCTATGTGGAGCTATCATCCCCACAGAAAAAGCACTTTGCCATCCTAAGAGGAATTTTGTGTGAAGCACCTGGCTGACCTTAAGGGGACCCCTGGATCAGTTCAAAGAGTCTGTGATGACCCACCATGAGGGAAATGCCTGCTGCCTAACCTTTTGATGTTCCTATCACCTGGGATACTTGATTATATATGCGCATAATCCATGCGTTTCCAGTGAGTGCGCACTTCTGTCATTTGAGGGTGTTAATACCGTGGAAGTTCACATTACTCCAGTGAAACACCGTGGATGCTTTATTGACTTTTTTATTAGGAATCATTTTTAAGCGCTGCACTGTGATGTTTTATAGAAATGGGATACTATTTAACAGCAGCCCAGCCACCATCTGGGCACACCTCCCCAGGGATTGTCTAGGCCCTGCTTAATATGGACATTTGAAGTTTCCCTCTCTAAACTCTAGAAATTTCTTCTAGAGGCAGGGGGGAAGCAACCAAACTCCAGCATGTGAAGTTCTAAGCAGACCAGACCAAACATTTGCTGCTCCTGTGATTCCAGCAGAAGCCAACAACTACATTTGGCCTTAATACCTTAAAGTGAATCTGCCCAGTACATATTCATTTTCCCTACAATCAACTGTATCAAGATTGGAGAAAGATGCTAACATATGGGGTAGTTGGGACTGCCTCCTCAATCTGTATTTTTATATATTTGTTGTTTTTTTTAAATTAAATTTAAATACAACATATTTCATATAGCAAGAATAAATTATCATAACATTACTATTCAATATGCACATAGAAAAGGAATTACAATCCCCTCTCTAAACCTACCCCCCTCAACACCCCCCCCCCCATCCCATCCCCACCCCCTCACCCCCCATTCATCCCCTTAGCTCCCGTTCCTTGACGTTACTAGGTAACATCAGGACTTCCTTCTTCCTCGATCTGTCTTACTATCCACTTTCGATTTTTAATATATGGGTCCTCTAATCTCCTTTTCCTCTATTTCTTTAATTTCAGCATATTTATTTGATCTTTTAAACTCGTCCCATTTTCCCCAACTAGCTCGGAATCTCTCCATTTTATCTTCTTCCATACGGTAAAGTTCCTCCATTCTATAAAAAGAATCCACTTCTCCTATCCAATCTTTCATTTTTGCTACCTCCTGTTCCCTCCAAAATTTGGGTGTCAGTCCTTTTGCTGCATTTATTAAATAAAACGCTACTGAGTTTTTATATTTTTCCACTGAGAGCTTAGTTCTATGAAATAAACATATCCCTGGGTCTTTCGGAATTCTAACCCCAATAATCTCCTGAATTTGGTGAATTACTTCCCCCCAATAATCCTGAATTTTAAGACACTCCCACCAAATATGTGCCATTCTGCCCTTCTTCCCTCAACCCCACCAACACATAGGTGACTTATCCCCACATTGCATATGTGCCACATTTGGTGTAATATACCACCTGGCTAAACATTTATAATTCATTTCCACTATTTTCATATCTACAGTCCCGTGTGCTAATCGAAACATTTTCTTTCTGTTCCTCATCTAGTGATATTCCCAGTTCCCTTTCCCATTTCTCCATATACACAGGGGCAGTGACTTCTGTCATTCCGGTAAAGATTTTATAGATTTTGGAAGTCCCATGTGTGACGGAGTGCGGTGCCCAACCCCTGCCCTTCTCACCAACTCGTGACAAAGGACCAGCCAATCTCACACCGCGCTGTCACTTGCGTAACAATGCCACTCTCAGCTGCATCCTGCAAAAAGATTTTCCAGCTCGCGGGACCACAATCTATGTGCCAGCAGCCTGAGAGCGATTGTTACTGGGTTAGGTTAATTATGCAATTAACCCTTCGCACTGCCACCACCACCTTTTTACAAAGAAGGAGGAAAATCACAAATCCTAGCAATAACACTATGATATTAGCATAAGCGTCTGTAATACACACTGTCACCACAGACAAATATATTCAGAGGATTATTACACACAGTAGCACTCTTCAAGAGTCAGGGACTCTTTAGTTTGCATTAAAAGCTTTGGAGACAGTTTCAACACTTTTCAAAATCGGGTTTATTACTTAAAAGGTCAAAATGGTGCAATTAAAATATTTACAGAAAAAGATGTAACAAAGATATAAAGCAACAGAGAAATAAAAGAAAGGAGTTAAGAAGGCAGAATACTTATAATGTCCTTGATTTTAGCAGAGTCCAATTGTCCAATAAAAAAGGTTGCCTTGGCTCTCAAGTCCGTTAGATGTTTCTTGATTGATGTTAAACGAGAGCTCCCCTTCACCAGGCCTGTCAGTCCTTTTCTATGATATTAAAGGGGTGTCGCCTGAGAACAACTGACCAATCATCCAGTTTGGGGATCGGTTCTAGGAGGCCACCAAGTTTATGACTGAGTTTCACTACAATTTCATACTGATATCTATAACTTTCAATACGTGCAGGTGGTATTCAAGCAACTGGCAGATTAATATTCAAAATTATATTTTAAACCCAAGGATACCAAACACAGCGTACCCTTGTCACCCAGGAGGGAAAAGACTGCTTTCTCCTCTCTCCTATGTGCCAACATAGTCATGTATGAAAAAGCGCAGCGCTATAAACGCATAAACATAAAAAATAAATGCTATAATCATGCAAATAAATAAGTGCAAAAATACGTGCAATTGTGCAACTGAGTGAATCAATGAATGTCCGTGATGACAATAATTATCAAATAGCGAGCAATAAACAATAATAAACCTCAAATGAATTGCAATATATCCAACTGAAGAAGTGCAAACATGCAAATATTCATGAAGGGAATCCACCACCTTGGACGAATGTACACTCACCAGAAAGCAAACATTAATGCGCATCTGTTTAAATTCTGTCACATCTAGAGGTGCAGTGGTGTAATGACAGCTCAGGGTTTAATCATACAGCTCCATCCGTACACAAGTGGGGCAGGTCTCCTTATTCCTGGGGAAAATCAGCTCATTATGGATGATCTGTAAAGGGATGGGCCTTGAATTTCCTAATGGATCATGTGTCTCCGTTCACATACAGGGATCAGTGAGTAGACAGGAGATCTGGCAGATCCGGAGAGTCCCGTTAGCCACAGAGCCACATCACGGCACCCCGATATTCTGTGGTTTTAACTCTACAAATTTTTGCAAAAAGAAGCAGAAGGTGATTGTAAGTGAAAAACAACATGGCTGAGACCTTAACAAGATGGCTGTCGTGTACAGCGTCCATGTCTCTATTGCGCACAATCGTTACACCATGCTTCCTGTCTCTACGTATACTTAGCAATTGTTCAAATGGATTCATATCAATGTTTGTCCTTAAAGGTCTAGGGAGCTTTGCAAAAAAATGTTTTAGCTGAAAATATCGCCACTCATCTAATTTAGTAAACAACACTTTTTTACTTTTCAACTCCTGATAGGAACAGATCTCATCTCCATTCATTATGTCCTTTAGCTGTGCATCTCCCTTTCTTACCCAATTACCCGAAATGTTTTCATTCCCCGGTGGAGAAAATCTGTGGCTACGATCAGCATCATCCACCCCCTTTGTTTGTGTACTATATCCCAAATTTTTAACACATTTCGTGTATAAGTGCTCGTGCTTTCTGCCAGCCTACGTTACTGAGGTGGCAACCACACCATTCTACTCAGCTGTGTCTCACTCAGTGTGTTTTCTGTATTTACCCAACTCTTCACATGTGCATTATATGTCCAATCAACAATACATGATAATAATACTGAATAATAATATCTCTTGAACTCTGGTACACCTAAACCTCTATTTTCCTTCCCTCTACATAACACCTCGTGACTTAATCTAATTTTTTTATTCATCCAAATATATTTTATCATTTTGTTAATTATTTTAAAATACATTCCTGGGAGCTGTATAGGCAACATGTGGAATTTATACAGATTTTTTGGGACAATTACCATTTTTATTATGTTTATTTGTCCTATCACTAGTTTCCTTAATTCCTCTTTGATCCAATTTATTAATGGGATATAATTTGCTTTATATAGGTTCTTTAAGGATGAATTTTATTCCCAGGTATATTAATTCTCTTTCTTTCCATACAAAGGGAAATTCTTTTTGTGAAACTTTATGCTCAGTTTTTGGAACACAGATATTTAAAATCTCAGTTTTAGTTGTATTCATTTTTAGGTTTGTCAACTCTCCATAATCTTTCATTATTTTCATTAAGTTGGGCAGTATCAACCAGGGATTTACCACATAGAATAGCATGTCATCAGCATATGCTGCTATCTTATGCTCTATCTCTCCAACCCGGTTCCCTTTTATGCCTATGCTATTCGTTATTGTTGCTAAAAGAGATTCTAAAGATAATACAAACAGGCATCCCTGCCTTGTCCCATTATACATTATAAATAATTACGATAACACTCCATTAACCTTTACTGCAGCAGAGGGTTGACTATATAAATCTCTTATCCATTCCTTCATTTTGGGACTTATCCCTAACACTTCCAGTGTGTCTAACATGAACCCCCAGTCCAGCCTATCAAAAGCCTTCTCTGCATGTATTGACAAGAGCAGTACAGGGGCTCTCTCTCTTTCTCCTACTTCTTTGTACCAGAAGCAGTGATCTCAGTCCATTATCCCTGCCCTCCCTCAGAGGAACAAAACCCACCTGGTCCATATGGATCCATTCTGGCATCAGGTTCTTCAACCTATTTGCCAAAACTTTTGCATATAGTTTAATGTCTATATTTAACAGTGATATAGGTCTATAACTGGAACATTGGGTTCCATCTTTACCCTATTTCTATATGATGGTGATATGCGCTTGCAAAGATTCCTCCCTCATTACTGTCCCTTCTCCCAATGCATTCATATATTACCACAACTTAGGGATTAATTGATCTTTACATTTTTTAAAATATCTTACAGTATACCCATCGGGGTCGGGCTTTTCCCTGCTGTTGTACCCTTCAAAGCCAGCTGGATTTCCTCTTGCGTTATTGATTTCTCTAGACTAATTAACTGTTCTTCTCTTCTCAGAACATTCCGCCTCTTTTAGATATATCTGTCTTTTTTTTTTATTATTTCTTCCTCTTCTTCTATGGGTTGTTGAAGGGTAAGATTATATAATTTACTGTAGTATTTTTTAAATACTTTAGCGATATCCTTGGTTGAATAAACCAGTTCTCCAGTACCATCTCTAATTTTCCTTTTTTTCTTTTTTCTCTGTGTTCTCATTAGGTATTTCCCTGGTCTATCCCCCAACAATATCTCTCCCTTGCCATCATGTTAAATACTCCCCTCGTTTCTTCCTCCATTATATTACATAGTTCCTCTTTTTTATTTATTAGACTCTGTTGAATCTCTTTTGTTAATATCTTTTTATGACACTGTTCTAGATTATGTAAGTCCCTAAAAAGCATTTAAATTTTCTCCTTTTTTTTTTTACCCCAATTGCTATCAAGACTCCCCTGATATAGGCCTTATGGGCTTCCCACACCATTGCCAAAGAAACTCCTTTAGTCTCATTTCTTTCAAAATATTGTTCTATTTTTTTTTTAATTCTCTGTTCCGTCTCATGATCCTGACGGAGTGTCTCGTTTAATCTCCATATATTTGGCTTATTTTGCTCTCTTCCCCATAATAACTTTGTGACAGGTGCATGGTCCAAAATTGTTATAACGTCTATATTTACTTTAACCAAGGACTCCAAAAGTCTATGGCCCAACATTATATAATCTAACCTCGAGTACGTCTCATGTGCATGAAAGTAGAACGTATAATCTCTATCCTTAGGATGTTTAATTCAATATGAATTTTGATCCAAGGAAGGTTTGATTGGTGGCTGTAATAAATAGGCAGTAAAACACTGATACAGCTCTCAGATAACCAACAAAACTTTTTTGATTGGACTAATGCATAACAGCAATCCTTTGGTAAAATAGTTATCTCCATTTTTTAATGTTTAATTGAAAGTATGGGTAATAAGTCAAAATGCAAAGTGACCAATGCAAGTATTTACAACAAGCAGAAATATAATTCACTGATCTGACTTCTAAAAAGTGAAATCTTATTTATTAGAATACTGCACATCATTAGAATACTGCACATCATTACTGTTCTGAACTCTACTGAAATGAATATACCAGGTACTATACCAACAGAGGACACACTAATTATTTAGGCAACAATTGCATAAAATGATTTATATGCTGCTAACTTCTGGCCAAATTAAGGAAAATCTTCTGTAATTGACTAAATATTTTACTTCCCTTCAATTGCATCAGCAGTGCATAGACACATTTTGATTTAAATGTTTTGTGTGTATGTAGTATTTTTTGCTGAAATTTGTCATTAAGCTAGGTTCACACTAGCCCGCACGCTGCAGGCTGGTTGAGGGTGTGGGAATCGATGCAATTCCTTACCTGCATTGTGTTTCCTTTGCGAGATGCAGAAGGGTGTCATTCATTCTGAATGACACCCCCCATGCATCTCATCCTGCAGCATGATCGCGGCACAATCACGGGTGCAAGAACCGCACGGAAACTGCATGGTCAAAAAGACCATGTGATTTCTGTGCAGATGCGTTTCAGAAAAGGTGCACGCACCTTTTCCATGAGTGAATGAGCAGCAGTGCCAGCACTAGTGTGAACCGGTCCTTACATTGTCACAAATTCAACCAGAGCTAAACCAAGTGTGAACAGCTGTGCTAAAATGCTGCAAAGATGCTGTATAAATATCATGAAAAATTCAGAATATACATCTGGAGGCCAACTAATGACGGAGTTACTGTTTCTGTGAACCAGCAAATCTGCTTGCTTCATTCACATGAATGACCAGTAAGGGCACCCATCAAAATGTCATATCACAAATACCTGTATTCACCAAAGCAAATTTCATAGATGTGATCACCAAATTGTCGTACACAAAACAAATATGCTGGTACTAACAATACTACTGTCATTAGATACAGTATACACATAAGGACTTCTGTATACAACAACATTTGCTTGTAAAAACAGTGTATATATCAGCGCCCAGGAGACACAGTTGGTGCATACAGTCTGCTGCCAGCAGCCTGCCAAAATCAATGACAGGCTTAAATGCGCTTCAGCTGAATGCACATGTGTATGGTACATGAAGCAAGTTCAATCCTCATTGCCTTTCAAATATAATAGAGCTATGTAAAGAAATACCCAAAATCAGAAGAATATGATGACAGTAATTCAAAAGGCAGTTAACCGAATCTCCAAAATGGATCAAATGGTCTTGCAGAAGTTCCCCAATAGAAGCCTAGGCTTTTAATTCAAATTAGAATGAATGGCATTGTAAATCTCCCTGTAACAAATGAGGATAATGCATAAATGCAGCTCTAATATGATGACTACAATAGCATAAAAACATGTTTATATGAGATGGGATAAACAGGGCCTGAAATATTAATAGGTGACCTTCATTCTCTAGCTCATTGAGAGACACTGCCTAATTCATAAATAACTGAGCAGACCATAGGCACAGGATTCTTTCAATTACAATATTACCAATGATACCGTATTCAAAGCAAAAACACAGTGATTCTATTATAGGAAAGTTGCATCAATATGGTAAAAATAACAATAAACAGGAAAATTCACACAAATGAGTAGAACAAGTAAAACCCAATCATCTCATATTGGGCTTGTGTAGATAGGTATTGTCCCTGCATTTGAATCATTGACTTCAAAGATGTAGTGTGGATGACAGTTCTGAGGCTGCATTTAACCTGATTTGCATTCCTTTGAATGCAGCAGGTCCTATTGAGTTGTGTTTGCATTGTATGCAAAGCAGGTCAAATGTAGCCTTTTGCTGCATTTTGAGTTTGAATATAGTGCTGGGTTCCAGTGGAAAAAGGGCAGTATTGAACAATAGCACTTGTCTTCAGATACGCCTAATTTCACAAATCCATATGGAGGCATTGGGCCTACTACTGGAGATTTCCTGCCAAGAGAAATTCATGTCACCATCACAGGAACTGCATCCCACAGAGCATACCCCACTGTCAACCAGATCTCCAAAGCATTATCACTATACACATGTGCGATGCTAAGTTCTAGAGTCGTATACAAAGACACGTACTGGTGAAAGGGGTCAAACCCCGATCAGCAGAAAATGAGAATGGTTGGATAGAGAGGCGGAGGAGGAGGTGGCTGGCAGATGTACCTGTGTATCCCGTACAGGCCGCAGAGTCTTGTACCAGAAGCCCGACATCCCTAATGGACCAGGAGAACATTTCTGCATAAATACAGGCGTTGCCTCTACAGTGACCTAAAAAAGAATAGTTTTCTGCTGAATTTACCATATGGACTATTTATACATCTATGTAAGGAACTTGTCACCAGAAAAATGTGTATTGCCTTTTCCTTCTGAAAACATTAGTTGCCTGGATGTCCTACGTCTGCTTGTTTTCAACACTTGCAGTCACTAACCAAAAAGACATATGCTGCCAGTAGGCTAGCCACAAGGATTTTGGAGTTTCTAATTTTACATACTTTGTGATTCTATTTAAGTGCGGTGATGGACGTGTGCCCTTAATCCCTGATGACGTCATATCTGATGAAAAGTGTCAGGTGGAGCTAGGGCGTACGTCACCGCACATGTGTGCATGCCCACTGCCATTTTGGATGTGGTCCACGCGTTTTTTTGCCCATATACAACGGGCTTATGATGTAAGTACATTTCTTTGGCTCAATAAACATTGCTTAAGGATTTTATACTACAGGTGATTTTCTTGTTCCATGTATGTGCTTATCAATGACAATCCCATCCAGAGTGCGGGAATACTGTTTAACACACGGTTGTGTTAAACAGGAGTGTTTTGGAGTGCTTGCCGTTTGATTACATTTTTGCCATAATTGACCATTCTATAACATGATGGTCAATATTATCCGATAAGCCTCCTGTGGGCACTGAGACGATCCTGCGGGCATTGTCGGCAGGTAACCTATATGGGGTGACACCAGACCCGCTCCAAGAAAAGGTAAGTTGTAAAGAAAGCCAATGATCCCCGCAGGATGGATCGGATTTGCGGATTGAGCATAATGGATCGGAGTCTGATCCATTATGCTCATTCCACAGATCCGATCCATTCTGCGGGGATCGTCGGAGGGGATGTCACCAAGTGTTACCGCACCGGGTGACACCAACTGTAGGGACACCTCTGCTACCAGATATGCAGTTAGGTTTCCTGTTCATTCTTCCTATCAGCCACCACTTAGCTCTGTAGGCTGCAGAATACATTCCCCCCTAGATTTTGGTGAAGAGAAAAAGGTAATGAGGTCCAGCTTTCTTTTGTGTGGCTAACATGTGCAGTTGGGCTCCACCTGTGCATGCAGTATTGCAGGGCATCACATTAGTGTTCAGTCCAAACCACATACTGTCACTTGCATGAATGTCAGTCCTAGAAATCTTCTTCACATCCTCCTGGTCACTTCAGCTTTAACCCCTCCCTGGCCTATGTTTGACACATGGTCCGGAGAGAAGCTCCAGAAACCCAACCAAGCGCTTAGGGCCCATGAGATACGGGGGCCCAGGTCACCTGATGCATGAAACATGAGGGGGTTCTCTCTCACCATCAGGTGGGGAATAGTTTTCCTCCATCACCACCCACTCCAGGGGCAACCAGGCTTGCACCAGTGAAGCACACAACTCTTCTCCTCAGACACAGGCAGTACTTATCACATTATTCCTGTAGTGGTTCTGAAGGCTGAAGGTTTTTTTACCTTAATGAGATCTCTGCATTAAGGTAAAACACTTTCTGAGTGCTGCTCCTCCCCTTATACATACTTAAGCCCACTCTCGATCCAGGGCAGTGCATGAGAGTAGTGTCTCTCTCCATTCTCTCCCTTCTCAATGGTTCCCACTGCTGTCAATCATAGGAGGAGGAAGTGGAAGTGGGCTCCGAGCCATGCTCTGTGTGTCTATGGACACACAGAGCCAGCCTGGGAGTGAGCCTGCATGAGTGTCCCTATAGCAAGCAGTTTGCTATGGTGGGCACACAATGAGGGGAGAAGCCAGGAGCGCCAGCAGAGGACCCAAGAAGAGGAGGATTGGAGCTGCTCTGTACAGGTAAGTAGAACAGGTTTCTTATTTTAAGAGAAAAATACTTGGGTGTTTACAGTCACTTTAAGTAGTCCTTTACTTTAAGTAATGGAAACAGCATTCCAAACTCTGGGTACATATCTTCCAAATTATGGAAAATAAATGTTTTTCAATATCAAGACATTGTCCAGGCAAATCAGTAAGAGCATAGTAGTACTTGTACCTGCACATACATCTCCACACTGTCCCTTTCCTAATGGTAAGCCAACTGCCACTCTCTCAAAGAGGAGAGCACTCACGATCCTCTCCAGAGAACCCTCTCCTTAGCTCCAGATTCTTACCCAGAAAAGCCAAGCCCAGGCTCCTCTCACCTTATAAAGGGGCACCCTGCATCACCACACCACCATTAAAAGGAGCAACCCTTACAGTGCAACTTTACACTAGGGAAGTGTTCTGTACTCCTGTCCCAAGGGGACAACACTGCTTCTCCACATACAGTACAGTGATTGAACGTTATTGCTCTAGGACAGGAATTATGGTAGCATAAAAAGAAAAGTAATGCAGCCACCACATCTAAGCACTGATTATGGGTTTAGGTACACCTTAACACTTTATGATGTTCATGGTGATAAAGGAAGACAAAATATAATGTAGATTAAACAGCTTTAAATAAAAAACTGAATGTCGGGTTTTCTTTCAAATAATGGGTTGTGTTGTGTAATTACCGTGCTCATAAAAGCTTAGGGACAATATAAAAAGTACTTTGAAGTATTCCAGCTTTTACTTATATTATTTTTCAGCCCTTGAATGGCTAGCTTGTACTTGTTTCAGTGTTCTTTGTGTATCCTTCTTCCATAACCATGAAGCTGTCCTGGAACTAATGCCTGCTTTTTTTTCAGGCAAAACTATACGTGCCTTAGTTTATTTTTGGGTGTTCACCAAATAAATGTAGTAATGTTTGAATGAAAAAAAACACTGGTAAAAAAAAGGAATATTTAATGCACATTTGCATTCACCTAACAGGTTCTGAAACCAGCTTTGCCACAAAAATACACTGCTCAGGGCATCTGTTCCTCTGCTGAGGATTCTGGGTACTGAGATGACTAACAGCCGATGTATTCTGTAGTCACACATTTTCCATTCAGTAGTTCATTGTAATAATAACAATTTCTGAACAATTCAGATCCAAGTAAGATGGTTAAAAGCATACACATTTAGTTGGATTGTAGAGCCTAGCTAGCAGAGGAACAAAAATGAAAGCAATATGATCTGTTATATTTATGTCACACATGACACTGTGAATAATGGAGTAAACAGCTGGGAAAGCTATACATATCTATGCAGGATAAGGGAAAACCACCGAAGACTTTTCATACCGTTTAACAATACTATATAGACGTAATGAAAAAAATATATATATTATGTATAAAATAAATAAATGAAATTTGGTTGTGTCATACCCACAGGATTCTTTGTAAGGCAAAGTGCAAATAAAGTGCAATAACCTAAAATATGCTTTCTTACTATGGGGCCGATTTACTAAAACTAGACATTGCAAAATCTGGTGCAGCTCTGCAAAGAAACCAGTTGGCTTCCAGTTTTGTTTTCTTTTTTTGTTAAATCGTAATTGGACAAGCTGAAGTTAGAAGCTGGTTGGCTATCATGCACAGCTGCACCCGATTTTGCACTCCCAGTTTCGTAAATCAACCTCTATGGGTTACTGCACTCTGCTGCGATTTGCAGTTTTTATCACAATTTGTTTTCCCCATTATTTGATTACATATATAGGATCTCTTTATATTTCAACACTTTTCACAAAACAGGCAGACAGTAAAAGAAGTCACGGGCCGGAGGTGTGGGATGGGCAGGGTTCACATACTTTCTGGTCCTGCCCAGATTCTTAGATTTCTGTTTCAATATACGGAGAATTGAATTTCATCACAATTTACAGACTACTCTGTTTCTCCAGATCCCATCTTTCTTTCTGCTACACAATAATAATAATATATTATACATAATAATAATACCCATCTATACTTATACAAAAATGTGTCCTTAAACACCTCCTGAACACCTTTTGTATTGCTTTGCACTGGAGGCAAGTATCTCCCCTAACCATCTCATCAGGATAAGCAAAGTAGAAGAAAACAGATGGATTAAAGATATGACCTTCTCCCTCAAAAAGAAATATTACAAATACAGAAACACCTGGCATTAATGGATTAGCTCCTTTACTCAGATGAAGACAAACACCTCTTGGCAGCAACTCCCTAACTTAGCTTGCCCTCCAACACCTCCTCACTTCGCACTGCCCCAGCTTACAGTTGTATGAATGGACACAGGGAGCAGCGGCTGGGGAGTGCTCATGCTCGGGTGCTCCCATACCAAGCTGCTTGCTATGGGGGCATACGATAGGAGGGAGGGGCCAAGAGCACCAGCGGGTGACCTGAGAAGAGGAGGATCTGGGCTACTCTGCAAAAACACTGCACACAGCAGGTAAGTATAGACATGTTTGTTTTATATATATATATATATATATATATATATATATTTTTTTTTTAATATACCCCCAGCCCCACCTAATACTCACATAAGCCCCCTCTCGATCCAGCGATGTGCACTGGAGTCTCGGCTCTCCCGGGACTCCCTCTCCTCATTCACTGAGACAGCAGCTATTGGCTCCCGCTTCTGACAATCACAGCCAGTGAGCCAATGAGAAGAGGGAGCCGAGCCGAGCCGAGCCGTGGCTACATGTGTGAATGGACACACGGAGCAGCGGGTGGGGAGTGCTCATGCTTGGGTGCTCCCATAGCGAGCTGTTTGCTGTGGGGGCACACGATAGGAGGGAGGGGCCAGGAGCACCGGCTGGCGACCCGAGAAGAGGAGGATCCAGGCTACTCTCTGCAAAAACACTGCACACAGCAGGTAAGTATAGACATGTTATACATATATATACTGTATATACAGTATATATATATATTTATTTTTTTAATGTAAGCCTTTAGAATCACTTTAAGCCACGTAGAAACTAAGAGAATAATAAGTGATTGTTCGGGTATTTTTGCAAGCTAGTCTCATATCGAAAGTGAAGAGGTTAAATTCTTGTACGACAGAATAAAAATTCAGAAGTGATGTAATGTACTGTGTTGTATTTTCGGAAGCAAACTGAACTGATTAAACGAAAATTGTACAATCAGGTATCGTACGAGAAAAATGTTCGTGCTTGTCTCTTCAAATCATTTCAGAAAAAAGCTGTGTACTAACAATCAGATTAAAAAATGATCGTTTCGAAAGCAGTATTTTTCATACGATTTTCTGATCTTGTGTACTAGGCTTTAGAGAATGGGTCGCCTGGCTATTAGGCGAACTCATTAGTTTCTATAGTTTGAGTCACTGACCTAGAATAAACATTCAAATCAGGATGGTCAGAATAAAGCCCTCATGTGCATACTGTTTCCAGGTCAATGACTCTAATGGCTCATTCACATGGGGGGCTGTGGCCTGTACAACCTGAATGAGCACCTCATATGGGCCACAGTGCCCGTGTGAATGAGAACTAAATATACAAGCATGAAGGTCAGTCTGACAGGCAGGCAATTAGTATTTTCAGAAGAACTGAGTAACGGCAGCCCCTATGTTTTTCTGATGGCAGGTTTCATTTAAAGCAGTGTATGTTCCCTTATTTCATATAATAATGAAAGGGTTAGGAATGCACACCAGATGCCAGGTTTTTACTCATGAGGGCACAAAGGTTTTGGAAACAACTTCTGCTCTTTGGCAAACATTCTAGTAATAACATAATGAGGCTCGGATTACTCTGTTTGCATTCTCAGTATAACTGCATACTGCAATGGGAGTCAATTGCACCATTTAGCTATGGTGTCCTACTGAGCTGGTAAGTCCTGAGAAGCAAGGCTTCACACTGTTGGCCAGGTTTTCCCAGGAGTTTTGGGGAGTACATATAAAAAAGGAGGGAACCATCTCTAAGGGTGTTCTGCTCCATGCATGAGAAGGGAAGAGGAGCTGTGCCAGGATGTGATTGCCACCTTGATTGACTCCGACCACTTGGCGGGAAACCAGTCGTGGTTCCAGGGACATAGACTTGTGCTACTAATTTGTGGACTTTAAAGATTCTAAAGACTTTCTGTGCAACCATGGATTGACTACCTCAATGGCAGGAGCACTCAGAAGGCACTTTGTATAGGAATGAGAACTATCCAGCTGTAAATGTTTATTTATACCTCAACAATCTTAGTAAAGAAATTTGTTGTTACATATGAGTACTTTTGCCTGGTCTGAAGTCACTTTAGGACAGCTGTAAAGGGGTGCATACATGTATGGCATATCACAAAACATGGTTCACACCATGGAACAAGACTAGAGATGGGAAGGCCTTGAAAAAAAGGAAAAAAAAAAGAAGTGTGGATTTTGTTCTTTTTACAATGATAAATTATATATCTAGAACATGGTAGTCAAACTATATAACATGGATACCTTAATGAAAGATTTCTGAGACTATAAGTCCTTAATTATTGTAAGTTTTCTAAGCTGAAGACAAGCAAATCCTGGAATACAATTCAACTAACATTGTACTTCTCAAGGCAGTTCTCAAACAAGAGGCATTTCTGCCAGTAGGGGGCACTGCAGGGGAAAGGATCCATTTTAGTTTGTTTGTGGGCTTCATCTTGTACCTCCTACCTTTGGGTGATTGTTTGGATACAGTCGATTATAGTTTCTGTCCTCCTCTCAGGCCTTAATTAACCATAAAGAGAGTAAATTTGTCTGACAAATTAGTGACCACAACAGTGTATACTTCTATATTGAAAAAAGCATATATACTCTTACCAGAACAAAAAATAAAAAGGCCTTATTCATATAGTAGGAATCATCAGCACACTTCCACTCCTTTCCTCCACTCCTGAAGTATACCTTTTAGGATGTCATCCACCATATCCTCCTGAGCATCCTCATGGTTCAAAGGACATTCCCAAGACTCCAGAATGAGGTACTCAGCCTCGACCTGCTCCTGCTGGCACACTACGAGCACCCACCGCCTGAACCATACACACACTGCTCTCGACATAGCCAATCATCGCTTAGCCTTCTTTCCACTTCTGTTACGTCAGTTCCAACAGACGCCGGAATTTATTTATTTTTTTGGACATAGGACTTTATGTTTTGGGATTTATAGTTTATTAATATTTGAGTTTACCACTTGGGTTTATGGTGTGGAGGTATTGAACATATTAGATTTCTGTTTAATGATTTGCACTTTCAAGGGTGGAAGTTTTTTTCTAGTATGTAAAGGGTATTTGGGTTAGTTTAGTGGCAGGTGATACCGTACTTATATTTAATTATATTAGATTTAAAGATCAACAACTGGCAATCAGCAGCGGTGATGCATGTGCAGGATGAACAACCTTCAGTGACTGCCGCCGTCTATACATTTTTTACATTTCATCCCTGGCAGTGGTGCTGCCCATATGGTCCAATTAAGTTGTATGCAAAAAGGTTTACACATGTACAGTATGTGTAAAATACAATATGATCAAAAGCAGATCATGGATGCAGAATTTTCTTGTCTTGGTTTATGAGGTTGAAAGCTGAAGACCAAACCAGAGCTATATGAATGAGCCCACAGAATTCAATACTGCTGCTTCAGATCTGAATGCAGCATATTGTATACCCATATGCATGAGCCCAGGGCAAAAGATGGAGAGCAGCAGGTAGCAAAATAAAAAAAACGCACAGCACAGCCATCCACAGCAGTGTGATTACAGTGAATCACACATATCCCACCCCCTAGTAAAGCACTCCCAGCACACAGTTAACCCTTTGATCGCCCCTCATATTAACCCCTTCCTGCCCAGTGCCATTAGTACAGTGTCAATGCTTTTTTTTTGCCAGTATCACCAAGTCAGTTCCCCCCAGTGTCAGAATGTCCGCCATTACTAGTAAAAAAAAAAAAAATCCCAGTATACATACCTCCATTTGTAAACGCTATAACTTTCACATGAACCAATTAATTTACATGTATTGGGTTTTTTATTTTAGCAAAAACATATAGCAGAATACATTTTGGCCTAAATTTATGACGAAATTTGATTTAAAAAAAATTTTTACTGGACATGTTTAATAGCAAAAAGTCAAGAATTTTTTTTTCTCACAATTGTCAATTTTTTCTTTATAGCGCAAAAAAAAAAAAGAAGCCCAACAGGCAATCAAATATCACCAAAATAAAGCTCAATTTGTGGGAAAAAGAGGACATAAATTTCATTTAGGTGCAGTGTTGCATAACTGCGCAATTGTCAGTTAAAGTAACGCAAAAAAAAAACAAAAAATGGCCTGGTCAGGAAGGGGAGGTAAATCTTCTGGAGGGCAAGTGGTTAAAAAGCCAATTGTGGACAAGCTTTTGAACCATGTACATCTTGAGGCATGTTTATATCTCTTTTAAGATACAAACCCCACTGCATGAGTCTGGGAAATGGCTAGAAGGAAACAGGAGATCAATACTGACTGCACCCTTCATAATAAATTCTACGGGAGTGTAAAAAAAAAGAAAAAGGAAAAGTAATATTTGCAGATCTACTTACATAAATTACAAAAAAATATTTACTGTGCTCTTATCTTTCATTTTGGGAGAGCTTCAATCCCCATTTTCACAAACTGTGTTTTAATGTGACCCATAGAAGCACCCATAATGAGGGTTAAATACCAGTACTCAGAATCTGTGTACACGAATAAAGTACATACGGGGTCATGTTTCTGCTTTTGATTTTTATTGTTGTAGAGCATTGTTTTATTTAACACTACAAATAAATGATCCATATCAGGCCATGAGTGACGGGACATTGACATTTGTGCAATTTCATTACACAATAAAATAAACATTATAAAAAAAGATACAGATGCATTAGTTTATAGAAGACTCTTTTCCCATGCACTCTCACCACAGGAACTGCACTTCTACACTGAAAAATAGTACATGGGGCAGTTTGAGAATTTGTTCAGAGAATGCCAAGCATTCTTGGAAGGTCACCTTTCACTGTGTGAAGAATGTGTAGAAAGTGACTAGTTAGTTAAAAAAAACTAGTATTGTGTTCAGGAATTTAGCAAATGAAAACTTGGTGACTGTAGAGTCCAGCCTGTTTTACAGAATTCAGACGTTGTCAAACTTTTACATAGACAGAGAGGTCATCATGTGACAGGTCACAGGCACGTGTCACAGCCTAAATCACAATCATGGTCATGGCAAAAAATTTTAAAGCTGAATTTGAGGCAAACAGCTAAATGCATAGATGAAATACATACAGTATACACAATGTGTTTTCCTGCCCTACAGATTTGTACATTTCTCCATCCAGTCATGAGATTTAAAACCCACCCCCTGTCTGGCAGGGCAGCAGACCTGATTTTTCTCTATTGCAGTTTAGTAGCACTAACAGGTCTTGTCCCTCCCCTAGCTTGTGACTGGACAGTGAATGTAAGGGCAGTAAATGGATGAACTCCTCTCTGTCGCTCTGTACTCTCCTTCTATTAGCATGTCTCCTTGTGCTGCTCCTCCCACCCCCAGTCTAAGCTCTGCCATACAGAGACTGCCAGAGGCTGATACCAGGTCAAATTCAGGAACTTACACTGCTTGCATTAAAAAAAAAAGGATGATGTATTAATTAACATATAGCTGCATTAATTTGTATGTTATATCTGACTGAAGTTAAGCACTAAAGTAGTCATAGGCTCCACTGGAGAGATTCCTTATCTTCCTGTTGGGTATAAAGGCTGTCCTCAGGACAGCAAATGAGGGGGATCTCAAAAAAGGTTTGGGTATAGACTCGGGGCCAGCAACCCGTCGATCACATTCCAACCGTCGATCGCGGCCAGGTGACACGTAGATCGCGTCTCTGCTTTGCCAACCTTGGGCTAAACTGCTCCTCCCCAGTGGTCTACTGAGCAGACCAGGGTGAGAAGTTGGGAAAAAGAGAGAGCCAGGTGGGCGAGCAGTGGAGGAGAGAGCAGGCTGGGTGTAATGTACCGCCTGGCGGTACCTCTAGCAACCCACGGGATAGGATTCCCCAGAGCGCAGAGTCTAAGTCCCAGTCTGCTTGTTCACCAGGGCCCCTGATGGTGGGGATGGACTTGGAGCAGACAGAGACCAGGTAGCGGCCCTTGAGTAAACCCACCCGTGGTAGAGGGATCCGCCAGAGGTATCTGCAGGATAAGAGCCTGATGTGAAGAGGTGGATGGGTCCGAGCAGGAAGCATGGATGGCTGAGCAGAAGCGTGGTCAGACAGGCCAGGTCGGCAACCGTGGGGACAGCGCGGTACAAGGCAGCAGGCAGAGAATAGTCGGGTCACTCGCCGGGTCAGTAACGGGAGGTCGGATCCAATGAGGGGCATCCAAAGAGAGGTCAGGCAAGCCACGGGTCAGGGCAGGAGAAGACAGCACGGTCAGGATCAATCAGGGTCAGCAACAATCAATCAGCACAGATAACAGGAGCAGGAACAACAGATAAGACCATACGGCAACCAGTGTCAGTGCTGAGCGGATTTAAATACCGCGCCCTGCACTGTCATCGGTGCCAGGCGCGCGCCCGCAGCCCCGAGTGCGCATGCGCCAGTTCCGCCATCGTCGCGGCTGCCCAGGACCTAGTGCCCGCACGCCAGTGCGAATCGGCACACTGCGCCTGCGCCGAGCCACATCCCGCAGTGGACAGAGCAGGGGAGGAGAGAGCCGGGTGGGCGGACCAGGGGAGGAGAGAGCCGGGCGGGCGAACCAGGGGAGGAGAGAGTCGGGCGGGCGGACCAAGGGAGGAGAGAGCCGGGTGAGCGAACCAGGGGAGCAGAGAGCCGGGCAGGCAGACCAGGTAAGGAGAGAGCCGGGCGGGTGGACCAGGGGAGGAGAGAGCTGGGCGGGCGGACCAAGGGAGGAGAGAGCTGGGCGGGCAGACCAAAGGAGGAGAGAGCCAGGCGGGCGAACCAGTGGAGGAGAGAGCCAGGCTGACAAACCAGGGAAGGAGAGAGCCATGGGTGGAGTAGATGAGGAGAGAGCATGGCAGGTGGAGCAGGTGAGGAGGGAGCTGGCTAAGCGGAGCAGTGAAGGAGAGAGCTGGGCGGAGCAGTCTGTGTTGTAAAGCTGGTTGGTCTGTGCTGGACAGGGAGATCTCTATCATGAGGAATGTGGATGGGAAGTGATTTGCATTGAGCAGAGGGGGTACTTTGTAAAGTAGTCTGTGTGTTAGGACTTGCTCACACTAGTGGTTGGGGGACAGTAAAACCCCTCAGCTGAGCTGCAGTTTTACCACCTTGCAACCACTCCCCCTTTAGTTGCAGAGGCAGTGGCCAGGGGTGTACACACACTGTGGTCTTGATTCTTTGGTTCATGGCCTTGGAGGGAATTATAGGTGTTTACTCATTATTAGGGGCTTGCTAGTAAATTTTTTTTCTACAAATATATGAAAAGGCGCACCTGAGGATCCTTGATCTCCTCCATGTTGTTCAGGTAGATCTCCACCTCTTAGAGGTTGCCAACCCCTGGTATAGACATAGCTCCCAACTGTCCCTGATTTCGAGGGACTGCCCCGATTTGGAACAAAGTCCCTCTGTCCTATTTTACTCTTCATTTGTCCTTCAATTTTGGTCTGATCCATATATCTGTATTTATCTTTCAAAAAGTGTTTCACAGTGCTAAACCTTTCATCCAATTTCTAAATTGTTGCATTTGTACATTTCAAAAGCCAGTATAAAGGAATAGTAGCAGTAAAAAAAAAGCACTTGTGGGTTTAACTAATTTTTTTTTTAATTCTCCTTTTAAGAGGGGCGTGGTAAGGGGTGTGGTAGGAGGTGTGTCCTATGCCAACAGCTTTGCTAATAAGTGTCCCTTGTTCCCATCTTAAAAATTTGGGAAGTATGGTATAGATACAGAAAGGCTTAATGCTCAATTAGGTCTAGAGTACCAGAAAAAGTAGATTTACTTACCTGATCTCTGCTCCCACAATGCAAGACCAGTCTCCACAGGCTCTTCTATCCTATGCTCAAGTGTTGCATGTCCTTTGATATCATCAAGTACAATGCAGGGCTCATAGCCTTGCTTTGGATGTGAGGACACTGAGAGATAGTCTACCACTGAAGCTTAGGGGAGAAAAGGAGAGTGCCAGCTGCCAGGACTCAGGTCAGTAAAACTGCTTTTTCTAGTACCCTAAACCTATATGAGCACTAAACCTAGCGCAGGGGCAGCCCCACTGCAGGGGAGGAATTTTCCTTTCCCCAATAGTAGGCTTTAAACATCCACTCTAGCAGTCTGATTTGCTAATTCTTCCAGTCACTTTTTTTATATTAAGCAGGTCAAATACAACTATCCCTGTTTAAGGATACCAGTCCCACATACCAGGCCTAGACCTGTCTTTATCTAACTTTTCTGTGTTTATTAGAGTAAGGCTGATGGGGATTTTTCTTTTATTGTGAACTTCCTCTAAAATTCCCCTACAACGCACAACTTTCTAGATTATTATAAACTGGTTGAGCTGCTAGCCATTTTTATTTAACTAGTAACACACAAAAAAGGTTTTCAGCAGCTATATACAAGCCTAAGGGCTCATGCACCTAGACGTACAGTACATTGTGTTCTGATCTGTTATTTGGACATATTTGTATTTCCTGACCACAGACACGAGAGGGCATCAAGAAGGTACCATTCAACCACTGGCAAGGTACAACCCACCAACAAAGCCATTACAAAAGGAAAATAGGAAGGGCGGGAACATGCTAGTAAATTGAAGAAAGTCCAAGATCATTAATCCCCACCCCCAGCCATACATACTTGGGACCCCAATACTTGTCCCTTGGACAGAAATGGCCGATAAAATCTCCTTTAACCTAAATTATTTGTTATATTATGCTGAAAGCCTCTTTTTACAACACATCAGATAGGGTTACCTTTCACTATTGCTCAAGAGGCCCTTTAAGAATGTACTTTGCCTTACACAAAACAGCATGCTGGAATACAGTGTTCATGTATTTTGTGCAACAACTATATCAGTATTCAGTAGAGATATATTCTTCAGCCAGTAGATGGCAGTATTTATAAGTTTGTAGCTGCATCTATGGTACTGTAAGACTATGTCTTTTCTCTGAAAAAAAGTTTACTGTTTCCTTGTTGGCAATAAAACATGCAGAAAAACACATGTGGACTGTGGACTGTTCTGTAGGGCTATATACAGAATCTTTAACAGGTTATGGGCACAGCAGCCTAGTCATAACCAGCTACAGAAAATATGTGCAAAATACAGCAATAGAAACAAGACTGTGACAGGATAAATGAAAATGTCCAGTAACAAAGCTGAAACAAAGGTTTCATTTGCAAATCTGACAAACCAGAACTACCAGTCTTGGAAATTCAAGATGAAAATGTACTTCAATCTTTGGGACTCATGCACAATGGGTATGTGCCCAGCTCCTCTTAAAGCCTTTCTTCTAGCAGGAGAAAAAAAGTGTTAAAAATGTGCCTAGAGCCACGTTTCTTTTAATGCTTTCAGGCGCGTAGAGTATTTTGGCATTTTTTAATTTCATTGGCCAGAATATGAAATTTTTTCTGATTATTGAAATGAATGTTCAAGAGCTAAATGAGTTTAGCGTTTAGGTGCGTTTACACGAGTTTAGGCGTGAAAGGCTTTTTTTTGCCCAAACGTTCCTCTTTTGAATGCGAAAGTGATGGTTTTTTTTCTGTCTCTAAATGTTCCTGCCTCTAGTCACCTGTGAATGCATGGACACTTAGGATTGCATATAGGGGCATTTAGAGGCATCATTTGTGAGCTTCAGCAGTAGTTTCTGCAGCAACTCTAGACCTGGAGCTGACGGTTTGTTTAGGCTTCAGCGCAAGCCTGGTGCTGGAGCTTAATGCAGTCCATACATGGGTCGAATTCCAAACGATTTTTCATCCGAAAATCGAAAACAGTGTTCGCTCAGTAATCCGATGGTGCCATCAATGATTTCGAAAATCGTCCAACCAAGTCATAAAGTTCACCCCATATAACAGGCAAAACTTCTTTTCCTTCCAGGTCACGGCTCATGCGCATATTCTTTTCGGAAAAACAATTGTGCGATTTGACCATCATTGAGTCGAAAATCGGTCGTTTTTCACGAATTTTCCAACATGCCCGATCACCGAATAGGGGAGGAACTACAAAAATTGGCAGGTGCCATTGACCCACTAACAGAGCAAAAATTGGCCAATTATTCTTAGGTCCGATTTTGTGGACAAAAAAAAAAAATCGGTTAAATTTTGACCCATGTATGGCCGGCATAACTGCTGGAACCAGTAAGGAGCTGAAGTTGACAAACGGCATCATTGCCAACTCTTGTTTGGATAGTATCACATTATTTTAGGCTTCATTCACACAGGCCTAATAAAGCTGAGTAAGGACCATGTTTGTCCTCACAGGATACACAGGTGTCTCGTGAATCCCCGTGAAGGTCATTCATATCAATTGGGACACAGTAGATTCACTGCCACAGCTCCAAATTTGACATCCATGTGGGCTTCCCTGAACTCACAAAATCTGCGTTCAGGGACATGTACCCACACACATGTCAAATTGGGACAAACAGCTACTGTATGTCTATGCAGCCACTGCCTCTCAATTGACATGCATGTGACTGCCTGCACATGGATGCCTGGAATACCTGTTCATACTGTATGGGCAAACATGGCCCATACATGGATGTATGTGTTAGTATGCCCATGTGAACAAAGCCTTAGTTTCACAACCTTGTAGCACACTGGTTGATTTTCTGTCTTGAAGCCCATCAACGCAGCCATCACACTGAACTACAAGAATTATTTGTATTGCATACTTACATTAGGCCAGCTTGGCATTATGTAGTCATGCATTACTCATACCTGATGGATTCCTGGAAATCACTAAAGGCTCCATGCACACTAGGGTTTTTTAGAAGCTCAAAAAATGTCAGAAAAAAAAAGTTGGATGATAAACGCTGATAATAGCATTTTTTTAGTGTTAGCATTTTATTAGCATTTTTACAGTACATATAAAGAAATAAAAAAGGTAGAAAAAAGTAGTTAGGAGCAATTTAAGAGCATTTAGGAGCGTTCAGCGGTTTTTGCTGCTGGAAAAATGCTCCCAAAAACGGATACAAAACAATTTTTTCTGCTCCTAAATGCTGAAGCTTGAAAAAAGCTACGAGCCTAAAATGGTGTGCATGGACACATAGGATAACACTTTTTAGCTTCTAGGAACTTAAAAAAAACCACTAGTGTGCCTAATAGTCAGTGCTACTAAAGTGAGAGCCACAAACTTCTGTTTCCTTCTTAGGTTCTAGGTGAAGGGCCGCCCCAATGCACACTGATGACAATAGAATGTGACATCGCTGTCCCCCCTCTACACCTGGTCCAATCAAAGAAAGGTTTGAATTTAATGAACAAAAAAAATACAAGGTGTTCTATGAATGGTGAGGGTGCCGCGTGAGCAACCCACTGTGGTCAGTATGCAGTGGAGAAAAACCTCACAAAGAACCTGAGCAGAATCTGATTGCAGGTATCACTGTAGCAGCACTGACTATTACAGTAATTTCCATCTAACGAGCGGTCCATCAGGTATGAGCAATGCATACTTACTGTATATCATGCCAAGCTGGACCAATTTAAGTATGCAATACAAATAATTCCTAGAGTTAGGCTTTAAGAAATGAGTATTACCAGCTCAGCCTTGCAGGTGCTTTTTGCATAGACCTTCTGTTCTAGGTACAATCGGGTTCTAAGAAATGCTACAAACATGATCCGATCTCTAATTTTTCTTGATGATGATGATGATGAAAATTTCTCCTTGCATTGCCACCCTTGTGCGCAAAGAAACAAGACAGCAGACAGAAGACCTAATCACTGAATGACACTTTATTATAAACATGCACAATCACACAGGAAAAAGCATACGTTTATGCACGGTTTAGACCAGGGGTCTCCAAACTTTCTGAACAAAGGGCCAGTTTTTTGGTCTTCCGACTTTAGGGGGGCTGGACTGTAACCAGTGGGAGTGGAAAATGCAGCAGAAATAGTGCCCAATCATTGGTGTCAGTAGAAGTAACAGTGCCCTATTATTGGTATCAGTGAGAGGACTAGTGCCCCAACCAGGGGCGGACTGACCATTTGGGAACTTGGGCACTGCCCGAGGGCCTGGGGTCAGTAGGGGGCCCAATGAGATGCCCCTGGTACCTTTCATAGGCTTTTTTTAGATGTTGTTTGTGTGTGGACAAGGACACAGGGGCCCAATGATCCCCCATTGCCCGGGGGCCCCATGAGTTGTCAGTCCACCCCTGGCCCCAACATTGATATCAATGAAAGAAAATTTACCCCAATACTGGTGTCAGTGGAAGGACCGGTGCCCCAACATTGGTGTCAGTGGCAGGAGTAGTGCATCATCGATGGTATCAGTGGGAGGAAAAGTGCCCCATCTTTAGTGTTAGCGGGAGTAATAGTGCTCTATATTTTATATCAGTGGATGGAATTATGCCCCATTGTTGATATCAGTGTCAGGAACAGTACCCCAATGATGGTACCAGTGGAAAGAAAAGTACACCATCTTTAGTGTTAGTGGAAGTAATAGTGTTCTGTAGTTAATATCACAATTATGTCCCAATGGTGGAAGGAATGGTGCCAGGGGGCCAGATAAAGGCAATCAAAGGGTCGCAATATGGAGACCACTGGTTTAGAAAAACCCACACCTGTTATATTTTGGGGAAACAACAGCAACTACAAAAACAAAGCCAAAAACGTTTGTAAATCAACAGAAGGGGGGGGTGTTTTGTACAGTCACATGACACATACAAACGCCAAATTAACTGGATTGTGAGATATTCACCTTATATCTTTAAGTCAATTTATACTTTGTTATGCCTTAAGAATATAACAAATTCTAATCAAAACATCACTGGCTTAAATCTTATCTAAATCTACCTTACCAAACAATAAAGTGTTCTCAATGTTACACCCATTGTTCTCTAAGTGAGTAATATACTACTTGGATAAGTGGTTTTGTTTAACTGATCAGTTATTTTGTATGCACTGCAGTTTTCCTGTTTACTCACATACCAATAGTTAGCTTACCCACCTCCATGGATATGTATTATCTATTCTGTCCGAAAATACTCAACATGCAAAAATGCATACAATTGTGGTCCTTTGTTAGGGCAAGAAACCAACTGTAGACAGACATCAGTGAGTTATGTGTAGAAGTCTCCATCAGGGACTGTCATCTGTCAGGTGTTCGGCACCATCTTTTGACTGGCTGGTTTTGATTTCTGTCCTGGCAACTCTATGGCTTGGTATTCCTGCTCCATCCATTCTTTAGATATTTGGCTCGCCTTCTAGCCATAGTTCGTCCAGGGTCAGGGCTACTCTGCATATTATTATTATTATACAGGATTTATATAGCGACAAAAGTTTGCTCAGCGCTGTACATTACAATGGGAGACAATACATGAGACAGTACAGTAACAATACAATACACGAGGGGTTCGAGGGCCCTGCTCTTTGGAGTTTACAATCTAGAAGAGACACTATACCTATAGTGTCTGTACCGTACAGGCCTGTAGTTACTTGGCTGTTATGCTAACTGAAAGGCTTCTATATTTATTTATTACTAACATTTATATAGCACAGACATTATACAAATCACTTTAAAGATAAATTAAAAAACAAAACAAAAAAAAAACCTAAGCGTCATCACAATCCAGGAGTGTATAAATTAAAAAATATTCAATAAATCTTCAATACACCAAAAATCCAGTAGTATGTAAAATAGTATTAATACTACTGCTCACACTTCCTGCGTTCCCACAAGTGCAAACAGTAAATTAAATAAAATTAAATTAGTGCCGCATAGCAGTCAATTCACCAAAAATCCAATAATATGTACAATAGTGTCATAAATATGATTACAAATAATTAAAAAAACCTTAATAATATATAATAGTATTAGTACTGTTGCTCACACTTCCTGTGTTCCCACAAGTGCAAACAGTAAATAAAGTAAAATTAAAATTAGTGCCGCGTAGAAGTCAATTCACCAAAAATTCAATAATATGTACAATAGTGTCATAAATATGATTACAAATAATTAAAAAAACCTTAATAATATATAATAGTATTAGTACTGTTGCTCACACTTCCTGTGTTCCCACAAGTGCAAATAGTAAATAAACGACATTAAATTAGTGCCGCGCAGTACTTATTCATGAATAATAAATGTGCCGTAATATAAACAATATTTAATTGGAAAAAATGAAATAAAAAGTAAGAGTCCAAAGAGTCTGTGTGTTCACTTTATATATCAAAACATGAATGTTTATAATAAAACTGCCACAAGTATTTTATAATCATGACCCACAAATATCTTCCAAACTTCTACTATGACAGTTAAAAATCCCATCTGTGCTACAGGATATTGGAGAATTTTTATCGTTGTACTATTGAGAGCATCCTCACAAGTTGCATCTTAGTGTGGTACAGCAGCTGCACTGCTTCAGACCGCAAACCCTTTAGAGGGTGGTGAAAACCGCCCAACGAATTATTGGTGTTCTGCTTTCCACCTTGGAGGACATTTACAAAAACACTATGTACAAAGGGCGAAGGGCATCATTAATGATGCCTCTCACCCTAACTATGGACTGTTCATACTCCTTCCATCGGGCAAACGATACAGGTGTCTCAGAGCCCATACAAATAGACTGAAAAATTGTTTTTTCCCTGTGGCTGTTAAAGCATTGAACAGCTAATCATTAGACAATATTGCATTACTGTATATTTTATTCACCATTGCAGTACTGAATATTTCCTCCATTAATGCACTACTCATTGCACCAATTATGGTATTACTGTATATTCCATACCCCGATTTTTGTTATATTGTTATTTGTTATAAATGGGCCATTTATGCACTTCTGGCTGGATGCTAACTGCAGTTCATTGGCTCTGTACATGTACTTTGCACAATGACAATAAAGTTGAATCTAATCTAATCTAAAACATGTATTCCACCACTGGTGCGTATCCCTTCACCAGTGTACTTATGCTCTCACCTTATATTCTGACCTAACGAATATTGGGTCACATGTACTTTTCCCCTTTAACCACCCTGGTGGTATTCCCGAGTGTAGCTCGGGGTTAACTTTCAGTACCAAAAGCGGTAATCCCGAGCTACACTCGGGATTACCCTGCAGCGTTGCTCCAGGATTCCCTCTTGCACTTACCTTGTCCTGCGGTCCCGCGATGTCCCCCCTGCAGCGTTCTCGACCATCTCCTTCGGCCGATGCCAGCATCTGTCTTCCAAGTTACGTTCCCTGTGAGCGTCGTGACGTACAGGGGACAGAACCAGCAGGAAATTCAAAAATGTAACATTCACTAAACACACTAAAATCACATACTATAACATTACTGTATCAAACAATTTCACATACCGTATTTTTCACTCCATAAGACGCACTTTTTTCCCCCCCAAAAAGGGAGGAAAATGTCAGTGTGTCTTATGGAGCGAAAATAGAGCAGCCGGTCCGGTATTTCCGCCGCTGACGACACTGTGTCAGAATATCGGGCCGGCCACTCAGCTCTTCTCTGCAGCAGGACCTTACCTTAGTCTTCCTGCGCATCTTTAGTGTGGGAACCCGGCTGTAACAGCCGGGTGCTCACTGCGCATGCGCGAGAATCACTGCGCTTTGTGAATGGCCTGGTACCTTCTGGGACACATGACAGGTCCCAGAAGGTGCCGGGCCATTCACAAATCGCAGCGTTTCTCGCGCATGGGCAGTGAGCACCCGGCTGTCAGCCAGGTTCCCACACTAAAGGGAGGACACCTCCGTGGAAGTTCGAGCGGGTACCTGTCAAATTCAGGTACCCGCTCCCCCTCCCTCCCAAAAGGTCCACAGTCTCCTTGTCATTCTTGTACTGTCTGCAGTCTCTGGTCATCTCCTGTACTGTCCGCAGTCTCTGGTCATCCCCTGCACTGTCCGCAGTCTCTTGGTCATCTCCTGTACTGTCCGCAGTCTCTGGTCATCCCCTGTACTGTCCGCAGTCTCTTGGTCATCTCCTGTACTGTCCGCAGTCTCTTGGTTATCCCCTGTACTGTCTGCAGTCTCTTGGTCATCTCCTGTACTGTCCGCAGTCTCTTGGTTATCCCCTGTACTGTCTGCAGTCTCTTGGTCATCTCCTGTACTGTCCGCAGTCTCTTGGTTATCCCCTGTACTGTCTGCAGTCTCTTGGTCATCTCCTGTACTGTCCGCAGTCTCTTGGTTATCCCCTGTACTGTCCGCAGTCTCTTGGTCATCTCCTGTACTGTCCGCAGTCTCTTGGTTATCCCCTGTACTGTCTGCAGTCTCTTGGTCATCCCCTGTACTGTCGGAAGTCTCTTGGTTATCCCCTGTACTGTCTGCAGTCTCTTGGTCATCCCCTGTACTGTCTGCAGTCTCTTGGTCATCCCCTGTACTGTCTGCAGTCTCTTGGTCATCCCCTGTACTGTCTGCAGTCTCTTGGTCATCCCCTGTACTGTCTGCAGTCTCTGGTCATCCCCTGTACTGTCTGCAGTCTCTGGTCATCCCCTGTACTGTCTGCAGTCTCTGGTCATCCCCCGTACTATGTCCGCAGTCTCTGGTCATCCCCTGTACTATGTCCGCAGTCTCTGGTCATCCCTTGTACTATGTCCGCAGTCTCTGGTCATCTCCTGTACTATGTCTGCAGTCTCTGGTCATCTCCTGTACCGTGTCCGCAGTCTCTGGTCATCTCCTGTACTATGTCTGCAGTCCCTGCTCATCTCCTGTACTGTGGCCACAGTCTCTGGTCATCTCCTGTACTATGTCTGCAGTCTCTGGTCATCTCCTGTACTGTGGTCGCAGTCTCTGGTCATCTCTTGTTCTATGTCTGCAGTCCATTGGTTCAGAATATTTTTTTTCTTGTTTTTCTCCTCTAAAACCTAGGTGCGTCTTATGGAGCGAAAAATACGGTACATTTTATCCCTACTGCTTTGTCCTGTCTGCATTTTTACTGCTCTTTCTGCCTTGAAACTGAGAAACGTCCATGGCGTCCAAAAAGCGTCCTTTTAGATCAAAAGCGGTTTTAGACCAGCTAGAGAACAGCGATAGTAAATCAGAACCACTTGCAGAATTGAGTGATAATGATATGTGGGGAAATTCGTCATAAGACACTGAAAACGATTTTTTGACTAAGATCAGTGATGTGCGAACTTGGCGCTCTATTTCAAATTTCTGTGTTTTTGGTTTGATTACATTATTGAATTAAATTTATTATTATTATATTATTTTTTAAGATTAATTATATTATAAGTTATGATTTCATGTTTTAAATTTTATCACACCCGGGATGTTTACTAGACTCTTGTTCAGACAGATTTCAGTAAGTTATTCCTAAGAATTACAGGCCTACAATAAAAAACAACATATTTCCATGCAAAAAAATGTACCGCTTTGAGCACAGAATTACTGACATAGTCAGACCGCTAGGGAGGTTAAGGGGCACATATAAACCATGGCTATACTCACTCCAGTTGCCAGATGTTCCTCAATCCATCTCTATCCTCCACAATCCTTTGGCCAATATTCATATGGGACACAAAAAGAATATATAGTGCTGTCCGCATTGCAGTGCAATATTTTTTATTTAAAATATAGTATACATATAGTGTTACTAAACCCAGGGCCCTGCATTCACTATATCTGGTCTCCCACAGTACACAGAACATGGAAATGCAATTATTTCAGTAAATATAAATTGCTAAATACTTTTCCTCATCAGCAGTTAGAGCAGTCTTCTGACTTCTATCAGTGTTCAGCAGAGTACTGGTTAAAGCTTGTAGGAGGAGTTTTCTCTAGAAGGATGCAGAACCCCTGATCTCTGTCTGAGCAGTGCTGATTGGCACTGTGCTGATCGCATGCACTCTCCCAAAAAAAAAAAAAAAAAAAAACCTCTCTAGCAATACACACCAAACTGAGCATGTGCAGTGTCTCCACACGATATGTCTTATCAGGAGATAAGAGGGAGACACTGGAAGAGGGGGAGGATCACAGGAGTCAGGGTCAAACATCCTTTTTACATAATGCGGAGGTTTAACCCCTTAGGTTTCACAGTGAGTATAACAAGCATGCTTTACTGCATATACAGACTGATTTTACTGTTGTGGGTTTAGTAACACTAACTTAAAAAGTGTACTCAACAGGTGCATAGCAATTTGAAGGCAATATAATAGGAAAAATCTCTAACAAAATGGCTTCTGGCACACTTCTGGTTTGGGGCATGATATCATCGGCTCCTGAAGGTAAAAAGCTTCAGCCTTTGGAACAATTGTTTATGAACACTGCAACTAGGCTGCTTGGGTGGAGGAAATACGGCTACAGTTACGCTAAATGGGCTTCACTGGCTCGTGTGCAAGAACCCTTCTACATTAAAAATACACCACAATTTTTTAAAATTGTTTTACATGTTATACATATATGTTATAAAATTATATTTCCTTAAAACTTTGAACAAAGTGCCTGTGTGACATAGTTGTGCTGTTCCTGACTCCCAGAGGAACTGAACTGTGGAAGTTATGCCTAAAGAAATGCAGGCAAAAGACAAAGAACTGGTATCCAGCATTAATGAGGTCTCTGTAACCCATTTTTCCTTATTACTGACTTATCATGCCTTGGTCTCTATGTGACACCCATCTTGGTAGGGGGTATGCTTCCTCAAGGTAGAACCTCCAGCAACGAAAACAGTGAGCAGCAATGTAGTGACATCATGAAATCTTCTGATGACCTTATCAAATCTCATAATCAAATCTCATAAGACTAGCATTCAGAGGCAGCAGTGCCTGAGATCTCACACTGCAGATATACAGTTATAAGATACAGTATGTAGCCACCATCAAACACCAGAAAGTGCACGGATATCGTCAGGAAAAATGCCAGACAACATGTAAAATTTCAGGATACTAAATAGGCACAATTAACAATTTCAAATGTTCCCTCTATCATAGCAGATATTTAGGGGGTCATTTGTTTTCAGCCCAGACTGATCTGACCTATGTATCACGCCGCCGTCTCCGCAAATTGGAGCAGTGGCCATTTTGGTATGTGTGACCGCGATTGTTCCACATGGAATATGTAATGCTTTAATGATCATTAAATTACTACACCTTTTACCAAGGTCCAAGTTGGGTCTGTAATGGTGCTGGAGAGTGGATGATTAGGATCTCTTGGTGAGGAGTTACATGCTACTGAACCAAGTAGTTTTCTGGTGAGTGCATAGTGGTGGAGGACCCTGAACTGGAGAGGAGCACTTGGTGGGATTGAACACAGTTTGTCTTGGTTGGTACTGCAAGCATACAGATTCACATTGGAAAAACTATTATATACAATTTTTTTTTGTTTTTTTGCACTTGGCACTTTTGGATAACATTTATTTGTATATTTTCACTTATTGATTCGGAATATTACTTATTTGGATAGATACAGTATGTATGTGCTGCACTGTTTTGTTCTTTATAACTGCCCTTCCTGTTATTGGACCCAACCCCCTCATTACACTATTAAATTCATCCGATAATCAGAAGTAGGAGTCAGTATGCAAACTCCTGATAGGACCCTGTGGGGATATAAGAAAGAAGAGTGCCTAGGCACTGACATGTAAGCATGAGTGATGCTGGTTCTACTCCAGAATCATATGTTAAGATACATTTTTACTAATTTGCCTTATCAAATTAAATGTGTCTGCGCCTTCCTTCCAAAAAGTACTAGGTCTCTAATTGTCACTCTGATCCAGTGACACGTACTTTCGTTCCATGAGTCTTCCTTTTGGTCATATAGGTCATGGGTTCTCTTTTTCCAACAGTGGTTGAGTCCTTAATACTGCAGAAAACAGCATCATATAATGACATTATCCTGGGAGCCCAGGGAAGTTGGATAATGCACCCCAATGAGGCAGGTCCATGACACCATGGGCTCACAGGAAGAGGCTTGAATGACACTGGGAGCTATTCAAACTAGAAGTAGAATGGTTCGATCACAGAGTAGTAAGTCTGTGGGGACAACACGAGGAAAAAGGTGACTATAGCAGTAAAAACTGCCTTTATTTTATTTATGCATCTTTATTTATTTTCTTTAACTGGAGCTGAGTTTGCATGCCCAGCCATCGACCCACTCATACCCATACGTTTACAGTGTTTCCCCACCACTACTTCTATTGCAGCAAAATATATGGTGCTTCAAGATATGGCAGACCATGTAATCTCCTGTCATAATGCAGTGCTCGACCCTAGCAGACAACCATGTCAGGTGGTAATTTGTGACCAGTGTGACAGAGGAAAGCATGTCCAGGTTCCTAGTTAAAGCAATTATAATTTGGTGGGGGGATTTACTAAGACCCTGTCATATTGCTGCCTGCAAACAGTGATTCCTGTACTGACTCCTCCTCTTAGCATCTCTACAGTTCAGAAGCCAGGCTCTGTGAATTGAGTGACACAGCACTGCATATTCATCATTCATAGTGAATATGTGTTACAGAATTTAAAGTGGTTGTAAAGGTAATTGTTCCCTAAAATAGCAAACAAGCCATACTTAACTACACTGTGCAATGGTATTGTGCAGAGCAGTCCAAAACTCTTCTTCTGGGTCCACCGCTGGTGCTCCAAGCTCCTCCTTCCTTCTTAGTGCCCCCCTAGCAATTTCTTGCCATCGGCATAAATTTGCGGGCTTGATCCCCATGAATCACTTTGATTCCCCACGAATCACTATCGCTCAATTCTACAATTGATTCTAATTTACTATCGCTGTTCTCTAGCTGGTCTAAAACCGATTTTGACCTAAAGGGACGCTTTTTGGACGCCACAGACTTTTCTCAGTTTCCAGGCAGAAAGAACAGTAAAAATGCAGGCAGGGCACTGGACAAAGCACTAGGGACAAAACTCAGGTGAAATGGTTTGATACAGTAATGTAATCCTAACAGATTACAATATGTTGTATGTATGTCATGTTTTTACTTTTTTGAAACTCCCGCCGCTTCTGCCCCCCTGCGTCGCGACGCTCACAGGGAAGGGAACCCGGGAGATGTATGCCAGCATTGGCTGGAGGACAAAGTGGGAGGATATCGGGGGATCGCAGGACAAGGTAAATTACACTACAGTATAATCCCGAGTATGGCTCGGGGTTACCGCTTTTGGTATTGAAAATTAACCCCTAGCCACACTTGGGATTACCGCTAGGAAGGTCAAAGGACAGAGCCTGCACATTTAAAAAAAAAGCTATTATTTATACTCTAACTATAATGAAAAAAAAGGGTTTGCTTATAGTTCTAATTTAAGGGAATTCCTTGGGACCCCAATAGTTGGGTCCCCAAGGTATTCCCTTAAAGTAGAACTATAGGCAAAACTTGTTTTTTTCATTATGGATAAAGTTTCGTTTTTGCCATCTGTGTTCCATTGGGGAGATTTGCCTTCACTCTCTGTCCCATGTCCAAATCAGGAAGTGAGAAAATCTCAGCAAGCTAAGGAAATTCCTTGGGGACCCCCAGGTCACTAGATCTAGTGTCCCCATTGGAAAAATGTCTCCTCTATTAATTTTCTGAGGACAATCCAAAATTTGTGGTTCTTTTACTTTCACTTTCAATTATAATGGTAAACAGGACAAATAGAAAAAATTAATTTCCCTAATGGAGGGACTGACAGCAATAAAAACAGGTGTTCTAATCCACCTCCACTCCATGCAAAACTAAAAAAAGAAAAATGTTGGCCTTTAGTTATACTTTAATTTACAGGGATTCTCTCACTTCCTGTTTTGGCTATGGGACAGGAAGTGAAGGTAAATCTCCCCAATCGGACACAAATGGCAAAAAATAAACTTATAGGGGTTATAACCCTGCCTTACTCTATCCAAAATGAAAACAAAAGCTTTGCATACAGTTTTACTTTAATGCAATACAGCTATACAACTTAAAGTAGAACTATAGGCATTTTTGTTTTCATTTTAGATGTAACTGAAGGAAGGTCATAACCCCTGTCTGTCTATTTTTCACCATCTGTGTCATTGGGGATAATTCCCTTCACTTCCTGTCCCAGAGCCAAAACAGGAAGTGAAAGGAAATCCCTGCAAATTAAGGGACCCCCGGGTCACTAGAACTAGTCTGCCTATTGGAAGATTTCCCCTCTATTACTTTTCTGGGGACAACCCAAAATTGGGGATTTTCTTTTACTTTCACTGATAATGGTAAACAGGACAACAGACAACAATAAAAACTGGCAGGTGTTCTAATCCATTTCTACTCTGTGCAAACCTAAGAAATATGTTTTGCCTTTAGTTGTACTTTAACATATCTAAAAATACAAGATGCAATGGGTCTGAGGTATCTTGTACAAAACGCAAGGTGCAGCACCACAAACACATAAAAGAGGAATTTATTCGCCTCCCGCCCGCCATATAGTACAATGACGGGCGCAAGGCAATTCTCTCGTTCTGGGATGACGTCATATGACGTCCTCCCATTCTAACTGCGCATGTGCGGCTCCGGGAACACGCAGCAAGGCGATCCGTGGTGTGCTGTGTCCCTCGGACACAGCGGATCACCGATCGATGGAAAGAGCCGAATATGTTGGCTCGGTCATGTGATCAGCTGTGTCCAATCACAGCTGATCTCATGTAAATAGGGAAATGCCGGTTATCGGCATTTCTCTCCCCATGAGCTGTCACGCTGACAGCTCGAGAGGAGAGGAGAGTCGGTAATCGGCATTCCTCGGAGGGGATATGCACACTGATCATCAGGGCACTGATGATCAGTGTGCCCTGATGATCTGTGTAGCCCCAGCAGTGCCACCTGTCAGTGTCCATCAATGCCAGCTGTCAGTGCTCATCCATGCCACCTGCCAGTGCCCATCAGTGCTAAATCAATGCCACATATCAGTGCCTACCAGTGCACATCAATGCCACATATCAGTGCCCATCTGAGCTGCCTTTCAGTGTCACCCATCAGTGCCAGTCAGTGCCATCTATCATTGCCAGTCAGTGCCACCTATAAGTGCTGCCAATCAGTGCCACCTATCAGTGCCAGCCAGTGCCGCTTATCAGTGCCAGTCAGTGCCGCCTATCAGTGCCATATATGAGTGCTGCCTTTCAGTGCCCATCAGTGATGCCTGTCAATGCCCATCAGTACCACCTACCAGTGCCTCCTCATCAGTGCCCATCAGTGCCACCTATCAGTGTCCATCAGTGCAGCCTATCAGTGCCCATCACTGCAGCCTCATTAGTGCACATCAGTGAAGGAGAAAAATCACTTATTTACAAAATTTTATAACAAAAACTAAGAAAAAACTTTTTTTTTTCAAAATTTTCAGTGGTTTTTGGTTTGTTTAAGAAAAAATAAAAAACCCAGAGGTGATTAAAAACCACCAAAATAAAGCTCTATCTGTCACAAAAAAAATGATAAAAATGTCATATGGGTACAGTGTTGCACGACTGCGCAATTGTCATTCAAAGTGTGACAGCGCTGAAAGCTGGAAATTGGCCTGGGCAGGAAGGGGGTATACGTGCCGTGTAGGCTAGTGGTTAAAAAGCCATCATCAATGTCTTGCGGGAGCTTGTACTGCCAGAGAACACAATCAAGGAGATACCACAATGCAAGCTTTATGGTAGCCTAAATACTTTGGTTTTTCATAGATCAACCCAAAGATTTAGTCGTGCCCAAATGGACGACAGCAATGATTTTTTTGGTTGCCGTATACACCATTCAACTGTCTGGAAAACAGCTAGAATTTATAGACTTTCTGATGATGAAATCAATCAAAATGGTAGTAAAGAATAATTGATATTTGCTCAATTTGGTTGTAATATTGAAATGATTATTTCATTGAATGAATAGAGTAGTATGTGTATATGATATCATTTGGGTGGCCATACATTTATATAGCTTCAGCAGCCAAATAACAAGCTTCTACTTCAAAGGTGTTTTTTTCATAATCGTTACTAATGAAGGAAGAAAAGGTGAGGTAAGGTAAAGTCTAAACCCGATCACTAAAATATTGCACAATGAATTTCAACAAATGTTTGCAGTCTTTAGATCTGCAACCTGATTTAGCCATTGAACTGAAAACAACATTTCATGGGGAAAAAGAAAGACAACTGTTTAAGAAACCCAGTAGCAAAGTAAAGGTCATCTAGTTAGAGTTTAGCTTCTAATTTAAAGTATACTTTCTCCTCTGCAGCCAAATTTGAGACATTATGGTTTTCCAATCAGTATTGTTCAGAATAACTTGCAATGTCCTTATTTAGGGACATTTCAGGCACAGATTGGACTAAAAGTGCATTAACACGCAGAACCCAAGAGATCTTTTAGTAGGACAGCCAGGGTACGTATCTAGTTTACAACTGATAATGAAGATCTGCCAGTACAGTGCAGACAGGGTAATTATGGTAAAGATAATTCCGCAAACCTCTAATGATCATTAAATAGAAGGGGAAAGTTATGTAGGATTATTTTATAAAAGAGCATGTAAAGGTAAGCAGCATGTTTTTAAGCTATGCTATGTGAATGGGAACATATAACAAGTATAAAGTAGGTGTTATCCCAATTTGGCTGCAAAGGTGGAAATATACTTTAAGCACCGTAGCCATTGGATCTGCAGGACAGCCAGGAGACTAGTACTTTTAGAGGGGGGTGTCAGCTATGTCAGCCTCAATGTAGGCAGGTGGTAGAGCAGGTTCCCCTTTAAAGTGACTCCTCCCGTTGGGAGAAGGCTGGCAGAATAGGCAGGACCAGGGAGGGGGTTCCTGGGATTCCCCATTCTAGCCCCAAGAGAGATAAGAGAGGTCCTTGGAAGCTGGTTTATCCATCTCTCCCATCATTAACCAGGAAGAACATTAGGCCCATCCATCTGCAGGGACACGAGAGCCACTGGCAGGGCTTTGGAGAAAGGGTCCATTCATTATTGGAAATGTGTTGATCTAATTAAGCCATATATTGATTAAGCCTATAAAAACATTAACCACATCCAACATTGTGGTGCTTTTATTCAGTAAGAATGCTGCTCTGAAAAGTGTGAGAGAGTTCTACTGGTGTCCCCCGGCTGTTGGGCCTAGAGAAGGTGCCCAGTGACTGGAGCCCCTGGGAGTGAAGGGGATGAAGCATGCCACCAGGACGGTGGATTGGGGGTCGGTCTACGCCCTCCAGCTACACATTTGGGAGAATAGTCTGGCAAAGGCTGGTAGTCATGGCTCGGCTGTTCGCTATGGCCACGTGTGATACAGGCCGTTAACATCCAAGCTTCCTCAATACAGGATTCCAATATTATTTCCTGAGTAAGTATTTAGTTCAGTGTTTGGAATTCACCGATTGCCAGAGACTGCCTAACTTTTAGCATTTTTTCAGTAGGAGCTCAACAACTGCAGACTCCATATTTTTCTCAGAACTGCTTTCCTTTATAAGGTCTGTTCATCTATAGTCTCACCTAAAGGAAACTCATCAAGAGAAAAATATGAAGAAGGCCTTTACTGACCTTCCTTTTGAAAATGCCAGCTTTTTGGTTTCTTGCTGGTCCAGTGCCTTCAACACTTGATTCACAGATCTGGAACAAGTATATTGCTAGTCATCAAGATACAAATATGAAGAAAGTTGGTACTGACTTCTCCTTCTGAAAATGCCAACTTTTTGGTTTCTTGCTGGTCCAGTGTCTTAAACACTTGATTCACAGATCTGGAACAAGTATATTGCTAGTCATCAAGAGAGAAATATGAAGAAAGTTGGTACTGACTTCTTCTGAAAATGCCAACTTTTTGGTTTCTTGCTGGTCCATTGCCTTCAACACTTGATTCACAGATCTGGAACAAGTATATCGCTAGTACATGTTATAAAACTCCTGGGGACTAATTTCTTAGTTTTTTTTTTTTTAGCAGAGGGTTCAATTCTGCCTTAAGGCAAAGCTCCTGGTACCTCTAAAATTTCACCTCGCATTGCAATCCTTTATGCAGGTCTCCTGTTCTACCAATTTCAGCTCCCCAATATAATTACAATTCAGGAACAGTGCTCCTGTATTTTACATGAGGACTGCTGGGGCCCTAAAGAGTCATAGCACCATTCAATCCCCCTTGGTCATTTCATCCTTGCAGTGTGGAGGCTTTAACTCTTCTAATAGCAGGTAGACCCACTATTATCTTAAGGCTCCTTTCACACAAGCTGTAGGTGTGCAAGTGTTTAGGAGGCGATACTGCCGCCTCCCGATGCTTATTTTTCTTTGCCTTTTTCTTTTACTGCTGAACGATAAACTTCTTCCATTGCAGGACCATGCCACAAGCGTCAGCTAAGCATTTGGCTCATGGTTAGTTTGCAGCCTCATTTGCTTACAGGGGACTCTGCAAGTCATGTTAAAATTTCCCCGATGGGAGCAGTAAAAATGTAGATCAACTACCTGTTTTTACCACCCCCCTGGTCAACCGAGTGAAAGGAGCCTTACAGGTGATGAGCAGCCTGATCGAGCGCTAAATGTTCTTACATTAATCTTTATCCAGGTGTCAAAATGTAATCCTGTTGTATGTGCAGAGAAAAGGAGTATTTATTCAAGCCAAAAAATAAATATTGGAGCTGCCACTGCCAATGGGATTTTCCAACATGCAAACTCTAGGCGGTCATGTACATCCTTCACTAATTAGTAATTCACTGACCCAGAACAATGCAGCAGGAACTAAAGAAAAGATTCCCAGCTTGACTTTTTCTGTGTGTGGGCCGTGTTTTGCCGGCACAAAATGCACAGGTGCTCTGGTCATTCGTATGCAGGCAGTCTTATTCATGTCAATTGGAATGCAGTGGCTGCACTGACACAGCCGCTGCTCGCAATTTGACTTGTGTGCAGGGGGGGCGGACGTTGGATGGCGAGACGCATAGGGCGGGGCCTTGGTAGTGACAACACCATCACATACAGGGGAGTGGTCTGAGTATACATAGACCTGTTTGTTTCATTTTCCATTGATGTTTGAAGTGTGAGATGCTAGTGTTGGCTGTGACACTTATCAATGTGAATAGTTTTCTATGAACTTGGATGAATAAAGATTTTGTAAGGTTTTATGCTATGTGGATTCCTTCTTCTTTCTCCTCCATGTCCTACACTGAACATATGATGAATTAATTGCCATTAAGAGGTTTTCCATCAGTTGAAGTCCGTTACCACAGAGTATTGCTCCCAGAGCACAAGCGATTATAGCTGGTGTATTTTTTGCCAGCATGGAACTCTGGTGCGTGGACTCAATCTATTTGGTGGTGGATTTTCACTTGGGTTAACATCATACAAGATATAGAATTTTGAAGATTGGAGCACCTCATTATTGTTTCAACTATTGTCTCACTAATTTATTGACTTTTTTAAACTTTTTTCTTTTGGACACTTTCTTAAAAAAAAAATTAAAAAATTGCCATTTTCATGTTAATTATTTTAAGATATTAGTATGTTATGTTTGTGAACAGTTTTCCACACATTTCAGTTTTGAACACTTTTTCACACTTTTTTATTACAAGTTTTTACATTTTTTTTTACCACTTTTTACATTATTAGAGATATTTTTTGGGTCGAGTGCTATAAATTTCCTTGTTTTGGTTTAACATATTTTTCCATCGGTTTACCGATTGGTTCACAAATTGTTTCACATATTTATTGTTTACTTGTTTCTTTTGAACACTTGTCTACACCTTTGTAATTAATAATTTTAAATACTTTTTTGATATTTTCGTTGATGTTAATCACTTTAACCCCTTAATTCTCCAGCTCTTGACCATTGCAGCGATACCATATATGTGTATCTTATTTGTTGTTTGTACCCATAGAACAGCCCAGAAACAATAGTTCACATTTTGGTTTTTTTTACCTAAAACACACTGACACACCAATTTTTTTGTATAAATCCTGAGCTTTGACCATGACCATGACCCAAAAACTAACCCTGGCACTTGAACTAGATCAAACCTTAATCTAGGTATTTTTCTTTATTTTTTCTTTTATTTTTTAATATTTATTTATCTTTTTTTTTTTTTTTTTTTTTACAAACTTTTTTTATCTCTCTATGCCAGCAGTTAGAGAGATACAATGTATCTCTCTTCTCCATTCATAGAGAGAGAAAAAACAAGGGGCTGGGCTGCACAGTGACTGATCACTATGATAGCCAACCAGAGGCTATCACAGCGATCACGTGACCCGAAATCGGGAGTCCCGGGTCCCGATCGTTAGAACGGGAGCTGGGGCTATCAGTGACACCGCGGTCTCTGTGCTGGGAGCGTGCCGAGTGACGCGCTCCCAGCACAAAGACAGGTATGCAAATATGCGATCCCACGGAAAAAAGCCCAGTTCCGTAAGGCCGCATATTTGTGGGCCGTTGGCATCAAGGGGTTAAGATATATTGATTATTAATATGCCATATTTTTTAATAGTTTTCCACACATTGTAGTTTTGGACGCTTTCCCACACTTTTTCATTTCTGGTTTTTTCTAGTTTAGTTGTTTTTCAGCACTTTTGTATTATAAGAGATATTTTTTGGGAAGAGCTCTGTCTTGATATTTATTGCTTTGGTTGGTTGCACTATTTGGGTTGATAGCTTCTCTCCTTCAACATATTCCTTATTTATATTTTTTTTTATTCCAGAGGCGCTGTCCTTATCTGTTATTCATTCTATTTATCTTTATTATCTGTATTCCTTTCTCAGTCAGAGCTATAATTTAAAGTAAATACTGGGTTACAGTCATTTTAATTGTTCTACGTAAGCTTTAAATGACAGACACTGCTTTAGGGAACAACAGAATGAAATGTGGGTGGAGAAGTATAAGAAGTGTACACTGATATACTGTATTAGGTATGTAGCACATGTATATGTACAAACTAAACATCATCAAGAACATAAGTCATGGCACAGGCGCACTAAGTCTCAGTTCACACTACTGCTACCTGAAAGTCACAAGACTTGGAGTGCGACTTTGCCAGGTAACTTGAGTACCACATTGACGCAACTCTGAAGCAACTTTGAAGCAACTTTCAGGGAATGCCTGGGTAATCTTCTTGTAATGTCAGATCCAAATCACATCAATATAGATGAGGATCTGACTTGGAGGTGACTTTTATTAAAGTATATGGACACAAGTTGGATAGAAGTCACCTTGAAGTAGTACAGGAACCTTCAGTGACTTCAGTAGTGCTAATTAGGACAGCTCTCATTGACTAACATGGTATTTCACATGTCATGCGACTTGGGGTCTCACAAGTCAGATTCCAAGTCGCGGAAGTGTGAACCGAGCTTAAAAGAATCGAATGCTAAGAATAAATAGTGTTTGCACATTCATTTTTCAAGGATAAGTTCTCCTTTGTAAAAATAAATAAATGCACATCTTTTTTTCAGGTAAAAAAAAAAGTGCATTTATATTTTTTTCACTATGAGCCTGCAAAGCATTCCACCTGCGATCAGCAGGGCTCTTGCAGTCAATTTGTGTAAATGGTCTGCTCAAACATTGCAAGAGTAGGCAGTTACACACTGACAGAAAGACGCAATGATCTTCCTAGAGTGGTCAATGGCACCCTGGTGGTTTATTACGAAATACAAGCCAACAGCCGCAAAATTTGTCGGTACTTGTATTTTTCATACAGAACTCTGTGAACGTTTTTTTAAAATTGGGACAGCAAGCAGGGGGAGAAGATCCTCCATTCGCTGTCAAAACATCTGTAAGATGTTACATGTTACACTCTGAATATGGGTGTAATATTACGAAAGGTGAAACCATGCTTTAACAATCTCATTCTCATTCAGATGTCTATAGTCCTGGCATTGGTAGGCCACAATTCATCAAAGCCCAACCAAAGGCAAAATATTTTTAGTTTTTGATATGGTGGTAGAGTGGCAACTTCTGAAAAGTTTTTATTACTACTAAAGAAGGCGGATAAGTATAAGATACACTTCTACAAATAAAGTTTGCAATAATTACATACATTCTTGAAATATATACTGTAAATCATCAGGTGATGCTGCAATAAATATGAATAATATCAATCCTCCACGTGATATACACTTCTGAGCCCTATGTAACATGCACAACAGAGCCCCACACCCTGTGCAACATGAACCCCAGAGCCTTGCGTCCTGTGTGACGTGAACCCCCGAGCCCCATGAAACATGCATTCCTGGCCTTGCGCCCCAATGCATCATATACTCCTGAGCCCCTCACCCCGTGCCATATGCACTGCTGAGCCCTGCACTGCCTGTGTGACGTGAACCCCCGAGCCCCATGAAACATGCATTCCTGGCCTTGCGCTCCAATGCATCATATACTCCTGAGCCCCTCACCCCGTGCCATATGCACTGCTGAGCCCTGCACTGCCTACAATACCACACCTGAGCCCTGCGCCCCCTGCAATATGCACCTCTGAGCCCTGCACCCCCTACAATAAGCACCCATGAGCCCTGTGCCCCCTGCAATATGCACCCTTGAGCCCTGAGCCCCCTGCAATATGCACCCCTGAGCCCTGTGTCCCCTGCAATATACACTCCTGAGCCCTGCACCCTCCGCAATATGCACCTCTGAGTCCTGCACCCTCCGCAATACGCACCTCTGAGCCCTGCACCCTCCGCAATACGCACCTCTGAGCCCTGCACCCTCCGCAATATGCACCCCGAGCCCTGTGTCCCCTGCAATATACACTCCTGAGCCATGCACCCTCCGCAATATGCACTCCTGAGCCCTGTGCCCTCTGCAATATGCACCCCTGAGCCCTGTGCCCCCTGCAATATGCACTGCTGAGCCCTGCGTCCCATGTAACATGCACTGCTGAGCCCTGCGCCCCATGTAACATGCACTCCTGAGTCTTGGTTCCTATGTCACAGAAACTCTTGAGCTCTGTACTACAGTCCCAGTGCAATATGCACTCCAAAGCTCTGTGCGACCCCCCCCCCCCCCAAAGCTGGGCATACCTGCACCTATTATCTGGCAAAAAAGGCCTGTGCATAATCGCCATTTGCTCAGCGTTTGCCCAATATATCACAGATAGCGTTAAACTGTATCCTCTAATGTATACTTATACATCAAACACAAAAATATAGCAAACAAACTTGTTTATTTGCTATATTTGTGCTTGATGTATATGTTTACAGAGGGTGAAATCTAACACTATTTGTTACTTATATATTGGGCAAGTGCTGGGTGACACATATTTTCAAACATTATTAGATCCTAGGTAGTTAAATAACGTGTATAGTTTTAAGTCATTTCTGTGTTGGCAACAGCTTTCAAGCACCTTATGCATATATTATATTTTTTTTTTTATTTCTCTCTGTGTCCTCATTTGGGAAATTACCCTTAACCACTTGCCCTCCAAGAGGATTTACCCCGCCCGCCCCCTTCCTGACCAGGCCATTTTTTTTTCAATACGGCGCTGCATTACTTTAACTGACAATTGCGTGGTCATGCAATGCTGCGCCCAAATTAAATTTATGTCCTTTTTCCCCAACAAATAGAGCTTTCTTTCAGTGGTATTTGATCACCTGTGCGTTTTTTATTTTTTGCACTATAAATAAAAAAATACCGATAATTCTGAAAAAAAATATATATATATTTTTGACTTTTTGCTATTAAACATGTCCAGTAAAAAAAATTTTAAAAATCTAATTTTTCATACATTTAGGCCAAAATTTATTCTGCTACATTTCTTTACTTAAAGTTTACGTGAAAGTTATAGCGTCTACAAATGGCAGTATATATACTGGAATTTTTTTTTTTTTTTGGTACTAGTAATGGCAGCGATCAGTGGCTTATAGCGGGACTGTGGGACTGCGGCGGCATTCTGACACTGAGGGGAACTGACTTAGTGTCACTGACATCCACAGTGACACCAATACAGTGATCAGTGCTAATAAAAGGAACTGACACTGTACTAATGGCACTGGGCATGAAGGTGTTAACATCTGGGGCGATCAAAGGGTTAACTGTGTGCTGTTTCACTACGGGGGTTGTGTGTGTGCTTCACTGTAAGCACACTTCTATGCAGGGCCATACAAAGCAGTGTGCAGGAGCACATAGGGGAGAGATCTGTGTTGTGTAAATACAGGTTTCTCTCCTGTCAGAGATACTCGGCGATCATCAAGTGCCGGCAAGAAATCAAGAGCCGAGACCCGGTGATTGACAGCCAAGGCCACGAATGGCGGCGCTGGTAGGTCGTGCACACAGCGCCAATGCACCCACTGCCCGGAACTGCAAAATCAAATTATATATATATATATATATATATATACAGTCAGGTCCATAAATATTGGGACATCGACACAATACTAACATTTTTGGCTCTATACACCACCACAATGGATTTGAAATGAAACGAACAAGATGTGCTTTAACTGCAGACTGTCAGCTTTAATTTGAGGGTATTTACATCTAAATCAGGTGAACGGTGTAGGAATTACAACAGTTTGCATATGTGCCTCCCACTTGTTAAGGGACCAAAAGTAATGGGACAATTGGCTTCTCAGCTGTTCCATGGCCAGGTGTGTGTTATTCCTTCATTATCCCAATTACAATGAGCAGATAAAAGGTACAGAGTTCATTTCAAGTGTGTTATGTGCATTTGGAATCTGTTGCTGTCAACTCTCAAGATGAGATCCAAGGAGCTGTCACTATCAGTGAAGCAAGCCATCATTAGGCTGAAAAAACAAAACAAACCCATCAGAGAGATAGCAAAAACATTAGGCATGGCCAAAACAACTGTTTGGGACATTCTTAAAAAGAAGGAACACACCGGTGAGCTCAGCAACTCCAAAAGACCCGGAAGACCGGGTCATCATTGTATTGATGTGTTATGCACTCTTTTAGACGGTTGCATAAAGTATATCGTTTTAGATAATTTCCTTGTTAGCTTGTAAACACCTTTTTCATATATTTCCTTGTAAACACTTTTTTCATATATTTCCTTGTAAACTTTGTATTGCTGTCTGCATCCTCAATAGGGAGATATCCTGTTATGTACTATCCTGGTGATACCAGGACAAGAAATGAAAGAGTGATGATGTCACTGATACAGGAAAACACAGAGAGAGCAATAAAAACAAGATAGATGTTCTATCTTTTATCCTTTCCATCCAATAAATATGTTCTTGTTCCTGGTTCTGTCTGTTTGTAACACCCTATCATTGATAAAGGAGATGAGGGAAATCACCCCAAATGGGATATGAACAACAATAAAGCCCTAACAGGAGGTTGAAACCTCTTCAATCCTGTAAAAAACTAAAAAATATATAATTATGATTGGACTTTGAAGAAGAAATATAGGCACATATAAAAGACACAAGAATGAGGAGTGACGGAGACATGAACTCATCATTGTACTACTTTTTTCACTGTTCAGTGGCTGAGGTGGGTCAACCTGGGCTCAGAGGACATGGATTGAATGATGATGGCCATAAAAGTGAGGACATCTAGAGGCAGAAAAAAAGACCTTTGAGAGAGATTCCTATCCTCAAGCAAAGATTTGCAGTACATGCTGATTTTGTTATTTTATCTTTTACTGGGCTATTCATTTTTTATCTTGTTATTTTTTTCCGGACTTCTGCTTGCTAACCTATTCGGGACCATTCTGCATATCTCTCATTGTAATCTTGATAATATGATATATTCAATAATGAAGTGGGAAGAAAATTAAGGCATAAAGAATCCAAGAAAATGAGCAGTAGACATATAGGGCCCATTCACACGATATGCTTCGGGTTGCGCTACGCATTCTTTCCCAACACAGTCCCAACGCATAGACACAGCCTTGCATTCTATGAATTCACTTCATACCAGTTTACTGCAATGATGTGGGCTTATAAAAAAAAAAGACATTCTGCATTTTTATGCAGTGCAGCATAATGCAACGCTCTATAGCACATTGCAATGTGCTGCAGTGAATAAAGATGAATGGAATGTCTTTTTGGGAGACTACTATATATATATATATATATATATATATATATATATATATATAAAAAAAAGGTGAACTGCACAACGCAAGAAAACATTGGCACCACCCTCTTCACAGTGAACACCAGTGGATGCGGTATAACTTGACTGCTAGTGTAAATGAGCTCTAAGGCTGCTGCGATGCCAAAATCATACCACTTGTTTGCGACTTCCTGGCAACTTGCTTGTTACTTTTGTGATTTAACTTTGTAGCCTATGGAACTCAAGGCGCAGAAAAGTAGTGCAGGAACCTTTTTTTTTTGTTGCTGCAACTTGATTTGCATGGCTTAAAGTGGAATTCCACTCACGCTGTAAAAAAAACAATCACTTACCTGTCCCACAATCCCACATTGCCCCCGCCGCAGCCCATTTCACCGGCCGTCCTGTATTCTAGGTGCCGGCATCTTCATTGTGGGCACCCGGCTGTGACAGCTTGCGGCTTCACAGCCAGGTGCCCACTGCGCATGCGCGAGTAGCGCTGCGCTTCCTGAATGGCTCTGTCGTCTTCTGGGACCTGTCACGTGTTCCACAAGACTTCGGGGAGGGAGGGTAGGAGGACAACTTCCGATTCCCTGTCAAATTTGGGTATCCATTCTCCTCCCCCCGCTCCCCAAAGGTGCCAATCCTTAATGGGGAGCGGGGGACCAATCTTCCCCTTTTGGGTGGAACTCTGCTTTAAGACAACACCCTCTGAAATTAATGTGTTTTGACTTGTCATTCGACTTTATGTGTTGCAAGTCACATGATAAGTTGTAGTGTGAACTGGGACTAATAAAACAATATCACCATGCTATGATACAAGTTGCCTAATTTATTGTTTTTGTTTGTAAAGACTGGGGGGGGGGGGGGGGATAACAAGGAGTTTTTGCACCACTCTTCTAAGCTGAGGAAATCGAGCAGATCCTGCTCCTAATTACCAAAGGGGGAGCAAACCCCTTTGTTAATTAGGACTCATCTTCTCCCTGTTCTATGCTGTGTCTGCGACAGACATAGTACAGGACAGTACGACTAAAGCTTCTGGAAGTTTAGTCAAAAGAGAATTATGACTTTCCTTTTTTTCTCAAATTAAAGTTACCTAGGTGGATGTAGCACTGGTCCCCCGCCGCTTTAAAGTGTGACATGATCACTGATTTCTGAGTTCTCAAGTTCTCAAAGCAGCTTTGAGCAGACAGCGGTGACTGCTCTGCTTCCTCCCACCAGCCAACAGCAGGCTTCAGTGATCTGAAAATGGGTCACAGGAAAACAGAAAGAACTGCACTTCTTTGATCCACAGGAGAAGTACGGCCAATAGATCTTTGGCTGTACTTCTTTAGTTCCCTGTTTTTTTTCTATTGTCCCACAGCACTTAACCAGATTCAAATTTCGATTCCCCAACTGTCATTCTCTAAGATGTGAATTCAATTGGCCACTGTGGGAAAACACAGACTTTTTTTTAAACCACCATGATAAAGGAAAATAAGCTGTGTTAGCAGTTTTATAAGCACTTCATTATGAAAGAATTCCTAATAATATAATAAATTGCTATTCTCACATGAAAGTAGGTTGGTTCAAAAGTTGAAGCATATTTTTGTAGACTATTAAGAATGATAGCCATGAAAAGCAAAGCAGACTGACGGTGTTTTCAAAACAGGTAGTTGCTTCAGGCAGGTGATTGACGGACAGAATTTACAACACAGGGACAATTGGAGACAAGCCAGCCAACTACTTTGTTCTCTGGAGAATGTGGTTTTAAGATTTTTAGCTTGATATTATATCCACGAAGAAGAAAGTAGGTGGTTCACTTAAAATGTTTCTAGAAAATACTTAAAGTGTTACTAAACCCACAACAGTAAAATCAGTCTGTATATGCAGCAAAGCGTGCTTGTTAAACTCACTGTGGAACCTAAAGTGTTAATCCATATTGTGTAAAAAGACACAATGTTTAATCCCGTCTTCTCTGATCCTCCCCTTCTTCCAGTGTCCCCCTCTTATCTCCTGATAAGACATATTCTGTGAAGTCACTCTGCACATGCTCAGTTTAATGTGTATGGCTAGAGAGTTTTTTTTTCTTGGTAGAGTGCATGTGATCAGCACAGGGCCAACCAGCACTGTCCAAACAGAGGGTCCAGGGATATGCAGCCCTTATAGGACAATCAGAGGAGAATGAAAACTCCTCCTACAAGCTTTAGCCAATGCTCAGCCAGACACTGATAGAAGTCACAAGACTACTGATGAGAAAAGGTATTTAGCAGTTTATATTTACTAAAATAATTGCATTTCCATGTTCTGTGTACTGTGGGAGACCAGATATAGTGAATGAATTGTCCTGGGCTTAATAACACTTTAATGTATATCTAAAGCCAAAACCTTCTTTTAAAAGAGAATTATTAAAACTTCTGCCAGTCATCTGTGTCCAATTGGGGAGATTTTCCTTCACTTTTTATCCTGTAGACACAAGGAAGTAAGTGGAAAGCTCTTCAAAGTGAGTGAGAATTTCCCCTTAGATACTTTTCACTGGAACAGGTGTTCCCATTGGAAGATTTCCCATCTATGTTCTGGTGACAACTCCAAATGTTTGATCTTCTGTCACTTTCAGTCCCAGTGCCAATGGTGGCAGTGGCGTTATCAAGGGTCTAACCAACATCTTTTGTTTATTTGCAGCCTGTATGTGTCTCACCAAAACCTCCAGGCTATGTGTGTAAGAAGTTACAGCAAATGAAGCATCTTTTCAGAAGTCCATGCTTCTAACAGCTTGCTCACAATTGTCTGGTGTTCTCAGTTAATGTGTTTTCAAAGCTGGCCATACATGGAACGAATTTTGGCTGGTTCCTGCATGCTGCCACCCAACAGCCTTCATTTGAAAAATTAAAGAAAAAAAAAAAAAACAGGAGGAAAATAGTCAGCTTCAGAGGACAATAACAGCAGCAGAAGATTCTTCTATACACGGGGTTTAGCATGGATGGAGGAATCTATTAGATTTTTTTCTTTCAGCTTGCGGGTTGAAGGAAAAATAAGATCTATGTGAATATATAGCCATCTAAAAGTGGAACTTCACTCTCTGAATCAACATTGACTATTTTTAATCCTTACGCTGCTAGCATTAGTAAATAGATGGGAAAGTGTATTATATTTACTCGTTCTAAACTTTTTTTTTTCACATTTCTTCAGTTATTTTCTGGTTTCCAGGCCTAGGCAAATTATGTCATACATCTCAGGAGTCTTCAGGAGGGAGGAGGGGTTTTCTCAGCTAAGCACACCCTCCTACCTGAACGCCTGAGCTAAGGGCAGATGGATTCCAGGAAGTAAATGCTGCATGAACTATCTGCCCTTCAGGTGTTATTAAACCCTGGTCCCCGCATTCACTATATCTGGTCTCCCACAGTACACAGAACATGGAGATGCAATTATTTTAGTAAATATAAACTGCTAAATATCTTTTCTCATCAGCAGTTAGAGCAGTCTTGTGACTTCAGTTGAGCACTGGTTAAAGCTTGTAGGAGGAGTTTTCTTTCTGTTCTAGGAGGATGTAACACCCCTGACCGCTGTCTGGACAGTGCTGATGGGCACTGTGCTGATCACATGCACTCTCCCAAGAAAAAAAAAACTCTCTAGAAATACACAAACTGAGCATGTGCAGAAGGGCTACAGGTTCAGTCTGTCTTATCAGGTGGACATTTGAACAAGAGGAGGGGCAGAGAAGACAGGATCAAACAGCCTTTTTACACAATGCAGAGGATTAAGGTTCCAGAGTGAGTAATAAAACATGCTTTACTACAAATACAGACTGATTTTACTGTTGTGGGTTTAGTAACACTTGAAATAAGATGGCCATGGCCATGAATGCTAGGGAGGTGTTTTTCTAAGTGATTTCTCAACAACAACAAAAAGCATGGAGACATGGATGGATGGAGGAGTTTGCCTAAGTGATTTCTCAACAACAACAAAAAGCATGGAGACATGGATGGATGGAGGCGTTTGCTTTGAATATTACAAATTAATTAAATAGCATTTTTTGGTCTGTTGTGCTCAGATGCAGTATAGTTCCACTTTAAGGGTGCTCTCTATGGCCGATTGTTTTGTATTTTTTTTCCCCTGTTGACATACTTCTGGACACTAACCAAAAGCATGTGCTATATTGAAATTGTCATTTTAAGATGGCTGGCAATGATGGTAAATGATTCAAGCAGGTGCATGTATCCTTTATGTTCCAAATACAGTACACATCAGCAGCAAGTCTATATATTTATAGTTCAAGTGCTACATATGTGGCTCTAAATTGACTGGATCTAGATGGTGGCTCTTGCCAGTTCTGGAGTTCCATAGATTAAGAAAAACATTTGGGGTTCCAGAGAAATACTAAAATGAGATTCTTGAGGGGTCTGAGAGCAGACACACATCAACAATTGTGATCCCAACTTGAAATGGGTTGAGCATCAGTACAGTATTGAATGCATTAATAGTATAAGACTTTACATTTTGTGCTTTGAACCAATACCAAGTAGATTTTACACAGGTAGGCCAAACATTTAGTTTACAAATCATTAATTGTGATGACATAACTATTTTTTTCTTTTTTGCGATCTGGCCAGTAACACACTTCCTGTCTTAGGTTGTCTCCACTCTGAATAAAGAAACAATGCAGACACCTTTTGACCGCATTGTCTGTCTGGGGCAAGGGTGGGCACCCTGCAGCTCTCCAGCTGTTGTAAAACTACAAGTTCCATCATGCCTCTGCAAACTATAGTTGTAACTGTCAGTTTTTCAATGTCTCATGGGACCTGTAGAGTCATGCTTGTAACGTCCGGTCTTTGCAATGCCTCATGGGAAATGTAGTTTCACAACAGCTGGAGAGCCGCAGGTTGCCCACCCCTGGTCTGGGGTGAAGGTAGTGTTAGACTAAATTTAGAAGGACTTGACTAACAAATTAAAGCGAACACTTTTTAGGCTAGCTTCGCACTAAAGTGCACTGTTCGTTCTGGTTGCAGGTGCGGGAATTGTATCAGCACTCGCAATCACCTGCAGCCGAATCGCGCTGCTCATTCTGAATGGCACCCTCATGTATCTGAGCCCACAGTGCCATCAGGAGCGGGTGGTTGTGGGTGTGGGAACTGATTTGATTTTTTTGTGGTTTCCCAATGGATGTGTTTTTGAAAAGGTGCATGCGCGTTTTTATTGCATGAAATGTGAGCTACATGGTGAACCAGGCCTTAACAGTTAGGGCTCATGTACACTGCATCTGCTAAACCGATGTTCTGGAGCTTTTCTGTGTTTTTTTCAGCATCCCCTGAACTCTCCCTAATGTTTTCCTATGTGTCCATGTACACTATGTCGTTTACAGGTAGTTGAGTTTACAGTCGTTTTTTTGAACACATCAAACTTGCGTTCAGGAGTAGATTTTACCAGCTTTTCAAACACTTGTAAATGTAGTTAACCTCGTTTAGAAGCGCTTTTTAACTGTTCCATGTCCAGATGCTGTCCAAAGCCTTTTTTTATTATCAGAAATGCATGCAAAGCGTTTTCCATGTATTCAAATGGACCTAGCACACCAGCGCAGTCAGTTCCAGGTTTTGTGTGAAGGAAAAAATGGTAGAACGTGCCGCATTATGCTCATGATGGGATCCATAGTGAATACAACCAGAAAAAACAGGTTATCTCAACACATACTGATCTCTCTGCTTCTGCCCTCTCTATTCCTCTCAAAATGTCTGAAATAGTTCATCTTTGCTATTTTTCAGTGCATTCTGCGCATTTGAGAAGATCTTTTAAAAATGCTTCTAAACGCAAACGCACATAAACGTGCGTAAACGCGGTATGCAAACGCGGCTAAACTGACGCTTTTTAACCTACGTTTTCCAGCAGTCAGTTTCCATCATTCAGAAGAGTTTTCCAAATGCCCCGTGTACATGAGCCCGTACAGTAACAGTTTTTTCCTTTAGGGGTAAACGTTTTTAATAAATTAACAAAAGCTGATCATTGTTAAAGCAGAACTAACCCCTCCTATCCTTTACAGCAAGGGTCTCCAAACTTTCTAAACAGCTTATTGCCCTTCAGACTTTAGGGGGACCAGACTATAGCCAACAGGAGTGGAAATTTTCCTGGTATATAAAACGTTTTTATTTTTTGGTTTATTACTGCTTTAAGTACTATCTCCCTTTGTCTCATATAACAGTTATCATAGTTATATCTTCAGTGGCACGTGCCTGGGTTGTACAATTAAACAACAGCTACTGTGTACTGACAACAGTCCACACCCCCAACAGATGGCTCTATACAATATATCTTGATGTAGTAGAAATATAGGGCCTTCAGATCTTCCCCAATGGTGGCCAAACCAGGCTGTACGTCAGGCTCGTACTGCCGCTTAAACTACTGTAAACCAGTTTTTTAGTTCTACCCCAAATAACCATTACTATTCTATGGAATGAATCATGGCCAACTATTTCTGAAATAATACAGACTCATCTAATTGATCATATTATTAGGAATTTATAATGGAAGGTAAATAAGCCGTTTTGTCTGCTCATCAGAAAATCTAAACAATGGCCCTGGGTTAAGAATACAAACTCTATTTTCATATATAACGCATGGCTCACAGTGTTTACCTAGACGCATTTAATAGGATGCCAATTAAATAGGTTAGCTAAGCAATGTTACTTCCGAAATTAAGGCGAGTGCCAAGACTGCTATATATATATACAAGAATTGGTACCACTGGCTGATTGTGTTAAACCTGGAAGGCAGAGCTGTCACACCACCACCTGAATACATATTTCCTCACCTCTTTTATTCTTCTGAACCTGCCACTGTTTGCCTTTTGCCAGTCTCTGCCCTTATCAAATAAGGTTTGTGACACCCCTACCATGGTGGCATTGTGTCAAGTGGGAGGTGGTGTTTGGAAACAAACATCTCATGCTCACTCCCTGATCAAGTATGGGAAATAAGCAGAAATAACACATCAGAGTGTTGACCCATAACATAACACATCACCAAACACATATTTACTACTGCGCAGATTTAGGTTACAGTGTAGTCATACCAAATTAAAGAGAATTAGTAGATGATAACAACAAAGCAGTTTTCCTGGGGCAGCTCATTCACATTTTTGTGTATTTTGCACTGTGAGTCATGGCAGAGTGAACTTCTGAGTTAACCCTTTGCTGCTATAAATTGCAAGCCTGACAACGTGAAAGTGGATGAGAGCAAAGGAATACATGAAGTCTAATCAGTGCCAGTTGTATACATTTCAGTGTAATGGTGGCCATACACACTTTGATAAGTGGTCAATTTATTTTCCAATCGTTCCCTCTCAATAGGAATAATAGACCTGTCCTATAGTCGAGCAGATTTCGATCTCTAGTTGGCAGATATGCTTGGGAGTTATCAATCACATCTGTTTTCACTATGCAATCTCATAATTGAATCAATCAAAATATGATCACATTCTTGATCAAAGAATTTCAGTGTTGCCAATTAATGCAACATGATTGACACAATAGAGCCTAAGGCTAGCCATAGATCAGCTTTCTTAACCCTTTTACCCCAAAAGAACACTTGTAGTAATTTTCATGTCTCAAGGAACCCCTGTTAAGGTTAGTCCATTGGTGGCCATTGCGAGAATCACCCTTACATCGTTGGTGGTCAGTGTGGAGAATACTCCCCTACAGCAGTGGCCAGAATGCCACCCTTACAATTATGCCTGCCAAGCGGTGATGGACCTGGAATTATGCAAGCACCATCACATCGAAGGACAGTTAGCCACAGCTCAAGGAACCTCTGGTCACCTCTGAAGAAACACTTGTAGTAATTTTCAGGTGTCAAAAAACCCCAGTTAAGGTTGGTTCATTGGTGACGATTGCGACAATCACCCTTACAGTGGGGAGAATACTCCCCTACAGCGATGGCCAGAACACCACCCTTACAATTATGCCTGCCAATCAGTGATGGACCTGGAATTATGCAGGCACCATCACATAGAAGGACAGTTAGCCACAGCTCAAGGAACCTCTGGTCACCTCTGAAGGAACACTTAGTAATTTTCAGGTCTCAAAAAACCCCAGTTAAAGTTAGTTCATTGGTGACCTTTGCGAGAATCACCCTTACATCGGGGGTGGCCAGTGGGGAGAATACTCCCCCATGGCGGTGGCCAGAACACCACCCTTACAATTATGCCTGCCAAGTGGTGATGGACCTGGAATTACTAAGGCACCATCACATAGAAGGTCAGTTAGCCACAGTTCAAGGAACCTCTGATCGCCTCTGAAGGAACCCTGGGGTTCCATGGAAGCCAGGTTGAGAACAGCTTTTTTTATCAAAAAAAATGATTCCCCCATCCACACAAGCGAGGTAGTTGGATAAATCCTCTCTACTGTGCTATTGTATTCTGACAGCAGGGCTCCTCTCCTGTCAGAATACATTGACTAACTCTGTAGCTGCTGATAAAATGAAAATTTCCCAACATTCCCTTTCCACAGAAGTCAATCATTAGATCAACTTCGGTCGACTGAGAACAGCCACAGATGGATCGCAATTCTGCCATTCTCTGCTGAACCAAACAAATTTCTATTCATCTATGGCCTGCTTAAACTGATTGGAAGGAAAGTTATACCCATTCAATTGTTTGCAGATTGGATCATCTTGATCAAATCGCAGCCGCACATCTATCAGAAAATAAAATCAAAGTGTGTATGGCCATCATAATTGGTGAAAGCAGTATTCACAGAACATAACCAAAATGACACAAGTCTATGAACTTTCACCTGTAAATATAAGCACATGATTTTTGTGTAGTATGCTTGGCTGAATAGACGAGTGAATTGCTCGAGTGTGGCCTTGAGCAATCAACTTCCTTAATTACATTTCAAGTGATCGTTATAAGTTGAAGGGGGTGTGTCACCTGTTTCTGCAAGCCTCTCTTTATATAAAATTGTGATGTTTTTAATGTATCAGTGAATGTCGGTTTGCAGTTTATGTTGAATATTATGTTGAATATTCTTTTGATATAGTCAAATGAACACTGTTAAGATCAATTGGACTGTTAAATGAATACAAACATGTTTTGCCAATGCAGGGCAAAGCAACAGGTTCAATTGATTGCCCTCTTCCTCAGCAACACTAAGGGCTCTTTCACATGAACATTCTGATCGGGTCTGCCTGCCCGTTTTTAGAGCAGACCCGATTGGAACCTCCATTCTCCTCTAAGGAGCGACGGGTGTAAATGGACATATGTCCGTTTACACCCATGGATATCCAATCTGCCAAAAAGGACGGATGGGGATCCAATTCCCCTTCCGTCCATCGGATTGGATGAAAATTGACAGGGGGTCCGTTTTTCATTCTGATTGCACATAGAGGAGAACGAGCAGCTCTGTGTCTGCTCTGCAGCAACCGAGGGGACACGGATCTGTCATCTGCATGCTCAGTGGGGATCAGTGGAGAGATTCCCCACTGAGCAAGCGGATTCGCTAAACGGGTCCGTCCCATGTGAAAGAGCCCATACTCATCTCTCCTTCCCCTGCTGCTCCAATAAGCTGCTGGGAAATACCTAGCACTTTCAAGTATGGAAGAGTAGGGATCGGACGAGATTCGAACCATGTGTGGGCAGGCTGAATGTACCCAAGTGGGTCGATCCATCAACCATCCTGTCAGATTTTCCATGCAATTATTGCTAGCAGTAATCACTATGCAGGGACAGCTCCCCCTGCCAAGAGAACACAATGGCTCCATAGGAGGGATTCCCGTATCAACACTGACTATTGATCTACAGCCAGCTTTACTCTCATGTGACAGTGCTGGTGTTTGGGGATTGGCTCAGCTCTGTCACATGGGGAACAGTGGACAATTCTCAGCCCTTGATTTATTTGATTTTAGAGCGTTTACAGCTTTCCTTATTCCCAGCAGCTAACAGAGCAAAAGCGAGGTAAGATGAACTGATAGGAAGGGGGGATTATAGCTTTATAGTTCTCAGAGCAAAACTACAGCATGCAAACTATTTTGTAACATGCACCATTCAGTATGTGGTGGTTGTAAACAGGATATTTTCTTTTGATTTATACCTGCATGCTTACCTATGTATGAAATGAATTAAATGTATTACAATAAATAGTCTTGCCATACTCAGAGTGAATATGGCTGGTTCCTGATGAACCACATGAAAGTCGTGCTGTAAATGGCACTGTTGGCAACCTCCTACCCGACATTATTCGATTTGATTATCGAAGGAGACGGGTGGAAAATTGTCAGCTGAAATGTGTTTGCATCCAATCAGATGCAGCCACTGTTCAGATATTCTGACAACCAGGAGTGCTGGCTGTCAAACTAAAATAGCAGGGGAAATTCTTCCACCCACACTGTTTAGCATAGATGAGGGAATTTATCGGACTGAAAGAGAGAAATCTTACAGTGTATGGTCACGCAAGGTCTAGGTGTCCTTTCCACAAATCTGACCCTGTTGCAGTGTGTCCAGGTCCTTGGCTGGCACACAAGCAGGCTTACTAAGAAAACAAGTGCAAAACCTAATGATGACATGGAAAGATCGGTAACCCATAGCAACCACTCAATCAAATTTCATCAGTGCACCTGTCAGAACACCAAAGTATGCTTTCTGATACATTATTATGGGTTACATAACCTTGTTCAATATTTTTTTCCCTAATAAAATGACCACTTACTTGTCACTATGACCAGGGGACGAAGGAGGAGAGATGGATGCATCACTTGTATTTTTCCGTCTATTTCTCCAACTTCCAAATGGTTTCTTCTTGACATCTGATGGAGTCTGCATTGGTGACACTTGCTCCTTGGGAATGCCTCCATCACCAGGTCCAACTGTTTCCACCCCAGGTGGGCTTTTATTTTCAGATGGTATCCCATTGCCCCCCTTCTCCGTCTCATTGGAACGGCTCTTGAAGAACCTTCCTAGCTTTCGAAAACTGTTGCTCTTCTTCTCCATAGAAACTTGTTCAGTTCTCTAATCCACAGGCAACGTACTCCCAACAGGTAGCAGAATCAAAAAAAAACCGGCCGACTGGGAATTATTCCAAATGAATAAAGGAGGCTGTAAAAAGCAGGAAAGAAATTTCCGGCTGGTTAACCAGCAGCAATCCTGTAGGACACACAATCAGAACAGTGGCAGCTAAGACCTTTACCTGTTACACATGGTCCCAAGTCAGAAGAAGCCAACAACGTGTGTAGATGCTGCAGTCAGTGTCAGGACGGTGCCGGATGCCTGGGCTGCTGTCCCTTTAATGAAAGTTTCCAGTGTTAGTGAAATAAAGCGTAACCCCCCTCTTCTAGGGATCCATTCCTGGGAGCTGGTTCTGATATAGAAGGACAGGAGCTAAATCAGGGGAGTGCTAGGCAGAAGGCTGCAGCCGCTGTGCTACGTTATGTTTCTATACATAGGTGTTTATCCTGGAGGAGGCAGACAAAGCATGTGTGATCAGCTGCTGGGAACAGAGGAGGAGTCACCCAACAGGCTCAGGTTACCAGGTTCCCTGCCCTGAGATCAAGCCATTCTCCACAATGGGAGGATCTCCTGATCACCCTGCCTGGACCACTGATTGTCACTGACACCATGCAGGAATTTAGGAATGACTTGTATTTATTTGGGAAGTGTGTGCCTGTGCTTACAGAGCCCCTGAGTGGTAGATGCAGGCACTGAAAGACAGGAGGGACATAACACCACTGACCACTGTGCGGGTCTATGTATTCTTCTTCAGATGTTGGACATTGCCTATCACAGCTCTGTTTACCACAAGGACACTTGTACCTAGATCAGCAGGATTTAAGGGGCGGCTTCAAGTCTCAATGTTTACAAAGTGTCATTATGTTTTGTTTGTTTTCTGAACACATTTGTGATTTAGATCTAGTTTACACTTCTGGTTGGAGTGAGTGGGGCAATAATAATAGGAGGTTGAGCCACATTTTTACTCCCCCCCTTCTTAAAGTAGAACTATAAGAAACACCTTTTTTTTCATTTTTGAATACAGTAAGGTTGGGTTATAATCCCTGTCAGTTGTTTTTTTTCCATTGCTGTCCTATTGAGGACAGCACAGCGGCTTAGCCTGGGTTCACATATGTGCGTTGCCGCACATATGTGATCCCAGGCTAAGCCGCTGTGCTCAATAGGACAGCAATGGAAAAAAAACAACTGACAGGGATTATAACCCTCCCTTACTGTATTCAAAAATGAAAAAAAGGTGTTGCTTATAGTTCTACTTTAAGAAGGGGGGGAGTAAAAATGTGGCTCAACCTCCTATTATTATTGCCGCACTCACTCCAACCACAAGTGTAAACTAGATCTAAATCACAAATGTGTTCAGAAAACAAACAAACATAATTACACTTTGTAATGGAAAAAAAAAAAAACAACTGACAGGGAGCGTAACCCTCCCTTACTGTATACTACATGTGATTCGCACAGGAACTGCACTGCATTCCTGTGCAAATCACATGCGATTTGATTGCCGTGCGATTGGCGCCATACATTTTGTATGGCTCTATTTGTACCGCACCCGCACCAAAAACATGCAGGACGCTTTTATGGGTCCGCACTAGAATCTAATTGCATAGGTATTCACACCTATGTGATCGGATTCTGCACATCACACCGCGTTTTGCGGTCCGCATTCGGGGTGTTTTTAACTTAACATACACACCCGCAGCAGTTCGCATGAACGGGGTGAGATTCTGATGCGGTGCAGAGTTCGCATTGAAAACGCTGTTGTGGCAGCACCCAAATATTGCAGAGTTCCCCTTTAGTCCTTAACATTTTTAGTTTGCAAAAGTAATGAACTAACTCTTAGCTCACTCCCTCCCCCACACATGCTGTGGAAATATCGGCAGTTAGTGAAATTAAACTGTTTAACCGCAAAATGCTAAATGTTATGTGTTGTGCTGTTTAGAACATATCTTAATAAGGACAAAGAGGATATATATGCATTGTGACATAATCGTTGGTATATACACATGTAAAATGCTTTGAAAAGGCACTTAGCTTTGCAGGCATGAGCCTGGCTAGGTCCCAGCTGGTTAATAAAGCTTGTTTTCCTCAGGTTCGTGTCCGGAGTTTACCTGGTTTAACCAAAGTTGTCACTACACTGCGAATTTCGCACCGCATCAGTGTGAACCAGGGCTAAATGGTTAGCACTTCCGCCTGGCAGTACCAGATTTCATTGGTTCAAATCCCAGCCACAGCAGCAACTGCCTGGAGTTTGCATGTTCTCCCTGTGTCCTCCCACACTCCAAAGACATTCTGGTAGGTTAATTGGCTCCTGTCTAAATTGGCCCTAGTACAGGGGTGGACTGACCATTTGGAAACTTGGGCACTGCTCGAGGGCCCGGGGTCAGTAGGGGGCCCCATGAGATGCCCCTGGTACCTTTTTCATAGGCTTTTTTGAGTTTGGGCAAGGACACAGGGGCCTCATGATCCCCTATTTCCCGGGGGCCCCATGAGTTGTCAGTCCGCCCCCTGCCCTAGTATGTGTATGTATGAATGTAAGTTAGGGACCTTAGACTGTACTCTCCTTGAGGGTTAGGGACTGATGTGAATGTGCAATATATATGTGAAGTGCTGCATAAATTGACTGCGATATATAAGTACCTTTAATAAAATGAAATACATTTCAATTCCTGTCTCATAGCCAAAACAGGAAGTGAGAAAATCCTCCAAAGTGAGGCTGCATTCACACTTGAGCATTTTGTAGCTTGAAGCTCCAAAAAGCTCAAACTTAAATAATCAATAGTTCTCTCTGGTACCTCTTCGTTCGAACAGGTGTGAACAGGCGCCATAGAGAACAGTTGATTTTTTTTTAAGTTTGAGCTTTTTTTGGAGCTTCGAGATACAAAACACTCAAGTGTGAATGCAGTCTACGGAAATCCCTACGTGTCACTGGAACTAGTGTTCTCACTGGAAGATTTCCCCTCTATTCCCGTCCTGGGGTCAATCCAAGTTTTTGGATTTACTTATAATATTTTGACATCTGATGATAAAGGTAAATAGGACAAATGGGGGGATATTTACTAAATTTGGAGCTTGCAAAATCTGGCGCAGCTCTGCAAAGAAACCAATTAGCTTCCAGGTTTTACTGCCAAAGCTTAAGCAGGCCATACATAGGTCGAAGCACGAACAATTTTTCGATTGAAAACATCGTTCGTTCTGTAATCCGATGGTGCCACCAATGATTTTGAAAATTGGTCATTTTTCACGAATTTTCCAGCATGCCCGATAAACAAAATGGGGAGGAACTACAAAAACCGGCCGGTGCCATTGCCCCACTAACAGAGCAAAAATCGGCCGATTATTCTTAGGTCCCATGTATGGCTGGCCTTAATTGAACAAGCTGAAGTTAGAAGCTACCATGCACAGCTGTACCAGATTCTAAGTGCACCAGTTTTAGTAAATCTCCCCCAAAGAGAGGGTGAATCTTCCTAAGTCTAGGTTCACACCTATGCAGGTAGCGTTTGATGCATTTCTGCATTACATTTTGCATTTTTGCCATGTTTTTATGCATTTTACTGTTTTTTTTCTCTTGTTGCTAGGCAGATTTTAAATGCAAAACGCATAAAAAACACATATAAAATGTGGCAAAAACGCAATACGCGCTTTTCTGCAGCATTCCCATTGAAGTCTATAGAACCAAAAATACAATATTTTGCATTAAAAAAAGTCCCTGACCCTTTCCAAAACATGCATCGGGTGAAAATGCAGAGATGTGAACCTGTCCCATAGGAAATCATGTTAAATGCCAGGGGTGGACTGACAACTCATGGGGCCCCCGGGCAATAGGGGATCATGGGGCCCCTGTGTCCTTGCCCAAACTCAAAAAAGCCTATAAAAAAGGTACCAGAGGCATCTCATGGGGCCCCGTACTGACCCCGGGCCCTCGGGCAGTGCCAGAGTTTTTAAATGGTCAGTTCGCCCCTGGACTGTACTGTGTTTCTGCAAAATGCTGCAGAAAATGCTTAGGTGTGAACCTAGGGTAAGGCTAGGTTCACATCTATGCAGTTTGCGTTTGACTCGTTTCTGCATTGTGTTTTTGCATTTTTGCACCTGCATGTTTGCAGTGTTTTTAATGCATTTTTTTTCTTGTTGCTAGGCAGATTTTAAAACGCAAAATGCAGTAAAAACGCACTACATACTTTTCTGCAGCGTTTCCATTGAAGTCCATAGAACCAAAAATGCAACTTTTTGCATTCAAAAAAGTCCCTGACCCTTTCCAAAAAACGCACCGAGTGAAAACATGGAGATGTGAACATGTCCCATAGAAAATCATGTTAAATGGACTGTACTGCGGAAAACGCTTAGGTGTGAACCAGGGGTAAGGCCTCTTTCAGACAGGTAGTTGGTGGGCAGCAAAAATGGGAGGGTGAACCGTGGATTAATCACCCCCCGGCTGCCCTCCCAAACTGTAAATAACAGCTATAAATAACACATACTGCAGCCAGGATGCCTTGCTTAGCAGCCGTGGCATTTTTAACTTGAGATGCAGAGCTTTACAAGTGGCATTGCTTGTCAAACTTGCCCATTGAGTTCAATGAGGCTGCACCTTAATCATGTACAATGCATGCAATTGTGGTGTGGCATTAAATTAGGTGGTAAGGAGGCGATATAATGTCTCCTCGTCACCTGTCAAATGCCCAAACGCAGATCATTTTTCAGAGGGCACCACACTCACAGTGAGTGTGAAAGAGCTCTAACGGGGGGCACAGACAGCAATAAAAACCTAATCGGAGTTAAAAACCTGTTCCACTCTATACAAAACTAAACAAAAAAGTTTTGTTTTATACTTTAAGTGGCAAAGCAGCCAGATGGGGGAGTACACATGCTGCAGCAAAAACGGTACCACCACTGAACGAGACATTTCCAAGCCACAATGCAACCATTCAAACAGAGAAAACTATTCGGCTGTCAAAAAACAGACATTCAGAAAGCAGCAGTATTGCCACCTAAATGCCTGTCAGTCATGCCTGCATTGTTCTCTGAAAAGCAATCTACAGTGGATCGCTCTTCACAGATCGAGGCATTTGTAAACGAGCCCTACATGTGAACCTTGCAAAGTAGGGAGACAAAAACTGTCACATCCACTAGTAAAACAGCACACAGTCAACACATTACATATAGTTTGGATATAGTTAACCCTTTGATTTCCCCAGATGTTTACCCCTTCCTGCCCAGTGTCATTAGTAGTGTCAGTGCTTTTTATTAGCACTGATCACTGTAAGATCACTGGTCATGTCAGAATGCGTGCCATACCATCAAAGTTGCTGATTGCCCCATTACTAGCAGAGGTGCAGTGGCGGACTGACAACTCATGGGGCCCCCGGGCAATAAGGGAACATGGGGCCCCTGTGTCCTTGCCCAAACTCAAAAAAGCCTATGAAAAAGGTACCAGGGGCATCTCATGGGGCCCCCTACTGACCCCGGGCTCTTGGGCAGTGCCTGAGTTTCCAAATGGTCAGTCTCCCCTGCAGGGGTCTGAATATTTTTTAAAAAACAACTTGTCCAGGGACTAAATTGGTGTCCCAATCTACTTGTCCCTCATGACAATCTACTTGTCCAGATAAAAAAACTTTTTATTTTAACCAAAACAGTATTTAAATCAGAGGTGCTTTATGGAATGTCTGGGGCTTTTAAAAACGAAAGGGGCTTTATGGCGACTTAAATGTTTAATATTTTTACAGTTGTGCTGTTTATCTCCTCCTCCCCTCCCTGCCTCCAGCACCGGAACCCAGGGACTAGCAGGGAGGGAAGAGACCTTGCAGTGTAATGAGCACCAATTGGCTGCTCGTCAAGAAAGGGGAGTGTCGGGCTTATCCTTTATCCCTTTCGCTGCCAGAGCCATTTTTGCGATTTTTGCACATGTTTAAAAAATCATTTAAGACATGAAGATTACACAAAACTCCAAAACATGACATATTTTCTGAAATCAGAGACCCTAGAGAATAAAATAGCAGTAGTTCCAATTGTTTTTGTCACACGATATTATCACAAAGGTACACAAGTAAAAAATACACTTAAGTTAATTTTAGAGTACAAAAAGCAATAAATTATCCTAATTTTTGTAAAATATAAAAGACGAGGTTACATCGAGTAAATAGATATCCAACATGTCAAACCTTAAATTTGCATGCGCTTGTGAAACGGTAACAAACTTTAGTACCCTATATTTTCTATAGGTGACGCGTTTAAAGCCTCTTATAGGTCATCAGTTTAGCGCTACGGAGGAGGTCTGGTGCTAGAATTATTACTCTCATTCTGGCGTGAGCAGCGATATGTAACATGTGCAACTCTTATTAATAGGTTGTCATCCATTCCTCGTCGTCTCTTCTCTACTTTTAACTCTACTTTGTCCACCTTCAACTCCACCCAGTACCTCACTTACTGCTTATGAGATTGAAAATCATTACAAAAACAAGATTGACGCAATTCGTAGGGGCGTCAGACATCCATCCCACTTAGCATACCTTATACTAAACCTCCCTCAACACTTTCCTCTTTTAACCTTGCTACTACCGAAGAGGTCACTAAGGTTTTCTCAGAAGCCCGTCTCACTACCTGCCCCCTGGATCCTGTCCCCTCACAACTACTACAGTCACCCTCTTCTTCCATCCTATGCTCCCTCACTCACATCTTCAATCTTTCCCTCTCTACAGGTGCCTTCGCCTCCCCTCTAAAGCATGCGCACATCACTCCCATACCTAAAAAGCCCTCCCTGGACCCCACCAACCCGAACAACTTAAGACCCATCTCCCTGCTCCCGTTTACCTTTAAACTCTTAGAACGCTTAGTCTACAATCGCCTGAGCTCCCACCTCACCGACAACAACCTTCTTGACCCTTTGATCTTCTCTACCTTCAACTCTCTACTCTCTCCACCCCCACCTCCACCCAACACCTCACTCATGGCCCTCAAGATTGCCAATCACTTCAAAAACAAGATTGACACAGTTTGCAGGGACATCGCCGCTGCTCAAACTTCCTCCCCACCTATCTCCTCTCACACAGCAACCCCCTCATCACCCCTCTCCCTCGACTTCACCACTGTTCAGACCCCACCTAACATCCCTCACACTGAAGCCCCCTCAACACTCCACTCTTTCAACCTTACTACCACTGAGGTCACCAACGTCTTCTCTGAAGCCCGCCTCACCACCTGCCCCCTCGACCCTGTCCCCTCACAACTCCTACGACCTTCCTCCTCCTCAGTCCTACGCTCCCTCACCCACATCTTTAATCTCTCCCTCTCTTCTGGCGCATTCCCCTCCCCTCTGAAGCACGCGCACATAACTCCCATACTTAAAAAGCCCCCCCCTGGACCCTACTGACCCGAACAACCTTAGACCCATCTCCCTGCTGCCATTCACATTCAAACTTCTTGAGCGCTTAGTCTATAATCGCCTAAGCTCCCACCTCAATGACAACAACCTCCTTGACCCCCTACAGTCTGGCTTCCGTCCCCTACACTCCACCGAAACTGCCTTACTCAAACTCTCCAACGACCTGCTAACCGCCAAAGCTAATGGCCGCTATTCAGTGCTCCTACTCCTCAACCTCTCCGTGGCTTTCGACACAGTCGACCACCCCCTCCTCCTCAAAAAACTACACTCCCTTGGCCTCAGAGACTCTGCTCTCTCCTGGCTCTCGTCCTACCTATCACAACGCTCCTTCAGTGTTACCTATAACGCTACCACCTCCCCCTCACTCCCCCTCTGTGTTGGGGTCCCTCGAGGCTCTGTCCTCGGGCCCCTTCTCTTCTTCATCTACACCTCCTCCCTTGGCCAACTGATACACTCTCACGGCTTCAACTACCACCTCTATGCTGACGACACGCAGATCTATCTCTCAACCCCTCACCTCACCCCCTCAGTCTCCGCCCGAATCACAAGCCTACTGAACGACATATCAGATTGGATGTCACTCCACTTCCTTAAACTGAACCTCTCCAAAACCGAGCTCCTAGTTTTCCCCCCAGCCCGCACCCCCCCCCCCCACTGACTTCTCTATCACGTCCAACAATGCCACCATCAGGCCCGCCCCGCAAGCCAGAGTACTTGGTGTCATTCTGGACTCCAACCTATCCTTCCAGCCCCAAGTCCAATCGCTAACAAACTCATGCAGACTCCACCTCCGCAACATGGCCAAAATACGCCCATTCCTAACCCCAGAAACCACTAAGCAGCTCATCCACTCCCTCATCATATCACGATTCGACTACTGCAACTCCCTCCTCACTGGCCTGCCTCACCACAGGCTATCCCCACTTCAGTCGATCCTGAATACGGCAGCCAGACTCATCCACCTTACCAACCGCTCCGTTTCCGCCACCCCCCTCTGCCAATCCCTCCACTGGCTTCCGATTGCCCAACGGATCAAATTCAAAATGCTAACACTGACGTACAAAGCTGTCCATAATACTGCCCCAAACTACATGACCGACCTAATATCCAAATACCACCCAAAACGCACTCTCTGCTCCTCACAAGACCTCCTTCTCTCTAGTTCCCTGGTCTCCTCCTCCCATGCCCGCCTCCAGGACTTCTCCAGGGCATCACCCATCCTCTGGAACTCCCTACCCAATCCATCAGACTATCACCTACTCTCCTCTCCTTTAGGCGCACCCTGAAAACCCACCTCTTCAGGGAAGACTACCCCACCCCCTGCTAATTGCTGATCTCCTCCACTCTTCCTACCACTCCATCCCCCACAGCTTTTCCTCCTGTACCACTATCCCCTCCCTCCTAGATTGTAAACTCCAAGGAGCAGGGCCCTCGAACCCCTCGTCATCGCATTGTATTATTATTGTACTCTGTCATGTATTCCTCTCCACTCCTCGCACAACCTCCTGCTCTCTAGTTCCCTTGTCTCCTCCTCCCATGCTTGTCTCCAGGACTTCTCCAGATCTTCCCCCATCCTCTGGAACTCTCTACCCCAATTTATCAGACTATCGCCTACTCTGCTCACTTTTAGGTGATCTCTGAAAACCTATCTCTTCAGGGAAGCCTATCCTGCCCTCCGCTTATAATGGAATCTTATATTCCTCCTACCAGTCCATCCCCCACAGTTATTACCTTTTGTACCACTAGCCCCTCCCTCTTAGATTGTAAGCTCCAAGGAGCAGGGCCCTCCTAACCCTCTTGTATTGAAATGTATTGTTGCTGTATTGTCTCCCTTTTTATTGTTATGCGCTGAGCAAACTGTTGGCACTATATAAATCCTGTATAATAATGTGTATCGCAATCGTCGTTTTCATGTGTGGGTGTCCCAGCGAGCACATCACACTGCATTACATTCTTTCTTGGCCTCGATGGCTGGAAATCTGTCAACGGGGACCTGGAAAGCAAGCAGCAGGGCTCATCTGTCAGGTGGAAGCAGCGCTAGATCCCAACTGTTTTCACACAGCCCACAGTTCCAGCCGCCGCCCCCTTGCCCGCTATGGGTCCCGGGCTTCGCTTGCCCATCTGTGAGCCCGGGATCAGTCAATAGGTGCCGCGGTATGTCGAGATGCGGGTATAGAGGAGGGAGGAGAATGGACACATCAGCTCCCGTCCCCTTTTTGTTTTGACCCGGAAATGAGGAGGGCCAATTTAGACAGGAACCAATTAACCTACCAGCATGTCTTTGGAGTGTGGGAGGAAACCGGAGTACCTGGAGGAAACCCACGCAGACACAGGGAGAACATGCAAACTTCAGGCAGGTGGTGCTATGGTTTGGATTTTAACCAATGATCCTAGTACTGCCAGGTGGAAGTGCTGACCATTTAGCCACTTTGCACTAGCATCTGTTGGACAAGCTCTTCAGAACACTAGCCAGTGTTCCCTTTCTCAGACCCATACTGACTATCAAGCAGCAGAAAGGTAGCAAAGCACACAGAGTCCCCTAGATCTTTCAGTGTCTGTACTGACAAGTCCAAGGACAGAATAGCAGCCTACTTCCAATCTTCCAAGTGACTCTATCCAGTGATACCAAACAGATCTTTGGCAGACAGAGCCCCTCAGTGAGCTTACTGTAGAACTGGGGTCTTTCTATCTAACTTGAGGCCCTTATGTTGACCCACCTGAGGCCATATGACTGCAAGTGCCAGGCGAGGTATCCCAAGTTCAGTCTGGCTTGATGGGGCAGCACAGTGGCTAAATGGTTAGCATTTCCACCTGGCAGTACTAGGGGCGTTGGTTTGTATCCCAACCATGGCACCACCTGCCTGATGTTGCATGTTCTCCCTGTGCCTGTGTGGATTTCCTCCAGTTTCCTCCCACACTCCAAAGACATGCAGGTAGGTTAATTACATCCCATCTAAATTGGCCCTAGTATGTGTATGTATGAATGTGAGTTAGGGACCTTAGATTGTACACTCCTTGAGGGTTAGGGACTGATGTGAATGTATAATATATATTTAAAGTGCTGTGTAAATTGAAAGCACTATATACTGTAAGTACCTGTAGTAATAATGCAATTCACTCCTGGGAAAGACCCAGAGCCCATGTGCTCCCAGAACATAAATACCACTCCCAGTATGCAATGGGGTCACCCTCCCCTGCAACTGGCCAGGGCTGTATCCATATTCATGCTGTTCATTTTCCTAGCCCCTACTCATGTTCTGGAAAGCTCTCATAGCCTCCTGAAGGCAGGCAGAACTCAGACAAACTCCAACAACACCAGAGCATCATGAGCAGACCTGACTAATCAATCACAGCACTCTGTTAAGCAGAATACCCTGAATTTACCTGACAGCCTCTCTAGTAAGCAGAAAAACACAGCTATGCCTAACCTATCAATACACATCCTAGCACCTAACTAGGAGGGTGCTACATAAGATAGACAATGGAGGTTGTATAAGTGTGCCTAAAATTGTATCTATATTTGCAAGAGAAATACCACATTTTACTAACATATATTCAGGGAACGAATCTGTGAAGTGTTTCAGCACATTTTCTTTTTTTTACTATTTTACTCTGAACACTGTCAGGGCTTGAGGCAATTGTCATGGCTTTCTAACAAAACTGACACTGGGAATTCTGGTTGTGCATATATATCATCTTGTTAGCATATGGGATTGCAGGACCACATCTTCCTACTGTTTTCTAGAGATATGCTGCCTTTCCACATTCCTTTTTTCTGTGGTCTCCCTTTCCACTGCTTTAAGCTGCTGTATGGAGACACAGTCTGCAAATATAGGCAATAATCAGATTCAGTATTGCCTATTTTCTGGGGTTGGAAAGGGTGGACTACATAGTCTAACCTGGTCTTCTAGGCCAGGACTGGTAATCTGGCAAGGTGGGTATTTCTCATAAAGGTCAGTGTAATTTGTAACCTTGTAAACAGGTTTGACTTGCTGCATGGTCAGCACTATTTATAAAACACAAAAGTGTCTGCAGGCTGCAGCGTATACTCATTTTACACTACCTGCTGTATACTTAAAATATTTGTAAACCTTCTCCTTGAAAAACAGCCCATTTAGCTTAACAGCTTCCCTGCCGCCGTATAGCAGATATACTGCTACACAGTGGCATGGGTGCACAAAATCACGTATATATATATATATATATATATATACGTGATTTTGCATTTCTGGGTAGGGGGTGCACACGAGCCGCGCGTGTACCCTACCCGCCCCGCCATTCGCGGCCGTGGATTTCAATCACTGGGTCCCGGCCAGCGATTACCCACCGGTGCCCGGTGATTACCGACAATCACCGACGGGGAGGAAGACTGTTTTGTTTACAGTCTTCCTCCCTGTCAGCTTGGGCACACTGCTTGGGATGGCTGTGCACAGCACAGCCATCCTGATCAGTGTGCTTACAGTGAAGCACACACCCCCGCCCCCTAGTAAAACACTCCTTACACACAGTTAACCATTTGATCGCCCCTCACATTAACCCCTTCCTGCCCAGTGTCATTAGTACAGTGTCAGTGTTGTTTTTTAGCACTGATCATCACTGTATTGGTGTCACTGGGGATGTCAGTGACACCAAGTTAGTTCCCCCTGAGTGTCAGAATGCCCCGCAATCCCGCTAAAAGTCACTGATAACCGCCATTATTAGTAGGAAAAAAAATCCCAGTATCTATACCGCTATTTGTAAACGCTATAACTTTCACAGAAACCAATTAATTTACACGTATTGGGATTTTTTTTTAGCAAAGACATGTAGCAGAATACATTTTGGCATACATTTATGACGAAATTTTCTTTTTTTTAATGAACATGTTTAACAGCAAAATGTCCAAAATATTGTTTTTTTTCTCAAAATTGTCGGTCTTTTTTTGCTTATAGCGCAAAAAATAAAAAAGCACAGGCGATCAAATACCACTGAAAGAAAGCTCAATTTCGTGGGAAAAATAGGCGTAAATTTTATCTGGGTGCGGCATTGCATGACTACGCAATTGTCAGTTAAAGTAACGCAGCACTGTAACACCACAAATGGCCTGGTCATAGACATGAAAAGTAAAACATTTGTGTTTACATATAAAAGAAAATTCTAAATCCATTTTGTTCTCAAACCCCAATTAAACCCCAAGAGCAGAGCATTAAAGGCAAAAGGTACAAAAGCAATAAATACAACAATACAACAAAACAGGAAGCAAAGAAGAACAACACACATACAACAAAAGAACATATTGGTTGCATGCACCAACCACTGACCATAACAAATTAGACACCTGCCCCAAGATATACTTCTGATGGAGTCAGAGAGACCTTCCGCTTTCTCTGCTTAATTCTTCACAACATTTTGGCATTAAATATGCCAGTTATCAACAGATACTTGAAATAAGTATACCCATACCGGGAATTACTCCGTAAACACTGGCTTCTAAAAAGCCATAGGTACTTTAATAAAAATAAGAAACACCACGCTTATATAACTGTAAAATACGATTATCTTAAATATAACCACACCTGGAGCCTGGTTCAGGTTATAATCCTGTATTATCTAGCCAGTTTTATAGTTAAATAAATTGAATTTATTGTGTGTCCTTTAACACTAGTTTATTTATTTCAGGTACTTACAGTATATAGTGCTGTCAATTTACACAGCAATTTACATATATATATATATATATAGTACATTCACATCAGTCCCTAAACCTCAAGGGGTGTACAATCTAAGGTCCCTAACTCACATTCATACATACACATACTAGGGTCAATTTAGACAGGATCCAATTAACCTACCAGCATGTCTTTGGAGTGTGGGAGGAAACCCACACAGGCACAGGGAGAACATGCAAACTCTAGGCAGGTGGTGCTGTGGTTGGGATTTGAACCAACAACCATAGGACTGCCAGGCGGAAGTGCTAACTATTTAGCCGCTGTGCTGTCCACGCTGATCTAATACCTTGGTCTAGCCCTAGAATCAGAAGATAATTGCTGTGTTGAATTCCCAGATTCTGACACAACACCATACATGCAGACAATTACATGCAGTTCTACACACAGTACCTAGAATGGCCAGAGAATTAGGCAGGAAAGCCGGCGTATCACAATATAATATTGAATTTGAGGAGATCTAGAAAGACATAGGGACTGTTGACTGTTGGCGGGACTGTCGAGTATCTTAGAATTCTTCAGTACTGCATCTGTATCCAACAGAACTGAAGAAATATTATGCTACCTACTTAGGACACTCAGCTAAACTGAGCTCTGGAGCAGGCATGTTGGTATAGCCGTTTGCCACTTAAGGGAGCTGGTCCTTTTATTATTTGTCCAAACCTTTTGTAGGCATCAGTATACCCACAGTTGAAGACTGGAGTCCTGTGTTCTCTTACATTTTCACCACATATAAATAAATGTAGGGATGGGTTTGAGGAGAATCTACAGTGGTTGAAAGATAACTGCTGGTTAGTTGCTTTAAATTAGAATATTTTCTATTTTGTTCTGCCCTACTTTTATGTCATTTTTCTGTGCTGTATTAAACTGCTTAAGGTAATATTGTCTAGTAGTCTGGTGACATCTAGTGCTGGTTGTGGGCAACTAAAACTTGTTTACTATTGTTTTACCATTTTTTCCATGTTCCCTTCAGGAGAGTTAGTTGACAGAAATGGGGCTCTTACACTTCAGAAGATTGGAAAAAACATAATCTGTATAGCAATTAGCTGAAAGTGGTTCTAAAGCCTCAATTTTTTTTCAGCTTAATTCATTCTATGCAATAAAGTAGTTGTAAAGGCTCAAGGTTTTTTGCCTTCATGCATTCTATGCATGAAGGTAAAAAAACCTTCTTTGTGCAGCAGTGCCCCCAGCCACCTCAATAGCCCCATCGAGATCCAGTGATGTGCATGACAGTCTCAGCTGTCCCGGGTATCTGCCTCCTCAATGGCTGAGACAGCAAGCAGGAGCCATCAGCTCCTGCTGCTGTCAATCACAGCCAGTTAGCCAATTAGGGGAGGGGGCGGGGCCAAGTCACAGCTCCATGTGTGAATGGTCACACGGAGCGGTGGGTGTCCCCATAGTAAGCTGCTTGCTGTGAGGGCACCCGACAGATAGGAGGAGCTAGGACAGCCTGCGGGGGACCTGAGAAGAGGAGGATCCAGGCTGCTCTGTGCAAAACCACTGCACACAGCAGGTAAGTATAGACATGTTTGTTGTTTTACAAAAAAATTAACCTTTAGAATCACTTTAAGGTAAAAAAACCTGTGTAACAGAATGTCCCGCTGCCCCTCCTTATACTTACTGTATTTTTCGCTCCATAAGATGCACCTGACCATAAGACGCACCTAGGTTTTAGAGGAGAAACACAAGAAAAAAAATATTCTGAACCAATGGACTGCAGACATAGTACCGGAAATGACCAGAGACTGCGGACACAGTACAGGAGGTGGCCAGAGACTGCGGACATAGTACAGGAGATGACCAGAGACTGCGGACACAGTACCGGAGATGACCAGAGACTGCGGACACAGTACAGGAGATGACCAGAGACTGCGGACACAGTACAGGGGATGACCAGAGACTGCAGACACAGTACAGGAGATGACCAGAGACTGCGGACACAGCACAGGGGATGACTAGAGACTGCGGACAGTACAGATGACCAGAGACTGCAGACAGTACAGGGGATGACCAGAGACTGCGGACACAGTACAGGAGATGACCAGAGACTGCGGACACAGTACAGGAGATGACCAGAGACTGCGGACAGTACAGGGGATGACCAGAGACTGCAGACAGTACAGGGGATGACCAGAGACTGCGGACACAGTACAGGGGATGACCAGAGACTGCGGACACAGTACAGGGGATGACCAGAGACTGCGGACAGTACAGATGACCAGAGACTGCAGACAGTACAGGGGACGACCAGAGCCTGCGGAACACGCACAAGGGACGACCAGAGACTGCGGACACAGCACAGGGGACGACCAGAGACTGCAGACAGTACAGGGGATGACCAGAGACTGCGGACACAGAACAGGGGACGACCAGAGACTGCGGACACAGTACAGGAGATGACCAGAGACTGCGGACACAGTACAGGAGATGACCAGAGACTGCGGACAGTACAGGGGATGACCAGAGACTGCAGACAGTACAGGGGATGACCAGAGACTGCGGACACAGTACAGGGGATGACCAGAGACTGCGGACACAGTACAGGGGATGACCAGAGACTGCGGACAGTACAGATGACCAGAGACTGCAGACAGTACAGGGGACGACCAGAGCCTGCGGAACACGCACAAGGGACGACCAGAGACTGCGGACACAGCACAGGGGACGACCAGAGACTGCAGACAGTACAGGGGATGACCAGAGACTGCGGACACAGAACAGGGGACGACCAGAGACTGCGGACACAGTACAGGAGATGACCAGAGACTGCGGACACAGTACAGGAGATGACCAGAGACTGCGGACAGTACAGGGGATGACCAGAGACTGCAGACAGTACAGGGGATGACCAGAGACTGCGGACACAGTACAGGGGATGACCAGAGACTGCGGACACAGTACAGGGGATGACCAGAGACTGCGGACAGTACAGATGACCAGAGACTGCAGACAGTACAGGGGACGACCAGAGCCTGCGGAACACGCACAAGGGACGACCAGAGACTGCGGACACAGCACAGGGGACGACCAGAGACTGCAGACAGTACAGGGGATGACCAGAGACTGCGGACACAGAACAGGGGACGACCAGAGACTGCGGACACAGTACAGGGGATGACCAGAGACTGCGGACACAGTACAGGGGATGACCAGAGACTGCGGACAGTACAGGGGATGACCAGAGACTGCAGACAGTACAGGGGATGACCAGAGACTGAGGACACAGAACAGGGGACGACCAGAGACTGCGGACACAGTACAGGGGATGACCAGAGACTGCGGACACAGTACAGGGGATGACCAGAGACTGCGGACAGTACAGATGACCAGAGACTGCAGACAGTACAGGGGACGACCAGAGCCTGCGGACACAGCACAGGGGACGACCAGAGACTGTGGACACAGCACAGGGGACGACCAGAGACTACGGACACAGCACAGGGGACGACCAGAGACTGCGGACACAGCATAGGGGACGACCAGAGAGTGCAGGACACAGCACAGGGGACGACCAGAGACTGCGGACACAGTACAGGGGATGACCAGAGACTGTGGACACAGTACAGGAGATGACCAGAGACTGCGGACACAGCACAGGGGATGACCAGAGACTGCGGACAGTACAGATGACCAGAGACTGCAGACAGTACAGGGGATGACCAGAGACTGCGGACACAGTACAGGAGATGACCAGAGACTGCGGACAGTACAGGGGATGACCAGAGACTGCAGACAGTACAGGGGATGACCAGAGACTGCGGACACAGTATAGGGGACAACCAGAGACTGCGGACACAGCACAGGGGACGACCAGAGACTGCGGACACAGCACAGGGGAGGACCAGAGACTGCGGACACAGCACAGGGGACGACCAGAGACTGCGGACACAGCACAGGGGACGACCAGAGACTGCGGACACAGCACAGGGGACGACCAGAGACTGCGGACACAGCACAGGGGACGACCAGAGACTGCGGACACAGCACAGGGGACGACCAGAGACTGCGGACACAGCACAGGGGACGACCAGAGACTGCGGACACAGCACAGGGGACGACCAGAGACTGCGGACACAGCACAGGGGACGACCAGAGACTGCGGACACAGCACAGGGGACGACCAGAGACTGCGGACACAGTACAGGGGACGACCAGAGACTGCAGACACAGTACAGGAGATGACCAGAGACTGCGGACAGTACAGATGACCAGAGACTGCAGACAGTACAGGGGATGACCAGAGACTGCGGACACAGTACAGGAGATGACCAGAGACTGCGGACAGTACAGGGGATGACCAGAGACTGCAGACAGTACAGGGGATGACCAGAGACTGCGGACACAGTACAGGGGATGACCAGAGACTACGGACAGTACAGGGGATGACCAGAGACTGCAGACAGTACAGGGGATGACCAGAGACTGCGGACACAGCACAGGGGACGACCAGAGACTGCAGACACAGTACAGGGGATGACCAGAGACTGCGGACAGTACAGATGACCAGAGACTGCAGACAGTTCAGGGGATGACCAGAGACTGCGGACACAGTACAGGAGATGACCAGAGACTGCGGACAGTACAGGGGATGACCAGAGACTGCAGACAGTACAGGGGATGACCAGAGACTGCGGACACAGTACAGGGGATGACCAGAGACTGCGGACAGTACAGGGGATGACCAGAGACTGCAGACAGTACAGGGGATAACCAGAGACTGCGGACACAGCACAGGGGACGACCAGAGACTGCGGACACAGTACAGGGGATGACCAGAGACTGCGGACACAGTACAGGGGATGACCAGAGACTGCAAACATAGTACAGGAGATGACCAGAGACTGCGGACACAGCACAGGGGATGACCAGAGACTGCGGACAGTACAGATGACCAGAGACTGCAGACAGTACAGGGGACGACCAGAGACTGCGGGCACAGCACAGGGGACAACCAGAGACTGCGGACACAGCACAGGGGACGACCAGAGACTGCGGACACAGCACAGGGGATGACCAGAGACTGCGGACACAGCACAGGGGACGACCAGAGACTGCGGACACAGCACAGGGGACGACCAGAGACTGCGGACACAGTACAGGGGATGACCAGAGACTGCAGACACAGTACAGGGGATGACCAGAGACTGCGGACAGTACAGGGGATGACCAGAGACTGCAGACAGTACAGGGGATGACCAGAGACTGTGGACACAGTACAGGGGATGACCAGAGACTGCAGACATTACAGGGGATGACCAGACACTGTGGACCTTTAGGGAGGGAGGGGGAGCGGGTACCTGACTTTGACACTTCCGCAGAGCTCTCCTTCCCATACTATGGGCGCCGGGTGCCAACTGCGCATGCGTGAGAAGCGCTGCGCTTTGTGAATGGCCCCGTCGTCTCCTGGGACCTGTCATGTGTCCCAGAAGGCGCCGGACCATTCACAAAGAGCAGTGCTTCTCGTGCATGCGCAGCGGGCACCTGGTTGTCACAGATGCTGGGGCGGAAAGACGCCGCTGCGGGAAGACTACAGCGCTGGACCGAGGAACAGGTGAGTTCCTGCCGCAGAGAACAGCTGAGCGGCCGCCCCAGTATTCTGACATGGTGGCGGCTGAAATACCGGACCGGCCGCTTTACATTCACTCCATAAGACGCACTGACATTTTCCCCCCTTTTTTGGGGGAAAAAAGTGCGTCTTATGGAGCGAAAAATATGGTACCTGAGCTCCATCATGATCCAGCACTGAACATGAGAGCTGTGGCTCTGCTGACTTTGTCTCTCCTCACTAGGCAGATCGATAGCAGTGGGAGCTATTGGTTCCTGCTCTGGTCAATCAACTCTAGTGACAAGGGAGCAAGGGATGGGGCCGAGTCCCGCTGTCTCTGTCAATGGATGCAGCAGCGGGACTCGAGTGTGAGCCCGCGCGAGTGTCCCCATGGGAGTTGGCTTACTATTGGGGATACCATCAAGAGAGGAGGAGCCAGGAGAGCTGGCGGGGGACCTGAGAAGAGGACTGGGGCCGCTATTCTATAATTCTATTGAACAGAACAGGTAAGTATAGACATGTTTGCTATTTTTTTTCCTTTACAACCACTTAAAGTAAAATTGCATTGTATTCAACGTATGTGTCTTACTGAAGAGTTAAGCTGCCTGTGGATAGTGCCAAGTCATCAGGTGACCATACTGTCTGGACAGACTGAATCTGAGCAGTAAGGAGGTGATGCATAAAGCTGCATTTTAAACAGAACACTATTGCTCTTTGAAGTATCAATGTATAGTCTAGGTTTGGTTTGAAAGAGAGTAATCCTTTTACATATCCCTAATGATTTAGCACCATTGTCCACATTTGATAGAAGTGGAAACTCTTTGCACCCTTTATGTCTGGAAAAAACTAACCTTAGAAATAATGGTTTACATGATAGGCAGTACGCACTGCTCAACATATGCTGCAGGCAATCAGGTACTGCTGTCTGTCTTCTGCAAAGGGATAATGGAGTGGGTAGGTGTGCAAGATCATAATTCTGGTTCACTTCCTCAAGACCCTACAATAGACCACTCTATGCACATATGCACTGGGCACTTAGCAGGGTCTAGCATGCAGGTGAACAAAGCTGGCGACCCTGCCCACAAACCATCTGTTTCAAAGTCACTGATTACATATAACTGCTGTTGTGAGCTTGAGGCACAGGAGCACTTTGGGCTGGTGAAGCCATTTGCTGAAAATGGTTATGGATAAAATACGCTGAATAATGAGCGGGACTTAAAGCAGCATGATTAAATAGAGTTTGAGCCTACATACTGTGTACAATGTACACTGTCTGTAGCCTTATATAAGTACAACATACTCCTTAAATATATTCATTTGTACATACACACACCTATACATACCTATAAGGCCAAACAACAGGTAAATGAAGCAGTAAAATGTAACCCATAGGAACCTGACTGCATCTGTCAGAAGATTAGCAGTCAGAACTATAGTTTATTTCCAATTTACTGTTGGGTATAATTGAACTCTGATACTATAAAGCCCAACTGCTTTACTGGAGTTAACTGGCTTAAGTAGTGTCATTTTCTGAGAAGCACAATCCGTGAGAGCACAAATAGGATTAACTCCACCTACAGTATATTCGTGTACAACACTAGCTTATTTATGAGGTTATTTAGCAAAGCTCTCTATAGGCTCCAACTTGTTCAATATTCTCTAAGTACAGACAAGGTGATTGGGGACTACCTGTGCCAGCCTGCCCTGAACAGACAAAAAAGGGCAGCATATTTGCAGCTCACATCCCAGAGGAGCCGCTGAGAATATGCCCAGGTCTCCCTTGTTAGTACAGAGGCTGCCTGTTAGGAGCACAATTCTACCGACAACACAGGCTCGGTCTAGTGGATATCTTATTAGAATTTATTGCTTGAAACAGGAGAGGGGTCCAAGGGTTCAGGATACTCCAAAACAATTTATAGGAGGACAAACTTCTAGCACAACTTCTTATAGCTGCAGGCACACATGAAAGTCCCAAACAAAGGACTTACTCACAATGTCCTAGTAGCTTCCACACCCAGCTTCCACAGGAACATCCTCAGTGAGGGAAACAAAAGATCCTTCTCCAGACCAGGACTTCAGGACAGTGACCTCCAGTAGATGTGTGTGATTCGTTTCGTTACGAATCAAAATTCTGACTAAATGTTCATTAAAGGAATAGAATAGAAAAGAATAAGACAGAATACAATATGATAAAATAGAATGGAAATAAAGAAAAAAATAGAAAATAAAAGAATAGAATAGAAAAGAATAAAACAGAATAGAATAGGAAATAAAGTAATAGAATAAAATAAAATGGAATAGAAGATAATAGAAAAGATTAGAATCGCAAATAAAAGAAAAGAAAAAAATAGAAAAGAATGAAACAGAATAGAATAGAATATAATAGACTATAATTAAATAGAATAGAAGATAATAAAAAATAATACATTTGAATAGAATAAAACAGAACAGAATGGAATAGAAAATAAAGGACCATAATAGAAAAGAATAGAATAAAATAATAGAATAGACTAAAACATAATAGAATAAAAAAGAAAAGAAAAGAATGGAAAATAATAGAGGAGAAAATAAAGGAATACAATAGAATAGAAAATAAAACAATAGAACAGAAAATAAAAAGAATAGAATAGAACAGAGTAGAATAGAAAAGAAAAGGATAGAAAAAATAGAATAGATTAGAATAAAATAGAATGAATATAGCCATCTTTCAAAATTTGAAATTCGAATCGGATAAAGACTATACAAAACTAATCAGAATGTGCAAAACAAATTCTGAAAGCGAATTATTCTAACATAACGAATTCTACAAAACTAAATTATTAATGAATGATTCTGAAACAAAACAAATTTTTCTGTTGTGCACATCTCTACCCTCCAGCAAAAATCCATCAGTAATCTTTTCCAGGCCCTCAGCTCAGCACCTGCCAAGGCCCAAACTGCCATTCTTGTCTCAGTGTACCTGCCTTCCAAGTTTAGCAGCCCCAGGAGATCTGGAACCCTCTTAGCAGAGGAAGAACACACCAGAAAGGCCTTACAAACTTTTATCGTCTCTCCAGCCACCTTCTGGATACCTCCATTCATGGACTGGCATGATAAATATTCATTATTGGATGTCTGACTCTCCATGCCCCCTATTCTGGAAGTTTATTCCAGAAGCAGGTAGGATACGTCAATCACCCAACCTAGGAAACCCTCACCACAAAAAAACAATAGATGACTGCTCGAGTACCTACAGAGGCCAAAAACTAAATTTATCCTAAAAACATAACTAGAGGAGGGCACTACACATTCCAGAACCACAGCAGCACCTAAACTCTTGCTTTTCAAGCTTTAGAACTTACCCTTTGAAATATGCTTTGACCTGGATTTGGTGAAGATCACCTGCTAGCTAAGACATAGTGTTGGCATGTCCTCTCAAAACGTCATAACGCACAGATTATCTATTGCAGACAGCCAGGGAGAGAAAAGTGAGCGCACGGTCATGTGACTTAGGGTTAGAAGACTTCCTCATTCTCCTGCATGGTCACTCTGGTGGTCAGAGGTCTGACCTTTACAGGCACTGAATGCTAGGAGTGTCCCGGTGCTGGGACATGGGGTAGGTTGGCCTTCATGTGCAGTGAGTGCACAGTGGGCACCCTTCCCCTGGAGGCATGTGTGCACTGTACGCATAAGGGACACACCAGTAGGTGGACCTTCTTCCCAGCTTTACTATTGTGCATGTGCAATCAGACAAGAAAGAATTTGCTACCTTACATGAATCTCTGGCCATGATTGAAAACTTGAATCCACGCTGAAGAAATGATTTTGCATTAAAATGTACCTGTCAGAGTTTTTGAGATCTACTTAGTAGTGATGAGCTTGGGTGTGTTCGTATTAGGATCTGAACTCACCACAGTAGCAAATTATCCGCACATGAACTTCCGTGTGAATGTAGCCTTAACGATCGGGTAACAAAGTGCATTTCCACTTTTGCAGTCAAATTTGAAAAAACTCCACTATATGTTATAATATTAAAAAAAAATATTTGTTTCCTTTCTAGTTTTTTCTTTGGAGCAGGCCTAAACTGCAAGCTACTCTAAACAATTTCAAAGCGAAAGAGAAAAAACAAAAACAAAATGGGGACAGACTCCATTAAGATACAATGCAAAACTTAGGCTTTGAATCTTTAACTCTTTACTGAGACAGACTGTGAGACTCACATTTGATAAACAACTGATAATGAGATCTACCAGCACAGTTCATACAGGGTTAATTATGGCAAATATAACTTCTCAGCCCCATCCTAAACATTAAATAGCAGGGGGAAGCTTTAGTTTTTGAATTTCCTGAAAAAAGAAAGTACAAACGTAAGCCATTTTAAGTATTTTTTAAAGAGGCAGTAAACTCTTGCAATCAGCGTTAACTATTTTAATCCTTAGCATTGGTAAATAGATAGGAAGTTATATTTATTTGTTTGAAACTTTTTTTACATTTCTTCACTTGCTTCCTGGTTTCTGGCCTAGACCAAAATTATGTCATACATCCCATTTTTTTCTTTCATCTAGAGGAGGGCTTTTCTCAGCTAAGTACACAGACCTGCTTGTATGCCTGAGCTAAGGGCAGATGGACTCCAGGAAGTAAATGCTACATGAATCATCAGCCCTTACTAAGGATGGCCACAGCTAGAAATCCTAGGGGGGTGTCTTTCATAAAGTGGTTTATCAACAAAATAAAGCAGAGAGACATGCATGGATGGATGGATGGGTTAGTTTAGTTCTGCTGCCTTTTACTGTTAGCTGCTAATATTACAGTGTTTATGTATAATTATGTATTAGCACTTCCTGTCTCTGGGAGGTGGGCTTTGAAACCCCAGAAGGCAGAATTGGAGAGAGAGAGAGAACTGAGCCATATGGCCTTATACACACAGGAGATGCTACTGCTGCTGCATTTTCACCCAGACCAGAATCAGAGACTTTAGGCAATTATTCCTATGCTGTAATAGTTTAACTGAAGCTGCCCATAGCTTATTGACTGTGTATCTAAATTTTTTTGACAGACTTATCTTTGCCCTATTGTTGTTACCTCACCTGCACAGATAGCTAGGTCTGTGTTATTGTATGTAGAGGTCACCTTTCAGTATATGAGTATTTGAACCTGTTTATTGCAATAGAGTTTATATGTATCACCTGTTATTTTTGTTAACCCTGTCCCATCTGGTCTAGGTTTCAATAGCTAGTTTTAGCTTAGGGCTCAGCAACCAGTATAGACTAGAGCCAGGTTAGACATCTGATGGCCACTTCTAGTAGTTATAGGTCTGGTTGCATGTCAGATTAGAAACTACTAGGGATTAAGATGCAGAGTAGATAGGCTGACTCTGAGCTCCAGTGCCACATCACACAGTTCCTGACGGTGAGAAGCTACATTCCAGACTGGTTGGACAAAGGTTGGAAGATCTTCCCATCACTGCTGATCTTGTCTTCAGGTCTCCCACACAAAGATGGATACCACTTTGTGATCATTCTCAGAGGCCCCTACAACTGGACTTTGCTATAACATTTATCTGGAGGTATCTCTATTAATAGCTACATATACCCAGGTGTATGTGCACAATTCCTCCAGGATTTTTATTGGGCCTTCTCCTGATTTCGGTTTGTACATTGGATGTATGTGCTGTTATTAATCTTTTCTTATATAAAGCTTGTATTATTTACATACTGATGTGGATCTACTGTATATACTTATGGTTAAAGTTATATGCTGGTTGCAGTAGTTCTTATGCTCCCAATTACTGAGTAGATTACTGATTAACGTCTTAGGGAGGAAATCCCCCTCTGGTCTTAGAGGCCCTGTCCTGGGTAGAGGCACTGCCAACTTTATTAGTAAACCCACTCTTCCACTTACAGAATGTTCTGGTTCTCTTATTTACCTACGGGGTTAGTGCAGTATCCTGTTTGGAGAAGGCCATTTCTTATAACCCCCCAAGAGAGGGCTACATCAGTTTCTAGTTCTCAGATACAGTTAAAGTGCTACTAAACCCACAGCAGTAAAATCAGTCTGTATATGCAGTAAAGCATGTTTGTTATACTATCTGTGGAACCTAAGGGGTTAATCCTCTGCATTGTGTAAAAAGGCTGTTTGATCCTGACTTCTCTGCCCCTCCTCTTGTTTAAATGTCCACACTGATAAGACAGACTGAACCTGCAGCCCTTATGCACATGCTCAGTTTAGTGTGTATTGTTAGAGAGGTTTTATTTTCTTGGGAAAGTGGATGTGATCAGCACAGAGCCAATCAGCACTGTCCAGACAGAGGTCAGGAATTTTGCATCCTCCTAGAACAGAAAGAAAACTCCTCCTACATGCTTTAACCAGTGCTCTGCTGAAGTTACAAGACTGCTCTAACTGCTGATGAAAAAAGGTATTTAGCAGTTTATATTTACTAAAATAATTGCATTTCCATGTTGTTTGTACTGTGGGAGACCAGATATAGTGAATACAGGGTCCTGGGTTTCGTAACATCTTAAGTTCAGATTTAAGTTACATTATGTGATTGGGAACATTTAACCAATATCATGCTGGCATTAATCTCAATTTAGCTGCCAAAGTAGAAAAATATTTGAGATTTAAAGGATACGTTTGCCTTTTGACAAAAAAATAATAAATGCACATTTTTTGTTGCAGGTTAAAAAAATGTGCATTTATTATTTTTTTGTTGCAGGAGCCTGGAAAGCATTTCACCAGCAATCATCAGATTGCTGGTGCCATGCAGGTCTCCTGCAGACCTGTCAGAGTATCTGCTTGCCCATACAGGATGTACGGGCAAGCAGATATACTGACAGGAAGAATCAATGAACTACTATGACACTCCACAGCTGTGAGGGTGGAGCATGGGCCACGCTGTATTTAAAAAGTGACAGCTAGTACAGGGAACTTCTCCCCGTACTGCTGTCATGGGGGGGGGGGGGGATCGGGCAGCAGCTGAAGCTTTCAGAAAAAGGTTGCATGTTCCACCCTAAAAGTGGGTGGATCATGTAACATGTTCCCAAAGGTGAATTTATATTTTTAAAATATTTTCTACTTTTTTGTGTTAACATTTAGCATTCCCCTTTCCACCAGGATTTGGTCAAGTCCTGTAGCGTTCCTTATGCCATAGTAACTTTGCAATGGCAGCCAACAGACTTCAGTTATTTCCATCTTTTTGTTAGCAGGTCAGATGTAATTCAATGCACTTTCAGGATAATTCTTTAAAAAATGCAAATATAAACATGGATGTGTAGAGGATGGTAACCCATAGCAACCAATCCATCCATTAATTCCTAGATGTAACACTTTCCTGAATATTATTCCTTCCACAATTTAAATTTATAATAGTAATGTGGCCTTCTCTGTCCAGAATCTTTATCACAGACATTATGGAATAAAAACATGCACAACATATTTTCAAATATTTAAAAGTAATTTGTCACTCAGTAAAGTGTGCAGTAATAGTACTGTGCCCTATAGGCTCTCAGTACAAGAATGACAAAACCATGAAGTGGAAGAAGTATTGCCACAACATGTGCTGGCTTGTTACCTGAACCAGAAAATTCCTGAGCCATTTCCACTCTATGCGTGTTTACATTGGCATGGTCAAATAGCAGTGTCTACCATGTACTATGCACAGATACAATGTTAAACTTTGCTCATATCAAAAACAAAAGTATCTTATTGTACGTTGTGTTATACAAATATGGTGGAATAAACATATTTTTGTTTGGTTTTAACCACTTGCCCTCCAGAGGATTTACCCCACCCCTTCCTGACCAGGCCATTTTTTGTGATACGGCACTACGTTACTTTAACTGACAATTGCGCGGTCATTCAATGCTGCACCCAAATGAAATTTATGTCCTTTTTTCCCCAAATAGAACTTTCTTTTAGGGGTATTTGATCGCCTGTGCGTTTAAATTTTTTGTGCTATAAACAAAAAAAGACCGACAATTTTGAGAAGAAAAACAATATTTTTGACTGTTTGCTTTAAACATATCCAATAATAAAATTAAAAAAATCAAATTTCGACATAAATATAGGCCAAAATGTATTCTGCTACATGTCTTTGCTAAAAAAAATCATAATGCGTGTAAATTAATTGGATTACGTGAAAGTTATACTGTTTATAAATGTATAGATGCTGGAATTTTTTTTTTTACTAGTAATCAGCAACTTATAGTGGGACTGCAGCGGCCATTCTGACACTGGGGGGGAACTGACATCCCCAGTGACCCCAATACAGTGATCAGTGCTAATAAAAAGCACTGACACTGTAATAATAGTACTGGGCAGGAAGGCGTTAACATGTGGGGTGATCAAAGGGTTAACTGTGTGCTGTTTTACTCTGGGGCTGTGTGTGCACTGTAAGCACACTGCTATGCAAAGCCATACAAAGCAGTGTGCAGGAGCTGACAGGGGAGAGAACTGTATTGTTTACATACAGTTCTCTCCCTCCGTCGGTATTACTCAGCAGTCAGTGGGCCAGTGATTGACAGCTGAGGCTGTGAATGGCGGTGCGGGTAGGGCGTGCCCCCTACCCAGAAATGCAAAATCACATATATATATATATATATATATATATATATATATATATATATATATGTATGATTTTGCACACCCCTGTAGCAGTATTTCTGCTATAGGGCGGCGGTAAAGTGGTTAATTTATGAAGTAATGCCAGTTTGTAAACATAACAAAAAAAAGATATCACAGATAACTGCCACTTAAAATGTACTTTAAAGTGGAGCTCCAGCAATTTTTTTGTTTGTTAAAAGTCAGCAGCTACAAAAACTGCAGCTACTGACCTTTAGCAAAAAAGCTACTCACCTGTCTCAGGGTCCAGCGATGTCCTCACCCAAGCCGTCCCTTCCCTCCATCATCTGTTTCTGGCACCAACATCTCAACTGTGGGCACCCTGCTGTGACAGCTTGCAGCTTTGCAGCCAAGTGCCCACTGTGCATCTGCGAGCTGTTCTGTGCATTATAAATGGTCCTGCAGTCATCTGGGTCCTCTTACATGTCCCAGAAGCCTGCACAGATGGGGGTGGGGAACAACCATTTCTGATCACCTAGGTGGTACCTGAGTCAAAATCAGGTACCCACTCCCCCCCCAAAAAAAGTTCCATTTGAGGAAGAGGAGCAGGGAGGAAGCCTTAAAATGGAACTTCACCTTTTGGGCAGAGCTCCACTTTAATCCTCCTAAACAAACAAAAAACACATGCATGCATCTGTTCATTAAACATTTTGGAAAATATTTGCATTTTGCAGGAAATGTAAAAATGTTAATTTATCTTACTTACTGGTTTTCTTGAGGCACTGCTGACATAGCCAGGGTCTCACAGATTAAGAGATGCAGCTTGGGAAGACTACATCACCACTGCTTTCTCAGGTGGTCTTATCGTTAACCATTACTTACCCACAGGACATCCTGGGTTTGAAGTGGAGATATCAGAATGATGCAGCTAAAGTAAGGTTAAAGCAATCCTAGTGGCTAATGCATCTACCTAGGTGGATGCAGCATCGATCCAATGCTGTATTTGTTCTCCACTGCCTCTACACTGAGAACTGAGCGATCAATGACTAATGATTGCTCAGTTCTCGGTCTTTAGTGAGCAGTGAGCAATGACTGTCACCTGCTCTCAGCTCTGCCCCTCCAGTGCTCACTGCAGTGCTGGGCTGTGGAGGGGGCGGGAGTAGCTCACTCAGGGCACAAGCAGCAGGCTCAGGCTCTCAGAGGACTTTAACCACTTGCCTACCGGGCACTTCTACCCCCTTCTTGCCCACGCCAATGTTCAGCTTTCAGCGCTGTCACACTTTGAAAGACAATTGTGTGGTCATGCAACACTGTACCCATATGAAATTTTTATCATTTTTTTTGAGACAGATGGAGCTTTTTTTTGGTGGTATTTAATCACCTTTTGGGTTTTTTTATTTTTTGCTAAACAAACCAAAAACAACTGAAAATTTTGAAAAAAAAATTTGTTTTTCTTAGTTTCTGTTATAAAATTTTGTAAAAAAGTGATTTTTCTCCTTCATTGATGTGCGCTAATGAGGCTACAGTGATGGGCACTGATAGGCTGCAGTGATGGGCACTGATAGGCGGCACTGATGGGCACTTATGAGGAGGCCCTGGTAGGTGGCACTGATGGGCATTGAGAGGCATCACTGATGGGCACTGAAAGGCAGCACTCATATATGGCACTGATAGGTGGCACTGATAAGCGGCACTGACTGGTACAGTTAGCTGGTACTGACTGGCACTGTTAGGTGGAACTGTTAGGCAGCACGAACGGGCACTGATAGGCAGCACTGATGTATACTGAAAGGTGGCACTGACTGGCGTTGATAGGTGGCACTGACTTGCCGATAACTGGCGTTTTCTTATTTACATGCGATCAGCTGTGATTGGACACAGCTGATTACATGACAGAGCTGACGTCTCCAGCTCTTTCCGTTGATCGATGATCTGCTGTGTCCGTGGAACACAGCGCACCACCAATCACCACACTGTGTGCCCCCGGAGCCGCGCACGCGCGGTTAGACTGGAAGGAGGTCATGTGACGTCCTTCCAGAACGAGAGAACCTCCTTGCGCCCATCATTACCTTATATGGCGGGCAGGAAGTGGTTAAAGTTGGGATCTCTCCAGAGCTGGACCAGTGACGTAAGTTGATAGCAGACTTTAGCCCACTGTTGGCTGAAAATTAGTCACAGGAGAGCAGAACAAGTAGGACTAAGAAAGATTTGGTCATACATCTCATTTAACCACTTGAGCTCAGGAAGGTTTTACTACCTTCATGACCATTTTTTGCTATTTAGCACTGTGCTATTTAACTGGTAATTGCACGTTTATACAACACTGTACCCAAATTAAATTTATATATATATTTTCAAACATTCTTTTGGTGATATTTTATCACCACTGGGTTATTTATTATTATTATATAAACAAAACAACACCAAAAATTTGGGAGAAAAAATATTTTTTACTTTTTGCTATAAAGCATATACAATACAAGATAAAAAAAAAACATAATTTTTCATAAATTTAGGCCAACATGTATTCTGCTATCTCTTTAATAAAAAGAAATACCAATAAGTATTTATCTACAAACTAAGGTATACTATATCTACTGGATTTTTTTTTAATACTTGTAATGCTGGTGATCAGCAACTTATAGTGGGACTGTGATAGTGCAATCTGGCACTAACTGACACTGGCTAGGAGGTAAACTAGCTGACACTGATATCACCATTGACAATAATGCAGTGATCTCTGATAATACTATACACTGTCACTGTACTAATGACATTGGCTGGGAAGGCGTTAACATATAGGGGCATTCAAAAGGTTAACTGTGTGCCTAACAATGTGTAATGTGCTGCTTTTTACTAAAAATGCTTGTTCCCTTCTCCCTACTTTGCAGGGAGAAGAAACAAATAGATTGTTCCCTCTGTAAAGAGCAAACAACACAGGGTTTTTGGGCTGTGATTGGACACATCTGATCAGCAGGTCTCAGCCATGAATCATTGACTGAAACCTGTTGACAAAATCCCGCTGTGCCCAATCACAGCGGGAGCCAGCCAGGGGGTTGGGGGTGGGGGGCGCCTGCACACCCTGATTGTGCCTGTATGAGCTACCCACTCACAGTAAAATGCAGGCGGGTGGCTGTGATTGGACACAGCTGATTACATGACAGAGCTGATGTCTTCGGCTCTTTCCATTGATCTGTGATCTGCTGTGTCCGAGGAACACAGCGCACCACTTTAAGAGTTTCAGAAGCTGGAAGGCGGGCGGGGTTTTAGGGTCATGTGACCGACGTAATTTGCCGTCACGGCGGTCACATGATCGGAAAAGGTCCCGATCGCAAGGGGAGATTGGGACCTTTCTGTGAGTCACGGACATATGTGCTGGGAGCGTGCAATGGCATGCAAATGTGGCACACAAATTTGCTGAGGCTCGCTGTCAAGGCCCAGACACTGAGAGGCCGCATATTTCTGTGCAATCGGTATCAAGGGGTTAAGCTATCAAAAGAGGAATCTTCCAGCAAGCAGCTTAACAGGGCTGGAAATGCAACATTGGTCGCTAGGATGCCAGTGGTTGCTGGTGTTCTAGCAACCCATAAGCCCTCAGTAGGTTACCTGAATCTGTTGCACTAAGGAAATTGTCACAAGACTTTCATGAATTAGGTGCAGGACATTTTAAAGTGCTCATACCACTAGAAAAGTGTTGCAAGTGCTTTACTGAATCACCCACCATAGTCTGCTAATGGTAGCAGTGTCTTGCCACATGACTTGGAGTATTACAAGCTCCCTGTCCAGCAGCAACCTGTCCAGGTTCAGCCATATGGTTTCAAAAAAAAGGTAGTGCTGAAACCCGGAAACACTCTGGTCTGCATTATCAGTACTAAAACTGCCAGAGCCATGCAGAAAATAGCCATTCTAGTGGATACACATATTTACCTGATTCACTGAAACAACCAATCAGAAGTTTTACTGATCTGAATACAGTAACCTAAAATCAGCAGAAATTTTATATACAGTATTTTCAGAGCCACTAACAAAAGCTTATATTTAGCCTTTGTCAGCTAGAATAAGCAAAATGCGAGAGATGTGGTTTGTATTATCAAAGGCAGACTTATTTAATCATCCGCAGAACTAAATGTAGCTTCCCCTTAACAGCCAACTCATAATCACTATTCATTAATCTAAACATAATAAAGTGCAATGACAGCCTGCAGTCCATTAAAATGATATGACCGCATTAACCCTTATTTTGATTGATCGGTTTATCATGACTTTGCTCTTTACTTGAGGCATTTGCAATGTGTTTGCAATGCTTTTACATTAATGCATGCTTATGCAGACATCACTTTGTTTTGAAAAGATTTCATTATTGTGTTTGACATGCTTCAAAGTCTAAAATCCATATATACTAAAAGCTTGAGGGTCCACTCACACTAAAGTGATCAGTTGGTGTGCATTAACACAGGCTCCTTAACATGTGCTGTGGTGTGTGGTGACCTACTGTACAATGCGTTGGGGCAGCAGTGTATTTACCGCGAGGCAAACAAGGCCTTTGCCTAGGGCGGCACTTTTTAGGAGGGCAGCACAGCTCCCTGGAAGAAGGGATCTGGTGAGCAGTGCCATGCAGGGCCGCCATCTGAGGGGTACCACCGGTACTCCTGTAGGTGGCCCAGACAGCAGGAGGATGGGTGTGGTAGGGGAATGCAGTTGCAGAACGATGCCCTGTGTATCTCTCCCTCCAGCAGCTGAAAGACGGTTTCTCCCCCTCTCCCTCCTGCCGGCTTTCTGCTGCTGGAGGGAGAGACGGGCCTGGCCGGATCGGATCGAGGGGGTGCCCTGGTTTTCCTGAGTGGCCGCTGAGCTCCTTCCCCCACCTGCACTCAGAGCTGGGATCAGGGAAAATCCTGGAGCAGGGAGAAGAGAAGTGGCAGAGAGGAAAGAGCTAGGAGGAGGTGAGCTGTGTTATGTTCTCTGGGCTCTCCCTCCTGACGTCCATGCAGCACATGAGACAGGATCACTGATAGATTGTATGGGACCACACACACACACACACACTGATTACCACCCCCTACCCACATTTCCTGCTGCCCGGAGATGAGCAGCCCTTGGAGGAGGTAGGGGGTGGTAATCATACTCTGAGCTTTGTTTTGTTCTCTGGGCTCTCCCTCCTGTCGTTCTTGCAACACAAGACAGGATCACTCATAGATCGGATGGGACTGCCTGCACACGCACACAGTATGATTACCACCCCCTACCTCCTCCAAGGGCTGCTCATCTCTGGGCAGCAGGAAATGTGGGTAGGGGGTGGTAATCATTGTATGTGTGTGTGTGTAGTCCCATACGATCTATAAGTGATCCTGTCTCATGTGTTGCAAGAACGACAGGAGGGAGAGCCCAGAAAACACAACACAGCTCACCTCCTCCAGACTCTTTCCTCTCCACTTTTACTAGAAAGTGTAATGTGGATTTTGTAGGGGGTGGGGTGGTATTTGCTAGGAGGAATGGGGGGAAGAGAGAGAGAGAAAAAAAAATCTTAGATACATACACACACTCATTGAACTCTCTCGCTCTCTCATTTTTTTTGGGGGGGGGCACACAATTTTTGTGTTGCCTAGGGCAGCACAAAATCTACACACACCACATTTAGAATGACTTTCAATGCAACGCATTGCACATAGAGCAGATGCATAGCCATGCAATGCATGTTGATGAGTACATTTTAGAACGCATTGCCACGATACACAAATGTGAATGGGCACTGAATGTTTTGTGGATTTAGAAAACAGAGGACATCTCTTTCATTTCATGAATACATTTTGATTTCAGATCAAAATGCCCTCAAATGATTCATACAAAATGTGAATCGTTGCTCAAATGTCATTTTCAACATGGATGTGGTTCTGGTACTGTGCATAATCACAGGAATTGAAAAGCTATAGTTCACCCCACAGTATATGCAACATATCTGCTTTTAAATTAGTACATTTGTTTGAAATTTTGATGCAAACTGAACTAAGAAAAACAATTTTGTTAAACCGTACCACTTATTGTAATATATACAGAGGATTGACATGAGGTAGTATGTCAAAATAATCTTGGTGCGTCAGACATGCTTTGGGCGATATTGCGAATTTGTTCAAAAGCAAGAATCTTATCTATGGTTCAATCTGCATTTTCATTTAAATAAATAAAAATACCTGCAGGGTTAACAGCAGTATTATATGATCTGTCTATGGAACCACCAAGGTAGCAAGGCATGGGAAACTAGCAGAAATGAGCATAAAAACATGTTATCAAATATAAGTGATATAAAATTCTGATAAATCTGCATGTTCTTAGTCAGGAGCCTGATTTTGCAAGAGAGAAAATATACTGTATATGTATATCAGTTGTACAGCACTCTGGGGGTGGGTCCTGGACGGCAGGTATGTTTCCCCACTATTTGGGTTGTGGTTCCTTTTAAGGGGGTGATTTGAGAGACATTTTTGAGTACTCAGGAGTTCTCATCCATGCAGGCTGAGGGGTTCTGGGGATAGTCCTGTTGGAGAGGAGGAGAATGGGTTACAGTTCTCTCAGGATTGCTAAATCCTCATTTGGGACCCAAAATTCGGAGGCTCTGAGAGATTTTGGGTGGAAAAGAGCCTCCAACCCTGATTACAGGGACTCTGGTCCTGAAAGGGTTGACCTGCCTGCAGGGGAGGCCTGAAAGGAGAAGGAAGAAATCAGCACCTGTTTGTGGGGTAGAGTGGAGTAGTTCACAGCTGTGAGAAAGTGTGGACAGTCTGGATATTGAGAGTTTGTTTGCTGATCTGTGGCTTTTCCTGTACCCCGAAGTAGGCAGGAACCTTAAGGGTCCTTTGACACGGGCGTTCCGTATGTCTGTTTTCATCTGTCCGTTTACAGATGAAAAACGGACCCCCATGTATTTCTATGGACTGGCGGGTGTAAACAGATGAATATCTTTTTACATCTGTTAATGTCTGTATCCGTTATTTTGAACGGAAGAAAACCCTATTTTTCTTACGCAAAAAAACCCGGAATGGCCGAAAAACGATGTCAACAGATTGTATGCAGACCAGCAGGTCAGGAAAGGGGGGGGGGAACAAGCGAGTGCCCCCTCCTGAACCATACCAGGCCACATGCTGTCACGTACCTGATGGGAGACTGAATTGACGAGGTTGGCCTCACTTGTGTCACTAGCCCTGACCCCGCTGAGGTTGGAACAGAGGGAGTCTAGGGACCAGGGGACAAGAGCACCAGTGGTTGTTGTTTGCAGCTCTTGCAGATGATGACCTTGGAAGCAGGGTGGATTTGATTTAAATCAAGATTTAAATCACTAGTCAGTAAGGCTTGATTTAAATCATAGCTTTCTACATAAAGACTAATTCTTGCTGGTATAACTTTAATATGCAAGTAGATGAAGATTTTTAGAATAACAACTTTTCATATTTGTTTTTTTATCCCCAGTTTAATAGGTTAATCATTCATATTTGGACAACTTTTCTGTTGTACTTAGGAATGAGAAAAATAATCATTACCTTAATAATAACAATTTAAATAGATTTATTCAACTGAAACAATAACATTACAGCATATGTTATTTGCTTAAACAAACATCCATGTTTGTTAACTAATTTGGCTAAACAAAATATATATATTTTAAGAAACTTAGACTGTCAGCCCCTTCCTCCTCACACTTAGTTTCACTTTCTTCTTGTGCAGATCTATTCCACTCCAAACAATCAGAAAAATATTGTTTCTATTCTATTCACTGAACTTCTTGAAACTTAGCACTGAAGGGGTTGATTCTGTATTCATAGGTTTGTAGAAGTTAGGATTAAGGTCTTTTTCTTAACTCTGTTCATGTTATAACATTTTTGCTGTGAAGAAGAGGCATGTGATCTCCGCTGAGTCAAATTCAGTTTTGAGAACTGCAAAAGTAAACCAAGCATCTGTGATAATATCTTGTAGGCAGAGAAACTGCCCAATAATCTTACAAAAACCTCTGGAAGATCATGACATTGTGAATGGATTAATGAAATTTATTTACCCAAAAAATTAAACATATACAGCCTTATGCTACATAATTAAAAAAACTAATCTTTATTTCATGATGGAATAACCTTTGGATGGTAATATATTTTCCTCAAAAAGCATTTTATTTAAAAAAATCTGATTTAAATAAAAATAAATCCGATTTTTTAAATTTTGTAAAAAAAATCATTGATTTTTATCTACTCTGCTTGGAAGGCAGATGATTCTCTGATTTAGGCACCGTAATAACAGATAGAGCAGGTTCTGTAAATTGCCAGACGTGCAGCAGAGCAAGGTAGGTAGCAAGGACAAGAGACTGGAGCAGGGTCATAGGATAGCCAGGGTCATCAACAGTCGGGAAGCGCGGTACAGAAATAGAAGGAAAAGCCAAAGTCAGGTGCGGAGCCGAAGTCAGGAGCCGGTAGCAGGAGAGTAATCAAAGTCGGGTCAGAAACAAGCCGGGTTGGTAACGGAGGAATCGTACAGGAACAAGCAGGACAAGGGGGGGAGCTGAAGACCAGTCAGCACTGAACCTGAGCAGAGGGACTCCTTAAATGGGCCGTCTGGTGCCAATCTTCGCTGTGCGCTTGCGCGCATTCCTGCGTGCATGCGCACAAACGGCAATTCTTCTGCAGGAATTCCTAAGCGAATGCGCGTTCCCGATTGCGATTCTTCTTGCCGGAAATCCCTTACACATGTCCTCAACATGGGGGGGTGCTTTGGGGCGGGGAGCTCCCCCCCCCCAAAGCACCTTGTCCCTATGTTGATGGGGACAAGGGCCTCTTCCCCACAACCCTGGGCTGTGGTTGTGGGGGTCTAAGAGCAGGGGGCGTATCAGAATCTGGAAGCCCACTTTAGCAAGGGCTCCTCAGATCCCGCCCCCCCTCCCTATGTGAATGAGTATGGGCTCCACTTCTGACGCTGGCTCCCGCCATCTGATTGCTCCCCTGGCCTGACAATTCTTAAATATGTAATGGGCGGGGCCACCCAGTGACATCACCCATTTGACTCTGCGCCCATGTGACATCATCAACTGGGCATTTCTTTGAAAAAACTTGACTGAACTGATGAAAAAAACAAAATGCCCTTGTGAAAGGACCCTTACCCAGGTGTGGGACTGGTGTACTGGCAATGAGCCATAATGTTTATATTTGCTTTGCTGAAGAAAGTTATTTTATTTTTCTGATTTTTAAAGAATAATAAAGAATGTTTTACTTTTACAAAGGCTAGTTGTTGATCCCACGCTCCCCATATTACACAGTATGTTTTCTGATTCAGTGCATGACATGGAAGTCATTTTTAAAATAGGTTTCCTGTGGTCACCTGTACCACACTGAACATGTAAGGTGTATTGTAGGTACATGTGCTAATAGAGTATTTGCTACCAGGAAATAGAACAGACTGGGCAGAGGGTTTACCTCATCAGTGTGTTGCTACTGCTTCATTGTCCAATCATTATCGGAGTATGTACTTGTCCCCGTGTGTGTGTGTTCTGCATTGAAAGCTGAGCATCAGCCCATGCTGCCTGCCACACAAAACTGACTGCAGAGAGTTAGATGTCATTTGGCAGGTACAACAGTTACTGTCTATGTATATATAGCAGCTTGCCAGTTGAGGTTTACTTATTGCTGAAGTGTAATTTCAAACCTTTTTTCTAGATTTTAACAGCATGGTAGAGAGATATAACTTGTGTCAGGTGTGTATTGCTTTCTGCATTATTGTTGGGAATATCTATCCTCACTATTTATCATAATGACCACTGTCATGGAAATGAAAAATAATGGGAAATTCAAGGGGGTGTATTTATAAAATGTTTGCTGCATGGGTGTTTTAAGCATTGATAGGGGCACCACGAATGTATGCAGTATTGTTTGTAATACTAGTATCTCCTATGATCATCAGCTCCATCTAATGGCCATAGTGTGGTATTTGTTTTTAATTTAGGTATCTCAGGAGGATACCTCATTATGGCCACTAGATGGAGCTGACAATCACAGGAGAAAATGGAATTACAAGCAATATGGTAGACATTATTGGTGCTCCTGTGAATGCTTAAAGTAGAGCTAAACCTTTATAACCTTTAATGCCAAGGAAGCTGCCATCAAAGCCACTGTTTATTTATTTTTATTTTTTATTTATTTATTTATTTATTTCAGGTACTTATATATTCGATCGCAGCTGCCATGGTGCTGCACATTTACTTAGCTATTGCATCAGCCATTTGATGGCTTGACAGTTCAGTTGAGAGCTAACATAACTAGTAGCTGTAACATTTATCATTTAAGGCATGCATTCAATGTAACTGTTTTTGGAAAACAATTAAATTGGTGAGTTTAGTTTTAAGTCATCGGCTCAGTGAAAATTTTATACATAGACCTCAAAAGTAAAGGGGAAATGTTCCAATGGGGGCATGAGTGCTGATGACAGCTGTCATTGGCGAGATTTGCCACTTACATTGGTGGTATTAGGTCAGGATTTGATAGGGGCGTATCATGGACTGTTGGTAGGTGTGTAGTTTCTCCCTGCATAAGTTCCAAACAGTCATGTGCCATATCCTCTGATGCCATGTCTTCGGTGTCTTCTTCTGTTTCTTCTACCCCCCCCCCTCAGGAAGAGGAAGAAGAGTTGCAGGGTTTATCTGGGAGCATCTTACCAGGGTAACATGATCAGGCAGGAGGAGGGAGCCTTGTAGTCGCAGATGTCTGGCAGCAGATAGATGTTTGGGTTGGGTTTGATTCAATATTGCAGTAATGTCATGGGGGGCCAGAAGTGTGAGGGGGTGTCCTAGGACCAAGTCTGCTGTCTTATCTAGGAGAAGAGCGGCAGCAAAGACAGCCCTCAGACAGGAGGGACCACCCCGTGCAACTGGGTCCAGCCTGCCAGAGTAATAGCCCAGAGGCCAGAGGTGACCTCTGTGGCGTTGTGCCAGGACTCCTCCTGCATGACCCTTCCTCTCAGCCACGAAGAGTTTGAAGGGCTCATCGTAATCTGGTAGGCCTAGTGCAGGTGCAGTGGAAATGGCCTTTTTCAGGCGATTTCAGGACATCATAGAGGGATTGCATCAAGATGGAGGCTTCTGGGATACAGGAATGACAATAGGAAACCAACCCTAGGAAAGCATGCAGGGCTTTTGGTCCCTGAGGTATTGGGACATTCTGGATAGCCCGTACTTTATCCGGCGTGAGATGACGAGTGGCTTGGGAGATGCAATGTCCCAAGAAGATGACAGAAGTTTGGCACCACTGTAACTTGTCCTTGGAAACTTTGCAGCCCTGTTCAGCCAGGTGATATAGGAGGTTCAGAGAGGCGATTTTTCCTTCAGAGTGGTTGGTGGCACATAGGAGCAAGTCGTCCATGTACTGGAGCACTATGACTTCTTGGTGTGACTGTTGCCAGTTGCTGAGGATGGTTGCCATGGCCTTTGTAAATTGGCTTGGCGAATTCTGGGACCCTTGAGGCATAACTCTCCAGGTATACTGTCGGCCGGCGTGGGTAAAGGTGAAGAGGTACATGCAGGAGGGGTCCAGTGGGACACTGAAGAAGGCATTTGCCAAGTCAATGACTGTGAACACTTGGGCTGTGGGAGGTACCCCTGCAAGCAGGGTGTGGGGGTTTGGCACAATGGGGGTTTCCAAAATAGTTGCCTCATTGACTGCACTCAGATCTTGAACCATGCAATATTGTGGTGGGCTCACCCTTTGGAGTTCTTTTCTTCACTGGGAAAAGGGGGGTGTTGCATGGGGACACACAGGGAATTAATGCCCCATTTTCCAGAAGTACATTGACTTGTTTGGAGATGGCGTCCATCTGGGCCTGCTTCAGAGGGTATTGAGGCTTCCTTGGCAATGGTGCTCCGGGCTTAAGCTGGACTAACACTGGAGTAACTTTCAGATGGCCAATATCCTCAGGGCCGGTGGACCAGAGAGTGAGTAGCAGCTCCTGAAAGGCCTGTTCTACATGGTCTGGTAAGGGGCGGCCTCTTCCACCTTTTATGTCTGCACAAGAGGCTGAACTAAGGGCCCTCACCAAAGCCTGTGAATTAACAAAAGGAAAGACAGCTAACATTTACACTGACTCCAGATATGCACTGGGCATTGCACTTGACTTTGGCCTAATCTGGAAAATGAGGGGCTTCCCCACGGCAGCTGGGACTCCTGTAAAGCATGGAAAGGCGATCAACCGCCTTATGGAAGCACTCTTACTACCAGGCCAAGTGGCCATACTGAAGGTGAAGGCCCACGGTAAATTGACCACTATGGAAGTGAAAGGGAATCATCTGGCAGACATGGCTGCTAAGCAAGCTGCGGTCAGGGAGCAGGAAGAGGATGAAGAGATGTGCAGTGAGGTGGTGCCTGTGTTAATTCATCAGCCCAAGGACAGCCAACTCCAGGAAGCCCAGGATAACGCTTCAGAAGCAGAAAGGAAGGAGTGGATACAGAAAGGAGCAGTTAAGGATAAAGGGTTGTGGGTGGTGGGGAAGAAGGTTTTGCTCCCCAGATCCTTATATCCGGCCACAGTGCAGTGGGCACATGGGGCATCACACCTGTCCAAGATGCTAATGAACTCTTTGATCAACAAGTACTATGTAGCACCCGGAATTACAGCTTACACAGACAGATTCTGTAAGACCTGAGAAACCACCAAGCAAACATCCGGCCAAGGCACTATATCGATTTCAGAGAATCCAAATAGACCATATCCAGATGCCAAAAAGTGGATGATTTGAATATGCCTTAGTGGTGGTGGATATGTTCTCAGGATGGCCAGAGGCGTTCGCAGTAACCAACCAGACGGCAAGAACCACTGCCAAGAAGCTGCTCACGGAGATAGTCTGCAGATATGGGGTGCCCGAGGTGGTTGAAAATGAGCAGGGACCCGCTTTTACTGCCAATGTCACAAAAGAGATCTGGGGGGCTCTGGGGGTCACACTTGCGTTTCATACACCCTATCATCCCCAGAGTAGTGGGAAGGTAGAGCGCTTGAATGGGGTCCTAAAGTCAAGAATGTTAAAAATGGCCCAAGAGGTAGGCATGGGATGGCCGGACAGCTTGCCTATTGCTCTCTTCATTGTTAGATACACGCCAAGGGGGAGTCATGGGTTGTCTCCCTATGAGATTTTGTTTTGGTCTGCCCCTAGACTGGGTACCTACTATCCTCAACAATTACAATTGCAGTCTGACTCATTGACAAAGTATGTGATATCTTTGGCACGTGTGTTGACTAATATCCATCCATGTTTTCTCCTCCATTCCAAAACCTGAGGTGGATACTGGAACGCACACTTTGCAACCTGGAGACTGGGTCTTGGTCCAGAAGTTTCTGCAGAAACATACATTGGGACCCAGATACAACGGTCCTTTCCAGGTGCTCCTGGTGATGGCCACCTCAGTGAAGCTAGAAGGAAAGAGTACCTGGATCCACGCCTCTCACTGCAAGTAAGCTGAGCCCCCAGAAGACAACTAAAAACATGAGGGTATACGCATATATCCTTTTATATGTGCTCTGGGGAATGGGTAGGGGACAAAGAGTGGCAATCACAAGGGAAGGTGGGACATCTGAACAGAGTGGCCTGATAACATTTTGGTACAATTCTTCCAACACCTGTGTGGCCACTTTCGCCTTTGATTTCTGCTACATAGTGCCTTGTCCGAAACAACCTTGGCAGTGTACTATGTATCGGGACCGTCCCCAACACTCCAGTAGGATATATATATGTGTGACGGATGACTATTGGGGAGACGATTGTGGATACTGGGGCTCCGTAGGATTGAATACGTGGCCTGACTGGGGGTATAAACCACTAAGTGCTTTGAACCGTAAAGATAAGAATGGGAAGAGCCTAATTGATTGACTGTACTTAAAACAGGCACATGTTCATATGAAAAACCAACAGGGAGAACCATGCCACTCACCCTCACCATAGAGAACCCCAGCCCAGGAGATGAGGGGCTTTACTGGTTGGGACACTGGTTGGCAGGGGCACATGGGGGAATGATGGGAAAATTCTGGATAAGGGATATGTATGAGTCAAAACGATGGGAATCTTCCAGAGATACCGCTCCCACCCACAACCCACGTATGCCATAGATCAAAACGTTGGCAGAGATGGTGACCATAGCAAACCCTACATATGAAGATACCATAGCAGTAGAAACCGGCCTCTCAGACACCAATCAGTGGTTAGAATGGATGAGATACAATGCAAACTCGCATAATAAGTCCAACTGCTATGTGTGTGGACATGCCAGACCACATCTGGGGACGGTGCCATTAACCCTACCAGATTTCATAGAGGAGTGTGTCTTAAGCCTGTATACTAACATCTCTATGAACCAGTCTTTATGTGAGGACTGGAAGAAGCGTTACCCCCTAATCCAAGGAGACGAAAAAGCCCCAAATGATTTAACTATATATCCCGGTAACTATACCTGCTATGCCAACTACGAGGGAGGAGGAAGGTTCCTGGGGAATTTCACAAAGGGATTCTGCGCTGCTTATAGTACAGCCCGGTCGGATCTAACCCAGAACCAGGTCATATCATTGGGGAATATATACTGGATCTGTGGTGATCAGAAGATTAGGACCCGACTGACAGGGAAGTGGAGAGGGGAATGTACCCTTGCCAAGGCCATAATGCCACTGCATATCCTCTCAGATCCATTACTTAAGGGGGCGCCCAACCCCCCCCCAGTGCAACCAGGCAGAAACGAAGTGCCCCACAACCACAAGGGAGTTTTGACCCCCATGTCTATATAGACGCAATAGGAGTCCCAAGGGGGGTACCTGATGAATTCAAGGCCAGAGACCAGGTGGCCACAGGATTTGAATCCCTATTACTCCTCATCACTGAAAACAAGAATGTAGATTGGATAAACTACATTTACTATAACCAACAACGGTTTGTAAACTACACACGAGATGCCCTAAAGGGGATAGCAGAGCAGTTGGAGGCTACTTCTAACATGGTCTTTCAAAATCGTATGAAACTCGATATGTTATTAGCTGAAAAAGGGGGGGTCTGTAAAATGATACCAAAGACCATGACGTGCTGTACGTATATCCCAGATAACTGTCAAGGTCCTACCTTTTCCCAGAGGTTATGCTGCTCCATGTGCTGGCATACATCTTGGATTTCTGCAGAGCATGGTGGGAGTCTTTTATGCCTTCAGGCCTCTGCGGTCCATCCCCCAGAGGGGTGTGGTTGATCACATATAAGCCTGTTGTCTGCACGTGCCCTTTGCATTCTTGTCTTGTGTGTTAGCTCTGTTTATACTCTCGTGGCTCTCCTGGAATCTGACTCTGCTTTTGACTGACCATTCTCTGCGTTCTCCATTGATCTGACCTTCCGTTGCTGAACCCGGCCTGTGACCTGTTATTCTTGTCTACCGTTCTGTACCGTTTGTCCCGTTATCGACCCGGCCTGCCCGACTACTCTTTGTCTATCTGGTCTATACCAGCTACACGCCATTGGCGGCGGTCACTACTGCAGCTGGGGTGTCTCGGGGGCCACAACCTGGTTCCTGGCTGTGTCAAGTCCATCCCCACCATCAGGGGCCCTGGTGAAGGGCAGCCTGGGACTTAGGAGCCCTGAGGGACTCCGGTCTGTGGGTGGTGGTTGTCGTCAGTCAGTGCGTGACCCTGCCCTGACAATAACACAGGCCCAAATGGGAAGGTGACATTGGCCATCAAGAAGCTGGAGGACCTATCAAATAAACTTAAGGAAAACTCAGGTATTACACATCCCTGGGATTAGTGGTTTGGATGGCTGAGTGGCTGGCAGAAAGCCCTCGCCCAAGCAGGGGTGGTTATCCTGGGTATTATCATTCTAATGGCAGTAGTTGCCTGCTGTGTGATCCCTTGCATTAAGAGGCTAATAGGAAAAGCTGTGAACGAGATCTCCCCTACATTCCTGAACTATTACAATGTTGAACTCCCCCGTGAAGGAAGGGAATCCTATACTCCCTTACAGACTGTGGCCCCTGACCATCATATTTCAGACTTATAAAAAAGGGAATGCTACAATTCCCCCCCCCCTTAACAGACAACTATAAGCAGGGAAAGACAGTGCCTGACTGTGGCCTTCTCAGGACGCATTGAGACTCTAGGGATGGATTAGCCACTCAGGGGCTCTATATGCGTCTTAAAAGAGTTCCAAGGAGGGGGCCACCAGGCAGTTAGGACATCAGAAAGACATAGGGACAGTCAGGAATAAAATAGCCATTTTAAGGGGGATTGTAGTGGATTGTGATAGACAGTCCACGTTCTATTAGATGATCAGTAAAATGACAATTTTATAGTCTTGCTACTCTCTGCTTCTCTCTCTCTAAATTCCTTACTCTCTTAAGAAAAAAATCAGATATAGGGCAACGGAACAATGATAATTAAGATGGCGCCTTCATCCGGAGTCTCACCCTAGGTGACTCATTAGAAGAAAAGTATCTTTTAATGTAAACAACCCCCATAAAAGGGAATGAGTCATTTTGGTGACAATGATTGGAAGATATCAACACGGATGGAAGAACACGCAAGAAACCTAGGGGACTTTTCACCCAATCATCGTATATGCTTCGCCTGCGTCATGAGACTTATAAATGTTACTGTTATTTTCTCAATAAAGTAGAAATTAGGAAGTTGGCAAACTGCATTCTGTGCCAGTGTCTTACTTCCACGTGCACGTATTCTCACATTAATTAGGCTCACTGGTAGATCACAACAGCTGTGGTCGGTAAGTGATCACATCCAAAACACCATTGTGACTCTTAAAACAGGAAGTAAAGGGGAAATCTCTCCTATAGGGAAACGGGTTGATTTACTAAAGGCAAATAGACCTTGCACTTTGCAAAGTGCAGCTGGACTCTGCAAGTGCAGTTGCTCCAAAGCATACCCATATGGAAGAAAAATATATTTGAAATATATTTTAAAAATACTTGTCCCAGATATATTGCCATATATTTGAAATGCTACAATTTTGGCCATATTCAATATATTTCAATAAATATAAATTTATGCTCTTGCAGAGTGCAACTGCACTTTGCAAAGTGCACATTCCAATTGCCTTTACTAAATTAACCCCACAGTCAGCAATAAAACCTTACAGAGGTTCTAACCCTTTTTATCATCTCTCCTAACAGTAAAAAAGGTTTTACATGGTGATCTAATTTAGAAATATTGTAAAATAATAAGGCTCAGTTCACACTAGCTTTGTAAGAAGGCGTTTTGCAGGCGTTTGAGGGGCGTTTTTAACGCTCCTCAAACGCCTATGAAAATTATGCACATGGCAGTACATAGTGCTGTTTAAACTGAAGCGTTAGAAACAAAATATAGAAACACTTGAAGGCATATGACAGTCAATATGACAGTCATGTGAAACATGACAGGGGCATTTGGGAAGAAGTCAAGTGTGAACAAGCCCTAACATTTTTGGTTGGTTTCATACAAAAATCTAGCTATGCTTTATCTGATGATTTCCATCCATACTGTATTTGCTATTCACTTGTTATTTTTCTTTAGCAGTTCTGAAAACAAAGAACCATGAGAAGATGTCATTATTTTTACAGATGAAGATAAACACATTCCATCCTGGTTAAAAATTTACGCTTCATGTCGAGTCAGGAGGAGTTGAAGCCTTTCAATGCCTCCCATTCAAGTCTATGGTGACGCTCCTCAAATGCCTGGCAAGCGTTTGCGAGGCATTTGCAAGGCGTTTTCGGGGCATTAATACCATTCATTTCATTATAGGCATTTGTGATGCGGTTTTAACGCTTGGAAACACCTATGACATGTCTCAAAACTGCGCATAGGGCATTTGGGGAGTGTTAAAAATGTTCCCCAAACGCCTGCCTAATGCCTGTCAATTGCTATAGGGGCTGTTCTGTCTCTCCAATCTAAGCATTGATAGTGTGATCTCTGTAACTTACAGTTGTGATGAGAAAGCGATAACTCCAACCTCAGTTGGGGTCCACAGTCAGTGACTCAATCAGAATGATATCTTGCAGATCTTGTGAAGTTTATTCCATAAACTGAGAGAATCTTACAACAATAAACATTCGATAGGTCAAAAGATCATAATGTTTCTGCTCCATGACATGAGGCTAGAACTGCAATGCATTTCTGGGAAAGGAGGAGGGCTATCTATACAGCATTAACTAAACCAAAGGAAAGGGAGGAGCAGAAACAAAATATAGAAACACTTGAAGGCATATGACAGTCAATATGACAGTCATGTGAAACATGACAGGGGCATTTGGGAAGAAGTCAAGTGTGAACACGCCCTAACATTTTTGGTTGGTTTCATACAAAAATCTAGCTATGCTTTATCTGATGATTTCCATCCATACTGTATTTGCTATTCACTTGTTATTTTTCTTTAGCAGTTCTGAAAACAAAGAACCATGAGAAGATGTCATTATTTTTACAGATGAAGATAAACACATTCCATCCTGGTTAAAACGGAACTAAACTTTCTCAATCAACATTATTATAATAACTAAAATATTAACTATTTTTAATCCTTATGCTGCTAGCATTAGTAATTGGTTAGGAAAGTATATCAAATGTATTTGATTTAAAAAAAAATTCACATTTCCTCAGTTGCTTCCTGGTTTCTGGCCTAGGCGAAACTAATACAACATACATCCCAGGAGTCTTTGTGGGCATTTTTTCTTTAATTGGGAAGAGAGGAGGAGGATTTTTCTAAGCTTAGCACAGCCTCATGCCTGCATGCCTTAGCTAAGGGCAGGTGAATTCCAGGAAGTGAATGCTACATGAATAATCTGCCCTTACTCAAGATGACCACTGCTAGAAATGCTAGGTGTTTCTAAAAGTGATTTCTCAACAATATAAAACATGGAGACATGGATGGATGGGTATGCTTAAAATATTACAAATAAATTAAATAGTGTTTTCTGTTTTTCAGAACTTCTACTTTAACCACTTGCCCTCCTGAGGATTTACCCCCCTTAATGATGCACTAATTCAACTGATAATTGCGCGGTCATGCAATGCGGCACCCAAACAAAATTTACGTCCTTTTTTTCACACAAATAGAGCTTTCTTTCGGTGGTATTTGATCACCTGTGCGCTTTTTATTTTTCACGCTATAAACAAAAAAAGACCAAAAATTTTGAAGAAAAACAATATTTTTTACTTTCAGCTATAAAAAATATATAGTAAACTCAAAGTTAGTTATAAATTTAGGCCAAAATGTATTCTGCTACATGTTTTTGGTAAAAACAATCCAATAAGTGTATATTGATTGCTTTGTGTGAAAGTTATAGCATCTACAAACTATGGTATAGATACTGCAATTTACGCCATTTTTTTGCTATACAGCGCTGTGCTAGTTTAACGGACAATTGCGCGGTCATGTAATACGGTACATAAATGAAATTTATGTCCTTTTTTTCACACAAATAGAGCTTTCTTTTGGTGGTATTTGATCGCCTGTGTGTTTTTAATTTTTTGCGCTATAAAAAAAAAGGCTGACAATTTTGAGAAAAAAAAAACAATATTTTGGACTTTTTGCCATGTCCAGTAAAAAAATTTTAAAATCAAATTTCGTCATAAACTTCGGCCAAAATGCATTCTGCGACATGTCTTTGCTAAAAAAAACCCAATACGTGTAAATTAATTGGTTTACATGAAAGTTATAGCGTTTACAAATGGCGGGAAAGATACTGTGATTTTTAATTTTTTTTATACTAATAATGGTGGCGATCAACGACTTATGGCGGTGATCAGTGACTTATGGTGGCGATCAGCGACTTATGGCGGGACTGCGGTGGACATTTTGACACTGGGGGGAACTGACTTGGGGTCACTGACATCCCCAGTGACACCAATAGTGATCAGTGCAAAAAAAACCCACTGACACTGTACTAATGGCACTGGGGAGGAAGGGGTTAACTTTTTTATTTACTGAAAGGGTTAACTGTGTGAGGGGAGTGTCTTACTAGGGGGCGGGGTGTGTACTGCACGGGGACATGCTGATCGGGAGAGATAAACTCTTCTCTCCGGCTCAGCATGTCAGGAGCTGACAGGGAACTGACAGAAAGCAGAGCTACTGCAGCCCTGCTCTCTGTCAGTGATTGCCACTAATTGGCGGGACACAGCTGGTAATGAACGGCTGTGACCCGACGACTGACATCCGCGGCCGTGATCGGCGGGACAGGTAGGGCGGGTGCGCGCCTCGCGCGCACCCCCTACCTGTTTTGCAAACACACATTTTAAAACGTGCTTTTGCCCAGACGTGCAGCCCTGCCGCCATATTTCTACAGTGGCTGGGCGGCATGTGGTTAAAACAACTCTGTGTCTGTGTTGAAAAAATCTTGCCTTTGAATTAAACAATAACCTGCAAATACATGCAATTACCCCATCATATATCCTATAAAATCTATTACAGCTTGACTTATATTGTGTGTGACACAACAGCAGCAGCAGCAGCCATATTTGACCTTTGTTACATACTTGTTTAAGCTGTTAACCTAAATGGTAACACACCCAATGTTTGTGCTTTATAAAGTAGAAGTTAGGAAAAACCCCTATGGGTAACCATGTGGTTTCACCTAGAAATAGAAACAGTTTAATTGCCACTAGATAGTGCTAGGGAAATTTTAGGAAGAATATAAGTAACTATGCAGTTAAAAGTAAATTCCACCTTTTGTAAAAATGTAATAAATGCCTCCACATTGATATATAAAAAAAAGTACATTGTAACATTTTTGCTTTGGAGTCTGCAGAGTATTGTGGAGTGGAGTGTGGGCTGAGAAATGTAATCATGTTTCATTGTCCTGGTGCCCAACCTGCAGCCCCTTGGTATTTGATGTGTAGCTCTTGGACCTCAGCAGTCTGTAGTGGGAACAGTGATCAGGGTAATAGCACTGATCTCTACTAGCTTCATGTAACGCACGGGTGTCAAACTGGCAGTCCTCCAGCTGTTGCCAAACTACAAGTCCCATGAGGCATTGCAAGATTGACAGTTACAAGCATGACTCCCAAAGGCAGAGGCATGATGGGACTAGTAGTTTTGTAACAGTTGGAGGGCTGCCAGTTTGATACCCGTGATGGAACACATTCACAGTTTCGTATTGTATTCTGTACAGTATCCCCAGCCAACAATGTAGAATTTTCACAATCTATGACCCTCAATTCCTATGTTAGATCTACAGTTTCTGACAGTTAGCTCAAGCATTATGTATATTGAACATTATGTGCAGCCCTTGATGATATCGGGGGCTACAGTTGAGGCCCCCTTTTAGCTCCTAAGTTGACTGCTGTTAATATAAAATATGGTCTGAAATGTGCAGAGTTGAAGGCCTCATGCACAATGGATGTTCTTTAGGCTGTTGTTAGTGGTATCTGGCGTTTTTACCAAACCCTAAAACAATTGGTTACAGAGCAAGAGGCAGGATTTGCAGGTATACCAACAAAATACCTTGGGCGCCATGAGAAGGGCAATGATGCAGTGCACATAGCATGCTGCGGTGAATTGTGAGTGTGGCCACCATCAGCAGTAGGCAGGTCATAAAAGAGTATGGTTAAATAAAATCTTAACCTATGCTGCTATGCATCAAGAATGTAAAGCATAGAGTGCAGGGCTCAGGAACTCTCTGTGTTACTTAGCCACTATACGGCCACAGAATGGCACTCCTGCTTTGGATCATGTACCTAGTAAGTGATCTGGCACTTGCGAGTAGGAGGTGCGTTCGCACGTCGGCAGTGGCCCAGCTGTGCTGTGATTAGACACAGCACAAGCCTGCCAATGGTTGACCACCGGCACCCGCTGATCGTCAAGGAGAAAGACAGAACCCAGCTCTGCATATTTTTAGCGGTGATCACTGTGTTAGTGTCACTAGTTCCCACAAAGTCTCAGTGAGTGTCAGTTAGTGTCAGATTGTCCGTCGCAATATCGCAGTCCCACTATAAGTCACTGATTGCCGCCATTACTAGCATAAAATAAATAAATAAATAAAAATTCCAGTATTTATACCATAGCTTGTAGACACTATAATGTTCACGTAAACCAATCAATATACGCTTATTGGGATTTTTTTTTACCAAAAATATGTAGCAGAATACAAATTGGCCTAAATTTATGAAGAAATTAAATTTTTTTATTGGATATATTTTATAGCGCAAAAAATAAAAAAAACACTGGTGATCAAATACCACCAAAAGAAAGCTCTGTTTGTGGGAAAAAAATTTATAAATTTAATTTGTGTACAGTGTTGCATGACTGCACTATATTCAGTTAAAGTAACACAGAACCAAAAAGCAAAAAAAGACCTGGTTATGAAGGGGGGGTAAATCTTCTAGAGGTCAACTAGTTAATATTGACCCATAAACTTTCTGTGTTACTTAATCTTGACCCCTGAACTATCTGCATTACTTGATCTTGACCCATAAACTCTCTGTGTTGCTTAATCTTGACCCCCAAACTATCTGCATTACTTGATCTTGACCCATAAACTCTCTGTGTTACTTAATCTTGACCTCTGAACTATCTGCATTACTTGATCTTGACCCATAAACTCTCTGTGTTATTTAATCTTGACCCCTGAACTCTCTGCGTTACTTAATCCTGACCACATTTTTTAAGTAATGTAGAGAATTCATAAATCAGGATTAAGAGTTTGGGATCATTTAGTTACTCACAGATTGTGTCTGTCATCCCCAGGTAAGTGAGGAAGACTGTAAGCTTTGCAATCTTTGGGCTCCGAGTTATCACACTGTGTAAGCGTTAGTCCAAAACGGCATGACTAGAGTGATCCACAAAACTGGAAATGCCCATTTCCCAGATACACACCTCTCACAAGAAAGACTGTCCCTGGGAAATGGGGACAGATGGTAAGTAACTTTACTCTGTATTCCTAAGCATATGTCTTTTAGAATAGATTCCCTATTCAATTTTATGAAATCGTGCCTGGAGCAGATTTAAAGCTCAGGTGCTGTTAAAACTCCTGTGATCAGAAGCATTTCTTTAGATAGTTCTGGTATGACACCTCAGGTGGAATCTCATGTCTCAGGTTCAAAATGCAACATCAGAAAACTGATCATTCAAAATACAGTGTCTGATCATCAACAGATGGATGAAAGAAACAAAAGAAATATAACAGATTCCTCGAACTACACTAAACAATGTGTTGGACAAATATCCCACTGTGACTTTTCTATTTTGACAACTGGTGTCAGAGGCTGTCAGAATACCCCAAGAGAACCTGTATCTGACTGGAGCTTGACTATGCCCACCCTTTCCTGGCAAGTCCACCATGAGCAATGGATCTGCCAGGAACGGGCATGCATAATCAAGCTCTCTTGTTGTGAGCTTCTGACAGCACTTTAGCTGTATTAACTTTTACTGAATCAGAAAATAATGGCAGCAGAGTGGAGGGGGGTAGGACAGAGGAAGATTTCTCCAAAAGAATAAGAATCAGCAAAAGGGACACATCATACTTACTGTAAGTTATGTCCCTTGTGTTGATTTTTGTTTTTGATTTTAGCTAAACTTAGGCATGCCCCTCCTTTCCCATTATAAACAGACAACATTTTCGCACTATACCATCCTGTTTTATTAACTTTGGTGAGGATTATCTGTGGTGGTACCTTTTATTGGCCTTTTTTCTCCATTTACTATCTGTTGGTCTTTTGGTACCTTCGTCTGCAGGCCAACTAGCAGAAAGTCCTTTTGCTCCTAACTCTGAAAAGACCCTCAGCAAAGCAGTTTTCTAATTTTTCTCCATATCAAAATGAATATATTATATGTTGAATCATTGGTCTGCACTGACAGTTCAGCTCCTTCTCTCACGAATTTCACTGGATCTCTGTGGATGAAGGAGCTGCAGTCAGTGCAGACTAATGATTCAAAGTAGGCTCATTTCACATGTGTAAGCAGATTGAAACTGCTTAGTGTGACGATCGCGGTGTCAGACCCCAGCCCTTCTCACCAAACTCATGACCGAAAGACTAGCCAATCTAAAACCGTGCTGTCACGTGCATAACAATGCCATGCTCAGCTGCACCCTGCACAACGATGTTCCAGCTAATGGACCACAATCGATGTACCTGCAGCCTGAGCGCGATTGTTACTGGGTCAGGTTATTTACGCAATTATCCCTTCACACTGCCACCACCTCCTTTTTGTACAGAGAAAGAGGAAACTCGGCAATATCAGCAATAACACTATGACGTTTGAATAATCATTTGTATACACAATGTCACCGCAGACAGATGTATGCAGATGTTTAAAACACACAGTAGCGTTCTTCAGAGACAGGGGTGCTTTAGTTTGCATTAAAGAGCTGTAGAAACAGTTCAACACTTTCAGAAAGTAAGATTTATTCCTAAAAGGTCAAAAGGGTGCAATAAAAATATTTACAGATAAAGATGTAGCCAATATATATATAAATATACAGAAAGCAATGGCACAGCAAAGAGATAACAGAAAGGAATTTAGAGGGTTAAAGTACTTGCCAAATGTCCTGGTTTAAGCAGATCAGGTTTCATGAGCCAAAAGGATTTCTTATCTCCCACTGTTAGTTCCAATGTTAAAAAAGGAGATTCTTCAACTTTCACACACAGCTTAGCTTAGCTTTTTATAGCAACTCCACAAGGTGTCTCCCTGGAGCAGTAAACCAATCGCCTCATTTGGGGAGGGAGTTTGTAGGTGGAGACCCAAGCTATGACCAAAAACTCTCATAACTTATATTATGGTTCATAACTTATTCTCGGTGCATTTAGCAGCCTTGCCACTAGTAGAATAATATGCAGACCCATCTAGGGAACGGTTAGATATGAAATATCTGCTTGAATGGTTCAGGAGATATAGTTTTCTGCTCTCCGGTATATGTCAGATAGGGGGTGTAATATATCAGGAGGCTGGTCTCAAAGTGAGCCGTCCGAATATGGGCTCCATGTTTGTGTAAGTCTTTCATAATCCAAGATATGTAATCATAGGGGAAAATGGATGTTGAATGTGGTGTCTGGTTTATGACTTATCTGGAATGTCTTTGAACCCAGTGAAGGACTTAGTTTATGGCCTTACAAGCCCTCCTCTAGCAAGAGTTTCGTAGACAGAGGGGCACCTAGCTAGTGAGGTTTATAGCCGTGACGCCCTCCCAATGAGTTTGTTGCCTGTGATCTCTGCAAACACACACCGACCACATTCCTGAGGGGGGGGGAGGGGGGAATTGGAGGAGGAAGCCTGCTTTGGGAGGGAGAGAGATGATACAACATGGAAGATTCTTAACAAGATGGATGACCATGTCCATCTCTGTGTGCATGATTGCTACACTTAGTAAGTTGAAAACTGGCTGGGAGGCTGGATTGGGAAGGGGTTAATCTGATTGTTCCCATTGCATGGGCTTTTTGGAGCATCAGTCAGCCCACCTGTGATATAAATTGGTCCAAGTGTCCCACTTTGCCCGTGGAGGGCCCTGGGGATTTGCTGTTATGTTTTTGACCCAGATCTAAAAGACTCCTGCCAAGTATCCTAGTATGCCACCAGCCATGGACCATGCCACCAACAAAGGACTTTGGGACTGGGATGTCACCATGTATGGACTCTTGTATGCTAAAAGGTATGCCTTGGCCATTTGACAGTTAGGGCAATGGAAAGACATGTTTGCTCTGTGTTCTGTTGCCACATTTTGCACTATGGACTCTAGTAAAGACTGTTAAACTTGCCCTTAAGCCCGGTCTGAAGTTATTCAAAGGGGTGCATAATGGGGCTGGTGTATTAAAGAACCTGGGCCTGTAATAGCACTAGAGGGGCATGAAGAAGCTACAGTGTCAAGTTGGTATGCCAGAGAAGAACAAGGCCATTTGGAACGTAGTAATATCTAGGATACTAAGCAACCAGTTGAGGTGTGGTACCTGGGTAAGGTGAGGTATCCTAAGATAGCAAGGGGGTTGCTATCTGGGCTCCCTCCCCAGCGATCTGTTTCCCATAGTAATCAGGAGCAGACCAGCATTATGGAGGTCCTCAGCCTAACTGTATGATATGAATGGGGAAGAGTTATCACAAAACACCATGAGATCTGCGCTATGTGTCCCATGGGATCTCATTCTGTTACTGGGAGTGAGGTAATAGAGGTACACTGGCTGGTGGAAGTGGTGCAGCTCTAACTGCCACTCCGAATACAACCCCTAATGGTCACTGTATGTAGAGTTATGAGATAACACCTTTATAGAAATTTAGCTTCATTTAAAATGCAGTGTTGGTTCCCTATATCCTGTATAAGGACAGGAATCTCCCTTTTCCATAGCAATTAGGTTCATACAATACAACAATGCGTACCAAGAATGATTATTACATTGTAAGATTTTGCCTCACATTCATCCAACATCTAATATCTAAGGGCACAGATATCATGCACATTACACATGCTGGTGTACGATTTAAAGCACATTGCACTATACTGCACTGCTTTGGTAATATGCATGCATTACAGAGCTTTTTTATCTGAACTTTGATGATATTGTTATGTGCCATGGTGCATTGTGATGCGTTATGGCAGGTCGAACACTGCATACAAATGCAACATGTTACACTTAATCCCAGTGCACACCAATACACAAGGCAAATTGACTTGTTCTTGCAATAGAACTGCTCCAGGTAACGTTGCCTGTGTCTACAAACCCAACAGATGTGAACATTTTAGGAAACAGTGTAAGAATTAGACAAATGGGTAGGACTTCTTGTAAAAAGACCTGGAGCCAATATTTCCCATGTGTGATCTGTATATGAAATAGAATTTTATCTATGTGAAAAATGTGTGGAGAATGATTTTTTCGGACAAGTTTTGTACTACACATTTTAATTCTACACAGTCGTTTAATACAACATCCTTGTCTGTTGCTAACGGGCATATTGATTTTCCCAGATATTGTGTAACATTAACATGTTATTGCTAGCTGAGATGGCAGTTTAAAAAAAAAAAAAAAAAGGCGCAATTTCTTCCACTTCTAAGGCATTCATCATTCCAAAAGTTCTCTTAGGGAAATTGGGGGATTATTATGATTAGGCATTACCAAAATCCATGCTACATCCAATTTCCTGCAAATTGACAATATAATGTTGAACCCTCCTATAGCCTCAGGTACAGGTTTAGCTGCCAAGTGAAGTGTGTTTAATTTCTTATAAAAATCTGAAGTATAGCAAACACTGAAAAATTTCCTCACTGGTGATTCCAACAGAGCAGACAGCATTATTCATTTGGGAGTATAAGTGAACTTTCTTAAAGCGGAGTTCCACTCACTCTGTAAAAAAAATAAACGTCAGCAGTTACAAAAACTGTAGCTGCTGACTTTTAAAAAAACAGTCACTCACCTGTCCCACGATCCCGCATTGCCCCCGCCGCAGCCCGTTTCACCGGCCGTCCTGTATTCCAGGTGCCGGCATCTTCAGTGTGGGCATCCGGCTTTGACAGCTTGCAGCTTCACAGCCAGGTGCCCACTGCGCATGCGTGAGAATTGCTGTGCTACTAAATGGCTCCATCGCCTTCTGGGACCTGTCACGTGTCCTGCAAGACTTTGGGGAGGGAGGGTAGGAGGACAACTTTTGTTTCCGATCACCTAGGCGATCGCAGCAGAAGTGGGAGTGGGTACCTGTCAAATTTGGGTACCCATTCCCCCCCGCTCCCCAAAGGTGCCAATCCTTAATGGGGAGCGGGGGACCAATCATTAAAGCGGAACTTCCCCTTTTGGGTGGAACTCCGCTTCAAGAACACATTTATAATATATTGCAGTTTACCAATCCTTGGTTGTGGTGTCTGCATTAATATATATATATTTTTTGCTTTATTTTTGACTGCTGATCTTGCCTGTTACACGGTGACAGCACTCACTCACTGTACTGTAAGGAAGAGAAGAATTGTCTTCCTAGGACAGGACTACAGAACACCACCTCACTTCTCCATAGCATGGGGGGAGGTATGCTGTAGTCCCCAAAGGGAGCTGGCAACAATATATCTGATAAACGTCAGCAGAGTGCAAGATAGTTATCAGCTCACAGGATTTGTTGGCAGGATCAACTGGACTTACACTTAAAGATTTAAGATATAACATATTTAATGGTATATTTAACAGACCAAAAAGGAGAAAATAAGAGAATTTAATTGCCAGGGTATACATACATTTTAAGCTTAGTGGCAGTTGGAAGATCCCCTCCAGTAATTCAGTGGCATCCAATTGGTGCATTGTATGGCACAAAAACCCCACCATACCCTAAACAGCATACTACCTATTAGATGCCATCCTTGTACCTTAAATTGGTACATGTTTTGGATTGTTGGTTTCTTGTTGGGGGTTGTCCACTGCCACTATGTCATGTTGGAAGTGAGCTGGTAAGTGATCCTTTAAAGCACTGATCTCATTCACAAAGTTAACCAGGTTCTGACTAATGTGAATTGATTCACTGATCCATAATCAGAGGATGAGCATCCTAAAGCTTTAAGTGAAGAAGAGAAGGTCCTTTGGGCTGTATTAGCTCATAAAAGCAGCTGTTACTGCAGCCACTGCAACCCTTATCTCTCACATTTTAGCAAGCAGTCTCTTGTAAGCCTGATTAGAAATTTCAACTGATGTGCATCTAAGTATGGAATGTAATCCCTGTGATCCCTGAACTTTCCACTTCTTAATAGGTTATTTAACAGTACTGATTGGCATATTCAAGGCTTTGGACATCTTTTTATGTCCTTTTCCATCTTTATAAAGTTCCATTACCTTGTTGTGCAGGACTTTTCACAGTTCTTTTCTGATCCCCATGGCTCAGTATCTAGCCTAGTCAGTGCTTCCACGTTAGAGCTAACAAACTCATTGACTATTTATACACTGACACTAATTGCAATTTAAAAAGTCACAGATGTGGGACATTAACCTCTAATTGGCATTTTAATCCGTGTGTGTCACCTTGTGTGTCTGTACCAAGGCCAAACATTCCAGGGTATGTAAACTTTTGATCATGGCCATTTGGGTGATTTCTGTTATCATTATGATTTAAAAAGGAGCCAAACAACTGATAATAAATGGCTTCATATGATCATCATCCTTCAATAAAAGAGCATGTATGAATGTAAGTTAGGGACCTTAGATTGTACAGCCCTTGAGGGTTAGGGACTGATGTAAATGTAAAATATATGTAAATTGATGGCGTTATAAAAGTACCTGTAATAAATAAATACTTTACAAAAAAAAAAACAAATCTAGTTGTATTACTACTCATGAATTTGTGTGGGTCAGTGTGAATGGTTATTGCTGGTAAATGCAAATGCGTGCAGCAGTGAGCAAGAAGAATCAATAACAATAATGACTAAATGACTAATAATACATTAGTGCAACGTTTAAAGTAGAAAGGGGATGTTCTGCTCTTTTTGCTTCCTCCCCTCCTCCTCTTCAACTTTTGGATATTTAATTTTTTTGGGGGGCAGTGGGTTCCTTGATTTTGACAGGTACCCACTCCCACTTCTGCCCGGATCGCTTAGGTGATCCAAGCAAAAATTTTCCCCCCAGCCCCCCCCCCCGCAGCGACATGGGACGTGTCACAGGTACCATACACAAAGCACAGAGTGGCTTGCGCATGCACAGTGGGAAGCCATGGAGGTGCTGGGGGCCCAAAGACCGATGAAGAACCAGACCGGATGAGGACAGCGTTGGATCCCAGGAAAAGTAAGTATCCTGTTATCAAAAGTCAGTATTTGTAGCTGCTGACTTTTATTTTTTTTCAGGGTGGGGATTGGAGAACTGCTTTGAAGTTCAATACCGTTCATAACTTCTTTGTTTCTAAACAAACTTAAAAGGAACAAAAATCTAATTTGTATAGGAGTCTGTGGATTTCACCTTTCTTCCTGTCCCTGTGACAGTAGGACAAAAATAAGGGGAGCTGTTGTCACTGGTACAGGAAGACGCCAGTCTGTAACATGCTCCTAAGGGGCCAAGAAAATTGTGCCACTATCAGTACAGTGATCACTAAAAATGCATTTCAGGGAACAGACACTGTTGTATTTACCAGTATTCTGTCTCCATCTGCTGGACACAATTAATATTGCTTGCTAATGTGCTTAGTTTATGGCATATCATCCTGAAAAATTAATTTAGGGCAAAACAAATTATTAAATACAGTACTTTTTAATGCACTTTGCATTCAGCTCCAGTTTATTAGGTATTTGTGTGCTTTGGATATAGAATTTGTAGTAATATTCCTACTTTACACCTTTCAAATCACATTCCAGTTACCTAAACTGCAACTATTTTCGTGTTTCTGAGCTCTTGTTTGACCCACAAGATTGGCGGACTTCAAAGGCAATTTGATTTCTTTTCAGTGTGACATTACATACTGTGTTTGCTCTGTGATGATTATCCATGATGTATTCACATTGTTGTACCACTACAAGGGACATCACTATGGCACTCAGGACTTTACTGTGGATATACAGAATCAGGCTGTGTACACTGAGAAGCTTACAATGGGCACTCAGGACTGTATTGTGCGCAGAGGATCAGGCTCTCATAGGAGGAGATTGTTAAAGGCACCAGGGCCACCATTATAATTCATGAAAGGGGCCTCTCTTGAGTCTTCACTTACAGTTTAAAAGGTTAGTTCACCTTTAACAAACAACTGCCTATGCAAGTAAGAGGCATCTGTTAACAACATTAGAGCAGACAAGGGGGCATTCTTTTTGGCTGGAGGAAAAAAGATTCAAACATGGAAAGGCTTCTTCACAGTAAGAGCTGTAAAAATGTGGACTACACTCCCTCAAGTCAGCTCAATAATTTGTTTTAAAAAAAAGGGCTGGATGCATTGCTAAATGCACAAAATATAAATGGATACTAACATTTAAAGGTAATAACACCAGGTGTAGTTGATCCAGGGAATATTCGATGGCCTCATGGGGGATCAGGAGGGAATTTTCTCCCCCACTGGAGCAAATTTGATCATGCTTTATTGGGGGGTTTTCTACCTTTCTTTGCATCAACTGTGGGTATAGGATTGTGTATATGAAGGTTTCTATTTGTGTGTTTTGTCTTTTATTGGTTGAACTAGATGGACTAGTGTATTTTTTCAAACAAATTATTTAAGCCGCACTTGCACATCCTTATACAGGTACAGTGGTACTCTCACAAATTGGTGTACCTACCTTATAGCATGAAAACGACTATTATCAAATAAAGATACTTGCATGGAAGTCAATTATTCACCCACAATAGACCACACATTGCAACAGTAATATTAACCCCTTTCCGGCGCCACCTCCTGGCCCTTTAAGAGGAAATGCCGTAAGGTGGAGGTGGGTATTCCAATCATATGACCACTGTGATTGGCAGTCACAGCGGTCACATGATCGGAAATCTCCCAATTGCAAGTGTGCATTGAGAGCTTTCTGGCACCCACTCATTAATGTGCTGGGAGAGTGCAGGGAGCACAGTCTCAGCAAAGTGAAGTGTTTACCTAGGGCCGCATAACTGCAGCTGCTCAGAGTTAAAGCCCACCCGCTGAGTGGCTGCACATATGCGCCAGGTCGGTGGAAAGTGGTTAATAGCACGTGGGGAACCTACTTTTCAGCACAAGTTCAATCAGCATAAATAGTTTGAACAGACTTATGTCATCTATCTCAGAAGTAGATATCCAAACGCTCAGCAGTAGTAACAAGACATAACCACTCCTGTCAGTAACACAGGAGTTATTGTTTGTAAGCTGTCAGTCTGGCTGCTTCAATTCAGGCTCTATGCGTTTAGTTTCCTTTTCATCGACAGCAGCTATAGTCAAGTCCAGTGTCTGTATGTGTGAAAATAACCCCTCACCACCTTATCAAAATCTGAAACAAAAAACAAGACCTCTGCAGCTGCCATATACCCCTAGACCCCATCCAAGATGTTAACCCCTAAAAAACAACAAAACCAAGCTCAAGGACTGTTTTACTGACTTCAGATGAGAGTGTTGCCTGGCTGCGTAGAGCTTAGGGGGGACCCAAATATTCAGCAGCCCTACATGTGGGGGCTCATCCGGGATTTTCCTATAGCAACCTGCAGGCAGTGCTTGAATATTTTGCACCATAGGCAAGACCAGCTACTTGTGCCCCCCCCCAAAAAAAAATAAATACAAAAATGTAAAAACAGTAGAAAATATTAAATCAACAAAGCATGAAACTGCTAAGTTTTTTTTCATTTGCAAAAATAAGGGCCATAAGATGCCACCACCAATATTAAAGACAAAATTACGGTCATAAATGGACTGTATCTGTGGCTGGCAGTGGCGGGGTGACATTTGCAGGGAGTGGAGGATGATGGATCCACACTCTGACAGATCCCAGGCTGGAATTCCCCAGGCAATGGTGAGATATAAAATGCTGTGACAGCAAGCAGCTGAACTGAGCGATCCCACACAGTGATAGATCCGACACAACACACCACCATCAACATTGACACAGATCAGCAGGCACTAGAAAAGCATGCTGGTGGATCATGATGATGTAATCACTCACTGACACATTGCACATGTAATGGATGTCCGGCCGGCCGGGTCACATTCCTCTGCAGGTGCAGCTCCGCCTCTGCTGATGAATGGGAAGAGAAGGGCTGGAACTCCACAGTGATAAGCAGCTGCCAGCTGGCTTGAAGTAAGGGACTGAGTCTGAGAGGAACACTGGAAGGAGCAGCAGCTCAGCTGCTACACTGGCCCCAGACACCCAGCATCTTCCTGTCCTTTTTTTCTCCCCTCTGCTGCCCTTCCTCTCAGATGAAGGATTACATGGCATGACATGGTGGTGGCCCACACAGAGAGAGTGCAGGCCTGTGCTGCACCCAGGCACCCCTAGGTGGCAGAACACCCTAGGTGGCTGCCCAGTTTGCCTAGTGGAAGCAGCTTGCAGGGCCGTTATCCCTAACAACCGGCAAACAATAAGCCAGAGGACTGGTATGTGCTGTCTAGTGGTCACAGGATTCAAGAGGGAAAGTGGAGTTGTGCTGTACTGCTGGGATTGTGACTGTTACTGTGTCATTCAAGTGTCACTGCTAATACTCTCTCCCATGGCAACCATGCCTGGCCTGTGCAAAAGTCTTCCTGCTGCTGAAGAGGTGGCTGGAGTGAATACTGTGCTAATTATTCACCTGCTTATGTCAGTGAAACCTATGTCATTACTTCATGTGCCATTGCCTGTAGCAACCATGGCGAGCTGCGGTGCTCATGTGGATTACTAATGCTCAGTTGCCTGGCAATGGCTGAGGCTCATGTCCTTTTTGTTTCAAACCTTGCAAAAGTGAGCTTGAACTGTGTGACCCTGCTTGCTGTTGCCTGGAGCAGCATCATGTTCTGTGGATTACAAATGTTCAGCTGCCCAACAGTGGCTGGGATTCAGGACTCTGTGCTAATGTATCCTGCTAATTACAGTGAGGAGTGTGTCATGCTCTTTACTGTTGCCCGTAGCAACTACCATGGGCCATCTCTACTGCAAATATCAAGTCACCCAACAGTGGCCGGGGCCAAGTGTTATGCCGAGACAAGTTCTGCCAACATCAGGGGACTGTCTTCGTGTTCCTGTCTGTAAAAACAGTGCTTTTTAAGCCTGCCTCCCAGTCAGCACACTCCCGGTGAGCGGAGCAGGGGTTAATGCAGAAAAAATCCTACACAACAGTACTTCTGGCACCAACAAGTCTGAGTGTTGGGCATGACCACACCCTCAAGTCCTCCCAGTACACCCAGCTTGGAGAGAGCGCGAGTGAGAAAAGCAAGATGGAGGATGGTGTACAGGTCTTCCTGAAGTTTGAATGGCTGGAGAAGGCGGAGGTGATTCTGGAGGACACCAGAATTCATTTAGAGCATCAAGGAGGATTCACCCTCGGTTGATAGAAGGAGTGGAGAGATTGTGCCTGATCTGCCCTGGCTGCGGGAGACCCATTGCCCTAATCAAGGCCTAGTGCGGGCACTGTGGGGAGCCACTGGCCAAGCTGACACCCAGTGAACTGGCACCCAGCACATACAGTGTGGACCTGCAGTCAGGACAGATATATGGAGCAGCTGGTAAGAAAGTCCCAGAAAGCCAGAGGAAGTCTGGAGATGGATGCAGAGACAGGACCGTCTGGAACTTCTTCTACCCCAGAATTAGCTGAAGGACCTAGGAGAATAGAGCCAACTCAAGCTCAACCCTGGGTTCAGTTGGAACCCTCACCCTGTTGGGCTAGGACCAGAGCCCAGAACTCTTCCTTTAAGAAGTGGATACTTTGTTCCCCACTGTCCTATGTGCATCTTGGACATGGCAGGAAGCGTGAGCTCCATAGATTTTCACGTTTCCAGAGGGAAATTCAAAAGAGGGTTGCTCTTGAATGGGGATTGGACTACCCCTATGTCCCACAGGATGTCATGGACATTGTTGAAACCTCCAGACCACAGTGGGAAGCTGATCTAGCCTGGAACTACAGTATATGCATATTCCCAAAGCTTTGCAGGACTCTCACAACCAGGAAACTTGGGTTAGATTCCAGGACATCACGCAGGAGTGGAGCTGGGGCCGGGCTATTTACAGGGACCATGTAATAGTCATTAAAGCTGGATGGCCAAGTGGCAGCTTGTCAAGGTCCTACCTTTTCCCTGTGGTTATGTTACTTCATGTGCTGGTGTCCATCTTGGATTCTGCTGTGCATGATGGGAGCCCTTTTATGCCTTCAGGTTTCTGTGGTCCATCCTCCAGAGGGGTGTGGCTGATGACATATAAGCCTGTGGCCCGCACATGCTCTTTGCACTTGTGTCGCTGTTACTCTGTTCTGACTCTCGTGACTCTCCTGGTATCTGATTCGGCTTGTCTTGACTATTCTTTGTATTCTCCTTTGATCTGACCCTCTGTTGCTGAACCCGGCTCGTGACCTGTGATTCTCGTCTGCTGTCCTGTACTGTTCTGTCCTGTTGTTGTTGACCCCGGCTTGTCTGACTACTCTTTTGTCTCTTCCACCAGCTACACGCCATTGGCGGCGGCCATTACCGCAGCTGAGGTGTCTCGGGGGCCGCGACCTGGTTCCTGGCTGCGTCAAGTCCATCCCCACCATCAGGGGCCCTGGTGAAGGGCAGCCTGGGACTTAGACTCCGCGCCCTGAGGGACTTCGGTCTGTGGGTGGTGGTTGTCGTCAGCCAGTGCGTTACATTGTTAGGCCTGCCTGTCCGTTCCTCAGCTCCTGCCCTGACATTACACAAGTGCCATGAACCCTGACGGTGCAGGCACGCCTTCGCTCCCAATGTTAGTCGCCAGACTCGATCAACAGGATCACCTGTTGGATCAATTTGCTCAGGCGTTGCAAACTCTGCTTGCACGCACCGCGCACCTTACTCCTGGTGTTATTAGGCCGGTTGTCGCTCCGGTGGTCGCTTCCGCTGCTGTTCCGCTTGCTGTGCCTACCGCCGCGGCTGATGCGGCACCCGCGGTGTCCAGAGGTATGACCGGTTCAGCCCCTCTTCCACAGCGCTTTGGGGGTGAGCCGAGTCAGTGTCGTGGGTTCCTCAACCAGGTGGGTATTTATTTTGAATTATTACCCCACGCCTTTCCGTCTGAGAGGTCAAAGGTGGGGTTCCTCATCTCACTACTCTCAGACAAGGCCTTGGCCTGGGCAAATCCCTTATGGGAGAGGAACGACCCGGTGATTCAAGATTTTTCTGGTTTTGTCGATGCCTTCCGTAGGGTATTCGACGTACCGGCTCGTTCCGCCTCGGCGGCCAAGCTGCTCATGACCATGCATCAGGGTTCACGGACCGTGGCCGAGTACGCTATAGAGTTTCGTACCCTGGCGGCAGAGGTCGGTTGGAACAATGAGGCTCTGGTGGCTGCGTTTTCCCATGGTCTTTCTGACTCATTGAAGGACGAGATTGCAGCTAAGGAACTGCCTGTGGTGTTGGAGGAGCTCATCTCTTTCCTGATCCTGATTGACACCAGGCTCAGGGAGAGGCCTTCACTCAAGGAACGCCTGCGGAGGCCTTCCAATCGACTGGCACCTGCGTTTTCTGTCCCGCCCGTTCCTCCCTCTCCTCCCACGCCTCCTGGGGATAGCTTGTCTGGTGGGGAACCCATGCAGCTGGGGTTTGCTCGCCTTTCCGAGGGGGAGCGGGCCGCTCGGCGTCGGGAGGGTCGCTGCCTGTACTGTGGCCTCGGTGGGCACTTTCGGCAGTCTTGTCCGGTCCGTCCGGGAAACGCTCACACCTGAGATCATGTCGGGGACAGATCTTGGGTGGAGTTTCCTCGTCCCCGGCGTTCCGCAAGGATAAGCCACTGATCACCGTGGTCCTTTCTTGGACAGGGGGCTCGGTGACGGCCCAGGCGTTGGTAGACTCTGGGGCCGGTGGGTTGTTCTTGGACAGCTCGTTTGCTGCGCAGCACTCCATTCCCCTGCAGGCTCGTGCTGCCCCATTGGTTCTCGAAGCAATAGATGGCAGGCCCCTGCAGCCGCCGCAGGTTACCCACGAGACCCTGCCAATAGAGGTAGCCATTGGGGCTGTTCACAGGGAGTTGGCCTGTTTTCAGGTGATTTCTTCCCCACACTATTCGGTGGTTTTGGGGTATCCCTGGCTCCAGAGGCACAATCCAACCTTCAATTGGCAAACAGCCGAGATTCTCTCATGGTCTCCACAGTGTGGGGCCGGGTGCATCCGGGGGCCGGTTAAGGTATTGTGTGCCTCCTCTGACTCTGCGTTGCCCACCGACTATGGGGAATACCGGGACGTGTTCGATAAGGTACGCGCTGGTACCTTACCACCGCATCGTCCTTACGACTGCGCCATATCCCTGCAACCCGGGGCCACTCCTCCACGTGGCAGGGTGTACCCTCTCTCGGTTGCGGAGAATAAGGCCATGGAGGAGTACGTGGTGGATGCGCTTTCCCGGGGGCACATTCGTAAGTCTACTTCCCCAGCAGGAGCGGGGTTTTTTTTTCGTAAAGAAGGGTGGGGAATTGAGGCCCTGCATCGATTATAGGGGTCTCAATCGGATTACCATTAAAAATGCATATCCAATTCCTTTGATTTCTGAGTTATTCGACCGCCTTAAGGGAGCAACAGTCTTTACCAAACTCGACCTTAGGGCGGCGTACAACCTCGTACGGATCAGACAGGGGGATGAGTGGAAGACCGCGTTTAACACCAGAACTGGGCACTACGAATACCTGGTGATGCCCTTCGGATTGTGTAACGCGCCCGCGGTCTTTCAGGAATTCATAAACGATGTCCTTCGTGATTTGTTGCAGCAATGCGTAGTGGTTTACCTGGATGACATCTTGGTTTACTCTACCTCCATGGAGTCCCATGTCCAGGATGTTAAGCAGGTGCTGCAACGATTGCGTGAGAACGGACTCTTTTGTAAACTCGAGAAGTGCGAGTTCCATCGATCCCAGGTTGCCTTTTTGGGCTACATAATTTCCGCGGAGGGATTTTCCATGGACCCTCAGAAGGTTGCGGCAGTTCTGCAGTGGCCTCGTCCCAATGGTCTTCGGCCCATTCAGCGCTTTCTGGGTTTTGCCAACTACTATCGGAAGTTCATCAGGAACTTCTCCACATTGGCAAAGCCTCTCTCTGACCTAACCAAGAAGGGGAGTAACCCTCACGAGTGGCCATCCGAGGCCATCAGAGCTTTCGAGGCTCTGAAAGCTGCCTTTGCTTCGGCTCCGATTCTTTCGCATCCCAATCCTGGGTTGCCCTTCGTCCTCGAAGTTGATGCTTCCGAGACGGGAGTAGGGGCTCTCCTGTCTCAGCGTCGGTCACCCGATGGACCCCTACTTCCCTGCGGGTTCTACTCCAGGAAGCTTTCCTCGGCTGAGTGCAACTACCAGATTGGAGATCGGGAGTTGTTGGTCATCATTCTGGCTCTCAAGGAATGGAGGCACCTGCTCGAGGGTTCCGCGGTTCCGGTCCTCATTCTTACTGATCACAAGAACCTGACTTATCTTTCGGAGGCCAAGAGATTGACACCCCGCCAGGCCAGATGGGCTCTGTTCTTGTCACGCTTCAACTATGTGGTTTCATATTTGCCTGGTTCCAAGAATGTCAGGGCTGATGCGTTATCACGGCAATACTCTGAGTTGTCCAGGGAGGACTCTGAGCCAATCTCACTTATACCTCCAGATCAGATCCCGGCTGCCATTCGCACCAGTCTGACCTCTCCCCTTGGGGAGCAGATTTTGGCGGCTCAAACTGATGCTCCTCCCGGGAGGCCGGAGGGTAGATGTTTCGTACCCGAGGGATTGCGCACCCGCCTGCTGCGTACCTACCATAACGCCAAAACTGCCGGGCATCCAGGGAAGAACCAGCTGTGTTGGGTCGTCTCTCGCTTATTCTGGTGGCCAACCCTCCGTGCCGACATTGCCTCTTATGTAGCGGCATGTTCGATCTGTGCCCAGAATAAGTCTCCACGGCATCTCCCTTTGGGTCTTCTGCAACCCATTCCCAATGGGGAGCGTCCTTGGTCACATCTAGGGATGGACTTTATTGTAGACCTCCCGGTGTCTCGGGGTCATACGGTCATCCTCATGATCGTCGATCGGTTTTCCAAGATGTGCCATTGCATTCCACTCAGGAAATTACCCACAGCGCAGGAACTGGCCACGGTCTTTTCCAGGGAGATTTTTCGCCTGCATGGGTTACCTAAGGTGATTGTCTCAGACCGCGGGAGTCAGTTTGTGTCCAGATTCTGGCGTGCCTTCTGCTCCCAGTTGGGTATTAGTCTCTCCTTTTCATCAGCCTACCACCCGCAGTCCAATGGGGCTGCGGAGCGTTCCAATCAGGCCTTAGAACAATTCCTTCGGTGTTATATTTCAGACCATCAGGATGATTGGGCCGATCTCCTGCCGTGGGCAGAGTTTGCCAGGAACTCGGCGGTCAACTCCTCCATCGGGATGTCTCCCTTCATGGCCAACTATGGGTTTCAACCCGCGGTATTACCTGAGAGGTTCTCACCACAGGACATTCCGGCTGTGGAGAACCATCTTGCTGCCCTGCGTTCTTCTTGGGGGCAGATCCAGAGGGCCTTGAGGGACTCAGCTCAGCGCCAGAAGTTCCAGGCTGATCGCAGACGGTTGCCCGCTCCTTCATACCAGGTCGGCGATCGGGTGTGGTTGTCTACTCGCAACCTCAATCTTCGGGTGCCCACACCCAAACTGGCTCCCCGTTTTGTCGGTCCTTTCCGCATTCTCCGCAAAGTGAATCCGGTGGCCTATGCACTTGCCCTTCCGTCTGGGATGCGGATCTCCAATATCTTTCATGTTTCCCTGTTGAAACCTCTGATCTGCAATCGCTTCACTACCTCTCTTCCTCGGCCCCGTCCTGTCCGGGTTGACGGTCATGAGGAGTATGAGGTGAGCCGGATCCTGGACTCTCGATTGGTGCGCGGTCAATTACAGTTCCTGGTTCATTGGCGCGGTTATGGTCCCGAGGAGCGTTCCTGGGTTCCTTCCGCGGATGTCCATGCTCCTGCCCTCCTCCGCGCTTTTCATACCCGCTTTCCTCAGAAACCTTTTGTTGAGCCGCGGAGGGGGAGGGGCCCTTGAGGGGGAGGTACTGTCAAGGTCCTACCTTTTCCCTGTGGTTATGTTACTTCATGTGCTGGTGTCCATCTTGGATTCTGCTGTGCATGATGGGAGCCCTTTTATGCCTTCAGGTTTCTGTGGTCCATCCTCCAGAGGGGTGTGGCTGATGACATATAAGCCTGTGGCCCGCACATGCTCTTTGCACTTGTGTCTTTGTGTTGCTGTTACTCTGTTCTGACTCTCGTGACTCTCCTGGTATCTGATTCGGCTTGTCTTGACTATTCTTTGTATTCTCCTTTGATCTGACCCTCTGTTGCTGAACCCGGCTCGTGACCTGTGATTCTCGTCTGCTGTCCTGTACTGTTCTGTCCTGTTGTTGTTGACCCCGGCTTGTCTGACTACTCTTTTGTCTCTTCCACCAGCTACACGCCATTGGCGGCGGCCATTACCGCAGCTGAGGTGTCTCGGGGGCCGCGACCTGGTTCCTGGCTGCGTCAAGTCCATCCCCACCATCAGGGGCCCTGGTGAAGGGCAGCCTGGGACTTAGACTCCGCGCCCTGAGGGACTTCGGTCTGTGGGTGGTGGTTGTCGTCAGCCAGTGCGTTACATTGTTAGGCCTGCCTGTCCGTTCCTCAGCTCCTGCCCTGACACAGCTATTCTATTGCCGTCCGAAAGTCATTTGGTACAGTGAGAAGACTGCCTAGCCCCTGTTGACCAAAAGGCAGACACAGGATTCCAGCCACAACTGGTTCTCTTTTTCTTTATGAACTAGGCCGGACATAAAGTGATACTAAAGTCTTGTTTTTTTTAGGAAAAAAAAAACAACAAACATAGTTACGTACTCTGTGCAGTGGTTTTGCACAGGGCAGCCCCGATCCTCCTCTTCACAGGTCCCTCGCCAGCACTCCTGGCCCCTTCCTCCTGTTGGGTGCACAAATAGCAAGCAGCTTGCTATGGGGGCATCTGAATAGGCATGCTCCTGAGCCGCGGCTCTGTGTGTCCATTCACACACAGAGCCGCGGCTCGGCCCCACCCCGTCCCTCTCCTGATTGGCTAACTGGCTGTGATTGAGAGGCTCTACAGGTCACAGCTTCTGGAGCCCTCCCACCCTTCTAGAAAGCTCTGTCACTTTCTAGAAGGGGGGCGGAGGACGGGAGGAGGCCTGGATTTGCATGTTTGAGGGAACTTGGCCGATTACCAGGCAGGAGGTCTGGTATGGTGGCTAGGACAGCCTTAAATATGGGTGATCCTGCACAGCAAGGGAGTCGGGTAGAAGATGGAGTGAAGGCTGGTGCTGGTGTGTGGAGCCTGGGATGGGGCCCCAGCAGACGTGGGCCTAACTACTGGCTGAAGCTAGACAGAAGGAACTCCACTGTCACACAGTCTACTAGGAAAGACTGCCTGTCAGCAGGGAAAGAGCCAGCCCAGTGTAAGGCCTGAAAGCAGCTGCAACCCATTAAGCTACAGGAACAGGACAGTGTGAGTACTTCTACACTCCCTGGGCCAAAGAAGGAAGAGGGCAGTCAGGTGCAATACCCAACTAGTTCTCCCTGGGACTAGTTCATTGCAGATCTCTGAATTCTTTTGCTCAGGGACACCCTCAGGACAACCAGTGGATTAATAGGACAGTGTAAGTACTTCTACACCCCCTGGGCAAAAGAAGGGAGAGGGCAGTCAGGTGCAATAACCAACTAGTTCTCCCTGGGACTAGCTCATTGCAGATCTCGGAATTCTTTTGCTCAGGGACACCCTCAGGACAACCAGTGGATGAATAGGACAGTGTAAATCCTTCTACACCCCCTGGGCCAAAGAAGGGAGAGGGCAGTCAGGTGCAATAACCAACTAGTTCTCTCTGGGACTAGCTCATTGCAGATCTTGGAATTCCTTTGCTCAGGGACACCCTCAGGGCAACCAGTGGATGAATAGGACAGTGTGAATACTTCTACAATCCCTGGGCCAAAGAAGGGAGAGGGCAGTCAGGTGCAATACCCAACTAGTTCTCCCTGGGACTAGTTCATTGCAGATCTTGGAATTCCTTTGCTCAGGGACACCCTCAGGACAGACAGTGGATGAACAGGAGAGTGTGAATACTTCTACACCCCCTGGGCCAAAGAAGGAAAAGGGCAGTCAGGTGCAATAACCAACTAGTTCTCCCTGGGACTAGTTCATTACAGATCTCAGAATTCCTTTGCTCAGGGACACCCTCAGGTCAACCAGTGGATTGATAGGACAGTGTGAGTACTTCTACACCCCCTGGGCCAAAGAAGGGAGAGGGCAGTCAGGTGCAATAACCAACTAGTTCTCCCTGGGACTAGCTCATTGCAGATCTCGGAATTCTTTTGCTCAGGGACACCCTCAGGACAACCAGTGGATTAATAGGACAGTGTGAATACTTCTACACTCCCTGGGCCAAAGAAGGGAGAGGGCAGTCAGGTGCAATACCCAACTATTTCTCCCTGGGACTAGTTGATTGCAGATCTTGGAATTCCTTTGCTCAGGGACACCCACAGGACAGACAGTGGATGAACAGGACAGTGTGAATACTTCTACACCCCCTGGGCCAAAGAAAGAAGAGGGCAGTCAGGTGCAATAACCAACTAGTTCTCCCTGGGACTAGTTCATTGCAGATCTCAGAATTCCTTTGCTCAGGGACACCCTCAGGTCAACCAGTGGATTGATAGGACAGTGTGAGTACTTCTACACCCCCTGGGCCAAAGAAGGGAGAGGGCAATCAGGTGCAATAACCAACTAGTTCTTCCTGGGACTAGCTCATTGCAGATCTCGGAATTCTTTTGCTCAGGGACACCCTCAGGACAACCAGTGGATTAATAGGACAGTGTGAATACTTCTACACTCCCTGGGCCAAAGAAGGGAGAGGGCAGTCAGGTGCAATACCCAACTAGTTCTCCCTGGGACTAGTTCATTGCAGATCTTGGAATTCTTTTGCTCAGGGACACCCTCAGGTCAACCAGTGGATTAATAGGACAGTGTAAGTACTTCTACACCCCCTGGGCCAAAGAAGGGAGAGGGCAGTCAGGTGCAATAACCAACTAGTTCTCTCTGGGACTAGCTCATTGCAGATCTTGGAATTCCTTTGCTCAGGGACACCCTCAGGGCAACCAGTGGATGAATAGGACAGTGTGAATACTTCTACACCCCCTGGGCCAAAGAAGGGAGAGGGCAGTCAGGTGCAATACCCAACTAGTTCTCCCTGGGACTAGTTAATTGCAGATCTTGGAATTCCTTTGCTCAGGGACACCCTCAGGACAGACAGTGGATGAACAGGAGAGTGTGAATACTTCTACACCCCCTGGGCCAAAGAAGGAAAAGGGCAGTCAGGTGCAATAACCAACTAGTTCTCCCTGGGACTAGTTCATTGCAGATCTCAGAATTCCTTTGCTCAGGGACACCCTCAGGTCAACCAGTGGATTGATAGGACAGTGTGAGTACTTCTACACCCCCTGGGCCAAAGAAGGGAAAGGGCAGTCAGGTGCAATAACCAACTAGTTCTCCCTGGGACTAGCTCATTGCAGATCTCAGAATTCTTTTGCCCATGGACACCCTCAGGGCAACCAGTGGATGAATAGGACAGTGTGAATACTTCTACACTCCCTGGGCCAAAGAAGGAAGAGGGCAGTCAGGTGCAATAACCAACTAGTTCTCCCTGGGACAAATTCATTGCAGATCTCAGAATTCCTTTGCTCAGGGACACCCTCAGGCCAACCAGTGGATGAATAGGATAGTGTGAATACTTCTACACTCCCTGGGCCAAAGAAGGGAGAGAGTAGTCAGGTGCAATACCCAACTAGTTCTCCCTGGGACTAGTTAATTGCAGATCTCGTAATTCTTTTGCTCAGGGACACCCTCAGGACAACCAGTGGATTAATAGGACAGTGTGAATACTTCTACACTCCCTGGGCCAAAGAAGGGAAAGGGCAGTAAGGTGCAATAACCAACTAATTCTCCCTGGGACTAGTTGATTGCAGATCTTGGAATTCCTTTGCTCGGGGACACCCTCAGGGCAACCAGTGGATGAATAGGACAGTGTGAATACTTGTACACTCCCTGGGCCAAAGAAGGACGAGGGCAGTCAGGTGCAATAACCAACTAGTTCTCCCTGGGACAGGTTCATTGCAGATCTCAGAATTCCTTTGCTCAGGGACACCCTCAGGTCAACCAGTGGATGAATAGGACAACGTGAATACTTCTACACTCCCTGGGCCAAAGAAGGAAGAGGGCAGTCAGGTGCAATACCCAACTAGTTCTCCCTGGGACTAGTTCATTGCAGATCTTGGAATTCCTTTGCTCAGGGACACCCTCAGGGCAACCAGTGGATGAATAGGACAGTGTGAATACTTCTACACCCCCTGGGCCAAAGAAGGGAGAGGGCAGTCAGGTGCAATACCCAACTAGTTCCTGGGACTAGTTCATTGCAGATCTTGGAATTCCTTTGCTCAGGAACACCCTCAGGATAGCCAGTGGAGGAGATTTTCACCTAGGATCTGAGGATGTTTACTAAAGGGGACCCAATGCTCCTTACAGAGACTGTTTGCTGATTTGTCTCCAATTTTGCTGAGAAGTTCATCCTCAAATTTGTACAGTTCCTTGGGCATCCCATACACCTCTAGAGCCCATCCAAGTTGTTAACTCTTAAACAAAAAACAACAAAACCAAGCTCAATGACTGTTTTACTAACTTTGGATGAGAGTGCTGGAAAATGCATGTTGCCTGGCTGTGCAGAGCTTACAGGAGACCCAAAAATTCTGTGGCCCTCGAGAGGGTAGCGCTACACACTTTTCTGTGCTGAGAGGACGCGTGCTGCTCGTTTCCAGCATATTTACCAAGTGGGACCGGAAAGCTCACAATGCATACTTGCGATTGGGAGCTTTCCGATTATGTGACCACTGTGACAGCCAATCACAGCGGTCACATGACCAGAATGCCCACCTCCCAGCATTTAGATGCTCTTAAAGGGCTGGGTGGCAGTGGTAGGAAGGCGTTATCATGGAATATATATTCCTTGCTAAAGAACAGTATTTTTTATCAAGTTGTGAAGCGTAAAGTTCCACTTTAACTTTGATTTTCCATGGTGCTGCACCTGTGAAGAGTTATGACAGCATCCATTTGATGGCTTGACAGTTTGGTTGAGCACAAAAGAAAATATGACAGTTATCATTCAGGGCTTGCCTTGAATTTAACTGTTTTGAAAAAAACAGTTAGGGCTCGTCCACATGTGTATGTGCGCCTATGGCATGTATGATGTGTTTATGGTGTGTTTTCGTTGTGTTGTGGAGCTTGAAAACATTTCTAGAATGCTTGATAAATGCCCATGGAAGCATTGCTTTTCGAGTGGGAAGTGCTTAAAGGGGAAATGATGTAGCGGAAATGATCTGTTTTGTGGACCGATTTCAGGATGTTGTTAACTTAACATACACACCCGCAGCGGTTTCATCAACAGGGTGCGATTCTGATGAGGTGTGGAATTCGTACAGAAAACACTGCGAATTCCGCACCCCATCAGTGTGAACCCAGCCTGACATACCATAAACACTGTAGGTGCTGTTAAGTTGTGGTTAAAGAGCATTAACATGGAAATCAATAGAAGTGGCTGACAAATGTTGATGCCTCATGCAGGGGCAGACTGACCATTTGGAAACTTGGGCACTGCCCGAGGGCCCGGGGGTCAGTAGGGGGCCCCATGAGATGCCCCTGGTACCTTTTTCATAGGCTTTTTTGAGTTTGGGCAAGGACACAGGGGCCCCATGATCCCCTATTGCCCGGGAGACCCATGAGTTGTCAGTCCGCCCCCGGCCTCATGAAAGCGACATACTGCTTAATTTTTAACATGACACAACGCTACTGCTCCTGTGTAAATAGTACTGTGTGGTACCACTGTAAGGACTAGTTTACACTGGCTTTGAAAGCAGGTGTTTGAGGGTTTTTTTTAACGCTCCTCAAATGCCTTTGCAAGTGATTCTATGGGCAGCACACAGTGCTGTTCACATTATCAAAACATGAAACGTTAGTGTCGCGTTGCTATAAAATTGAAGCCTCATGTTGAGTCAGTAGGCATTTGAAGTCTTTCAACGCCTTCCATTCAAGTCTATGGTGATGCTCCTCAAACGCACTGGCAGGCGTTTGCGAGGCATTTGCGGTGCGATTGTGGAGCTTTAAAAACATTACAGTTTATTTAGATTGTGGTGTTGTTTTAACGTTTATTAAATGCTTATAAAACGCTTCAAAACTGCACATAGGACATTTGGGGAGCATTTTTAACGCTTGTAAAAAGCCAGTTTAAAGCTCATTAATGCCTGTCTAACACCCATACTAAAGCTCAATAATGCCTGTCTAACGCCCATACTAAAGCTCATTAACGCCTGTCTAACGCCCATACTAAAGCTCATTAACGCCTGTCTAACGCCCATACTAAAGCTCATTAATGCCTGTCTAACGCCCATACTAAAGCTCATGAACGCCTGTCTAACGCCCATACTAAAGCTCATTAACGCCTGTCTAACGCCCATACTAAAGCTCATTAATGCCTGTCTAACGCCCAAATTAAAGCTCATGAACGCCTGTCTAACGCCCATACTAAAGCTCATTAACGCCTGTCTAACGCCCATACTAAAGCTCATTAGCGCCTGTCTAACGCCCATACTAAAGCTCATTAACGCCTGTCTAACGCCCATACTAAAGCTCATTAACGCCTAACTAAGGGCTCGTTCACACTAGGCTGTTTTGCCAACGCTTGCCAAACGCCCCTATAGCGTTTGGCAAGCGTTGGTCCGGCGTTTGCAGAGCGTTTTTTAACGCTTGGCAAACGCTCCGCAAACGCCGCATGCGCGGTTTAGCGACGGTTGCTAGGCGTTTGCCGAGCGTTAATAACGCCCCACAAACGCCTATAATGCAGTTTGAGTGGTGTTACCGCTCCGCAAACGCCCCGCAACCGCACCGCAAACACCGGCCGGGCGTTTGCGGAGTGGCACCATAGACGAGAATAGGAGGCTTCAAAGCCTCCTGACTCGTCCAGAGGCGTCCGTTTTGCCGCGACGCAACGCGACGCGACGCAAACGCTCCCGTTAGAACAGCACCATGTGCTGTAATGTGCAGAATTGGCAGAGGCGTTTGGGAAGCGGTAAAAACGCTTCCCAAACGCCTCTCTGCCCCCTGCACACAAGGCTAGTGTGAACGTAGCCTAACGCCCATACTAAAGCTCATTAACGCCTGTCTAACGCCCATACTAAAGCTCATTAACGCCTGTCTAACGCCCATACTAAAGCTCATTAACGCCTGTCTAACGCCCATACTAAAGCTGATTAACGCCTGACTAACGCCCATACTAAAGCTCATGAACGCCTGTCTAACGCCCATATTAAAGCTCATTAATGCCTGCCTAGACTATGGTAACATTATTCTACTTTGGTCATAGTGAAATATTAAAAAAAATCATAAAAAAAGGAAAAAAAAATACTTTCACCAGTCAGTGTCCCTGATCACTGCCACACCAGTTATATGATGACGCTGTACTGCACTGGTGACAGTATGTAAAACAAAGTGAAAACCATTTTTTTAATTTCTTCATTTTCCAAAAAATTATGACAAAAAAATGACAACTTCAAAAAACTCGCCATGCCTCTTATGAAGTATGTCGGACTGTCTACTTTTAAAAAAAGGGTAATTTGGGGGATATCTGTACTGTTCTGACATTCTTGGACCTCAAGAAATTAGATAGGCTGTCAGTACTTCAGGATTGATCAATATTCAGATCTATACCATAGTTTGTGAACTCTATAACTTTCCTACAGACTAAAAAATACATCCTAATTTGGGTTATTTTCACCAAAGACATGTAGCAGAATACATCTCGGCCTAAATTTATGAAGAACAATTATTTATTTGCAAACTTTTATAACTGAAACAAAGAAAAACGTTTTTTTTCTTCAAAATTTTCAGTCTATTTTTGTTAATTTAGCAAAAAATAAAAACTGCAGTGGTGATTAAATACCACCAAAAGAAAGCTATAGTTGTGTGAAGAAAATGATAAAATTTTTGTTTGGGTACAATGTTGTATGACCGCGCAATTGTTATTCAAGGTGTGACAACACTTAAATCTGAAAATTTGCCTGGGCAGGAAGGGGGTAAAAGTGCCGGTATTGAAGTGGTTAAAGCGCGCATGAAAACTGATGTCAACTGATGTCTCTGCATGTGAAATCTACATGTCAGTTACTATCAGTTTTTCTGCACGTATGGTGTGAACAAGGCCTTAACAGTTTTAAAAAACTGTTCCATTCCTGGCACATTCCAAGAATGTAACTGTCACATTTGCTTGTGCTATCAAACAACCACACTGTCAAACCATCAAACATCTGGTGTCATAACTGATCACATGTGCAGCACCATGGCAGTTGTAGAGCAAACAGAGGCATAGATGGCAGCTTCTTTGGCTGAAAAGGATCAGAGGGTTGAGTTCTGTGTTACTAAACCCACAACAGTAAAATCAGTCTGTATATGCAGTAAAGAATGCTTGTTATACTCATTGAGGAACCTAAGGGGTTACTCCTCTGCATTGTGTAAAAAGGATGTTTGAATCTGTCTTCTCTGATCCTCCCCTTCTACCAATGTCCCCCTCTTATCTCCTGATAAGAAACATTGTGTGGAGTCCCTCTGCACATGCTCAGTTTGGTGTGTATTGCTAAAGAGTTTTTTTTTTTCCTTGGGAGAGTGAATGTGATCAGCACAAGGTCAATCAGCACTGTCCAGACAGAGGTCAGGAGTTCTGCATCCTTCCAAAGCAGAAAGAAAACTCCTACACGCTTTAACCGGTGCTCGGCTGGACACTGATAGAAGTCACAAGACTGCTCTAACTGCTGATGAGAAAAGGTATTTATCAGTTTATATTTACTAAAATAATTGCACTTCAATGCTGTGTGCACTGTGGGAGACCAGATATAGTGAATGCAGGGTCCTGGGTTTAGTAACACTATGAGCTTATGTTCTTAAAGCGGAGCTGCAGTAAAAATTAAAAAAAATTTAAGTCAGCAGCTACAAAAACTGTAGCTGTTGCCTTTAAAAAACAGGCACTTATCTGTCCCTCGATCCTGTGGTTTTTCCACACTGGCTAGGTTCGTGGGCCATCCTGTGTCCCTGGCATCTTCAGTGTCAGCACCTGGCTGTGACAGCTCATTTCTTCATAGCCGGGTGCCCGCTGCACATGCACAAGTAACACTGTGCTTTGTGAATGGTCCCGTAGTCTTCTGGGACCTGTCATACATCCCAGAAGACAACGGGGGGGGGGGGGGGGGAACACACAACTTCCACTTCCATTAGCCTAGGTGATCACAGAGGGACCTGTCAAAATTGGGTACCCCCTCCCCACGCTCCCCAAAGGCGCCAATCTTTAAAGGGGACCGGGGGGATGAAGCCTTAAAGCAAAGCTTCTCCTTTTGGGTGGAGCTTCTCTTTAATGCTTGTGATTTCATTCATAGGTAGCAATAAAACCTGACAGAGGTTCTAACCCTCACCTACTGTATCCAAAACAGAAGAGGCTTTTCTTTAACCGCTTAAGGACCGCCCTATAGCAGACAAACTGCTACAGGGCAGCACCTGTGCGCAAAATCACGCATATATACGTGATTTTGCATTTCCGGGTAGGGGGTACGCGCCCTATCCGCGCTGCTGTTTGCGGCCGCGGATGTCAATCACCGGGTCCCGCACGGTAATTACTTACCGGCGCCCGGTGATTACCGAGCATCTCTGATGGGTAGGAAGATTGTTTTGTTTACAATCTTCCTCCCTGTTAGCTCAGGCACACAGCTCGGGATGGCTGTGCACAGTACAGCCATCCCGATCAGTGTGCTTACAGAGAAGAACACACCCCTGCCCCTTAGTAAAACACTCCCAGCACACAGTGAACAATTTGATCGCCCCACATGTTAACCCCTTCCTGCCCAGTGCCATTAGTACAGTGTCAGTGCTTTTTTTTTTTTGCACTGATCTCTGTATTGGTATCACTGGGGATGAGGTTAGTTCCCCCCAGTGTCAGAATGTCCGCCGCAGTCCCGCTAAAAGTCGCTGATCACCGCCATTACTAGTAGAGAAGAAAATCCCAATATATATTCCTCCATTTGTAAACGCTATAACTTTCATGTAAACCCATTAATTTACACATATTGGGATTTTTTTTAGCAAAGACATGTCGCAGAATACATTTTGGCCTAAATTTATGAAGAAATTTGCATTTTTCAACTGGATATTTTTAATAGTAAAAAATCCAAAAAGTATTTTTTTCTCAAAATTGTGTCTTTTTTTTATAGTGCAAACAATAAAAAACGCACAGGCAATCAAATACCACCGAAAGCTCAATTCATGGGAAAAAAAGGATGTAAATTTCATTTGGGTGCAGTGTTGCATGACCGCGCAATTGTCAAAGTAACGTAGTGCCATAACGCCAAAGATGGCCTTGTCAGGAAGGGGGGTAAATCCTCAGGAGGGCAAGTGGTTAAATACATTGTAAACGATGAAATGAATGCCAACTTGTGGGTAGAATACATGGAATGGAATACCACAACGTTCCCATTACTGTCTATCATCTGCAAGTGGATTGTACACTTTCGGTGTCCGTACGTGTTGTGAGGGTGACGTCAGCACTTGGAGGGCGGGGCTCAACCGCACCCGGAAGCGTTTGAGAGTGCCGGGCAGAAGAAGTGCAGGAAATTCGGGTAACAGTCGGCTTTGGTTGGGGTGAGGGGTCCCGGTAGACTGGTCCGCTGAGTGTGAGCTATGATGTTGGTGTAGACAGGCGGCTCCCCTCCTCCATGGTGCACACACACGTGTAGCCTGAGCGCAGGGAAGGTGTAGCCGCCCTGGGAGGACAGCCTGCTGCTGCTGGGACTCTCGCCTGTGTGTGACTGACTGCACCCCCCCATCTGCCTGTCATGGGAGGAGGGGGACAGTGCCCAGCATGGCAGTACAGGATCACTGTCTACAGGACTACATCTGATCTTCTAACTTTTATTCTGTGAACATTTCACTTCTCACTGCTGGCTGGTCACTTAGGCAGAGAAGATATCAATGAATAAAGTGATCAGACTGCCCACAACTGGTCATTATGTTATGGCTGGATACATACATGATCTAGCTTCATATACTCCCACTGATTCCGGGGTGAGCTGTCATTTATGAGTGTCCATAGAGTATGGAAGGGTCAGTGCATGGGTATGATCTGACTGCTCGCTCATCACTGTCCTCTCCGATCATCCATAGTATTGTGTGCGTACATGTATGATCTGACTGTGCTCGCTCGTCGCTGTCCTCTCCGATCATCCATAGTAATGTGTGCGTACATGTATGATCTGACTGTGCTCGCTCGTCGCTGTCCTCTCCGATCATCCATAGTATTGTGTGCGTACATGTATGATCTGACTGTGCTCGCTCGTCGCTGTCCTCTCCGATCATCCATAGTATTGTGTGCGTACATGTATGATCTGACTGTGCTCGCTCGTCGCTGTCCTCTCCGATCATCCATAGTATTGTGTGCGTACATGTATGATCTGACTGTGCTCGCTCGTCGCTGTCCTCTCCGATCATCCATAGTATTGTGTGCGTACATGTATGATCTGACTGTGCTCGCTCATCGCTGTCCTCTCCGATCATCCATAGTATTGTGTGCGTACATGTATGATCTGACTGTGCTCGCTCATCGCTGTCCTCTCCGATCATCCATAGTATTGTGTGCGTACATGTATGATCTGACTGTGCTCGCTCATCGCTGTCCTTTCCGATCATCCATAGTATTGTGTGCGTACATGTATGATCTGACTGTGCTCGCTCATCGCTGTCCTCTCCGATCATCCATAGTATTTTGTGTGCGTACATGTATGATCTGACTGTGCTCGCTCATCGCTGTAATCTCCGATCATCCATAGTATTGTGTGCGTACATGTATGATCTGACTGTGCTCGCTCATCGCTGTAATCTCCGATCATCCATAGTATTGTGTGCGTACATGTATGATCTGACTGTGCTCGCTCATCGCTGTCCTCTCCGATCATCCATAGTATTGTGTGCGTACATGTATGATCTGACTGTGCTCGCTCATCGCTGTCCTCTCCGATCATCCATAGTATTGTGGGCGTACATGTATGATCTGACTGTGCTCGCTCATCGCTGTCCTCTCCGATCATCCATAGTATTTTGTGTGTGTACATGTATGATCTGACTGTGCTCACTCATCACTGTCCTCTCCAATCATCCATAGTATTGTGTGTGTACATGTATGATCTGACTGTGCTCACTCATCACTGTAATCTCCGATCATCCATAGTATTGTGTGTGTACATGTATGATCTGACTGTGCTCGCTCATCACTGTAATCTCCGATCATCCATAGTATTGTGTGTGTACATGTATGATCTGACTGTGCTCGCTCATCGCTGTCCTCTCCGATCATCCATAGTATTGTGTGCGTACATGTATGATCTGACTGTGCTCGCTCATCACTGTCCTCTCCAATCATCCATAGTATTGTGTGTGCATGTATGATCTGACTGTGCTCGCTCATCGCTGCCCTCTCCCATCATCCATAGTATTGCGTGTGTACATGTATGATCTGACTGCTCGCTCATTGTTGTCTCAGGTCCACTGCAGGCTCTCCTGGCTCCTACGTTCTGTCGGGTGCCCCCTCAGCAAGTAGCTTGCTACAGGGGCACCCGCTGCTCCCTGTGTCCATTCACACATGGAGCTGCAGCTTGGCCCTCCCCCCTCCTTATTGGCTGTCTGGCTGTGATTGACAGCAGCGGGAGCCAATGGCTTCTGCTTGCTGTCTAAGCCAATGAGGAGGCAGAGACCCAGGACAGCCGAGGCTGTTGTGCATGTCGCTTGATCTCAATAGGGCTCAGGTAAGTATTGAGGGGACTGAGGGCGCTGCTGCACACAGAAGGTTTTTACCTTCATGCATAGAATGCATGAAGTTAAAAAAGCTTGAGCCTTTACAATCACTTTAAAGGAGTAGTATGGCTAAAGCTCATTTGGCCATACTTCTGTAAGTTACAGAAGTGCATTTTGTCATGCATTCCTGTAACCCGTTTTCAGCCGACAACAGGGTGACGTCACTCAGCCACTCCAGACTCTGGAGCGTTCCCAACTTTAATGTTGGGATCCACCAAGATGTCTGACTGGCAGCTAACTCAGCCTCTCAGCCTGCCGCTGAGAGCCTGAACTGGCTGCCCCCACCCTCTTTAGTGATAGTCACTGGCTCTCTGCTCACTGAAGACCAAGAACTGAGTGATCAGAAGTCATGTGATTGCTTGGTTCTCAGTCTTAGTCCCCGATTACACCGGTGTGACTTGTCATGCGATTTGATAGTTTCAAATCACATGACAAGTTGCACCCTATTGTCCGTAATGGAAGCAGTAATATCGGTGTGATTCCGACTCCGAATTTGAAAGTACTGCATGCACTACTTTTTGCACGATAAGGTGTGACTTACATAGACATCTGTGCATGAAGTCACACAGATGTCTTCCAAGTCGCACCTGAAGTTGGACTGACATCCATCTTTGAAATTGTGCAGATTCAAGTAAAGTTGCACAATTTCAAAGTCGGATTTGATGTGACCGAAGGCTTAGAGGCCTCGGGACCGATGCTGTACCACCTAGGTGAGTGTAAATGTTTATTTTTTATAAATTTCCATACTTTTATTTTAACCAGTCCGAGGCGCAGTTCAGAGCACTCACACTACATAAACGAACCAGCCCAAGGGACTGAACTGCCAAAGTGCCAGTGTGAGAACTTTTTTCATAGGTTTGGATAAAGTGAGGGTTTTTAATGCTGTCTGTTCTCTCTGCCCTGTTTACCGTTATCACAGGGAGTAAAAAAAAATCCCAAATTTCAGGTTGCCACCAGAACAGGTATAGAGGGGAAATTTTCCAATGGGGACACTAGTTCTGGTGACAATGAAGAATTCCCTCACTTTGGAGGGATTTCCTCTAACTTCCTCTTTTGGCTATTGGACAGGACCTGAAGGGGAATCTCCCCAACAAAGATCGTTCATAGACATCCAAATATTGAGTGCAAATGCGTGATCTGACTATCCACCGATATCACTGTTGTTATTCAGTATAAAATACCCTACAGACATCCAAGTATTTATTATTGTGTATACATGCGTGATCTGACTGGCATACACCCAGCACCCCCATCTGATCTAAGATTGTCCATAGACCAGTATTGACTATTGAGTATGCATGTGTGATCTGTCTCTCCGCAGACATCAGTGCAAGCGTCTAATGAAATATTATCCATAGATATCCAGATATTTATTGTTGTGTATGCACTCATGATCTGTCATGCACAAATGCCACCTTATCAACTCCTGTGAAGGGGGAAGGCTTATTCTGATTGATATCGTTTTGATCTGCTGGACCACTCTTTTACCACAAGAGGGCGTAGGATATCTACCTTTTCCGGCTACTCACTTGACCAGATCTGAGGGGAGAAGGGGACTCTACAGGATATATATACACATGCGTATATTTTTACGCTATCTGGTTAGTGTAAATCCTTACCACTTGCACTAGGATATACGGAGCACCTTTTTCCACTGGACTGTGTTTTCATTACCACTTTTTTCAAGCGCTGCATTTTTATATATATGAATTGTGGGACTTTTTATGCGTTTTCCTGTATGTTCAGCTGCTGCCACTATTGATGAGCGCTTACTGTATATTTTATCTTATATCTGCTTGTAACCCTATTTATTAGTATAGCGGCTCTCTACCATATCTTCATAATGGGAGACATCTTTGATATTAGAGCCTCCAGATCTCTAATACCTGACGTTATATTTACACAAGTAAATGAAACAGAGGATCTCAGGGGGTTGTTCATTCATTTGCATAATCTCACCACCTCTGAAATTAAGACCATCTGGGATATCTCCTTCTTGGAGAAATACGTTAAAGATCTAATGGTCCCCAGATCTCTTAGATGGGATATTTCTCCAGACACTGAGGATACTTCATCACTGTTGGAATGGTATCACTATTTCAATACGGTTGGGATTGACATGCTTAAATTCTTAATCGTCAGAAAAAAGAAAAAGTTGATCTATCTGGATAAGGAGATTAACTTAGTAAGGGATAAACTTATCCCTTACAAAACCAACGATGATTACATTACCGAATCCAATAAGTTAAAAAAACATTTAGAAAATGTAGATTCGGAGCAAAAAAAGAAAGAAATATAGTAAAGATTTGGCTGACTACCAAACACAGCAGGTGTTCAAATGGCAAACTTTGGACACCAATAATATGACAGGGAGTAGTGGATCCTATCTACCCTCTACCCCGGTTCATAAACAAGGTCAGCAAAATCCCACTAATTTACAGAGTAGGGTGAGACCTTCTAATTCAAATAATATAAGTTACAACGTCACTACCCAGAATAAATTCCAACCACTAGCGGAATTATCAGATAGGAATATCGGGTCTAGGGACAATAGATGGCATCCAAATGCCCATCCGAAACAGGGAAATCCTGTCCCATATAACACCCAGCATAAACCTAATAAATCAAATAAACGTAAAACTTACCGTAAGAACAATCACCATCAGGGCCCTGCTTATCCGCAGAGGAATTCCTTTGATAATCGAAACGATTACCATTATTATAATTCCCCACAACAAGGGTACTATAGGGATCAATACCCCCGTGACTACCAAAATCAATATTGGAGACCACCATACGATGAGTATTATGCACCCCCTACCCCTAGAACTCCAGATACCCGCACCAATAATGACCATCATTTTTTAGAGAGAGGCAGGGTACGAAAACGAAGCGACAATATAGAGGCAAAAGGGGAGGGAGGAGAATCAATAGATCCAACAAAACGAAGGAGAACTTGATAGGGAAGGGCATTTTCAACCTCAGTGCAACTCCCCTTTCTGATAATGAACTCATTCTCCTTGATAAAGGCTTGAAATTTGCCCCTGCTAGGCCTATGAACAAATTCCAGGCCTTCATTGACATCCAGAAATTTGCAAGAAAGTTATCCATCAAAAGATATTTTCTGAATAACCCTATCTCTAAGCAACCCTCCAGTCAGTATACCTCCCTTGCTAACGCATCTACCTTTAATCTTCCACCACAGAGTAATTCTGCTGTTGGTTTATTTAAAGACCAGGTATTGAAAGATTTGAAAAATCTCCCGCCCAAGAGACTATATAAGGATCCTAAGATCGATGCAGCTATCAAATCTCTGTTGGATAAAAAAGACCTTGTAGTAAGACCAGCGGACAAGGGCGGAGGGGTTGTGATTCTGAATAAGAGTGATTACACAGCAGAAGTGTATAATATTCTTGGGGATGCGTCGACTTATCAATTGCTTCATACAGATCCCCTGCCTGGATATAAACGCATCCTTAAGACCATTATTAAAAATGGATATGATGGTTCCATCATTAATAAGAAAGAGAAGGAATTTCTGTGCCCTAAGGCTCCCCGTCTTGCGGTTTTATATATCTTGCCTAAAGTTCATAAGAATCCATTAAAACCACCCGGTAGGCCGATAGTGAGTGGTATCGACTCACTCTGCTCAAGAATAGGTGCCTACATTGACCAGCATTTACAACCACTAGTACTTCATACTCCATCCTATTTAAAGGACACGAAGCATGTTCTCAATTCTATTAAAGATATCTGTATCCCTCCATCCGTTTTTTTGGTCACAGCGGATGTTGAGGCGTTGTATAGCAACATCAATCATAAAGACGGATGATTGCTGCCAAACATTATCTTACACATGAGAGTCCGTTACTTTCCCCACATATTGATTTTATACTAGAACTCCTGGACTTTGCCATGTCGAAAAATTATATGTGGTTTGATAGTAAGTACTATTTGCAGGTCAAGGGTGTTGCCATGGGGGCAAAGTTTGCCCCCAGCCTGGCAAACCTGTTTATTTCCTTTTGGGAGGAGGACAATATTTATGCTATGGACTGGCCCGAATTACTTTTCTATAAGCGGTACATTGACGACATACTGTTATTTTGGCATGGTACGGAGCAGTCCCTTATCAATTTTTTCACCACTCTCAATAACAACACGGTTAACATCAAATTGTCATATAACTACAGCAATACAGAAATTGATTTCTTAGACCTCACTTTATTAAACCTAGAGGGGCATATTGCTACAAAATCCTTTTTCAAGCCCACCGACCGTAACAGCTTTATTCCTTTAGGAAGCTGTCACCATCCCAGTTGGTTGGCAGGAATACCGAAAGGACAATTCCTTAGGCTCAGGAGAAACTGTACCAGTATTGATGCCTTTCACACGCAGGCTAATATCCTCAAAGATAGATTCCTTGAAAAAGGCTATGACAAGGCGATGTTAGATGGCACTATGGAATCAATAGCTAATACGGACAGACAGGAATTATTGAGTATTCAGACTAAACCACCTAAAACTTTGGTCTGTCCATTTATTACTACTTTCTCTGCCCAGTATAGATCCATAAAACATATTATCACTAAAAATTGGGGGATCTTGAAGGCTGATTCCACGCTCTCTAAGATACTCCCGGATAAACCTGAAGTTATCTTCCGCAGGTCATCTACTCTGAAGGACAAAATAGCCCCTAATGTGGTCTCTTTGCCCACACCACCTCCCTCTCTGTTTAGCTACACTGGTTTCTATCCATGCAACAAATGCATCGCTTGTAAGTGTAATGGGGTGAGGAAGAGAAAGATAGACACGTTTGCCTCTAATCAGACTAAGAAATCCTACAATATTGACAAATTCATTTGTTGCAACAGTAGGTATGTTGTATACTTATTAGAATGCCCCTGCTCCAAGCAATACATTGGGAGGACAACTAGGCGGCTTAGGGACCGCCTCCGGGAACATGTCAATAACATCAAAAAGGGGTACAAGGAACACTCCCTGTCCCTCCATTATAGGAAACATCACCATAGAGACCCCTCCAGTCTGAGATTCGTTGGCATTGACGTAGTAACCGCACATTGGAGAGGAACCTTTAAGACCAGGGCGGTCTCACAGATGGAGACTAAATATATTTTTGAATTGGATACTTTGTACCCCGCAGGCTTGAACATTGAGCTTGACGTCAACTGCTATATTGATAACAGCTGAACCCACTAGGGCTTATCATATGTTATTGACACAAGAAACCACGTTGACTCTATTTTTGGGTCAACGGGGAGTTACTGTATATTTTATTTTTTATTTAAATTCCTTTTTAACCACATGTGTATGGTTATCATACATTAAGTGTAACCCCACTATTCACACACCCATTGAGGATGTTTATTAGTACTGGATCATATCCACCCTCTGTTTCTTGTTTTTGTATTTTATGACACATGCCTATGACATCTGTTTTTTTTATTTGTGTTGCTGAACATAAGCATGTATTTTATATATATATATATATTTTTGGTTCATTTACCTCCATGTGACAGGTATTTTATATGTTTTATAATGCCAATTTACCATGTTGCTTTGTCCCTCCATATGGGATTATTACTCATGTACAGGGTGTGATACCCCTTCTGGTTAAATATTCATATTTTAATTACTAGAGTATTTTACGGGGCTTATGCACCTATTGGCCCCTTATTTAGGACACTTGTTCATTTATTATTAACTTTATGAGCCCTTGTCCCTGCTAATTCACATTCCTTGGGAATTTGTTTAAATTCTTCTTTTCTATTCCACATTGGATGTCCCCTGAGGGGGTTTCCCACACATTACCATCCAATATGCAGTTTTATCACAGCGTATATGACGTCCGATACTATCAATATTGTCTCTACCAGCGCTGGGTATTCTGCCTTTTGGCATATGACAAAATGGTGCCCGCGCATGCGCGGTTGCGCAATACGGACGCCCGGACTCCACTAGTAGGGAGCCGTTGTCTAGATACCTGCACCATTTTGGCCCATGGTAAAATGGCACCCGCGCATGCGCACTTGTCGATTGCGGACGCCCGGACTTCGGCAAGATGGCGCCGCATCAGTGCGCATGCGCCAGATACGGTATATACGTTAGAGGAGACGGTCACGGCGGTCCTTGTTCCACCTCTGAAGAAGTGCGTGCGCACGAAACACGTCAGGTGGGACCTAGGACGCCGTTGACACTAAGCCGCCGGTGCCACGAGGAGGCCCGGCGGCCATCTTTAATACCAAGGGGTCAGTGTGTTCATCCATACCTGCCTATACCCTATGTTTACTGTGCACTTATGTTTTCATATTAAAGCCTTACCTACTACACTATGAGTGTTTCCCTGTGTCCCCTGTGAGGAGCTTCCTCAACTTTTACAGCCCCAAGGGATTTCCTTATCAACTCCTGTGAAGGGGGAAGGCTTATTCTGATTGATATCGTTTCGATCTGCTGGACCACTCTTTTACCACAAGAGGGCGTAGGATATCTACCTTTTCCGGCTACTCACTTGACCAGATCTGAGGGGAGAAGGGGACTCTACAGGATATATATACACATGCGTATATTTTTACGCTATCTGGTTAGTGTAAAGATCGTTCATAGACATCCAAATATTGAGTGCAAATGCGTGATCTGACTATCCACCGATATCACTGTTGTTATTCAGTATAAAATACCCTACAGACATCCAAGTATTTATTATTGTGTATACATGCGTGATCTGACTGGCATACACCCAGCACCCCCATCTCATCTAAGATTGTCCATAGACCAGTATTGACTATTGAGTATGCATGTGTGATCTGTCTCTCCGCAGACATCAGTGCAAGCGTCTAATGAAATATTATCCATAGATATCCAGATATTTATTGTTGTGTATGCACTCATGATCTGTCATGCACAAATGCCACCTTCTCCTCTAAGATCATCCCTAGATATCCAAATATTTTTTATGGTGTATGCATGCATGATCTGATCCCATACACCAAGGCAGTCTCATCTAGATCATCCAAATACAGAGTGTTGAGTATGCATGCTTGATATGTCTGTCCTCCGATACCACCACCATCATTTTCTCTTATGTCTGGGTTTTGCTTGATGAGCATGCATTTATGATCTGGCTTCCCTCATACATCAACATCATCACAATTTCTAAGATTATGCATAGACGTTTTACTATTGGATATTGAGTATGCATACATAAACCAGCTGTCCTTACAGACCACCATGGTCTCATCTGAGATTCTCCAGAAACATCTGAGTGTTGAATATTGCGCATGTATGCACAATCCAGCTGTCTTCAGATACCACCATCATCTCATCTAAGAGTGGCCAAAGAGTTTTGAGACGTAAAAAATGGATATGCATGTGTGATTTGACTGTTTTCACCACTGCCATCATCTACCGTAATTGTTTGGTTTAGCTGAGTGTCTTTGTCTCAATACAAAGCATGAGATAGTGAATGGTGCAGACGGGTGCCACTCATGGAATTCACCATTTCATGTTTATGGATGGCTTACTGCAGTAGAAGTTTAAGCATCAGTGCTTTGGGTACATCTTTTGTGTTGTACAAGAAATATCTGTCAGGAAGCGAATTAACCTAGGAATTCCAAAATGCACTAAGCCAGTGGGTGATTCAGTTCTCCAGCATTACCTGAAAACTTGAAAACTGAAATTCTTTTTTTTTTGCAGACTGATATTTCAAAGCTGAACTCTGGGATACTGATGAATTTTGACCATCACTTCCTGCTAACTAGTACATTAGAAATGTTTTTTGTTTTTTTTTTTCTTTTTAGCTCTAGTTTATTAGGTAACTTTTTGTAAAGTAATATTCTCATTTTCATTCACAAAATGTAGCTTTGCCTGGGCACTCAGAGGAGGAAGCAAACAAGAAGTGATGTCACTTCTGCTGACTGTTTGGGGCTGCTTAAACAAACTACAATTCCCATAATTTAGCAGGGAAGCGTTATAGGAGTGAGGGGAGTGTTTTACTAGGGGGCGGGGGTGTGTACTGGGCGGGACAAGGCTGATCGAGAAAGAAAAACTGTTCTTTCTCGATCAGCTGATCCTCGAGCTGTCAGGGAAGTGACAGACAGCACAGCTACTGCAGCTGTGCTCTCTGTCACTGTTTACCGCCGATCGCCGGGACATAGCAGCTAAGGAGCGGCTGTGACCCGGCGACTCACATCTGCGGCAGAGAACCGTGGGACAAATAGGGCGGCGGCGCGCCCCCTATTTACAAAACACAGGTCTTAAAAAGTGGTTTTGCCTGTGAGTGCCGCCCTGCCGCCGTATATGTACAGTGGCTGGGCGGCATGCGGTTAAAACATCAAATTTCATTATAAATTTAGAGCAAATGGTATTCTGCTACATGTCTTTGCTAAAAAAAAATCCCAATATGTGTAAATGAATTGGTTTATATGAAAGTTATAGTGTCTACAAAATGCTATGCAGAGCAATACAAATCCATGTTCAGGAGCTGACGGGAGATATCTCTATTGTTTACATAGAGGTCTCATCCGTCAGTGATACTTGGCGATCTCCGGGTGCCAGCGGGGAATCACCGGCCGGGACCCAGTGAACAACAGCTGAGGCCGCCAATGGCGTGCCCTCCCCCTCCCGGAAATGCGAAATCAGGTGTGTATATATGTATATATATATATATATATATATATATATATATATATATATACCTGATTTTGCGAAGCCCTACCACCCTGTAGCAGTATTTCTGCTATAGGGCGGTGGGAAAGAACAATTAAACAAGTTGAAGTTAGAGGCTGAATGGCTACCATGCACAGCTGCCCCAGATTTTGCACTCTCCAGTTTTAGTAAATTGACCCATTGTATACAGCATATTGTGATTTGCCAGAAATAAGGTTTGTTAGATTTTACTATGATCCAGTCATCTCTAATAATTAAAAATATAGAAAATATCAGGAAACAATAGATGAGAGGGCCCTGCTTGTTGGAGTTTGCAGAAAATATAAAGTTGTAACATTGTTGCAATTCTTTGTGGATTTGAAGAAGCAGTTTGCATTTGAATTATAGAATAAAGGCAATATTTACTTGAATGTATCTGATAGCAGCTAAACACCAGTAATTTTCACTTCAAAAGGTTAAAAAATTTCCTGCAGATAGTCGTGCTTTGTAAATTTGATTATGTGTGTTGAGCTACATGCTTTTTTTTCCCAATGCTCTATTTTTGGGGGGATTTTATACCCCAGGCACATCCTCTTCCTTTTTGTGGGTAGTTTTCTGAGCAAGGAGACAGAGTTGTGCAATTGAAATGGAGTGCAGAGCAAAGCTGGTGCTTACTAGTGATGCACCAAAATTTTGGTGGCTGAAACGTTTTGGCTGAATATATCCCTATCGAACTTTGGCCGATATGAAAATAGGCACCGATGCAGGTGCCGAAAATAACCCCACCCCTCGCCGCCCTGTGGTTCTCAGCCTTACCTGAGAACCTATCAAACGAACCCGGCGCTGGGCATAGAGATCAGTGAAGGAAAGTTGGCCTCCACTCATCTCTATGCCCTTGGAGGACCAGAGTGACATCATTACTTCCCTTCTGATTCCGGAGCCTTGTAAACAAGGCCTTTTTTTTTTTTTTTTTTTAAAGCATTAGATCAATGCCTGTTTTTATCTAATGGTTTACATTGTAGAGGAGAAATGTGAGGTCTTTGTGTTGCCATATCTCTCCACTGTCACTGCTTATTTCTTTCACAAGGGATGATGGGAATAAAAGTGATTTAAAAAATTTTTTTAAAGGGACAGTGTAAAAAAAAAGTAATTAAAAAAATATTTTTTTTTTAACCACCTCCCGCCCGCCATATAGTCCAATGATGGGCGCAAGGTGGTTCTCTCGTTCTGATAGGACGTCATATGACGTCCTGCCATTCTCACCACGTGTGCGCGGCTCAGGGAGCGTGCAGCGCGGCGATCGGCGGTGCTCTGTGTCCCTCGGACACAGGGGATCACGGAAAGAGCCGAAGATTTTGGCTCGGTCATGTGATCCACTGTGTCCAATCACATGTAAACAGGGAAATGCTGGTTATCAGCATTTCTCTCCTCTCGAACTGTCACGCTGACAGTTCGTGAGGAGAGAAGAGCCGGTAATCGCCTTTCCGCGGAGGGGACATGTACACTGATCATCAGGGCACTGATGATCAGTGTGCCCTGATTATCAGTGTGGCCCCAAAAGTACCACCAGTCAGTCCATCAGTGCCAGCTGAACAGTGCCACGTGCTAGTGCCCATCAGTGCCACAATGCCTCATATCAGTGCATACCAGTGCACATCAATGCCACAAATCAGTGCCATCTGAGCTGCCCTTCAGTGCCAGTCAGTGCCACCTATCAATGCCAATCAGTGCCACCTATCAGTGCCGCTTATCAGTGCCAGTCAGTGCCACCTATCAGTGCCAGTCAGTGCCGCCTATCAGTGCCATATATCACTGCTATTTTCAGTGCCCATCAGTGCCACCTACCAGTGCCTCAGTGCCCATCAGTGCCACCTATCAGTGTCCATCAGTGCATCTTATCAGTGCCCATCAATACAGCCTCATTAGTGTACATCAGTGAAGGAGAAAATCACTTATTTACAAAATTTTATAACAAAAACTGAGAAAAAAATTTTTTTTCAAAATTTTCAGTGGTTTTTGGTTTAAGAAAAAACAAAAACCCCAGAGGTGATTAAATACCACCAAAATAAAGCTCTATCTGTCACAAAAAAATGCTAAAATTTTCATATGGGTACAGTGTTGCATGACCGCGCAATTGTCATTCAAAGTGTGACAGCGCTGAGAGCTGGAAATTGACTTGGGCAGGAAGGGGGTATAAGTGCCCTGTAGGCTAGTGGTTAAAGTGCTGTTCTCTGTACCTTTAAACTTTTAACCTGTAGAAATTTTTAAAGCGTCACCCATGGAGATTATTAAGTACTGTGGTTTGGCGCCATTTCACGAGCATGCGCAATTTATGCATGCGCAAGCATGACATGAGCATGCGCAAGCATGACATGTTGAGTATCCATTTACTTGGTGTAACATCATCTTTTACAATTGTGTTATACCATCATGTTCCTGCTTGCGTGGAGAGGAGGGAGAGGCAAATGAAGCAAAAATAGGTACATCCCCTACCATCCCAGTGTCTGACTAGTGCGTATTTTATTCTGATGTATGAGGAAATCAAGACCTATCCCCATAACTTTTACAACGATACCAGAATGTCAGTGTCCACCTTTACAGCTTACTAACTATTGTTAGACCATGTCTGCAAAGAATGAATACCAACATTTCAGGGAGAAAAGCTGTTGACCACACCACAGCTATCTGCAGCAAAACTCGATAGGCATTTTGCTTAAGATAGCAACAGATAGGAATGAAAAGTAAACCCTGGATGCAGCACTTTCCTTCTTTTCCTAAATGAAGGTAAACTGTATGCAACTGCTGCGTAAATTAACGGCACTATAGAAGTACCTGTAATAAACAAACTAAATATTGCTACTAGTTACATATGAATAACATGATTACTTTGCATTGTGGGAGTCTAGCTGCTTTTAGAAAAGTTTTCTGAAATTTAGATACCCATGCAAATGGAGTCTAACTATTCTTTAAAATGAGTAACGTGTTAATAACTGTATCTTGAAACATAATTTAAAGCGGAGGTCCAGTCAAAATAAAAAAAATAAAAGACAGCAGCTACAAAACAGACGCCTGTCCCTCAATCCCACGGTGTCCTCACAATGGCCGGGTCCACCGGCCATACTGTGTCCCCGCCACCGGCATCTTCAGTATGGGCACCTGGCTGACAGCTTGCGGCTTCACAGCTGCGTGCCCACTGTGCAAGCGTAAGTAGCACTGCGCTTTGTGAATGGTCCCGTAGTCTTCTGGGACCTGTCACGTGTCCCAGAAGACTATGGAGAGGGAGAGGGGAGGACAGCTTCCATCCTTTGGGTACCACCTACCCCCCCCACTCCCCAAATGTGCCAATTTTTAACAGGGAGCAGAGGGACAAAGCCTTAAAGCAGAACTTCCCCTTTTGGGTGGAACTCCATGTGACGATCACGGCGTAAGACCCCTGCCCTTCTCACCGAAGGACTATCCAATCTAAAACCGTGATGTCACGTGCGTAACAATGCCACGCCCAGCTGCACCCTGCACACCGATTTTCCAGCTCACTGGACCACAAATTGATGTACCGGCAGCCTGAGCGCGATTGTTACTGGGTCAGGTTAATTACGCAATTAACCCTTCACACTGCCACCACCTCCTTTTTGTACAGAGAAAGAGAAAACTCGGCAATATCAGCAATAATACTAGGATGATTGGATAATCGTCTGTATACCACTGTCACTGCAGGCAGGTTATAGAGAGGGTTAAACACACATAGTAGCGCTCTTCAGCGGCAGGAATTCGTAAGTTGCATTAAATAGCTTTAGAAACAGTTCAACACTTTCAGAAAGTAAAATTTATTACTAAAAGGTCAAAAGGGTGCAATAAAAATATTTACAGAAAAAAGATGTAGCAAATATATATATAAATATACAGAGAGCAATAACACAGCAAAGAGATAACAGAAAGGAATTTAGAGGGTTAAAGTACTTGCCAGTCCGCCTTGGGTTAAGCAGCTTCAAGTGTCATAAGTCAAAAGGATTTCTTGTCTCTACTGCTAGTTTCGATGTTAAACGCAGGAGACTCTGCTTTCTCTCACCGCCAACTCCAAGCTTAAGAGCCTTTTTCTACAATCTCAGCGGGGTGTCTCCTTACAACAAAGAACCAATTGCCTTATTTGGGGAGGGAAGTGTAGGTGGAGACCTACGTTACAACCAGAATCTCTCATAGCTTATATTTTGGCCCATAACTTTTCCAGGTACATGTAACATCCCACTTGCAGGTAGATTAATATGCAGATGCATCTGCGGAATGGTTAGATATGAGACAGGAAATTTACACTTGAATGGTTCAAGAGATATACTTTTCTGCTTTTCTATGTATGTCAGCCAAGGAGTGTGACATATCAAATGGTTTGTCTTATCGTGACCAATCTGAAGATATGCCTGGCTTTTATGTAAGTCTCTCATATTCCAAGATTTGAGACTTAGGGGGAAAATGGATTTTGAACATGGTATCTAGTTTATTACTCCTCTGGAATATCTTTCAACTCAGGGAAAGGCTTGGGTTATACTTTTACGATATGCCAGATTGCACAGTTTCTTAGACAGCCAGGCACCCAGCTCCCTGGGGGGTTTTATAGCTCGGAGCCCCTGCTGTGCTTTGGCTGCCTATGACCACGGCCAACACACAGGTCACATATCACTGTGGATGAACAGCGAGGGAGGGGGGGATGATCAAAGAGGGGCAGAAGGATCTACAAGATGGAGGGTTGGAGCAAAATGGCTGAACCGTGTTCATCTCTGTGTGTACGCTTGCTACACTCCACTGTAATGCAGAGCTTTTTTTTAAGTTATAGGGAGAGTGAAGACACTTGACAAGTTTTAACTGCTGTCTGTGCCCCCCCCCCCATCCCCATAATGGAGATTCAACCTCTCTTTTTGTCCACTTTACCGTTATCATGAAATATGAAAGAAAATCCAAAATTTTGGGTTTTCCCCAAAACAGTAATAGAGGAGAAATCTTCCAATGGGGACACAAGTTATGGTGACAACCAGAGATTGCCTCACTTTGGGGGAATTTCTTATGCCTTCCTATTTTGTGTAAGGAATAGGAAGTGAGGCGATCTCAATGGGATTCAGATGGCAAAGAAAGCTGACAGGGTTTATAACTCTCCCTTACTCTATCCAAAATGAAAAAACATTTTTGCCTTTAGTTTTACTTTAAAGCAATTATAAAAGTTAGTTTTTAATTGTATTAAAATAATAAAGAGGTTATACTTATCTCTACTTTACATGGATATTGCCCCTTACCTCTACTTCTAGGTTTCCCCACAAGCGCTGTCAGCGCCGCCTCTACTTGTGGGTTTCTGAACTTAGTTTCATCAAGACAGTTGCATACATTGCCCATTGACTGGGGCGCCTCAAGATTGTGCATACTTTTAAAGGGTGCTGCTTCTAAAAAAGAGGGTGGGAAATGCTGTTCTATGTCTACAAACTTTTAAACCTGGGTTTACATGTGTGTGGTATATCGCATGTGATTCAGGACCCTTTTTTTGGGTCCGCACTAGAATCGGATTGCATAGGTATTCACACCTATGCGATCAAATTCTTCACATCGCACTGCATTTGCGGACCGCTTTTGGGGTGTTGTTAGCTTAACATACACACCCGCAGCGGTTCGCATGAACGGGGTGTGATTCTGATGGGGTGCGGAATTTGCAGTGAAAACGCTGTGTGAACCAGGGATTTTACAAGTTACCTATAGTCAAAGACAATCTGTTTAAACTATAAGACATATTTGTGAAGTGTACTATTTTTCCAAGCAAGGTTTATTGTTTTATGTATTTATGTGTTGAATTTTATGTAAATGATTTGGTTTTATTCCTGAACAATCGGTTATAGATTGTATAGCAGGTGTGTGTATATACAGTATATGGCTCATTGAATAGTGATCTGAGAGCTATGACCTACATTTACCCACAAAACTTCATCTTCACTGATAGAGTATGTCCCAGCATTATTTTGTTCTTTTTTTCCTTCAGTGAGAAGTAGCTTTTATTACTCCCTGTGATATCAACACCAGGCTTGTCAAATTCTTGCAGGGGTAGCTGCTGAAAGTTTAATTCCTATCGATGTGTACACATATGCCTAGAACTACTGATCATAAAAGCCATTTCCTTAAACACTGTGTGTGCAGGATATTGGGGGGGGGGGGGGGGGGAAGTCAACAGTGTTGTATTGTTTGAAGTAAAATTGATGTATTATTATTATACAGTATTTATATAGTGCCAACAGTGTGCTCAGCATTGTACATTATAATGGGAAACAGTACAGTAACAATACGATTCAATACACGAGGGGTTCGAGGGCCCTGCTCCTTGGAGCTTACAATCTAGGAGGGAGGGGATAGTGGTACAGGAGGAAATAGCTGTGGGAGATGGAGTGGTAGGAAGAGTGGAGGAGATCGGTAATTAGCTGAGGGCGGGGTAGGCTTCCCTGAAGAGGTAGGTTTTCAGAGTGCACCTAAAGGTGAGGAGAGTAGGTGATAGTCTGATGGATTGGGGTAGGGAGTTCCAAATGATGGGGGAAGCCCTGGAGAAGTCCTGGAGACAGGCATGGGAGGAGGAGACCAGGGAACTAGAGAGCAGGAGGTCTTGTGAGATGTATGCATATTATGAGGGTTGTAGTTTGGTAATCCAGCAAGGGCTGCTTAGGAATTTAGCAGTGGCAAGGTTGTCCGCTCCAACAGAAAGTTAGGAGCACACTGATGTTATGGCAGGATCAAGTTATTTTTTTTTCTGGCTATCTATATAGCCCTTGTTCATTCTTCCACAAAAAAAGCCTTGGACATAAAATCCCCATGTGTCTTAAGCAGGCTATACGTTAGTCAGTATTTTTTGCTTAACTACCAGGTTGGATGGCAGAACTGACATGATTCCCCATCCATACATTGGAGGTAGGTGGAGGAATCCTCTCCACTCAGCTTTTGTATTCTGACAGCTGGGAGATCTACCTGCTGTCAGAATACACTATAGCCTGCAGAGCTGATACTGTGAGGAAAATCTGACATGGAGTACACTCTACCGTGTAAATTTTAAACCCTGGAATTCATAAAGTGTATCATGTCTCTGTATCACCAATGTTAGTGCCTGTGACAGATGCATGTATCTGATCGCTTGAAGTCATGGTAGGGGTGGAACTGAGGTCAGAGTGTCCATATTGGACACTGTCCTCAGTAGTGCATGTTCAGCCATGGACTGCACGGTGTCCTTAATTGCTATGACTCCTAGCTGTGAAGTCAACATTGTCCGGGCAACCAATGATACATTATGGCCTTATTTAAATGATGGCCAGGGGATGCATGTCATTAACCAATTATGGCCATTACCGTCTTTGGGTAATGACGCCAGTTAATATCCACAGCACAGTTGTTTAGATTCAGCTCCCAGCCAGGGAGATCTCCTGACAGACAGCTGGATGGGGCTGGGGATATGTTGCCAGCATCCTAGCAACCCACAAGCCCTGAACAGGAAGCCATTACATTCATGACAGCGTCCTAGCACATACATGCCCCACTCTGAGCACTGATGTCTCTTTGCATGCCAATTTAGTGTTGGTCTTAAATCCCACCAATTTTCATAATCTGCAAACTGTCAGTAGTTCTTTGTGAATTTGTTGCAGCCATATTGATAGATTCTTAAAGTAGTGCAAATAAGAACTACCTGAATCTGTTGCATATGCTGCAACTCTTATCAAAACTGTTACAAGGCTTTCATAAATTAGACACAGACTATTTTAAAACGATCTCACCACCAGAAAAGTGTTGCAAATGCTTTAGTAAATCACCCCAATCAGAAAATGAAAGTCAGAGTAACTTACTACACACATCCTGGCTATTGGCATCACACTCTCAATTGATTGCTTATGATATACCCTGGTAAGGGTCTTTACTGTAATGGTTCACATATATCCTTTCTGCTATAGTTCTTCACAGACTGTTGAATGAAACCGCCTGGTCTATATGTGGAATACAGATGGCTGGAAGAATGACAGATGACAATGATGTCCTACGAAAAGTTTGGTATGGGCGAATACCAACATGCTTCACATTATATCAGGATGAGCTAACAGAAAGAGAAGCTGAACCCTATTATGTAAGTCCTACCATATATATAGACATGGCTGACATCGCTTTGTGACCATGGTGTTTTTGACTTTGATATAATTTACAAATATACTGCTCAAAAAAATTAAAGGAACACGTTTTAATCAGAGTATAGCATCAAGTCAATTAAACTCCTGGGATATTGACCTGGTCAGTTGAGTAGTAGAGGGGGTTGTTAATCAGTTTCAGCTGCTTTGGTGTTAATGAACAACAGGTGCACTAGATGGCCAACAATGAGATGATCCCCCAAAACAGGAATGGTTTTACAGGTGAGTGCCACTGACATTTTTTTCCCTACTCATCTTTTCTGACTGTTTTTCACTAGATTTTCTTTTGGCTAGGGTCAGTGTCACTACTGGTAGCATGAAGCGATACCTAGACCCTACACAGCAGTCCAACTTCTCCAGGATGGCACATGAATACATGCCATTTTCAGAAGGTTTGCTGTGCCTCGCAGCACAGTCTCAAGAGCATGGAGGAGATTCCAGGAGAAGGCAGTTACTCTAGGAGAGCTGGACTGGGCCGTAGAAGGTCCTTAACCTAACAGCAGGACTGGTATCTGCTCCTTTCTGCAAGGAAGAACAGGATGAGCATTGCCAGAGCCCTATAAAATGACCTCCAGCAGGCCACTGGTGTGAATGTCTCTGACCAAACAATCAGAAACAGACTTCATGAGGGTGGCCTCAGGGCCCGATGTCCTCTAGTGGCCCTGTGCTCTCTGCCCGGCACCATAGAGCTCAATTGGCATTTGCCATTGAGCACCAGAATTGGCAGGGCAACACTGATGCCCTGTGCTTTTCACAGATGAGAGCAGGTTCACCCTGAGCACATGTGATAGACATGAAAGGGTCTGGAGAAGCCATGGAGAACGTTATGCTGCCTGTAACATAGTTCAGCATGACCATTTTGGTGGTGGGTCAGTGCTGGTCTGGGGAGGCATATCCATGGAGGGATGTACAGACCTCTACAGGCTAGACAATGGCACCCTGACTGCCATTAGGTGTCGGGATGAAATCCTTGAACCCATTGTCAGACCGTACGCTATTGCAGTGGGTCCTGGGTTCTTCTTGGTGCATGACAATGCTCGGCCTCATGTGGCGAGAGCATGCAGACAGTTCCTGGAGGATGAAGGAATTGATACCATTGAATGGCCCCCATGCTTGCCTGACCTAAATCCAATAGAACACCTCTAGGATATCATATTCTGGTCCATCCAACACTGCCAGGTAGCACCTCAGACTGCCCAGGAGCTCAGTGATGCCCTAGTCCAGATCTGGGAGGAAATACCCCAGGACACCATCTGTCGTCTCATTAGGAGCATGCCCTGACATTGTCAGGCATGCATACAAGCACGTGGGGGCCATACAAACTACTGAATACCATTTTGAGTTGCTGCAGTTAAATTTCAGCAAAATGGGCTAGCCTGCTGCATCATTTTGTCTTTGAATTCAGTCCTCTGTAGGTTGATCATTTTCATCAAACGATGGGGCATCCTTACATTCCTAACACATTGCCCAGTCCATGTCAGTAAAGATATCAGCATGATATTTTTCCCCATTGAGATCTGGTGTGTTTTCAAAGTGTTCCTTTAATTTTTTTGAGCAGTGTACAAACCTAAGTTTTTTTTTTTTTAGTTTTTGTTCTAAGGCTTCATTGATACGGGCAACTAGCACTAGTGTAAATGACAGTGGCATGAATCTACTGATTCCTACAGCTGTTTCAGCCACCTGTGTGTGTCTAGCTGCGGCAAGCACTGTACAATTCAATGACAGGTTGGTGGAGGCCACAACTATCTGTTATATTACCTGTAGTGATCTCTGCTGGATGTACTTTATGTGCTTCCAGCAGCAGTCACTGCAGGTAATCGCTGACTAGGCAGACAGCCATGGATAGCTGTTTCTGCCAAACTGTACAGGGCTTGGCAGCCACAGATTGCTGCTCACAGGTGGCTGAAACAGATGTAGAAATCAGAAGATTTCTTCTGCTATCATTCACATTGGTGCTGGTTGCCTGTGTGAATGTGGTCTAATTGTTAGCTGTGTACAAATAGTTTGGTTCTAGTTTTGTTGAATTTCACCATTGTTTACTATCAAGGTTTGTCAGAAAGTACTAAACTGGAAAATGTATCTAATATTTTTCCTGCATAGAAGAGTGTCCAGGCTACACTATTTTCCTGAAATTACAAAAAAAACTAATTTGGGGCTGTATAGATCCCCTATCATGCTAAAGCAGAATGAATAATATGAAAAAGTTTTGTGTACTCTGAAGGGTTTCCTAATCCAAATCCATGGATTTGGATTAATGCAGTTAAAGTATATGTAAACCCTCTCCTTGTAAAACAACCCATTCAGTTTAAAATAGAAATCAAATGCAAACATTTGTGTGTAGATATTAAAAAACAAACAAACAAATACATGGTGCAAAACGCACATATCAGGAATATGAAATGTTAGGTTTACATATTAAGCAGGATAAGACCACTGAGAAAGGGCTTTCCTTTCTGTCCTGATATATCATCATAGAGCCTATTTGCATTCAAAATGCAAGACATTCTTTGAATCGTGCCCATGCTAGGCAGCATGGGACCTGGAAGACCACTGTAACTATGCAAGTTCAGCTTTAAACTTGGCTCTTTAAAAATATCTTTCTGTGGACTTGTTTTTTTCTCTGTTTACAAGAAAGCAGAACGAGTTCTGAGAACAACTGATGGGCTGACCAGTGAGTAATTTCTAGCACTGATGTCAGTAAATTGCGTTGGTTCATCTCCAGTAAACTGTTGAAAATGGACATATTGCTGTTTGCATTATTCATCTTCCTTTTTGGGGTTAAATTAACATTTCTCTGTCCTGTAAGGTAGGCATGACAGTCAACTCAAAATCAGTTCTCAGCCATTAGGTAGTTTGCATTTTAGCAAATTTAGAGCAGGAGTTTTTCATATTTACTCTGCCCTATATTCTCCTTTTCCTATAAAGCCATGATTAGTCATGTATAATGCATCTTTTTATGAAATTATAAATATAATAGGTTTTATTGTAGAGGCCTTTGATATAGCGTTAACATTTTTGCCACACGTCTGGCTGTGTGACTGGTAGGTTTGCGTAGATAGGGGTGAGTCAGCAGTGTTAACCAGGTTCACTTTTCCATCTGCAGCATTCTAAAAAGAAATAACAAGACTTGCGCAGTATAAAATATGAACTTTAGAGAAGTATCTGGAAAAATAAGGGCTTGTTCACATGTGTGTTGATTATAAAGAAGGAAGCAATGCACATTAATGCATCTATAGCATTTATGATGTGTTTTTAACGTGTTTTCATTATGTTTTTGAAGCGTTAAAAACACTTCAAGAATGCCTATTAAATGCCCATGGAAGTGTTGCTTTTCTAAAAAAAAAAAACTGAACTGTAATGCAGGCCATAGATGGGTCGAAAATCGGCCGATTTTTCGGCTGAAAATAAAATCGGACGATTTTCGGATCGTTAGTGGGTTAATTGTTCGGCCGTTTTTCGGTATTTTGGCAGATTTTTTTTTTTATCGGTAAAGTTGGAAAAAGATCAGCTGATTTTCCCGGCAATTAAGGGCAATTCGGACGATATTTTTACCGATAAAAAAATCTGCGCATGAGCAATGACCTGCAAGAGGAAGACAAAAAGAAGAAAAAGAATAAGAGGATGAAGAAGAAGAAGAAGAGGATGAAGAAGAAGAAGAAGAGGATGAAGAAGAAGAAGAAGAGGATGAAGATGAAGAAGAAGAGGAAGATGAAGAAGAAGAGGAAGAAGAAGAAGAGGTTAAGGAAGAAGAAGAGGTTGAAGAAGAAGAAGAGGATGAGGAAGAAGAGGATGAGGAAGAAGAGGATGAGGAAGAAGAGGATGAGGAAGAAGAAGAGGATGAGGAAGAAGAAGAGGATGAGGAAGAAGAAGAGGATGAGGAAGAAGAAGAGGATGAGGAAGAAGAAGAAGAAGAGGATGAAGAAGATGAGGAAGCAGAAAAGAAGAATAATTCCAGTCTGGCAAAAAGTGTCCCCGCAGAGAGCTCCGCTATTTCTTTGACATTGCTTTGACATTTATAGCGGTTGCAACAATGTGTCTATTTGTTTCTGAATAAAAACATCTGTATCCGAAATGGATACAAATAGATACATTGTTGCAGCCGCTATAAATGTCAAAGCAATGTCAAAGAACTAGCGGAGCTCTCTGCAGGCACACTTTGTGCCAGCTGTAGATGGGATGAAAATTTTTACCATTCCTGGTAACGTTGGCCGCTTGAACAACTGATTTTTCATTTTTTTAAAGAAAAATCGGCCATTTTTCTCCCCATCTATGGCCTGCATACGGCCTCATATTGGCATGGCCGATTCGGACCCTGGTAGGTAAAGTATTAGCGGTGAGGATTGCAGGTGGGTGTGATCAGTCATGGCCAGGAAGCCTGTACAAATCAATAACAGGCGCAGTTACATGTGGACATAAGACAGCTTAGCAGCCTTAAGCTGGCCATACACGTGTAGATTTTCGGACAAGAATATTCATAAGAAAAGTCATATGAAAATTCTTTGAACATTTGATGAATGGACAAATGTCGTTCAAAAATGGTCTTTTGTTTTTAACATTCAACTTTAAAATGAATGTAATTTCTGAACGATAACCACATACACTGGGTGAAAATTTGTTTGATTGAGAAACATGTTGGTGGTATATCTTTCACTTGGATGTTATAAGTTGCACTGAGTAAATAGAGTTAGATGAAACTTCATTTCAGGCTGCAAAGCAACAAAATGTGATTATTTTAAATGGGGTGTTCTTTTCCATACACACTGAAAATATGAACAGTATATACACTGTGGAAAATCATTACCTAGAAATTTTATGAATGCAGAGTTTGCAGCCAATTATTGTTTGCGATATTGCAGCTGATTAGGACCCTGGTGTGACAATCAGCATATCCGCTTGTACATAGCATAGACAGGCAGACAGTTGATTAAACAGCCAAAAAGGAGGGATTTATTTGTTTTATTTGATTGCTTAATCACTACTTGAGTGTTGCCATCTTAACCTGAACATAATTTGTAAAAATACAAGCAATCTCATTCAGGGGGTAAAGGCCCCCCCCTCCCGTATGAGACAAATGGCTACTATGACTGCTGTTAAGGCTTCAATCAAAATTCGAATCATGTTTGTTTTCGACAGCAGTGATGGAAAAAATTCGAAGGGGCAGGAAGGAAAACTTTTCTCAGTCAAACAAATTTTCAGCCAGTGTATGTGGTTATCGTTCAGAAATTACATTCATTTTAAAGTTGAATGTTAAAAACAAAGGACCATTTTCGAACGACATTCGTCCATTCGTCGAATGTTCAAAAATTTTCGTATGACTTTTCTTATGAATATTCTTGTCCGAAAATCTACACATGTATGGCCAGCTTAAGGCTGCTGATCTGTCTTCTGTCCACATGTAACTACGCCTGTTATTGATTTGTACAGGCTTCCTGCCAATATGAGGCCTTACAGTTCAATTGTGAATAAGACAACTATGCCACAAAAGTATTTAAATATAAACAATATTCATTATTATACATACAAATTGATACTTAAAGTGGAAATAAAGGCAATTTTTTTTTCATAATGAATAGTGTAAGGGGGGGGGGGGGGGTTATAGGCTATTTTTCCCTTCATTTCCTGTCCTATAGCCAAAACATGAAGTGGAAGAATATCCCTTCAAAGTGAGGGAATCTCTGGTTGTCTCTATTGGAAGATTCCCCTATACTAAGCTGGCCAAAGATGGATAAACATTTTGGCTGGTTCAAGGGACCAGTCAAATTTCAATCCATCTGTGGGCAGGCTGGTTGTTCAAAAGTCGATCTCTTGACAGGCTGCCTGACTTGTACGACCAACCTGTCAGGTTTTTTTTTGCTCGATCAGTGCCACCAGCTATAGTCGGCAACACTGATTATATATTCTGATGGTGGGAAAGTCTCTCTGCTGTCAGAATAAAATAGATCTGTGGGAGGGATTCCAAGTTTGTTGATGGGGGAACTGAATCATTTTTATTTTCTGGTCAGCCCACTACTTGAAGGGAAAAAAATGCATCAACTACGATTTTCTTTTAGTTTTAATATTAACATAGCCCAACAGAAAAATGTTTTTTCCTTAGTGATTTTTAGACCTATTCTTGGGGTTTTTGGGGCACAGATTCAGAAAATTGCATTGGCTAGTTGGCATCACCCCTAGTTTCCTAGATCTGGTCAAATTTATATAATTTTTTAGTCTGTTTTTATAAAGATCTTGCTGATCAACTGTTTTACACACTTCCAACTGATGCTACAAGGAGATTACATTAAACACTACATTAAAATATCCAGGTTTTTTTATGGGCAACCAGAGTGAAGAGCGATATATGGAATTTATGCTGTGTCTCAAAAACTAGAGCTGATATGGAAAAATTGGTTGCAATTGGTGGAATCAGCAGGTCAGATATTCCCAGGAACAGGTCTAACATTCGAGACACCAAAAGGTGTGTTGGCCTGTGTACTGGTAAAGCTTTAAAGTATTTATTGCCATACCCATTTCTTTTACTTACACATTTTTATATAATAGGGATTATAATTTTTGTTGCAGTTACTTTTACCTCGTGTGAGTTACCTTACTCTCGTAACCGATAAGGTGAAGAAACATTTTCAGAAAGTTATGCGGATAGAAGATATAAGCGAGATTTGGTTTGAATACGAAGGCATTCCTCTGAAATGGTAGGTGATCAGAATATGTTCACATATTTCAATATATTCAGAATCCGTTATTGTGCAAATGACACCATTGGAGTGACTATGGTAGCTGCTTTTCTATCATGTACATTTAACAGGCCATGAGGCTTTGGTAATAAATTATCCTTTTATATCATAAAAGAATAAATGCAGGAACAAGTTTGTTTAGTACAAATGAAGGGCCAGTATAGTAAGGGTAAGTTCACAATGGTATAGATGCAGAAAAAAGTAGGATACTATAGAGCAGGGGTGTCAAACTGGTGGCCCTCCAGCTGTTGCGAAACTACAAATCCCATCATGCCTTTGCCTTTGGGAGTCATGCTTGTAACTGTCAATCTTGCAATGCCTCATGGGACTTGTAGTTTGGCAACAGCTGGAGGGCCGCCAGTTTGACACCCATGATGCTATAGAGGATTACTTTCAGTATTCAGGTCAGCTCTACAAAATACAATCTCAGACAACCATGGAACTGTTTACTGAGCTGTTTGACTGAGAAAACCCTTTAAACCCAGTGAATGAGAGGCGCTTGAAAGTAGTCAACACATGTTACACAAGAATGTGTTTGGTCCTTCAGTTTGCAACACCCATCTCTTTGTGTTTGGAAGCATGGTGTCAGAGCCTATTCTTCATAATAGAAGCTATTTGATATTTATTCATGGAAGTAACATCTAATACTGTCACCGTTTAACCACTTGCCTACCGGACACTTTTACCCCTCCTGTCCAGGCCATTTTTCAGCTTTCAGCTCTGTCATACTTTGAATGTGAATTTTATAGTTTTATTTATTTCAGGTATTTATGTAGCGCCGTCAATTTACGCAGCGCTTTACATATATATATTGTACATTCACATCAGTCCCTAACCCTCAAGGGGCGTACAATCTAGGTGGAATCAGCAGTTTTGTTTGCACAAATAGAACTTTCTTTTGGTAGTATTTTATCACCACTGGGTTTTATATTTTTTGCTAAACATATGAAAAAAGCCCAAAAATCTTCTTAGTTTTTTTTTAGTTTCTGTTTTAAAATTTTGCAAACAGGTAATTTTTGTCCTTTTGCTGTGCTGATGAGGCAGCGCTGATGGCCACTGATAGGCAGCGCTGATGGCCACTGATAGGCAGCGCTGATGGCCACTGATAGGCAGCGCTGATGGCCACTGATAGGCAGCGCTGATGGCCACTGATAGGCAGCGCTGATGGCCACTGATAGGCAGCGCTGATGGCCACTGATAGGCAGCGCTGATGGCCACTGATAGGCAGCGCTGATGGCCACTGATAGGCAGCGCTGATGGCCACTGATAGGCAGCGCTGATGGCCACTGATAGGCAGCGCTGATAGGCAGCGCTGATAGGCAGCACTGATAGGCAGCGCTGATAGGCAGCACTGATAGGCAGCGCTGATAGGCAGCACTGATAGGCAGCGCTGATAGGCAGCACTGATAGGCAGCGCTGATAGGCAGCACTGATAGGTAGCGCTGATGTGGATGCACTGATAGGTAGCACTGATAGGCAGCACTGAAGGGCACTAATAGTTGGCACTGAATGGCACTGATAGTCAGCACTAATAAGTAGCACCGATTGTCAGCACTGATGGATAACGATTGGCAGCCCTGATGGACATTGATTGGCATTGGTAGGCAGCACTGATGGGCACTGTTGGTGCTGCACTCATCAGGATACTGATGATCAGTGCCCTGATTATCAGTGTAGATGTCCCCTTTCACACTTGCCGGTTACCAGCTGTCTTCTCCTTGCGATGTGACAGCGTGAGGAAAGGAAAAGCCAATAATTGGTAAGTGTGAACACTTCTGATCACATAGTAAAGGGCCGCTGTGATTGGCCCTTTACCTATTTTTGTGTTACCTATCTCCTTCAGACACAGTGATCACAGAGTGCACCGGATGCACGGGGGGGGGGGGGGGGGGTGGATCTGGGAGGATGTCAATAGACACCCTCCCAGCACTGGACAACCATGCTGTAGCCGTCATTTGGCTATAGTATGGTCGGGAAGTGGTTAAGGAAGAAACTACAGTCATACACATCACTCTTTTATTTCAAAATCTCAGTACCTCTATAGTTCTGAGAGTTCTTTTCCTGAAATGAACATTAAAGTTTGTTACGTCACAAAGTAAGATTAAATAAAGGTGAGCGCATATACATGTAGTTTTTTTTTTTTTAAATCTAGCTCCATCTTTCTCAACCTTTTTAACATAGCGGAACCCTTGAAATAACTTTCTGGTCTTAGGGGACCCCTGCTACAGTTCATGGTACATTAGTGTGATGATCAGTGGGAAGATGCTCCTTACACTTGTGGTTATTGGGAAGAATTACAGCCTTACTGATAGCTAAAAAGATCAATGGTATCAGTGGGAACCTCTTGAGAGGTTGAAACTGCACTGATCATGCCACTGCGCGCCTCAGGGGGGCACTCTTGTGCTCATGTGCCAGGTGACGTAACAGTACATTGCCTGACCTGGCTGTGATGCCTGCTAGCAGTATATGTACTGTTAGCGAGCGACAAGTGGTTAAAGATGTCCATGCACAAAAATGAAAACCATGGCTTGTGATCATAGATTTTGCTATAATTGAGCAAATAACATGCTGTACATGTGGCATAAAAGATAAACCTACTTTATCACAGAGCTTGGATTTTGCTGCAGGTGCTGCCCCAGAAATCTTACTACTTCTGGGTGCCAGCCAGCGACAGCTGCCAGCTCTGAATGAGAGCAAGTAAGTAGAGTTGAACCAGTGTTGCAATTCCTGGAAATCTTATTTTTATTTTCTGGTGAATTGCAGATTCTTGATTTGCCTAAAAATGTGCATTTGAAAATAGCAATTTGTCTTGTATGGAGGTTGTAAACCCTTACCTATACCTAGTGAAGTGACTTACTTCAGGTGATACATAAGTTGTTGCTGAGAGGCCGCATATTTGAGTACCCAAATGTAAACAAACCTGTGGTGAGAGCGGATACCACCACCTAACGGAAAGCTCCTGATCGCTGTGACAGCCAATCACGGCAGTCACATGATCATAAAACCCCGCCCCCCGGCATCAGAAACCCCTTAAAGGGCTGGGAGGCGTGGCGTTAAGGGGTTAAAGTGCTGGACTTTTATTGCTTGTCTGAGAGTTTAGAGAAAAGGGGATGGAGAGATGAAATTACACATTGCAGAGCTCAGTAAGGAGAGCTCTGAGAGCTAATTGGAGTGAAGGGACACACCCCTCTCCACACAGCTCACAGGAACAGAGCTGAGGCTGTCAATCTGCTGGAGGTCCCTCCCATGTCACCATTTTTCTCTTGGTGTCAGAAAAACTTGTCAGAAGTGATTCATGCTGATAGCAGAAGAACTAGACAGCAGACAGAAATGACACTTAGTGCTCTTAATTGAGACAAATACACACTACAGAGGGTTATGCTTTGTTCATATTTCATGTCTGAGGTTTACAGCCACTTCACAGGAAAAAATGTACAGAATGTGTCTGTTTCATTATAGATTTGTTCCTCTCTAATTGTAAACGGTTTTATAGAAATGAGTGAGTGATTTGTGCGTAGTGCAATGTGATTTATTGGCATCTTCCCCTATGAAAGGGTAATTTTATAGTGGACTGTATTTTGTCACTAGGAAACAAATCCCAATTTACACTGCATAATTTTGCACACAAGGGAGATGATGATAACAGTTTTATATTTAAAGTTGTTGAGCAGAAAGCACCTGGCAAAGGTTTAACTATTTGATGCCTGGTGTGTATATCATACTCTGTGCTCTATAACAAAACAAAAAGCCAAATAACAGTAAAATATGTGTTATTGTATTTATTTTTAAATTAAACTTAAAATAGAAAAGGGAGTGTTTGTACATAAGCAGGTTCTTGTAGGTTCAATTCATTTTGTTCTCTAAATGATTCTTAGAACACTGGTATGCATTGCTGTCCACTCAGACACTATTTTAGCTGCAAATGTATTATTTAGTCAAGTGTGTATTGATTATGAAGGATATGAAAAAAAAATATATCTGCGCTAAGATAAAAAATACAATATAAAGCAGCTGTTAATCACAGTGACACCAAGTGAAAGAATGTAAAAAAATCAAAAAACAGCACTAGTAGGCAAAAAAAACCCAAAGAATATTTCATCAGCCATGATACATAACATCCAGTGAATAGAAATAAAATAAAAGTGTCCATGTGAAAACTAAATACAAGTGAAAACTAAAGTCCCTTCTTCTCCAAAGAGTATCAAGTGCTATCTAGGAGCCGATAATACTCCTCCACTGCCACGTATAGATGTCAGAGCCTCTTACCAGACAGGGTGGACCATAAAATTATAAATGGTCATAAAACGCTCAGCTTGAAGATATGCAATCATGATCATAAAGGATAGAGTACACGCTGATTATGTTTTGGGTGGGGGGCTAAAGGAGGAATAGTCATGTACCACTTGAGGCAAGAGCTTAAGATGGTGGCTGAACATGGATGGTTGTGGAACCAGTTGTGCATCAGGAAGAAATAGAAACGGCTGAGTATCAGTTGTTCAAGGTAGAAAGAGTGGAGTGGAAGAGGCTGCTGACTATTGAACATTGTGGGAGTTAGAGCAGAATAGGAGCAAGGAAAAAAAAAAGAGAAGGCAGAGCATGAGATGAGCTGTTACAGGGGAGAGAGAGAAGGCAGTGAGATTTAATTGTGGATAGAGGTTATAAAAGGCTCAGCATGACATGATGGCAAATGTCCAAAATAATGATTCCACATGCTTGCTTGTGTGTTATTGTGTAAAGCAGCCTTTCTCAACCAGGGTGCCCAGGCATCCTGGGGTGCCTTGAGGTTTCTTCAGGGGTGCCTTGGCAAAATGTCCAAAAATTGCCCAAAACTTGTATACAAGCCAGTGTGTGGAACAAGCCTGCCTTTTAGATGCACAAAAGCCACAGGTTTTCATAGTGCACCATTTCGACCTTCTAGCTGCAGGCGTCCTGACAGCCAATAACATCATCAGTTGATAAGGAGGTTGTCAGCCGCTTGCACAGCATCCTAGTTTTATCATCCCCTGCATCTCTCTGTTAGTGCTGGGGTCACATTAGCTCAGTGATGGAGAATACCTGAGGGAGAAGAGAAACATTGGAATACTAGTCAGTACCAGTGTGCAGAAATGTATTTGCTTTAAAGAATAAATCCCCTCTAATGTTGGGTTTCCTACGTGTGTGGATGTTTCTGCGTTATACACTGAAGGAAATAAATATTTGATCCCCTGCTGATTTTGAATGTTTGCGCACTCACAAAGAAATTATCAGTCTAAAAATCGAATGGTAGGTGTATTCTAACACTGAGAGACAGAATAGCAACAACAAATTCAGCAGAAATGCATGTCTAACAAATGATGCACTGATTTGCATGTTCATGAGGGAAATAAGTATTTGATCCCCTTCACAAAACATGACTTAGTACTTGATGGCAAGTCCCTTGTTGGCAATCACAGAGGTCAGACGTTTCCTATAGTTGGCCACCAGGTTTGCACACATCTCAGGAGGGATTTTGGCCCACTCCTCTTGGCAGATCCTCTCCAAGTCATTAAGCTTGGTGGCTGACGTTTGGCAACTCGAACTTTCAGCTCCCTCCACAGATTTTCAATCGGATTAAGGTCTGGAGACTGGCTAGGCCACTCCAGGACCTTAATGTGCTTCTTCTTGAGCCACTCCTTTGTTGCCTTGGCCGTGTGTTTTGGGTCATTGTCATGCTGGAATACCCATCCACGACCCATTTTCAATGCTTTGGCTGAGGGAAGAAGGTTCTCACCCAAGATTTGAAGGTACATTGCCCCGTCCATTGTCCCTTTGATGCTGTGCAGTTGTCCTGGCCCCTTAGCAGAAAAACACCCCCAAAACAGAATTGTTTCCACCACCATGTTTGACAGTTGGGATGGTGTTCTTGGGGTCATAGGCAGCATTCCTTCTCCTCCAAACACGGCGAGTTGAGTTGATGCCAAAGAGCTTGATTTGGATCTCATCTGACCACAACACTTTCAACCAGTCCTCCTCTGCATCATTCAGATGTTCAGTGGCAAACTTCAGATGGGCCTGGACATGTGCATTCTTGAGCAGAGGGACCTTGCAGGCACTGTAGGATTTCAATCCTTGTCGGCGTAGTGTGTTACCAATTATTTTCTTGGTGATTATGGTCCCAGCTGCCTGGAGATCATTGACAAGATCCTCACCTGTAGTTTTGGGATGATTCCTCACTGTTCTCATAATCATTGACACTCCACGAGGTGAGATCTTGCATGGTGCACCAGACCTAGGGAGACTGACAGTTGTTTTGTGTTTCTTCCATTTGCGAATGATTGCACCAACTGTTGTCACCTTCTCACCAAGCTGCTTGGCGAGAGTTTGGTAGCCCAGTCCAGCCTTGTGTAGGTCTACAATCTTGTCCCTGACATCCTTGGACGGCTCTTTGGTCTTTGCCATGGTGGAAAGTTTAGAATCTGATTGTTTGATTTCTCCTGTGGACAGGTGTCTTTTATACAGGTAACAAAATGAGATTAGCAGCACTCCCTTTAAGAGACTGCTTCTAATCTCAGCTTGTTGCCTGTATGAAAGACACCTGGTAGCCAGAAATCCTGCTGAATGATAGGGCATCAAATACTTATTTCCCTCATGAACATGCAAATCAGTGCATAATTTGTTAGACAGGCATTGCTTTTGAATTTTTTGTTGCTATTTTGTCTCTCAATGTTACAATACACCTACCATTCGATTTTTAGACTGATCATTTCTTTGTGAGTGGGCAAACATTCAAAATCAGCAGGGAATCAAATACTTATTTCCTTCACTGTATAAAACTATTAGAATAGTTTTTCACATTTTGGAATGGGGTGCCTCAAGACTCTCCATAATTTTAAAGGGTGCCTCGGAACTGTCCATAATTTTAAGGGGTGCCTTGACTGAAAAAAGGTTGAGAAACACTGGTGTAAAGTATATGCACAGGCAAACTTGTTTGTTTATATTGGTAAGCATGTTGTGATCATGGACCATTTAGAGAACAAGTAAGATGGGGATGATGACTATGGCTGATGGCTAGGAGCTACAGTGAGAACTACTTATGGATTGGGGAGAGAGGAGGTAGAGCAAGAAATGGTTATTGCTCAGGGTTTATGTCCCTGGGAAAGAATAAAGAGGAGAAACTGGTCATGGACTGGGTAAATAAGAGAGAGAAACAGAGCTCATCCTGGATTGGTAAGGGTCATAAAGTGTACTGAACCACTGTATGTGTGTGTTGTGTATACTGTATACAGAGCTAGTTACATTGTTTTTAAAACAATGTAATTATGTTGTACATTGTGCTCCAACATTGGCATTGTATAATTCAATTTAAAGCACCACCAATGCAAAAATACTGTATTAGATAACTGTGGCTAAAGTATATCTAATCTTAGAAACAAAAGTGTAATATACTGCAGCTTAGACTTTAGATGTGGTGGCTGCATTCGTTTTTTTGGGGCGTTTTTTGCTTAATTTTTACTTGTTACTGATGCAGCTAACGCACTTGCTGCCCTGCAGTGGCTATACTCACTCCTTCACTGTGTATGTAGTGAGGAAACTGGTTTTCACCCAGGCTGTGTATCATTGCAGAGATTTACCTTCACTTCCTGTGTCATAGCCAAACAGGAAGTGAGAGGGAATTCCTTGGGGACTCCCAGGTCACCAGAACTAGTGTCCCCATTGAAAGATTTCCCCTCTATTACTTTTCTGGGGAGAACCCAACATTTGGGGTTTTCTTTTACTTTCAATAATAATGGTAAACAGGACAATTAGAGAGGGTGAATCTCCCTAATGATGGCACAGACCACAATAAAAACTGACAGGTGTTCTAATCCCTCTCCACTCTATCTAAAAAAAAATGCCTTTAGTTATACTTTAAACATGGCTTCTTTTTTCATTACATGGTGCATTGAAAGGGCTAGGAAGATAAAAACAGCTTTCAGTTAAGATCACAGGAAGTGACAAATACATTGCTTTTCTGGCAAGATCAACAAGTAATTTTTTCATTTAATGAAAATGTTCTTAGCATGCAAAATGAAAACGAATGCAGCAATCACAGCTAATGGCTGGTAAGCTGCAATATATTATATTTTTGTTCTTGAGGTTTAAATATCCCTGAAAGTTTATTTAACCACTTTCTTACCGCCCTATAGCAGAACTGCTACAGGGCTGCAGAGCTGCACAAAATCACACATATATATATATATATATATATATATATATATATATATGTGTGTGTGTGTGATTTCGTATTTCCGGCTAGGAGGCACACACACGCGCCGCCAGGGCAGCACAGTGGCTAAATGGTTAGCACTCCTGCCTGGCAGTACTAGGGTTGTTGGTTCGAATCCCAGCCACAGCACCTCCTGCCTGGAGTTTGCATGGTCTCCCTGTGCCTGCGTGGGTTTCCTCCGGGTACTCTGGTTTCCTCCCACACTCCAAAGGCATGCTGGTAGGTTAATTGGCTACTGTCTAAATTGGTCCTTGTATATGAATGTGAGTTAGTGACCTTAGATTGTACACCCCTTGAGGGTTAGGGACTGATATGAATGTACAATATATGTATGTAAAGTGCTGTTTAAATTGACGGCGCTATATAAGTACCTGAAATAAATAAATTGGCGGCTACAGATGTCGATTACTGGGTCCTGGCCGGAGATTACCCGCCGCCACCCGGTGATCGCCGAGTATCACTGGCAAGGGAGAGACCTGTGTGTAAACAATATAGGTCTCTCTCCTACCAGGAGTAACATACTGCTGTGTATTTCTCTGCACAGTATAGAAATAAACAGCAGTATGTTTCCCTAGAAAAAAAACACACACAGCACATACAGTAAAACAGAACACTGTTAACCCGTTAATCTCCCCCGAAATTGACCCCTTCCTGCCTAGTGTCATTAGTACAGTGTTGTTACTTTTTATTAGCACTGATCACATCACTGTATTAGCGTCATTGGGATATCAGTGGCAGTTAGTCAATCCCCCCCCCAGTGTCAGAATGCTTGCCGCAGTTCCGCTGAAAATCGTTGATCGCTGCCATTACTAGTAAAAAAATTTTTTTAAAAATTCCATTATGTATACCGCCATTTGTAGACACTATAACTTTCACATAAACCAATTATTTACATGTATTGGGATTTTTTTTTTTAGCAAAGACATGTAGCAGAATACATTTTTGCCTAAATTTAAGAACAAATTTGACTTTTTAAATTTTTTACTGGATATGTTTTATAGCAAAAAGTAAAAAATATTGTTTTTTTTTTTCAAAATAAACAAACTGTACTGGAGTAGAGTCTAAGCTAGGTTTTTATTGGTTAAATTTAGTTTGCTATTTTTAAATTAGTGTACAGTGGGCAAAAAAGTATTTAGTCAGCCGCCAATTGTGCAAGTTGTCCCACTTAAAAAGATGAGAGAGGCCTGTAATTGGCATCATAGGTAGACCTCAACTATGAGAGACAAAATGAGAAAAAAAATCCAGACAATCACATTGGCTGATTTGGAAAGAATTTATTTGAAAATTATGGTGGAAAATAGGTATTTGGTCACCTACAAACAAGCAAGATTTCGGGCTCTCACAGACCTGTACCTTCTTCTTTAAGAGGCTCCTCTGTCCTGCACTCATTACCTGTGTCAATGGCACCTGTTTGAACTTGTTATCCGTATAAAAGACACCTGTCCACAACCTCAAACAGTCACACTCCAAACGTCACTATGGTGAAGATCAAAGAGCTGTCAAAGGACACCAGAAACAAAATTGTAGACCTGCACCAGGCTGGGAAGACTGAATCTGCAAAAGGCAAGCAGCTTGGTGTGAACAAATCAACTGTGGGAGCAATAATTAGAAAATGGAAGACATACAAGAGAACTGATAATCTCCCTCAATCTGGGGCTCCACGCAAGATCTCACCCCTATAATGCCAATTACAGGCCTCTCTCATCTTTTTAAGTGGGAGAACTTGCACAATTGGTGGCTGACTAAATACTTTTTTGCCCCACTGTATGCCAGAGGGTCAGCTTTACAGCCATGTAGCTAGAACTTTTAGAAGGAGCCATTTTGCATTCCTCTAATCCTAGTGGTTTTTCTGTAGGTGATGGCTTGTTCATCAACATATTGTTGTATATAAATCTTTTCCACTAGGTGGCACCCATAGCATTAGATATAAATCTATGTAATTGAAATTAACGTTGAAGCACTGCGATGAGAAGAGTATTAATAAAAGACATAATGTATAATCTGAAGAAGCATGTATGTTTGTTCTTATCCACTGTGCCAATAGATGACTCATTTAGTTTTAAAATACATATTAAATGAATGTTGCTACAGGAAAACCGCTTAAAATTGTTATTACTCTGCTGCATTCACAAAGTTAAGAATCACTTTGATGTTGATAAGGTTGCAAAATAAACATCGTTTTCATGAGATCTGCAATAACTATTCCAGAATTAAAGATGAAGCATAGAAGAAGCGGTTACATACAAGGCTTTGTTAGCTAAATTAATGGTCTGCAGGTAAAGGGCTGCATGCAGCGTTGGTCAGTGCTGGTTGTGTTCTAATTAAATATCTACCCAATAATGATCTCAGTAAACATTTATTTCCGGATGCTGCTTTTCATCACACTTTTTCTGTGGTGGCCTGTGGAATATTTACTTCTGAAATAAAGATATTTTTGTGCCAAATAACTTGCTGGCTCAAAAAGAACCAGCCGTGGGATGGATTATGCAATAACAAGTACTCCTACAATTTTATGATTATGCAGACTTACCCTATAAAGTCTGTTTATCCCTTCGTTTAGCTTTTCTTAGTTTTTATGAGTATACTTCTTGAGTATAAGAATCAGGGAGGATAGCCCCCTGAGGTCTGACAATTGCTGACCAATCAGCTGCCTAAACTCCGTCTTTCAGTTTCCTTTTTGTTCTGTTTACTTTTTTCGGGTGCTTTGTGATGTATGCATGGTTTGTTTTTAATTGAAGTCTGTGAAATATGCGTTTTGCTGGAAACCCCTTCAAAGATGAAGCAAGCAGGAATTTTTTCCAATACAGCCCATCCAAACTGTAGATAAAGCCTAGGTAACCTTAATGGTATCAAACGCAGTTCCTGTAGTTTACAATATTTGTAATTACAGACCTCTTTTATATTATACTGTTCTGCACACTTAGGAGACAGAGTTCTATTTTATCATTGGGGCAGGAGCAACTATAGGTCTTTAGGTGAACTCTAGCATAATCTTTAGAAAAGAGTAAGTAAAGCTAAAATGGGTCACAGATATAAACATTTTAGGAGTAAACCTCTACATTTATAATAATGTAAGACTGAATTTTTGCATATACAGTACTCAGTTGTGACCGTTTAACACAGTGGTTGTCAACTTATGAGCTAAAAGGGGGGGGCTCAGATGCAGTCCCTGACATCACCATAGGGCCACACATAATGTTCAATATATGTAATGCTTGAGAGGACTGTCGGAAACTGCAGACCTAATAAAGGAAATGAGGGTTAGAGATTGTGGAAATGCTACATTTTTGGCTGGGGATGTGCTGCAGAAGACAATATGTAACTGGGAACATACAGTTACATGATGCTAGTAGTGAGCAGTGCTGTTACCCTAATCAATGTTCCCACTACAGACTGCTGAAGTCCGGGGGCTGCATATCATGTACAAATGTGCTGCAGATTGAGCACCAGGGGTTTAATAAGGTTTAACAAGACAAGTGCAAAAAGAAAAAAGGCTGTTAATTCAGCCATAAATCTTGGGATCTGATAACTTCATAAGCTTTCTGCCCCTTGAATGTTATCATTAAACTTTGTATCCTACTATGCTATCACCATGGACTACAAACCACCTCCCCCTGTTATGGAGAAGAGAGGGAGGTGTTATGTAATCCTTACACAGTGTTATGTAGCCCTAACATACTACTTGCCTTAGGGTGACAACGCTGCTCAGTACAGTTGTTAACCTAGGGCAGGGAGTGTCTTAAAGGCAGGATTACCAGACTAAGATAAAGGTCCAAAAACAAGTGAAAATAGTAAAATATTGCAACCACCACATCTCAGGGCTGGCAAATTACTCTTGGGTTTAGATGCACTTTAAGGGAGTTGATTTATAATGAAAGTAAAAAGTGACCTAATTGTGGTCCTAGGCTGCTGATTCTCCAATTGCTGTGAACAAATTGCTCAAAAATAGTGAGCTTGATATTGATATGAGTTGTTCATTGCATAAAATACAGCCAACACGTTTCTGGAGAGGATAAGTAACAAAATAACGGGTCTTTTAAATGCCTCTCCAATGGTCAAATATGCACATGGCACACTTATTAAAAAAAATTTTAACGTGACTTTATTCCAACAATTTAAAAGTATAATAATAAAAACATATACAAAGTAGGACATTGGTTCTACCGCTTGTCTCCCACATACAATGGTGGAGGGACTGTAGCACTGAAATCCTCAGAGATCTTAAACTGTAGGTTGAAGCATTTCGCAGGTTGCCCGCTTCCTCAGGACCTTAGATCTGAGCAGTATAGATACAATGATCACTGAAATTATATACAGTCATGGCCGAAATTGTTGGCACCCTTGATATTTTTCCTGAAAATCAAGTATTTCACACAAAAAAGGTATTGCATTAACACATGTTTTGCTATACACATGTTTATTCCCTTTGTATGTATTGGAACAAATATAAAACAGAGGCAGAAAAGCAAATATGACATAATGTCACACAAAACCCCAAAAATGGGCTGGACAAAAGTATTGGCACCCTTAACTTAATATTTGGTTGCACACCCTTTGGAAAACATAACTGAAATCAGTCGCTTCCTATAACCATCAATAAGCTTCTGACACCTCTCACCCGGAATTTTGGACCACTCTTCCTTTGCAAACAGCTCCAGGTCTCTCTTATTGGAAGGACACCTTTTCCCAACAGCAATTTTAAGATCTCTCCACAGGTGTTCAATGGGATTTAGATCTGGGCTCATTGCTGGCCACTTCAGAACTCTCCAGCGCTTCTTTGCCATCCATTTCTGAGTGCTTTTTGACGTATGTTTGGGGTCATTGTCCTGCTGGAAGACCCAGGATCTTGGACGCAAACCCAGCTTTCTGACACTGGGCCCTACAGTGCGACCCAAAATCCTTTGGTAATCCTCAGATTTCATGATGCCTTGCACACAGTCAAGGCACCCAGTGCCAGAGGCAGCAAAACAACCCCAAAACATCATTGAACCTCCACCATATTTTACCGTAGGTACTGTGTTTTGTTCTTTGTAGGCCTCATTCCGTTTTCGGTAAACAGTAGAATGATGTGCTTTACCGAAAAGCTCTATCTTGGTCTCATCTGTCCACAAGACGTTTTCCCAGAAGGCTTTTGGCTTACTCAAGTACATTTTGGCAAACTGTAGTCTTGCTTTTTTATGTCTCTGTGTCAGCAGTGGGGTCCTCCTGGGTCTCCTGCCATAGCGTTTCATTTCATTTAAATGTCGACGGATAGTTCGCGCTGACACTGATGCTCCCTGAGCCTGCAGGACAGCTTGAATGTCTTTGGAACATGTTTGGGGCTGCTTATCCACCATCCGGACTATTCTGCGTTGCAATCTTTCATCAATTTTCCTCATCCGTCCACGACCAGGGAGATTAGCTACAGTGCCATGGGTTGCAAACTTCTTGATAATGTTGCGCACTGTGGACAAAGGCAAATCTAGTTCTCTGGAGATGGACTTGTAACCTTGAGATTGTTGATATTTTGCCACAATTTTGGTTCTCAGGTCCTCAGACAGTTCTCGTCTCCTCTTTCTGTTGTCCATGCTTAGTGTGGCACAGACAGACACACAATGCAAAGGTTAAGTGAACGTCTCTCCTTTTTATCTGCTTTCAGGTGTGATTTCTATATTGCCCACACCTGTTACTTGCCCCAGGTGAGTTTACAGGAGCATCACATGCTTGTAACATTCTTATTTATCCGCAGTTGTGAAAGGGTGCCAATACTTTTGTCCAGCCCATTTTTGGAGGTTTGTGTGACATTATGTCGAATTTGCTTTCTTTCCTCCCTTTTTTTGTTTTGTCCCAATACACACAAAGGGAATAAACATGTGTATAGCAAAACATGTGTTAATGCAATACGTTTCGTGAGAAATACATGATTTTCAGGAAAAATATCAAGGGTGCCAACAATTTCGGCCATGACTGTATTAACTAGCTGCCGACCGCAGATAGCCGAATGACGGCTGCACTGCGGCCGGCCAGTTCTGAGTGGACGTCATATGACGTCCTCCCAGAACGCGCGGGCGCGCACCCGGCGATCTCCGTGATCCTACGGACACAGCTGATCACGTGATGTGAAAAAAGGCCAATCACAGCGGCCTTTTACCACGTGATCAGCGGTGTCCAATGACACGCTGATCAGAGGGAAATGCAAGTGCCGGTTCTCGGCTGCACTTTCCTCACGCTGTCAGATCATGAGGAAAGTACTGCCGAGAACCGGCAGTTGTCAGAGCGGGGATCGGCACCGATCATCAGGGCACTGATGATCGGTGCCCAGCAGTGGCACCCGCAAGTTCTGCCCACCTGTGCCCAGCAGTGCGCCCACTAGCTCCGCCCACCCGTGCCCAGCAGTGCACCCACCTGTGCCCAGCAGTGCACCCACCTGTGCCACTCTGCAGTGCCACCTACCTGTGCCCAGAAGTGCCACCCACCTGTGCCCACCAGTGCCACCCACCTGTGCCCACCCACCAGTGCTGCCCACCAGTGCCACCCACCAGTGCAGCACAGCAGTGCTGCCAGTCAGTGCCACCAGTCAGTGCCCAGGGGTTGTGCTAGTCAGTGCCGCCAGTCAGTGCCCAGCAGTGATGCCAGTCAGTGCCGTCTATCAGTACCCATAATCAGTGTCACCTATCAGTGCCGCCTATCAGTGCTGCATATTAGTGCCGCCTATCCGTGACACCTCATTAGTGCTGTCTATCAGTGCCGCCTATCCGTGCCACCTCATTAGTACTGCCTATCAGTGCCCTTTAGTGCTGCCTATCAGTGCCCATCAGTGCCGCCTATCAGTGCCCAACAGTGCTGCCTCATCAACGCACATCAGTGGAGAAAAAATACCTGTTTGAAAAATTTTATAAAAGAAACAAAGAAACTTTTTTTTTTTTCAAATTTTTTGCAATTTTTTATTTATAGCGCAAAAAGTAAAGCGCCCAGTGGCGATTAAATACCACCAAAAGAAAGCTCTATTTGTGAGAAAAAAATGATCAAAATTTCATATGGGTACAATGTTGCATGACCTCGCAATTGTCAATCAAAGTGCGGCGGCGCTGAAAGCTGAAAATTGGCCTGGTAAATAAGGGGGTATAAGTGCCTGGTAGGCAAGTGGTTAACAAACCTTTCCAAAATTTACCAAGTAACTGGGTAGCTTCTCTAATCCCAGAAAGAAAAAAGAAAGAAAGGAAAAAAAAAAAAAAAAAAAATATATATATATATATATATATTCTCTCCTGGGTTGCGTTTGCAGTGTGTTTTGGATCATTGTCCATCTGTACTGTGAAGCGCCATCCAATCAACTTTGTTGCATTTGGCTGAACCTGGGCTGAGAGTGTATCTCTAAACACTGCAGAATTCCTCCGGTTGCTTCTGACTTCTGTCACATCATCAATAAATACCAATGACGCAGTGCCACTGGATGCCATGCATGCCCATGCCATCACACTGCCTCCACCATGTTTTACAGATGAAGTTGTGTGCTTTGGATCATGAGCTGTTCCAGGCCTTCTCCACACTTTTTTCTTCCCGTCATTTTGATACAGATAAATCTTAGTTTCACCCGTCCAAAGAATGCTTTTCCAGAATTGGTCTGGCTTTCTTAGATGTTTTTTGGCAAAGTCTTATCTGGCTTTCCTATTCTTCAGGCTTATGAATAGTTTGCACCTTGTGGTGAACCCTCTGTATTTGCTCTCGCGAAGTCTTCTCTTTATTGTAGACTTTGACAATGATACGCCCACCTCCTGGAGAGTGTCCTTCACTTGTCTAGATGTTGTGAATGGGTTTTTCTTTACCATGGAGAGGATCCTGCGATCCTCCACCACTGCTGTCTTCCATGGACGTACAAGCCTTTTTATGTTGCTTAGTTCACCAGTGCATTCTTTTTTCCTCAGAATGTACCAAACTGTTGATTTGGCCACTCCTAATGTTGCTGCTATCTCTCTTTTCTTGTGTTTTTGAATCCTTACAATGGCCTGTTGCATTTGGAACCTATTGCTGCAAACCTACATCATGTGTTCAAAAGAGCTGTCCATACAAGTGAAAGTACCACACTTAGAATCAACTCCAGACCTTTTACCTGCTTAATTGATGAAGAAATAGCGAAGGAGTAGCCTACACCTGGCCATGAAACAACTTTTGATTCAATTGTTTAATCACTTTTGATCCCTTGAAAAAGGGTGAATGGCTACTCTTAATAGCTGTAATTTCTAAACCCATGCTTCAATTTGGATGTACATACCCTCAAATTAAACCTGAGAGTGTGCACTTTCAGCCCATATCCATTATATAACTATAGCTTGAATATGTTTTGGTAAATACCTGAAAAGACTAAAATTGTGCCTGTGTCCAAATATATACATACATACGCACACACTATATTGCCAAAAGTATTGAGACACCCCTCCAAATCAATGGATTCAAGTGTTCCAATCACCTCCATGACCACAGGTGTATAAAATCAAGCACCTAGGCATGCAGACTGCTTCTACAAACATTTGTGAAAGAATGGGTCGCTCTCAGGAGCTCAGTAAATTCAAGTGTGGTACCGTGGTAGTTTGCCAGCTGTGAAATAAGTCTATCCGTGAAATTTCCTTGCTACTAAATATTCCATGGTCAACTGTTAGTGGTATTATAATAAAGTGGAAGCAATTGGGAACAACAGAAACTCAGCCGCAAAGTGGTAGGCCGTGTAAAATGACAGAGTGGGGTCAGCACATGCTGAAGCGCACAGTGCCCAGAAGTCGCCAACTGTCTGCACAGTCAATAGCTAAAGACCTCCAAACTTCATGTGGCCTTCAGATTAGCATAACAGTGCGTAGAGAGCTTCATGGAATGGGTTTCCATGGCCAAGCAGCTGCATCCAAGGCTTACATCACCAACTGCAATTCAAGCATCGGATGCAGTCGTGTAAAGTACGCTACCACTGGACTCTAGAGCAGTGTAGATGTGTTCTCTGGAGTGAGAAATCAGGCTTCTCTGTCTGGCAGTCCTATCGATGTGTCTGAGTTTGGCGTTTGCCAGGAGAACGGTACTTGCTGACTGAATTGTGCCAAGTGTAAAGTTTGGTGGAAGGGAACTGTTAAGGCATCAGCATACCAAGACATTTTGGACAATTTCATGCTCCCAACTTTGTGGGAATAATTTGGGGATGGCCCCTTCCTTTTTAAACATGGTTTCGCACCAGTGCACTTAGCAAGGTCCATAAAGACATAGATGAGCGAGTTTGGGTGGAGGAACTTAACTGGCCTGCACAGTTCTGACCTCGACCTGATAGAACACCTTTGGGATGAATTGGAGCGGAGACTACGAGCCAGGCCTTCTCATCCAACATCAATGCCTGACCCCACAAATGCGCTTCTTGATGAATGGTCAAACATTCCCATAGACACACTCCTACACCTTGTGGACAGCCTTCCCTGAAAAGTTGAAACTGTTATAGCTGCAAAGGATGGGCCAACTTAGTATTGAACCCTACGGACTAAGACTGGGATGCCATTAAAGTTCCTGTGCGTGTAAAGGCAGGCTTCCCAATACTTTTGGCAATAAGTAATTTTTGTTTCTATTTCTTTATTGCCTCCTTCTGGGATTAGATAAGCTACCCAGTTACTCAGTAAGGCCTACTATGCTTCTAAGTTTTGGAAAGGTTTGTTATTTATATATACAGTGGATATAAAAAGTCTACACACCCCTGTTAAAATGTCTGGTTTCTGGGATGTAAAAAAATGAGGCAAAGATAAATGATTTCAGAACTTTTTCTACCTTTAATGTAACCTATAAACTGTACAACTCAGTTTAACAACTGTGGGAACTCGCTTCAACGTGGTAGAGCTTTGAAACGAAAACAGCTACTCGCTTTCTTTTTCAGGGCCTTTTTAGCCCACTTTTATTTAAATGAAAGGTCAAACATAATGCTTCCCACACAGGGGTATCCACCATCAAACAAAGATTCAGCCTCCTGGCTTACACACAGCTTGATGTCTGTCTCCTGCAGACTTCTTCAAGAATTATGGCCACTAGCACACAGCTAGTCTCTAACAGCCCCTTGCTGCTTTTGGCTTCCACCTCTCCTAGGTGAAGCCCACCTGACTCCTGTCTTCCACATGGAGCCCTCCTGACTCCTAGCTGCCGGGGTGGAGCCCAGAATCATGGCCTGGCCTCCACTAAAAGGCCTGCACACACCTGTGCAATCAGCACGCTGGCTGCTCCCAAAATATGGGCCCAGGATTGGAGATTTCATCCCTCCCAAATCTCTAAGAAATCTCCAGGCTACAGGTCCCAAAACAGGCTTTACAAACCAAAGAGGAAACTTATAAATCAGTTTCCTCTGCATTGTGAGAACTGCCTGGAGCCCCTCAACCTGTATAGTTGAGAATCCTGGGTCTCCATCATGATTTCCACCGTGGCAGGATACCGTACTGCCACATATCCCCCCCCCTTTGTTTTGATCCCGTAGGGGGCAGAACACACAAGCCCAAACTCTTTAATTTGGCACCTCTGTGCCAGCTTTCACCCATATGTGCCCATTCCTGACTGACATTGCTTTCAAAGGGAAACTTTCCTTCCTGTCTTACGAGGTGACTTTCCCTGTGTTCTCCTAGCACACGGACTTGGGCCCTATAAAGACACTGTGCCTTTTTACGGGTACGCTTCCAAAAGCGTTGCCACTCTATTTTCCTTGGAGCTACCCAAGTCCCCTTCCCATTAAGGACCTTCCAAAACTTGGTACCTTGCTGAGGATGAGGGTGACGCCTGAGTTTTAGGTGTCGGACAACATTAAAGCTATGCTGCACTCTTAACCACCGGTTTCCCTTCACCTTTGAAGGGGTCACGCTTTTAAGCACAAAAAGTGTGGGCTTTTTTATTGGGGTTACCTTAGTCCCTCTCTGCATTCTATGTACAGGCATCTTTTTACTGACAAAACCTAGCTCGGTTGGTTTCCCCCCCATACACTGCATGCTTCCTTTGGTCACTGACATTCTCAGACGACAGCAATGTCCTACTCTCCTTCTGAAGGACAGACCGATTGTCTTGCGCTTCAGATGATTTTATGTCAGGGGACCTCTTTAAATAATCCACTTCCTTAAAGTTTTCCTTCGGGGCAGATATGCGATTTAAAGTTTCTCTTCCCAGACTACCCTCCTGAACCTGTAGGGGGCCTAATTCTACTACAGCTTTTACCTCAGCTGTGCCTCCAACATCATATTTACCATTTACCAGTGCATTGCACTTTTCCTCATCATCATAAATATCAACATTTACAAGGGCCTTGCATTTTTCCTCATGGTCAGAAACATCCACACCTTTGTCAGAATTAATTTCAATGTTTGGCAGGGCAGTGTCTGGAGACCAAGTGCACAGCGTGGAGTGGTTGTCTTCCATGGCAATGTTGCTATCCACCAGCTCCACTGGCACATGAACCTCTTCCAGCAACTGTACTGACACCTGACAGTCATAACATAATTCCACATTTGGTTTACTGACCCCAATCACTTGACTCTAGAACTTCCTGACCATATTTAGGGCACTGGGAACGCTGAGAGACTCACCTGCTGAGACTTGAGAAGCTGAAATTTTTAAAGGGACCTCCTCCAAGCTGGAGATAACCACAGCCTGGTGCTCCACCAGAGAGCTGCCATGTGCTGGGCTCACTCTCAACATCTCAGACTCAGCATCCACAAGCTGCCCCTGATCATTCCCAGTGACAACATCATTTTGACACTCCATGCCAACATCACTTTTGTGGGTCACAGACAAAGTCTCTGCTGTATACACGCCCTTATCCATAGGCTGTTCTATAGATCCTCCTGCTGGCACAGCAGAAACAGTGTCCACCTTGTTTTTTTGCATAAAAACCTCATCTATCAACGAGATTAGCCTTTTATTCCAACTATCCCAATCCATTGTATATGTGCTCAATTCGCCAGTGCTCCTCAGCACCGAACCATCTGCCCAAGGAGACACATAAGAATAGACAGGCTTAGTTGCAGATCCATTGCACAAATCACTCTGGATCACATCAGACTTGGGTAACACCTGTTTTCCCACTGCAGGTTGCAATACCTCACATCCACCACTTTGCTCTGATGATACTTCCTGAATTACCCACAGACTTGCATTTTTGCCAGGCTGCATTAACCCGCTGTTCACCTGAACACTTCCAGTATTATTAGACTGCACCAACACACTCCTATGACAAGGTGCAGTTCCACTCTGCTCCACCAGAGTGACATCGCAGTTGTCCCGGGCAACCTCCGGCTCCAATACACGGAGACCCCTGGAGATGTCTAAGGACACCTGTGCTGTCTTACCACCAGTTACTATGGGAAATGACCCATCTTTAATTACAGCTTTTGCACTGCAAGAGCTCAGGGTTTTCCCAACAGCAGTACATTTCACATCATCAACAACATCAGCATTTGTAGCTCTTGTGGGCTGTACTAGCCCACCACCAACCTGTGACTTGCACACATTAGTGACATCACTTCCTTTTTGAGAACCATGCACAGGTTTTACTTTAACCCCTACCTCCCCACTGTACAAGGCACTGCACAGGAAAAAGTCACTGTCAAAAGCACATTCAGTGGCCCAACTAACTGGGGTCACTCCTACATCAGAATGGACAGTCTCATAACCAGTCCTTCTCAACATGACAGTCCCAGCCATGGTTTTATCACACACAGTCTTACCCACCACAGTAGTAGGTGTCACCATCTTCATTTGAGTGCGTCGTCTCATAAACGCATCTTCAACTGCACTTTCCTTGGCAACTTTTCCCTTGTCCCAAGGTGAAGTAACAGACGCCCTCATAGGCTCCATGGACTCTCTGGCACCCCCTGCAGGCCCAACAGGAACTTCCTCCCTGTTGCCAGAGGCGGCCGCCAACATTTTCAAACAAGACTCTGTACTTGCAGTTGTAGATATTTGCGCAGTATCAGCGGTATTCCAGAGTCTGGGACAGTAAAAGATCCCATGCCCCCACTGACCACATTCCAGGCAGGGTACATTTCCACACTTATCTTTGTTGGGACACTGAGCCACATCTTCAATGCAGCTCCTCCTTCCAGGCACTACTTTTTCTCCAGTCGCCATGGGAGATTGCACTCTCCAAGCAGAACTTTGCTGGCTCTTTCCAACACGCTGTATTGGCTCCTCTTGATGCCACTTGCCATGATCCTTGTACGACATAGCCCCCCATACACAGACAGCCCGACTGGCCTCCTCTGTGTTGCTATGGGCCTTCACTCTTGGTCCTGGCCTCTGGTCAGCCCCTCTCCTTGCACATATCATAGGCTTCTCTCTGCTGGACCAACTCTCAAGCCGTGACACATTCACATTTTTCACAACAGCTACTGGTTTAACTGCAGCAGCGTTGCCAGGGGCAACAACACCCCTCTCCCAGGTACAGACATCCTGCAGCTCTCTCCTTGCACTGAAGGTTGGCTTGCTTTCCTCTTTAGGTTGGTTCAATGCTGCCAGGTGCCGCTTGCACCAGTCCACAGCAGACTCACCCACATCTACATTTCCCGGCTTGGCTGGGGCATGCGGTATATAACCCCCTAGCCACAGGGCTCTCTCTCTCATTTCAGCAAACATTGCCTCCTTTTTCTGTTTTGACCGCCCCATCTTTGCAGTCATGCACACAGCAGTGTTACACAGTTCAGCAACACCATGGAACACTGTCTCTTTAAGGCAAAGTCCTTTTCACTATCAGGTTCTCCTCACCTGCACACAGATAGTGCAGACTTATGCACCAAACAGTTCATATAACTGATGAACTTACTTCAATCGCTGGGATCTCCAATTCTGCCCACTGCATCCTCCACCATATGTGGGAACTCGCTTCAACGTGGTAGAGCTTTGAAACGAAAACAGCTACTCACTTTCTTTTTCAGGGCCTTTTTAGCCCACTTTTATTTAAATGAAAGGTCAAACATAATGCTTCCCACACAGGGGTATCCACCATCAAACAAAGATTCAGCCTCCTGGCTTACACACAGCTTGATGTCTGTCTCCTGCAGACTTCTTCAAGAATTATGGCCACTAGCACACAGCTAGTCTCTAACAGCCCCTTGCTGCTTTTGGCTTCCACCTCTCCTAGGTGAAGCCCACCTGACTCCTGTCTTCCACATGGAGCCCTCCTGACTCCTAGCTGCCGGGGTGGAGCCCAGAATCATGGCCTGGCCTCCACTAAAAGGCCTGCACACACCTGTGCAATCAGCACGCTGGCTGCTCCCAAAATATGGGCCCAGGATTGGAGATTTCATCCCTCCCAAATCTCTAAGAAATCTCCAGGCTACAGGTCCCAAAACAGGCTTTACAAACCAAAGAGGAAACTTATAAATCAGTTTCCTCTGCATTGTGAGAACTGCCTGGAGCCCCTCAACCTGTATAGTTGAGAATCCTGGGTCTCCATCATGATTTCCACCGTGGCAGGATACCGTACTGCCACACAACAAACTGAAATCTTTTAGGTGGAGGGAACTAAAAATAAAAAAACTAAAATAATATGGTTGCATAAGTGTGCACACCCTTAAACTAATAGTTTGTTGAAGCTCCTTTTGATTTTATGACAGCACTTGGTCTTTTTGGGTATGAGTCTATCAGCATGGCACATCTTGACTTGGCAATATTTGCCCACTCTTCCTTGCAAAAACCCTCCAAATCTGTCAGATTGCGAGGGCATCTCTTGTGCACAGCCCTCTTCAGATCACCCCCCCAGATATTCGATCGGATTCAGGTCTGGGCTCTGGCTGCGCCATATTTTCTCCACTTGATGATGCCTGTCTTCACTGTGTTCCATGGCATATCTAATGCCTTGGAAATTCTTTTGTACCCTTTTCCTAACTGATCTCTTTTAACAATGAGATTCCACTGATGCTCTGGAAGCTCCCTGCGGACCATGGCTTTTGCTGTAGGATGTGACTAAGAAAATGTCAGGACTGCTTTCCCGTCCGAACACTGACCACAGACATCAAACAAGACTAGACGACATCAATCTGTCTAAACATGGAACTCTTTATTTGAAACTCGAACTGGCTTTTTATACACTCGGGACAATCCACCCTCCCTGCATAATGACACAGAGTGGGGTAATCTACACTTTTCAACAAGAGACACACAGATATTCAAAATTCACACCAGAAGGCAGTCTCACCTGGAGGGAGGGCTGCTGGAGACACCCCGCCCCCCACTAAGCTAATACACATAAACAGATACATCCCATAATAGTTTGCTCCCAAGCAAGACACACAATAGAGCAATGGGATTCAACCACATGGCATTAAACAATCAACTACCCCCTACCCCAATATTAGGACAGATCACCCTGTACCCCTAACAGGCACAGGGTGACTTACACATAATAGGGATATGGGGAGCTGACACAGGGGTCTCCCCACCTCTCTAAAGCGAGCTGGGTTCCATGGGCCCCCCACCCAAAGTGACTCCCTTCAGACAGCTAGCCTTTATTTGGGGTTAATCAGAGGCACTTTAAATGATGGCAGGTGTCTACTGACTCCTATTTAACACGATTTTGAAAATGATTGCTTAATTCTGATCACAGCTATATCCCCAACTATAAGAGTACACTTATGGAACCGCATTATTTTAGTTTTTTATATTCCCCCCCAACCCCTAAAAGATTTCCGTTTGTTTTTCAATTGAATTGTAAAGTTCTGAAATGATTTCTCTTTGTCTCATCCTAACATTTTAACAGGGGTGTGTAGACTTTTTATATCCACTGTGTGTGTGTGTGTATATATATATATATGTATATATATATATATATATATATATATATATATATATATATATATATATATATTCTTGATATTATTTCAGTGATCATTGTATCTATATTGCTGAGATCTAAGGTCCTGAGGAAGCAGATCACCCTGTGATACGCCTCGACCTACAGTTTACAATCTCTGAGGACTTCATTGCTACAGTCCCTCCATCATTGTATGTGGGAGACAAGCTGTAGAACCAAAGTCCTACTTTGTATATTATTTTAATTCAAAGTATCTTTTAAATTGTTGGAATACGGTCACGGTGAATACAGTGAAGTTTTTTTTAATAAGTGTGTTGTGCATATTTGACCGTTGGAGGGGTATTTAAAGTCCCATTATCTTGTTTCTTTCCCACTATTATATTTTTGACAGGGATGATACCCTCCAATGGTATAACCCATATATGGCACCAACCCCTTAGATACATACTGGTGTTTCTGGGGGAGGGCCTCTTCATTCAGAGCAGAACTGTATGGTTTGTAATTAGATCCCGATGAGATGCTTTAGAATGCTTGCTTTGATGCTAAAATAGGGCTAAGGTGTTAACATCTCCACGTAAAGATGAAAGTGGCTGCTGTCTTCCTGTTGTACTAAAGAGTTCCAGCAGCAAGGTCTCCCAGTCATACTTCTTATTACTGAGTTATGAATACATTTATAGTACTTATATATATATTTACACAAAGTATGTATTATCTTAATGCTGAATTAAACCTTGCTATACTTAATTCTGCTTCAGTAATGCAACATCTGTGAGTTTCCTTGGCAGAGCCAACATCTTCGGCTATCTTAATTGACTGGAACAGGACTACAGAACTACAGGACTTCCCGTATGGAAGAAAAATATATTTGAAATATATTTTAAAAATATTCTTCCCAAATCTATTGACATATATTTGAAATACTACAATTTTGGTCATAGTCAATATATTTCAATATATACTGTATGTTGAATGCATTTTATTACAAAATATATGAAAAATATTTTAAAAAATACATTTCAAATATACTGTAGGTCTTTAAAAATACAAATCTACATTTTTGGAATGCATTTACAAATATATGTTTTAATGACTTTTTTATATGTTAAAAAAAATCTGAAGAATATATTTAAAAAAATATATTTTTTTAAATATTTTTTTAAAATATAGTCTTCAGATTTTCTTTAACATAAAAAAGTCATATATATATATATATATATATATATATATATATATATATATATATATTGAAATATATTGAATATGGCCAAAATTGTAGTGTTTCAAATATATGTCAACATATTTGGGAAGAATATTTTTAAAATATATTTCAAATATATTTTTCTTCCATGTGGGTTAGTTCATCCTAATATCCAGAAGGTGCTGGGATTGTAAACTGAGCTGTGCGTGCATCTTAAAGAAGATACAAAAGAGGAAGATAAGAAGCTTATTTCAGAAGAATATACATAGAAATAGTTTGTATCTTCTGAAATAAGCAAACTTTCCTGCTCGTAATTTTCTTAAAAGCATATTCACCATTTCGACTCCTCAGCATTTTCAACCTATAGAGTGACATCTGCCCTCAACAAGGGTTCATGCTTTCTTCAGAATGAAATCTGGTTTCTGTAAAATTCACTGTATTTATAATAAGACACATGTTACATTTTCCAACAAAATTTGACCATTAAAACCCATCCCCAGGCAAAACTTAGAACTTCTTCCAACTTTTTACTGATTTATTTTTCCCTTTTGCGCCTCAGCTCCTGTCTGTTGAAGTGCAGGAAAATCATAATAGGCGAATACCTCTAATGGGGATGCAGACAATAAGAAAAAACAAATGTCCTTGTACAGCGAGAAAGGTTAAAACCACTGTCAGAATTTAATTGCTGTCTTTGAGGAAGATTTCCCTGTATTTCCTGTCCAGATTTCAAACGGAACATAAAGAGAAGGGAATTCTTCTGATACAGACAGTATTTAAAATCTTATAGTAAAATCTCAATGGAACACAAACAAAGGTTTTAAAACTTGACAGAAGATTTACTGTATCTATAAGTAAAAAAAAAAAAATTAAAAAAATTTGGTTGGAGTTTAACTTTAACATTCACCACTCTAAACTAGATGCAGTCCATGTATTTCTAATTCACCTTAACTACATCTGTCATGATAATTTCCCATGGTTTCATCTGACATAGTATTTCTAAATACCAGTGGTGCTACTAAAGAAATACAATTTTTGTTATAACCCTAATAAAAAGTTTCATTTTAGAAACTCCTGACAGGAGATTTCATCATCTCAGAAACCTCATCATCCCTTCATTTAAACATCACCTCTCTTTGCATTCTTACCTCTCCTGTGCCATTATCCTCTGTGCCAAAGACCAACAATAGTAGTGTAGAAATCCCTGTGCTGGAATCGACTGCTTTGGAACCACCATGGCACCTCAAAATGTCTGCCCCATTCTTCTTATTGTTGCATAGACTGAAATTCAGAAGGAGCCTATAGTCCGATTAGCAGAACTGTAAATTCAGATATACTCTAAGGGTCTTGCCCTGGAATACAAGGGAAATTGAAGGACTGATTTAGGAAATTTAGGACTGATTGATCCTATAGTATCACAGTCACATGATGTAATCCGTCTTTTTATTATGTTATGTATAACTGCTGTGACCGAACATTAAAGGATATGTTAACCTGAACTGAATTTGGTGCAGTTGCTTTCAACTTTATTTATCCTTTTTCAAGTTTTATATGAAGTTTTACTGATTTGAGTTTACATATGCTTTAAAGCTAAAGTTTAGTTAAGAAATTACCTACAGCTTTAGTCACATCACTTACCTGTAATGACGTATGTTCCATATTATGCAGGAAGCAAGATCCTTGGGAAATCTTCACTGCAGGGATGCCTGTTCTCTTCCCGTCTTTGGGCTTCTGGCACTGCAGTTGTTAACAGTTTCGAGTCATCAGGCAGAATAGCATTACAGATGGTCCAACAGGGACCTGCCCATTTCTTTCTCTGCCATTGAGAAAAGTTCTTGAATTTACTGCCTGTAACATAATCTGTGATTGGGGAGAGAATCCTGTAACTCTTTAGACTTTTCATTTATAGACAAACTAACAAGTAGTGTGATAAATGAAAAATATAGTAGGGGACGTGTCCCTATCAGACCATCTGTACTGCTTTTCTGCCTGATGATCCAAGCTGTTAAGCACTGGAAAGTCAGAATCAGGAAGAGGACAGGCATTCCTGCACTGAAGATTTCCCCAGGATCCTGCCGTCTGCACAACATGAGACATACAGTACTTCATTACAGCATTACAGGTAAGTAATGTGACTAAAATAAGGGAATCAATGTAGGGATTTTTGTAAGCTAAGTTTCACCTTAACCACTTGCCGTCTGGCCGCTGTATATAAATGGCTGGATGGTGGCAGTCCAGGGGCGGGTTGCCGTTCATAAACGGCACCCGCTATTATGGACTGTGCGCGCTCCCAGGGAGCGCGCAGCACCGTAATCTGGTGCCGCTGTGTCCTGCAGACACAGTGGAACACCGATTGTCGTACGGGACCTCTGTGCGAGGTCCCGATCATGTGATCACTGATTGGCCAATCAGTGATCACAATCAGAGTAGTAAGCAAGATGTCACTTCTGACATCATTGCTTACTACGTGTGAAATCTGTGAATGATCACAGAGGTCACATGGCACAAGGCTATTCACAACAGCCTTGTACCATGTGACAAGCTGTGACCAATCACAGCTCACACAGTAGTTCTCAATGGCTGCAAGAATGCAGCCAGGGAGAAGGAGAAATGATTGCTTTTTACAGCCTTTATGGGTGTAAAAGCAATCAGTGTAAAAAAGAAAAAAAAAAATCTTTATCACCCCCCACAAGTAGTACAGTGTCACTATGGTGACACTGTACTGCTAGGGTGACAGTATGTAGAAAAAAAAACCCATAAATAATAATATAAAAAAAATAAAATAAAAGTGTAAAAAAAAACTTAAAAAATTATAATGTTTGGTTATAAACTAATTTGGGTTATTTTTTTTTTTTACTAAAAAGATAACTGAATAAATTTTGGCCAAGATTTATGATGAAATATTATTTAGTTGCAAAATTTTATAAGAAAAACACTGTTTTTCAAAATGTTTGGACTTTTTCATTTATATAGCAAAAAATAAATATCCCAGTGTAAATGAATACCACCAAAATAAAGCTTTATCTGTCTCAATAAAATGCTAAAAAATTCATTTGGATACAGTGTTGCATGACCGCGCAATTGTCATTCAAAGTGTGATAGCGCTGAAAGCTGAAAATTGGCCTGGACAGGAAGGGGGTAAAAGTGTCTGGACTGGAAGTGGTTAAAAAAAAAAAGCATTTTGGGTTATTTTCGGCCTTTTGTCCAAAAATGTTAAGGTGAATGTTTTTAATAAATGTTAAGTGCTTTACTGCCTTACTTTCTTCTGGATCAGATTTAAAATATATAGTTGAAATGCATATACAGTGTGTCAGCTATTTTTCCCTGTCAAAGGATCTGTAATTTTGACACGGGGCTCTGATTCTTCCTTATTTTGCGTTACTGCATTTTGGCCTAGCATTGCAACTTTTGATTCAGCTCTTTCCTTACTGATTCACTGTCCAGTGAGGGAGCAGAGAGAGGTGAGGTGATATAGGAATCTGAATTGCAGAACCAGGGAGATGAAACACTTGATCAAGAACTGTCTGTGTCACCTGCCTGGCTGCGCAGAGTGAAACATTATTTTAAATCTTTCTGCACAGAATTACAAATCCTTTGGCAGGTAAACCAGTGAACATGTATGCATTTTGCTTTTTGATTGCATTTATATGGGCCTATTAGATACAAACAGTGCATAGTGGAGTTCTGAAATATTTTCTACAGCTCCTTTAATATATTTTGTACTAGTTGTAGCACCCAAACTGTTGTTGTTTTGTTTCAGGCATTACCCAATTGGTTTACTTTTTGACCTACATGCATCGAACACTTCTTTACCTTGGAGCATCACTGTCCACTTCAAGGTAGGTTTGAAGCTTTCCTTATGTTCTAGTAGTAGTTAGAGTATAGTATCTATATCAGCATCTACTTTTTTCATTATAACTTGTTACTTCAACAACTTTACTTAGCTAAAAAAAAACATTTTTACCTTACATAAAGCTTGTTTTTGCATTTCAAGCTTTTCTCTAAATAAGCCTGGTACTGCCATTGCTAATTTTTTCATCAGGATCTGTACATTTGGATCAAGTATAAACCTAATTTGCTGACTAACTGTCTTTGTGTGGGAGCTTTCTATAGCATGAAAGTGATAAGTTAAAAACAAACCTAAGATTATTTTAGTGCAGTCATCTCAGAATCTGTCATTTAGGACATGACTTAACATGTTTTTTGCTCTCTGTTTTAACTAAGTTCGATAACATCCAAACCGTTGATAAAAACCACTGTACTTTTCGGTACTAGCAGTACTTTAGCCTTCCTTTCAGTATAGTGAGCTGTGGCTCTAGTTCTGAGTCACTCGTTCCATCATGATGCACGCATAGAACTTCTACTGTCTATTATTTTCCCTTTTTTTTTTCATTGATGAAAGGTAAGAAAAAGGTAAAGCTATTAATAAAATAGAAGTAATATGACCAGAAGTGCCTGATGTCAGCTACACCCCAGTAAGTGTATGTTTAAATCTGATGCTTCTGTAAACATGTCCCTTTTGTATGTGGCTAGAGAATCTAATATGTAAGTTTTACATTTCATACATATTATTTTATAATCTCCACTTGTTAGTAACCACTGCTTAAAATCCCATTTTTGTCAGTACTTTTGTGAATTAGGAACCCCAGGAGCTCAACTATGTGAAAAATTAGTATTACTTATCCCACCCAACATACTACCTAATAACTACTTCCTTACCAAATGCTAAATACAATGCTGCAAAGCTCCCTTTAATACAAAGCCCTTCTCACTTAAAAAATAATAATATAGGAATCATTAATTCTCAAATTACTATTTGCCCTATACAATAGCAAAACAAACTATTGCTAAGGCATGGCAAACGCTGTTCCTTAATCCTCAAGAAATTATTACTAGGGTATCAAGGACTTTGTTGAATAAAATAAAATTTGCTAAATTGACAGATACTGTTCCAAATCAGAGTCTAGTCCCCTTAGGTAGACAACATTCTTCCTTCATTTTTTGACCACTGTCTCCTCACCTTTGATGATTGTCCAAACTTAGGGCACCATGCCACAGTCCCCTGCTGCCTTTGTTTGGTATACCCTACCCTACCTTTTCACTTTACACCTAATTGCCTTTTCTTTTCTACCCCTACTGTCTTCCTAAGTTTTTTCCTATTTTTACCATATATATTCCCTTGTGGACTTAAAAGAAATTTGGAGTCTCCACTCAAGCTTCGACAGCTCTATTTGGTGGATTCTGCTGCGAGTGCAGGGTGGTTGAGAGTCTGTTCAGACTCAGTACATACGATAAGGGCATGAAAGTCTGTGCCAGCCATGCCCCCCGATATGTTTCACCCAACCCTGGGAGCTTAGTTATGACCCCATGACTAAGCCCCAAAGGGGCAGGGTGAAATGCGTCGGGGGGGCATGGCTGGGATGGAGTCAGCTGAGGCTATCATCTCAATGACACACTACTTTGTATGGGGTACAGTAACAGGGATACATTTCATGCCCTCATATTATGTATATTCCCTTAGCTACTGAAGACCTTAGCTACTTTTTTTCTTTCTTTTCTTTTTTTACTGATCTCTAAAATTGAAAACACAGTTATTTTTTATTTATGATATTTCATTTGATCCTTACCCTTTTCACCAGTCAAAAAGATTTTCTGAGATACCTATATTTACTTAATGGCAATACTCTCCCCAGTGGCAAAAAAAATTACTTTGGTTCTATCCCCAATGGAAAGTAGAACTCTTCTGAAATAATAAAACTCAAACCTACCTATTACATTATTAAGGAAATAGGACTTCTAGACCTTCTTTTCAGTGGGAAAACAGTAAAATGATGTTCTGAATTTGCAGTTAGATTATGAAGTGTGTTAACAGATGTGTTTTAATTGCAGAGTTTTCCATCAAAAGACCTCTTGCATTGCCAATCAAAGGATGTGATCGAAGCACACTTTATGTCTTCTGTGAAGGAAGCCGATGCTTTGAAACACAAAGGCCAAGTTATCAATGAAATGCAGAAAAAGGACCATAAACAGTTGTGGATGGGTTTGCAGAATGGTATGTGTCTTGGCTGTACTCGATAACTCTTCTCTTTTCATTGTCACTGTGACGTCTTCTGTCTGTAGATGGGTTGTCACCACGTATAATATATATCTATATACAGTTGTGTTCAAAATAATAGCAGTCAGACATCACTAACCTGATCAATCACTGTTTTTGGTAGAAATGATATTTTTACATGGCAAATATTGTACTAGCAGGTGTAGTAGAGTAATAGAAATCCAACAGACCCAACAGTCATGACATGCATGCTGCTGATTCTGTGTAATTGAATCACTAATTGAAAGGGTCATGTTCAAAATAATAGCAGTGTGGAGTTCTATTAGTGAGGTCATTCATTCTTTGAAAAACAGGTGGCAATGATTGCCCTTATTTAAGGAAGGAAGGAAGGCAGCAAATGTTGTACATGCTGGTTACAGTGCATTTCTCTCTGAAATTCTGAGGAAAATGGGTCGTTCCAGACATTGTTCAGAAGAACAGCGTACCTTGATTAAAAAGTTGATTGGAGAGGGGAAAATATATAAAGAAGTGCAGAAAATGATAGGCTGCTCAGCTAAAATGATCACAAATGCTTTAAAATGGCAACCAAAACCTGTAAGACGTGGGAGAAAGCGGAAAAACTACCATTCGAATGGATAGAAGAATAGCCAAAATGGCAAGGACTCAGCCAACAATCAGCTCCAGGAAGATCAAAGAAGGTCTAAAGTTACCTGTGAGTACTGTTACAATTAGAAGACGCCTATGTGAAGCCAAGCTATCTGCAAGAAGCCCCTGCAAAGTCCCACTGTTGAAAAAAAGACGTGCTGAAGACGTTACAATTTGCCACAGAGCACATTGACTGGCCTAAAGAGAAATGACGCAACATTTTGTGGACTGATGAAAGTAAGCTTGTTCTTTTTGGGTCTAGTGGCCGGAGACAGTTTGTCAGATGACCCCCAAACACTGAATTCAAGCCACAGTACACTGTGAAGACAGTGAAGCATGGTTGTGCAAGCATCATGATATGGGGATGTTTCTCATACTATGGTGTTGGGCCTATTATCGCATACCAGGGATCATGGATCAGTTTGAATACATCAGAATACTTGAAGAGGTCATGCTGCCTTATGCTGAAGAGGAAATGCTCTTGAAATGGGTGTTCCAACAAGACAACGACCCCAAACACACCAGTAAACGTGCAACATCTTGGTTCCAGACCAACAAGATTGACGTTATGGAGTGGCCAGCCCAGTCCCCAGATCTTACTCCAATAGAAAACTTGTGGGGTGACATCAAAAATGCAGTTTCTGAGGCAAAACCAAGAAATAGAGAAGAGCTGTGGAATGTGGAATACCTGTTCACAGGTGCCAGAAGTTGGTTGACTCCATGCAACACAGATGTACAGCAGTTCTCAGAATCAGTGCTTATACAACTAAATATTAATTGATTCAAAGGAAAGCAAAATCTTCAAACATTTTTCAGTTTATATAGTGAATGTTTGAGTATGTAAAGAAGAATACAAACACTGCTATTTTTTTGAACAGTCTAATATTCACTTTTCTTCAATTTTTTTTAGAGGAACAACACACATTTGATATATTTTTCTTCATGTTTTGATTTGGAATAGAATGTGTAGTGTTCCCAATGCATTTGTGTGTATGGAAATAAAAGCTATTAGAAGGATTTTGAGCTTTATTCACTTTTTTCAACACACTGCTATTATTTTGAACACAACTGTATATATATATAAATCTGTGAGCAATGTTGTGCAATCAAGTGAAAGGCAATGTGACTTATTCATTCTAAGTATTTTTCTTTATATAATGCAAACACTCTGAAATTATAAGTTAAACGTAGAGCTTCCATGCACACTTGCAAGTCTGCATTATATTTTGCTTTATCCATTTATTGATTTGCAGAATCTGTTACATTACCTCTCCTCATCATTTGTGGGAGGTGATAATGGCCATGCTGACATTTGAGAGCAGCGATTTAATAATGTTGTCACAGGAAGTGCTGTGTAGGGAACTATCCACATGCTTTGCTAGGAACCGGATAAATAATAGGAGGTTTCTAGCCTCATTCTTAATTGCCCCTCTCTTCCTGCTCCTTTTTCAGGTGCTTTTCACTTGTTTTTCTAAATATCAATTAATATAAATCAGGCAGAACTGTTGTATTTTGCAGTGCTTTGCCCTGCTCATTATGCAATAATATGGTAGTTATGGAGAGGCTTTAACCACTGAGCCATGCAGCTAGCAGAGATCAAACCAGAGGCCACGGAGAATCCTAGGTTGCTGTGTCTGTGTTTGTGCTCGGAAACATATTGGGAAAGCCACAAAGTGTTGAAAATGTGTGCACTATTTTTAAAATTTTTAAATGTTTGGTTTTAGAAGAAAAATAAACTTTTGCTCTGCCATGGCAGTAAAAAGTAGAATAGCAGAGAGCAACCAGAAATGATCTTTTAGCCCTAACTACTCTAAAAACTGCCACCTTTCCCCTCCTAACACCTATAATTGCCAACATGTTTAAGAAAGATGTGTCTACTTACCTATTTTCAGCCAAATCTGGTCCGGTCACGTAACCTCCTCTGTTCAGCACTCCAAACTTGTTTGCTTTTCTTTTGGTTTTGGATGAAGCTAAAATCATTGTTTTGCCACTTTGAAATCATTATTTTTGTTAAAGCCCAGCTCCAGCTGTCTTTTGTGTTGGATCATGTGGAGGCTGTCTGTGCTTTCCCCTCACTTCTTAGCCACCTGCTCATGGCACAGAAAGTAGAAGATCTCTTCAAGGCATAAACGGAAATAACCACTTTTATATGTGGCATTAGGGCCTCAGATTTTCATATTGCTGTCTAGTTTTCCACTTGGGAGTATCTGCACACTCTGCATGGTTCTGTTGATACCCCTTTGTCACGATTTGAGGTGGAGTCAACAGAACAGGGGTTGCAGAGGCAGTAGGAATACAGACAGCAGTGAAACTTGATCATGGTTCTAACCCTTCCCCACCATACTGAAAGGAAAAACATTTTGGCTGGAGTTTGTTTCTACGCTGTAGCATAAAGCTCAGATCAATGCCGCCTATGGAATGGCTAAGTTTGCGGAGAGGTAGGTGGAACTGCTATCCCTGTTTATAGTTCTAAAGTGTGTTTTCTATTTCTTTAATGGAAATTCCTTGTAAGTGCAATGGAGGTGGGTGAGAAAATCTGAAGACATCCTTGTATGATGTATTGTATTTTATTTGCTGCTTTCAATATAAAGTATTTATTGTACCTAAGGTAGATTTTTTTTTTTAATTTTAATTGTACCTTACAGTAAGTTTTCAGTTTGTATATATTGCATAATACTTTCCTGACATGTCACAGTAGCAGTTTAATTTTTCAAAAACTCCTTACCTTTTATCATTTAAAATCTGTCCTTGAGCTTCAGTCAGTGACTTAGGCTAAGATGACATCACCAGTCTGCTGCAAGTAGGAGTAAGCATTTCCTCAGTCTCCAAAACCAGTGATTCAACTGCAGCATTGTTAAAGGAGAAGTAGGGCCTAAGCTCTTTTGACAAAAGTGCACTTTGTTCTGTACTCCTATGCCCCGATTTCAGCCGAGAGCAGGTTAAACTCTTGTTTACTGACATCACTGAGCCGGTCCAGTCTTTGGAGAGATCCTGACTTTAAAGTCAGGATCCAACCAGATGCCTGGACCGGCAGCTGGCTCAGTTTTTCAGCAAGCTGCATAGCCTGTAGCTCCAGTTAGTTCTGGAGGGGCAGAGCACAGAGCCGGTGACTGAATGTCACCTCTATCTGCTCAATGAAGACTGAGAACTGAGCGATCAGCTGTCTTTGATTGCTCAGTTCTCAGTCTTAGAGGTGGCGGGGAACACATGCAGAATTGGACCGATGCTGCATCCACCTAGGTGAGTTATGTAGGTTTGTTTTTTTACATTCCCGAACTTCTCTTTTAATGTGTAGCAAGCCACAAGGTAAGAGACTGCAGCAGCAGCTGATCTATATCAAACATTTGTGGACCCAGAAAACAAGCTGTACAGAATTTAACATAATTGAATCATCTCTGAGTCAGCATCACAAAAGACCATGACTCCGAATAATGCCTAAATAAATATGGCTCTATGAAATAGGAAAAAAAAAACAGATGAAGGTATTGCCAGGGGAAATACTGTGATCTCTAAAATTTAATACATTTCAGGAAGGATCACATTTACCCATTACTTAGCACATATCTCTGAACATGGCAAAATGTATCCAGCAGTATGTCCTCTTTGTAGTGTATTTAAATGATCATATATGTTGAGGCATTGTTTTAGTGTTCAGTTTTGTTTTTTGATATTGTATTAAATAGAGATTTGTAGATTATCAGCTAAAGAGATTTTAAGCTGGCCATACACATAATCTTAACAGGGTACTCCATCTATGTTATACAGCAGTGGTCTCCAAACTGCGGCCCTTTGCCTACTTTTATCCGGCCCTTGGGCCACTTTTCACCCCACTGTCAGCAATAATGGAGCATACTGTAGCCCCTACAATGGGGAATTATTCCTCTCACTGACACCAACAATGGGGCACTATTCATCCCCCTAATACCTAAAAGAGGACACTGTTTACTTTCACTGACACCAAGACATCTTCTACTCCCTCTGGTCACAGTCCGGCCCTCATAAAGTTTGAAAGACAATAATCTGTTCTGGCTCTTTGTTTAGAAAGTTTGGAGACCCCTGTTATACAGCATAGTTGGGTGGATCTCCCACTGGTGCCTATTGTATTCTAAAAGCTCCCTGCAGCAGCTGTCATCGTGCCCAACCAGCAACTGCATATGAAATGTCTGGCTGGAGGGGGCCTCTTATGTAGCAGATTTTTATCCTTATTAAATGTGAAATTTACATAGTGTATGGACAACTTTAGTATATTACCGTAATCACTTAACCTCTATAACAAGCAACTGTTGAGATGTGGGGCAGCACAGTGGCTAAATGGTTAGCACTTCCGCCTGGCAGTACTAGGGTCGTTGGTTCGAATCTCAGCCACGGCACCACCTGCCTGGAGTTTGCATATTCTCCCTGTGCCTGTGTGGGTTTCCTCCTGGTACTCCGGTTTCCTCCCACACTCCAAAGACATGCTGGTAGGTTAATTGGATCCTGTCTAAATTGGCCCTAATATGTGTATGAATGTAAGTTAGGGACCTTAGATTGTACACCACTTGAGGGTTAGGGACTGATGTGAATGTACGATATATATGTGTAAAGCGTTGCGTAAATTGACGGCGCTATATAAGTACCTGAAATAAATAAAAAATAAAATAATAGTGATGTAGATCAAGTCTTGTTTTTTGTTATGACAGCAGTCCCATAGACTAGAAAAAACCCCCCAAAAAACAAATAAAAACACTGACTAGACATTGAATTCAATTTAACACCATAAATACTATAGCATGATTACCAGTGTAGACATTACTTTTAAACAGAAGCTAACAGGAAGATACAATACTGACAGTTAATATAGAAAGTTTCTATCAATTCACACCTTCTCCTTCTCAATATGATGATGCACAGTATGATGAAAAACAGTCTTTCCATTGCACTGGTTCTTACATGGCAGCTAATAGAGCTCTTCTTTCAACAATATTCAGATAGAAGTAGGTGCTTTGATTATTGTTAGAATCGTATAGATATTGACACCTTATAACCTTTTGACCCTTTGCACAACTAAGTGAAATGTGTAAAATGGGGCAGATACTGAGTTCCGAGAAGCACAAGACTGCTGGAGAAAGCTTGTGGGCTTAGGATGGCATTTGGCGTCTCCCATCTGCTGATAAGCAATGACTCAGATGAGTAGTGACCTCCATCTTTCTGTTGCAGTATGACAGATTGTAGAGTTCCAGGTGCAGCAAGGCAAATGCTTAACATTTAGTCATATATTTTTTCTTTATGTTTGTTTAACCACTTTGCTGCCTCATTTGTTAAATATTTCAGAAAGGCAGCTTTACAGACATTAAATGCACTAAAAGTGATGTCTTCTTTCTCAGATTAAGGGAACAAGTGAATGATTTGGTCATATTGTTTTATTTTTACAGAATGAAATAATGTCTTTTCATCTTTGGTCGCAAACATGATTTTGCATCTAGTCTAGGGTATTGGTTATTGACACATAAAAGGGAAAGTTCTGCTTTAAAGCCTCGTCCCCCACTCCCTGTTAAGAATTGGCACCTTTGGGGAGTGGAGGGGAAGCGGGTACCCAATTTTTACAGGTACACGCTCCCACTTCCATTGTGATCGCCTAGACAAGCGGAAGTTGTCCTCCCTCCACATAGTCTTCTGGAATACATGACAGGTCCCAGAAGACTACGGGGCCATTCAGAAGGCACAGCGCTACTCACACATGCGCAGTGGGCACCCGGCTGGGAAGCCGCAAGCTGTCACAGCCGAGTGCCCACACTTAAGATGCCTGCACCGATGAGAGAGGATGGCCAGTGAAAATGGCTGCGGTGAGGACACTGCTGCATCGTGGGTCAGGTGAGTGTCTGTTTTTTAAAAGTCAGCAGCTACAGTTTTTGTAGCTGCTGACTTTTATTTTTTTAGATTTTGACTGGAGCTGCACTTTAACATTAAATGTCACCAGCCACTCTGGCTTCTTCTTGAGCAGGTTTAAGCGGACTTTGCATTGCATATATTGCATTGCCTGCTAAGTAATGTATAAGTGTAATAGAACTTTTATGTGTTTATTACCTTTCAAACAGATCATAGTACTCACCCTGACAGTGTCTTCATCTTCCTGACACTTGCGTATAAGGCCAGTGTCATAGTTTTTAAGTTCTGCACTGTGCTTGCATGTGTTTTGCACAAATCAACCCCTTGCTACTGTTTGTCACTTTATGTATGAAGAATGTTAACAAGACATTTTCTTCCAGCTGTCAGGATGAAAAAAGAAACAATAATTCAGTTTTGTGGTAACAAGAATTGTTCACATTTTTCATAAATTTAAAATGTTGCAGTCTAAATTATTAGTAAGGTAGAGGAGATTGAAGAAATCCTTACCTTCTGCAGAATATTGACACTTTCTCAGACAGCATTACTCAGCTTTGTCACAGTTGTACCTGGGGCTCAGAGACTGCTTTTTATTTATAAAATGCATACTTGAAAGTTACACTGTGTTCAAGTTTACTATATAGAGTTTTAGTTGAAAAGATACTTGGAAGGTAAACCACTTCTGCAGCACTTTTTCTTTAGAAATTTAAGTGTTTTTTACCCTTTATTATGACCTATAATCTGTGCATTTCAATTAAAACCAAACTGAAATCTTTAAAGAGGGAACAAAAAAAACCTTACAATAATGTGGTTACATAATTATCTACACCCTTAAACTAATACTTTGGTTGAAGCACCTTTTGATTTTATGACATCATTCAGTTTGTTGCCCACTCTTCCCTGCAAAAGTGCTCCAAATCTATCACATTGTGAGGGCATTTTATGTGCACAGCCCACCTGGGTCACCCCACAGATTTTCAGTTGGATTCAGGTTTGGGCTATGGCTGGGCCATTCCAAAACTTTGATGATTTTCTGTGAAGCTATTCTTCCACCTTGACTAAAGTCCCAATTCCAGCTGAAGAAAAACTGCTTATTTAGTTAACTTCAGCTAACTTCACTTTGTTCAATTAAGCTTTGAAAATAAAACCCAGAAGCTGATTGGTTACTCTGCACAGCTGCACCAGATTCTTTATGCACCAGTTTTAGTAAATTTCCCCAAATGTCTCCATAAAGAGTACTTGCCACCTGCTTAGTATTATCGCATAGGGGCTTGTTATCAATAAAGTTAAGTAAAAATCAATAAAATTAAGTGAAAACTATTTAAAAAAACAAAACAAAACTGTAATAAAGTGAAGTTAAAATTATTAAAAGTATCTCCTGTTATTACGTGCACACACATGTGAAAGCAAATGCGTGCATAGGATGCACACTTTTCAATAACCCATATTGAGTATCACAAAGCTTGCCAGAGTAAGGGGAATACGTTAGTTAATTCTAAACTAATGAGCTAGAAAGGCATTTAAAGTCTCACCCATTGTTTGGCTAGCATTATTTTCTGCTATTTTGAGGGTTTGTGCAGTTTTGATGCTTAACAAATTTGGTTATTTACTCAACATAACTTTATCATGTATTTTTGTTATTAAAAAAATGTGAATTATATTGTGTTTGTGAATGAATATCATATATAGATTTGATAAACGGTTGCACAAATTTTGCAAAACATACAAAATTGCAAATACTATCTTTTTATCTTACATAAACTCTGCATTCCGAAAATATATAATGTTTTGGGGTTTTAAGTAATTTTCTATCCAAAAATGCAGATTTCAATGTGTGTGAAAAATTTAAAGATTGCTCCCAAGTCGAAGTAGTTATAGAGCAAGGCCCATAATCTGGAACCTGGGACCAATGTTGTTATAGGATTGTCCTTATCAAAATCTCCTTCATCTCCATTGGGCAAGGCTGACACCTCACAGGAACTTCCATGTCTTCTCTGGACTTTCTTTCTATGTGTGCCCATTTACTGGAACAGTTTATTGCAGAGGCCATAGGTGAGCACTGATGCCATCTCTAGCAGAGTCTATATCTGATCTTTCTGAGCTCATGAATCATACCAGGCTTGTATCCTTGTTGCCGTTTTTTATTCAGATTTACAGTCACAACAGAGAGGTTCTTTTTGGATTACCACCGTTTCCTACAGTCCTCAGATATACAGAGGGTGGTTTCTAACCTTATTAATGCAGTGAGCACTACCGTGCATCTGGAGGATCAGCCTGCCGTCCCACGTCTAGGACTTTTTAAAAATCCCACAGCTGCAAAAGATCTTTCTACTACACCTACATTTTCAGTGATTTCTTTATGCGAATTGAAGACACCCTGAAGGGTCCTGGACCCCACCTAAGAGTGTGCCCAGAACATTTTCTCCTTTGAGAAGGGATTTATAAACTGGTGACCTGTTCCCACTGTGGATGTGCCTGTGAATGTGCCTGTGATCCACAGAAACACCAATAAACGTGTAGAAGGTATGCTCATCTTTTGGGACTTCACTGACATACAGTTTATTGCCTCCTTAAAGCCAAGTATAAATATCTGTAATTGCCCACCTCCCTGTGTTAGTGGCAACCCTGATGTGTCAAATGGTGTGTAAAAGGATAGGATCCCGCAAAGAGGATCCCTTCAACATGGGGGAAGGCCCCTGTTTTATAGAGTGAAAATGCATAGGACAATCTGGTTATGTGTGTAGGACTTTGATGAGATATCCAAGGAACATCTGATTCACCAACCCTTCAAGGGATGTCATCTGTTTGGACCTTCTCTTGACACAGTCATTAGCAATGCCATGGGTGGCTAGAGTGTGCTGCTGCCTTAACACAGGATATCTGTGGAAGGGTCAAAGGAGTCCCACCCTTTTATCTCTTCTACTTTTGGCAGGAAGTACTTTTAGGCCTTCAGAGCCTAACTCCCACTCAGGCCTTCAGGATCTAAGCCAGAAGTCAGCTAATCCCTCTAATAGGCCTTCTGCAAGAAGGTGTACCTCCACTTTTTTAAGTGTGGGAGGGGGCTGCTTTTACATCTAAATGGATCTTCGAGGTTGCCTCCCCTGAATTTGGCTGCTCAGGACACCCCTTTTAGCCCATTAACTCTTGGTCTTCTTCAGCCTCACCCTTTTTATCTGGGTGCCTTGATTTAAAGAGAGACATCCACATGGTACCCATGTTCCAAGAAGTCCCTGGTGTGACACTTGAGTTTCTTATGGTAAAAGGAATGGTCCACCTTTCCCCATTGCAAGGGCACTCCACTACAATGGCACTCCACTACAATGGAGTGTCCCAATACCTAGAGATTAACTATGGTGCCTCAGAAAAGTTGGTCCAATCTCTTTGGGTGATCCCACTACAAGTTGGTTCCTTGACCTGGATTCCATTGGACATCACAAGACCTTCACCTCCCAGGAAAGTTAGTAAGTTCTTGCTGTGATGGGATGAGTATCCTGGTCCTTAGATTGGACGAAGCTGAGAGAGCTGCTTTCACCAAAAGGTCTCCCTTACTATCTAAATCTCAGCCAGTAATATTTCTAGAGAGAGAGAGGTGTGCCTCATCTTCAGTATGGCAGGAAGATACAATTGCTGCAGATTTCTGTGTTCCCCTGGAACCTTAGCCATTTGGCTAAGGTTCTTCCTCCTCACTCCACAGTGATGTTTCTCTGGACCTGGGCGCATCAGATGATTCCAGATTCAAGGTTAGGCAGGCCTTGCAGAATTGTCACACTTCAGGTCTGTTAATGAATTCATTTTGCTCCTTCTTTTGATCTTCTAGTGTTCACAATTCCCAGTCTGGGTCTATACTATACCTTCATCCCTGCCTACACTTGTAGAGGTATCTCTTTTGTACCTTATTCCCCTTAATCATTCAGGCTGACTTCAAGGTCGGTACACCTGCATTGTCACCAATCTCAGGGGTCATTTTGATATTACACTTTGAGGTACTCATGTTCTTGGATATCCCATGAAAGAGGGATCGTCTGGCCAGGATACCTTATTCTTATCTTAGTACCTCCCACCACTGAATTCTAGTGGTTGGGAGAATGGGGCATGTGCTGTACTCTGTAACCTCTCCATGGTCATTAGCAGGCTTCTTGTCTTGCAAGGTACCTCACCTCATCTGGCTCGGCTTTAGCTGTTGGTCCTTCTGGTAGTCCTCTGTTACATTATGGTTCCTGGTCCTTTCTTGGTTCTGTCAATGGCTATTGCCTACCCCTTTGTTGGACTGCTTTTGGACGTCCCAGCGGTTTTTTGAATTATTTATTTTCCCATGTGGTAAAGCTGCCTATTTTGGTTGGCAAAACAAAAAGTTTTCAGGTCCTGACCTGCATATTTGAGATCTCCTCACTTAGCTCAGTGATACTGAGGTCAGGGTCAACCCTGAAGCAGCAGAGATTCATCACTATGTTTTACAGTAGGAATGGTATGCTTCTGCTAATCAACCTTGTTTCCTCTACAAGCATAGTGTTCATGGTTGTGACCAGTTCAGTTTTGATCCCACCGCTCCCATTGATTTTGTTCTAGAAGTTTAAAGGTTTCTGTAGGTTATGTTTTATGTATTGTAACCTTGCTGTTATGTGGTATTTCTGCAGCAAAAAACATGTAACATTTTCCAAATGCTTCTAGGGGTATTGTTATTATGAACACTTTAGAATCTTTTTCTTTAAGAAATATGTGTCCAGTTCCTCTATCAGTACAGCAGAGAACTTTATCTCTAGTATTGTCTACCAATATTGTGTTAGCAGTCTATGAATTAATAAACATGAGCAAAACATTTGCGACATTATTATTATTATACAGGATTTATATAGCGCCAACAGTTTGCTCAGCGCTGTACATTATAACGGGAGACAGTACAGTAACAATACGATTCAATACACGAGGGGTTCGAGGGCCCTGCTCCTTGGAGCTTACAGTCTAGGAGGGAGGGGATAATGACATGTCTTCATTATTAGCAGTGGAAGCTTTTTGCATTGGTTGTTTCAAGGTAACTATAAAGCACTGTATACAAGGTGTGTTAAAGTGAACCTGTGACCAGGCTGGTCAGCTTATGTCTGTTAAGTAAACAGTGACAATTCTGTCTAAAAAAAGAAAATTAATTCAGCAGCCACATCTAAGAATGGGTAAGTGGTAATATGACACATTTTGTTCCTGGGTGTAAATATGGTTCTAAATGCAGCAGACAAAAATGACCCTGACCCCCCCCCCCCCACCCTTGGTGGGTGTGCGCTGTGAAAGACCTGTGGAAATCTCACAATGGAATGGCCAGAAAAACACATCTTTTGTCATGTAAAACAGCTCCTATATGTGTATTTCATCTGCATTTTTAGATGTTTGCTTTGAGTTCAAGTTTATTTTTCTAACCTAGGAAGATTAGGTTCATTGGTTTCTTTGGGTCAGCCTAATCATGTATTCCCATAGACCTTTTTTATATGTGACATTCTTCGTTAGGTTACTTTTAGGCAGGGCTTTATTCCCAAAGAATAGATGCAGGTACTCTAATCTCCCCTGAGTCACCCTTTATCGCTGCCTTTGACCTATCTCTGAGCGCACTGTCCCTTGTCTCCGTTCCCTATCCACCTCCTAGTACTGCTCTTTAGAGAATACAGATCCAAGTATCATTTTGTGGTGTTAAAAAATTTGTTTGGAATTGATAATAAAATTTGTTTTAGCAAATTAAGCAAATTTGTTTGCTTAATGATTATAGACCCCCCAGCAACAATAGACTCCCCAGAAACAGAATACCCCCACACCAGCACAATAGACTCCTGCTGACAACAATAGATCCCCCAGCAGGCAGCATCAATAGCCCACCCCCTACAGTAGATGCCCCATCAACATAACCTCAGAGCAACAATAGATACCCCAGAAGCCAGCATCAATAGACCCCCCATCAACAGTAGATCCCCCAACAACGTAAGAACCACAGAGCAACAATAGATCCCCCAGCAACAATCGACACACCCATTAGCTTTACACCCTAACTACAATAGATCATCAGAAATCAACATCAGTAGACCCTCCGGCACATCCCTGCACCCTTTGCCATTACATGCCTCTTGTGTTGGAGGTGCCGGAACTGCGTTCCCCCACGTTCCCGCTGAAAAAAAAGCCCTGCTTTTAGGCTATCTAAATATTGATCATTTTGTCGCGTGAGAAGCTGAAGGATGACTTTCTACTAAAATGAACACATTTTGAAACTCAACAAAAAGCTTACAAGACATCTTTTGAAAACTTTCAAAAGCTAATTTTGATATATCAGCTATTTGCAAAAGAGAAATAAGAAATGCTAGTGAAACCAAGAATTAGAAACACAATGTTCTGTTCAGTTGTTTTTTTCTAAAGCTGGCTTTCTTTTAGCTCTAACGTTTTCTAGTGCTGCAGTGAAACATAATAAATGACCACAAAAAAGAAAAGAAAGTACCATTTGCAATAACTGCCTCATGACGGCTACATCTGTTATTTTTTCTTTTTTTTTTTTTTGCAAAACCTTTGGGCAGTTTAAATTAGGGCTGAAACAGAGAGTAAACATTTACATTTTAGCAGCGGCAGTTCCTTGCTTGATAGCCATAGTCAAACTGTCTTCAAGGTCATTGAAATGGCAGGGCAAGCAGCAATGTACAAATAGGCTGTTTAGATAGACTGATTAATTTAGCATAGATGTTAAAACAAAGGGCTGTTTTATTTACCCAGTACATTCATACTGAAAACAGAAATGCTTGGAATATAATGAAGAATGCTAGATGCTTCCATTATCTGTGAAATCATTATTTCAAATAAACTTTAAGACTTAAAGCTGAACTCCAAATAGATGGAAAAGACACAATCTGTTAAATCTCTGTAATTATCAATGCATTCTTAAAATGTAACTAAAGGCAAAACTTTTTTAAAAATTTTGGATAGAGTAAGGGAGGGTTGTATGTCCCGTCAGTTTTTTCTTTTGCCATCTGTGTCTCATCGGGGATATTTCCCTTCACTTCCTGTCCCATCACCAAACAGGAAATGAGAGGAAATCCCTCTAAAGATAGGGAATCCCAATGAATCGCCAGGGCCACCAGAACTAGTGCCCCCATTGGAAGATTTCCCCTCTATTAGTGTTCTGATGTCAATCCAAAATTTGGAATTTTCCTTTACTTTCACTTTTGATGACAACAATAAACAGGACAAATAGAGCGGGTGAATCTCCATAATGGGGGTACAGACAGCAATAAAAACTGATATACATAAGAGCAGTTTAATCTGCCAAAAGGATTTTATTTCTGTCGTCCATCTCTGTATTTAGCTGTTTGTCTGCTTGACCTTTTCTTTACGAGTCAACCTGTGTATATATTATTTTTGCTACTTTGCTATTTGCTAAGTTCAAGACTTAAAATATATCATTTTTGTCATGTAATTATGACATGTTGCTTATTAATAGTTCATGTGTACATTTCTAGTCTTCTGCTGCAGCTCTAGGTTCTGTTCTACATTTATAAAGCATCTCAGTTGCGTTGCTAAACAAAGCCTGGTTGCAGAGCCTAAAAGTGAAGTACTGAGTTTCAAAAAAACAAAATAGAATACTAACATAGGTGGATGCAGCATTGATCCCCCAACGCCTCTTCACTGAGAACACCATTGACCATTAATTTCTCCTCTCTGAGTAGAGAACGTTGACTATCAGTCACTGGCTGTCTGCTTTGCCCCTCAGAGGCTCACTGGAGTATTGGGGTGTGGAAGGGGTGGAAGTAGCTGTCTCAGTTTCCCAGCTGCACACCTGAGAGGCTGACCCAGCTGCCGGTACAGCTTCTGGGCGGATCCCGATCATATTGTCGTAATCTTCCCAGAGCCTGGACCGGCTCTGTGATGTCAGCCGCCATCGCTCCTGAAATCCATAGTAGACGTATGGCCAAAAAGCTGACCATACTTTTCCTTTAAAGGGAAGCTTAACGTGACGCCAAACTCACATTATTTTAACTAAAATGTACTTTCTATCTCTTTTTTTCCTTTTGATTCATCTCTCAAATGCAAGCTTTTTTCTGATGTTTTCAGACTTCCTGCTCTAGGGTGGCAACATTGTTCTCCCTGACCCTCTTGTGTATGTGCACATAGCCACCCTTCCCTGCTCGTTTCCGAGATGGACAGCACATCTACCTGTAGACATATTAAGCTCTAAGTGAATTATGGTACCCATAGAGTGGGGAACATGTGACCAGAAATAGCAGCACTGCTCACTCTACGCTAGCAGCAGTGAGATGCATCAGGAGAAAAAGAGCTAAGAGATTTTTTTTTTAAACAAAAAACCAGAGCCATGGTATAATTGATATTTTAGAACAATTGACGTAAAAAAATTGGGTTTAGTGTCGGTTTAGATTTTTTTTGGACACCAAGTTCTACAGCATTACCTTTAGCACAGGAGTTAGTGTGGAATGTATGGGTAGTCTATATGTGGATCTTTACTACGCTCCTCCCCCATGCCAAATTCCATGTTAGACTGGTTCATGCTTCCAATTAGAAGGTTTAAGGTTACGTTTTTCAACAGTTCTTTTATGGTACACTAGGGAGGAGATAGTAACTTCCCTATAAGGCACCCCCCTATTGTTTTTCGGGGTCTTTTGTGGTGCAAAGGGTACAATTAGTTTGTTCACATGTAGTTTGGCACATGCTTTCACCTTGTATTGGGTTTAGAACTTTTCTGTTTATATACCTGCCCAGTGACGTAAGGCCCCTGCCCATGGACTTCAACACTGGCCTTGCTAGTATTGCTGATACATTAAATAGGGAATATGACCTGGAAATCCTTCATATGTTTTATTCATTCTGATACAATACAAAGCATTTAATTCACCTAACCTTAGTGTTTATTGTGGGCCTGGGTGGGGCTGCAAGCTCTCCATCTGTTCTTTTGAATGTTACAGTGGATATAAAAAGTCTGCACACCCCTGCTAAAATGTCAAGTTTCTGTGATTTAAAAAAAGACAGATAAATAATTTCAGAACTTTTTCCACCTTTAATGTAATCTATAAACTGTACAACTCAGTTGCACAACAAAGTGAAATCTTTTAAGTGGAGGGAACTAAAAATAAAAAACTAAAATAATATGGTTGCATAAGTGTGCACACCCTTAAACTAATACTTTGTTGAAGCACCTTTTGATTTTATTACAGCACTCAGTCTTTTTGGGTATAAGTCTATCATCTTGACTTAGCAATATTTGCCTTCTCTTCCTTGCAAAAACACTCCAAATCTGTCAGATTGCAAGGGCATCTCCTGTGCACAGCCCTCTTCACATCACCCCACAGATTTTGGATCGGATTCAGGTCTGGGCTCTGGCTGGGCCATTCCAAAACTTTAATCTTCTTCTGGTGATGCCATTCCTTTGTTGATTTGGATGTATGCTTTGGGTTGTTGTCATGCTGAAAGATGAAGTTCCTCTTCATGTTCAGCTTTCCAGCAGAAGCCTGAAGGTTTTGTGCCAATATTGACTGGTATTTGGAACTGTTAATAATTCCCTCTACCTTGACTAAGGCCCCGGTTCTAGCTGAAAAAAAACAGCCCCACAGCATGATGCTGCCACCACCATGCTTCACTGTGGGTATGGTATTCTTTTGGTGATGTGCAATGTTGTTTTTCTGCCAAACATATCTTTTGGAATTTTGGCCAAAAAGTTTATCCTTGGTTTCATCAGACCAGAACACATTTTTCCACATGCTTTTGGGAGACTTCAGATGTGTTTTTGCAAAATTTAGCGGGGCTTGGATGCTTTTCTTCGTAAGAAAAGGCTTCTGTCTTGCCACTCTACCCCATAGCCCAGACATATGAAGAATATGGGAGATTGTTGTCACATGTACCACACAGACAGTACTCGCCAGATATTTCTGCAGCTCCTTTAATGTTGCTGTAGGCCTCTTGATAGCCTCCCAGACCAGTTTTCTTCTCATCTTTTCATCAATTTTGGAGGGATGTCCAGTTCTTGGTAATGTAACTATTGCGCCATGTTTTCTCCACTTGCTGATGACTATCAATGTTCCATGGTATATCTAAAGCCCTGGAAATTCTTTTGTACCTTTCTCCTGACTGATACCTTTTAACAATGAAATCCCTCTGATGCTTTGGAAGTTCTCTGCGGACCATGGCTTTTGCTGTAGGATGCGACAAAGAAAATGTCAGGAAAGACCTACTAGAACAGACCTACTAGAACAGCTGAACTTTATTTGGGGTTAATCAGAGACACTTTAAATGATGGCAGGTGTGTACTGACTCCTATTTAACATGATTTGAATGTGATTGCTTAACTACTTGAGCTCCAGAGGATTTACCCCCCTTAATGACCAAGCCTCTTTTTGCTACTCAGCGCTGCACTAATTCAACTGATAATTGTGCGGTCATGCAATGCTGCACCCAAACGAAATTTACGTCCTTTTTTTCACACAAATAGAGATTTCTTTCGGTGTAATTTGATCACCTGTGTGCTTTTTATTTTTCATGCTATAAACAAAAAAAGGCCAAAAATTTTGAAGAAAAACAATATTTTTTATTTTCAGTTATAAAAAATATATAGTAAACTCAAAGTTGGTTATAAATTTAGGCCAAAATGTATTCTGCTACATGTTTTTGGTAAAAAAAATCCCAATAAGTGTATATTGATTGCTTTGTGTGGAAGTTATAGCGTCTACAAACTATGGTATAAATACTGCAATTTCCGCCATTTTTCTGCTATACAGCGCTGCGCTAGTTTGACGGACAATTGCGCGGTCATGCAATATGGTACATAAATAAAATTTACATCCTTTTTTTCCCCACAAATTGAGCTTTCTTTCGGTGGTATTTGATCGCCTGTGCGGTTTTTATTTTTTGCGCTATAAAAAAAAAGTCTGACAATTTTGAGGAAAAAAAAACAATATTTTGGACTTTTTGCTATAAAACATGTCCAGTAAAAAAAAATGCAAAAATCAAATTTAGTCATAAATTTCTGCCAAAATGCTTTCTGCGACATGTCTTTGCTAAAAAAACCCAATACGTGTAAATTAATTGGTTTACGTGAAAGTTATAGCGTTTACAAATGGCGGGAAAGATACTGGGATTTTTAGGGTTTTTTTTTATACTAATATTGGCGGCAATAAGCGAATTATGGCGACGATAAGGGACCTATGGCAGCAACCAGCGACTTAAGGCAGGACTGCGGGACTGCGGCGGACATTCTGACATTGGGGGGTACTGACTTGGGGTCACTGCCATCCCCAAAAACACTAATACAGTGATCAGTGCAAAAAAAAAAAAAAACTGACACTGTACTAATGGCAATGGGGAGGAAGGGGTTAACTTTATTTTGCAGGGAAGGGTTATAGGAGTAAGGGGAGTGTTTTACTAGGGGGCGGGGGTGTGTACTGGGCGGGACAAGGCTGATCGAGAAAGAGAAACTGTTCTTTCTCGATCAGCTCATCCTCGAGCTGACAGGGAAGTGACAGACAGCACAGCTACTGCAGTTGTGCTCTCTGTCACTGTTTGCCGCCGATCGCCGGGACATAGCCGCTAAGGAGCGGCTGTGACCCGGCGACTGACATCTGCGGCGGCGATCCACGGGACAAATAGGGCGGCGGCGCGCCTCCTATTTGTTTACAAAACACACGTTTTAAAATGTGGTTTTGCCTGCGAGTGCCGCCCTGCCACCGTATATGTACAGTGGCTGGGCGGCATGCGGTTAATTCTGAACACAGCTACATCCCCAGTTATAAAAGGATGTGCACACTTTGTTTACTCTCCCCCTAAAAGATTTCAGTTTGTTGTTCAATTGAGTTGTACAGTTTATAGGTTACATTAAAGGTGGAAAAAGTTCTGAAGTGACTTATCTTTGTCTAATTTTTTTTACATCACAGAAACCTGACATTTTAACAGGGGTGTGTAGACTTTTTGTATCTACTGTGTATTCCTCCTTTTAGCAGACTATATTAAAGAATGAGTCAGGGGTTGGATTTTTTTTCTGACTGATCAGGGGCATGCATGATTAGAGTGTGTTGGACATGCTTACCTAGAATGGGTGCTATGGATATATGCCATAAGGACGATTTTTTTTTTTTGGCCCACGTATTTGTAGACTCAGTTGCAGGGAGATTGAGGGATTTGCAGAGGAATTTGCATGCACCAGACCAGTTCTTTCGTTCAAGTTAGAAGTTCTTGTGTAGATAGCCTGTGCCTTCCCATCTGTCTAAATGGCAATTTTATTATTTGACTTTAATTTATATTTAAGCTGAAGCTACACATACAGTATATCCTTTCAGTAACCTGCAATCACAGTTTCCCATTTGTATAATGAAGGAAAAAAGATGCCTACTTTCAATTGTTTTGTCTTAGCTGACACCCTGTAGGCTACTCTTCTATTGTGGTTTTATTGAAGATTGCTCTATTCAAGTTATTTGGTGATATAGTAACTCAACTGTATTTACATATGTTTTAGGTAATACTAATCCTGTTTAATTAACCTTGGCAAGGGTATATAAATTGCTATAAAATAGCAGTTCACACTGTCACTGAAAGCTTTGTTAGGGCATGCTGGTACTGAAACCTGTCTTACCATTATTGTTTTATCTGATGAGGTTTTGCCTTGGCAGCATGTCATCAGTGACACTGAAAACAGTGTTTGCCCCCAAAGGCATGTATGACTTCAAATCAATGTTCTGTTCTAAACACACTTGTTCATTTGCATAGTTTATGTATTTCTGAAAGCTGTTGCTCTTTTTACAAAGGCCTTTTGTTAGACTTTAGACAAAGCTACTATAACAGTCAGAAAGTTGTTTCTCAAGGCTAAACTCCACACATACGTATATAACATACACAAATGAATGCAGCTCTATATCCATAATTACACCATTAGATGTTTTTAATACAAACCGTGTGAATGTAGCTTAGCCTCAGCCCCTCTGCAGTCCACTGTGCAGCAGAGCTAGAAGAGGAAGAAGCAGCATAGGGAGTCGATCGGTTGTGCTGCATTGCTCAATGTACAAGCCGATAGGAGAAAAGATCAAAGAGATGAGTTCATCAGTATTACACTTCTCTTTTCACTGTCCATTCACAGGGTGAGGGATGGACAAGAGCCGTAAGTGTTTTTGAGCTGCAGCAGATAAAATCAGATTTCCTGCCCTGCCAGACTTGACTGTGCTGTGTGGCAGACCTGTATAAATCTAAAGACCGAATGGACAGAAATACAGTGCAAATCCTTTGGGTGGCAAAACAGCTTTCATCTGTGTATTTCAACTGTATATTTAGCTGTTTGCCTAGTGTTCATAGGAAATTTGTGCTGATATACATTGGCTGTCCTTTCTGATCTCTCCTTATGAAAATGTTAGTGAAGATGATGGCTTCTGATTTACTCAACCAAACAAGACACCTTCCCCCTATCAGAATGCACAACCATACATGCCATTGGCCACAAGCGCTGATGCAAATGCTTGGTTTGCAGCAGGACCGTTTTTTGACAGAAGCTCATGTTTAGACCAGCTTCAGTTGAACAGACAAAATTCATCCAGTTCCTGCTGAACCTGTTAAAATCAATAGTGTAGTGCTATATAAATCTCACTATAATGAGATATATAATATATATCTAATTTATAATCTATAAATACATATATACAAATGTTACCACACACAAAGTGCAAATTGTGCAGTATCAAAAAAAATTAAACCAATGAAATAATTCATATGTGAATCAATTTACAAATATCAAACATGAGAAATAGTTCAGTGCAAAAATGCTAATAAAGTGCTTATAAAACCACCAGGTGAACTATGGTTAAACCAATAAAAAAAAAGTTTCAAAAACATTAGTCATCAGAAATGATCATTTACTGTATTAGGCCTCATTCACACCATGGTGGAGAGACGTCAGTTTTTCTGTACATGTTCTCTATGTGCCCTGTTCACACCCCAACACTAATATCATGTACAGATTTTTTTTATGCACAGGAATCTGCAATCTGTATAAAACTCACTGAAATGTGCATAAAACAGTTATGTAAACTCATGCCTCTGCAAGGGAAATCTGTGTGGTTTACCCATGAGCACCCATTATGCACATATGGTGTGAAAAAATAAAGGTCAGCAGTTACAAAAACTGTAGCTGATGACTTTTACAAACCAGCCACTCACTCCCATCCCTTGATCTTGCAGTGTCTCCCCCGCAGCCTGGTTAATTGGCCGTCCTGTGTTCTTGGTGCCGGCATCTTCATTGTGGGCACCCGGCTGTGACAGCTTGCGGCTTCACAGCCGGGTGCCCACTGCGCATGCGTGAGTAGCGCTGTGCTTTCTGAATGGTCCCCTAGTCTTCTGGGACCTGTCACGTGTCCCAGAAGAGCTCTGCTTTAAAGCTTTCACCTTCCAGTGTCGCAATATTGCCCCTCATGGGTTCCAACACGTCCACTTCATGCAGTACAGCCTCAATTCTCTTACCAAATGTTGTGGACCATAAGGGTTAAATGGTCAAAAGCGCTTTAAAACAAAGTGCCTCCAGTGGTATTCGGAGCAATCACATCGATCAATAACCAATATTACCAGCAACCGACAAAGGGTTAAAAGGTGCAGACCATCGTGTAGTATATAAAAACCTGCTTTATCACAATATAGTATACACTTACAAGCCAAATCTTCATAACTGCATTAAGCAGTATCTGTCAAAACAGGCAGTTTCTCACACCAAACTCCTGCCGGCACCATGTGTGATTATGTCGTATTGTTGCCATGCCCAATGTGTTTCATCAGGAACATGGTCAGGGGACTGGCTAGGTTCCTGCTGAACCGGCTGAATTTTGTTACTTGTGTATCGGGCTTTAGTTATAGGAAACCTTGGCTCCAGGTATGTTGTGGGCTCTTCCCCTGCTATGGTTCTGTGTAAGCTTTGCTGTAAACTGGATGGGGATGAGAAGGGGGTTACAGATGCATGGTTTGTAAGGGTGCTGTGTGCTAGCCTATTGCATAGGCTGATAACCCTTTGTAAAGAAGGCATGTAAACAATAGCTAAACTTCTTTTTTTGTTAAGAGCTGTGAGAATGCCCATGCACAACTGGCTTTAGGCTCCATTGGAAGCAAGTGAAACAAAGCTGTATTTCTAAAATACATTAACCTCCACTTGTAGCGCATGTTACATCATCAGTAGTAATAAATGTGTGTACTTTTAGGGCTTAGGTGAAGATCAGATGTAAAGTGCTAGAATGTTTGAAAGTATTAACAGACCTTTCCTCCTTACTGTATTGGTTGATGCTGAATTTTGGCGTGTAGATATTTTGTATTCTCTTTTCCATCCAGGAAAAGACCCTCTCCAGGGTCTTTGTCACATGTGTTCCAGGCTATCCCTGTTGTTTAATCTGTTGCCACCTGTGTAACGTGTGAGGTGGCAAAAGGTTGGGTGATTTTACTCATATGATGCACGTATGTGTCACTGCGTGGCCAATGTTTCTGTGCTGTCAGAACACTCACAGAGACAGATCTTGGTCCCCCCTAATGACCAGTAGCCAGCGAGACCAGCTCCTCATCATGTGACTACTGTAACAGCCAGACACAGTGGTCACATGATGTCAGATCCTGCTCACCCTCCGGGAGTACTGACCCTATTAAAGGGACACTGGGGCTGGGCAGGAAGGGGTTAAAGAGTGCAATTACTCTAGATTTATGCAAAGCAAAATTAATGGGAGGAGTGACTCTTCACCTTCCTCCTCAATGCCTACCTGTTCAGAAAGGGCTGTAGGAGGTTTCACTCAGAAGAGTCTGAAAGCAAACAGCGTCTCCTATGCTCCCCACCTCCCTTCCCCTTTTGGAGAACATCTGATACTCTGTGAATCCATTGGGTGCACCCAGTGTGCAACAAAGTTTATATAAAAGTGCTAAAAATATATAAATTGTAAGCTTATAAACCTAATTACATTTAACCAAAGCCACTTTAGCTTTCTTTAATATGAATATAGGTCATAGAGGACAAAAGTAGATAGAATTACCTAGTTCTAAGTAGGGTCGTCTTGTTTTCAGAGATCCTGAAAGCTTTGCGGCATTTATTCATCAAGGTGCTAGAATAGTTCCTAAAGGAATTTTTCTCTTTGGTGACTCTATAGCATTACCATTACTCCACCAGACTGTGTTGCTATTGATGCAAGAAATTATGCATGGTGTCATGTTTTTTATGCCAGGTTCTTACCCATCTGAATGTGATTGAGGTACTCTCAGTTGTGGGCATATGTCCCTGAACACATACAGTGCTAAATGTGAATACCTTTCTGTACAACATCGCAGCACATTTCAGCTTGTCAAAAACTTTGAAAGGATTCAGGCAGCTAAGCTGAATGCTGCTCCTGCACATAGACTAAATGCCCAGTGTGTATGTGACCATACAAGTTGATTTCACAGACCTGCTGGTCACTGAATTTTATTATTTTTTATACAAATTTCTGTAAACTCTGGAGACCTGTAGTGCTGTAAGTTCCCGGGAGATCAGCACTTTTCTGAGATGCTTCATTTACCTAGTCTGGCACCAAGAATCAGATCATAAAGTCTCAAGGACCATGTACTGTCTGATTGTTTTATCAAATAACCACAGGCTAGCAGGCTTGGTGTTTCGAGCTACAGTCAAACAATTTGCTGTTTTTCTATTTGCTTTAAGAAACAGGTGTACTAATAAATGGACCACTGAATGTATATTTATGACAATATTTCAGTATCATGAAGTCTTCAGCACAATTCCTTTTTTATTTTTTCAGTAAAATCTACGACACAATATTCAGCTTCTTCATCTTCTTGTGAAATCCAGTCATAAAAAGTTCCCACTTCAGGTAACATTGAATCAACATGTTTCCCCAACAAGCTGGAGGCTGGCCAGATTATTGTAAAACACTTGCCAGAATTTATTGTTTGCAGTTTACTATCTTGGGCATAGAGACAGCTAGAATATTTCATATGTGCATTGCATTTATTAGTACAACTGGATGAGATCCATCTAAAACACAAGCTCCTCAAAATGCTTCATGTGGCTTGCCTTGGGTGGGAAAACATACCTTCAATTGGGTTTTTGTTTTTCAAATACACCTAATACAAGTTTGTGGTTGACGGCATTGCCGTTTTCAGAAGTCATGGATACTTTTGCCGGGTTAGGCAGTCTCAGTTGTTCATGCCACCTAGATCATTGAATATCCTTGTTCTACTATGAAACAATACTGCTCTTTCATCCATTGTTATTAGGCAGCTTGTGCTGTAACTGCTTTCTCCAATTAGACACGTCAATATTAAAGTTGCTGAAATTCTAATTAAATGTATCTTTTATTTAGCAAATTGTCTGTTTTGAAATTTAAATCTTTGTTATATATTTAAACAGATACAGTATACACTTCTTAGAATTCTAATTTGGCAGTGTATTAATATTATGACTTTTGTTGTACCCAAATGACTATTGTTCATAGACTTCTGTAGATTTTTCACAACTCTTAGTTGTTGGTTAGAATTAGAATTCTTTTTGGTTATATACCAATTTCTTGTTGAAACGGGCCATTAAGAGCTATTTCTTTAAGGGTACCTGTTAGACAACATTTTCTGGAAACCAAATGTTTTAAAACACTAGCTAATCCAATTATGTATTCATTGAAAATGAAAAAGAAATATATTCAAATATATTCTTTAAAAAAGATCAATAGCCTCTTCCCATAAGCAGTACGCATATATGTGGCCACACAAAGTGGGCCTTATTCCATGCTGCCACATATATTCTCTTTTTTGCCTGGCACTTGCTCGCTCACTCGGCCCCAGCACTATCACTGCACCGATTCTGGCCACATAGCAACATTCAGGAGCCAGTAGGACAGGCTCCCAATCATGTGATCACTGTGAAAGCTAGTTAAAAGGATCACATGATCAAAACGCCGATGAAACATCTCTGGCATTAATATTTCTTGAAGGGTTGACAGGAAGGAGTTAAACTTACTTTTCTGCATATGTACGCATAAAAAAAACTTTCTAGATATCACCTCACATAATCCTCTTCACAGAAGTAGTCAGATTGGGCAAGGGAAAGTCAGCACGTTCAGCCATTCAGAGATTTCTGTTGTGCACAGTGCTGGTCAACCTACCACTGTACATGCTTATAGAATGGGAAACGACAGTGATTCCCCCATAAAGTTGCTGCTGCTTAATTGTCCACTCAGCAGGATGAGAGAGAGGAAAGGAACTCAGGAAGCAGAACTTCAGCATCCCTTTTCTCCTATAGTGAACCACTAGATTATTTGTATTATAGTATAAATTATGGAAATTACATTTTTACATTATTAGTATCATACTATAAATGATCACATCCATCAACATATTTGAGACCAGAAGTGACCTCCTGTCTGTTTTGGTTCTTATTTTCTCTTGATGCTCCTGTTGTGTTCAGTGGCCTGCCCTGGCGTCTGTTACCCCCTACTACCATTTTACAATCAATGTGGCAACACATCGCACACCTTGAGATTACAAGCTGCCACTCTTTTCAAAATTTCAATATGCTTGGGACCCTCCCAAGTTGTGGTCAATGAGTGTTCTGTTGTGACATATTTATCTACCATATTCTGCAACCCAATCATCCTTCATGCTCACCCAGTCAACCAAATACCCCCGGTATTGGTGGATTGGTAAATATTTCTAACATACAGTCCTGTGAACTTGCCTCCCCACACCCATTATAACTACTCCATCTTTGTTATCTGACTTTCCACACTGTTCACAGTACTGCATGCACCCCTTTCAAGCTTGAAGCTTATACTTGGTTACATCCCTTTGCCCAGGGGTAAGCCCATAGTGTGGGTAAGGACATCTCAGGCTGAGAACCAATACGAACTGCTCCTCAATCTCATGGAAAGCTTTGGGAACTCTTGTCACTACTTCATTTAATCCCATTCAGCTGATTTACTTTACTCACTAAAATGGGAATCATATAGCCATACCCAGAAAATGTTTCGGAGGTCTTCAGTGAACGTCTTCACTAAAGCAGCTTTTTAATTATGGCTCATACATAAGGACTACCTCAAGGTCACGTATCCCAATATTAGCCCAATCTGTTTTGGACAGGATGACTGGGGAAGATAAATGCTGGATACCCCTAGCTCAACCTCTGATGCTCCTCACTGGCCTTGGTCAAAGTCTGTGTTGTCTCCGCCCCTTCAGGTGCTATAGTGATAGGGAGGCCCAGTTCTCCATTCTACAAAGTATAGTCTATATAAAGGAGATTTTTGTATTAATGAGTTGATATTGATACCCTCAAATGTCCTTGTAATTCCCTAGGACATGTTCAAGTTGCTTATACTGTTTGAGCTGTTATTGCATCAAGGCGGAGAGGGAGGGGGGCCCTGTGATAGTCCACCTGTAACTCAAACACACCTCCCCCAATTTACCTTCTTTCTTGTAAGCCTATGCAGGCCTCTCTCAACCTACCAATATTCAAGGGGCTTCCTTTTTCCTGCCCTGACTCCCTTATAAATGTAAATACACCCACTCTATATTACATAGTTCGTCTGGTTGAAAAAAATAGTCCATCCGGTTCAACCAATAAAAAGGAAAAAAAAAGATACAAACCCATATACAGTGGGGAAAATAATTATTTGATCCCCTGCCGATTTTGTAAGTTTGCTCACTTACAAAGAAATGAAGGGTCTACAATTTTTATCATAGGTGTATTTTAAATGATAGAGACAGAATATCAACCAAAAATCCAGAAATAATGCATGATACAAATGTTATAAATTGAGTTGCAGTTCAGTGAGTAAACAGTATTTGATCCCTTACCAACCAACAATAATTCTGGCTCCCACAGACTGACTATGTGCTCATGTGGTACACAGATTAGTCCTGTCAATTTTAAGAAGGTGCTCCTAACGATAACTTGTTATATGTATAGAAGACACCCATCTACAGAATCTCTTTCTTCCATTCAAGCCTCATCATCATGGGCAAAGAGCTGTCAAAGGACATCAGGGACAAGATTGTAGACCTGCACAAGGCTGGAATGGGCCACAAGACCATCAACAAGAAGCTTGGTGAGAAGGAGACAACTGTTGGAGCTATTATTCGCAAATGGAATAAATAAAAAAAAAACATCAATCACCCTATGTCTGGAGCTCCATGCAAGATTTCGCCTCATGGGGTAAGGATTATCATGATAAAAGTGAGGGATCAGTCCAGAACTACATGGGGAGGAGCTTGTAAATGATCTCAAGGCAGTTGGGACCACAGTCACGAAACATTGGTAACACAATGCGCCACCATGGATTGAAATCCAGCAGCGCCTGCAAGGTCCCCGTCCTCAAGAAGGCACATGTACAGGCCCATCTGAAGTTTGCTAGTGAACATCTAAATGATTCAGAGAAGCATTGGGTGAAAGTGCTGCGGTCACATAAGACCAAAGTCAAGCTCTTTAACGTTAATTCGACAAGCCACCTTTGGAGGGAGAAAAATGCTGACTATGACCCTAAGAACACCATCCCTACAGTCAAGCACAGAGGTGGAAACAATATGCTTTGGGGCTGTTTCTCTGCTAAAGGCAGAGGCTAACTTTGCCACATTGAGGGACCAGAGGATGGGGCCGTGTATTATAAAATCTTCGATGAGAACCTTCTTTCCTCAGCCAGAACACTGAAGATGGGTCGTGGCTAATATGTACCTAACACAGCACCTGGTGGTCTACAACTCATAAATCAGAAAAAGACCGTTGCTCTTCTCAAATGTGCTCTGTGCAAATGTCCACAGGCATACACATGTCTGGGGTGCATTAGTTTTTACCACCACCATCACTCGGAGCCCCCATATCCCCCTATCCACACCCAGATTGCCTCCTCTTTCCATCCCATGTCCTATCAAAGGAATTTCCCACCGTTTAACACTGGCTGTTCTCACCGCTAACCCTTCAAAACATAGTAGCTCCACATAAAGCTGTCTACACTGCCAGTAATCCCTACTAACCCTTTCACCTTCCCTTGGCCCCTACACTAAATCCCATCCCACCCCTTCAGATCATGCTCTCCTACCTAAATGAATACTCAAACTTTCCATAACTGACTTTACTATCCACCATTTGCCACACATGTCCACTAGACTGGCTTCTTATGGGGTCTTGGTTGGGCAGAGGTACAGACGTGCTCCTCTAATCTGAAATTGTAAAAAAAAGTCTATATAGGTTGTTCAAGATACCTCTGGGACAAAAAAAATCTTTTCTGTTCTTCTAAACCCATATGTTTTTGTCATTGTCTTTTCTATGATCTTCAACTCAATGTACCAACATTTTTCAATAAAGATTATCTTGGATGAAAATGCATTTTACTGGGGAGTTTTTATTTTATTGCGCTCCGTGTGTTCAGCTAAAAATCGCTGAGGGTTTAATACTACTTTTAAGGGTTCAGCGATCTTCCATTTAGAAGTTCATATCCTACAATATTCTTTTTTTTTTTTTTTTTTTTAATTTTGTGTTGTCTTAAGAAGTGAAAGTGCAAGTAAAATGTACCACCAAAGATTTGGAAACTACAGAAATGTGCTAAAGTATGTTTTTCACAAATCATAAAGTGTGAAAGCAAAACAGTGCTGATTCCACTGGCTCTGATAAGTGTATGTTAGTAAAGGTGGGGGGGAGGGGTTGAGTATATACATTTCATTTGTAGGTCAGTTTTTAAAGAAGTAGGGCCAAAGCTCTTTTGGCCCTACTTTTACTGGGGATCGCAGTAGTGCACTTCATTCTGCACTCCTATGACCCATATTCAGCCGACTGTGGACTAAAGTGCTCTGTCAGCTGACTTCACGCAGCCAGTCAAGACTCTAGAGAGATCCTGAATTTAGTGTCACTGAGAGCCTGAGCTAGCTGTTCCTGCCCCCTCCACAGCCCGGTGCTTTAGTGAGCATTGGAGGGGCAGAGCAGAGAGCTGTTGACTGACAGTTTTCTGCTCACTGGCTCTCTGCTCACGAGACTGAGAACCAAGTGATGTGATATATGACCGCTCAAATCTCCATCTTAGAGGAAGCGAGGGACAGATGCAGAATCGGACTGATGCTGCATCCACCTAGCTGAGTATGTATGTTTTTTTGTTTGTTTTTTTTGTTTGTTTTTTTTCAATCTAAAACTTCTTTTTTAAAGATTCCAATAGAAATTAGATTGCTGCCCAATCTTACTAAAACTGTCAGAATCCAAATTTAACAATGAGTTGCCCATAGGTTATTGGATATTTTTGAATGATATCTATCTGTCCCTCTGAGTATTATGTAATTTAGTCAGAGTGTGCATTGTTTTTAGAATGAGGTTTTAACACTTACCTAATTTATGATATCTGTGGGTTACCAAGGAGTCTAGTAATGAAGATAATTTTAAATTGATATACTTTTTAAGCTGTGACATTATATTGTAAAGCCCTGAGCAAACTGTTGGCGCTATATAAATCCTGTATAATAATAATAATCTCTCATAATAGGGACCACCGTGGTTAAAGCTAATCGACGTGCTGCTTTATCTATTTTCTATCAGCAGAGAACAGGTTGGGCGAACTTTCCCAGCCTTCAAAGTTATTATTATACAGTATTTATATAGCGCCAAAAAGTTTGCTCAGCGCTGTACATTAGAGTGGGAGACAGTACATTAGACAATACAGTAACAGTACAATACACGAGGGGTTCGAGGGCCCTGCTCCTTGGAGCTTACAATCTAGGAGGGAGGGGATGGTGGTACAGGAGGAAATGGCTGTGGGGGATGGAGTGGTAGGAGGAGTGGAGGAGATCAGCAGTTAGGTGAGGGTGGGGTAGGCTTCCCTGAAGAGGTGGGTTTTCAGGGTGCACCTAAAGGTGAGGAGGGTAGGTGACAGTCTGATAGATTGGGGTAGTGAGTTCCAAAGGATGGGGGAAGCCCTGGAGTCGGGCATGGGAGGAGGAGACCAGGGAGCTAGAGAGTAGGAGGTCTTGTGAGCGAAGAGTACGTGTTGAGTGGTATTTGGATATCAGGTCAGTGAGGTAGTTTGGGGCAGTATTATTAATAGCTTTGTACGTCAGTGTTAGTAATTTGAATTTTATGCATTGGGCAATCAGAAGCCAGTGGAGGGAATGACAGAGGGGGGTGGCGGATACAGAGCGGTTGGTAAGGTGGATGAGTCTGGCTACAGAGTTCAGGATAGACTGAAGCGGGGAGAGTCTGATGAGGTAAGCCGGTGAGGAGGGAGTTATAGTAGTCAAGTCGTGAGATAACAAGGGAGTGAATGAGTTGCTTTGTAGTTTCTGGGGTTAGGAACGAGCGTATTTTGGAGATGTTGCAGAGGTGGAGCCTGCATGAATTATGAACTATGCATGAAATGCATAGTTGTTTTTTTGTCAGCTGCAAGCTTTTGTTTGCAATAGTTTTCATGTTATAGTGTTCAGAATATTTGATCAATGCATGTCTGCACTAAGTACAGGGCTGTAAACCTTTGCTGTACATAGTTCCAAGACCTGTGGGGTAATTTCTTGCTGTTTTATGTTACATTGGTCTTAGTGATTAGGCTAAATCTGTTTAGGGAGTAAAAGAACTGAAGACATATTCACTGTTGGATGACAAGCACCATAAACGTGCCTCATTTTCCTCTTCTGTGAGAGAAACAGCCCTGCCTGTACTTTGGACCTTGTGGGATTTCCCACAGTATTTAAAAACCCACCAGCTAAAAATTAACATTTTTTAATGCTCACAATCCCTATACTTCTTTCTTTCTTGCTTAGGCAAGAATATGTATGCTATACTGTCCGCAGGCTCCTGAGATATCAATGTCATATATCTTGCTCAGATGATGGCTTCTACATCATCCAGGCATGCAGTTTGAGTAATTTATTTGTGCGTAAATTGCCAAGAGCCGCCAAGAATTGATGGAAGTTCCTTTATGACAAAAGAAGTTTGCCTGGTGCTGGTGCCTGATGCCCAGCGTTGATGATTTTACATGCTTTCCTCACAATGTAGGTTAACATCAAGGATGGCTTTACACTTTTAGGCTTCGTTTATGCAGTCGTAAAAATTTTACAGATGTTATTACATGTGTTTTCTAGGAGAAAAGTTCCTGCATATTGATCAATAAAGTACTACAGTATAGATGCACATGCATACATAGTGACTTAATTTATGCATTTACAAATGGAACATGCAGTGCATGTTTGCACACCTGTATGAATGGCTCCATTGAAAACAATGCAGCTGCATTCAGATCAGTAATTAACCTGGAAGGTTTCCCCCCTTCCTGACCAGGCCATTTTTTTTTTGCTATCTGGCGCTGCACTATTTCAACTGGTAATTCTGCGGTCATGTAACGCTGTACCCAAACAAAATATTATTTTTTTTACAAAAACAGGGTTTTTTTATTGTAAAAGGAAGTATAAAACATTATAACAGGTACATAATACAAGCATTTGACTTTTTGACATGAAAGTTATGGTACAGAACAAATGAGTAGAAACAATATATTGCACAACATCCAATGTAGGGCAAGAGGAAAGGAGGAGCAAAACGATCTGCACAAGAAAATCAGTTCAATATTGCCGCAATAGAATTAGTGTGATGAAAGAATCCAGGGGTGAAATAAGCAGAAACCAGTTATCCAGGAAAATAGAAAAGGGAAAAAAAAGGGGGAGGGGAGGGAGAAAGAAAAGAGCACCAGAGAGAGGAAAAAGGGTGGAAAAGAAGGGCGATGCTACCATAAGTCCCCACTCCAAAATCCCAGTAGAGAATAATGGGTCACCACAATCTCTCAGTGAGACATCCAGGGGAGCCATACCATATCATATTTCCATTGACTGTCCCTATTGATATAGGTAAGCTTGTACATTGGAAGGGCTGCATCCACAGCCATTTCCCAGGATGACGTCACCAGGGGATCCCCAGAATTCCACTGTAACAGAATCTCTCTTTTGGCATAATAAAAGAGGTAGGATATCAACAACTTCAGATGGTGGGATTGTTGCACATCATTATGAAGTCCCAACAATGCTAAGGCAGGTGAGAGGGTCAAGCACAACTGAAGCCGTACATTAATTAGGTCAAAAACATCAGACCAAAATAATACAATTCTAGGACACGTCCAAAACATATGTAGAAAGGTACTGGGATGTAACCTACAATGAGAACTGGTAGGGTCCCGCTTTGGATATATCTGAGAGAGCCTCAAGGGGGTAAAAGTAAACCCTATGTAAAAATTTGACCTGCATGAGTTATTCCTGAAGGAGATAACGAACTTCGGACCCTGTTCCAGAGCCTCTGCCCAATCCTCCTCATCCAGAGAAGGAATATCTTCTTTCCATATAGCTCATAATTTCTCAACCTTAGGGGAATTAACACCAAACAATGTTCTATAGAGAGCAGACAGTGGTTTGTGGACGTCCTCCTGAGTCAACAACTCCTCGACAGAGTCCCGCTGAAGGATAGGTGGGTGCAGGAATTGGGCCCTGGCTGCATGTCACAGTTGGAAATAAGGGAAGAACATCTTTTGAGGGAGACAGAACTTCTGGAAAAGTTGAGAGAATGTTAATAGCATCCCAGAGGGCATAATATCCGCCAGGGTTCTAATACCATACCTGGCCCAAGGTGCGGGTCTGGGATGGAGCGGAAATGAGAGAGTGTAGGATTCCCCCAAAGAGGTTGGGCTGGGGAGATATGGATAGGTTGAAGGAAACGTCTATCCAAAATCCAAATTCGTAAAGTAGCCTGCGTCGATCCAGGAATGGTGTCATAAGCCCTGCGTCACTGATATGGGATAACATGGAGATCTGCTAAAGATCCCAAACAGACTGCCTCCAAGCAGACGGCAGTATTGGTGGGGGTTGATCAGGGATTTTTTTTTGTACACTTTGAATGGCAGGTGCAATATAGATCATTGCACCTGCAATGCAGTGCTTGCTTTGAACTGTCATGAATGGGTAAGTTCATGAATCATGACCATTCGAAATACTATTGATTTCTGATTGGCTACAGCTAATCACGTAGTACAGGGTGCTGTGCTTGGCCCATATACCAAGTGAGAACTGTGGGCCAATCACAGCTCACCAGGAAGGGAAGAAAAGCTGTTATGAATCAGATTGATTCATAACAGCTTTGCTAACATTGTGATCATGTGATTGCTATGCGATCACATGATCAGCGGGTCCAGTTACCAGGATCCGCTGCACCCCCGTGTTAGTACAGCCAGAGCGACATTCCAGTACGTTGCTCTACCTGTAAATGCCAAGTACTGTGGGCAGTCAGAAAGTGGTTTAAAGACACTTGTTGATGCTTTTTTTTTTTTACAGCCGTGTGAATGAAGCCTTAGCCCTGGTTCACACTGAATATGGCATTGAAATTCCGCTACTTCACTTGAAGTAACGCAGTTTCAAAGCTGCTGGTCAGTGCAATTTCATGTGCGGCTTGCCTGACATCTGTGCACAATTATACAGAGATGTCTTTGCAAGTCGCACTTAAAATCAGCAGAAATAGTGCAGAAACCTTTTTTCAAAATCAGTGCCATACCGCAAAGTTGGAGTCACACCGATTTGAACGGTTCCATAGGGTGCAACTTGTCAAATTGCATGACAAATCACATTGATGTGAATGAGGGCTTAAGGTTTAAGTTCGTATTGGGGGTTAGATAAAAAGTGGGCTATGTTTAAAATTAAGGAGGGTTAAGATTAAAGGCTAGTTTGGCTATAAGGGGGCTTTTTATATGCATTCCCTAGGTTTTTAATGCGGTCTGTGACTCCTTTGGAAAGATACACCTCTCTACTTGTCCTAGTGGCCATTATTACCTGTCAGAAAAAAAGGGATATCCAAAATTATCTTCCAATATACAAGAAGGTTTGTTTTACTGCTCTTTCCCCTTTCTATATAAAAAAGTGTCACTTTAACACAAAAGTAGGAACAAGTGAGAGACAGGTTTGCAGTAGCATTTACCATTAACTGTACATTGGTGATTTCCTGTGCATGGGAACTGGAACATCATTGTCCCAGGCCCTACTCTGGCATCTTACAGAAAAGTGAAAGAGAAAGTGTTTATTGCTTTGCACATTCGGCATAAGCATTGTATAAAAACTTTGCTAGCAGACAGGCTAAGCATTTTTTTTTAGCATAAGAGGCATACAAATTCTCTACCCTAATCAAAAACTCTGCATACAAGCTTTTTTAAATTTGTAACATAAATACTTTAGTTGCGCTTTAAGCCAAGTGTCTCAGTTAAATTGTTGGTGGTCAGCATTAGGAGCATTGGTTGAGATGAAGCAACTAGATTAAATGGAATTGTTTTCCCTAAAATTAATTTTCACATTTTTAGTTACAGTTGTCTCTATACACCAAAACATGAGGGGAAAAGTTCTATGTTTAGCAGTGATATTAATAACATATGTTGCATAGGCTTTTGTTTTTCTTTAGAATAAAGTAAAGATGCTTTTCCCTCTGATATGTAATTGTCTTGTTGCTTTACCTTCACTGTGTACTTTCAGGAATTATGACGGTGTAATGTGGAAAATATCTCCACTAGAGTCATCCAGAACTGCAGTCATCATTTAGTATTTACATAATTTGCTTTTGATGCGGTTGCTTTTTTGTGGAGGGGGGTTGCATTTACAGATTTTGTTTGAAGGCAGAAGCCAAATGTGGCATTGCCTCCTTCAAATGAAAGGAGGCCTAGTGAATGTCAGTGTGTCTCGTGATGTCATGTAACCAATAACTTTTTTTATTTTGAATTGGAAAAACTTTCTTGTGACTGGCTAGCCATGCTCTAATTTTTATTTCTCGCTTTGTTTGGGGATTTTTAGGAATTTTTTTTTGTTATCTCATGTAATCCAGTCAGGTGATTTTTGCATAAAAGGATGCTTTCTCTGCTGGTGCCTTAATGTCTTATGCCATAACTTGGCTTTGGTTCTCAACTGAAAAAAGTACTTTGGTGCATAAAACAAAGCAGAGAGCATTTTTCTGTTGCTCATAGTTACCAAATTCTCTTTTAGGTTTCCGGTGCAATTTGGCAAAATAAACCTAAGATTCTAAATCCAAAAGTCAAAAAGAAAATACTTTATGTGTTAGGTCTGCTGTGTTTTTAGTGTCAGTAGGTTTTTGTTGAAGATTTTCAAAATATCCAGCATAAAAAAGAACGAAAAGCCATACATGATATACAGTCAGGTCCATAAATATTGGGACATCGACACAATTCTAACATTTTTGGCTCTATACACCACCACAATGGATTTGAAATGAAACGAACAAGATGTGCTTTAACTGCAGACTGTCAGCTTTAATTTGAGGGTATTTACATCCAAATCAGGTGAACGGTGTAGGAATTACAACAGTTTGCATATGTGCCTCCCACTTCTTAAGGGACCAAAAGTAATGGGACAGAATAATAATCATAAATCAAACTTTCACTTTTTAATACTTGGCTGCAAATCCTTTGCAGTCAATTACAGCCTGAAGTCTGGAACGCATAGACATCACCAGACGCTGGGTTTCATCCCTGGTGATGCTCTGCCAGGCCTCTACTGCAACTGTCTTCAGTTCCTGCTTGTTCTTGGGGCATTTTCCCTTCAGTTTTGTCTTCAGCAAGTGAAATGCATGCTCAATCGGATTCCGGTCAGGTGATTGACTTGGCCATTGCATAACATTCCACTTCTTTCCCTTAAAAAACTCTTTGGTTGCTTTTGCAGTATGCTTTGGGTCATTGTCCATCTGCACTGTGAAGCGGCGTCCAATGAGTTGTGAAGCATTTGGCTGAATATGAGCAGATAATATTGCCCGAAACACTTCAGAATTCATCCTGCTGCTTTTGTCAGCAGTCACATCATCAATAAATACAAGAGAACCAGTTCCATTGGCAGCCATACATGCCCATGCCATGACACTACCACCACCATGCTTCACTGATGAGGTGGTATGCTTAGGATCATGAGCAGTTCCTTTCCTTCTCCATACTCTTCTCTTCCCATCACTCTGGTACAAGTTGATCTTGGTCTCACCTGTCCATAGGATGTTGTTCAAGAACTGTGAAGGCTTTTTTAGATGTCCTTTGGCAAACTCTAATCTGGCCTTCCTGTTTTTGAGGCTCACCAATGGTTTCCATCTTGTGGTGAACCCTCTGTATTCACTCTGGTGAAGTCTTCTCTTGATTGTTGACTTTGGCACACATACACCTACCTCCTGGAGAGTGTTCTTGATCTGGCCAGCTGTTGTGAAGGGTGTTTTCTTCACCAGGGAAAGAATTCTTCGGTCATCCACCACAGTTGTTTTCCGTGGTCTTCCGGGTCTTTTGGTGTTGCTGAGCTCACCGGTGCGTTCCTTCTTTTTAAGAATGTTCCAAACAGTTGTTTTGGCCATGCCTAATGTTTTTGCTATCTCTCGGATGGGTTTGTTTTGTTTTTTCAGCCTAATGATGGCTTGCTTCACTGATACTGACAGCTTATTGGATCTCATCTTGAGAGTTGACAGCAACAGATTCCAAATGCAAATAGCACACTTGAAATGAACTCTGGACCTTTTATCTGCTCATTGTAATTGGGATAATGAGAGAATAACACACACCTGGCCATGGAACAGCTGAGAAGCCAATTGTCCCATTACTTTTGGTCCCTTAAGAAGTGGGAGGCACATATTCAAACTGTTGTAATTCCTACACCGTTCACCTGATTTGGATGTAAATACCCTCAAATTAAAGCTGACAGTCTGCAGTTAAAGCACATCTTGTTCGTTTTATTTCAAATCCATTGTGGTGGTGTATAGAGCCAAAAATGTTAGAATTGTGTAGATGTCCCAATATTTATGGACCTGACTATATGTCACACAATATCATCTGTACAAACATATAGCAAGGGAAGAAACAAAAAGACCTTTAGAAAGGGTATCTACAAAGGCATAATACACAAATGTGACATAAGAACCATCACATGTCAAAAATGTTGAACAGTATTATTAATCGGAGAGTGGGGATAAGTCCCATCCCCTCATAGGACAGTCCCAGCAAACTTTACGTTTCAGTAGTTAAGCCAAAAACTTCCAATGTAAAGTAAGATTCTATAATATCAGCACGTAGACAGAAGAATAAAGAGAAAGAACATAGAAATGAGAAAAGGATCAGATATCCAACCGAAATTCCCCTCTTTGCACTGCGTGCACTAGTCATGAAGGTAATACCTCTAAATAGTGAAGCCCTGGGTCCCAAATCTTCTCAAACCTGGACTGTTTGTCCTGAGGCAGACTCAGCATTTTCTCATTCAATATAATCTCTGTGAGTTTCTGCTTCATGACAGCTACCACCAGGGACTTCCAGGCAGTTGCTATGACAATTTTAGCAGCCAAGCACACATATAAGATCAGGATTTGCGTATGCTTAATGACTTTAAGGACAGACTCATTCAAAAGTGCAACCTGTGCCTTCTTGGGTATGTTTATCATGGTGACTGAGTAAATTAAAGTGTGCACCCTAGTCCTAAACCTCTGTACCTTGGGACATGTCCACCACGTGTGAAACATGGTTCTCTCCTGGCCACAGCCTCTAAAATATCCTGAGGGGGCTCCCAGATCCATCCTGGACAATCAGGCCAGGACCAAATACCATGGGGCATAACCTTATAGTTAGCCTCGATCAATTGTACATCTAAAATTCTTTTATGGATCCTGGCCGTCCAAGCATTCCAGTCGTCCTCAGGGATATTGGTTTCCTAGTCTCTCTTCCAGGTCAACTGATATGAGAGTTTAGTGGGGGAGGCAACAAACCGTTTGTATAAGAGTGATATATTGCCCCTCTGTGCTCCTACTGAGAAGAATCTATTATCAAAAGCAGTCTGTACGATAATATCAGCCATCTGCCTCTAGAGTTTTGTAAGGAAATGTGTGATTTGATAAAAGCGAAAGGATTCACTTTGTAGCATTTGAAGCTGTTGGGAAAAGTAAGAAACTTTGTGGATGCCTTTATTATGCAGGAAGTGACCGATGCAGTATAGGCCCTTATCTATCCACCAATGGAATGGGAGAGGCTGTAGTCAGAGAGGAAACTCCAGGTTGTAAAATATGGGGGCCACCAAGGTGTGAAGTGAGCACTCAGGAAATTATTTACACAAGGAATCCCATAGACACAATGAATGAGACAAAAAGGGGCATAATATGGCGCAACAAGTTTTTAGGGGAATCCACATTACTAAATCTATAGGGAGGGGCTTACAGGCCTGGGTTTTTAAATTCCAAGTCCAATCTGGCATGTATGTATCCGAATACAGTTGGCATAACTGCTCCGCTGCCCTGTAATATTTACGAAAATCCCCTAAACCCTCTGCCTTTTTTGGGTTTTCTAATATACCTAATAAAGAGGCCAGTGAATGTATGTGAAAGCTACTCTCAGTGATGCCCCCTTTTCTTCTACATATTTTACAGGTTGTGTCCTCTCTGTGTTGACATATTGCTTTGGGAGTAGCTGCTTTTAGGGGAGTCCTTATATGAAACCCTCTAGACATTCTGGATTGGTACCTTTAAGCTCCCTTACAATTGTAAGGTGGGATTTTGCAATTGAGCACTAATGGCTGTATTTTTAATATTCTTCGGAAGCCAAAGTGGAAATCCCAGCTTTTGTACTGGGGAGATTTCTCCTCGCTTTCTATCTGAAATTCATGATACGAAGGAGTGTGCTTCTCTAGTGAAACTTAGATAGATCTTCATTACTGACAGGGGTTCTATGTTCACTCCTAACTCTTTCCCATCTAAACACACAAGCAAAATGTTTTGACTGGAGTCCTACTTCTTGTTCTGAATGTACTATATAACATATATAATTCTTGGTTAGTTCTGCTCAGAAACTTAACTTTATTTGTTAATTTGTTCCAGATAAATTTGACCAATTTTGGGCCATAAACCGAAAGCTTATGGAGTATTCTACAGAAGAAGGGGGATTTCGGTACATACCTTTTCGGATATACCTGGTAAGTAATAATTAAAACATTTTAGATATAATTATAAGGGGATTAGAGGCAACAAATTCTTAAACAAATAATTATATACAGTCAGGTCCATAAATATTGGGACATCGACACAATTCTAAAATTTTTGGCTCTATACACCACCACAATGAATTTGAAATGAAACAAACAAGATGTGCTTTAACTGCAGACTGTCAGCTTTAATTTGAGGGTATTTACATCCAAATCAGGTGAACGGTGTAGGAATTACAACAGTTTGCATATGTGTCTCCCACTTGTTAAGGGACCAAAAGTAATGGGACAGAATAATAATCATAAATCAAACTTTCACTTTTTAATACTTGGTTGGAAATCCTTTGCAGTCAATTACAGCCTGAAGTCTGGAACGCATAGACATCACCAGACGCTGGGTTTCATCCCTGGTGAAGCTCTGCCAGGCCTCTACTGCAACAGTCTTCAGTTCCTGCTTGTTCTTGGGGCATTTTCCCTTCAGTTTTGTCTTCAGCAAGTGAAATGCATGCTCAATCGGATTCAGGTCAGGTGATTGACTTGGCCATTGCATAACATTCCACTTCTTTCCCTTAAAAAACTCTTTGGTTGCTTTTGCAGTATGCTTTGGGTCATTGTCCATCTGCACTGTGAAGCGGCGTCCAATGAGTTGTGAAGCATTTGGCTGAATATGAGCAGATAATATTGCCCGAAACACTTCAGAATTCATCCTGCTGCTTTTGTCAGCAGTCACATCATCAATAAATACAAGAGAACCAGTTCCATTGACAGCCACACATGCCCACGCCATGACACTACCACCACCATGCTTCACTGATGAGGTGGTATGCTTAGGATCATGAGCAGTTCCTTTCCTTCTCCATACTCTTCTCTTCCCATCACTCTGGTACAAGTTGATCTCGGTCTCATCTGTCCATAGGATGTTGTTCCAGAACTGTGAAGGCTTTTTTAGATGTCGTTTGGCAAACTCTAATCTGGCCTTCCTGTTTTTGAGGCTCACCAAAGGTTTCCATCTTGTGGTGAACCCTCTGTATTCACTCTGGTGAAGTCTCCTCTTGATTGTTGACTTTGACACACATACACCTACCTCCTGGAGAGTGTTCTTGATCTGGCCAACTGTTGTGAAGGGTGTTTTCTTCACCAGGGAAAGAATTCTTTGGTCATCCACCACAGTTGTTTTCCGTGGTCTTCCAGGTCTTTTGGTGTTGCTGAGCTCACCGGTGCGTTCCTTCTTTTTAAGAATGTTCCAAACAGTTGTTTTGGCCACGCCTAATGTTTTTGCTATCTCTCTGATGGGTTTGTTTTGTTTTTTCAGCCTAATGATGGCTTGCTTCAATGATAGTGATAGCTCTTTGGATCTCATCTTGAGAGTTGACAGCAGCAGATTCCAAATGCAAATAGCACACTTAAAATTAACCCTGGACCTTTTATCTGCTCATTGTAATTGGGATAAGGAGGGAATAACACACACCTGGCCATGGAACAGCTGAGAAGCCAATTGTCCCATTACTTTTGGTCCCTTCACAAGTGGGAGGCACATATGCAAACTGTTGTAATTCCTACACCGTTCACCTGATTTTGATGTAAATGCCCTCAAATTAAAGCTGACAGTCTGCAGTTAAAGCAAATCTTGTTTGTTTAATTTCAAATCCATTGTGGTGGTGTATAGAGCCAAAAATGTTAGAATTGTGTCGATGTCCCAATATTTATGGACCTGACTGTATAAGCCTCCAAAAAAATTCACATTTCTTGCCTGGCCAGAAAGATTTTAAAATGAGGAAGAATGAAAAGGAAAGGTCTTTATACCCACTTCAGCCTCAACTTCTCTGTATACACCCGATTCATGAAGCAAAAAATAAATCTTGCATACACATTGCATGGATAAAGCGGTAGATCTCTGCAAACTAGTGTCTCCAAATAAGTCCCATTCGTAGAAAATGTGTACACAGCACGCTCTGGGCCTTAAGGAAGGATGTTTATGCCTGTTGAACCTTTCTGACCAGTTAATTATAAGCTATCTACATAGAATATCTGTCCTGCTATTGTGTTCTATTTGAGTATGAATGTGTATTATTTTCCAGTATTGATATAATGGAGAAAAGCAGCAACCATGTATACTGCAATGCAATTTGCTAGACTTTTGTCCTGCTTGCTGTATGTATGCTTGCTTTGCATTGCTCTGTATGTTATGTATCGCATACAGTGCATTCATAAAGTGTTCAAATTTGCAAACATTTCTACAGAAACAATTGAGTACTGTCCGTGATACTTTTTTTATTTGCAAACATTTCTAAAATTATTTTTTCACTTTGTCATTATGGGTGCTGAGTGTAGATTAATGAGAAAAAAAATTAAATAAAAAACTATTATCCAGCGGCAACATTGCAAAATGTGAAAAGGGTTTGAATACTTTAGAAATGCACTGTGTATATGAACACAAATTTTGACATCTATTGAAATGGTGAATACTTGGTGAAGTGTCGACTGAGAAACCACTTGTGCTTTATTGCTCAGTGATATGAGAATGCTGGTATTTCAGCTGTGGTTTGCTTGAACCATATATATGTCGCCTTTGCAGTTATTTGGCTAAACTCTCAGCCTTCCTGCATTATATGCTTGCTGTACAACTGTGTCATACATACTTGATCTACTGACAGGACTACTCTGGAGACACTTTAATGCAGAGAGTCACCTAAAATATATGTTCTATCTCAGCCTTGTGTTTGCAAGAACCCTCTAAGTTATACATTTTTTCTTTTTTTGCTTCATGCAGTAGTCCTTGTGTCTATTTATTTTTGGGTGGTTTCTTGGAAATGCCCTAAGCTTTAAAAAACATCAGCTGGCCATTCCTGTTCGACTCTTCTCTAGTTGCTAGAAACGAATAATCCCATTCAAGAAGTGTAGGACATTACATTCAAATCTCTCCTTGAAATGGGCAAATCACACCAGGTGTACTACAAATCAAAGCCTTTCTGCTGCATTCCAAGACTTTAGGCTCGCAGCAATAGATGACTGATTTTATGCCCCTTGGATCTGCAGATTGCAGAACTGTTTGCTACAGATATAGAAATAAATCATATTTTTATTCCCTGCGTATCAGTAGGTATCTCTCTTCTACCAGAAATGTTGAATATTGCTTGTATACATGGTTTTACTAGCTGATGGTTTTGGAGGTTACATGAGGCTGTGATATATAAATCCTCAACAGCTGCAGATTTGTAGAGTTGCATAAATTGCCTTTCTCATGTATGTGTGGTACCCAATTACTCTAAAGTGTGTTCCTTTGGCAAGGGGATGAGGACTTTAGATGTAAGTTTGACACAAATGCCTAACGTCAAAATAACTAGTCATTGTGAAACTAATGATTAATTGGGAACGGAAATTACAGCTGTTACCATGAATGTTACCTGATGTATAAGCAGTTACCAAAGTGCGTTATTAAGCCTTAAAAGGATTATTTCTAAATAATTTGTGCTTTTCTTCTGTCAACAACCAACTCTGTTTTGTGCTTAGTTGTAAACCACCTTATAAAAAACTCTAGATAACTTTCTAGATATAATGGCATTTATCAGTATTGGTTTTTTTTCCTTTCACTGTCTTTTCTGAGCATTGTATTACAAGATCCACCTCTGTCAAAATAATAAATATTTCTTAAAGTGGTTATAAACCCTCATATATACCCAGTGAAGTGACTGGCCTCAGCTGATACACAGTGATGAAACAAATTCTCCTACATAAGTTGTACCTGTTTATCGGCAGTTTTCTTGTCTACATCCATTCAAAGGGCAGAATATATGAAGCTTGTCTGAGCCATCAGAAAAAATGGTAGGAGAGCTGAAATTACATACTGCAGAGTTAAGTGTGGAGAGCTCTGAGAGATGATTGGAGGGAAAGGACCCCTCTCCTTCACACAGCTCACAGGAAAAGAGCAGAGGTTGTCAATCACAGCCTGTGTGATGGAGCTCCCTCCCTTGTCACCATTTTTTTCTTGGTGTCAGGAAAACTTGTCAGAAGTGACTCATGCTGATAGCAGAGGAATGAGGCAGCAGACAGCAGTGATACTTAGTGCTCTAGATTGAGAAACCTACACACTATAGTGGGATATGCTTTGTTCTTTTTCATGTCTGAGGTTTACATTGAAGTTTTTTCCACTGAATGCAGCACTCAGAGATACCTATGGTTTTAAAAAGCCACTCAGTTTATTACTGAGAGCAGATAACAATATTGACTCTCCAAAGGACACTGCAATGTTTATTTGTAATTCCTGTAGACCAGAGCAGGGAGCTGATTTTCTGTTTCTGCATAGCACTGCAAAGAACATTTCATGATTCGAGGAGAATGCATTCAGATGACCTTGTTTCCTCAGATGTGACCAGTTTCTCCTTGGAATTTTACCCCCATTCGTTAAAATGAATTGAGCTTGTTTAAGAGTCCCAAAGCAATCAATGTATAGAACACATTTGTTACGCACAACCCTGTGCTTTCTAAATATGCTAAAAGAGTTTTGTTCTTTAAAGATGTATTCCAGTCATGGCATTTTTACATGGTTACATTGGTCCAACTTGTATATACCATAGCCATGGGATCCCCCTAGAAGCTGGAAATCACTGAATTAGAAACCGCTAGTCCAGTGATCTCCACTTTGGGCCATTCACTGAGTGGCTGCCCTGTTGCATTGTGAACACAGGTCGGCCACTCAGCACAGGTGCCATTCAGAGAATGCTTGGAATTTTCTCAGTGAATGCAAATTGTTCTCTTAATTGGGCAAGGTGGAGAGGCAGAGCGGTGACCTCTCGCTCTCCACCTTATCCAGTCAGAGATATTTGAGAAAGTGAAGGAAAGTATCCCCAGATTGCACACACACATATCAAAAAAATAAACAAACGGGTTTTACCCTTCTCTGTACATTAATTTTAGAATGTACAAAGTAAACCGAGAGTTTAAAAATGACTATCTTGATGAAACTTTATTTTAGGACCCAGTTAGTCATAGACACTTTATGATTTTACTGATCGATATCAGTATTTTTTATTGGTGTTTTTTGTACATTTTATGCAGTGCTTTCTTTGTGACAAGATATATAGGCCTTCCCTAATCTTCCGTGGATTGTATAAGCCCCAGCCTATGCCATCTTGGGGTATGCAATGTTTTTCCTGTAATTATGCTTTCCTTGATGAGCATGTACCTTCTGCCACACACCAAAAATACAGTGCAGGTTACATCAACAGTCCTTCCTTACAAAACATTCATGTAAGGAGGGAATTACGTACAGTTTCATAATGCAATAAGCGGTGCAGTAACACAGAACAACGAGCTATACGAATTGGTTACTTTTCTTACTACAATAATCTCTGAAAGATGAAAACTGTTGAGTTTGGACAATTGTTATTGTTCTTTTTTTTTAAGCTTTATTTTCTATTTATTTTGTAAATGTAGTTCAGGTGCTGTACATTATTAGCATACACATTTGTCATACATTCTTCTGATCCAGCTGGTACTATTTTACATTTGCATTGATGCTTTTGCTGCTCATGAGATCATGGTTGATTGTCCACACTGTCTGATGCAGTAAGGTATTTATACCTGAAGAGGGCATAACTGCACTGCCTGTAATCTCATCAGTGTGCCAGAATGTCTTTTATATGATGCACTTTTCAAAGTGTTTATTTCTCACTTACAAACTTGTTTTTATTAGTAGATTAAATGTGTGGTTAGGTTTTATACATAGATTAAAAATGACCATGCAGTGTACATAATTAATTATTTTTTTGTATGAACAGTTTATGATTATTTTGATTTAAAATATAGTAGAAAATACTGACACGTAGGAATGAAAGCTGTGGTTATTTGCATGGCCAGGTGTAACAATCTTTCAGTTCTAATGGTATTAGGTATTTTAGGTTGAACAAAATTGTATCCATTGTGTATTATCACTACATAGTTTCAATGTTTAGTAGTTTTCTCAGTATTGGTCCAGGTGTGTGGAGTCGTCCATGGTCTAGTGAAGAGTAGCGAATATGCATTAAAGTGATTGTAAACCCATATATATAATTTTTTAAATTTAAAATAACAAACGTTATACTTACCTGTTCTGTGCAATGGTTTTGCACAGAACAGCCCCAATCCGCCTCTTCTTGGGTCCCCCGCCAATGCTCCTGGCTCCTCTCCCTGCTGAGTGCCCTCTATGGGGGCACTCCTGAAAGCTTGCTCATAGGCGGTTTCTTTGTGTCCATAGAGTGCTCATGGTTCCTCTCCCCCCACTGAGTGCCCACTATGGGGGCACTCCTGCAGGCTTGCTCATAGGCTAGCTCTTTGTGTCCATAGACACACAGAGTGTGGCTCAGCTGCGCCCCCTGTTCCTGCCTCACTGGCTGTGATTGACAGTCTCTGAACCTATGAGGAGGGAGAGAGCAAAGATAGCCACTGCTCTCGTGCACAGCACTGGATCAAGATCAGGCTCTGGTAAGTATAAGGAGCAGCAGCAGGTGGATGACACAGGCTCACCCGAGGTGTGGAGTCTAAGCACTAACCGGTGTTTCCCAGAGCTCAGGATAGTGGAGATGGGTTTTGCTGCATGTTAGTACCAGTTCACTGTCCTCTTGATCACCCTACCAGGAAGTGAGCAAGTCAAGGTCCAGTAGCAAATATAGCAGGCAAGGGTCAAGCAGAAACGTAGTTAGTAAACAAGCCAAAGGTTGGTAAGGATTGATAGTGGAGATCCAGACGTTAACAGGAGTGACAAGAGCGAGATATTGGCTGCAGAGAGCACAATAATATGGCAAACAGGAGGCGCAGAGACATGACTTAAATCAGGAAGTTCATGGGAGGAGCAAAAAATTCAAGGATCACCAAAAACAAGAGATGAGACAAGAAAGTTCAAACAATCATCAAGAAGAGACATCGCCAGACATGGCAGAGGTTGCAGGTTCACACCTGGGTCCTGACAACTTTATATAATTTCATTCCAGCTCTACTTTCAAACAGTTTGGCTGGCGAAGCAATAGTTGGAGTCTTAAACAGATAGTACCCTGATATTTGACTCAAAACTTCCTGCTCTTTAAGTGGTAGTGCAAAGTGATCATGTTTTCCATTTTGTCCTACTGTCTCTCCTCTCCAAACAACTCTTTAAGCCCCTCACGCAGCAGAGAACAGAGGCCATGTGATCACTTATTAAAGAAAGGAAAAGAGAAAAAAAAAAAGAAAGATATTCCTGCTTGGGGGGGGGGGAGAGAGAGAATTTTTACACACACACACTTTTCCTAGCAAATTCATTCAAGACCATGTTGCAAAAATGAATACACCACAATGAAAGCTTTGGGAGCAAAGCTAAATTTTAGACAACAAAATCCTAATGAGCAAGAATTCAGGCGAGTCTAATTATTCATTAAACAGGTGTCCAGCAGACAGTTCATTATAAAAGGGTGTTATTTAACAAAGAAAACCCCTTCCCATTTCATGCTGTAAGCAATGGCACAACATGGAAGAGAAATGTCACAAGGCCTGAGAAAGAAAATAATTTCTTTACACAAGAAAGGTGAAGGCTTTAAGAAGATAGGCAAAGCTTTACTTCTCAGTTAGAATACTGTAGCAAAAGTGATAACAAAGATGGAACTGCAGCCATCTCACAGAGACGTCCAGGCCATCCACGGATGTTAACACCTCGACAGGAGCGTCTTCTGCTGGGATGGGTTGAAGAAAATTGCTTTCACTGCAGTTGGCTAAAGAAGTAGAAAGCCAAACTGGGGTGATTGTTTCCCTTAACACAATACAGTGTACACTGCAGAGGAATGGCATGCATGGGTGTCTTCTTCGAAGGAAGCCTCTCCTAAAGCCCATGCACAAAAAAGCCCACCTAGAATTTGTCAGGGCCCAAGCTGAAAAAGAAGACTACCGGGACTCTGTGCTCTGGAGTGATGAGGCCAAGATAAATGTTTTTGGAACTGATGGCTTCAAAACTGTATGGTTTCACTAAGGTGAGGAGTACAAAGAAAACTGCATGACGCCTACAGTGAAAAATGGTGGTGCCAGTCTCCTTCTGTGGGGCTGTCAAGGTCCTACCTTTTCCCTGAAGTTTTGTTACTCCATGTGCTGGCGTCCATCTTGGATTGTGCTGTGCATGGTGGGAATCCTTTTATGCCTTCAGGTCTCTGAGGTCCATCCCCCAGAGGGGTGTGGCTGATGACATATAAGCCTGTGGCCCGCACATGCTCTTTGCACTTGTGTCTTGTGTCTTTGTCTTCCTACAGCTCTGTGTATACGCTCGTGACTCTTCTGGTATTCTGACTCGGCTTGTGATTAAGACCATTCTCTGTGTTTTCCTTCGATCTGACCTTCCGTTGCTGAACCCGGCCCGTGACCTGTGATTCTCTGTCTACTGTTCTGTACCGTTTTGTCCCGTTGTTGTCGACCCAGCTTGCCTGACTACTCTATTGTCATTCTCACCAGCTACACGCCATTGGCGGCGGCCATTACCGCAGCCGGGGTGTCTCGGGGGCCGCGACCTGGTACCTGGCTGCGTCAAGTCCATCCCCACCATCAGGGGCCCTGGTGAAGGGCAGCCTGGGACTTAGACTCCGCGCCCTGAGGGACTTCGGTCTGTTGGTGGTGGTTGTCGTCAGCCATTGCGTTACCCTGCCACTAGGCCTACCTGTCCGTTCCACAGCCCTGCCCTGACATTACACAAGTGCCATGAATCCTGACGGTGCAGGTACGCCTTCGCTTCCAATGTTGGTCGCCAGACTGGATCAACAGGATCTCCTCTTGGATCAGTTTGCTCAGGCGTTGCAAACCCTGCTTGCACGCACCGCGCACCTTACTCCTGGTGTTATTAGGCCGGTTGTCACTCCGGTGGTCGCTCCCGCTGCTGTTCCGCTGGTTGCGCCTACCGCCGCGGCTGCTGCGGCACCCGCGGCGCCCAGAGGTATGACTGGTTCAGCCCCTCTTCCACAGCACTTTGGGGGTGAGCCGAGTCAGTGTCGTGGATTCCTCAACCAGGTGGGGATTTACTTTGAATTAATACCCCATGCTTTTCCGTCTGAGAGGTCAAAGGTGGGTTTCCTAATATCGCTACTCTCAGACAAGGCCTTGGCCTGGGCGAATCCCTTATGGGAGAGGAATGACCCAGTGATTCACGAGTTTTCGGGTTTTGTCGATGCCTTCCGTAGGGTATTCGACGTACCGGCTCGCTCCGCCTCGGCTGCCAAGCTGCTCATGTCTATGCATCAGGGTTCACGGACCGTTGCCGAGTACGCCATAGAGTTTCGTACCCTGGCAGCAGAGGTGGGTTGGAACAATGAGGCTCTGGTGGCTGCGTTTTCTCAGGGTCTTTCTGATGCATTGAAGGATGAGATCGCAGCCAAGGAATTGCCTGTGGAGCTGGAGGCACTAATTTCCTTCCTGATCCTGATTGATACCAGGCTCAGCGAGAGGCCTTCACTCAAGGAACGCCTGCGGAGGCCTTCCAATCGACTGGCACCTGCATTTTCTGTCTCACCCGTTCCTCCCTCTCCTCCCACTCCTCCTGGGGATAGATTGTCTGATGGTGAGCCCATGCAGCTGGGGTTTGCTCGCCTTTCCAAGGGAGAGCGGGCCGCTCGGCGTCGGGAGGGGCGCTGCCTGTACTGTGGTCTTGGTGGGCACTTTCGGCAGTCCTGTCCGGTCCGTCCGGGAAACGCTCGCACCTGAGATCCTGTCGGGGACAGATCTTGGGTGGAGTCTCCTCGTCCCCGGCGTTCCGCAGAGATAAGCCACTGATCACCGTTGTCCTCTCTTGGGCGGAGGGCTCGGTGACGGCCCAGGCGTTGGTAGATTCTGGGGCTGGCGGGTTGTTTATGGACAGCTCGTTTGCTGCCCAGCACTCCATTCCCCTGCAGGCTCGAGTTACCCCATTGGTTCTCGAGGCGATAGATGGCAGGCCCCTGCAACCACCACAGGTTACCCACGAGACTATGCCAGTTGAAGTAGCTATTGGGGCTGTTCACAGGGAGTTGGCCTGTTTCCAGGTGATTTCTTCCCCTCACTATTCAGTGGTTTTGGGGTATCCCTGGCTCCAGATGCACAATCCAACCTTCAATTGGCAAACAGCCGAGATTCTCTCGTGGTCTCCACAGTGTGGGGCCGGGTGCATCCGTGGGCCGGTTAAGGTGTTGTGTGCCTCCTCGGACTCTGCGTTGCCCACCGACTATGGGGAGTACCAGGACGTGTTTGATAAGGTACGCGCTGGTGCCTTACCTGCTCATCGTCCTTACGACTGCGCCATATCCTTGCAACCTGGTGCCACTCCTCCGCGTGGCAGGGTGTATCCTCTCTCGGTTGCGGAGAATAAGGCCATGGAGGAGTACGTTGCGGATGCGCTTTCCCGGGGGCACATTCGTAAGTCTACTTCCCCAGCAGGAGCGGGCTTTTTCTTTGTTAAGAAGAAGGGTGGTGAATTGAGGCCTTGCATCGATTATAGGGGTCTTAATCGAATTACCACTAAGAATGCCTACCCGATTCCCTTGATTACTGAGTTGTTCGACCGCCTTAAGGGGGCAACAGTCTTTACCAAACTTGACCTTAGGGCGGCGTACAACCTCGTACGGATCAAACAGGGGGATGAGTGGAAGACCGCGTTTAACACCAGAACCGGTCACTACGAATACCTGGTGATGCCCTTCGGGTTGTGTAACGCGCCCGCAGTTTTTCAGGAATTCATAAATGATGTCCTGCGTGACTTGTTGCAGCAGTGCGTTGTGGTTTACCTGGATGACATCCTGGTTTACTCTGCCTCCATGGAGTCCCATATCCAGGATGTCAAGCAGGTGCTGCAACGATTACGTGAGAACGAACTTTTTTGTAAACTTGAGAATTGCGAATTCCATCGATCCCAAGTTGCCTTTTTAGGCTACATCATTTCTGCGGAGGGATTCTCCATGGACCCTCAGAAGGTTTCGGCGGTTCTGCAGTTGCCTCGTCCCAATGGTCTTCGGCCCATTCAGCGCTTTTTGGGTTTTGCCAACTACTATCGGAAGTTCATCAGGAACTTCTCCACGCTGGCAAAGCCTCTCTCAGACCTAACCAAAAAGGGCAGTAATCCTCACGAGTGGCCATCCGAGGCCATCGTAGCTTTCGAGGCTCTGAAATCCGCCTTCGCTTCGGCTCCGATACTGTCTCATCCCAATCCTGGATTGCCCTTCATCCTTGAGGTTGATGCATCCGAGACGGGAGTAGGCGCTCTCCTGTCTCAACGTCGGTCGCCCGATGGACCCCTACTTCCCTGTGGGTTCTACTCCAGGAAGCTTTCCTCTGCAGAGTGCAACTACCAGATTGGAGATAGGGAGTTGTTGGCAATCATTCTGGCTCTCAAGGAATGGAGGCACCTGCTCGAGGGCTCCGCGGTTCCAGTCCTCATTCTTACCGATCATAAGAACCTGACTTATCTTTCGGAGGCCAAAAGATTGACACCCCGTCAGGCCAGATGGGCCTTGTTCTTGTCGCGGTTCAACTATGTAGTCTCCTATTTGCCGGGTTCCAAGAATGTCAGGGCTGATGCATTATCGCGGCAATACTCTGAGTTGTCCAGGGAGGACTCTGAGCCAACCTCGGTCATACCTCCGGATCAGATCCTGGCTGCCATTCGCACCAGTCTGACTTCTCCCCTTGGGGAGCAGATTTTGGCGGCTCAAACTGACGCTCCTCCCGAGAGACCGGAGGGTAGATGTTTTGTACCCGAGGGGTTGCGCACCTGTCTGCTGCGTACCTACCAAAACTCCAAAACTGCCGGGCATCCGGGGAGGAACCAGTTTTCTTGGGTCGTCTCTCGGTTGTTCTGGTGGCCAACTCTCCGTGCCGACATCGCCTCTTATGTAGCGGCATGTTCGATCTGTGCCCAGAATAAATCTCCACGGCATCTTCCAATGGGTCTTCTGCAACCCATTCCCAATGGGGAGCGTCCTTGGTCACACCTAGGCATGGACTTTATTGTAGACCTCCCTGTGTCTCGGGGTCATACGGTCATCCTCATGGTCGTCGATCGTTTTTCCAAAATGTGCCATTGTATTCCACTCAGGAAATTACCAACAGCGCAAGAACTGGCCACGGTCTTTTCCAGGGAGATTTTTCGCCTGCATGGGTTGCCCAAGGTGATTGTCTCGGACCGCGGGAGTCAGTTCGTGTCCAGATTCTGGCGCGCCTTTTGCTCCCAGTTGGGTATTAGTCTCTCCTTTTCTTCAGCCTACCACCCGCAGTCCAATGGGGCTGCGGAGCATTCCAATCAGGCCTTAGAACAATTCCTTCGGTGTTATATCTCGGACCATCAGGACGATTGGTCCGATCTCCTGCCTTGGGCAGAGTTTGCCAGGAACTCAGCGGTCAACTCCTCCTTCGGGATGTCTCCCTTCATGGCCAACTATGGGTACCAACCCGCGGTATTACCTGAGAGGTTCTCACCACAGGACATTCCGGCTGTGGAGAACCATCTTGCTGCCCTGCGTTCTTCATGGGGGCAGATCCTGAGGGCTTTCAGGGACTCGGCTCAGCGTCAGAAGTTCCAAGCTGATCGCAGACGGTTGCCCGCTCCTTCATACCAGGTCGGCGATCGGGTGTGGTTGTCTACTCAGAACCTCAATCTTTGGGTACCCACACCCAAACTAGCTCCCCGTTTTGTCGGTCCTTTTCGCATTCTCCGCAAGGTGAATCCGGTGGCCTATGCCCTTGCCCTTCCACCTGGGATGCGGATCTCCAATATCTTTCATGTATCACTGTTGAAACCTCTGATCTGCAATCGCTTCACTACCTCTCTGCCTCGGCCCCGTCCCATTCGGGTTGACGGTCATGAGGAGTATGAGGTGAGCCAGATCCTGGACTCTCGATTGGTGCGCGGAGGGTTACAGTTCCTGGTACATTGGCGCGGTTATGGTCCCGAGGAGCGTTCCTGGGTTCCCTCCGCGGATGTCCATGCTCCTGCCCTCCTCCGCGCTTTTCATACCCGCTTTCCTCAGAAACCTTTTGTTGAGCCGCGGAGGGGGAGGGGCCCTTGAGGAGGAGGTACTGTCAAGGTTCTACCTTTTCCCTGAAGTTTTGTTACTCCATGTGCTGTCGTCCATCTTGGATTCTGCTGTGCATGGTGGGAATCCTTTTATGCCTTCAGGTCTCTGAGGTCCATCCCCCAGAGGGGTGTGGCTGATGACATATAAGCCTGTGGCCCGCACATGCTCTTTGCACTTGTGTCTTGTGTCTTTGTCTTCCTACAGCTCTGTGTATACGCTCGTGACTCTTCTGGTATTCTGACTCGGCTTGTGATTAAGACCATTCTCTGTGTTTTCCTTCGATCTGACCTTCCGTTGCTGAACCTGGCCCGTGACCTGTGATTTTCTGTCTACTGTTCTGTACCGTTTGTCCCGTTGTTGTCGACCCAGCTTGCCTGACTACGCTATTGTCATTCTCACCAGCTACACGTCATTGGAGGCGGCCATTACCGCAGCCGGGGTGTCTCGGGGGCCGCGACCTGGTACCTGGCTGCTTCAAGTCCATCCCCACCATCAGGGGCCCTGGTGAAGGGCAGCCTGGGACTTAGACTCCGCGCCCTGAGGGACTTCGGTCTGTTGGTGGTGGTTGTCGTCAGCCAGTGCGTTACCCTGCCACTAGGCCTACCTGTCCGTTCCACAGCCCTGCCCTGACAGGGGCTGCATGAGTGCTGCTGGTGTCGGGGAGCTGCATTTCATTAATGGTATTATGAATTCACAGATGTACTGCTCTAAATTGAAAGAGAAGATGCTACCATCACTTCGTGCCCTTGGTCGTCATGCACTTTATCAACATGACAACGATCATCTAAGGTCACTATTGTATTTCTGAAGAAGAACAAGGTGAAAGTGATTCAGTGGCCAAGTATGTCTCCTGATCTGAAACTTAATTGAACACCTATGGGGAATTGTGAAGAGACGAACTGAAGTGAAGTTGAGCATCACTCTCCATCCAGCATCCAGGCTCTGGATTGTTGTTCTTAAGGAATGGAAAAAGATCGATATTGCAGTATGTGGCCAACATGTTCATACCATGTGTAGAAGACTTGGTACTGTCCTTACAAATCATGGAGGTCATACAAAATACTAGATGGAGTAGTTTTTGTTGTGGGGTGTATTCATTTTTGCATCAACTAATTTGAGTAAAACTGAAGATTTTGTAATCTAAGTTAAATTTTGGAAATTGTTCATCAATATATTAAATAATAATTAAAATCTTACTTTTCAAAAAGGGGTCTACTCATTTATGCTGAGGTGTTATTTTGCATTTCTATTTTAAACTGAATGGGTTGTTTTGTAAGGTACGGGATTACAAATACTTTAAAGTATTACTAAACTCAGGACCCGGCATTCACTATATCTGGTCTCCCACAGATCATTGAAATGCAATAATTTTAGTAAATATAAACTGCTAAATACCTTTTCTCATCAGCAGTTAGACCAGTCTTGTTACTTTTATCAGTGTCCAGCAGAGCACTGGTTAAAGCTTGTAGGATGAGTTTTCATTCTCCCCTGATTGTCCAAGGAGTCAGCAGGAGCCCTGACCCTTTGTCTGGACAGTGCTGATTGGCCCTGTGTAAATCACATGCACTCTCCCAAAAAGAAAAAACCTCTCTAGCAATACACACCAAACTAAGCATGTGCAGCCTGCCCTCAAGGCTCTGTTCTATCAGAAGATAGATTGTGGACAGTACCAAAGGAGAAGATCAGAGGAGACAGGATCAAACATCCTTTTTCCACATTGTGGAGGATTAACACCTTAGATTCCACAGTGAGTATAACAATCATACGTTACTGCATATACAGACTGATTTTACTGTTGTGGGTTTAGCAACACTTTAATTAGTATTTTACGTTAAGTCCAGTTTTATTCTTTAATCTATTACATGCTATGTAATATATGTATCACGTACCTGGTGATTGAGGCCAGTGGAGAGAGGGCTTCCCTTGCGGCTAAGTTCCGGACTCCCATGAGAGTGGGACAGCGGGAGTCAGGCCCAAAGTTGCACAGGTCGCCAGTAGGAGTTCTGGTTGGTGGTCCACTCAGGAGCACAGCTGGTGCATGGAGATAGGTCTGCAGACTAGAGGCGCCTGTGCGTGGTATGCAAGCCTTCCAGGATTTGGATGTTTGTTGGTTTGTCAGTTCGAGCCAAGGTCAGGTACCGGGTGGGGAACAGAACAGACGTGGTCAGGTGGGAAAGCCGAGGTCATGCACAGAGGATTGAGAGAGAGAGTATCCTTTAGCCAAGCCAAGGTCAGATCAGGGGGGTCAGTAGAGCAGACAGGTCCAAGTACAAGCCGGGTCGGAATCAGGAAGTCACAGGTAACAGGAACAAACCACGGGGAGCTAGAGATCATCCAGCAACCAGAGGAATTGATGAGTCTCCTTATAAAGGCCGTCTGGCACCAGACTGAGGCTGAGGTGTCCCTCTGCGGCAATGTAGAGTATTGGCAGAAAATAGACCCTGACAATTTGTCTGTGTCTATAGGCTTTTCTATTTCTTTCGACTTATATTCAAGCCTATATATGGTGTTTTGTTTGAGATAGTTTTAATTTCTTTAAACTGTGCTCTAATTCACTTTTGCTGGTGTTTTTTTGGGGGGATGTTTCCTTATGTTGTGGAGTGTGTTGTATTTGTTTGTCTGCTGTGGTATTTTCTTATTCTTTTTAGAATGTTTTGTATTCAAAAAATACTTTCAGTAGAGCACAGTGAGGAAGGCTGACCTAAAAAATGATACCAATGGAGAATTGTAAAAATTCAGAGAGCATAACAGAAAATCTCCTTAGTGTGGGGCGGCATGGTAGTGTATGCTAATCTAACCTATTTTATATTTATAACTATGTAAATCATGCTGCTCCCACACATCTGAGCTGTTTCACTAAAAATGAACTGCCACCACTTCCAGGACTATAAGAATTTTAAATAATATTGCAAGGAACAATCATGATCAAAACACACCCTGAGAATTATGAGCAATATTTTTTTTTTTTAGTTGGTTCTATTTCAGATTTTACTTGTAATTTCCAAGTAATTATATGAAACAACAAGGTGAAGATTCGGCTGTTACAAAAGAGTGGGTAGAATCAGAGGGGTAGTTATAAACAGAATAGGTCCCCTTTAAGTAGCTGTAAGCCTCAGACATGAAAAATTAACAAAGCACATTCCTCTGTAGTGTGTACTAACCTAAATCCAAAGCCCTGAGTCTGGCTCCTCTGTAATCTCTCTTTTCTCTATCTGCATGACTCACTTCTTACCGATTAGGCTGACACCATAGCCTCCCAGGAGACGTCTCGCACCCCCAAGCACACAGCAGATAACTCATACTCTCAGCGCTATGTTTCTCTGAGCTTGAGGAGGTGTTTCACTTTCTTCCAATCAGCTCTCCGATACATTCAGCTCTGTGCTCTAGCACTGCAGTGTGTGTGATGTCAGATCCCTGCTCCATGCTTTCTGCAGCTGAGAAAAATCTTTTCATCTGTGTGTTGCAGAAGGCTGTAGAGGACACATGGCTACAGAGAAATTACAACTTCTGTAGGAGGATTTGTTTAATCATCTGTGTGTCATCTGTGGCTAGTCACTTCAATGGGTATATGTAAGGGTTTACAACCATTTTAAAGTAAAAGCAAGCAATACATGCTCATACATGGAACCCATCTATCCCAAATAATATTTGCAAGGACATGTTAAATCTGAACTGCAGCAATCAAAGTAAACACCAAGCAGCTGCAACAGAAGTTTGTACTGAAAAAGTGACCCTATGTCAAGAACACCCAGCAAACTACTCTGGCCTAGAGATCCCCTTGTGCTTCTTTATGCAGATACCATAATCTTTGATAGATTCTTAAATTCTTAAACTTCCATAATTTTTCAATATCGCAAAAAAGTTGTATTCTGTTAACTGTATGTGGTTATAGTAGAACTAACATTGGAAAAGATCCTGAACAGGCAGGCTCTTTATTGCAGAAGAGAAAAGCAATGGCTCTTCTAAATAAAATACACTTGCCTTCTCTTTAACAATGCTGAGCTGCGATGACTGCACTCCTGCATATGCGTGGAAGTGGTGATGTCATCCTGCGCTGGCCACTCAAGATGGGCAAAGACTTGCACTCAGAAGAAGCCAGGTTGAAGATGCCAGTACCTATGAGAGACCTCACAGGCAGTCGACCTTTGGAACTAAAGCAATTATTTTTGCCTGTAGTTACACTTAGTACCTAATGATAGCATTCAGGTTATTATTTCTGTTAATTATGTCACTGTTCTTTACTTTTTTTCCCCATTTCCAAGCTATTCAATGGGGTTGGGACAAACCTCATAACACTGCCAAGGTGCTTGAAATTTCACTTGGTTCATTTGGTTTAAAGCTGGCATTTATTCTGATTATATTTTTCTTTTTCTGTTCCCCACCCACTCAATAACAAACATGTTGATTACTTTTTTATTTTAATAAAACTTTTTTTCTGTTTTTGTTACATGCCTTATTTTAGACTCAGTAATGTCATCACTGAGTCTCTGTCCTTCACTATGCAATCCAGGTAGATTATGGCTGGTGGGAGGGGTCAGCAGGGGGCTGTACATGCACAGCACTCTGTCGTAGTACTCCTCTCAAGAGTCCTCAGCCATGATGCAAACAGTGAGGTGGCTTCTGGGAGGAGTGCAGAGTAAGATGTTATGAGGGATGCAGGGAGTGCAGAATGTGGGGTAGTGGGGGATGTAAGGTAGTGCCGCATGTGGGGTATTGGAGGATGCAGGGGGTTCATAATGTAGCGTATTGGTTAATGCAGAGTGGGCAGACTGGGGGTTAGTGGCGGCTGCAAAATACGGTTTGAGGAGGGAAGGGGGGTGCTAGAGGTTCAAAATGTGGTTATTGGGGGATGCAGGGGATGCAGAATATGGGGTATTGGGGGATACAGATGGTGCTGAATGTGGAGTAGTGGGGAATGCAGGGGTTGAAGAATGTAGAGATGCAGGGACACAGAATGTGTGGTAGTTGGGGTGCAGAATGTTGGTAATGGGCAATTCAAGGGGGTGAAGAATGGGGAGTATTGGAGTATACAGGGAGGTGTAAAATGTGAGGTCGTGGAGGATGCAGGGGTCACAGAGTGAAGTGTAATGGGGGGCAGTGCAAAGTGAGGAGTAATGGGGGATGTGGGGGGTGCAAAATCTGCAAGATATAGAGGGTGCAGAATGTGGGGAACGTGGGGAACTTGGGGAATGCAAGAGGTGAAGAGCAAGTTGTAATGAAGAATGCAAGGGATAAAAAATGTGGGGGATGCAGGGGTACAGTGTGAGGGTTAGTGGAGGTATATGGGGAAACACTGCGGGGCCCTGTCAGGCAGACTGTACTGGACTCCATAGCTTCCAATGGCGACCTTGAGGGGGCTTTTCCTCACTGAGGCTGGGCTTCTCAGTACTTCAGGACTGAACGGCAATGATGTAATGATATCCAGAAAGAATGCCTGCCCACCATCACTGCCAGAAGAAGTTTGTTTGTTTTTTTCAAATAAAAAATATTCATCGGTGGGGGTTTAAATGCTGGAGTTCTGCTTTAGACTTGTTTGCATGAAAACAAATCCATCTCTGTGTGTAAGCTTACAAAATACTTCTGTTTTTCTTGGCAGCATAATTGACAGATCTATCAACGATCTATTAGTGAATAAAGTAGCCAAAAGCTACAGCTTTCCAAGCATGAACATGCTTATACTGGAACTGTTCATTCTATTAATTATGCTGCCAAAAGGAAGAGGCATACATATTATATGTGTTATTGCCCAGTCTGTTTATATCGGCACTAATTCTAATTTTTATAGGAATGTTTTTCATTTAATCTTACTGAAGTGACTTCAGGGATGTGCAAATGTTTTAAATAACTACTTGTCCAAGGGACTACAGTAAACCCCAATCTACTTGTCCTCATTAAAAAAGGAGAAACATTTTTAAACAAAACCATATTTAAATCTGAGGTGCTTTTAAAAATGTCTGGGGCTTTTAAAAACGAAAAGGGCTTTATGACCCCCACTATAATGTACAGCGCTGAGCAAACCTTTTAGCGCTATATAAATACTGTATAATAATAATAATGACGACAAACTTTTAATATTTTTAAGATGGCTCTGTTTATCTTCTACTCACCTCCCTGCCTGCCTCCAGCACCGCTCCGGGGAACCATCAGGGAGCAGAGAGACCATACAGTGTAATGAGCACCGATTGGGTGCTCATCAGGAAAGGGAAGTGTCGGGCTTTTTTTTAACGCTCAGCAGAAGCGCATCTGCTGAGCGAGTGAATAAGGTGCCATCCCCAATGAGAAAAAAGAAAAACTTTATTTCTTCAGGTTACCCTCGCACATGAATGCACTTGGGTGCTCAGTACTAGTTCCTGCTGAGCAGCTGAATCAAGCTCCAGTGTCCGTTCCGTTAGGCCCTTTTCAAAACGGGCATTTTGGGGTTTCAGAATAGCTGCAATTCTGCCTGCAATCTCAAAACGCACTACAATCATAAAGTACAGGTTCAAGTGTCATTATTTTTAATGGCATCTAAAACACGGTGTGGTTTTGCCACGATTGTTGTGATTTACTTCAGTTCTTTTGGACAACAGGCTTCACGCGATGCGTTTTGCAGTGTGACAATCACGGCAAAACCGCAACACCTTTTAGGTGCCATTGAAAATAATGTCACCTGAACCTGCGTTATGCGATCACGGGCAGAATCACAGCAATTCCCCTGCAATCCCAAAATGCTCAGGTGTGAATGGAGCTGCCCTGGTTCATACATTCTGGATGGCTTTTTTAAAAACAGATTCACATGAGAGGCTAGATATTATGTGTTCCTATTGAGATGGTTCACACAGATGTGATCCACACGCATTGCGTTTTGAGTGCCTCTACAAAAAGGGTCCTGTGTGAGCTTGTAGCGATGCATTCCAGACTCGCAAGTGATAGAAAAGAGAGACATGCCGAGATAAGTATTCACATAGGATTGCTATTAACAGGAGTTTTTACATTGAAGTGAATGGAGGGAATTTTTGCATTGAAGTGAATGGGAGGGTGTTTTTGCAATGAAGTGAATGGGAGGGTGTTTTTGCATGGGAGGGTGTTTTTGCATTGAAGTCAATGGGAGACAATTTTGCACTAAAGTCAATGGGGTGCAATTTAGCATTGGAGGCAATTGAGAAAGAGAGAGCGAAATCTGGCAAAATTGCACCTGTACTGAAATCGCACAGAAACCAAAATTACATTGTGATTTCAGTACACATATGCGTGAACCCAGGCTAAAGAGGCTACTTACCTGCAGCAGGGCTAAATGTAAAGAAACCCTACCTGTCCGGCGCCTGGAACTGTATGCCCTTGGCACCGGGCGATATAAATTGTGCATCCCTGGACTTGCAATGTGTTAAAATAAGCAAGAAAGCTTCTTTAGATGTCTGAACTAAATTCAGGTCCTTTATAAAGAAACTTTGTTTCTCAGCCCTCCCAATAAACTTAAAGCATACCTAAAAGCAAAACCTTTTTTTTTAAGTTCTGGATAGAGAGGAGATGGAGTCGAATACCTGTCAGGTTTTTATTGCCCTCTGTGTCCCAGTTGAGATTCACCCTCTCCATTTGTCCTGTTTACCATTATCATTGAAAGTGAAAGTAAAAGAAACCCATATTCTGAGTTATCCCCAAAAAAAGTAATATAGGGGATATCTTCCAATTGGGACACTAGCTCTGGTGACCTGGGGGTCCCCAAGGAATTCCCTTAATTTGCATAGATATTCTTACTTCCTGTTTTGGCTATGGGACAGGACGGACGTGAAGGTAAATCTCCCCAATAGGACACAGATAACAAAAAATAAACTGACGGGTCATAATCCTACTTTACTCTATCCAAAATTAAAAACTCTCAATAGTTCTACTGCAGAGAAAGCTGTTGTAAACAATAAAATAAATAAAAATGTATTTCCCAAGCTGGTTGAAGATGCCAGAAAGCAGGTTAAAAATCGTTAGCTTAGTGAATGTGGTGAAAATTCCTTGATAGTCTTAAGATTTTATTTGTTCAGCACAAATTTAAGGCACCTTGTGCCAGATGTAGCAAAGCAACCTCAAAACATAACTGATCCTCCTCCATGTTTCACAGTAGGTGCAGTGTTCTATTTTTTCATTTGTCAACATAGAGCTGATGTGACTTGCCAAAAAACTCTAGTTTTATCTCTTCTGTCTAAAGGATGTTCTCCGAAAAGCATTGCACCTTGTCGGTGTGCATTTTAGTAAATTCCAATTTTTTTTTTTTTCCAACAGTGGAGTCCTCCTAGGTTGTCTTCCTTTGAGCCCACTGTCTCTCAAAAAGTAACATATAGTGTGATCAGACACTGATGTACCTTGACCTTGGAGTTCAATTTTTATCTCTTTGGAAGTTTTCCTTTGCTCTTTTTTTTTACTGTTTACACTATTTTTTTGTTAACTCTGGGGTTGATTGTCCTTTTGTGGGCATCCATATCCAGAGAGGTTGATATATTTACAAGAAACGTCAAGCTGCTTGGAGATGGTCTCATAGCCTTTTTTAGCATCCTGGTCTGTGCTTTTCCTTCGGAAGACAGTGCTCTACCACTGGCAAATGATGGGATATGGAATTCCAACTCCAACCATCATAGTCTTTCTGCAGTCCAGTGATTTATACCCAATATGTAATGTAATTAAGCACATTACTGAAATTGTCCATGCCCCTAACCAGAGGTAGCAGAGTCATTGGTAAAATGATACATTCCTGTAGCCTTCTAAAACACTGCTGAGTCTTGCAATGGGAAAATATATACATTAATACAGTGTGTGTATAGGTGTTTATATGTATATATTTTTATGTATATATATTTTTTATTAAAATAAATAGTGTAGCGCTAATAATACTAACAAATTACGTGTTAAAATGCACAAACTCTATATACATCCCCTACATATATATATCAAAGGTGATAAATCAATACATAAATAATAAAATAGTTGTGTCATACGTGAATTCCCTCACGGGGAATATTTAGTGAAAAAAGTGACAAACACACTCCTATTTGCACGTTGTGAAACAATATGTATAGAGTTTGTGCATTTTAACACGTAATTGTTAGTATTATTAGCGCTACACTATTTATTTTAATTGATCATTCACTTACTTGGGTATAAGTTTGGTGTCGGCAGCTTTTGAAGGATTGGATTCCATTTAAGCGCAGGAGGTTGTTTTTGGAATTTTTTATATATATTTTTAATTGTTTTATCAATTTGCAAAAATGCAAAGTGAGCAAACAGAAGAATAATCTGAATCAAATCAATATTTAGTGTGACTATCATTTGGCTTCAAACCAACACCAGTTCTTACACTTGCACAGTTAGGGATTTTCTAGGATTAGAGTCGGGTGCATGATTAAGCAATTAGCCCTGGCTCACACAAGTGCAACTTGTCATGCGATTTAACCGTTCCAAATCGCATGAAAAGTCGCACCCTATTGCAGGCAATGGAACTGTTCAAATCAAATTTAGAATCGCACCGATTTTGAAAGTAGTTCCTGCTCTATTTTTGGTGATTTCAGGTGTGACTTGCATATACTTTTGTGCATGAAGTCGCACAGATGCCAGGCAAGTCACACCTGAGATCACATTGACCTGTGGCTTTGAAATCCAGCTTCAAGTAAAGTAGCGCAATTTCAAAGTATCATTCAGTGTGAACCAGGACTTATACCAAGCAGGTGCTAATGATCACAATTTCATATGTAGCTTGAATCACAGTCATTAAAACAGAAACAACTGTGTAGGAGGCTCAAAACTGGGTTAGGAACAGCCAAACTCTGCTACTAAGGTGAGGTTGTAGAAGACAGTGTCATGTCACAGGTCATAGACCATGGCAAGACTGAGCCCAGTAGTTATACTGCATTGGAAAGTCACTCTCAAAGAAAAATTTCCAAGCAGACATTGGTTTCAAGATATGTTGTTCAAGCTCTTTTGAAGAAGCACGAAGAAACAGGCAGCGTGTTAAAGTGGTTGTAAAGGCTCAAGCTTTTTTATCTTCATGCATTCTATAAGGTAAAAAACCTTCTGTGTGCAGCAGCCCCCCTAATACTTATCTGAGCCCTGTCATGATCCAGCGTTGTGCACGAGAACCTCGGCTGTCATGGGTCTCTGCCTCCTCATTGACTGCGACAGCCAATGGTTTAGCCCCCACAGAATCCTGATCTCAACATCATCAAGCCTGTCTAGAACTATGTGAAGAGACAGAAGGATATGAGGCAGCCTACATCTACAGATCTAGTTAAAGTGGAGCTCCACCCAAAAGATTTTTTTTTTCTTTTTTTATAATTTTCACGGGAACTTCACTTTAATTCTCCAAGATGTTTGTCAAACAACCTACCTGCCAAGTTCCTTTAAATACTGTATGCAAATGTGCCTAGAAGAATTGATGCTGTTTTGAAGGCAAGGGGTGACCACACCAAATATTGATTTGATTTGGATTTATCTTCTGTTCCATTTAAAGCATTTTATTCACACCTGACTAAAACTTTAGCACAGTAGCATATATATACGATCGAGTGCAATGTATTTACAGTGTTTCCTAGATATCCTTAGGTCATTGAATATGGTTTATTGCTGCCTGTTGCTGTTTTTTATACTGCAGATTTCATGATATTTTAGGATGGTGGTACATACCCATAATTCTTTATGAAAGAGTTTAGAGGGGGAAGCATAATTATCAACCTAATTCTTGCTGATTCATCCTGCTGCGGATAGTCCTGGACTTCCTCTACAGAAATAGATCTCTTCCCCTTTTTTTGGGACTATTTTTAGCTGCCGCCCCCAGCATTAGTGACTGGACATGTTTCCTTCTTTTCTTTTTTTTACATTTCTGTTATTATTGATGCAAGAACAGAGCATGTGAAAAATACAAGACACTACTTTAAAGGTCATGTTTTATTCTATAGCAGACTTTATTTGTACAAGTTTCTCTAATTTTTTTTGTCAAGTTTTGCTGGCTAGTTTGGGTGCTAAACGCATCCTTGCACATTAGCATTATGAAGACAAGATATGAATTTTAAGTGCTGTAATAAATGTTGTCCTATGTTAAGTTTTTCACAATTTTAGCAGATTTTGAACATTAAATATAAATTAAATATAAATATTTGGCATGGAAGATGAAACAAAATTTAACTCAACCACAGTCAGATCCATCCATATTCAGATGGAGAAGCTTTGGAACAAAAAAACAATTTTTCTTGAAATGTCCATGCTGGAATGTCCAAATTATCTTCACATGAAGGGTATACAATAATTAAGATTTAAGGTCTTTGTTCCCTAGCTTTAGTAAATGAATACAACTGCACACCATATACATAGTGTTCCCACACAAGTCTGAGTAGCTTAACCAAGAAAAAAATACTCACAGTTGATCCAGAAAAAGACAAAAGTCTGTATAAAGCATGGTCCGGTTTGCTTCAACTGGAAAGTAAAAAAAATAAAAATAAAATATAAAAGTGGTTTCCAGCGTTTTAACAAGCTTTATTGATTCAGATCGTTAGAACAAGCCCCCAATTGGATCCTCCCACTCTGAAAATATTAATTGATGGATTAAAATTTTTGAATGCTGTATGCCCATAGTGCATTTTAGTGAAACGAAATGCAGGATTTAATTAACATCTTTCTACTTATGACTGCTATGATGTATATGAGATCTGATGGCCTTGGGTTGTTGAACCTGGAACTTGCTCTGCAAACACTTAACACTTTCACTGCTAGTCTCTGTGTTCCACATTAAATTTTTGTTAGCCTGATAATTTTTTTCAATTACACTTTGACAGGGTTTCCTCCTTTCTGATGCTTTGTCAGGCTCTAACTGCAGCTGTCTTCAGTTGTAGTTTGTGGGTCTTTCTGCCTTTAGTTTTGCCTTCAGCAAGTGAAATGCATGCTCAATTGGGTTGAGATCAGGTGATTGACTCTGCCATTGCAGTATATTCCACTTCTTTTCCTTCAAAAGCTCCTCGGATGCTTTTGCAGTGTGTTTTGGATCATTGTCCATCTGTACTGCGAAGTGCCATCCAATCATCTTTGCTGTATTTGGCTGAATCTGGGCTGACCGTATATCTCTAAACACTGCAGAATTAATATGACTGCCTCTGTCTTCTGTCACAACATCAATAAACACCAATGGCCCAGTGCCACTGGAAGCCATGCATGCCCATGCCATCACACTGCCTCCACCATGTTTTACAGATGACGTTGTGTGCTTTGGATCATTAGCTGCCCCAAGTCTTCTACACACTTTTTTCTTCCCATCATTCTGATACAGATTAATCTTAGTTTCATCCATCCAAAGAATGCTTTTCCTGAACTGGTCTGGCTTTTTTAGATGTTTTTTGGCAAAGTATAATCTGACTTTTCTATTCTCCAGGCTTATGAATGGTTCACACCTTGTGGTGAACCCTCTGTATTTGCTCTCATGAAGTCTTCTCTTGACTGTAGACTTTGACAATGATACGCCCACCTCCTAGAGAGTGTCCTTCACTTGTCTGGATGTTGTGAATGGATTTTTCTTTACCATAGAGAGGATCGTACAATCATCCACCACTGTTGTCTTCTGTGGACATCCATGCCTTTTTATGTTGCTGAGCTCACCAGTGAGTTCTTCTTTCCTCAGAATGTACCAAACTGTTGATTTGGCCACTCCTAATGTTGCTGCTATCTCTCTGATGGATTTGTTTCATTTTGGAAGACTTACAACAGCCTGTTTCACTTGCATGGACAGCTCCTTTGAATGCATGATGTAGGTTCACAGCAGTAGATTCCAAATGCAAATAGCACACTTAGAATTAACTCCAGATCTTTTACCTGCTTAACTGATGAAGAAATAATGAAGGAGTAGCCCACACCTGGCCATGAAACGGCTTTTCATTCAATTGTCCAATTACTTTTGGTCCCTTGAAAAAGGGGGGATGGCTACTCTTAAGAGCTTTAATTCCTAAACCCTTCCTCTAATTTGGATGTACATACCCTCAAACTAAACCTGTAAGTGTGCACTTTCAGCCCATATCCATTATATAACATATATATTATATTAGGTCCATATATATATATTATATATATATATGGACCTAACTGTAACATGTTTACCAGCTCCCTGCTTTCCTTCTTGAAACCCAATTCCGTATGTGCCCACAGCTGCTGACATTTGGCAGGAGGGAACAGTGTAACGCATACTGACCTGCCCAGCTGGAAATGGTTCTGTGCCACCATATCCTGTACATCGGTGACAGCAAAAGGGAAAAAGGACAGGGTTTATAAATAATTGAGGGAACCATGCTTTTTGCCCCAGTGGTTAATCTTGCTTCTATATTGCAATTATTTGCGTGACCCCCACACACTGCCATTAAATGAGTGAATTAAACAATTGTATATGATATAAGTGATCTCATGTAAATACGTTTGGTTTTAAGAAGGCCATATTGCTTTAATTACTGCTATCATGTAGGGTTAATACAAGCATCAATGGTCTGGTTCTCATCAGCATAATGATACAATTGCTGGAATATTTTGTAGGCTATGACAGGTTTATAGGTCTAGAAATCATGGTTTACAAAATTTTAACTAGAAGTTATCTAACTATTATCTCAATTTAGTAAGCAAGGATCTGCCTACTCTGGCATTGTTTGTGCTTACAAGCAGTGAATATATGGTATAGAACTTGTACTGCAAATCTATCTTCTATAAATGCATGAAGGGGAGTTACCTGAAAAATATGTCAGAATCCACTCTACTCCAAAAGCAGTTTGTGAGTAAGACTACACATCATTAGGCATACACTTCACGCCTTGTGTTCACTTGGATTGCTTTTTGAGGATTTTATTAGAGCAGTAAATGGCATAATACCTTTCTGCACCCCTCACTAAAACAGGGTCTAATCTTTATTTAAGGTGTAGGGATGATTAGTTCTTGATTGAATGATTTGGACACAGTGGAAACACTTTTGGGTTTACAAAGAATGTGTCACTGTCCATTTTTCATAATGTGATTGTCCATAGCTTTAAACTAAATTTATTCAAGGCGCTATCAACCATTTGATGAGGACAGCATGTTTACACTGCATATGCAGTGAGAAATATACCCAACACTTTGTGTATTTCCTTCCTAAACAGACACTTTTAGTTGTCATATGCAAAACATTTACCCATGAGCAAGAGTGTGGGTTGAAAACACAAACTACTACTTTTATATAGGTCAGCTTTGACCTATATAATTTTTGGGGAGTCAAAATGCACAAATCTTCACTAGTGATTGTGTATAAAAAAAAAAAAAGGGAAGGAAAGTCAAAACCTTACTAAGGTTAAATCTCCTTTCACCCCCATTATAAGCCTATTCTATCTACCCTGTAAAAAGAAAGTTGCCTATACTTACCTGTTCTGAAGTCATTCCAGTCCAGTCACATGATCAGGTCCCAGTTCCGGCTTCAGTGTAGACGAGGGACAGCCGACAATGGATTCCCCATAGTAATCCTGTGAGTGACACCATCGTACAGGCTCTGCAGCCATTGTCAACAGTCTCTCCTCTACACTGAAGCCAGTGCTAGAAAGATCATGTGACCCGACCGGAGCAACTTGGGTGGAAGTAGATTTAAGCTTAGTTAGGCTTTCACCTGCCTTCCACTTTTGAAAATAATCCTGACTTTTTCATATATTGTAAAGAAAAATGTTGCGCTCAATTCTATACTGTAAACATTTTCTAAGGTAAACATAGCAGTGTGCATTGCTGACCTCCTTCTGAAATTACTGGTTAAATACTGATTACCTGGCTGTTTTGCCAAGCTTCTGGTTTGTATTGTTTGAGCCACTGACGCAGAACAGAGGCCAGATGTCAAGTTATTGAAACATGATGATAAAAACCCAAGGTATCAAAGAGTGATGCTCAGTATGACAGATAAGTAAAGAGCATTTGCAGAATTAGAGGTCAGCAATAGCAGCCTCCATGCCTCTCTCAGGAAAGTTTCCCTTTAAAGAAAGCTGTCATGAGAGACACATCCAGGCTGCCATTGCCGATCTTGTCTTCTGAAAGTGGTGGCCCTCTCAATTAAGTATTTGATGTTAGGTGCCAAAAAAACCCATACAGATAACAACTGTAGATTTTTCTTTGATGTATCTGATCTTAATATTTGTTCAAGGTAATTGACTTAGATCAAGTATTGAAGCTAGAAGTTAATCACACAGCGGCAAGGTAAATAGCATTTTCAGAACAGCCCCTTGAAAGCTTTTTCATTTTATTAGATTTTGTCTTCATGTGCGTATGCAGCTCAATCAACAGCTAGTTGTTACTCATTTATTAAAAATAGCACCTTTTTTTTTTTACCGGTGTGAGTGACATTTTTATGGTCTTCTGTCATTGTGCAGTCAGGAGCTGGTTTGTACTGTACTAATGAATTTTCTCTTGGTTGCTTCAGGTAAAGCAGGGGTCTCCAGACTATGGCCCTCCAGCTGTTGAAATACTGCAAGTCCCATAATGCCTCTGCCTGTGGCTGTCAGAGTCTTGCAAGGCCTCATGGGACTTGCAGTTCCTCAACACCTGAAGGGCCATATTTTGGAGACCCCTGAGTTAAAGTAAAACTGAAGGTGTTTTTTTGTTTTTTTTTTTCAACAAAGTGGAGGTGGAATCTAACACCCGTTTTTTATTGCCGTATGTGCTGCCATTAGAAAGATTAACCCTCTCTATTTGTCATGTTTACCGTTATCATCAAAAATGAAAGTAAAAGAAAATCCAAAATTTTAGGTTCTCCCCAGAACAGTAATAGAGGGGAAATCTTCCAATGTGCACACTAGTTTTTGTGACCTGGAGGCCCCAGTTGATTTGCAGGGAGTTCATCTGAATTCCTCTTTTGGCTATGGGACAGAAACAAAGGTAATTCTTCCCAATGAGACACAAATAGAAAAATAAACCTGGCAGGAATTCCAACCCTCGCTTACTCTATCCAAAATAAAAAAAAACTACAGTTTTACTTTAATGTTCATTTTGTGGCAAATACAAATAGCTTTCTTTTTTCATCAATAGTGAATATACAGAATGTAGCTTTATTACAGTTCTCATTCATTGCCAGAAACTTTCATATTGGTCAAATATCTGTATCTTGAAAAAGATAATTATCATTTTCATCATTAGCCTACTTGCTCTTTCTGAATTTCCTTTCTTCTTCTGCAGCCCACTGCCATCTCTGCAAAATGGCAGTTACAGAATGATAGTGATAGCAACAAATCTACTGAACTGTATTTTCTTTGTGAGTTTTGATTGTTATTGAGTTATGATTTTTGTTTATTTTAGCTGAATAGACAAAAGAACTTGGACAACTACCCAATCCTTCTATTATACTCTCCCATTGCAGAAGGATTTAAATTCAGTTCATTTCTATCATAAAATTATTGATTGAGGATTCATTTAAAGCTTTACTAAAAATGTAAAAGCAAATCTAGTTCTCAAAGGGGAGAAGTGGAGGAAATATGTTTTATTGAGATAGAAAATACAAAGATATGGAAGTCTTGCCTCTATTTTCTTGACATGTTCCCCAGAGCAGGGCTTACAATTTAGAGTCTAGACCTACTAGCCAGGCACAAACTTTACTCTCCACCAGTTGCCCCACCCAACCTTGCCCAGGTCCGCCTCCAACCCCACCTCTGGCCTGCCCCCAGCCATGCCCCCTTAAAGCTTATGAAATTACATTTTTCTTTAGAATAATGAGTCCAAAATATAAAACTGTATACAGTAATGTATATCCCAGCTCCCCTGTACTCCATTATAGTGATATGACATGTATACAGTAATCATTACTGTATACATGTCATCACTATAATGGAGTACAGGGGGCTGGGATATACATTACTGTATACATGTCATATCACTATAATGGAGTACAGGGGAGCTGGGATATACTTTACTGTATACAACATGTCATATCACTATAATGGAGTACAGGGGAGCTGGGATATACATTACTCAGTAATGTATATCCCAGCTCCCCTGTACTCCATTATAGTGATATGACATGTTGTATACAGTAAAGTATATCCCAGCTCCCCTGTACTCCATTATAGTGGTATGACATGTATACAGTAATGTATATCCCAGCTCCCCTGTACTCCATTATAGTGATGACATGTATACAGTATGTATATCCCAGCTCCCCTGTACTCCATTATAGTGATATGACATGTATACAGTACTTACTCCTTGAGTCCCCCGCGGCGGTGGACAGGGTGTCTCCTCTCAGCGTAGGAGAGCGGACTTCTCCTGTGCCTGTCCCCTCAGCCGAAGAAGCCGGAACCCGGCTTCACAAATGAGGCTTGGAGCGCAGCCGCTCCATCATCTGTGCTCACCGCTAGAGAATTTCTCCTCGCATTTGGTGAGCGGGCGAGCGACTTTTTCAAGCCCTGCCCCAGAGTATGATTTTCTTTGTTATAGTTTCAGCAAACCCCTAAATATCTTTAAAATGTTCCTTGTACAGCTGATGCTAAAAATCACTAGGTTTCTAACACTTACTTTTTCACATTATAATATGTTCAATCTCCAAGGCCTATCTAGTTCAGGAGGTTTCCAGATTAGAAATGTGAAAGAATTGTTTAGGTAATTCTAAAGCACATTGTACAGAATAGGTGTCTACGATTGTAGGGAAACATTTGCCCGATCTTGCTGTTTAAGGTTAGCTCCAGGAACAATCATGTCTAAAATCTGCCTTGATGTTCCTTAGTGGAACCTACTATTTTTCCCCAGGAGAAAAGCTGATGTCCTATCAATGCCTGCTTCATAGGCATAAACATGCATGTTCTCCTGATGACAGTGTGCATGTTTGACCAATAGTTCAGTGGCTAGAATATGTACAGTGCTGAAAAAAAGCACTTAAACAGGCCGTTCTAGCACAGAAACCATCCAATGTGGTTGATCTAAAACAATTCTGCAAGGAAGAGTGGGCCAAAATTCCTCCACAGCGATGTGAAAGACTCATTTCCAGGTATTGCAAATGCTTGGTGGCGTTTGTTTCTGCCAAGGGTGGTACAACTAGCTATTAGGTTTAGGGGGCAATTATTTTATCACCAGGTAGGTTTGGGAAGCTTTTTCCCCTTAATAAATGAAATCATCATTTAAAAACTGCATTTTGTATTTGCTCAGGTTATCTTTGTGTTATTTAAAATTTTTATTAAATTTGACGATCTGAATCATTTAAGTGTGACAAATATGCAAAAAAAAAAGTAATAAGGAATGGACAAATACTTTTTCACAGCACTTTATACAAGGCTCTCTTGTCCAGTGTCTGTTGTCACCTTTACCCATCAGGCTCCCTTACAAAGTGGTGGCTCACTAATACTTCACTGATTATTGCTTCCATCTTCTTCCTTTCCTTTATGTATGGACACCTCATTCTTTTATTGCCCTCAATATTTTTACTTGTTCTACTTTGTTCATCTCGTTTAATTTCTTTTCTTTACCTTCCATCTCCCAATTATTAGCCTTCTGATTAGTTTTTAAGGCTTCTATTAAAATCTGTAATGTGAAATGCATTTGGGTTTGGATCTCCGTTAGTTTATACAGTGATATTATTGTTTGATGATTTATTCCATGTTGTATTTCTTGCAAATTAAAAAAAGGTTAGATGAAAAAAAAAAAACGTAAAAAAGAATTTTCCAAGACACATCAAAGAGTAGATCTTTTGCTTTGTTTATCCTCCTTCTCTTTTATTTAAGTTGAATGTTTTATGAGTTCCACACAAACATACTTTCATTTTACATGGTTGGTTGTAAGATAGGTTTTGCATTTCTCTGTGATATTTCTAAAAAAGAATATAGGTCATGTATGAGGTAAGCCATAAAACTCTATGAATGGGTTTTAGGTGGCTTGTTATTCATCCTCTCCTCTCCTACTCATGATTTCTGTCATTTGCATACACATTGTATGAATTCCGTTGTGCGCCAAAACTAAAAGGCAGCATTTTCTAAGCATGTGCACAAAATAAGTCACAGTTACGTAGCAAGTGTACAAGTATTTCTCAATTTGCAACTGAACAAAAAATATTTTGCAGTCTTTTGTATTTTAAAAAAATTATTATTTTTGCATGTGCCATTTTGGGTTCATAAAAAAGGCAAATAACACATTCTTTTCTGCCAGAGGCACAGAGACATGATCATTTTATAACCCATGAGTAGATCAAAGAGCGTGTGAGCCAGCAGTTCAGCACACATTAGTCATACCTTTTTTTTTTTTTTTACAGTTAACTTTCACTGTGGCCATTATTAATGCATCGTAGATTTTCCTTTCCAGTCCTGAAATGCGTCATTTCCAGGAATTTGTAAAGCACTGGTTTTCTTTCCTCCCTGAAAGAAAAGTCCACCGAAAATTGTGTAAAGTATGTTTCCTCAAAGCAGTCAATTACTGTAGTGTTACCTTTTAAGAGCAAGCCTAAGCTTGAGTAAGCACAAAAAATTGGAGATGCATTTCTTTTTGAACATTTAATGTGAATGTGTTATCTAGCAAAACTCTTATGTTCATCAATCAGTTGCATTTACTGACAATTATGTAAATGTTTCAGGAGCCACTCAATGCCACTTATAGTTTTGTTTAGTCTAAAATGGCACATGACAAAAGAATGATAACAGGAAGCTTCCACAGAAAGTCATGTCTGATTTTGTACAGGGAAAGGACATTTCACATACAGTGCTTGTTTTACCCAATATTAATAAATGTTTATTGATTTATAAAGTAAGCCCCGTACATACAAACCTTCAAGTTGCGAACTTTCAAAGATACGAACATGCGTTCGCAAGTGCTATCACATTAGTTCATGTGTTTGGCATACATTGTCATGTGCGTGCATTCTCTACAAGTGGTTGAGCTTGTATACTTTACTGTACAGAGTACAGTGGTACAGTATCATTCATGTGAAAAGTACTGTATTATAAACCTATTACAGTACACTACTTTATAGCCAACTGTGTTAGTTGTGTACCTAGGCTTACTTTGTTGGACTTATGAATGCACTTCCAGAAAAGAACTTGTTCTTATGTTGGGGAGTTACTGTGTATGTTTTACTAACTTTGCTTGGTGTGACTAGCACATTTCATATTTATTTGATGGCTTAACCACTTCAAGTCCGGACACTTGCACCCCCTTCCTGTCCAGGCCAATTTTCAGCTTTACATAAAACATAGCAGCATGACAAGTGCAACACTGCTCAAAAAGAGTGGTTATTAGAAAATCCAAGCGGAGTAATGTAATTTAAATGTTTAACAAACAAGTTTTATTTGATCACATAGATCATATTGAGGTTAGACAGAGACATGGTAAACAAATCTTTATAAAATCACTGAATTAAAAACATTCGGCGTCTCCATAAATAGTATCCGGCAATCAGGAATCCACATAAGGCAATAAGGTTCCTAACTACTAGATCAAAGGCTTTCCATGTTTTCCATATAATGTCTGCATGGGGGGAGCATTCTTCAAGAAAATGTTTTGGTGACCACCACCTTGAATAGAATGACCTGGAAATGGAAAAACCAAACAAAAATATAAGAAGATCATAGTAGAAGAAACAAATAATAGGAAATGTATGCTAGTCATATGCAATAACAAGACAACCGCATAGCTGGTATATATATTATTCCATTACCTTCTCATGAACTTGACCATCATATAAAGATGGGTATATGGCCTTCCTGGATATCCACCCCAAATGAAAATGTATCCACAGTAGTAGGTGATTCTAAAGATATATGAATGTAAACCATAAATATAGAGCTACTAACAGACCTGAATTAATTAATATAATGTCTGCTCCCCCCATGCAGACATTATATGGAAAACATGGAAAGCCTTTGATCTAATAGTTAGGAAATGTATTGCCTTATGTGGATTCCTGATTGCCGGATACTATTTATGGAGACGCCGAATGTTTTTAATTCAGTGATTTTATAAAGATTTGTTTACCATGTCTCTGTCTAACCTCAATATGATCTATGTGATCAAATAAAACTTGTTTATTAAACATTTAAATTACATTACTCCGCTTGGATTTTCTAATAACCACTCTTTTTTGAGCAGTGTTGCACTTGTCATGCTGCTATGTTTTATGTTAAGCTTTTGGGTTTATAAATCCACACTAATTATCAGTGAGACGGAGATATCTATATGACACATATCTACGTGTCATATTAGGTGGCTACCCCCTTCCTTTTTCCAATTTTCAGCTTTCATTGCTATCACACTTTGAATGACAATTGCGCGGTCATACAACACTGTACCCATTAGAATTTTTAGCATTTTTTTTGAGACAGATAAAACTTTATTTTGGTATTATTTATTCACCACTGTGATTTTAATTTTTTTTGCTATATAAATCTAACAGTCCAAACATTTTGAAAAAAAGTGTTTTTCTTATAAAAGTTTGCAAATAAATAATCTTTCTTCGTAAATCTTGGCCAACATGTATTCATCTATCTTTTTAGTATAAAAAACCCCCCCCCAAATTAGTTTTAACCAAAAATTATAATTTTTCAAAAAAATGATTTTACATTTTTATAAAAAAATTGTATTTTATTTTTTTTTAACATACTGTCACCCTAGCAGTACAGTGTGACACTACTACTTGTGGAGTGTGATGATGATTTTTTTCTTTTTTTACACTGATCGCTTTTACACCCATAAAGGCTGTAAAAGCAAAAATTTCTCTTTCTCTCTAGTTGCATTCTTGCAGCCATTGAGAAATACTGTGAGAGCTGTGATTGGTCACAGCTTGCCACATGGTACAAGGCTGTTATGAATAGCCTTGTACCATGTGATTTCTGTGATCATTCACAGATTTCACTAGTAGTAAGCAATGATGTCAGGAAGTGACATCTTGTTTACTACTATTCATGTGATCACTGATTGGCCAAACGGTGATCACATGAATCGGGACCTCGCACAGAGGTCCCGTACGACAATCGGTGTTCCACTGTCTGGAGGTCACAGCGGGCACTGGATTGCAGTGCCACGTGCTCCCAGGGAGTGCGCACAGGCAGTGAATGCGGGGGCCGTTTATAAACAGCCACCCGCTCCTGCACTGCTCCCGCCTGGCCGTTTATGTATATGGGCCGGACGGGAAGGGGTTAAAGTTGATCTCCAGGCAAAAGAGCTAGTGGCACAGTTGTGTCTTTATGTTCATATATGTGAATTATTTTGCCTGCGAAAGAATTTGTGACACTGTTCAGTCAGTCTTCTGATTCACATACCTCTCCCACACTATGGGGTGATTTACTAAAGGCAAATAGACTGCACTTTGCAAAGTGCAGTTGTACTCTGCAAGAGCAGTTGCTCCAGAGCTTAGTAAATGAGCAGAAGATCTGCTGACTTCCATCATCCAATTATGTGTGTGCAAAAATGCTGTTCTTTTTATTTTTCTTGCACGTGATTGGGTATTCTTTGCAAAGTGAAGCTTTACCTCATTTACCAAGCTCTGGAGCAACTGCACTTTGCAAAGTGCACACTCTGTTTGCCTTTAGTAATTCACCCCTATGTTCCCAGCCAAATTCTTCCACCATTGTCTGGTTAGGTTTACAGGTTCCTTTGTCACCTGTTCACACAGGAATCCTTATTTTCCCTTCAGGGTGTTATGAAAACTGAAAACCCAGAGGCTCTCATTGGTGTGGTGTAATGACCAGTAATCATCCTCATCATAGGTTTCTTTATAGCAGTTATAAAAAAAACAAAAACAAAAAAAAAACCAGCATTTTGATTAGTGTCTTTTTATATTGTAAGAACAATGAGATTTTGGTTTTGTCATTTTTATCAGAAATAAATATTACATTCCATTATATTCAGTTTCACTTTCAGATCATTTTCAAGAGCATATGTACATTTTACTGTAATATGAGTAAATGCAACTGTCAGATATATTGATGTTATGTAAACACATACACACAGGGCCAGTGCTAGACTGCTATGCGCACTACGCAAGACCAGCTACTTGCACTCCCTGAAAAAAAACAATTACTAACTGGGGAGCTAAGAGGAAGTTATGTTAGAAGAAAAGTAAAAGTGCAGAGAAAGGTGGGCGTGGCTTAAATTACACTAACTATTAGTAGGGGTATGGAAATTTTTGAAAAAACTACTTGTCCAGGGACTAAATCGGTGCCCCAATCTACTTGTCCCTCATGACAGTCTACTTGTCCTGATCACAAAAAAAAAATCAATTTTAACCAAAACCGCATTTAAATCTGAGGTGCTGTTAGGAATGTTTGGGACTTTTAAAATCAAAAAGGGGCTTTATGGTGACTTAAACGGTTAATTTTTTTAACATTGCGCTGTTTTATCTCCTCCTCCCCTCCCTGCCTGTCTCCAGCACCGCAATCTGGGACTAGCAGGGAGCAGAGAGACCTTGCAGTGTAATGAGCACTGATAGGGTGCATGTCAGGAAATGGGAGTGTCCGGCTTATCCCTTTTGCTGCCAGAGCCATTTTTGCATTTTTTTGCGCACGTTTAAAAAATAATTTTAGGTTTGAATATTACACAAAACCCCCAAACATATATTTTCTGAAATCCGAGAACCTAGAGAATAAAATAGTGGCAGTTCCAGTTAATATATCACATGATATTACCGCAAAGGTCTAGGAAACGCAAAATTTCAGTAAAAAATACACAAAATTAATTTTAGGGCACAAAAAAAGCAGTAAATTACCCTATTTTTTGTAAAATCTTAAAGATTTGGTTCCAATTTGGTATATCCAACATGTCAAACCTTATATTTACATGCGCTCCTGAAATGGCGACAAACTTCAGTACCCTATATTTTTCATAGGAGACCAATTTAATGACACTTATAGGTCATCAGTTTAGCATCACAGAGGAGATCTGCTGCTATAATTATTGCTCTCATTCTAGCGCGCGCAGCAATATGTAACGTGTATCACAATTGCTGTTTTCATGCGTAGCCGCCCCGGCGTGTGCCGGGTGCCACACATACTTTTGCGTGGCGTGTGCCACATATACTTTTGTATGTGTGGGGGTGGGCCTCAATTTTTTTTTTTTTTTTGAGGGGATGTTATGTGCTTGGGTGATTTTTTTACTATTAAAATTTTTTTTCTTCTATTTACCTTTTTTTTCATCACATAGGGGCCCCTGCATGTGTCCCCTGTGCTCCACTGAATGTAATGCAGTGCACATCACACTGTATTACATTCTTTCCTGGTCTCAAAGACTGGGAATCTGTGAATGGGGACCTGAAATCTGTGAATGAGGACCTGGAATTGACGTCAAATGCCACTTCCGGGCCAGGACAAGAAGGGGAGGGGAGCTGAAGTGAATGAAAGTATTCATGTGTTCTAAAAATTTTAAATGCTTATTAAAGTGGTACTTTAGTCAAAAAATGTAATCCTGCTAAGTCACTTCAGGCTAACCCCTTTTGCAGGTAAAGCTATGTAAAACATTAAAGTGTTACTAAACCCACAACCGTAAAATCAGTCTGTATATGCAATAATGCAAGCTTGTTATACTCACTGTGGAACCTAAGGGGTTAATCCTATGGATTGTGTAAAAAGGCTGTTTGATCTTTTCTTCTCTGCCCCTCCTCTTGTTCAAATGCCCATGCTGATATGATAAACTGAACCTGCACATTCTCAGTTTAGTGTGTATTGCTTGAGAGGTTTTCTTTTCCCTTGGGAGAGTGCATGTGATAAGCACAGGGCCAATCAGCACTGTCCAGACAGAGGTCAGGGGATTTCCATCCTCCTAGAGAAAACTCCTCCTACAAGCTTTAACCAGTGCTCTGCTGAAGTCACAATACTGCTTTAACTGCTGATGATAAAATGTATTTAGCAGTTTATATTTACTAAAATAATTGCACTTCCATGTTGTGTGTACTGTGGGAGACCAGCTATAGTGAATGCAGGGTCCTGGGTTTAGTAACACTTTAAAAATAAGTGCTTATACTGTTCAAAATCCAGTACTGCACTGCTCACCCTGCTCTGCACATGCTCAGTTGCTCTCTATGTTAGGCACGGTGCCCAAATTGTAGAGGCAGATCTGCTAACAGCCTAAAGATTTACTGCTGTTCAGGGGCCCTAGCCTTCAACAAAATGGCAGCCTCCAGCAAGCAGAAACAATGGGACAATGCTGGAGGCAATTTACAGCACACCTACATTTTGGTAGCATAATTATTAATGTGAAATGTATGTTCCTTGCTAAAGAATATTATTATTATACAGGATTTATATAGCGCCAACAGTTTGCTCAGTGCTTTACAATATAACGGGAGACAATACAGCAACAATACAGTTCAATACAAGGGGATAGGAGGGCCTTGCTCCTTGGAGCTTACAATCTTGGATTTTATCAAGTTGTTATGGATAAAGTTTGCTCTAAGAAAAACTGTCATTTCTGCTTATTGTGATAACCATCTGATTGTATTCATGGATGTTTTATTTGACATTTCCCAGTGTTTGTAAAGATGATTCACTGCAACTAATTTTAGTGAGGATATAGGATCACCATGATGCTTAATTCAATGTAAGGATATGAGAAAGTTGTGAGCTGTTTCCCAGGAATTAGGAATAGAATTGTTGCTAAAGTTTATGAGGTGAAGTGTAGTCAAGCAATGTCTAGACACAACATTTCAGTCACTTCTTACAAGAAACAAATAGTGCAAAACCAGATGTATGCATCTACATGTTTAATGGTTATCCCTACACAAGTACAATTAGATGGTTGTTTCTGACATTATGTGCTAAAGTGTACAGCATAATGAACATGTTTAGGGAAATAGTAGGCTTTCCAATATATGATGTTTCCGTTAGTGGCCTCAAATCCAACATTTTACTGCAGGAAATAATCAATATAGTACTCTAGTCTTTACCTCTGTATAGGGAAGTGTAACCAGTAGCCATGTGGAGTCATGTCATTATTTATTATATATGACTACCTTTGTGACAATATTTTAGAAGGTTCCCAACATTCTTCACTTCAGAAAAGGCTTGGCAGTTTTGATAAAGTGGTTAGTGATAGCTGTAAGTTTTGTATTTCAGTTAGGGAGGAAGTTAGAAGTAATATACACACAGAGAATGAAAAAATGATAGATGCCAGAAATTTCTTCTGATCCTGAGTTTAATTTCATTTTATCTAAGGGGACTACTGTTTATATGTATAAAGGCATTGTATCTTATCTTAGCTTTTTTTTTATTTTCATTGTCTTAACCACTTGCCTACCAGGCACTTATACCCCCTTCCTTACCAGGCCAATTTTCAGCTTTCAGCGCTGCCGCACTTTGATTGACAATTGCGCGGTCATGCAACATTGTACCCATATGAAATTTTGATCATTTTTTTCTCACAAATAGAGCTTTCTTTTGGTGGTATTTATTCGCCACTGGGCGCTTTACTTTTTGCGCTATAAATTAAAAAATGTGCAAAAAATTTGAAAAAAAAAAAAAAGTTTATTTGTTTCTTTTATAAAATTTTTCAAACAGGTATTTTTTCTCCTTCACTGATTTGCGTTGATGAGGCGGCACTGATGGGCACTGATAGGCGGCACTGATGGGCACTGATAGGCAGCACTAAAGGGCACTGATAGGCAGTACTAATGAGGTGGCACGGATAGGCGGCACTGATAGACAGCACTAATTAGGGGTCACGGATAGGCGGCACTGATATGCAGCACTGATAGGCGGCACTGATAGGTGACACTGATGATGGGTACTGATAGACGGCACTGACTGGCATCACTTCTGGGCACTGACTGGCGGCACTGACTGGCACAACCCCTGGGCACTGACTGGTGGCACTGACTGGCAGCACTGCTGGGCAGCAGTGGTGGGTGGCACTGGTGGGCAGCACTGGTGGGTGGGCACAGGTGGGTGGCACTGGTGGGCACAGGTGGGTGGCACTGGTGGGTGGGCACAGGTGGGTGGCACTGCTGGGCACATGTAGGTGGCACTTCTGGGCACAGGTAGGTGGCACTGCAGAGTGGCACAGGTGGGGGCACTGCTGGGCACAGGTGGGGGCACTGCTGGGCACAGGTGGGGGCACTGCTGGGAACGGGTGGGCGGGGCTAGTGGGCGCACTGCTGGGCGGAACTTGCGGGTGTCACTGCTGGGCACCGATCATCAGGGCACTGATCATCAGTGCCCTGATGATCGGTGCCGATCCCCGCTCTGACAACTGCCGGTTCTCGGCAGTACTTTCCTCACGATCTGACAGCGTGAGGAAAGTGCAGCCGAGAACCGGCACTTGCATTTCCCTGTGATCAGCGTGTCATTGGACACCGCTGATCACGTGGTAAAAGGCCGGTGGGATCGGCCTTTCACCACATCACGTGATCAGCTGTGTCCGTAGGACACAGCGATCACGGAGATCGCCGGGTGCGCGCCCCCTGGGGCGCGCAGGAGAGCGCGTTCTGGGAGGACGTCATATGACGTCCACTCAGAACTGGCCGGCCGCGGTGAAGCCGTCATTCGGCTATGCGCGGTAGGCAAGAAGTTAAGCCGGCCATTGATGATGCAGTTTTCTTTCCTGCACCCTTGCCTTGCAGGAAAGAAAATCACTCAACTCACTGTGTTGATAGGGGAATCCCACCCACGGAGCTATTGTTCTCTCCTTGCATGGGGGAGCCATCCCTTTATTGATAGGAGCTAAAGGCGCTGGCAATAATCACATGAAAAATCTGACAGTCTGGTTGTACCCAAGTTGTATGGCAATTGAATTGGGTACAATCAGCCTTACCATAGATGGTTCGAATCTCAGCCGGTCCCTGATGCTGAGATTAGAATCATCTTTGGCCGGATTTACACTAAGTCCTCATGCACACTGGACGTTTTTACAGCGGCTGTTTTTGGCTTTTGACATTTTGTTCTACAGCCAGTAAACTCCCCAGCATGTTATCCTATGTGTCCATACACACATAGACTGTAATCAACGTTTTTTGGCTGAAAAAAACCCCCCAGAACTAGTGGGTTTCTAGAGGAGTTTTTTAGCTGTGAAAACACTCTAACACTGTAAAACACGGCAAACCGGCATTTTTGGATTTTTTTTTTGTAAAGAAAAACGCGGCAAAACGCTAATGCAAAAATGCTAAACAATGCTGAAAAACGTGCGTTTTTTACGTTTACACAGCTAACACTACCAGCGTTATTAAAACGCCCAGTGTGCATGGAGCCTTAGACTGTCTGGTTCCTTTCCCTAAAGTAAGTAAAAACAAATGTGTCACATAACTGCAGGCACCATCAGATAACAGTTTATACTACCCTTTCATATGAGTATAGCCACTGGGCTTGACAAATATTCTTTTCTTACAAAAAAATGCTGAAAATGTTGTATGGTTGCATCTTTGGTATGCAAGGAATACCATTATTTAAAATCTACCTAAAAATAAGAAAAAAAGGTCACATAAATGCAGGTAAAGTAAGGTGCCTGCTCCAGAAACACTTCAAAATTTAATGTACAATATGCAAGTTTCAATTTTCACAGAGATAGGGATGGTGTTGGATGCGAGATAAGGGTGTACCTGTACTCATGCTATAGGAAAGTTGGAGTCTAAATATCAAATTAGTCTCTAACGGCAATCCCTTGGGCAGTTCTCAAGCGTTTGCAGATCTGGTGCTCAAATTGATACTTTTTGTGTGTTACTCTATCCCATAAATTTGTAGTTACACTTCATGATTATCACTGAACCTGATCCAGTAAGGGGAGTTACGTATTTTTTTACTTCCCCCCATAGTTGTACATTATATGACCTAAAGCAACCTTTGAAGAATCCCTTCTCATGCTATACCAGGTACCAGGCTAATAGTCTAGTTCTGTCTATATCTCTGCTTCTGCATTCCCAGAACTGCTTCACTTTACTATAATATCCACATTGCCAAACTTGCTGCACTTCAGTACCTGCACTGCTGGTACTGGAAGTCAAGCCAGTTAGTCTCATCCAGCTGGTTGCACTATCTCTTTTGTTGTGTGTGGGAGGCTAAGACCTACTGGACCTGCATACAATTTCTGCCATCTTCAGGACATTCCTCGTTACTTTAGTATTGTCTCATATCTCCACACCTGGTTCCAATCAGCAGGCTTTAAAATGTAGCCAGTGCATTCAGCCTGTGCCTGGTAAAAGGTGTGTGTTTGCAGTTTGTCTGATGACTGTATGCTTTAAATTGCTTTTGTTTAATAACCAAAGATTCTGTTTGCCCCTGTGCTTACCTTCTGCCTGTTTTATGATTGCTTACCTACAACTTGTCATGATCTCCAATCTGTCTGACTTTGATTTTATAACATTGTTTTACATTTTAGTTATGCATGCAAGTTGGCTGTCATCTGGGCTTCGTGACTGTTGCACTGTGGTGTGCTAACAGTGCAACATTTGCACCATTAGCAGCTCTGGTGAAAAACTGACATCTCCAGGTTGCAGCTCAGTGAGGGTTCCTTACCCCTTCTGGAAATAAAGAGGGTCCATTATACAACATGACAGTTAAATGCTTTGATTTTTATGCCATTCCTGTAAGCACCACAAATGATCGCCATAGTGTTTGTAATATGAATACCTCCTGTGATTGTTGGTTCCATTTAAAGCAGAAGTTCAGTCTGTAAAAAAAAAAATTAAAAGTCAGCAGCTATAAATCCTATAGCTGCTGACTTTTAATAAATGGACACTTACCTGTCCCAGGATCCAGCGTTGTCCTCACCCGAGCTAGTTCTTCACTAGCCTCTGGTTTCCTGATGCCGTGTCCTAACTGTGGGCAGCCGGTTGTGCGGCTTTCTTTGACAGTCCAGTCCCTGTGCTGGGAGTGTGCTCCTAAAACAAACACAGATACGCATATATGCGGCCTCATGGAAGATGACCCACTTCTGTAAGGCCTCATATCTGTGTACATGCTGTGGGAAGTGGTTAATGACACTTTACAGGGTAAATCCATTTTCATAGGAACAAAAAAATGGCAAATAAAAAAAATATAGCATATACAATTGCTACATAAAGCATATTGTAATTGAATTTTATTAAAAATTACCTTTCCTTTTCAATCTGCAGTGCTGTAATATTCTGTAAAATGTAATGAAATAAGGCTACCTGGAGGCATTCTGTACACAAATGGTATACAGCACACCCCCTGAAATGTTATTTCCTGCTTTTGTGATTGGCTTACTGATTTTCTGAGAAATCTGCATTTTGGGCATCCCCTTCAACAAAACTGTAATTTTTGGTGATACACTTCTAAAGGGATGCAGGCCTTGCCACTTTCCTCATTGGAACCATGCACATGTAGCAGCTGATTGATAATTATAAAATCACACCCATTAAAATTCACTTTGCATATAGACACAGACAAACAAACCGCTATTTCTTCAGACTACCAAAAGGTAAGAATCTGCAACAACGTTTGTTAAAATTCCTGCAATGTACAAAGATCACCCAGAGGGGAATGTTTTTCCTTAACAAAAGTTACTCTTTAAGATCTGGAAATGTATTAATACACACACACACCCCTCAAAAAAAATGGATGGAACATTTTTCAATCAGAGTATAGCATCAAGTCAATTAAACTCCTGGGATATTGATCTGGTCAGTTAAGTAGTAGAGGGGGTTGTTAATCAGTTTCAGCTGCTTTGGTGTTAATGAAATTAACAACAGGTGAACTAGATGGGCAACAATGAGATGACCCCCTAAACAGGCATGGTTTTACAGGTGGAGGCCACTGACATTTTTTCCCTGCTCAACTTTCATTACTGGTAACATGAGGCAATACCTGGACCCTACAGAGGTTGCACAGGCAGTCCAACTCCTCCAGATATCGTATGTACTCTTTAGCGCCTCGGGATATGCACAGCCAAAAGGGAAGCCAATGGTACCAGGACAGCGACAACCAAAAGAAATGCTTCAGGGGTGCAGCCCTCCTCAGACGGGGAAATCAGCCGCTGGATAGAGAGAAAACAGGTGGCACACACACCTAGTGCATTATCCAAGGTTTATTGTAGGAGTGAAAGAATAATAAAAACATACTCACAGACGAAGCATGTATCTAAAAAGCATAGAAAAATGACAATGGCCACAACGGCAGGCAAGGTGTTCTCACTGTCAGTGCGGCCTCTGATGCAGATGTATGATGAATGGAAAGTAGGAGCCTTGCTGTTGATGTCAGGCATCAACAGCAATGTTCCTACTTTCCATTCATCATACATCTGCATCAGAGGCTGGTCATCAGCTCTGAGGAAAGGGATTTGTCCCCGAAACGTGTCAGCCATTTGACCGCACTGACAGTGAGAACACCTTGCCTGCCGTTGTGCCCATTGTCATTTTTCTATGCTTTTTAGATACATGCTTCGTCTGTGAGTATGTTTTTATTATTCTTTCACTCCTACAATAAACCTTTGATAATGCACTAGGTGTGTGCGCCACCTGTTTTCTCTCAGTCCAACTCCTCCAGGATGGCACATCAATACGTTCCATTGCCAAAAGGTTTGCTGTGTCTCACAGCACAGTCTCAAGAGTATGGAGGAGATTCCAGGAGACAGGCAGTTACTCTAGGAGAGCTGGACAGGGCCGTAGAAGGTCCTTAACACATCAGCAGGACCGGTATCTGCTCCTTTGTGCAAGGAGGTACAGGATGAGCACTGCCAGAGCCCTACAAAATGACCTCCAGCAGGCCACTGGTTTGAATGTCTCTGACCAAACGATCAGAAACAGACTTCATGAGGGTGGCCTGAGGGCCCGACGTCCTCTAGTGAGCCCTGTGCGCACTGCCCTGCACCATAGAGTTTGATTGGCATTTGCCATTGAACACCAGAATTGACAGATCCACCACTGGTGCCCTGTGCTTTTCACAGATGAGAGCAGGTTCACCCTGAGCACATGTGACAGACGTGAAAGGGTCTGAAGAAGCCGTTGTGAAGGTTATGCTACCTGTAAGGTCATTCAGCATGACTGTTTTGGTGGTGGGTCAGTGATGGTCTGGGGGGCATATCTATGGAGTAATGCACAGACCTCTACAGGCTAGACAATGGCACCCTGAATGCCATTAGGTATCGGGGTGAAATTCTTGGACCCATTGTCAGACCCAGCGTAGGGTGCAGTGGGTTCTGGGTTCCTTCTGGTGCACAACAATGCCTGGCCTCATGTGGCGAGAGTATGCAGGCAGTTCCTGGAGGATGAAGGAATTGATACCATTGAATTCCCCCCACACTCGCATGACCTAAATCCAATAGAACACCTCTGGGATATCATGTTTTGGTCCATCTGACGCCTCCAGGTTGCACCTCAAACTGTCCAGGAGCTCAGTGATGCCCTAGTCCAGATCTGGGAGTAAATACCCCAGGACACCATCTGTCGTCTCATTAGGAGCATGCCCCAACGTTGTCAGGCATGTATACAAGCACATGGAGGCCATATAAACTACTGAGTACCATTTTGCGCTGCTGCAATGAAATTTCAGCAAAAAGGACTAATCCGCTGCATCATTTTTTCACATTGATTTTCAGGCTGCCTTTGAATTCAGTCCTCTGTACGTTAATGATTTTCATTTCCATCGAATGATGGGGTATCATTACGTTCCTAACACATTACCCAGTCCATATCAGTATAGATATTCAGCATGATATTTTTTCCCATTGAGATCTGATGTGTTTTCAAAGTGTTTAATTTTTTGAGCAGTATATATATATATATATATATATATATATATATATATATATATATATATATATATATATATAATAGAAGTCTATAAAGGGTTTTTTACTAGTAACAATCAAATCTGGGTCTCTTGCTGGCGCTGTCACTAGGTCTGAGCAGCTAGTAATCCAAACAGTGAATCCTGCCATAATGTGTGCACTGGCCTGCATGGGTGGAATGGTGCCTAAAAACTCATTGGGTAAGTGCTTTACTTCATATAGTAAAGTGTCATGTTGCTTTATAGTTTCATACACACACTTTTGAGATTTGTTTACAATGAAAGTACTTCAGTAAGTCACTATATGAACAGCTGTAAGTACAGTTTACTTTCACTTATCTATGCTACTTTCCTCTAAGAAGTATTTATGTATGCATTCATTTAGAAACCTGTTATCCCTGCAAGTTAAATAATTACCTAAATAAAGCATTTCTATAAGTGCTTATATTTCTATAAATGCCTGAACATCCGTGTAAATATGGATTCAGAAATACAGACAAATAGCCCTAGTTTCCTCTGTACTTATGACTGAAATATATTTATTTATTACAGATACTTATATAATGCCATCAGTTTTATACAGCCCTTTACATATACAGGCGTACCTTGGTTTACGAATTATTGCATTCTGCGGGACTTTTCGTATTGCGAAAAATTCATAAACCGAAATGTGGTTTCCCATAGGAATGCATTGAAAACCAATTAATCCATTCCGGAGGTCAGAAAAAAGTAAAAAAAAAAAAAAAAAAGAGTCTTTTATCTGTTCAAAACTCTATAAAATGCACTTTAAAGGCATAAATACTGTACAGTGATATGATTAAAAATGAAGTCATAAATGCATTGAAAACCAATGAATCCATTCCGGAGGTCAGAAAAAAGTCAAAGTTTTATCTGTTCAATACTCTTTATAAAGTGCACTTTAAAGGAATAAAGGGACATGATTAAAAAAATTCCTAAATACACTGAAAACAAATTAATCCATTCCGGAGGTCAGAAAAAAAGTCAAAAACAGTCTTATCTGTTCAAAACTCTTTATAAAGTGCACTTTAAAGGCATAAATACTGTACAGGGACATGATTAAAAAAAATATTTGTAATGCATTGAAAACCAATTCATTCGTTCTTATTGCAAAAAAAAAATTCGTAAACCGAGACATTATTTTCAATGGATTTTCATTTGTAAACTGAAAATTACGTTAACCGAGGCATTCATAAACCGAGGTACGCCTGTATTGTACATTCACATCAGTCCCTGCCTTCAAGGAGCTTACAATCTAAAGCCCATAACTCACATTCATACATAAAGATACTAGGGCCAATTTAAACAGGAGCCAATTAACCTACCAATATGTATTTGGAGTGTGGAAGGATACCGGAGTGCCCGGAGAATACCCTTGCAGGCACAGGGAGAACATGCAAACTCTGTGCAGGTAGTGCCATGGTTGGGATACGAACCAACAACCTTAGCCCTGCTAAGCGGAGGTGCTAACCACTTAGCTACTGTGCTGCCCCAATCCTCAATAACTGTGTATCTACACTTTCCTGATGCCAATAATGAATATATGAGGATGAGATATTTTTATATATCTTTTAGTTACTGAGCTCCATCATTGGTAAAAGTAATAGGGAGATAGTAAACAAATATTGTCATTAGCTTATCTGCCAGCAGAACTGTTGACATGTCATGACATTTTTTCATCATGGCAGCTTGTCCACACTTAAAAAAAAAAAAAATTAAAAAAAAATGTGCATCACTAGAATTGTCAGACTTTTTGGGGAAACAGTTTTGTTTTCCATTAAGTACTTGTCACTCTTTTTATGTATGAGAATGTGTTGGATTTAGTTATTTTTGTGTTGTATGAAGGTGTTATACCATAATCCTTCCCATGTAAATAATGCACTAACTACTTAAAAATTAATTGGAAAAGGTGCCACATAATGTACTCTCTCCTTTGCCCATGTATTTTAATCTGCCAGATCTTTCACAGCTTGCCAGTGAGTCAGCATTACTAGTAACCCAATAGTTGATATTCTACTTTATTCCTTCCGCCTCTTCTCTTCTGAACGGCTTAAGTTACAAGCTGGAGATTTAAAACTCATCCTCCATTCCCTTTTCAAAGCCCACTTATTAGTCCTTTTGTCCATAGGGACACAACTGATACGCTGATCTAAGACTTTGCACTGTCATTCAGCTTTGTGACACTTTCTGGCAGGGGGGACAATCAGTGAGGGTTAAAATGTTCAAAAATTAAAAAAAGGCCATGTATACACAAAACAGCTGTTCTAAGAACATAAACCAAAAGAATTAAAAGAATTTTGTTTACCTAAAGTCTTTGTCATGTGTTTGAATTACAACAAAATTTAAAGGGAATTTTCATTTTTATTCATATAGAACAGTGGTCTCTAAACTGTGAACCGGGAGCCGGATGCGGCCCTTTACGTGCCTTTGGGGCACTATTTCTCCCACTGACACCAACAAAGGGGCACTATTCATCCCAGAGATACCAGTGATGGGAATGATGGGGCACTATTCCTCCCCCTAATGTCAAATGTGGCAATGTTTACTCCACTCCTTCTGGCCCCCCTAAAGTCTAAAGGACAATAAAATGGCCGTTTATTTAGAAACTCTGGAGACCCCTGATATAGAAGATTAGGCTATGTGTTGTAGGCAGGTTTTGTGTGACAACAACACGTTTATGTTTTCAGTCCCCTGAACCCCAGCTATAAATGGCCCCCTTGCGGTCTTTCGACCAGGTCTGTGTCTAAGCCAATTTCCAACTCACACTTTATAATCTGTTACAGCAAACATTTTTTACTTTTGGGATAAAGGTGTTACATAAATAAAGGCTGATCATTGTAAGCACCACTGTCAGTGTTAAATGGTCTGTCGCCCCCCCCCCCACCCCTGCCAGAACACTCAGGTCAGCGCTGTCAGTCATTGGCTGAGAGCCCTCATCGGGAGGCGATCAGCAGACCTTTTTCGGGCATGCTCACGGGCTGAATGCTGGCTGGTTCCTATTGAACTGGCCGTTGCTGCCCGACATTCTGCCCTTGTGTACTAGGCTTAAAAAAAGAAACTCATACAGCCATCACATCTTAGAATTGGCAATCTGCAATATAATACATTTTTGCTTTTGGGTTTAATACTGTTGCAATGAAATAAAAAAAACAGTGTAGTATGCACTGTATTTTCAAACCTGTTTATTAAAGTGGTTGTAAACTTCAGACATGAAAAATGAACAAAGCACCGCTCACTATAGTGTGTACTAATCTGAATACAATGCCCTGAGTCTGATTTCTCTCTAACCTCTCCTCTCTTTGCTATCTGCATGACTCACTCCTAACAGTTTAAAGCAGGGGTCTCCAAACTGTGGCCCTAGGGCCAGATATGGCTTTTTGCTTGCCTTTATCTGGTCCTTGGGGCACTATTCCTCCCAATGATATAAGGTACTATTCCTCCCACTGACACAAACAATGGGACACTATTTCTTACACTGATACCAATGATGGGGCATTATTCCTCCTATTATTACCAATGATTGGTATTAATGGGAGGAATAGTACCCCATGTTTATTTTCACTGATGCTGGGCCCGGCACATTCTCTACCCCCACTGGTCACAGTCCGGCCCTCCTAAAGTTTGAAGGACAGTAAACTGGCCCTTTTTTTTAAAAAAGTTTGGAGACCCCTAGATTAAAGTATGACTAAAGGCAAAACCTTTTTTCAGTTTTGGATAGAATAGAGATGGATTAGAACACCTATTAGGTTTTTATTGTAGTCTGTGCCCCCTTTAGGGAGATTCATCCTCTCTATTTGTCCTGTTTACCATTATCATCAAAAGTGAAATTAACACCACAAATTTTGGGTTATCCCCAGAAAAGTATTAGAGGGGAAATTTCCAATGGGGACATTAGTTCTGGTGATCTGTGGGTCTCCAAGGAATTCCCTTAATTTGAAGAGATTGTCTCACTTCCTGTTTTGGCCATGGGACAGGGAAGTCAAGGTAATCTCCCTATGGGGACACAGATGGCAAAAAATACATTGAAATGGGTTTTAACCCTCCAAAATGTTATCCGAAATTAAAAAAATTTTTATACCTACAGTTCTACTACTGAGTCGACACCTCCACCTCCGGAGATAAGGCCAACTTTCCAAACCCCCCCCCAAGCACAATGCAGATGACTCATACTCTCAGCTTCTCTGAGTCTGTGAAGAGGGTGGTGTGTCACTTCCCTTCAATTAGCTGTCAACTTTTACAGTGCTCTTTGATCTAGCTCTGCAGTGTGTGCAATGTCAGATCTCTGCCCCCTGCTTTCTGTTGCTGAAGCTTGCAGTGTAAACTATGTGTTTTGGAAGACTGTAGAGAACACAGTGTACAGATAAACAGGTACAACTTATGTAGGAGAATTTGTTTAATCTCTGTGTATCTCCTGAAGTGAGTTACTTAACTGGGTATATGTTAGGATTTACAACAGGGGTAGGCAACCTTAAAGAGGTGGTGATCTACCTGAACAACATGGGAGAAGTCAAAGATCACTGGGCACAATGTTGCCTCCTCACACCTGATTAAAACCTATAATTGCCGTACTTCAGTGTCGCAATCACATGCATTGCATGGCACTCATGGATTTAAATCGGGTGGTGATGAGGTAACAAATCTTCTCCTCCCCACCTGTCAAACACACTCTGGTTGCTTTTCAGTTGAGTCGTGATTTTACCACCCCTAATCCCTACCCCCTTTTAGGTGCTGAGGCAGCAGTCAAAGGTGTGCACATGCCACAGCAGGAATTGTACCCCCTGTTGCTTTTGGTTGGTGCCTCTGTCTGCCAATCGCAACCCATTCAGGCGAATGAGGCCACTCTGCAAGCGTCCTGCAACTGCATGCTTCTGTGGGATCCAGGGGATTAAAGCAAGTGGTGAGAAAGCAACACAATGCTGTCTGCTTTAACCCCTTGTTTGCTGTACTGCAAGAGGTTGCAGGGCGGTTGCTGGGCACTTGTAGAATGGCCTCATTCACTTGAATGGGTCATGCAGGGTGCAGTTGGGGCGGGGGTGGTAAAAACACATCTTGACTATGGGATTTTACCACCTCCAGATTGCAAATGTAAATGCACCCTTACTATTCTGAGACCCCTCAAAGGCTGTTTTCACTCTGATGTGCTGCGACTTTCCTGGGTTAGTTGTGCTTTGCCATAGACTTCTGTTATATCCTGCAGGTGTGGTTCACTTTCAGAAAGTGCACCAAAACCACAGGGTATAATAGAAGTCTATGGCTAAGCACCGCAAACCTGCAAGAGATCTGCATGTACACTGCACTGCACCCGTGGTGTGGGTTAACCCAGCAAATCAGTGTGAAAGCAGTCCTATACTATTATGCCCAGCGTATTGCTTCACACTGACTTGAAGATCTCTGCTTTCCTGCTGCTGGAACCACTCTGGAGACTGCTAGCCAGGATTAGAGGTGGAGTGCAGAAGTAGTCCTTCTGCATTGCACTCTGTTTGATTCTCTGGGATGGTGGGTCAGCAAGCCCTGACCGTGATCTACCAGTCACCTTGCCATGATCTACTGGTAGATTGCCATCTACAGGTTGCTGACCCCCAGTTTACAACCACTTTAAATGGGATTTTGTAGACGGTAATTAGAATCGTTGCATTCCTGCTGACTGATTTTAGAGAAAAAACCTTTTACAGATAGAAAAAGCTCCCTGCAGTTAAGCCACTTGTTCTTTATACTGATTATTTCACTGGTATGAGGCACTTTATCAACATGCAGAAGCTTTCACAGTACTTGTAGCAGTTTGTTAACCTTACAATCAAAGTAAATACCACATAAGCCATCAAAATCTCCACCAATAGTTAACATTACTGTCTTTGGAAAATACAGGCTGTGTTGTCCCTTTGAGAACTTAAAACATATTTTTTTCTGTTCAATATTATACACATTTCACAGATTATAATAAAGGTAAGCTATCTCTAATGTGACATGCTCTAGTGTGGTGTCATTTTTTTAAATGCAGTTCTTTTCTTATGGTCACTACATGAATCACAGAAGTAAAATGTGTAATTTTCTTACTTTAAGTTCTGTGATTGACAGTCATTGTGTCATTTTTACCGACAATTTTTTCATAGCATTTCTTATGTTATGTATCATCTGTGAATTCTAGACATAGTTCAACAGGAACAAGGAATGCAAAACGTTTCATTTCTGTCATATTCATGACATCTCAGTACTCAGTTTAGCATGATTTCTATTCTTTACTCTCACTTCTTGAAATAGTCAGTGCATGTCGTTTTCAATGATGGCTGCTACCAGAATTAAATCCTATAAGTTCGTTCAGTACTAACAAAGCTAAAGTCTAATTATTTATTTTATTATTACAGGTATTTATATAATGCTGTAAATTTATGCAGTGCTTTACATATTATTTTTATACAGGATTTATATAGCTCTAACAGTTTGCTCAGCGTTTTACAATACAGTGAGGAACAGAAGTATTTGAACACCCTGCGATTTTGCAAGTTCTCCCACTTAGAAATCATGGAGGGGTCTGAAATTCACATTGTAGGTGCATTCCCACTCTGAGAGACAGAATTTAAAAAACAAATTCAAGAAATCACATTGTATGATTTTTAAAGAATTTATTTGTCTTGCACTGCTGAACATAAGTATTTGAACCATAAATCAAAAATGTAGCGCTACAGACCCAAGATATTCCAATGAAGACAGATAGGTAGTTCATATGAATAAATGCCTAAACAAACATAACAGTTCATAAAAAGGGTGACTTTTAGTGATTTCTTCTCTGTCCTGCACTTCTGGTGCTCAGGCGTTGTGCAAAATAGTGCTGAGAGAATGCACACTCACCAGAACGCCCAGGAAAATGAGCTGCTGAGAGAATGCACACTCACCAGAACGCCCAGGAAAATGAGCTGCTTCAAATAAGTATTTGAACACCTGAGAAAATCAGGGTTAATATTTGGTACAGAAGCCTTTGTTTGCAATTACAGGGGTTGAACGTTTCCTGTAGTTCTTGACCAGGTTTGCACACACTGCAACAGGGATTTTGGCCCATTCCTCCACACAGATCTCCTCTAGATCTGTCAGGTTTGGGGGCTGTCGCTGAGCAACACGGAGTTTCAGCTCCCTCCAAAGATGTTCTATTGGATTTAGGTCTGGAGACTGGCTAGGCCACTCCAGAACCTTGATATGCTTCTTACGGAGCCACTCCTTGATTATCCTGGCTGTGTGCTTTGGGTCATTGTCATGTTGGAAGACCCAGCCACGACCCATCTTCAATGCTCTGACTGAGGGAAGGAGGTTGTTGCTCAAAATCTCACAATAAATGGCTCCATTCATCCTCTCCTTAATACAGTGCAGTCGTCCTGTGCCTTTCGCAGAAAAGCACCCCCAAAGCATGATGTTACCACCCCCGTGGTTCACAGTAGGGATGGTGTTCTTGGGATGCAACTCATCCTTCTTTTTCCTCCAAACACGACGAGTGAAGTTTAGACCAAAAAGTTCTACTTTGGTCTCATCTGACCACATGACTTTCTCCCATGCCTCCTCTGGATCATCCAGATGGTCATTGGCAAACTTCAGACGGGCCTGGACATGTGATGACTTTAGCAGGGGAACCTTCCGTGCAATGCATGATTTGAAACCATGATGGCGTAGTGTTCTACCGACAGTGACCTTTGAAACTGTGGTCCCAGTTCTCTTCATGTCATTGACCAGCTTCTCCCTTGTAGTTCTGGGCTGATTCCTCACCTTTCTTATCATCAGTGATACCCCACGAGGTGAGATCTTGCATGGAGCCCCAGTCCGAGGGAGACTGATAGTCGTCTTTAGACTCTTCCCTTTTCTAACAGTTGCTCCAACAGTTGATCTATTTTCACCAAGCTGCTTGGCAATTGCCCCGTAGCCCTTTCCAGCCTTGTGGAGGTCCACAATTTTGTCTCTGGTGTCTTTTGACAGCTCTTTGGTCTTGCCCATGGTAGTAGTTGGCGTCTGACTGACTGTGGGGTGGAAAGGTGTCTTTAAAGAGCTCAGACAGGTGCTACTAAGTTAGATTAATGAGTTGAGTAGAGGTGGCCTTTTTAAAGGCACAGTAACAGGTCTTTGAGAGCCAGAATTATTGCTGTTTCTTAGGTGTTCAAATACTTATGTTCAGCAGTGCAAGACAAATTCTTTAAAAACCATACAACGTGATTTCCTGATTTTTTTTTTTTTTAATTCTGTCTCTCAGAGTGGGAATGCACCTACAATGTGAATTTCAGACCCCTCCATGATTTCTAAGTGGGAGAACTTGCAAAATCGCAGGGTGTTCAAATACTTCTGTTCCTCACTGTATAAAGGGAGACAATACAGCAACAATAAAAGAGGGTTAGGAGGGCCCTGCTCCTTGGAGCTTACAATCTAAGATTGTATGTATGTGTGTATGTATATATATATATATATACATATATATACACACAGTATCTTACAGAAGTGAGTACACCCCTCACATTTTTATTAATATATATATTTTATTATATCTTTTCATGTGACAACACTGAAGAAGTTACACTTTGCTACAATGTAAAGTAGTGAGTGTACAGCTTGTATAACAGTGTAAATTTGCTGTCCCTTCAAAATAAATCAAAGCACAGTCATTAATGTCTAAACCGCTGGCTATAAAATTGAGTACACCCCTAAGTGACTATGTCCAAATCGGGCCCAAAGTGTCAATATTTTGTGTGACCACTACTATTTTCCAGCACTGCCTTAACCCTCTTGGGCATGGAGTTCACCAGAGCTTCACAGGTAGCTACTGGAGTCCTCTTCCACACCTCCATGACGACATCACGGAGCTGGTGGATGTTAGAGACCTTGCGCTCCTCCACCTTCCGTTTTTGGATGCCCCACAGATTCTCAGTAGGGTTTAGGTCTGGAGACATGCTTGGCCAGTCCATCACCTTTACCCTCAGCTTCTTTAGCAAGGCAGTCGTCATCTTGGAGGTGTGTTTGGGGTCGTTATCATGTTGGAATACTGCCCTGCGGCCCAGTCTCTGAAAGGAGGGGATCATTCTCTGCTTCAGTATGTCACAGTACATGTTGGCATTCATGGTTCCCTCAATGAACTGTAGCTCCCCAGTACCGGCAGCACTCATGCAGCCCCAGACCATGACACTCTCACCACCATTCTTGACTGTAGGCAAGACACTTGTCTTTGTACTCCTCACCTTGTTGCCGCCACACACGCTTGACACCATCTGAACCAGACAAGTTTATCTTGGTCTCAGCAGACCACGGGATATGGTTCCAGTAATCCATGTCCTTAGTCTGCTTGTCTTCAGCAAACTGTTTGCAGGCTTTCTTGTGCATCATCTTTAGAAGAGGCTTCCTTCTGGGACGACAGCCATGGAGACCAATTTGATGCAGTGTGCGGCGTATGGTCTGAGCACTTACAGGCTGATCCCCCACCCCTTCAACCTCTGCAGAAATGCTGGCAGCACTCATATGTCTATTTCCCAAAGACAACCTCTGGATATGACGCTGAGCACGTGCACTCAACTTCAACTGTATGGTCTTGGCCATCGTGCTGCAGCTCAGTTTCAGGGTCTTGGCAATCTTCTTATAGCCTACGCCATCTTTATGTAGAGCAACAATTCTTTTTTTCAGATCCTCGGAGAGTTCTTTGCCATGAGGTGCCATGTTGAACTTCCAGTGGCCAGTATGAGAGAGTGAGAGCGATAACACCAAATTTAATACACCTGCTCCCCATTCACACCTGAGACCTTGTAACACTAACAAGTCACATGACATCGGGGAGGGAAAATGGCTAATTGGGCCCAATTTGGACATTTTCACTTAGGGGTGTACTCACTTTTCTAGCCAGCGGTTTAGACATTAATGGATGTGTGTTGAGTTATTTTGAGGGGACAGCAAATTTACACTGTTATACAAGCTGTACACACTACTTTACATTGTAGCAAAGTGTCATTTCTTCAATGTTGTCACATGAAAAGATAGAATAAAATATTTACAAAAATGTGAGGGGTGTACTAATTTCTGTGAGATACTGTGTGTATATATATATATATATATGTGTGTGTGTTGTACATTCACATCAGTCCCTAACCCTAAAGGAGTGTACAATCTGAGGTCCCTAACTCACATTCATACATGCACATACTAGGGCCAATTTTAGATAGGAGTCAATTAGCCTATCAGCATGTTTTTTGGAGTGTAGGAGGAAACTGGAGTACCCAGAGGAAACCCACGCAAGCACAGGGAGAACATGCACACTCCAGGCAGGTGGTACCGTGATTGAGATTCGAATCGACAACCCTAGTACTGCCAGTAGGAAGTGCTAACCATTTAGCCACTGTGCTGCCCAAATTCCAGTTATACATGTTATTTGCTACACATATTACTAATTTTTAAGTATGTTTATTGTAATAAGCATTGAATAAGACCCATAAGATAGATGTTAGAATATACATGGCCAAATGTGCATGTGTAAGATGCAGTTCACATCTAGGCACTTTAGCATGTTAAACAAAATCCTGCTTGTGGCATTACCTGTGTGGTTTCCAGCATGTGCTTAATGTCTTTTGATGTGCTTATATAGCAGATTACCTTTGATATATTTAATATGTATTTAGGTAAATGATTATTATACCTGTCATTCAGACTCCAGGTACACCTGGGATTACATAAGTGCTGGCAATGCTTTACTGATTCTACAGTGTTGTGCCCAAAACATGGTAGCACTTCATACGGACTGAACATTGTTAACACTGTTAAAGGACATTGGTGAAGATATTATTGTTAAAGTGATACTAAAGGTTCAGATTTTTTTTTAAATAACAAACATGTCATACTTACCTGCAATTGTTTTGCATAGAGCAGCCCTGATCCTCCTCTTCTTGGGTCCCCCGCTGGTGCTCCTGGGCCCTTTCCCTTGCTGAGTGCCCCCAGAGTAAGCTGCTTGCTCTGGGGGCACTTGTGCATGTTTGCCTCTATCTATAAGACACACAGAGCGTGGCTTGGCTCCCCTCCCTCCTCAGTGATTGTGCTTGACAGCAGCGGGAGCCAATGGCTTCCGCTGCTGTGTCTGAGCCAATGAGGAGGGAAAGACCTGGGAGAAACACTGCTCTTATGCATAGCGCTGGATTGAGATCGGACTCAGGTAAGTATTAGGGGGGAAGTGCACACTGAAGGTTTTTTGCCTTTTTGTATTGAACCACTATAATGCCCAACTTCGTCTAAATGTGTTTGTTTTTAGGAATTTTGGCTACAATAGGGAAGAGATAGAGTCTATGACAGGCTTTTATTACTGTCTTTTGCCCTTACTGAATATATTACCCCTTAATTCCTGTCCTTGAGATACCCTATACAATAGGTGAAGCAAAGAAGGTTCTTCTGGACAGAAAGAAGCAGACAGCAGTAAAAGCTTGATAGAGGTTCCTACTTTTCCACATTCTACTGACTCCAAGAATTTTTTTTTTCTTCTCTTGTTCTATCCATATGTAAAAAAAAAAACACAAATCGTTGAGCAATGAGGGTAATCTTAAATTTTACATATAGTGATGGGCATTATACTTTGGCATATTGCTTAGGACTACATTAAACTTTGCAATATTTCTTGAATGCAGTGGATTGGTATATGAAGTGAATATATGAGCAAAACTTTTTAAATTTCGTTGAAAGTGGTTGCAAACGTTCACTTTTTTTTCTAACATAACAAATATGTTATACATACTTGCTCTGTGCAATAGTACCTACTCTTCTAGGGTCCCTCACCGACACTCTTGGTTCCCGCCCCCATAGCAAGCCCTTACTATGGAGGCAGATGTGCTCACTCCTGACACCTACAGTGACCCACCCCCCCTGCTCCCTCCTGTGCCTGGAGAGGAGAGAGCAGTGACGCTGCTCTCAGGCACAGTGCTGGATTGACAGTTTTTATGAGCGGGGCTCATACTAGAAAGTATTTTAACCTTAATGCATAGAATGCACTAAGGTAAATAACCTTATGCCTTTAGAACCCCTTTAAAATAGATTCGGAAAAGGGTTAAATGCCATCTTTTTATTTCTTGCTACCTATTTCCCATTGGGGTTATTTCTCTTCACTTCCTGTCCTGTTCTCTACAAAATGAAGGAAATTTCTCTCTTGTCACCGCAACAGGATTCGCAAAGTCTTTCTGTTCTAGTGACAACTGCAACATTTTGGATTTCCAATTACTTTCTGTCTTTCTAACAAGGGTCACAGGACAAATAGGGCGAGTATATTGAATGACAGCAATAAAATGTGTACAGTGGTTAAACCCTTCCATACTCTATCCAAGACAAAAAAGGTGTTGACTATACACACACCTTAACTATGAATTAGTATGGCTAAATATTTGTAGCTTCTAGTTCAAGTTTGTGCTCACTTCATAGCAAGTAAAGAAAGTTGAAGAGAGCGGAAAATCAAACTTTTCACATTTTTATGTATTATTTTTATTTATGTACTTTAAAAGAATATGGGTCATTTTTATAAAGCAGTGAATGTAACAGTTACCAAACATTGACTGCAAGGGAAACAAACACTATCATTTAAAACATGCAATAGAAATGTTTGGCGAATATCACATTCTCACTACTTTATAAATGTACACTATTGTATTCTACTTCAGACCAAATTATTGACATCTTCCTTTCACTATTTAGCAGAACGTCACTCTCTCACTCAACATTGAATATTAGTAATCAATATGCTGCTAGCATTAGTAAATAGATTGGAAAGTATATGATATTTACTTGTTTTAAACTTTTTTTTACATTTCTTCAGGTATGTTCTGGTTTCCATGCCTAGGCAAATGATGTCATAGATCCCAGGAGTCTCCATGAAAGGAGGAGGGGTTTTCTCAGCTAAGCACACCCTCCTGCCTGCATGCCTAAACTAAGGGCAGATGGATTGCAGAAAGTAAATGCTACATGAATCATCTGCCCTTACTCAAAATGGCCACTGCCAAAAATGCTAGGAGGTGTTTTTCAAGGCATTTTTTTCAGCAAAATAAAACATGGAGACATAAATGGATGGATGAGTTTGCTGTAAATGTTAAAAAATTAAATAGCATTTTTGGTATGTGCTGCAGCATAGTTCTGCTTTAAGCAGTTTTGTTGTGCTGAATACATATTCTATTATGGGACTTTATTTGGAGCAAACAAGGTTAATGCACCGTTTTTCAGTAGCTCCCTCATTTTTATATTAATCTTATAGAATTATATTATATGCATTGTAGTTTTTTTCATGTTTTGGATAGTGTAGAGAATAGTTTAAATGAATATGCAGCTTCTTTATCTAATAATCCATGCTTGTGTTCCAATTTAAGCCAGTGTAATGACTGCTGCCCTAGGCTTCCTGTTTCAGGGTAGTTCCTTTCTCTTGTTGCAATCTATGGAGTCACCCTTGCATGCAGGAACTAGAGCTGCATATCCCTTACCTAGGTATATTGATAAAACACACATCCCTGTAGCCTAGGATGTGCTCCCTCCCCCCTTTTCCAAGCTAACAGACTGGCTGAACTGTCCACTTTTGTCTCTTTCCTGTAAAGACCAGAATTTCAGGGAAGCAGCACTAGGAGAACACGAGCCAGTAGCATTGAAAGTTGTAAACTGCAGGTACTGGTGTAAAACATTTTAATTATAATTATTTTATGGTGCTCAGTGTGGTTAACTAAAAAAACATTGAGTGTTTAACCACTTCCGCTGGCCATATACATATATGCGGCCTCTCGGTGGGTGGGCTTCAACGCCAAATGGCCGCATATATGCAGCCTTGTATAAACAACTTAGCGTGCTGAGAGCAAGCTCCCTACCTACATGGTCGCCGGTGGGGATCAGTAAGCACCCAATGCATACTTGCCATTGGGAGCTTTCCGATCATGTGACCACTGCGACATCCAATCACAGTGGTCACGTAAGCCGAAAGTCCGCCTCCCAGCATCTAGAAGCTCTTAAAGGGCTGTGAGGTGTTGGCGCAAAGGGGTTAAATGTTCACCTTTGGGAACATGTTACATGTTCCATCCGTGTTTAGGGTGGACCATATAACATGTTCCCAATGCTGCAGCTGCTGCCCAATTCCTCCCCCCCGGAGAAGTTCCCTGTACAAACTGTCACTTTTTAAAAAAGCGTGGCCATGCTGGGCTCCACCCACACGGCCATGTCATTCATTCACTGAGTTCCTTGAATGAACTACAAGTACCAACATCCTTTGCAGATGTCAGCTTGTAGTTCTTGGTGAACTACCATGGTGCTGTGGAGCTCCATGGTAGTTCATTTATTCTTCCTGTCCGTGTATCTGCTTGCCTGTATGGGATGTATGGGCAAGCAGATATACTGACAGGCCTGCAGGAGAGCTGCATAGCAGCAGCGATCGGCTGATTGCTGGTGCAGTACTTTACAGGCTCCTGCAACGAAAAATAATGCACATTTTTTTTAACTGTAAAAGGTGAAGTTATCCTTTAATATTACTTTGTCTCCAAATTGAGGCAGAGATACCCTCTCAGACAATTGTCACTGGTACAGATGTTCCCATCGTGTGGGGTTTAATGTACTTGTACTTTTTTTGTTCACCCATGAGAAAGTACCACTGTAGGAAGAAAACCTTCTTGGTGGTGTTCAGCCGCTGACTCCTGCACTTTACTTCAGTAAAACTATAATGTTTAAGAGTTCATCACTTTAGAACAGTTTATGTTATGACAGACAGATCTCCATATAGTGGCATACTTGAGAACATGGTGTAGTAGAAAACCTAGCCTAGTAAAGAATTAGAGACACAGGAGCTGAGGAATGATATGAAAAGGTTTAATCTATAGGTTGAAGCTTTTTTCCCAGCTAGTTTGCAATAAAAGGCCCGTGTAATGTATCTCGAGGATGACTTTTGCTTGTATGTACTTTTGGCAGTCTGCCCTGCTTTTTATCATGTTCTCCATAAATAACTGTTTAAAAACCACAGCTGGGAACTAGCTGCTGACAGTTTGAAACATCATTTTCTAGGACAGTGATGTGTCTGTTATCTTGAATTGGATTTATTGTTCTTATCAGAAATATTTAACAGATGAAGAAAACCACTTTTACTTTTGAAACAGTTAAGTGAAAGTAACCTAAAGTACATGTAGGTATATCCAAAACTTTTTTAGTTTTTGATTGAGCAGAGCAAGGTTAAAATATAATTCAGTTAATGTTGTTACTATGGTGTCCTTTTATGAAACGGAGATCAGCGGCAATCCTGAGGATTGTTGCTAATCTCCGATCATTAGTGGTTTAGGAAACAGAGATGATCAGTGGAGAACATGTTCCCTGCTGATCATCTCAGCACACAGACTGCCAGTGTATGAAGGAGTGATGTCAGCCCTTCACTGGAGATCTGTGTTCTCCCTCCAGATTCTCCAGCCCAGAGGTGGAGAATCAGGGGAACCACAAACGAAGCAGCGATAATTTACCTCTGCTTAGTAAACGGTGTTTGACTGATCTCTTATTGTAATCTTGTGAGATTATAATAACAGCAGCCGTTTTCCAGCGTTCAAAGAGTTTGTAGATCGCTTCTCTCTTCATTCGAAGAAATGATCTACACCGCTTCATAAAAAGGCATTCAGAAGAGAACTCTCTCCTTTGAGAACTGAGCAGCAGTCATTTACCACTGCATGATAAATGGACACCTGTGTGCGATCAATTTTACCTTTAGTTCTTCTAGATACACAGTTGGAAGTAAGCAAAATCCCTATAATGGGAGTGGAATTCCCACCTTAGGCATTTGGCACAAGAACAGTTGTTCCAATTGGAATGTTTGCCCTCACCTCTTGTTCTGGTGACAACTCTAAAATTTTGAATTACCATCACATTGTGTCCTTCCTACAATGGTCACCAGCATACTGCTAATCGACTTGTGAACAGCTAGCCTGTCAGGTTTTTCTCAAAACATCAGTGCCGCTGGCCACAGGCTGCCGGCTGCCCACAGCAGGAAGGATTCTCCCATCCACATCGAATGTGTGGATGGGAGGGAATTGGCTCATCTATTTTTTCGTTGAGCAAAAAAAAAAAAAAAATCATGTATAGCAAGCATAAGTATCTATAGATAGACTGGTCCATGCGATAAATCTTTCCTGTTCTACTGGTCATACAGAGACAAGTATCTGACACATCTTCACGCAAATAAAAGTCTGTTGGGAGGGACTCACCATCTTCTTCATTCTCAAGTTGTTTATGTTCTATTTTATTTTAGTTAATTGAAACAAAATATAGTAGGTCACAGGTAGTTTCAAACATTTTGTTGCCGTAATGAGAGCTTACAACTTTGTAAAGCATTATTTATGTAGTTAAAGTGTTACTAAACCCAGGACCCTGCTTTTGGTCTCCCACAGTATAGAGGACATGGAAGTGCAATTATTTTAGTAAATATAAACTGCTAAATACCTTTTCTCATCAGCAGTTAGAGCAATCTTGTGACTTCTATCAGTGTCCAGCCAAGCACATGTTAAAGCTTGTAGGAGGAGATTTCTTTCTGCTCTAGGAGGATGCAGGACCCCTGATCGCTGTCTGGACAGCGCTGATTGGCCCTGTGCTGATCGCATGCACTTTCCTCTCAGGGAAAAAAAAACCCTCTCTAGCAATACACACCAAACTGAGTATGTGCTAAGTGACTCCACATGATATGTCAGGAGATAAGAGAGGGGCACTAGAAGAAGGGGAGGATCAGAAAAGTCAGGATCAAACTGCGTTTTTTGGCCCCTTAGGTTTCATAGTGAGTATAGCAAGCATGCTTTACTGCATATACAGACTCATTTTACTGTTGTGGGTTTAGTAACACTTTAAGCTGCATGGTCCAGATATTACATTTGTTGCTTGAATCTCTGCCTTTGAATTTAAATTTTCGGCCTTGTATGGCGGTCTTGATTTCATTTAAAGAGCTGTTATTTAAATCTTTTGTGAGATAAATTTGACAGGATGAATGACATATTATCTTCTATATAATGTATAAGATACTATCCCCGTGCCTCTATGAGTAATTAGTGAAAATAATAAAATAATAGATTTAAAAGGTTTGTGCCAAATATTTTAATGGTGCATACATTTCATATATGTATCCCAAGTGCAAAAAAAAAATTTCAATCACCAGTGATTGTACAGGATGGCTGCAAACAGAATGTGTGTTTCCACAATAAAACAATGAATATGAAAAAGAAATAAATTGCTGCGCCTTCCCTATAAATACAAATAAAACTCTAGTATACAATATGAATCAAAAATAAACCATACAATATCATAGCATTCAAAAAAGTGTCCATAATGAGCAGTGAATGTCCTTAAATATGAACTGTCTATATTACAGGCTCAATCTGTGCTGTTCTCGCCACACTCTTGCCACATTGCACCTCTTGTTTTTCACAAATATACTCCCTACATGTTACACCCGTATCCACGGTGTAACATGAGCAGCCCCCGCACCCTCCTAAGCCCCCCATTGTGACACGGACTGGGGATCCTCTCCTCATACCCGCTGTAACAATTTAACCACCTACTTACCTACTGCCCTATAGCAGATATACTGCTACAGGGCGGCTGCTCTGCGAAAAATAATGTAAATATACGTGATTTCGCATTTCCTACCCGTGCTGCCATTGGTTGCAGCAGATGTCAATCACCGGGTCCCGGCCGGCGATTCTCGGTCGGCACTCGGTGATCGCCGCTAAAGTTGAGGGGGGAGAAATCTGTGTGTAAACAATACAGATCTCTCTCCTGTCAGCATGGACATGCTGATTTCTCTCTCTCTCAGCAGAGAGAGAGAGCAGCATATCTCCCTAGTAAAACAGCACACACTGTAAGCACAACACACAGTTAACCCTTTGATCTCCCCAGATGTTAACCCCTTCCTGCCCAGTGTCAGTACAGTGTCAGTGCTTTTTATTAGCGCTGATCACTGTATTAGTGTCACTGGAGACGTCAGTGGCCGTTAGTCAGTTCCCACCCAGTGTCAGAATGCCCGCCGCAGTCCCACTATAAGTCACTGATCGCCGCCATTACTAGTTTAAAAAAAAAACAAAAATTACAGTGTGTGTGTGTGTGTATATATATATATATATATATATATATATATATATATATATATATATATATATTGCCATTTGTAGAAGCTATTACTTTCACGTAAACCAATTAATTTACATGTATTGGGATTTTTTTTTTTTTTTTAGCATAGACATGTAGAAGAATGCACTTTGGACTAAATTTATGAAGATTTTTTTTAATTTTTTATTGGATATGTTTTATAGCAAAGTCAAAAATATTGTTTTTTTTTTCAAAATTCCTAAATCTTTTTTTGTGTATAGCAAAAAATAAAAACAGCAGATATGGTCAAATACCACCAAAAGAAATCTCCATTTGTGGGCAAAAAATTACATAAATTTAATTTATGTACAGCATTGCATTACTGCGCAATTGTCAGTTAAAGTAATGCAGCGCCGTATCGCAAACATTGACCTGGTCAGGAAGGGGGGGTAAATCCTCTGGAGGGCAAGTGCTTAAAAAACATTTATGTCAATGGGAGAACTACAACTTCCCTCAACCATTACAGCTGATGGTTTGTAGTTCTTAATGAACTACCAGGGCGCTGGTGAGCGCTCTAGATAGTTAATTGATTCTTCCTGTCATTCAGTAACTGCCTGCTCTACATTAGGAGCAAACAGCTACACTGTCAGTCTGCAGGAGCCTTGCATTGCACCCTGCTAAACTGAAGTACAAAGGTTTGCAGGCTCCTAATTGAAAATTAAATAAATGCTATTTTTTTTACCTGCAAAAAGATGTGCATTTATTATTTCTTTTTTTAATGAAGGAATTGTATCTTTCAGAAAACTGCTGCACTGAGTGGATGGTTGTTCCACAAATAATCATTTGATTAATAAAGGAAAATAACTGCCTTAGCAGAAATTTGTTTATCTTCTTCATAATAAATATTGAGGGGAATTTACAAAGAATGGAGCAGCCAGAATTTGGAGCAGTTGTGCATGGCAACCACTTAGCGTCTGGCTTTCATTTTTAAAGCTTAACTGAACAATCATAAAGAAGATTCTGTTTGGTTACTCCCTAGGGACTCAAAGCTCTTATCAAATTGGTGTTGGGGCAGATAGGAAGTGAGGAATCTATCTTGGGTTTGCTCAGTTTGGAGTATGGGAGGAAACTACAGTGCCCGGAGGAAATCTGTGCAAGTGCAGGGTGCTGCAGGGCAGAAGAGCTAACCTCCAAGTCTCGGTGCTGCCCCTGAATAGTCATTGTTGCTAGTGTATGGCTAGCATAAGTGTGCCTTCAAATGACATTTGGTAACTGCATACATTAAAAGTTAATTTAGGACTTCTGTAGGAGAACAAAAGTGAATGAAATGGAGTTTACATACCTATGTAGACAAATTTATTGGTACCCTTCCATGAAATAGAAGAACCTACAATTTTTTCTACAATTTTTTCTAAAATAACTTGAAACTGACCAAAGTAAGTAGAATAATTGTTTATCTATATTTCATAAAAATCAGATTTTGCTTTTATTTTTGTATTCAAAAGAATGCTTTAAATAATAAAACAAATGGAAATGGCATGGATGAAAATGATAGTTCCTTTAACATAATATGTTGTAGCACAACCTTTAGAGGCAATCTATGCAGCCAAGTGATTTCTCTTTCCTCAGATGTTCAATAGGATTCAGATCCGAGATCATAGAAGACCACTTCAGAATAATCCAATGCTTTGTTCTTAGCCGTTCTTGGGTATCTTATCTGTGTGTTTTGAGTCATTATCCCATTGGAGGATCCATGACCTGCGATTAAGAAAGTGCTTTCTGACACTGAGCAGCATTTTTTAATTCAGAAGTCTTTGATAGACTTGAGGTTTCATTGTGTCCAGCACAGATTTATGGCACCTCGTGTCAGACACATCAAAGAAGCCCCAAAACATAACCAAACCTTCTCCTTGTTTCATGTTTTTTAAAACTTTATTTTTGTCTGTGAACATATGAGTTGATGTGCCTAAAAAAGGTCAGTTTTTATTTGATCTGTCCAAAGGACATTTTCCCAGAATCATTGTGGCTTGTCAATATGCATTTTAGCAAATTCCAGTCTGGCTTTGATATGTTTTTCTTTCAATAGTGGAGTCCTCCTGGGTCTTCTTCCTTTGAGCCCACTGTCCTTCAAAAAGTGATGGATGGTGCTATAAGACAGTGATGTACCATTTTTTTTTTTGGAGTTCAACTTGCATGTCTTTGGATGTTTTCTTTGGTTCGTTGTCTTCCATTCCCACTATTCTTCTGTTCAGTGTCGGATTGTGTTTCCTCTTGTGGCCATGGCCAGGGAGGGTGACCATGGCCAGGGAGGATGGCTACATTGCTATGGACCTTAAAACTACTTGGAGATGGTCTTATAGCCTTTACCTTTAACATGTTGGCGAATAATTTCTCTTTCTGATCCCTTCAGACAAATCTCTTCTTTGCTATTTCTTGTTAATGTTCAGTGTGGTGCACACAATACAGAACAACAGAGTGGCACAGCACGAGTTTGTCAGTAGGTTTCAGCCAATGATTTCAGCTGACACTTGCTGATCGTCTGTGGCCAGTCACAGAACAATTGTTTTTACCAACAAAACCCAAACAGCCAGAGTTATAAGTAAAAGCAGCACACATTACATTTGTTAGGCACACAGTTAACCCCTTGATTTCCCCTAGATGTTAACCCCTTCCCAGCTAGTGTACAGTATTAACCCTGATCACTGTACTAGTGCCACCAGCGACATCAGTGTCAGCCAATTGGTGTCCCTCCCAGCCAGTGTCTGTTAGAACCAGATTGTCCACCACACTATCACAGTCCCACTATAAGTCTCTGTTCCTTGCCATTACCAGTATAGTGTCTACAGCTGCTTAAATTCCAGCATACACCTTGTTCCAAATTATTATGCAAATTCTATTTAAGTGTCACAAAGATTAAATATTTTGTTTTTCAGTTTAACTCATGGATGGCATTGTGTCTCAGGGCTCTTTTGATCACTGAAAACAATCTCGGACACCTGTAATAATTAGATTGGCAGGTGAGCCCAATTTAACCACTTGCCTACCGGGCACTTGTACCCCCTTTTTTTACTGGGCCAATTTTCAGCTTTCAGCGCTGTCACATTTCGATTGACAATTGCACGGTCATGCAAGATTGTACCCATATGAAATTTTTATAATTTTTTTCTCACAATCAGAGCTTTCTTTTGGTGGTATTTAATCGCCGCTGGGCACTTTACTATTTGCGCTATAAACAAAGAATTTGAAAAAAAGTTTCTTTCTTTCTATTATAAAATTTTTCAAACAGGTAATTTTTCTCCTTCACTGATGTGCGTTGATGAGGCAGCACTGATGGGCACTGATAGACAGCACTGATGGGCACTGATAGGCAGCACTGATAGGCAGCACTAATGAGGTGGCACGGATAGGCGGCACTGATAGGCAGCACTAATGAGGTGTCACGGATAGGCGGACTAATGAGGTCACGGATAGGATAGCAGCAAACAGATATTTGAAGCTGCTGGTGCCTCTGGAGTCCCACGGACATCAAGGTGTAGAGTCCTCCAGAGTCTTGCAACTGTGCATAAACCTTCTATTCGGCCACCACTAACCAATGCTCACAAGCAGAAACGGCTGCATTGGGCAGAAAAATACATGAAGACTAATTTTCAAACAGTCCTGTTCACTGATGAGTGCTGTGCAACCCTGGATGGTCCAGATAGATGGAGTAGTGGATGGTTGGTGGACGGCCACCCTGTTCCAACAAGGCTGCGACATCAGCAAGCAGTGGTGGAGTCATGTTTTGGGCCGGAATCATGGGCACAGAGCTGGTCGGCCCCTTTAGGGTCCCCAAAGGTGTAAAGATGACCTCTGCAAAGTATGTGGAGTTTATGACTGACCACTTTCTTCCCTGGTACAGAAGGAAGAACTATGCTTTCCGTAATAAAATCATCTTTATGCATGACAATGCACCATCTCATGCTGCAAAGAATACCTCTGCATCAATGGCTGCTATGGGGATAAAAGGAGAGAAAGCCATGGTGTGGCCTCCATCCTCCCCTGACCTCAATCCTATTGAGAACATTTGGAGCATCCTCAAGCAAAAGATCTATGAAGGTGGGAGGCAGTTTACATCCAAACAGCAGCTCTGGGAGGCTATTCTGACATCTTGCAAACAAATTCAAGCAGAAACTGTCCAAAAACTCACAAGTTCAATGGATGCAAGACTTGTGAAGCTGCTATCAAATAAGGGGTCCTATGTTAAAATGTAACGTGACCTGTTAAAATGTTTAAAAATTTAAAATGTTGTTAAAAGTTTGATTGAAATAGCTTTTGATTTCAGTAAATATGCTGCAAACGCAACAAATTACAATTTTCAGTTCTTTACAACCTATAAAGTGTTTTGAAACTTACTGTGCGTAAGAATTTGGAACAGTGCATTGTAAGTTTTTTGTTTAAAAAAAATACTGTTATCATTAGGAGGTTTGTTCAATAAAATTTGAATTGTACACTTAATAGTTGATAACATGAGAATTATGCTGACTGGTATTTACATCAATTATTTAGGTATATAAGAAAAATATCATTTGCATAATAATTTGGAACAGGGTGTATATACCATAGTTGATAGACACAATCATTTTCACACAAATCAATTAATATATACCTATTGGGATTTTTGTGAAATTTATGAAGAAATTGTATTTATTTATTTATTTGATATATTTTATAACACAAAGTATCAAAATCATTTTTTTTTCAAAATTGATGGTCTTTTTCATTTATATAATACAAAATAAAAAACGGTGGTGATCAAATACCACCAAAAGCTTTACTTATGTGAAAAAAAATTATATAAATTTCATTTGGGTACAGTGTTGCACGACTGAGCAATTACCAGTTAAAGTAATATAGTTCTACTGGCAAAAAAGTAGCACAGTGCTGAATAGCAAAAAATGCCCTGGTCATGAAGGGGGTAAAACCTTCTGGAGGTCAACAGACTGACTAAAAGCAAGATTGGAGACAGTGTGATATTAAGTACAGAAAACAGTTAATTTGGAAAATCTCTATGACTCTACTCTTTATCATCTTTCCTAGGAGCAGCAACAAGTCTGTCCATGTCATTTTCAAATATGTTAGAGTAAGCAATAATTTATGTCTTTAATATCTTAGAAGAAGTGACAATTTATCTCTCAATACTTTCTTTTATTTACTGTATGGCATACCAGAGACTTGTAAATACACAGTGCATGAGACAATTGCTTTTAATTATATCACTTTTCGAGAAATATAGCAGTTTTTCAGTGAGATATAAGGGTGAACAAACTTATCCACATTTGTATTGTTCTGTAGTAAACTTTAAATAAGCCTGAAAGGGGTTAACAATAAATCCCATCTTCATTTCATCAGCAGAGAACAACCCTGTAGCTGGAGATGATAAAAGCAACCATATGTCCATACTGTGGATGGTTATGTCTTCTGTTTTATGAGGCAGGAATAATGCTGTACACTTAATTTCTTCATTTATTAATAAAAGTTCATTTCTTTCTGGAATTTAATTTCATGTTTTTTTGCTCCAGGAAGGGAGATGATATATGACTTGCAGAAGAAGATCATAGTATGATCTGGTGTACACTTGTGTGCAATAATGGCAACCTGCTCTTACAAAACTTTGTCTTTGAATCTTAAAACACGATTAAAGCCCTGCTTGTGAAATGCTTTCAAGCTGTGTCCTTTAAAAAAAAAAAAAAAAAAATCTGCTTGTGTTCAATTTTAATGACCTTATTAATTTGCATCTGTGTTCATATTACATTGGAATAAAACTTTTACAAGTAATTTTCACAGCTTCATATTAGGTAAAAGCTACCAGCAGAATCTATGAAAGGTACTCTATCAGACAAGGAAAAATTCATCATTCTTTATTAATGAAAATATTTATTGCTGCTACATGAAATCAATAGATGGTTCATGTGAGCCACTACAGGGGACAAGCAATAGAAAATACAGGGTAGTTGGATTTTCCAAAACAGTAATTTTGTAAGCATAGAGATTACGAGAAGCAAAAGTCTTCTTTGTTTTATTGCCTGTAAATGTACATATCCAAAACTACAAAGGAAGTGCCAGTTTATGAAATGGTTCATTAAAGGCTGATGCTCCTATGTTTATTCCTGTACATGTATATCTGCTCTGAAAACCTAGTGTATGTAAACCCTAACAATGAACTTGTTTGGCCTAGTAAATATACACTGCTCAAAAAAAATTAAAGGAACACCTTTTAATCAGAGTATAGCATCAAGTCAATTAAAGTCCTGGGATATTGATCTGGTCAGTTAAGTAGCAGAGGAGGTTATTAATCAGTTTCAGCTGCTTTGGTGTTAATGAAATTAACAGGTGCACTAGATGGGCAGCAATGAGACGACCCCCAAAACAAATGGTTTTTACAGGTAGAGGCCACTGACATTTATTTCCCTACTCATCTTTTCTGACTGTTTTTCACTAGTTTTGCATTTGGCTTGGGTCAATGTCACTACTGGTAGCATGAAGCGATACCTGGACCTTACAGAGATTGCACAGGCAATCCAACTCCTCCAGGGTGGCACATCAATATGTGCCATTGCCAGAAGGTTTACTGTGTCTCCCAGCACAGTCTCAAGAGCATTGAGAAGATTCCAGGAGACAGGCAATTACTCTAGAAGAGCTGGGCAGGGCTGTAGAAGGTCCTTAACCTGTCAGCAGGACCGGTATCTGCTCCTTTGTGCAAGGAGGAACAGGGTGAGCACTGCCAGAGCCCTACAAAATGACCTTCAGCAAGCCACTGGTTTGAATGTCTCTGACCAAACAATCAGAAACAAACTTTGTGAGGGTGGCCTGAGGGCCCGATGTCCTCTAGTGGGCCCTGTGCTCACTGCCCGGTACCATAGAGCTCGATTGGCATTTGCCATTGAACACCAGAATTGGCAGGTCCACCACTGGCTCCCTGTGCTTTTTCACAGATAACAGCAGGTTCACCCAGAACACTGGTCACAGATGTTAAAATGTCTGGGGAAGCCGTGGAGAACATTATGCTGCCTGTAACATCGTTCAGAATGACCGTTTTGGTGGTGGATCAGTGATGGTCTGAGGAGGCATATCCATTGAGGGACACATAGACCTCTACAGGCTAGACAATGGCACCCTGACTGCCATTAGGTGTCGGAATGAAATCCTTGGACCCATTGTCAGACCCTACACTGTTGCAGTGGGTCCTGGGTTCCTCCTGATGCATGACAAAGCCCGGCCTCGTGGTGAGAGTATGCAGGCAGTTTCTGGAGAATGAGGTAATTGATACCATTGAATGGCCTCCACACTCGCCTGACCTAAATCCAATAGAACACCTCTGGGATATCATGTTCCGGTCCATCCGACGACGCCAGGTTGCACCTCAGACTGTCTATGAGTTCTGTGATGCCATGGTCCAGATCTGGGAGGAAATACCCCAGGACACCATCCGTCGTCTCATTAGGAGCATGCCCCGACATTGTGAGGCATGCATACAAGCACGTGGGGGCCAAACAAACTACAGAGTACCATTTTGAGTGGCTGCAATCAGATTTCAGCAAAATGGACTAGCCTGCTGCATCATTTTTTTACTTTGATTTTTGGGGTGTCTTTGAATTCAATTCTGTGTAGGTTGATAATCTTACTTTAATCTAACATATTACCCAGTCCATATCAGTATAGATATCCAGCATGATATTTTCCCCATTTTGTAAGCATAGAGATTACTAGAAGTAAAAGTCTTCTTTGTTTTATTGCCTGTAAATGTACATATCCAAAACTACAAAGGAAGTGCCAGTTTATGAAATGGTTCATTAAAGGCTGATGCTCCTATCTTTATTCCTGTACATGTATATCTGCTCTGAAAACCTAGTGTATGTAAACCCTAACAATGAACTTGTTTGGCCTAGTAAATATACACTGCTCAAAAAAATTAAAGGAACACCTTTTAATCAGAGAATAGCATCAGAGAATAGTCCTGGGATATTGATCTGGTCAGTTAAGTAGCAGAGGAGGTTATTAATCAGTTTCAGCTGCTTTGGTGTTAATGAAATTAACAGGTGCACTAGATGGGCAGCAATGAGACGACCCCCAAAACAAATGGTTTTTACAGGTAGAGGCCATGATTGAAAATGTTTTGGGTTTTTCTGTTGGATAAAAGCAAAAAATATCAGTTGATTCTGACAGAAGTCTAATGCTGTCCTGCCCATATTACCTTTCTGAACTACATGTCAACACCCACTATGTTATAAAAATGAGTAGAGTGGGAGGAGTTCTGTGGTAATAACACACTTCATGTTCTAGAATGTCAACACAGCTCCTACATAGATAAAGTGTGAGTATGCATTGTCACCCTAGGATAGGAAGTGTGTTACTGGCAGGATCACCAGGTAAGAATAAAAGAAAAACAGCCTGTTAAAAAGAAAACTAATGCGACCACCATAAGGACTTGTAAAGTGCAGTATATGTTCTTTTTGTTCTTGGGTTTAGATATGCAGTAGGAGTAGATATGCACTGTTTAAGTAGGAGTCCTGTCATATGAGTGTTATCAGTTCTGTCATGGAAACTGATTACTCAGTGACTCTCTGACAATTGTTTTTTCTTTGCATATTTCACACTTCTGCAGTTCCTATTGTATTTGCACTGCAGTGCTGCTTCTGGCTGCCTTACTGGCAAATAAGAGCAGAAGGCAACTCCTGCTCAGCTCTGGTCACATGACCCAGCCGATGGGAGGACTTCCCTTATTCTGAACCCCCACTGTATCTGATGAGAGAGATGGGAAAACTGTATAGATGGGAGTCTCTGGGGAACGGGGGGTTGGGAAAAAGGGGAGGTCTGTACTGGGGGGATGGGCTGGACGGAGGTCTGTAACCATTGTCACTGAGACTAAGGGCCCTTTCACGTTAATGCATTTTTGCTGTGCTTTTACCTTGTTAAAACAATAAATATATTTCTCTTTACATATGTGTTTTGAATGCGGTTTTTCAAATGGCTGCTTCTCATTGCACCAAATTTGCCCAGAAGAGCATGGTACTTGGACATAGGTAGATTATCTGTGGCTTCGCCTGAATCATCTGGACCTTCTTTCTTATGGTGACATGTTCAATCCTTCTTCACGGTCACAGTCTTTGACGGATTGCTTGGTAAAGCTCAAATCCTGAGGGATAGAGGTTTTTTTTTAGTCCCTACCTCATCCCATAGTTTTTACCACTGCATACGGAAAGCATACTTTGCTTGGAGCGAGATGAGGAAGCTTTATCCCAGTTAATACTCCATGGCATGGGTTTTATCCTTCCTTCAGCCAGTACTATATAAGTCCTTGGTCCTGAGGACTATAAAGGGTCCAGTTTCTGCCTTGGTGGTACTTTTTAAAGACTTATTCCTTGGTTATTCCCTTGTACAAGGGTTGGGTCACAATATACCATCAGTATGCTCTTTGCTGATGCTGTGGGACCTAAACCTGTTATTGTCTGTCCTTCGGAGGCCTCCTTCCCTTCCTTCCCTCTCCTTTCTCACAAGGTTGTCATTCTAGCGATGATCTCTTTGAATGTATCTGAACTTGTGGTCTTATCATGTAAAGAACCATTTCTTGTTTTTTTTTATAAGGACAAGGTTGTTTTAAAAACCTCTGAACTCCTTTCTGTCTAAGGTGGTCTTGGCATTAGCTTTAAACCAGGACATAGTGTTGCCTTTTTTTTCTAGCTCCTAAATATTCTAAGAAGATTTCTCTCCACTGACTGGATGTAATTACGGTTGTACCAGGTGAATAAAGAAGGTAATTTTTCAGGTATACGATCTGAAGGGAAAGGTTTCCCCCTTCCATGTCAAGGCTCACTCCACCTGAAGTGTAGGTACTTTGTGGGCTTTCAGCATCAGACCTCAGTTTTACTGGTTTTAGCGGAAGGATGTTCAGGCCTCAATGAATGTCGACTTCAGTCAGAAAGTTTTCTCCGCTTTTTCTGTTGTGAAAAGGTTGTTTTTTTATGGGCCTGTGAGTCATTGCTTTTGGACATGCCAATGGTCTAGGAATTAAAATGGAACTAAGCCCATCAATTTAACTGTTTCCCAAAACAGTTACAGTCAAGGCATGCTGTGAAAGATAACTGTGACAGTTGTTTTTTCTCTCAACCCAAACTGTCACATGGCTAGTGTCAGAACTGATTGCATGTGTGGCACCGTGGCATCTGCAGATCAAACATAGACTAGGATGGCAGCTTCCTTGGCTGTAAAGGATGTAAGGATTTAGTTCCACTTGTCCTGTTTACTGCAGTGTATGATTAAGAAAACAGGACTTTTTTAATTGCCTGTAAAATTTCTTTCTTGGAGTATATTACAAGATACAAGTCCCTCCCCACTTGTTTCACTCCAGTATTACTGACAAAACTGAAGTGATACTGGGAGTGGGTGGGGTTATGCCTGTCTGAGTCAAGCTTTTCTGTTTGCCAGTATCCAATCACCTGGAGGTGAAGCATAATTCAGTGGCCAAAGAATGAACTCTGCCCTGTGATGTATGCCAGGAAATTAATTTTTTTCCAAGTAATTAAAAAATCCAGTTATTTTAGTTTTGGATAGAATGGGGAAAGGTTAGAACCCCTGTCAGGGGGCTCCAAGAGATCTCCCTATACTTTCTGTTCTGGAAACAGCTTTATACCAGGCAAGAAGTGATCCAGATAAAAACTGACAGGGGTTCAAATATTTCCTTACTTAATCTAAGAAGGTGAGGGTATCTCTGCAATGGAGCCTCTGATGACATTAAAACTTTGCAAAAGTTCTAATCCTTCCTCATTCTATCCTAAACTAAAAAGTTTTGAGTACAGATACCAAATATTTTTGGAGTTATGGAGCCAAATAATTAAAAAGTAATTTAACAAATACACTTACCATCGTTAACTGTGGCAAAAAAAGATCTGGTTTGTGTCACCAGTTTCGGACACCTCCACGAAATCCTTTGCTCATCTGTCCTTTCTCTTATTGGGGATTCTGTTTGTGTAGAGGATTTAAAAAAGATTACAAAATGTAACTAAATGGTTATCAGATTAAACCATATTAATGAGCCTGATTTCGGGTAATAATAACTGAGCTGACCATAGGAATGTGTAAACAAAACAAACTAGCTTCATACCCTGTGTCATGGTGAAAGAGTGGATATTGAAATTCCTTTTTTTACCAGTCTTCAAGAAGTGATTATAGTTTAGAAATATGGTAGCTGCAGATTCAATTTTGGTTGCTGAGTTCTAGTCTGTTTACATAGATTTACTGTGTTGGATTTTTTTGGCTGATCGCTTTTATTTTATTTATTTATTTCAGGTACTTATATAGCGCCATCAGATTACGCAGCGCTTTACATATATATTGTACATTCAAATCAGTCCATAACACTCAAGTGGCATACAATCTAAGGTCTCTAACTCACATTCATACATACACATACTACGGACAATTTAGACAGAAGCCAGTTAACCTACCAGCATGTCTTTGGAGTGTGGGAGGAAACTGGAGTACCCAGAGGAAACCCATGCAGGCACAGGGCGAACATGTAAACTCCATGGGATAAGGCAGTAGCCAGGGATGCATTTTTATTGCATAGGCATATAAGCTTGCTCTTGTTCTCTGTAAAAAGACATATGTACTGAAATCAAATCTATTGCTATAATGCTTAACTTGTTGAGCATACAGTTATTTTACTAAAAGTATATTTAAGCCAAAACTTTTTTTTTTTAATTTTAGATAGAGTAGGGATTAGTAAAAAAAACAAAACAGGTTTTTCCCATCTGTGCCCCATTGGGCAGATTTTATTTTCCCGTTACTCCTTGTCCTGTAGACGCAACAGAAAATAAAAAAAGATTCCCTCTCAGACAGTTGTCACTAGAACAAGTATCCCTAATGGAATTTTTTTTTCTCATTTGCTTGTTTGGTCACAACTGAAATTTTGGGATTTTCCCTCACTTTCAGTATTCATTGACAATGATCACCAGAAAAAAAAGAGAGTGAATCTCCCTTAACACACACATCAATAAATTATAAGTTCTCACCATTCTATTCAAAATGAAAAAAGTCCTCTTGCCAGATATAGAAAGCCACTGTTAGTTGCAAATCAAAAATAAAAGGGGCAGTTTAACCCCTTAATGCTTGAAGGTAAAACAGATCTTAATGCCTAAATGCAACTTTGCCATTTGTTAGTATAACTGTACATATTGCAACTATTTAGTTTTTCCATGTAAATTATAGTTTGATTTTTTTTTCAGGATAAATTGGGCATTGGTGGTAAATAGTTACATAGTCTGGCTGAAAAAAGACAAAAGTACACCCAGTTCAATCATTTAAAAAAGAAAAAGTTATAATCCTATACCCACAGTTGATCCAGAGGAAGGCAAAAAAAACCCCAGCAAAGCATGATCCGATCTGCTCCTGCAGGGGAAAAAATTCCTTCCTGATCTCCCAGAGGCAATCGGATATTTCCTGGATCAACGTTACCTATAAATATTAGTATCCAGTTATATTCTGTGTATCTAAGAAAGAATCCAGGCCTTTTTTAAAGCAATCCACTGAGCTGGCCAGAACCAGCTCTTGAGGGTGTCTATTCCACGTTTTCACAGCTCTCACTGTGAAGAAACGTTTGTTTGGAGATTACATTTATTTTCCTCCAGACATAAAGAGTGCCCCCTTGTCCTCTGTGATGACCTCAGGGTGAATAACTCTACACCGAGTTCACTATATGAACTACTGATGTATTTATACATGTTGATCATATCCCCCTTAATCTCCTCTTCTCAAGAGAGAATAAATTCAGTTCCTCTAATCTTTAATTAATGAATATTTCCACATCCTGGTTCCTTATTGTTAGTTGAAGTGTATGCTCCAAGGAGCAGGGCCCTCCTAACCCTATTGTATTGAACTTTATTGTTGCTGTATTGTCTATATTGTAAAAGCTCTGAGCAAACAGTTGGCGCTATATAAATCCTGTATAATAATAATAATAGAAGTGCTGGAGGTGTCGGTGACAGCTCAGTCACTCTATAGAGCTCACTTCCAGCACAAACACAGATATGTTGCGCCTTAGAAGAATTCCCATGTTGCTGCATAGATTCCACTACCGTTGAAGATAGTTAGGTCCATATGTATTTGGACACAGGCACAATTTTCATACTTTTGGCTCTGTATGCCACCAGAATAAATTAAAACAAAACAATCCAAATTAATTTTAAGTGCAGACTTTCATGTTTAATTCAAGGGGTTGAATATAAATATCAAGAACAAATTTTAGGAACTGCAGCCATTTTTATACACAGTCCCTCCGTTTTCAGGGGCTAAAATGTAATTGGACAAATGTAAATAATCATAAATAAAATGTTAATTTTTAATATTTTGTTGAGAATTCTTTACTGACAATGACTGCCTGAAGTCTGGAACCCATGGACGTTGCCAAAGACTGGGTTTCGTCCTTTATGATGCTTTGCCAGGCTCTAACTGCAGCTGTCTTCAGTTGTTCTTTGTGGGTATTTCTGCCTTTAGTTTTGCCTTCAGTAAGTGAAGTGCATGCTCAGTTGGGTTGAGATCAGGTGATTGACTCAGCCATTGCAGAATATTCCACTTTTTCTTCAAAAGCTCCTGGGTTGCTTTTACAGTGTGTTTTGGATCATTGTCCATCTGTACTATGAAGCACCGTCTAATCAACTTTGCTGCATTTGGCTGAATCTGGGCTGACAGTATATCTCTAAACACTGCAGAATTCATCCGGCTGCTTCTGTCCCATCATCAATAAACACCAATGACCCAGTGCCACTGGAAGCCATGTATGCCCATGTCATCACACTGCCTCCACCATGTTTTACAGATGGCGTTGTGTACTTTGGATCATGAGCTGTTCCAAGCCTTCTCCACACTTTTTTCTTACCGCCATTCTGGTATAGGTTAACCATTAACTTGCCCTACTGTGGATTTACCCCCCTTCCTGACCTGGTCAGTTTTTGTGTTACGGCGCTGTGTTATTTTAACTGACAATTGTGTGGTCATGCAACGCTGCACCCAAATGAAATTTACGTCTTTTTTTCCCCAGGAATAGAGTTTTTTCTTTTGGTGTTATTTGATCTCCTGTGTGTTTTTTTTTTTATTTTTTGCGCTATAAAAAAAAGACTTGACAATATTGAGAAAATAGCAATATTTTTGACTTTTTGCTAGTAAACATGTCCAGTAAAAAAATTTTAAAAATCAAATTTTGTCATAAATTCAGGCCAAAATGTATTCTGCTACATGTCCCAAATCCCAATATGTGTAAATTAATTGGTTTACGTGAAATTTATAGTGTTTACAAATGGCGGTATGTATACTGGGTTTTTTTTTTTATTAATTTTTGCTAGTAATGGCGATCAGCGACTTATAGCAATACTGCGGCAGGCATTCTGACACGGGGATGCTGACTTGGTGTCACTGTCAATTCCCAGTGACACCAATACAGTGATCATTGCTAATAAAAAGCACTGACACTGTACTAATGACACTGGACAGGAAGGGGTTAACATGTGGGGGAAATCAATGGTTTACTTGTGTGCTGTTTTACTGTGGGGCTGTGCGTTGGTGCTTCACTACTGTAAGCACACTGCTTGGCATGGCTACCCTACCTGGAAATGCAAAATCACACACACATACATATATATATATATATATATATATATATATATATATATATATATATATAAATGTGACTTCTGCTATAGGGCGGACTGGAAGCGGTTTATCTTAGTTTCATCCATCCAAAGAATGCTTTTCCAGAACTGGTCTGGCTTTTTTACATGTTTTTTGGCAAAGTCTTATCTGGCTTTTCTATTGTTCAGGCTTATGAATGGTTTGCACCTTGTGGTGAACCCTCTGTATTTGCTCTTGTGAAGTCTTCTCTTGATTGTAGACTTTGACAATGACACGCCCACCTCCTGGAGAGTGTCCTTCACTTGTCTGGATGTTGTGAATGGGTTTTTCTTTACCATAGAGAGGATCCTGCGATCATCCACCACTGTTGTCTTTCATGGACATCCATGCCTTTTTATGTTGCTGAGCTCACCAGTGCGTTCTTCTTTCCTCAGAATGTACCAAACTGTTGATTTGGCCACTCCCAATGTTGTTCCTATCTCTATTATCTCTGTAATGGATTTGTTACATTTTTGAATCCTTACAATGGCCTGTTTCACTTGCATGGACAACTCCTTTGAATGCATGATGTACGTTCACAGCAATAGATTTCAAATGCAAATACCACACTTAAAATCAACTCCAGACCTTTTACCTGTTTAATTGATGAAGAAATAACGAAGGAGTAGACCATACCTGACCCCGAAACAGCTTTTGATCCAATTGCCTAATTACTTTTGGTCCCTTGAAAAAGGAGGGATGGCTAACCTTAAGAGCTGTAATTCCTAAACCCTTCCTCCAATTTGGATGTACATACCTTCAAATTAAACTGGAGAGTGTGCACTTTCAGTCCATATGTTTTGGTAAATACCTGAAAAAAAACTAAAATTGTGCCTGTGTCCAAATATATATGGACCTAACTGTGTATCCCAAAATATGCAGACAAATATTCTAAATTGCAAACCAATTGTTTGAATTTTCTGTGATCCATGTAGTATATGAAAGCCATGGCTTCTATGGAGAAGAAGGGGTTAGGAAAATGCATATCTATCCAGGTTATGGTGAACTGACTTGATAAAAGTAATGTTTTAAGAAGGCGTTGCTGTGTTTTCAAATAGATGGCAAGAGAATCAGTTTTGTTTCATTTTAAAAGGAAGATACAGACATAATTGCTTAGGTCTAGTAAGAACGTCATTGGCACCAAAGCCAGGAAAAAGCAATCCACCAAACATTCTAAGTACGCATCCTAGTTACTCCTGGGCTTTGCTCTTAGTTATTTTTTCTGATTTAATATAAAATTCATAAAGATGATCAAAAATGCAAGTTTGACAAACTCGTAATTTTAGGAAGTTTATGGATAGTTGTAGCTATTAATTGGTTTTAAAAGATATCCTTTGCAAGTCCCTAATTACATGGTTTGTGGCCAATTAGAGGGAGTGTAATTAAACATCACCAGTCCTGGAATCATTGTAATGGAGTACAGAATATATAGCATAATAACAGGCAAAGTCTAATTTTAAGGTGCTAGTTGCATCCATAAACCAAACAGATTCCAAGAACTAATTAAAATGTTCTTACCTAACACATTTTAGGGGAAATAGAAATGAATCTGATCAAAGATAATACCTATAATACCTAAACTTGACGATTATTTCTAAAAAGATAAAATCAATCAGTACAAAAATTGTTTTTTTTGTGCAGTTATTTCCTAACTTCTATCAATTGTGGATCTGCTCAGCCTCTGTTTCCTGCTCCTGGGATGGTGATGAACATTTTCTTTCAATACCAATTTGAGATTCACTTCAAATTCCCTGTAGTTACACTTCAAATCCAGCATATACTCAAATATTCACAGCATGAGAAGTAAAATCAAATGTGATCTGAACATTTGTACTAAAACCCGCTCAGTTAACAATCCTAGTTCTTCAAGGTTTATGTGATATATGCTTAGTTGGCATGAATGTTTTTTGAAGAAACCGCTAATTGGAAGGAAGCTTTGTTGTAGAACATGTTGGAAGGTAAGTCCAATATCGGGACAGGACAGAACAATGTTCCAGTGCATATTTTCTAAAAACCATAATAGTAGAACAGCTCTCTAAAGTTGGTTTAGTATAGATGTTTGGATGTTTATAAACCACAACCAACCGCTTTAATGGTTTACCATTCAGTTCAGAAATAGTTTGTTTGCATATACAGTTAGGTCCATATGTATTTGGACACAGGCACAATTTTATATTTTTCAGGTATTTACCAAAATATATGCAAGCTATAGTTATATGATGGATATGGGCTGAAAGTGCACACACTCAAGTTTAATTTGAGGGTATGTACATCCAAATTGGAGGAAGGGTTTAGGAATTACAGCTCTTAAGATTAGCCATCCCCCCTTTTTCAAGGGACCAAAAGTAATTGGACCAAAAGCTGTTTCATGGCCAAGTGTGGGCTACTCCTACATTATGTCTTCATCAATTAAGCAGGTAAAAGGTCTGGTTTTGATTCTAAGTGTGGTATTTGCATTTGGAATCTATTGCTGTGAACGTACATCATGTGTTCAAAGGAGCTGTCTATGCAAGTGAAACAGGCCATCGTAAGGCTTCAAAAATGAAACAAATCCATCAGAGAGATAGCAGCAACATTAGGAGTGGCCAAATCAACAGTTTAACCATATATGTGTAACTTTTCTATAAACAAATAAAACAAATCAAACCAAAATATAGAAAATAATGTCCAAAAGTCCCACCGTGTCCAAAAAACAAAAATAAATAAAAATAAAAATACAAATAAAAATAAGACAAAAAAAGTCCCACAAAAAAATAATCCTCACAAGTGTAAACTCAAAACACTTAAACTTTTTCTTCTTCTTGCATCACCACAAACCTTCTTAATACCCGCAGATCCTGATATTCATGCACCTCAAAAAGAAAAAGAACTCGACATAGTGTCATACCTTAAATAATGTAAACACACGTGCCACTATATGTGCCGCATGCAAAATCAATGTGTATACTCCAACCAAGTGTCAGAACACATAAGAGTGAAAACACATTCCCATAGAATATGTCATATAATGTGTGAGAAACCACTTCACAGATAAACTGCCAGTGTATCACACTACACCCTATGTATATGTAAAAGTGGAAGCCAACACCCAAATCACCACTCTCCAACTCTAATAAGGATGGGTAATTACCCTATAGAAGAATCAGCAGGGCAGATTAACCACTCAGGGTTACAATCTCCTCTCATTGATTTTCTCCAACGGTTAGGGTCACCTCCTCCACTTTCCTCCAGAAAACCAGTCAAAATAAAAAGGTATTCTTCTTTATTAATAACTCACATAACATTCCGTGGTAACAGCTCCTCACATAATATTCCGTGGTAACAGCTCCTCCTCACAAGCAGTGTGTACATGGACAGGTTCAGCTGAACCTGTCCATGTACACACTGCTTGTGAGGAGGAGCTGTTACCACGGAATATTATGTGAGGAGCTGTTACCACGGAATGTTATGTGAGTTATTAATAAAGAAGAATACCTTTTTATTTTGACTGGTTTTCTGGAGGAAAGTGGAGGAGGTGACCCTAACCGTTGGAGAAAATCAATGAGAGGAGATTGTAACCCTGAGTGGTTAATCTGCCCTGCTGATTCTTCTATAGGGTAATTACCCATCCTTATTAGAGTTGGAGAGTGGTGATTTGGGTGTTGGCTTCCACTTTTACATATACATAGGGTGTAGTGTGATACACTGGCAGTTTATCTGTGAAGTGGTTTCTCACACATTATATGACATATTCTATGGGAATGTGTTTTCACTCTTATGTGTTCTGACACTTGGTTGGAGTATACACATTGATTTTGCATGCGGCACATATAGTGGCACGTGTGTTTACATTATTTAAGGTATGACACTATGTCGAGTTCTTTTTCTTTTTGAGGTGCATGAATATCAGGATCTGCGGGTATTAAGAAGGTTTGTGGTGATGCAAGAAGAAGAAAAAGTTTAAGTGTTTTGAGTTTACACTTGTGAGGATTATTTTTTTGTGGGACTTTTTTTTGTCTTATTTTTATTTGTATTTTTATTTATTTTTGTTTTTTGGACACGGTGGGACTTTTGGACATTATTTTCTATATTTTGGTTTGATTTGTTTTATTTGTTCATAGAAAAGTTACACATATATGGTTTCACTGGCCTTCAAGGGTGAAGGTATACCACTTTTCTGGGTTATTATAGGTTTAAGTGTTGTGATATTTAAGTACAAATCAACAGTTTGGTACATTCTGAGGAAAGAAGAATGCACTGGTGAGCTCAGCAACATAAAAAGGCATGGATGAATCTCACGTGCCCCGTTGACCAACCCTCAAGACATAGCTGACGCGTTTGCGTGTTACTATCAATCTCTCTACAATATAAAGGACGACCCCAACACGACTCAACCAACAACCCCATCGATTGAAAATTTCCTGCGTCATACCAATCTCCCCCACATTACGCCTTCCCAGTTAGCCTCCCTCTCTGTACCGATTTCACCCACAGAGATCGAGAAAACCATAAATAAACTCCCTTTGAACAAATCACCAGGTAACGACGGTTTCACTAATGAATATTACAAAATATTTGCTCCCTCCCTCACACCACACCTTTCGGATCTTTATAACTACGTTGCCTCTAAAGGAGAATTTCCCTCTGATATGCTACAATCAATAATCTCTACTATCCCAAAACCAGGTAAAGACCACCAATTAGTTCAGAACTATAGGCCAATCTCACTGCTCAACACAGACCTAAAAATATATGCCAAGATATTAGCTCTACGACTGCTTCCCTATCTTCCCACCCTAATCCACCCTGACCAAGTAGGATTCGTACCAGGTAGACAGGCCCCGATGCGACTCGACGAATTATATCACTACTACACCACCTTGATTCAGAAAATCAATCCTCACTCCTCCTATCTCTGGATGCAGAGAAAGCATTTGACCGCATTCACTGGCAGTTTATGACACTCACTCTCCAAAAATTTGGAATTACGGATTGGTTGTTGTCTGCAATTCTATCTCTATATTCCAAACCCTCTGCTAGAGTTCTCACCAATGGCACGCTTTCACAACCGTTCCAAATTTCCAACGGAACTAGACAAGGCTGCCCTCTTTCCCCCATAATCTTCGTTTTACTCATTGAACCACTAGCATCTAACCTCAGAAATGACCCCAGTTTCTCAGGAATTAAATTTCTTAGGCACGAACACAAAATTAGCCTCTTTGCGGATGACATTATTCTAATGATTACAAACCCTTATAAGTCACTTACTTCAATACGCTCTCACATACAAACCTACGCAGATGTCTCATACTATAAACTTAATGAACCCAAGTCTTCTATTTTAAACTTATATACTCCTGCTCCACTTCAAAACCGGCTTATAAAACATTTCCCTTTTCAGTGGGAAACTCACAATATTCCCTACTTGGGGATTAAACTGACTGCCAAAATTAATCAACTCTATGCAGCTAATTTTAAACCGTTACTTGACATAATTCCACAGGAGCTTAGAAGCCTACGTACAGCTACCTTATCTATGTTAGGCAGAATAGCGACTATCAAAATGTGCATACTGCCTAAAATTTTATATATCTTCCGCACGCTGCCTATTTCTATACCTTCCTCCTTTTTTTTCCACACTTCAAAAAATTCTGAATAAATTCATTTGGAATTCCAAACGGCCTAGATGTACCACAAACCTCCTGATACGCCCACCCTTCAGAGGGGGAGCCGGTCTCCCGCATTTAAAATCCTATTACCAAGCTGTCTTATTAGATCAACTCTTCTACTGGTGGCACCCCACCCAAGACAAAACCTGGACTATCATGGAATCCTCTTTGTACTCACTGGGATTATTAATAGATTTACTTTTTACCCCCCACATAGCGCAGACTGGTCCTCTACATTCACATCCATGTATTCAGGCCTCTCTGACGGTTTGGCATGATTTTCTGACATACACGCATTCACATAAGGCTAATCTACGAATCCCTATCCCCATATCATCACTGCACTTCTTGTCCCCCCATTTAAACTTAACTTCTTGGAAAGCGTGCGGTATACATCATATTCAAGATCTCTACACTACTCAAAAACCAGATTCTTTTCAGACCCTCCAGAGGAGATTCCATCTTCCTGATAAGGAGCAATTCACTTTTATGCGCGTAACCCACTTGCTCCATAAAACGAACATACCACTTGAAATAGACTTTCCTGCTACCGCACACCATTTCTTCCAGAAGACTATTTACCCGAAGAAGGGAATATCCACCTTCTATACATTACTAATTGAAGCGCAATTTACAACCCATACGTCGTCCCTGACTAACTGGGAGAGGATTTTACTTCTCCCAACCACTCCACAATCCTGGCAAACAACGTTCGCCATCACATACAAAGCCTCAAAATGTAGTTCCCACTGGGATTCATATTTGAAAATTCTCCATCAATGCTATCTAACCCCTGCTAAATTATCTCTGTACTATCCACAACAGCCACAAACCTGCTGGAGACATTGCGGCGAAACTGGCTCGCTCTTTCATTTGCTATGGTCATGCAAATCCATCAAGTCGTATTGGAACAAAGTGTTTCAAATGATTTCTTCAATTATAGATACACCAATGACCCCAAATCCTGGTCTAGCCCTCCTACATATAATGATAGAAAAATTCCCCAAACGCTCACGCACTATTATTGTACACATTCTGGCAGCAGCTAAGATAAACATAACTAAACTATGGCGAAACACGTCACCCCCCTTATTGTCTCGTCTCGTTGCTGATATCAATCTACAATGCGTGATGGAACGAAGAACGGCCCTCCGAAACTCCACCTATCATAAATTCATACTACACTGGTCTCGTTGGTTAAAACACCCCAATTGTTCACTCACCTGATTACTAGTGCTAAATCCTAGCAGATACTGTATTCACAGCTCATTGGTGCCCTCTTCCCTCACTCCTCCATACTTCCTACCCCTTCTCTCAACCCCTACCTAGTTTCTTTTGTTTTACGTTCTACAACATGGTTCATGAACCACGAGCATACCTCTCACGTAAACTTGATTACACTTAACAGGTCCCCAGCCGGATGGTGGGGATCTATCACCTCTTCTTTTATCTTACGTTTTGTAACCTTGCCTTTGTGAACCTCTCACTTGAATGTTTCTATACGCTGTTATCTTGTTTTTCGATGATAAAAATTTCAATAAAAATTATTTGAAAATAAAAAGGCATGGATGCCCATGGAAGACAACAGTGGTGGATGATCGCAGGATCCTATCTATGGTAAAGAAAAACCCATTCACAACATCCAGACAAGTGAAGGACACTCTCCAGGAGGTGGGCGTATCATTATCAAAGTCTACAATCAAGAGAAGACTTCACAAGAGCAAATATAGAGGGTTCACCACAACCCTCACAACCATTCATAAGCCTGAAGAATAGAAAAGCTAGATTAGACTTTGCCAAAAAACATCTAAAAATCCAGACCAGTTCTGGAAAAGCATTCTTTGGATGGATGAAACTAAGATTAATCTGTACCAGAATGACGGGCAAAAAAAAGTGTGAAGAGGGCTTGGAACAGCTCATGATCCAAAGCACACAACGTCATCTGTAAAACATGGTGGAGGCAGTGTGATGGCATGGGCTTGCATGGCTTCCAGTGGCACTGGGTCATTGGTGTTTATTGATGTGACAGAAGACATAAGCAGCCGGATGAATTCTGCAGTGTTTATAGGTATACTGTCAGCCCAGATTCAGTCAAATGCAGCAAAGTTGATTGGACGGCGCTTCACAGTACAGATAGACAATGATCCAAAACACACTGCAAAAGCAGCCCAGGAGCTTATGAAGGAAAAGAAGTGGAGTATTTTGCAATGGCTGAGTCAGTCACCTGATCTCAATCCAACTGAGCATGCATTTCACTTGCTGAAGGCAAAACTAAAGGCAGAAAGACCCACAAACAAAGAACAACTGAAGACAGCTGCAGTTAGAGCCTGGCAAAGCATCACAAAGGAGGAAATCAAGTCTTTGGTAATGTCCATGGATTCCAGACTTCAGGCAGTCATTGCCAGTAAAGGATTCTCAACAAAATATTAAAAATGAACATTTTATTTATGTTTATATTCAATTGTCCAATTACTTTTGGTCCTTTGAAAAGGAGGAATGGCTACTCTTAAGAGCTGTAATTTCTAAACCCTTCCTCCAATTTGGATGTACATACCCTCAAAATAAATCTGAGAGTGTGCACTTTCAGCCCATATCCATTATATAACTATAGCTTGAATATGTTTTGGTAAATACCTGAAAAAACTAAAATTGTGCCTGTGTCCAAATATATATGGACCGAACTGTATAATGGATTGGCTGTTCATATGTTTATTTTATTTGCAAATTTGTTTTTTTTTTTCAAGCCTTGGATTTAAAGAATGCATTTTCAGAAGCAATGTTAAGTATATCACCTTTCACATTATAAACGGAGAGAATAGCAATCTATTTATTTATCAACCCAAGCATTGCTTCTCCCTCCCGAATTTGCAACAGTAGTTCAGTCATAGTCATTTTATAGGTGTAACTTCAGTGGGTAAGATAGTGACTTTTCAACTGAGGCAGCCCATAGTATAAACCAATAAATTCGCCTGACTATTCAGAACCAAATTAATTACAGGCTGCCGTTTGAGGACCACAACTGATAAAGTGCGTGCATAGAGAGATTGAAACAGCTCTTGCGTTGATTTATAAGGTAGCCCATAGTTGTCTCTTTTTTTTAGTGCAACCAGCATTGGTATGATCACCAATGTCACCAAGAATGAAAGTGATGGTAAATTCACAGTTTTTAGTTGCCACAAGAATAGGAATACAAGGGAAATATTCCAGTGGGGACACTTGTTCCCATGACAACTGTTTTAAGAGGGGATTTTCTTCAGATTAGAAAGATATCCTCTCACTTTCTGTTGAGTCTACAGGAACTAGTAGCGATAGTATATCTCCCTAATGAGACACAGATGGTAAAAAAAATTGACAGTGGCTATTACCCTCCCATATACAAAATGGAGGAAATCATTTTCTGGCAGATAACAAGATTTTTTTTAACATATAACAATTCTGTTTCTCTTTTATGCATTGTTTGGGCATTACATAGGTTTATTTTGTGTATACTAAGGTTCTTGTGGGAAGCACACACATATAGATCTCTGTAATTGAAACCACTTACTTTATTGCTGTTGTGCATTCCAAGTTTTCTCCTGTATTTTTTGTTTTTCATTTGGAGTTTAGAACCTTATACTACAGTATATGACATGAATATGGGGAATAGGATATACATCAAAACTATTACTCACAAATTGTTGTTTCTACAAATTTTAACTCATACTTGAGTTCATTACAAATGATTTAAAGATTACTGGTAGAGTTTATTGCAGGTAGTGTTAGCTGTAAAATGTCACAGTATAAGAATCAGATCATGCTGTATTGTTTTTTTATGTTGACTATCATCTTTGTTTTTCTTTTATTGCAGGCCAATAGTGAACGTCCTTTTGTACAAAAATTATTTCGACCTGCTGCCAGTGATGGTAATCCAAACACACTTGGAGATTTAATAAAGGAAGTGTACCCTGCAGCTCTGCCTCCTGAAGGTACAAGTTTAGTGATCAAAGTATTCCTGTCTGTATTCTGGAATGTGACATACTGCCATGATAATTGTTACATTTTTCATCCAGCATTTAATACTCATTCACACTTTGTTTTGCAAAAGGTTTATTGAATTTTTCAACAAATACAACAACACATACATGTGTTATGGAGTACAAACAGCATAACAGAAGTATGACAGTAATAAGGTGCAATTTCCAGTAGCCTAGCTATCAAAAGAGTGGCAATTCAAGAACAAATAGCGCATCCAGAAAAGCAGCACAATGTTTCATTCATAAAAGGCATGAACGGTAGATATCCACGTTCACACTTTGTGCAGTGACCTGCATTTTTTTTCCCACTGACTAAATGCATACCAGTGCTAGGACACACAGATAACAGTTGTTTTCTGCGTGACCCATTCACACCACAATGCAGGTTGTGGTGTGTGGTGTGGTGCAGTGAGAAAAAATGCAGCATGTCTTAATTTTTCTGCAGTGCACTTGATAGCACCACATATCACCTCAGTGCAGTGCAACACACCACGCTGTTTGAAAACATGAATGATTGTACTTAAGTACAAAAAAAAAATGTAATGTGTGCGGTACACTGCATTATGAATTGAAGCATTCCCTTTTGGAGTGAGTGCACACTGACAACTTCCCAAATTATTAAACTCTGCATTTTATGGGTTAGTGTGAACCAGGCTTTAGGTTCAAAAACCAGTAAGAGTGGTTCCTTATCATGTGATCACTATGCATAACATTGTGATCACGTAAAGGCTGGAGGCTTATAAGAGTAGAACATTCATAGGTTTTTCAGTACTCATGAATCAAGAAAATAAAGGTCTGCCACCAAACTCTTGTCTTGGCCTCCTCAGTGTGCCCATCTTTAATATTGTAATTGTCAGATACAATTACAGCGTTAAGTGGGATAAAAATATATATATATATATATATATATATTTTTTTTTTTTTTCTTTTTTGTTTACATACATACATTACAAATTTTGTGCATTCTTCAGACTGTAATAACAAACAGGTTTTATATGTCCTTAAAAAGTACATACATGCAACATTATTTAGATATGTATATTAGTCGGAGTTATAACCAAGGTCACCAAATCATGCTAACGCTGCCAAATTTGGCATGGGCATCTAGACTTTAAAGTGGTAGTAAACCTCAGACATGAAATACACTCACCAGCCACTTTATTAGGTACACTGTTCAATTGCTTGGTAACACAAATTGCTAATCAGCCAATCACATGGCAGCAACTCAATGCATTTAGGCATGTGGTGAAGAAGACTTGCTGAAGTTCAAGCTGAGCATCAGAATGGGGAAGAAAGGGAATTTAAGTGACTTTGAACGTGGCAAGGTTGTTGGTACCAGACGGGCTAGTCTGAATATTTCAAAAACTGCTGATCTGCTAACACATACAGAACCATCTCTAAGGTTTACAGAGAATGGTCCTAAAAAGAGAAAATATCCAATGAGCGTCAGTTGTGTGGCCGAAAATGCCTTGTTGATGTCAGAGGAGAATGGGCAGACTGGTTGGAGATGATAGAAAGGCAACAGTAACTCAAATAACCACTTGTTACAACCAAGGTATGCAGAATACCATCTCTGAATGCACAACGCATTGAACCTTCAAGTAGATGGGCTACAGCAGCAGAAGACCACACCAGGTGCCACTCCTGTCAGCTAATAACAGGAAACGGAGACTACAATTCGCACAGTCTCATCAAAATTAGACCATAGAAGACTGGAAAAACGTTGCTTGGTCTGATGAGTCTTGATTTCAGCTGAAACGTTCTGATGGTAGGATCAGAATTTGGCGTAAACAACATGAAAGCATGGATCCATCCTGCCTGGTATCTACGGTTTATGGATGTGCAGCCGACAAATCTGCAGCCACTGCATGATGCTATCATGTCAATATGGACCAAAATCTCTGAGGAATTCAACACCTTGTTAGATCTATGCCACAAAGAGTTAAGGCAGTTCGGAAGGCAAAAGGGGGCCCAACCCGATACTAGCAAGGTGCACCTAATAATGTGGCCAGTGAGTGTATGAACAAAGCATATCCTTCTATAGTGTGTACGTGTCTCAATTAAGAGCACTACATGTCAATTCTGTCTGCTACTTCCTCTGTTATCAGCAGAGTCACTTCTGACAAGTTTTTCTGACACCAAAATGGTGACAGGAGGGACCTCCAGCAGATTGACAGCCTCAGCTCTTTTCCTGTGCGCTGTGTGGATGAGGGTGTGTCTCTTCCCTCAAATAAGCTCTCATAGCTCTTCTCACTGAGCTCTGCAGTGTGTAATTTCAGCTTTCCTCCCCCTTTTTTCTGGAAGCTCAGACAAGCTTTATAAATTCTAGACTTTGAACAGATGTAGAGAAGAGACAACTACAGATAGATAGATAGATAGGTAAAACTTATGTAGGATGATTTGTTTCATCTCTGTGTATCACCTGTGGTCAGTCACTCCACTGGGTACAGGTAGCAGTTTACAATCACATTACTGATCTCTGATCATATAAGGGTTAAATAATCATACGCTATGAAGATGTTGGAAACAGTGGTCATTTCAAAAAAGACTTCTTAACACTTTTAAATTAGAACTAAATGTGTTTTACAGTGCGCATGCCAACCATGCCTGAGCTTATTTTTTAAAGGGTCTTTTCAAGACTCATCAAGTATCTGTAAATCCTCTTGCACTCTGTAGCTTGAATAAGCTCAGTACAGCATTATTTTTTTCTTTTTTTACTGCGGTAAAATGTAGCCCATTATTTACAATGTGCCTCTGCACACGGGCGTGTAGATAGGCGCCACGTATTCCTCAGTAAGAAAAAATAGGAATATCTGCATTTTTGTTCAGTAATTTACACAGCGCAGGCAGATATGCGCATGTGCGTGATAATACGTGCATATGAGCATAAATGTTAATGAAATTTCCCTAAGAATATATTGTGTGCGCAAATACGTGCATAAATACGGGCAAAACAAGCACCTGAAATTCCATTAAAAATTGTAAATGCTCAAACATCAGTACCATGTGCAAGAGGCGTAAAAAGAAAAGAATCAGTAAATGTAACATTGTGGCAAGAGCTGTGTGATGAAAGGGGACCTGCATTTACAGCTATTACAAGACATGTAGATTTCAATATTACACTGTAGTATGACAAGCTTCTTTGGAAATTCAGGGTTCCTCTGCTGAGATCATCAAAGACCAAGGTTCTGTCAGTATCTACGGGAGAAATAAAGACTCTTCAAAAGTGTTTACATTGTCAGAGTATCGCTTTATATCACAGCATGCTCACTTTTTGAGAAGAGGTAATGAGTGTCTGTGAAGACACCTGCCTGAGGTCTGACATAAGGGAAACCACAGACACTTAAGAATCTAAAGCTTACAAAACATAGAAACTGCACAGAAGAAAGCCTTGTGCCGGGGATCAACATGGACTTTTCGTGTCAATAATTGACAGGCTATAGGGGTGGAGCAAGGGACAAGTAAAACACAGACAGGGTACCTGCAGCTTCATGTGTATGAAAAGGCAGCTATTATAGACTTCCCTTTGAAGATTTAGAACAGGTAAGATATTTCACTTTGGCAGATGAAAGAAGGCTTTTATTATCCTTTCTGTTTGAAGATCTGAATATTATCACCTCCTTTAATTTCTTGGCAAGCAGAACCCCTCTTTTGTTTTGTTTTTGTTTAATCTCTCATGTGTTACCTTGTTTGGGTCAAAATGGTTTTGGTGAAAAATAAACAAAAGGTTATAGCACATAATTGTAAGAACGGTTTGCTATATAAATACTATATAGGCTGCAGTATTTATCTGTAAGAATCAAATTTATATAAAGAAATTTTTTTTATTAAGCTTTGGTAAGATTGCCATGTTCTTCGAATGCAGAAAAACATACAAATTCGGCACGACAATGCCCCAGCTGATCTAAGAATTAGCAAGCATTATTCAAAAGGGGATAACACACCATGTAATGAAGGTAAACATTTTGGAGCATGATTGAACTAACTTAGGGATGAGCAGGAGTAAAAATATTGTTGCAGGATGTTAAATTTCTCATCTTGATAAAACAGATGAGAAATCCCCTTTTATGTAGTATACCTTAATTGAATGCTAAAAGCTTGCTTCTATCCATTTTTTCTAGTTTTGCATAAAGTATGGGAGAGTTAAAGTGATACCCACATGGAAGAAAAATATATTTGAAATATATTTTTAAAATATTCTTCCCAAATATATTGACATATATTTCAAATACTACAGTTTTAGCCATATTCAATATATTTCAAAATATATTTCAATATATATATATATATAGTGTGTGTGTATGTGTGTATATATATATATAGTGTGTGTGTGTGTGTGTGTATATATATATATATATATACATACACACTGTATGTTGAAATGCGTTTTTATTACAAAATATCTGAAAATTATTTTTAAAAATACATTTTCAAATATACTGTATGTCTTTAAAAATACATGTAAAAATGTATGCTAAAATTACTTTTTATATGTTAAAATCTGAAGAATATATTTAAAAAAAATGTTTTTCATATATTTTGTAATCTATAACAAAACGTATTTCAACATGCAGTGTGTTTGTGTGTGTGTGTATATATATATATATATATATATATATATGTAGCATGTTGAAATGCATTTTTTATATATTACAAAATATATGCAAATATGTTTAAAAATGTTTTTTTATAAATATATTCTTCAGATTTTGTTTAACATATGAAAAAAGTCATTTTAACATATATTTTTACATATATTTGTAAATGCATTCCAAAAATTTAGATTTGTATTTTTAAAGACATACAGTATATTTGAAATGTATTTTTCAGATATTTTGTAATCAAAACTCATTTCAGCATACAGTGTGTGTATATATATATATATATATATATATATATATATATATATATACTAAAATATATTGAATATGGCCAAAATTGTAGTATTTCAAATATATGTCAATATATTTGGGAAGAATATTTTTAAAATATATTTCAAATATAATTTTCTTCCATATGGGTATTAAACCTTTGTTTCCTGAAAAAAAAAAAAAGTTATACGTACCTGCTATGTGCAAAGAGGATCCTCCTCTTCTCAGGTTCCCTGCTGGTGCTCCTGGCTCCGCCTCTTCTGTGAGTGTCCCCATAGGAAGCCGCATCCCATAGGGGCCACTCATGGGCTCACTCTCTAAGCTGCCTTATCTGTGTCTATTGACACAGACAGGGTGGCTTGGCCCCATCTCCCTGTCACAGGTTTTGATTGGCAGCCATGGGAGTCAATGGCTTCCGCTATTGTCAATCTGCCCTATGATGAGGGACAGAGCTGGGTGAGCTGCTGCTCTCAAGCACAGCACTAGATTGAGATCGGGCTCAGATAAGTATGAGTGTCAAGAAGGGTTCTGTGACACAGAAAGGTTTTTTACCTTAACACATAGGATGCATTAAGGTAAAAAACCTTTAGGCATTAGAACCATTTTAAAGTTTGTCAGGTTTTGCTTTGTCTGTGACCTTATTGAAGAGATTTTCCCTCACTTCCTGGCCTTGCGACACCCATACAATAAATGGAGTTGCGGTTTAAAGCCGAACTAAAGTCTGCAATAACTTTCCTTCATTGGTCTAAGGTTCCTTGCCGACACAAACATCTTCTACTCAGTTTCTTCCTTAAACCTTACTTAAGCTACACAAAAAAAAAAAAACGAAACAGTTTTTAGTTTACAGTTTACACTTTTAGTTAAGGGTAAGATTTAGGTTAAGGCCACTTTCACACTGCGGCACTGCAGTTCGGCCACAGCGTGGGTGCAGCGCAGTGTATACACAGCTTTTATGTGGTTATAGACTTATGTTGTACCCCTCATTCTTGGCAAGTTTTCTGCATGCTGCATCTTTGGTGCGCCAAATGCGCCAAAAACGCGGAACATAATAGAGGTCTATAGGAAACTATTGGTACACTTTGCTGTGTTCAAACCGCAGCATGGCAGTGTGAAATGGCCAGAAGTGTTTATCAACCCCTGTCAAGAAGAAATAAAAAATATAAATAATAAAAGAAATAAAAAACTTTTTTGGTTTTGTTTTTTTTTTTTCAGGGAAATGCCAGAACCCCTGTCAGCTTTTTACTTCTGTCTGTGTCTCTTTTGCAGATTTATCCTCACTTCCTGTTAAATTAAACTATTGGAATGAGAAGCGCAAAAAAATCCCTCTTATGGTGCCCCAGATAGCAGTAGAACCTGACAGGGTTCAGACTGTTATAGGCTGCTTTTACATTAGATTGGGAATTATCTACAGGCAGGTAGATGTAGGAATCTGAGGATCATTCCAATGCAATCCTACACTCAGCTAGTTAAGTTACAGCAGATATACTGCTTGGACCTTGATGTAGAATGTACTAAAACTGGACCAGCCAGAATCTGGAGCAGATGTGAATAGTAACCCATCAGCTTCTATCTTCAGCTTGTTCAGTTAAGCTTTTAAAATGAAAGATACAAGCTGATTGGTTGCCATGCACACCTGCTCCAGTCTTAATAAATTCCCTGCAATGTGTCTATATTTAACTTACTTCCAGAGACTATCAGTTTGATTTTCACAGTTAAGAAAACGTGAGCACAAATGACTCTATTATCCATAATAACAAATCAGGGTTTTATCTTTCCATTCATTAGTGAATTACTAATTACTGGTTTACTGGTTTTTGTTGCTATGAACAAGTTCACTTTAGTTTTCTTAACTCAGCCTTTACAGTTCATTGAACTTCGTTATGCAGTCACTGCACTAAACTGCAGTCAAAGGTTTAGTCTGGGTCTATAATTTGTTTAAACTGTGTTTTGGTTAGTTACATAGTCTGGCTGAAAAAAGACAAACGTCCATCCAGTTCAACCATTAAATAAAAAAAGTTATAATCCTATACCCAAAGTTTTGAAGGCAAAAAAAACCCCAGTAAAGCATGATCCAATTTGCTCCTGCAGGGAAAAAATCCTTCCTGATCCCCTGAGAGGCAATCAGATATTCCCTGGATCAACTTTACCTATAAATGTTAGTATCCAGTTATATTCTGTATATCTAAGAAAGAATCCAGGCCTTTTTTGAAGCAAACCACTGAGCTGGCCAGAACCAACTCTTGAGGGAGTCTATTCCACATTTTCACAGCTCTCACTGTGAAGAAACCTTTCCGTGTTTGGAGATTAAATTTCTTTTCCTCCAGACATAAAGAGTGCCCCCTTGTCCTCTGTGATGACTTCAGGGTGAATAGCTCTACACCGAGTTCACTATGTGACCCACTGATGTATTTATACATGTTGATCATATTATTATTATACAGTATTTATATAGCGCTAAAAGGTTTGCTCAGCGCTGTACATTATAGTGGGAGACAGAACATGAGACAATACAGTAACAAAACAAAACACGAGGGGTTCAAGGGCCCTGCTCTTTCGAGCTTACAATCTAGGATTACAATCCCCCCTTAATCTCCTCTTCTCAAGAGAGGATAAATTCAGTTTCTCTAATCTTTCCTCCTAGCTGATCTCCTCCATGCCTCTTATCAGTTTGGTTGCCCTTCTCTGTACTTTCCCCAGTTCCCCAATGTTCTTTTTGTGAATCGGTGCCCAAAACTGAACTGCATATTCTAGATGAGGTATTAATAATGATTTGTACAGGGATAAAATGATATCTTTCTCTCTCTGGAGTCTATAACTCTTTTAATACAAGAGATGATTTTGCTCACTTTAGAAACCGCAGCTTGGCATTGATGCCATTATTAAGCTTGTGATCTACCAGAACTCCCAGATCCTTCTCCACCATTGATTCCCCAAGATGCACCCCCCCCCCCAGTATTTATGATGTATGCATATTCTTAGCCCCCAAGTGCATAACCTTACATTTATCAACATTAAACCTCATTTGCCACATAGTTGCCCAATTAAACAGTGCATTGAGTTCGGCTTGTAAGTTGCAGACATCCTGTAAGGACGTTATTCCACTGCACAGCTTGGTGTCATCTGCAAAGACTGAAATGGGATTTTTAATTCCAGACCCTTTTTTGTTTATAATTATATTAAAAGGTAAGGGTCCCAACACTAAACCTTGGGGTGCACCACTGTCAACCCTAGACCATTCAGAGTATGAATCATAATAATTATATTGGAACATAATATATATAACATTACCCCCCCACGCACACACACAGAAAGGGTTGCACAAAAATGGAAATACTACATAATTTGCAGGTGTGAAAGTGATGACATGTTTGGCGTTGAAAGTGGAAGTAATGTAACATTCTTTTGCTTCCGCTGTGTGATGAGACACCTAGTTAAGTGGGAGGGAAGCCTCACTTTCATCACTCACTACATGCACTGCTAGTGATACAGAGTCATGTCAGAGCTTACTGACCTTCAAAGAGAGCAAATTGTTGGTGCCCGTTTAACTGGTGTCTCTGTGACTGAAGTTGCCAATTTATTTGCCATATGGTGCTGTACAATATCAAAGGTTATGACGGCATATACAGTTTCAGGGAAAACATTGTCTGACAAGCATAAGCATGGTCAACATGGTCAGCTGACTGAAAGAGGCAGAAGGCCATTGTGCAGGACCTGGAATAAGAAAATAACTGCTGCAAAATTGACTGCAGGGCTCAATCTCAGTCCTGTGAAGTGTTTAAATTTTTTTGTCTAAAGCCTAGTACACACAATTAGAAAATCATATGAAAAATACTGCTTTCAAAGCTATCTCATCATCAGTACACCGCTTTCATCCAAAAATATTCAAATGGATAAGCACAAATGTTTTCCTTGTAGAATACCAGCTTGAATGATTTTTGTTTGATCAGTACAGTTTTCGTCTGAACATACAATACACTACATTACATCATTGCAAATTTTTATTCTGTTGTATAAGAATTTTCATAACTTTGGTAACCTCTTCACTTTCGATATAGGAATAGCATGCAAAATAAACCAGACAACCATTCGTCCGATAGTCTCATGTGTGCGAGACTTAACCCCTCTAAGTTTATTTTATTAACAAAATGAATTGTCCTGTTTCTAATCATTTTGCTAAAAGATTTTAAAAGCTTATGAATAGTCCTTTCCATGGTATATTCTCTAGACGAGATATTTATCTGTAGCCATGCAAGTTGAAGGGACGGAGAACAATGGTCTTTGTTGCAGGACATGATGGATAATGGAATTTGAGAGCATGCATGAGTGGGAATCCTGGGTGAAAACTGACATTTTCAGAGTCTCTAGCTTTTTAAAATGGGTAACGTTTAACTCATACAAAGAGATTTTCTGTAATCCAGGCCTCACCTGAGCAAGGTTCTGGTTTCTGTTGATGACATCAGTAAGTTCACAAAATTCCAAACATTTTCAGCATAACTTAGTCTAGCTTAGTCACTGGAAAGTTCACGTAGATTTCTTGATGACTGATAAATTGATCAAATGCGCCATTCAATCCAATATCAATGACTGCTGACTTTTCTCATTTTGGGTAATAAATAGTATTTTTTTTTGAATAGCATGGGGAAGAGTTGCAATTTTTGGATGTGAAATTTCTCCTTATTTCCTGTCCTTGTGACTTCTGTACAAGAAATGAGGGTATAGTTGTCACTGGGGCAGGACTAACCGATAGCTATAAAATAATTTTCAAACACTTTAACCCTTCCTTGCTTTATATAGAAAAATAATTAAAACAATAAGAATCCTTGATTTTTAACATGGTGTGATTTTACTAATTTTGGAAGCTGCTTGTACCACGTTCTTGTAGTAAATGGTCAGCTGTTTTTGAACCAAAGATTAAGCCAGGGTTCACACTTATGCGGTATGGCATACCGCATGTGATTCGCACAGGAACCGCACCGCATTCCTGTGCAAATCACATGTGATTTCTGTGTGGTGTAATTTGGGTCATACATTTTGTATGGCTCAAATTGCACCACATCCCCACCAAAAAAGTGCAGGACCCTTTTTTAGTCCGCACCTCAATCGAATCGCTTAGGTGTTCACACCCATGCGATCCGATTCTGCACATTGCACAGCATTTTGCGAACTAATTTCGGGTGTCGTTAATTTAAGATACACACCCGCAGCGGTTCATATGAACGGGGTGCGATTATGATGCGGTACGGAAATCGCACAGAAACCGGTGCGATTTCCACACCGCATCAGTGTGAACCCAGGCTAAAAGACAGGTGCTGAGCTACCCATAAACCGCCAAAATAAATAAGTTGTAAGTGTTAAATAATTATTAAATCATGCAATAAACAATCTATCACTATTTGTGATCATATAAATGTGACAAAGGTGAATAAATTGTATAAATTGAAAAAATTTAAAACTCCATGTCCGTTTTTGTGTCAAATAAAAGTCTCCCCAAAGCTTTATTCTTCAGAATGTGCTATAAATGTAGATCATGTTCAGAAGAATACGGCTTTTTTTTTTTTTTTTCTTTTGCACTATATGGACACGGACACCCACTGAGTTTTTTTTACAATTTTTTACTTTATTCTTTTGTATTTGTACATATATAATTTATTCATCTTTGTCACGTTATATCGTTACAAATAGCCACAGATCGTTTATTGCATGATTTATTAACCACCAATTTACTGACCACAAATGCAGGGGATTGAAAATACTGTCATTGACTACCAGTGCATGAAAGTTAAATAACACTGCCACTGACCTCTAGTGCATGGGAGGGGGGGGGGGATTATCAGCATTGCAACTGACTAACAATATTGAATGGAGGGGTTATTAGTACTGCTGCTAACACTAATCCGGGGGTTATTATTGCAGTCTCTGACACCAATGCTAAGGTTATTATTGCAATCACTGATGCTAATGCTGGAGTTATAATTACTGACACCAATGCTGGGTGTTATTAATACTTTCACCAATACTGGGGGTTATTCTTGTGTCCACTAACCCTAAAGCTGGGGGTTGTTATTGCAGTCACTAACACCAGTGCTGTGGGTTATTATTACCACAACTAAAACCATTAACATAAATAACATAAACATTGTGCTGCGCTAAAACATATTAAATCAATACTGTATACAACTTATTTCCATAGGTAAAAGAAAAAATATATTCTGAAAAGATGCCACATTCTGTGATAAATCATTTTTATCCCTTTACACATAACACCATATAATATCCATACAAAGTCCAAATGAACAGAAAAAGTGTAACGCCAATCTTCCAGTGGTGAGCATCAGTAGGAAACGTAGTTAGAAACTAGTGCACCCAAAAGAAAACACATTCCAGCTAAAACCATTGCTGGGGGTTATTGCAACCACAGACACCAATGCTGGGGGTTATTATTGTGACCACTGACTCCAGTGCTGAGAGTTATTATTGCAGCCATTTACCCCAATGCTGAGGGTTGGTATTGCATCCACTGAAACCAATGCTGGGTATTGTTATTGTACCCAATGACACTACTGCTGTATGTCAATGATACCAATGCTGGGGTTTATTAGCACTTCTGCTGACAACAATGATATTGCTTATTTTACTCCCACTTTCTCTTCCATGTGTGTTATGCTATGCCTCAAAAAATGCAGCAGGACCACAATTTGGGGGCATTTAGGTATGTTACAGCCCTATTCATTTTGAATGGGCTTTATAACTTGATGCAATGCACCTCAAAAAACCAAAGTATGCTGCCATTGTGTGGCTCTCTTGGAAGTGTTTGAGGCTTCTCTAACCCTTCCCTTTTAAACTAGGGACACAGATGGCAGAAAAACATAGAGACCTTAACCCTTTTATTTTATTTATTTATTACAGGTACTTATATAGTGCCGTCAATTTACACAGTGCTTTACATTTATATTGTACATTCACATCAGTCACTAACCCTCAAGGGGCGTACAATCTAAGGTCCCTAACTCACATTCATACATACACATACTAGGGCCAATTTAGACAGGATCCAATTACCTTCCAGCATGTCTTTGGAATGTGAGAGGAAACCAGAGTACCCGGAGGAAACCCACGCAGGCACAGGCAAAACATGCAAACTCCAGGCAGGTGGTGCCGTGGCTGGGGTTCAAACCAATGACCCTGGTACTGCCAGGCTAAGTACTAACCATTTAGCCACTGTGCTGTCCATTTTCTGCAGTATTCAAAGCAAACCCTTTGGCAAACATTGGGCTGTAGGAAGTATATTTTGAGCACCTTTCCTTCTCAGCCTAGGATTGGAATGATAAAGTAATCTTTCTCCTCTGTCTTCCCACATTTTCCCATAAATGCATGTAGCTGAACCTGATTGGCTCAGAATATTGACCCTCTCTCTCCCAGACAAAAGGTTGCTTTACAAGAGATTACAGGAGACTGACATCAAAATGTATTGAAACTTTTCACAAGTTATATTTAGAATATATTTAATGTCTTATTATTGAATACATTATTGCATTAAAGGTTGTTTATATCTGCCTGGGGTTCAAGTTTAACACATGGTACACTAGTGACACTGATATTACAAAGCATTATGGATCCTCTAAAGAGTTAACACAGTAGTAACTTCTTGCTTTAAGACTCTCTCTCTCTCTAACTGAACCTCCACATGGCCCTGTACGAATAGAGGAAAAGGCAGGAAGGTGAATGAATAACTGCTTTGATTTTGACTACAACTTTCATGAGCAAGAACGTTACGTGTGAGATCTCATTTTCAAGCATTTCTGTTTAGCTCTCTGTTCTTGTGTCTGCTTATTCACCACTCTGAAGAAAGACTTCAGAAGCATAACATCAAGTCTCCTGACAGAAGAGCTCACCACTTTCATGGATTATTACATATATCAATTAAATATGTATTCACTTGAAGCCCAACTCCATCTAGAAATGTTTTTGTATTGGATAGAGTGATAGTTAAATTGTATCTAGTTCACAGAACAGTTAAATAACTTCTTAAAACATGCTTTAACAAGTCCAAGGAGCCAGTTAGGCAGTCTAAAAATATTTACAGGTGGTGAGTAACATTTTCAAGGCTTTACTATTGTTTTCAGTGGAAGTACATCAAAGTGCCTGCTGGCTACTATAATATAGTGACTGGCACTTAAATACTACATTCATTTGACCTCCCCTGTCTTAAAATCAGATTATCTTTTGCTTCCACAGTCCTGTACCTCCCACGCTTAGTTTAAAGTGCCTTTGTGATTTGTTCAGGAGATTGGGTAGTTTGAACAATTTTCCATTTCCAGAACAAAAACATCAGAAACCAGCATTTTGGGTGGAATGGTAACCAAGCATATACAGTATATATCTGTGTAACTTCTGATTTAAGGAAAAAAGGAAATATTTCAGTGGGCCGTGGCACCTTTATTATATATCCATTGATAAATCCACATGTCCAAAAAATAAAGTAGAGGGGAGCAGTAGAATACAGTTATCACCTCCTACTTTATTTACTTTTTGGTGCTTTAGAAGTGCAACCGACTAAAATATTTTCTTTTTTCCTATGTATACAGCTATGAGCTGGGCCCAGCACCTACCTAGTGTGTGACCTTAGGTAGATCAGCAAACTGACCTGGAGTGGAGCTTTGCGATTCATTTTATCTATAACTGATGATTTACTGACAAAATGTACATTTTATTTTTAATTGGGGGGAAAAAACATTTAAGTGCAGTTGAACCCATGTATAACATTTGTGCAGTACAGGACAAGGAATTTGTTCTTAGGCCATGGGTTATATGTCACTACCCTTCAGAAGATTGGATACTGGCAAAGGCTTTGCTGGGAACCGCCCTTTAATGTACCTATATAACCACTTCCCACTTCTTGGGGCTTTAGATTTTAGCAAGGGTTCTTAGGTTTTGGATCCCTTCACTTGGCGTAGAAGAATTTATTTTTCTAATTTTCACAGATTTTCCTTCTTTCTTTGACCAACACTTCTACAAAGATCTGACTGCTTATCGCCTAGCAGTCTCCAGATCAGTTACTCTTGATGTACATTTTTGGAACCGTACCCGGACCCCGGTCTGTAATGTTTTCTTCAGAGATTGGATCCTGCATTTGGCACTCACTTTGGTAGGTGGTGCATGGGTGAGTTAGATGCAGTTTGCTATACAGGTCTAAGAGCTATGGTTCATTCCTATGGCACTCAAACCCTAAAGACCCCTTTGAGGTTTAAACAGGACTACCAATGTGGAAAAAGTAAGAAAGGGTTTCCATGTACCCTTACATACTAGTTTCTGGCTACACAGAATTTGCTGGATTAATACCTACATACAGTCAGGTCCATAAATATTGGGACATCGACACAATTCTAACATTTTTGGCTCTATACACCACCACAATGGATTTGAAATGAAACGAACAAGATGTGCTTTAACTGCAGACTGTCAGCTTTAATTTGAGGGTATTTACATCCAAATCAGGTGAACGGTGTAGGAATTACAACAGTTTGCATATGTGCCTCCCACTTATTAAGGGACCAAAAGTAATGGGACAGAATAATAATCATAAATCAAACTTTCACTTTTTAATACTTGGTTGCAAATTCTTTGCAGTCAATTACAGCCTGAAGTCTGGAACGCATAGACATCACCAGACGCTGGGTTTCATCCCTGATGATGCTCTTCCAGGCCTCTACTGCAACTGTCTTCAGTTCCTGCTTGTTCTTGGGGCATTTTCCCTTCAGTTTTGTCTTCAGCAAGTGAAATGCATGCTCAATCGGATTCAGGTCAGGTGATTAACTTGGCCATCGCATAACATTCCACTTCTTTCCCTTAAAAAACTCTTTTGTTGCTTTTGCAGTATGCTTTGGGTCATTGTCCATCTGCACTGTGAAGCGACGTCCAATGAGTTCTGAAGCATTTGGCTGAATATGAGCAGATAATATTGGCCAAAACACTTCAGAATTCATCCTGCTGCTTTTGTCAGCAGTCACATCATCAATAAATACAAGAGAACCAGTTCCATTGGCAGCCAAACATGCCCACGCCATGACACTACCACCACCATGCTTCACTGATGAGGTGGTATTCTTAGGATCATGAGCAGTTCCTTTCCTTCTCCATACTCTTCTCTTCCCATCACTCTGGTACAAGTTGATCTTGGTCTCATCTGTCCATAGGATGTTGTTCCAGAACTGTGAAGGCTTTTTTAGATGTCGTTTGGCAAACTCTAATCTGGCCTTCCTGTTTTTGAGGCTCACCAATGGTTTACATCTTGTGGTGAACCTTCTGTATTCACTCTGGTGAAGTCTTCTCTTGATTATTGACTTTGACACACATACACCTACCTCCTGGAGAGTGTTCTTGATCTGGCCAACTGTTGTGAAGGGTGTTTTCTTCACCAGGGAAAGAATTCTTCGCTCATCCACCACAGTTGTTTTCCGTGGTCTTCTGGGTCTTTTGGTGTTGCTGAGCTCACCGGTGCGTTCCTTCTTTTTAAGAATGTTCCAAACAGTTGTTTTGGCCACGCCTAATGTTTTTGCTATCTCTCTGATGGGTTTGTTTTGTTTTTTCAGCCTAATGATGGCTTGCTTCACTGATAGTGACAGCTCTTTGGATCTCATCTTGAGAGTTGACAGCAACAGATTCCAAATGCAAATAGCACACTTGAAATGAACTCTGGACCTTTTATCTGCTCATTGTAATTGGGATAATGAGTAAATAACACACACCTGGCCATGGAACGGCTGAGAAGCCAATTGTCCCATTACTTTTGGTCCCTTAATAAGTGGGAGGCACATATGCAAACTGTTGTAATTCCTACACCGTTCACCTGATTTGGATGTAAATACCCTCAAATTATAGCTGACAGTCTGCAGTTAAAGCACATCTTGTTCGTTTCATTTCAAATCCATTGTGGTGGTGTATAGAGCCAAAAATGTTAGAATTGTGTCGATGTCCCAATATTTATGGACTTGACTGTATGTAGTAAATATTACGCTATATCCTTTTATCTTACCACAGTGCTACGCATACAAGTGATTTGGAGGGCACAGGTTATGGAGTAACCTAGTAAAAACAAAAGGGGAAAAGTACCTCTAAGTTTAGTATAAAACAGAATTTTTATTATAAACCCAAATTGGCCATTTGCATGTTAGATCAAAATAAATGCTCATTTACATGGTGGACATCTGAAAGAAGCAGTAACCGCTATAGAGGGAGAGACAATCAGCCACTCTCGTACAAAGTTCGTGGCAAAGGCGTAAGCTCGGTGGGATAACATCACCAGGAGGATGGATGCACAACGCATTTTGGAGCATGCACAATGCCGGGTACGGACATGCACACGGTGCTTTCTCAAGCTGTAAAGTGAATCTAGGTGAGCCATTTAAATATGTGCCAATCCATGTGGGACTGCATTGCCCAGTAATTCATTTAAAATGCAAGATAATATGCCTAATGTACAATAATGACATAACGTAAACAGTTGATGGCTAAATCAATAAAAGTGAAACTGGGAGACCCATATAACTATGCGCCGATCATTGTGGAACTACATTTACCAGCAAGACCAGAATTCATAAAAACTAAAAAATACAGTAGTAATAAAAAATATTAAATAAACATAATCTATATATACTATACAATAATAACAACATAATAATGTTGTCTAAAGGCTAAATCCATACATTAACATTAAAATATATGAATTCATAAAGTATTGGTGGAAACAAGTTAAATTCATATGAACAAAAAATACTAAGGAAAGTTTAAAAAAATACCTAAAAAATGCAACCATTTCCCAGGCCCCCTGTCTATCCTCATTGGCTCACTGACTATGACTGACAGCAGCGGCAGCCAATGGCTCCTGCGCTGGGGCTCAGGCAAGTATTTGGGGGGATGCTGCACACAGAAGGTTTTTACCTTCATGCATAGAATGTATTTAGTAGCAAGGAAATTTCATGGATGGACTTATTGCACAGGTGGTAACCTATCATGGTATCACACTTAAAGTCACTGAGCTCTTGAGAGTGACTCATTTTTCCACAAATGTTTGCAGAAGCAGTCTGCATGCCTAGGTGTTTTATTTTATACACCTTTTGGAGTGGTGTCCCAATACTTTTTGGCAATATAGTGTACCTCCCTTTCAACACAACATTTGTCTATCACTGACATCATGTTCATGAATATGCTGTTATTGGCAAGTTCTGCTGACCGATTCCTTTAGGAAAGCCAGTGTCTGGTTTCTCCACTCCAGGTTACTGGTACTATACTCACTACACATGGAGGCTAGCTCTATTACATGGACCCCCTTTTCTACACAGGCCTCCCTGGCATACAACCCTCAGACACTGTCCTGAGTCATGATATATCCTCTCTTTTCGTATCAAGGTCAAGAATTATTGGGTCACCTGTTCTATGAGCTGAGCAGTCTTTCTGTGCTTGCATCACTGAAAGAATTGGCCTTGACATCAGTCAACTTCTACACCAACCTAGTACTAGGAAGGACTCAATATCTCCTTTATCTGCTTGATTCCTTTCACATACAGTCTGTAGATACTTAGGCATATCAGCCCATCTCATCAAACATTCACTTATGCGACTGCTGTACAGACTCTCTGTTAGAGATCTCCCTGCATCTCTAATGCCCTAATATTTATCAGTTAGGCACTTTCCAAGCCTAGGTTGGGTGCCTTTCCTTCCTTGGAGCATGCAGGGTAATCCTCACCTACCATGATGACAGGGAGACCTATGGTAAAAATTGTTCCCATCCCTAATCTTGCAACTCTCAAGACACCTATCCCTTGGTTTCTGGCAGGTCCTTGTTAGCATTTGTATATCTTCTTCATAGAACTGGCTCCAAACTCTGTGTGCACTAACCTTTACAAGTAGTTGCTCTTTGTTGTGACATTCTGTGCCCCTCCTGGGCCTTCCTTGGGTGCTCTTGCCTACAGAGAACTGTCCCCTTGTGCTAAAAGGGGTTTCTTCCTTATATAGGGCCCATATAAGAATGGAACCTTCTCTTCTCTGTTCCCCCTAACAGCAGTAGTTCTGCTTTGACTCCCCTTGCATTCTGCCTTGGGGCTCCAACTTACATAACATAGAGATAAAGTATCCTGGAACCCAGTTCTTTTGATTCCTAATTCAATGAAATCGATCAGCACTACCACCATTGTTCTAAAATCTTCATTTTATTAAATTGACCACAGTAAAAACATCACAGGTACAATGGTTGACACGTTTTGGCTTAACAAGCCTTAGCCATAACCTATGGGTACACAGGGGTGCTGTTCTGCATTTACACTAATAAATATGGTGTTCTGTTACATTTTTACACTAAGTGCTGGAGCACTAGTTAAAATATTAACACGCCCCCCCCTTCCCAAAAACTGCTTTAATAAATAGCACTGCTTAAGGTACAAAAGCACTGTATGAGGGAGGGGGGGTACATACCACTGCTTTGTGTGCGAGCGCCATACTCCATCTCTCCTGTGTGCTGGAAGCTAAGAGAATTTAATTCTTGCTGAAGCACATAGCATTGTTAAAAAACAAAACAAAAAAAATACGGTAATTATAGCTGCATATGCAGCCTGGCTGTATTACAATTATAATTAGTAAGGGTTCATTTGGAATTTCAAGTTATATTAATCTAAAATAAGATGACCCTCTTACATTATATTTTGCTAACAATTGTAAGTTGTTCAACTTAACTCTTTTTTTTTACCTATGACTATGTTCCAACTCTAACTTTTATTCTGCTGTATAATTTGTAAACGTTAATACAAGTCACAGGGGAACTTACATTATGATGGCTCAGCAGTGGATACTATGTCATGCTACGTAGTGTGATGTTGACATTAAACTGACATTTAGGAGCTTTTTTTTTTTTCTTTTTCAATAAGTTTAATTTGCCAGCTTGTACTGATGGTGTGAAAGGAAGAAGATGGTTGTTTTTGGTGTACTATATCTAGTTCCTCTTGAAAGTTCTTCTTTTAGATAATATTACGCCTGAGGTCCTGTGACATTTACTGTTTCTATGATGCAGTGAATTATCCCAGAAAATACAAAAAACATTTGACGATTTGTAAGCAGTGCTTTTTCATTACCATGCTCCCTGTCCTCTTTTGAGGAACATAACATATATTTTGTCAACACCAGTTTTCTGTATCAATTGCATTGGTCAATTTTGGACTATTGTTAAATGTTTTTAAATAGCTGAACTCAATGCAGATATAAAATACACAACTTAATGCATCTCTGTATTCATTAATATATATATTTTTTTTATGTAACTATTGTATATATATGAATATTACTTCATACCAGCCTCTTGTGTTCCCCTGTAAAGCAGACAAGGAGAGGAATGAGCCGTACCAACTGGGTTTACTACATGCACATATGTTTTCCTATGAATCCAAAGTTCATCCCAACTCCAGTCACATTTTTTTTCTGTTCTATTTCTTGAAAGACACTGTGGACATCCAGATATCATGACTGTTGGACGCAGGGCACAAAAACAAAAGCACAGCCTAGGGGTGGCCAAAACCCCCATCTACTTGAGGCTGCTTGCTATGAATCTTAGTTCACTTATTTTTAGCATGGTATAATTTTTCCTTTTTTTTCTGAGACTTCAGAACCTAGATGACAAGTTAGATATCCAAGATCCTTGCACTGTCCGCAGCTCAGCCATCAAGCTCGTGCAGATCTTTGCTACATGCGAGTTTGACTGTGACAGACCTAATCTGGATTTGGATTAGTCTGTGAGATATCTCACTGGAAGGGGGGGTCATGTGACTTCTTGCCCTGTCGCAGTGTCTCCCCCAGCAGACTGCCCCCCTGCTCCAGCAGAAGATAAACTGTCAAGGGTTTAGTACCCTTATTGCATCCTTGGGATGTGGTAAGTATTCACCCTTCTCTCCCCTCATCCCCTTTGGGTTGCTTTGAGTGACTGTTGGGTACCCCTTTCTCTTCTGCTCCCCTGCATTATATGTCCATGTGGTGCTTGACGTGGTACATTTTACCTCCCTTAGGCTTGTTTGTGTACTACACCACTACTGTCATATATTTGCATTCTCGATTCAATGTCAAGGCCTCCCCTTGGACTAGTCACAACATGGTTGCATCTTTTTTTAATCTACAGGTGGTCCGGCAGCCATATTTTGAATTGGTGGTCACCAGTAGTCATGCTGTGAATTGACAGGCACCTGCTGATGATTCTGTTGGCTTTTTCACAGATTCTGGGGCAAAATCTACTGGCACGAGGTGGACTTGCACTCCTCAGTTCACAGTGACAAAAGGGTAATTTATGGGAGGGGTGAGTCTGCTGCTCTTTCAACTCCCTGGTTCATGGTGACACATTTCATCCATTTTTGTACTGGTAATTCCTGTGCTTTGCAATTTAGACAACTGGGGAGCTACAACTCACCTTTTAGAGTCTCTGCAGACTGTCCATTCTTCTCTGTGGTCCTCCCTGTGGGTTACTTTGGCGGTTTTTGCTTGATCCTTGTCTTTCTTTTAGTGATATACTAATATATCTGCCACGGAAAAAAATTATCGGAGTTTTGCCAATAGAAAAAAAAAGGTGCGGATAATTATAATTGAGTACAATGCAAAGTTAAGTCCCCTTGACTTCAATGAAAAATCGAGTCCCATTGACTTCAATGCACAATCGCGTCCCATTGACTTCAATGCAAAATTGCGTCCCATTGACTTATGTTATTACGGGTACTTATATAGCGCCGTCTATTTACGCAGCGCTTTACATATATATTGTACATTTACAGAAGTCCCTAACCCTCAAGGAGCTTAAAATTTAAGTTCCCTAATTCACATTTATACATGCTCATACTAGGTTTCAGTGCAAAAACGCACCTCTTTTAAGTTCAATGAAAAACCCCTGGATTACGTTACTGGGTTGTATTTTTTACATTCATATTCATTTAAATTAATGATATTAATTAAAAAGTTAAATATTATACAATTATATATAAAAATATATATTTTTTAAAAACTCTGTTTCGGTTTCAGTTTTTGGCCAAGTGCATCCTAAATTTTTGGTCCAGAATTTTCATTTCGGTGCATCACTACTGTCTATGGCTACATTCCTCTCTGTCCTCAATGAGCTTCCCAATTGAGGCCTCCGTGTCCCCAAGGCCATTTATCCAATATGAAACAGGCCTTGAAGATCTATTAGTCAACATATGTTCTCCATCTCCTAGATTGTAAGCTCGAAAGAGCAGGGCCCTCGATCCCCTCATGTTTTGCATTGTATTGGTATTGTTCTGTCACATGTTCTGTCCCCCTTTGTAATGTACAGCGCTGAGCGAACTATTGGCGCTTTATAAATACTGTATAATAATAATAATAATAATCTGTCTTCTTTGGAGGTTTCTGAGAAGGTAGAGAGAAGGAGAAGGTAGACTGGCAGTTTCACAATTTTTGATAAGTTGATGTGGCTGCATTCGTGGATGCTTTTCTGCTTGCACAGTCTTACAAGCAGCAATGTACTTCTTCCTGCCTGGGGGCAGTTGTTGTTAGTCTCCCCCTCGGTAGACACTGCTTTGGTAAATTCCAGTTCCTGAGATCTCTAGATCTCTGCTGTGTCCTTCAATGAACAAAAAAGAGTAACCAGTGATTCTCTGTACTACTTTGTGACTAACTAAGCTGATTCTAACTGATGGTTGGTTTGTCCACTAGCAGGGGCCGCTCTTGGCTGTTCTTTATTTTTGTGCCTAGTCTTTTACTCCTGCAGGTGACTTTATACCCCATTTATCAATATCTCTAGATTTCTGCTGTGTCCTTCAACTACTTCAGAAAAAAATTATTTTATTGTATTAAAAATCCTATTTTTCTTTGGTATTGCAGGGAGTATCGGAGATTTTTTTGTGAATGTGAACCCACAGGTGAAATTTTCTCTCACTTCCTGTTACCTTGATGCCTGAACAAAAGATAGGGGTGTGGATATCATTGGGGCTGGAGGGCACAGAGAAAAGAAAAAACACTGTCTGAAGTTTTAACCTTTCTCCGCTCTAATAAAAATGTGTTATTAAAAAAAAATAGTACTGAGTGTTTTTTTAAACAATTTAGGGCTCAGTTATAGGCCCCAGGAGTTTGTTGTTTACCGGAGTACTGCTGCCTTTTGTGAACAGTTTCTACGTCATTCATAAAGTCCTACCCCTGCCTAACTGCGACTGCTCACCAGTTGACTCATAAAAACACCATAATGTGTTTTCTCCTTTATGATTCTATTTCATCTTGTAGTAATTGCAGATGTCAGAACAGTGATGCTTTCTCCACACTGTCGCTGTAAGAAAGCATGCATTGCTGTGAACAGGGCCAGAATGAATTGTGCCCCCAACTTACAGTCATTCTTTTTCTTCTTTTTTTTTTTTTTTAAGACCTATACTTCATTAGTTGCAAAAATGTGTTTAAAAAGAAAGGTGTTGCTAGAAAGATGGGAGAAATGGCAGAACAGCCTCTTCTTGTCACATGGCAGATCACATGACAATGCTCTCCACCTCTCTTTGGAACAGTGCAGAGAAACCAGCATAGAGCATTGAAAGCTCCACACTGCAAATTGACACTTTATTATTAAAGGGCAACATTTCACTGTAGAGATTTTGTAGCTGTATCCTGCAGATTGAGAGGAGACATCACCAGTTTTTATAAATGGGGCCTTATGTTACCTTCTGGTTGACATTTCAACCAAATATGTAGAACACGTTTTGTCGTACCTTTGGTCTAATAGGGAGTGATATGCATTAGATGGGACAAGTGAGTATTGCAGTGTCGCTGCCACTCACATGGGAGCATGAATACCCAGCCACCTGAATTAGTCAGTCTGGATTTTCCCTGGCAAATAATCAACTCTGATTAATCCGGTGCTAGAAATGTCTGCTCAGCGCATCAGTACAAACAGCCAGATATTCCAAGATTGCATGTTAATGGTGTCATTGCTAAGGGAAGAGTTTGGTGATCCGATCATGCGTGCACTTATGCCTGATGTCACAAATGTTTCATGTTATATGATTACAAGTTAACAGTCAGTGGGTTGTTCTGTAATAGTGGTTTGAATTGCCAGTAAAGAAGACGGTGACGCAGGGTTATATGCAATGAAACAATAGAACAGAAAGGGACCACACAAATGTTTGTATGACACATAAGAGTCTGTATTTAGTGATATCTCCCATGCTGTATCTAACCTTTGACTTTCCTTATGCTTTCATTTATGGTGAACCTTTGTTCATGAAGCATTGGAAAAGATAATCTTTCCTTTATCGTGAACCTATCATATTCACTGAAGATTATAAATATTTCTGGTAAAGTACAGGCAAAATAGCTTTTCTTTACTTGTGGAGGACAGAGTCTAATTCCTAATTTTTGTACCTTACTTTGTCTCCAAGTTGAGCTACATATCCAGCACTCTACTAAAAATTGACAGCAAAGGGGTTTGTGTCTGGAGGGGAGAGGGCTTGACCTTGACTTTAACCACTTAAAGTCCGGACGCTTTCAATCCCTTCCAGTCCAGACCAATTTTCAGATTTCAGTTGTTTGATGAAAACAAGGAAGTCACGAGACCACGTGACGTAACGCGTAGGTACGCCGATACGCAGCTTCCGGTTTTGAAGTGACGCACATCGGGACGCCATCTTGAAACTCCCAGGAAGTACCACATGAATGCAGTTTACCCATGCAGGGGAGAGGAAGAGGCTGTATTTCAATGTGAGTAACTTCTGTATATAAATAAACGCCTGCAAGCTTGATTTACTACACTATGGAGGATCTCTTTTTTGCTCACTAATATGAGAGTGAGATTTCACAGAAATACTGCTTAAAGGACCCCAAAGGTTACACAGGAGAAAAGGTGGAGGAGGCATAATAGGAGAACTAAGGAGGTTTACCAGACGGAATTGTTGAGGATCCAGGGTGATCCTGAAAGCTCTTTGGCCCCTAGGGGTCGTAGAAAGGAGGTGAGGAGGCACTGCAGCTGGAGTGGAAAAGTGTGTTGCCACTTACACGATTGAGCACTAATTGCACATTGCATGAAGTATGCTGCATCACTGAATTATTTATATTGGACTTCTATATTTATGTGTTTGTTCATTTATGAGATTTGAAGTGGCACTATCACGTGATTTATGTTTGCTATTTTTTCTAAATATTATTTGTTGGCACAGGAATGGGGCACTAAGATGATTTGGTCACCTTAAGATGTGTTATAATTTTCACATTCTATATATTTTCATTTTTATGCTTTTATTATAAGTATTTCACATGTAGGTGTTTTGGGCTTTTTTAGCCCATGAAGTAGTATTTATAGTGATTTAGTTTGTTAGAGCTGCACTATTGTTTATAATTCTTTCAGATTTCAGTGCCATCGCATTTTGAATGACAATTGCGCGGCCATGCAACACTGTACCCATATGAATTTTTTTAGCATTTTTTTGAGACAGATAAAACTTTATTTGGTGGTATTTATTCACTACTGGGATTTTAATTTTTTTTGCTATATAAATGAAAAAGTCCCAAAATTTTGAAAAATATGTTTTTCTTATAAAATTTTGCAAATAATGTTTCTTCATAAATCTGGGCCAAAATTTATTCATCTATCCCTTTAGTAAAACAAAATAACCCAAATTAGTTTATAACCAAAAATTATAATTTTTCTAAATTTCTTTTTACATTTTTATTTTATTTTTTATATTATTTATGTTTTTTTAATTTTTTTTTTAACATACTGTCACCCTAGCAGTACAGTGTCACCATAGTGATACTGTGCTACTTGTGGGGGGTGATGAAGATTTTTTATATTCTTTTTTTACACTGATTGCTTTTACACCCATAAAGGCTGTAAAAGCAATCATTTCTCCTCTCTGCCTGCATTCCTGCAGCCATTGAGAAATACTGTGAGAGCTGTGATTGGTCACAGCTTGTCACATGCTATAAGGCTGTTGTGAAAAGCCTTGTACCATGTGACCTCTGTGATCATTCACAGATTTCACACATAGTAAGCAATGATGTCAGAAAGTGACATCTTGCTTACTACTATTCATGTGATCACTGATTGGCCAATCAGTGATCACATGAATTGGGACCTCACACAGATGTCCCGTACAGCGATCTGTGTTCCACTGTGTTCTCCGGATACAGCAGGCACCGATCGCGGTGCCGCGCGATCCCAGAGAGCGCACACAGGCAATGGATGCGGGGGACGTTTAGAAGCATCCACCCACTTCAGCAGCGCTCCCGTCCAGCCATTTATATACATGGGCTGGACCGGAAGTGGTTAAGAGAAGTTGAGCTCTGTATATCTCCTGAATCTAAAATTCAACATCCTGCAAGGGTACAGTTTACCTGATTTTAAGGCCATCTAAGGTACTGCCTGTACTAAAACAGTAATGCTGTTTAAACCTCTACAAGCAAAGCAGATGTTTGTTTTTAACAAATGACATAGCTGTTTATCTGGCAGTACGCTTATAATGATATGTGTTATCAATACAAGCCAAGGGCTATTTCTATTACCAGCACCGAGTAAAAGAACAGCAGCTACCTAATGAAGTTATCTCTATGCCCACTCTCTATCAATCAGCAAGTGCACTGTTCAATGCAGTAACACCCAACTTTCTTACATTGCCACCTATTTCTCTCAGACTAAACTTATGTACAGGGGATTACAGTTGGTTAGTTCAAAGACATATTAGGGTACTATTTAAAAATACACTTTCCAGTAAATGTAAAGCTAGAGTTTTTTGCTTCAGTTATGGGGAGGGTATGGAAGTGTTAAACCCCCTCCCAGGTTTTAATTGCTGTCTGTGTCTTTGCTGGGGATACTCCCCTTTTATAGTTGTCCTTTGTAGAAAACAGAAGGTGGTGGGAAATCGAACATTGCAGAGATGTCACAGTAACAGAAGTGAGGGGGTTAGAATCTTTAAAGCGATTCTAAAGGTTCATTTTTTTGTGTGTGTAAAATAACAAACATATCTATGCTCTCCGCTGGGTCCCTGCAGGCTTTCCTGGCTTCTCCTGTCTGTTGGTGCCCCCACAGGGTGCCCATTCACATGGAGCCACGGCTTGGCCCCGCCCCCCTCTCTCCTCATGGGTGACTGGCTGTGATTGACAGCAGAGGGAGCCAATGGCTCCTGCTTGCTGCCTCAGCCAATGAGGACGCAAAGTCCCGCGGCAACCGAGGCTGTTGATGAGGCCCAGGTAAGTATTGAAGGGGCTGGGGGGGATGCTGCACACAGAATTTTTTTTTTTACCTTCATGCATAGAATGCATGAAGGTAAAAAACCTTCAGCCTTTACAACCACTTTAAGCCTAGGTTCACACTTATATGGTGCAGGAAATGGTGCAATCCTTGTGTGTTTCCCACACCTCATTGTAATCACACAGTGCTTGCAGTCTGCTGCAGGTGTCAATACAAAGTTAAGGACACCCCAAACGCAGGTTGCAAATACAGTGCGTTTGCCTGTACCGGATCGGACGGTACAAAATGACCATGCGTTATGGTTACAGTGCTGCTTCAAAAAAGGTGCCTGCATGTCTTTGGTGCCATGCGGTGTGTTTATAGCCCATTTAAAATCAATGGGCTCAAATCACATCGCATTGAATCGCATTTGAATTGCACAGAAATGCAGTGTGCATCGGGGCTAAATTGGAACAGCTGGAGGGCATTTTTCCTCTCTTTGGAGAGATGACCTTTTTCTTCTTGTTGTGTCCCACAGACAGGAAGTTTTGGAAGTTTCCGTGATGGGATGGAACAAAAAACTTAAAATCAAAAACTGGAAAAAAAAGTTTTGGCTTTACATGATGTACAAATGTTTTAATGCATACTTGGATTATATGGGGTCGTTGATATTATAAGCTAAACTATAGTGGCTGTCAAGTTAACTTTAGAGCAAGCAATTGTATAAATCGTCTCTAATGAACTATACAGTCTTCCATTATAATTCTGTACAGGGTTTTAAGTGTGCTTACTTTATTGGTGTAACAGTATTTTTCTTCTGCTCATAATGAAGCATCCTTTTAATCTTCAAGTTTAAAGGCATTTCCAGTAAAAAATGTATAAATTGCATAATTGTTTGGTCATTGGAACAAAACAGTTTACATTCTGCTTTTATTTTCTTTGACCTACGTGACTTTTTATGACTACTTTCTTCTCTTGCACTTTCAGAATAGGATATTGCTGCATTTTGTGTATATAGAGAGTGTTTAGTGGTGACAGCTTTCTGACACAACTAACAAGAACATGTCTTGATGCAGAATGATTTTAGCAAGAGTAAACATGCACATAGCATCTTAATTTCCAGCAGGATATGTTTATAAAGAATTCACATTTTTGATAAATCCTTTGTGTTTACTTTCTGTAAAACATTTTGTTGAAGAAAGGGATTCATGATAGTTCTCATAAATTGGAGTGTGCAGAAAGCCAAAGTCATTGCTGTCTTCTAAGAGCTCGATGCCGACAGTCTATATTAGCAGGTTAATATTTGGATCAGCGCTAAAATATAATCTGTGCTATTTGCATTATCACCAAATGTGTATCTATTCACTTTAAATGGGCTGCCTGCACACAGCTCAGTATACAAAATGATTGTTCACGCTGCACAGGGCTGAGCACACATGTGAATGAGCCCTAACAGTCATGTCTACAGTTTCCATATTTAAGCGATCATGTACACCTAAAACTATTGAGTACAGTCCATGATACTTTTTTTTAATTTGTAGTAACATTCAAATTTTCAGTAAAAGCTTTCTGGATGTACCCCCTTCCTCTAAAGTCCAAGCAGTACTAATGCCTGAAGTTTTAGTATAATGTTAAGTAAGACATTTAAAAAAAAAAAAAACTGTTGCAAGCGCACTAAGCCCTGGTTCACATATGTGTGGGTGGTGCGGATCCACGTGAAAATTAGTGCAGCTGCACCACCCGCACACAGGAATGCAAACCCGCAGGTGGGTGCCATTAGTTCTAATGGCACGCCACCCGCACTGGAAAACGCAACCGTACTGGGAACCGAGGACTTCTTCCCTGCATATCATGGGGCACGGGAGTCCGTTCAAATTAATGGGCTCTCGTGCCCACGCAAAATGCGGTCCGCACAGCCCATATATGTGAACCAGGGCTTATATGGCTATAGTCACCTCAAACATGTACACCTAACACATCATCTGGCTTTGGCTATTATAAGTCAAATAAATAGATGGCAATAGCTGCTGTCTTCAGTTATGTTTTATTTATATAAGTGAGTTGATTACAGTAATAAAACATTAGAGCAGAATACACTGGAAAGGTAGTACAGAAAACAGCTATTTTGAAGTCTACTTCCATTTTAGGTAACGTGTTACATTTGGACTTTTGAAAGTCTAATCTATGGGGAACTGAGAATCAGTCCTGATAAGAATGGACACAGGCAGACACTAGTGCCTATTATTCTGAATAACAGGAAAATGACATAGGACAAACATGGCAAGTATCCCATGGTACAAACATAGCCTGATCGTCAGTGCACTGGTGGTGCTGTTTACATGAAATATAAATAAATGAGTACACTACATGGATGGGGATTCTCAGCTGTGATTCATGCAGTAGTGGCTGCGGGGGGGAATATCCAGCCAATGCTTACGAGTGATGCGGCTGAGTCATTTGCCCATCACTGCAAGTCTGTTCGAATTATGGCAACCCTGTCATTCCTCAGCATGGAATTTCCTGATGGCTAAGCATGGGAAAGCGTCCTTATCGCTCATTTGTCTAGTCATGGGATTATATTATTAGGAATACTGGGATATCAACAGATCTTTACGCACTTAACATTTGTTAATTCGGCAAAGATCAAAAGGCAGTTCTGTTAAAATCACTGCAAGACTAATGTGTATTGAGAATTGTATTCTCTGTTCCTCTGTGTAAAAGTATCTCAATTTCTTCTGACTTCTGTAGCTAGTGATAGAGTTGCTATCTGTCTGTCTGCCAGGGCTCTATGCTGCTGTTTCACCTGATTCAGCACCTGTACAGTGGGGATCAAAAGTTTGGGCACCCCAGCTAAAAATCTATGGATAGACCTTAAAAGAGCAGTGCGTGACAGACAGCCCAGAAATCTCTAAGAACTGGAAGACTTTTGTAAGGAAGAATGGGCAAAGATACCTCAAACAAGAATTGAAAGACTCTTGGCTGGCTACAAAAAGCGTTTACAAGCTGTGATACTTGCCAAGGGGGCAGTACAAGATATTAACTCTGCAGGGTGCCCAAACTTTTGCAGACGCCATTTTTTTGTTTTCTGTTATTTTGAAAGTGTAAATGATGGAAATATAATTAACTTTTGTTGACATATTATAAGAATGTCTAATCTGTAATTTGATGCCTTTTGGAGATTTTTCCATCTTTCCTTGGCTTCTTTATGCACATTAATACAAATTTTTAGCTGGGGTGCCCAAACTTTCGATCCCCACTGTAGATGACAAGTCATGTTGAGATGCAACCATACAGCTATAGTTTCTGAGTGCCGTTATTTTTGTAATGTCACAAATTAGGGTGACCCCAAGTGGATACTATAATAGGCAAGGTGATATCTGTCCTCAAAGAGGGTCACCACTTGGGGCCTGTCTTCACTTTCACGGAGCATTCATGCAGTCGGAACCCCACCTCTCTGTTTCATAACAAAGAAAAGGAACAGGTGCATCAAAACAAAAGTTGTACAAAGTCTTTCAGTTTTTCCATAAGCTGCAGCCACAGCCTGAGAAGAAAAGCATGTCCCCTGCCAGCAGTGGCAGAGTGGGACCCTTACTCTCTATCTCGAAGCAATGGTCTCAAATTACAGTCTGTCTATCCCCCTGCTGAGTCAGACCTATAGCTCTGCAATTGGTAAAAACTCATGCTCCCCACTGATTGGCTTTGAATAAGTCGGGAGTGTGTTGGACCTCTACACACAGATCACTGCTTCTCCACAGAAAGCAAAGGTCCCACACTGCAGCTGCTGGCAGGGCACATACATTTCTACCCTGGTTGTATCTGATATTTAAAGAGAACAAACTGTACAACTTTGTACACCTTGTGTTTAAATGCACCTGGAATGCATTCAGCTAATGTAAACTGAAAAAACAGTTGGGCTTTTGGTAGATTTTTTAGTGAGCTGCAAAAGGATTTTTTTTTTTTTTTGTGCAATGCCAAGTGCCTCTGACTACCACCGGAAACAGACCTGGTGATTGCAAGTGGTGTTTGAATTTGCTAACAGTGCTTGTAGTTTTTGTTGTATCTATGGCCATGCTTAGCCTAGTGAAAAATTCAAACAACTGTTGGATAATGGTCCCACTTTTGAAAGTGAGGTGGCTGCAGACAAGGGTTGTAATACTACATAAAAAGTCAAAACCAACTGAAAATGTTTTTTTTAGTTTTACCGCCTACCAAAGTTTTATTTCCACAAATACTGGACAGAAAGTCAAGCATCAGTTATTGCTGCATAGACTACAAGTTATAAAAAAATACCATATTAATCCTGATGACTGTTTCATACAGCAAAAAGTGCTAAAAAGTGTCTTTTTGTCTTGCATGATTTTGTTTTGCTGTTTGAGTGACCTCTACCCGCAATTCCAAACATTAGAAAAGCCTGTGTAATGTATAAGGCTTGACAGTATGTAATCCACACATTTATCTTTTATAGAGTGTGTGCACAAACAAGGCAATGATTGAATGATTGAGCAGAGTAGATTGGATTAGTGAGATCCTAACTTGTGGAAAAGAAAGGAATACATATAATTCACGTGACCCCAGCATCTGACCATTTTTCAGTGTTACCCGCTCTAATAGAATTTATTGCAATTTTTTCTTGGCCTTCACTTGTCCTTATTATCTATATAATATGATATTAACAGACAAGGCTATGCTATATTGTACATCTATCTATGATCTGATCTGTACAGGGAAAGAAAAATTGTAATGATGTACAGTATGGCCTGATTCTTGGTAAACTCTGTTACTTATGTGACAACATGCTTATAGACAATCCAATGGGCAACCGCTGGGTGAAATTGCTGGAACCCAAATAATTGTAAGATGTGCCACCTCCTATCTATGGACACTAATAACAAATTGGAAAATTAAGGACTTTATAGTCACAAAAAGACATGTATGTAAAATCACAAAACAACTTTATTGATACATAATTAAAACACTGATGTCCGTAACAATGGATTAGGATAAAAAGCACTCTTAGTAAGGCATAATATATACTGATTCAAGTTATTAGCCTTCCACCTTCCAAAATGTAATTTCCGTTAGTCGGTATCTTGACATGTTTCACGGGAAAACGCTTCTTCAGGAGCTTTTTTGGGTGCTAAATTCAGCACCCAAAAGAGGCTCTGAAGAATTCTTGAATCAGTATATGTTACGTCTTACTAAAGGTGCTTTTTATGCTAATCCATTGTCACTGAGATCATTGTTTTAAATATGTATCAATAAAGTTGTTTTGTGAATTTACATACATGTCTTTCTGTGCCTAAAATTGATGATGATTTTCTAATTCGTTACTTGTGCGAATATTCTAAAATGACTAGTATAAAACTTTTTATCAAATCCAGAGGTACAGTATTTCCGAGAATTTGTAAGCAGCAAGTGTTGGTCTAGTTTCCAAATGTGTAGTAAATACAGTGCGGCAGAATGACAAAACTAGAATAATATATGTGATAGAGCCTATTGCAGTTCTCATTATGACGATTTACACTTTTTGTCCGAGCCCATAGCAAACAATCAGATCCTGTGCTTTGTGATAATGGCCTCTCTTGCCACCATGTCTTTTTATTCCCCTTTTCTTCAGTTTACATAAATCTGTCCTTGCATGCTTTATACAGTTGTTGGTGTTCTACTTTGTGTATCATTGTAAAGTTCAGTTAATGGTAAGCTGTGCAATATGCATTCAGTCAGACTGTGGCTATGAATATATAATTTGTTTTTCATTTGGTATACTATTTATAAATAGAAAAGGAACCTCCTTGACTCATAATGAAATGGTTTACTGGACAATTACTAAGGCAAGACTTTCTGTTTGTTTCTTTCTTTGACATATCAGCTGTACATAGCATTCAGCACTAGGTATGTTACATAAGCCAATGGATGGGTGTTAGGCCATTAACACGTGGATATTTTCAATTGGTCTACATTAAAAGGAATTATAGTACTTCATTTTTAGAACAGTAATGTCCACTAATTCCACCCCACATTCTTTTGTGCCCTTTACACATATATTATTAAGGATTTCCATTGTGTTCTTGCACACTGCTGACCTGAAGTCAGTGGTGAGAGGGGGTGTGCTGGGGAGCAGGCTTCCCTGTGAACTAGTTGGGGCTATTTTAGATGGACCTCTTTACCTGTTCATTACACAATGAATAGGTAGTAAATATCTATAGAATCTTGCCCCCCACACCATCAAATCAGAACTAGCATATCTTTCACACAGCCCTGCCTGTGTTTGGAAATTAGTCTGACTGCTAGAGACTTTTTCCTTTGATATTACTTACTGAAGTACTTAGTATGTACCCTGATTGCTCTGTTCATTTAAAGACATACTGCACTGAGAGAATATATAGGCTGCCATTGCTATCTTCTTCTTTTGAAAAAGCTAGTTGCCTGGATGTCATGTTGATCCAATATCTTTAATACTTTTGAGGCACTGAGCTGGAACAAGTCTACAGCTCAGAAACAGATTCGGATTTCACTTTGACTTTCTAATCTGCATGCTTTTTTCAGGTCACTGACCACTGACTGAGTAATGATTGAAGTCAGGGACAGTCAGCAATGACAGACCCTGTGGTGTTATCAGTATAGGTTTCCTTTAATTAAATAACAGGTATAGGTGAATGAGGTTGTAATGGCTGTGAGTAAAAGTACTCATACAATTAAAGGGTACCTGTCATTTAAAACTTTTTAAAAGTAAAAGTCCTGCCTATGAGCAAGTACCACAATGTATTTGCTATTACCTTTATTAGCCATAAAGTCCTTTTTTGTGGGCCTCTCTGTTTTAATTCAATTTATTAGAAGCTTAACTTTCCTGATTCCCAGGCTAAAACCCAGCCACTTGCATGCAGCCTGTTCATATATTAGGGCTTTTGATTTTTACTGAAATGCTCTCTTGTGATATGTAGTGGTAGGTGCACGGGGCCCAGAAGTTAGTGAAGTCAAGCTCGAGTAACGACTGAAAACTTAATCAAAGGGGCAGACAGAGGGGATTTTACTTACTCATAGCAAAAAGACACTTTTGATTATCTGCTCCTAAGCAAAGCTTTTACTTTTATATGTGTACTAGCAAAAGTGTGCCTGTTTTAGAACTGGCAAGGTTTGAAATATTCTGTTTGAGACATGTTATTGTGCCTCCCTTGCACTTGATGTTTCCACCTTTGATGCTTAGATTAAAATGGTAGTAATATCCTGTGCATGTGTGGAAGTGGTAGTATACTACCTTCCATGTGCAGGATCTTTTATATGTTTACTAGCAAAAGTGTGCCAGTTTTAGAATTGGACAAGGTTTGGAATATTCTGTTTGAGACATGTTTTATTGGGTAGGATGTGCAGGGGATGAGTACAGAGCATGTGTGGGGGAATATGGGGTGCACAGTAGTAGTATGTTGGGTATGACAGTGGGCAGTATGAGGAGTGTGAATGGTCTGATAACTGGCAGTAGTTGGTAAAGTAACATTTATAGGTAAAGTTGATCCAGGGAATATCCGATTGCCTCTTGGGGGAACAGGAAGGAATTTTTTCCCCTACAGGAGCAAATTGGATCATGCTTTGCTGGTTTTTTTGCCTTCCTCTGGATCAACTATGGGCTTAGGATTATAACTTTTGTTTTGTTTTTTTTATGGTTGAACTGGATGGACTTTTGTCTTTTTCAGCCAGACTAACTATCTAACTATATTGTTCTGAACATCAGAGATGGTGGAAACATCAACCACAGGGGTTCATAATATACTGCAAATGCTGATGAATAGTATACAACATGACAGTGTTTCATCACTGCTTGAGGGGGACGTGCAGCTCTTATTTATTTTGTGACTCCAGAGCCATTTTGGTCCACCATTGATGGAAATCTTTTTTTAAGGTGGAACCATAATGCCATCTTAATGAAGTCCAGCTGCAGCATTCTGTCCTCGATTTATGTTACTTTCCTAACATGAATGCTTTACCACTAATTACTGTAGTTCAGCCCAGCTAACCTATCAAACTTGCTATGTTAATCAGAAGCTGGATATTCAATCTATATAATGGACTGAAACTAAGGGGAAACCTTAACTCTATTTTACTTTCTGTGATCTTTTTTTATAATAATTATGAAAAAGGGCTATGGGGTTTACTTAAACTATACAGGCAGATAAACGTGAAAGAGGAGAAATAACATCAACTTGCTTGAGCTATTAAGAATCTTCTTACTGCTCTCAACTTAAATACTATTCCCCCCCCTAAAATTAGTTAACTGCATTTAGTAAAAAAGGTCCAGAGATTGCCAGAAGTAAAGAAGAAATATTATTACAAGTTTGTAGATTCTGAGCAGTGTTGGTCAATTTTCTTGATATAGCTTGCCTCTAGTGCAGACACCACGAAAAGGCCAAAAAATATTATTCAATCAATGTTTATATTACAGAAAACTGTCAGAGACTGCAACATGAGATTGTGAAAGTCTATGGGCATGCTACAAGGGATGGTCAAAGACTGCAAACATGCTGCAGTAGATAAAGACTGTGAAAAAGCTATTGGAAATATGCTTCAAGAGACAGTCATAGACAGAATATACATTACAAGAAACTGCTAGAAATCACCACCTCTTTACAAATCAACGCTTCCTATTACTCTGACAAAATTGCTTGTGACTTTTCTCTGCAAAATGTGACCCCTCTGACTGTCTCCTGTAGCATGTCCCCAGTCTCCAACCATGCCCATAACATGTCTGCAGTCTTTAACAATCTACTGCAGTACATCTGCAGCGTCTGACCATTTTCTATAGCATTACATACATTAAACATTATGTGCAGTCCTTTGGTGATATTAGGGTCACACTTAATGCGCCCCATATCAAATAAGGTGACCGCTTATCTACATCTACTATGTTTTTTTGTGTTGGGCGATTTAGGTTTTCATATATCTTGTTGATACATTTCAGTCCTATTTAATTGTGCTGCTCCTGTGTGCTCTTACAGTTTTATCCATCACAAAGTATTTCTGCTGAAGATTAATTGCCCTTTTAAAGTCTGATGTTTGATATATACAGCATTGGCAGCATCCTGAGCAAGTTTAACCTTCTTTGACCTGACCTCTGTTAGAATTTCTATCTGCTGGGCAGATATTTTCAGCTGGTTTGCGACTGATTTCATACATCCCTCATTCTGCAGTCCTATGGGAAAAATTGAATTAAGATGTTGAGGTTACATTTGTTGTGTATGTTTGTGTGTGTGAGATATATATATATATATATATATATATATATATATATATATATATATATATAGCCAAAAGTATTAGGACACCCCCTCCAAATCAGTGGATTCAGATGTTCCAATCACCTCCATGGCCACATATGTTTAAAATCAAGCACCTAGGCATGGAGACTGCTTCTACAAACATTTGTGAAAGAATGGGTTGCTCTCATAAGCTCAGTGAATTCAAGCGTGGTACCATGAGAGGTTGCCACCTGTGCAATAAGTCCATCCGTGAAATTTCCTTGCTACTAAGTATTCTTTGGTCAACTGTTAGTGGTATTCTAACAAGCAACTGGGAACAACCGCAACTCAGCCACGAAGTGGTAGACCACATGAAGTGACAGAGTGGGGTTAGCACATGATGAAGTGCACAGTGTGCAGAAGTCGCCAACTGTCTGCAGAGTGAATAGCTAGACACCTCCAAACTTCCTGTGGCCTTCAGATTAGCACAACAGTGCATAGAGACCTTCATGGAATGGGTTTCCATGGCCGAGCAGCTGCATCTAAGCCTTACATCACCAAGTGCAATGCAAAACGTCGGATGCAATGGTGTAAAGCATGCTGCCACTGGAATCTAGAGCAATGGAGACATGTTCTCTGGAGTGACCAATCACGCTTCTCTGTCTGGCAATCCGATGGACGTGTGTGGGTTTGGCAGTTGCCAGGAGAATGGTACTTGCCTGACTGCACTGTGCCAAGTATAAAGTTTGGTGGAGGGGGGATTATGGTGTGGGGTTGTCTCTCAGGGGTTGGGCTTGGCCCCTTATTTCCAGTGAAGGGAACTCTTAAGGCATCAGCATACCAAGACATTTTGGACAAGTTCATGCTCTCAACTGTCCACGAAGCAAGGTCCATAAAGACATGGATGAGTGATTCTGGGGTAGAGGAACTTGACTGGCCTGCACATATTCCTGACCTCAACCCGATAGAACACCTTTAGGATGAATTAGAGTGGAGACTGTGAGCCAGGCCTTCTCATCCGACATCAGTGCGTGATCTCACAAATGCATTCTGGAAGAATGGTGAAACATTCCCATAGACACACTCCTAAACCTTGTGGACAGTCTTCCCAGAATAGTTGAAGCTGTTATAGCTGCAAAGGGTGGGCCACCTCAATATTGAACCCTATGGACTAAGACTGGGATGCCATTAAAGTTCATGTGCGTGTAAAGGCAGGCCAACCAATACTTTTGGCAATATAGTGAGAGAGAAAATAGTTTTGGCAATATAGTGAGAGATTATTAATATTACACTGTCTATGCGTGTAGATATCAGAACTACTTTGCACTTTATGTTATATTCATTTGCTTTGACACCCCCGCAATACTTGCTCATGCTTCTTCATTCCCAGAACCAGGCCATGCCTTTTCCCAAATAATCACCATCACCACCCATGCTGCAAACTAATCTTTATGCCATATGATTTTAATGACTCAGATCTAAAGAAAGTTTAGTTCCTGGCTTGTCTAATATATGACTGATTGTATTATTAAAAGCCGCTTAAGGAAGTGTAGGAATGGTTTGTTTGCTTTTCATTTTTACTTACTTTTTTTAACTTTATGTACCGTAAATTCTTATTATATTGATAATAAGATGCTGCACTACACCCAAGGCTTTGGAAGCCTCCACAAAATCACCATATTTTCCAAAAAGAATACTTTGAAGCAACCGTGTCTGCATTTCACATTGCAAAGTGGCTTCTGACAAAAAGAAGATCAGTTAGCTATCAGCTCTGCATAAAAAAACAATCAGCTTCCAGGTTTGTTTGTTTTTTTACAAAGCTTAAAAAAAAACTGGTGCAATGCTTTGCAGGCTCCTAACACAAAAAATAATAATGCACATTTTTTTTTTTTGGAAAGGTGAACTTATCCTTTAATTGAACAAGCTGAAGTTAGAACCATGCACAGCTGCACCTGATTTTGCACTCTCCAGTTTTAGGAAATCAACCCCAGTGAAGTACAGCATTGTCTTCTTACAATAAAAGGTGTTTACACGTTAAGATATTCAATTGTCAGTTGAAAAAAAGGCATTTACTTGCATTTAAAGATATCAAGTAGAGCCATGGAAATCTTTCCTTTTTTTTTCTTCTATAGACATTTTCCTTAAATAAAGAAAATTAACTCTCATTGTCATCATGACATGAGATATAAGAAGAAAATAAAAAATAGAATAATTAAAAAATGTTGTTTAATAATGTTATTTGTTAGTAGCATTTCCTGTGGGCAATTTTCTTTTGTCCCAACAGAGAAGTAAAAATAGAGTAGATCAAGTCCAGCACTGCCGATTACAAACCGCATCAGATTTATACAGATAATGCATTTTAAGTTACTCAGACGGATTTGTAGTTGTGGTACACAATCTGTCTGCTGTATGGAATGTGCATTATGCATTTTTGGGGAGCCAAATGCTGGTATCTGTCCATTAAGGTTTTCAGTATGAATGTTTAATTGCACCAAAGCTACAGCAAAAGTTCTTTTTTCCCAATAATGAATGTGATTTATGAATTTAGTGTATACTATGTGTGAGATGTCTCCTTCAGAGAAACATTCCATGCAGCTTGGGCAGACAGAGTGACTCAACTTCAATTTGAAGCCCTTTTAACCAAACGGCTTAGGATGTCTCCTGTCCTCTTGTGCTGGATTTCTGGAGAGCCAGGGATGAATAATTGACAATGAATACGTATTCTCCGAGTACATTAACATAGATGACTTGCATACAAACATGCTAAAAATATTCTTTCCCAGGGTCAGTAAAATTCTGAGAACCACTACTAGTCATTTTATTTATAAAGTCAGCTTTAATGGCTACTTTTACCAGTGCATGAACATTGCAATGCACAGTGCTTTGCATTTATTCCTGTATTGGTTTAAAAGCTTCTTATATCACATTTTTATGTTAGTTATCGGTGCTTTATTTTCTATAAATGTTTTTGTTTATTAAGCATTTTTCAATTTAAGTAAGACTATCGCCAAAGGAAAAAAGGAAAGGAAAAAATGACATATGATGAATAGTAACACAGCATTTCTGGTTAAACTGAGTCACCACTGTGACATATATAGTTTTCCAGGGGTTTCATTCTGCCAATAGATCCATGGTTATCACCCTGCTGAAGGAAATTAAGAGTAAATGGATCTACTGGCAGAATCCAACCCTAGTAAAATTATGTTACAGAGATGATCCGCATTAAAGTGTTACTAAACCCACAACAGTAAAATCAGTCTGTATATGCAGTAAAGCATGCTTGTTATACTCACTGAGGAACTTAAGGGGTTAATCCTCTGCATTGTGTAAAAACGTTGTTTGATCCTGTCTTCTCTGATCCTCCCCTTCTTCCAGTGCCCTCCTCTTATCACCTGGTAAGACATATGGTGTTGAGTCATTCTGCACATGCTCAGTTTGGTGTGTATTGCTAGTGGGTTTTTTTTTCTTCTTAAGAGTGCATGTGATCAGCACAGGGCCAATCAGCACTGTCCAGACAGAGGTCAGGGATCCTGCATCCTCCTAGAGCAGAATGAAAACTTCTACAAGCTTAAACCAGTGCTGGACTGGACACTGATAGAAGTCACAAGACTGCTCTAACTGCTGATGAGAAATGGTATTTAGCAGTTAATATTTATTGAGGCTAGGTTCACATCTGTGTGGGTGGTGCCGTTGCGGGTACGCACAAAAATCCATGCAGCCACACCACCCGCACAGAGAAATGTGGACCCGTGGGCGGGTGCCATTAGTTCTAATGGCACACTGCCTGCACTGGAAAACGCAACTGTACTGGGAACCAAGGTTTCCATGCGGGCTGCGTTTTCAGAAGAAGTGCAGGGACTTCTCTGCGTGTCACGGGGCACAGAGTCCATTCAAATGAATGGGCTCTCATGCCCGTGCAAAACACAGCCCGCACAGCCGCATATATGTGAACCAGGGCTAAAACAATTGCACTTCCATGTTCTGTGTACTGTGGGAGACCAGATATAGTGAATGCTGGGTCCTGGGTTTAGTAATACTTTAACAATAAATGCTGCAGTGTTGTCACCCAAGGAGCAAAATTTCAGAAATCATTTGTTGCTTTGAATTGGTAGAGAAAAGCTGAAAGGTGATTACTGGGTTAGTTAATTGTTTAAGAAAAAAGTGTATCTGATCAGAAAGTTGGGTATTCTTTAGACAACCAATTGGGACATGTTAACTATCCAGAGCAGCTGATTTGCAGTTCTATGCCTGGACTAGACAGTTTGTATCTGTGCCCATTGTCATTGATTGTGCTCTGATGAGGGAACATTTTTCACAGGGTCTCTTTACCAAATAGGACCAAAAACAATACAGATGCACAAGTGACGTTGTTGCCCAATAACGCTCTAGTATAGAATAGAGGAAGCTCACTTTGTATCATGGGAGCTGTTTTTTTCCCTTGGAGGAAAAAAGTATGTTTGTTTTTACTGAAAGAGTTGATGCAGTTGTGTTTTGTGTCCTTGTGACTACAGATTGTTCTTTAAAGTTGCCTTTTTATTATATTATTTGTTGGTGCAAAAGCAATATGGAGCTTTCTCATTCGAGGAGAAGTATGGCCAAAGCTCTTTTGTTCATACTTCTCCCATGGGTCACATCAGTGCACTTAATTCTGCACTCCTGTAACCCAGATTCATTCAACAGGGGGCTAATAATGTAGGGATCCACCAGGCTGAGCCAGACGCTTCTGCCACCTCCACATTCTTGTGCTCCAGTAAGCACTGGAAGGGCAAGAGCACAGAACACTGATTGACAGTCAGTGCTTAGATCGGACTTGAGAACTGAGCAATCAGTGGTTTTTGATCTCTCGGTTCTCAGTGTAGAGCCAGCAGAGGACAGCTGCAGCATAGTATTGAAGCTGTGCCATCTAGGTGAGTATGTATGTTTTTTTTTTTTTAGATTCCTGCACTTCTCTTTTAAAAAGAAAACATTGGAAATTGTTGTAGGTATTTTATAATATATACATATAGGAAGCTGCCTCTACTATGTAGGTGGATACTGACACTGTATGCAGTGTACTATAAAGCAGGACTTGATACATTATAAGTTATCTCGAAAATGACAGGATAGAGGGCTAGAAGTGGAGTTATCCTTTTACAAATTTAGTAGTAGGTTCAATGGAAATGATGGAGGAAAAAATTAGAAAGGCATGCAGTGCAGATCATTATGAAATTTAAGAAAAGACTGTATTTATTGTAGAACATTATATTTATCATAAATTTTTACTATGATTTAGACTGTTAAAATATATAGGGCTCTTTCTTTATTCACCAGGTTTAGTCACATGAAAAATTTGGACATTTGTTTTTTTTTTTTTATCTTATTAAGAAGAATCTGTATAGATTGTGTGGAGTGATACCTTATTCACTTTGTCAAAGTGCAGGTCGTACAGCATGCAGACAGGGAATATTATTTGAATAATAGGCTTTATGCGCAATATGCCCAAAATTGTCACTCTTTGCATGCTGTACTGTTTTCGGTGCCAAATGGATGAAGAGTAGGGCACTGTAGAATAACAGCCTAATTATTTTTGTACATACAGTTTTTCTTATCACTGTTTCATAAAAAAAAGTTTTACTTTTTTGTTGTAGATGGAGAAAAGAAGTTTCAGGTGATGATCCATGGCATAGAGCCTATGCTGGAGACTCCCTTGCAGTGGCTCAGTGAATATTTCAGCTATCCGGACAACTTCCTCCACATAAGTATTGTTCCACAGCCCACTGACTGAAGGACATGTGGCACTCAAGTGAAAGAGACCATCACATTTGGAGTGGATTTTCCTAACTCATGTAAAAACGAGAAGTTATGGTTGACAAAAAACCTAATTGAGCTCTTATGAGCTGTAAGTGTCCCATTCACGGGTTTATTCTGCCACCACTTGAGCCTGGTTGGAACAAGGAGATCTGCTTGAGACTACCTGCTGCCTTGTAGCTCTGCACACAATCGAATGATCCGAGAGTCAGTGACAGCATGTGCCTCCTGTTCCTGGTTTATACTAACTAGTGTGCTGCATTCTTTTCTACTTGTTTTCAACTGTGTACCCAAGGTTCAACTTTTTCTTTTTTTTTTTTATAAAAGGGAAAATTATTGCTTTGATCTGCTGGTTTATTCAACACTGAAAAAAGCATTGAAAGATGTACAAGTAAAACATGAAAGCTAAGTAACAGAAGCTGTGCTGGTGGTGTTCCTGTTTACAATGTATCATAGTAAACTCTATAACAAATTTTAACAGAGCATGAGTGAGATTTATATTCATAAAAAGACTATATTCTTCAAATCATATATGTTATGCTGATGAAAGAAAAAATAAGACTGGCTAGGTAATATCTCCCAAGAGAAAGCATTTAGCTGCACATGAACCTTGAACATGAATCTTTTTTAGTTTTATATTTACAGGCAGTGTCTCTGCAGCACAGCACATGTTGTATGCACTTACATAAGTATAATGTTTTACACTTCTGTATGGGAAAATCTCCACAAAGGTTTTTCTTTTCCAGTCTTCTGTCTGCTGTCATGAGTAGCCTTGGTGTCAGAAAATGTATAGAGTGGCTTGTCTATTCAGTTATCACAACCTACTAATCACTGTTAGCTTGGATATTTTAGTTCAGTGTTTCCCATGCATGTCCTGCGGCAGTGTTAGGGTTTCTACCTGTCTAAGATTCACTTTGACAGTCCAGATTTTAAATCATGTGCCCTAGTTTCATACCACCTAAAACCTGGACACATTATTAAACCCCAACTGTGGTTCCTCAGCTGGGTTGCTGGCTGTAGTTGTAAGCAGAGAGTGGCTGTCACACTGTCACACTGCTCAGACCCAGCACTGTTCTCACCTTTCCTCCCCCTTCACAGACAGGAGAGGAGAGAGAGCTTGATCTGCTCCTCCTCCTCCCGCCCCTCTCTTACTGTGTCTGCCTGCCCACACTCTTATTCCAGCAGTGCTGTGCCTCAGAAAGAGGATGGGTGGGCAGGAAGTTTGAAGTCCAGCAGCAGGCAGCTGCATGGTGGATGAAAGATACCAATGTCTATGCCTTCATCCTGGGCGAGTGATCTCACTGTTCATCCCCTGTCTGTGACTGAAGTGCTGCCCCCTCCTTTCTCTCTCCTGCTACTGAATCAGTACAATAATGTAAGGGGGGCTCAGATGTAGAGGGTGCTCTGCAGACTCTGATGTAAAGGGGGCTTGGTGAGCAGAGACCCCTTTACATCAGAGTTCCCCTTTACACCAGAGTCCACAGTGTTTTCCCTTACATCAGAGCCCCCCCCCCCCTAATTCAGGGTTCCCAGAGCACCCCTTACATCAAAATTCCACTTTACATTAAAGTCCACAGAGTAAGTGGAAATTTTGCATATTCAGATGTAAGGGGGAACTCTGGGAACCCTGATTAAAGGGGAATGCTGGGAACTCTGATGTAAGTGGGGGCTCCGGTTCCAAGAGACCCCCTTACATTAGAGTCTTCAGTGTTCCCCCTTACATCAAATTTCCCTCCTTAAATCAGAGTCCCCAAAGTTCTCCCTTACATCAGAGTCTGCTGAGTAAGGGGGTTACAGTGTAAGAGAACGCTGCGGGTTCAGAAGTAAAGGGGGAACTCTGCGGATTCAGATGTAAAGGGGGAACTCTGCGGATTTAGATGCAAAGGGGAAACTCTGTGGATTCAGATGCAAAGGAGGAACTCTGCGGATTCAGATGCAAAGGGGGAACTCTGCAGATTCAGATGTAATGGGGGAATTCTGTATACTCTGATGTAAGGGAGAACTCTTGTTATTATCTGAATAGAAATGTTAATCACAACATACAGTGGGGCAAAAAAGTATTTAGTCAGCCACCAATTGTGCAAGTTCTCCCACTTAAAAAGATGAGAGAGGCCTGTAATTGGCATCATAGGTAGACCTCAACTATGAGAGACAAAATGAGAAAAAAAATCCAGACAATCACATTGGCTGATTTGGAAAGAATTTATTTGCAAATTATGGTGGAAAATAAGTATTTGGTCAATATCAAAAGTTCATCTCAATCTTTTTAAGTGGGAGAACTTGCACAATTGGTGGCTGACTAAATACTTTTTTGCCCCACTGTATATGTATAGTGTATGCTACAAAAAAAAAATGCCATGCTCCGCTAAAGGGTTCTGGTTTGGCCTGAAGAAAAGGTGGCAACCCTAAGCAGTGCATGTTGTGCAGGCAACCCCACCAATGTGTATATAGGGTTAGTAATGTTTTAGCAAAGTGTTACAGCCACATAAACTGCTGGTGGTACTTGAGGACAGGTTTGGGAAACACTACTGTGTTTATAAAACATTTTAATCAAATAATTAATGAAAGTTAGCTCCACGATTGCTAATAAGAGCATTATTAGAGCGAAAACCCCTCCAAATAACTAAGCAGAAGCAAAATGTATACTTTGAATTTGAAGTATATACTGTATGTAATTTAAGAAAAATGTGAACTGAGTGGATGCACACTTTGCAGGCACCTAGAGGTGCATACAGGTACCCCAGATGTCTGAAAAAACATTGTGGAACCCCTCTGTGCCAAAGGTTAACTCACACCCTCCCATACTGCGCTATTGGCCCATCACTCTTGATTGGTGCCCCCAATAGATGACTGCTAAAGGAAGGTGGAGGGGAGGCAGCCTTCAGCACACTAGTGGTTTTAAAGATTGCAGATTGGAGCACGCTGGGATTTTGAGGGTCCTGCTGCATTCCTCTTTAAAAAAAAAAACCAAAAAAAAAAAAAAAACCTGTAAACTGAAATCCACAATTATTTGTATATTACAGGCAAATGTAGTAACTGTATGAACTATTAAATGTTTGTCTTTATGTTTGCTGATGTGTACAATGCACAGCTGCAATATTCGACATCTTTGTACAATCTGATTGTACAATATTCTTCAGTCTTACCAACAATCAGCTGTATAGTGGAAGAGCTTACCTGACTGGGTCTAAACTGAATTAATTATTTAGGAAGGCTGCTGCACTATATAGTTATTAGCAAAACTATGGGAGATTGCAATATATGTGACCAGTGTTTCCCTACTACCAGATAGGGGCGCAGCTGCATTAATACTCTCTTGCAAGTCTTTGACGTTAATTGAAAAACTTGTACAGTTAGGACTCTTTCACACAGCCACATGCTGTAAACTTCAGGTGTATTTCCCAACCAAGGAGCCACCGGTGCTATGTACAGCTTCCCGTAGAAAGCAATGGCTGTATGCTGTTACTTGCATAAACATGCACGTACGTATGGATGTACAGCCCTGGACACAGTCTGCATCCAGGGTCGTACGCATGCACGTGTTTACACAAGTAATGTTGTATACCCGAGTATAGCCATTACTTTTTATGGGCAGCAGTAACCAGCACCTGTGGCTCTCAGGTGGAAAAATATTCCCAAATTTTACAGCATGCCACCATGCACATGAACCCGTATACACATGGCAATTTCCAGGCAGGTTCAACCTGTATTTGAACACAAAAACAATCAATTGCAGCAAGGTAACTTATTACCAACAGTTATGATTTTTGTAATAGAAACTGTTGGCGGCAGGTTGCTTTGATACATTTAGTCTGTTTAGTGATTAAAAGTGGTTGAAAAAGTCTGAAAATCGTGTAGGATTTAGTGTATGCGAAAACAGAATAAAGGTTTTATTTTATTTTTGTAAGATATGTTTTTGTTATGCACTTTCAAATGAGATTGAAAATATGAGTAAAACTAATCGGCGCATTATGTGTTTTTATTCCTTCAAATATTGGGTATCATTTTCTTATTTCTATCACAGAACTGCACGTTTAATGTTAGCCAAAATAAGGTTTGATATGAATTAAGATGCTTTTTCATACTTATCAATGAAAAGTAAGCGGGGCTCTTTGAAAACAATTTCCATATGTTGTGGTATGCGGAGACTGTGTGTGTAACTCCAGCCACTGAAGAACATCATGTCCCGGAGTTCCCTTAATATAAAGAAAGGTAAACTAACATGACAAGCAAAGCAGTGCCTATTGATCAATTGGAAAGCATTTCATCACGTTCCCAGTAGCGGATGTGACATGTTATTAGCCAGTTAAATAAAGCTTTTGCAGCTATTTGCTGTTAATCCTGTCTGACTCTAATTTGGGAGAGTGAGGTGGGTGTGTAATATCAAACCTGACAGACGGCTAGAGAGTCCCTGGTACAACACCACCCAATGTAAACACTTCTTCCTAATTTCCTTCCATTTACTTCCATTTCCAGCGGTTGGACAATGATGGACGTACTTAGTGCTTCTACTATTCTGACATTGCTGTTTCCTTGTATTAAGAGAGTCACCCTTTATTCCAGATGTACTGTCATTGACATTGTAATGTCAGTCTCATATCTCTAAATACATGTTTTAATACTTCCAAGGTATTTTTCAATAAACCTTATGACATTATGGTTGCTTGATCTAGTAAGTACAATCCCTGAAAATCATAAAGACTGGCACAAACAGATTTTTGAAAGTGTTTCTTATGCATTCTAAAAGTGATGCAGCAGCATGCACCAAACTCTTGTACCTATCCAGAACTTGTCCTTGAATGTAATGCATGCTGCACCACTTTTAAAATGCACGCAAGGCACTTTTGCAAATTCTGTCAGGGCCAGTGTCTCTCTGCATGCCAAAAAAAGTTGGTCTTAATCAGCTCCACTTTGGTAAGGTACGAGCTGTCTGTGCTTTATTTTGAATTTGGCTAATTCATTGCACTACAATTTAAAGGTGGTGCATTGCAGAACTACCTGAATTTGGTCCGTCAGTTGCTGTCAGAGCCAAAAGTGTCACAAATGCTTCATTAATTTGGCACATTACCAAAAGGGATTAATGCCAGAAAAGTGGTACAGCTTTTTTTTTTATTTTCCCCATTAACTTCATTCCAGGCACACAGCTATGCAGTTGACCAAACAGAGGGGATCTTAAAGTGGTTGTAAAGGATGAAGGTTTTTACCTTAATGCATTATTTGTACAAAATCTTCTATTGTCAGCCTCCCCAAATACATACCTAAGTCCGATGTTGGTCAAGCTCTGTGTCCGTGAGCAGCGGCGCTGCTCTCTCTCTTCCTCCCTATTGGAGTCAGTGGGGCCGAGCTGCACTGTGTGTATCTACAGATACACACAGCCCTGTGTGGGACTGAGCCCGCACGTTTGACATCAATAGGAAGCAGCTTCCTTTGGTGGCACACAGAGAAAAGCAGGAGCCTGGTGTGCCAGTGGGGGACCCAAGAAGAGGACCGTGTGGCGCATGCGGCGCCAAACCCCTGCCCTTCTCACTACTCGTGACAAACGACCAGCCAATCTTACACCGCTCTGTCACTTGCTTAATAATGTCACTCTCAGCTGCACCCTGCACAAATATTTTCCAGCTCACAGGACCACAATCTAGGTGCCAGCAGCCTGAGAGTGATTGTCACTGGGTTAGGTTAATTACACAATTAACTCTTCAAACTCTAAACTGCCACCAGATAGCTTTGGGCCTATCAACCCTTCACAATATTAGCAAGAACAAATGTGAACAATAAACGTCTGTGACACACTCTGTCACCATAGACAAGTATATTCAGAGGATTATTAAATACCGTAGCACTCTTCAAAAGACAGGTATTCTTTCGTTTGCATTAAAAGCTTTAGAGACAGTTTCAACACTTTTCAAAATAGGGCTTATTACTAAAAAGGTCAAAATGGTGCAATTAAAATACAGGTGTGCCTCAGTTAACGTAATTTTCAGTTTATAAATGAAAATGCATTGAAAACAATGCCTTGGTTTACTATTTTTTATTTCCGCAATACGAAGTGTATATCGGTGCCGGTTTTTTTTTTCTTCACTATAGCTCACAGAATTAGCTGTCACTTTTCCCAGAGTTAAAGGAAACTAAAAGGAAACATTGTTTCTTTTTACTCAGGGAAATAAACTAAAAGAAAACTTTCTCTCTTTTGCTGGGGGAAAGTGACAGCTGAATCTCTGAGCTATAGTGAAGAAAAAAAAAAAGCGATAATTACATTTAAAAACTGGCACCATAATAAATAAAACAACGTCGTGGGGTCCTCCCTCCATTCATACCAAGTCCTTCGGGTCTGGTATGGGTTTTGAGGGGAACCTCCACGCCAAAATTTAAAAAACAATGGCGTGGGGGTCCCCTGCAAGATCCATTCCAGACCCTTATCCGAGCATGCAGCCCGACAGGTCAGGAAAGGGGGAGAGATGAGCAAGCGCCCCCCCCCCCTCCTGAACCATACCAGGCCACATGCCCTCACTATGGGGGGTGTTTTGGGACAGGGGGGCTTCCCCCCAAAGCACCTTGTCCCCTGGCCGGTGTTTGTGGGGGTCTGCGGGCAGGGGTATTATCAGAATCCGGAAGCCTCCTTTAACAAGGGGGTCCCCAGATCCCGACCCCCCCATCCATGTGAATGAGTATGGGGTACATTGTCCCGCTACTCATTCACAAAAAAACAAAAAGTGTGTGAAAAAAAAACAGGACACAGTCTTTGACAAGTCCTTTACTAAAAGAAAAAACTAAAAGAATGTCCCCTCGCAGTAGATCCAACGTCAATCACGATGTCTACCTCCAACAAAAAAATAATTAAAAAAAGGCTCCACTCCTGACACTGGCTCTTGGCCGTCTTCCTTCTCTGGCGTCATCAACTGGGGCATGCTGGGTCTATAATGTCACAAGGAGATGGGGCCAAATACGTGATGTCACTGGTTGACCCCGCACCTAACATATTTAAGAACTGTCAAGCCAGCTCAGAGGCAGATGGCCGGGAGCCATCGTCAGGAGCGGAGCCTTTTTTTTTTTTAAATTCTTTATTCGGGTCAGCGGCGGTGGACATCGTGATTGACATTCAATCTACTGCGGGGGACATTCTTTTAGTTTTTTCTTTTAATAAAGGACTTGTCAAAGACCATGTCCTGTCTTTTTTTACACTACACTTTGTTTTTTGTGAATGAGTTGCGCAACCATGTACCCCATACTCACATGGGGGGGCCTTGTTAAAGGGGGCTTCCAGATTCCAATAAGCCCCTGGCTCGCACACCCCCACAACCACCGGCCAGAGTTGTGGGGAAGAGGCCCTTGTCCTCATCAACATGGGGACAAGGTGCTTTGGGGGGGAGCTCCCCTTGCCCCATAGCACCCCCACCATGTTGAGGGCATGTGGCCTGGTGTGGTTCAGGAGGGGGGGGGCACTCGCTCGTCCCCCCCCTTTCCTGAACTGCCGGGCTGTATGCCCGGATTAGGGTCTGGTGTGGTGTGGATTTTGGGGGGGACCCCCACGTCATTTTTTTTTTTTATTTTGGCGTGGGAGTTCCCCTCAAAATCCATTCCAGACCCGAAGGATTTGGTATGGATGGGAGGGGGGGGGGCCCCCACGCCTTTTTTTTCAGTTGCCAGCAATTAAACATCAGCTGTCAGTGGGGAACCCCGCTGACAGCTGAAAACAGTAACACATGGTTGTCACTACTAAAATACTGCATGACTTGATAAAATAACTCATGTGGTATTTTAGTAGCGTTTTATTTTTTCTCACCTTCAGAACGGATTAATTGGTTTTCAATGCATTCCTATGGGAAACAGCGTTTTGGTTTAAGCAGAACGACTTAAATTCGCAAGCCGAGGTATGCCTGTATTTACAGAAAAGGATGTTACACAGACATAAAGAGAACACTAAGGGCTTGTTCACACTTGACTAATTTCTAACTCTTGCCAAATGCCCATATAGCATTTGACAGGTGTTTGGGAAGCGTTTTTAATGCTCCCCAAACACCCTGTGCGTGTTTTTGAGGCTTCTGATAGGCATTTGCCAAGCATTAAAACCGCACCACAAATGCCTATAATGAAGTTTAACGGCGCAAACGCCTCACAACCACCTCGCAAATGCCTGCAAATATAGACTTGAATGGGAGGCTTCAACTCCTCCTGACTCCACATGTGGCGTCAATTTGGCCGCAACACTAACACTTCAGTGTGAACAGCACTGCTCTGCTATGTGAAGAATTTTCATAGGCTCAAACGCCTGCTAACAAAGCTAGTGTGAACTTCGCCTAAAGCAGCAGAAAAATGAAAGGAGTTAAGAAGGCAGAATACTTGCAAAGCCCTGGTTTTAGCAGAGTTCAAGTGTCCGAGCAAAAACATTTCCTTGGCTCTCAAGTCCTTTAAGATGTTCCTTGGTTGATGTTAAATGAGAGCTCCTTCTTCACAAGTTCTGTCAGTCCCTCTCTATGATATCAAGGGGGTGTGGACAGAGACCAACTGACCAATAATCCGGTTTAAGGGATGGGTGCTAGGAGGTCATCAAATTTAAGACCAATTCCCAAATACAGTTTTACACTAATATTAATAACCTCCAATTCATGCAGGTAGTATTGTAGCAACTCGCAGATTAATATTCAGAATTATATTTTGAACCCAGGGATACCAAACACAGCATACCTTTGTCACCCAGGGGGAAGAGACTGCTTTCTCCCCTTTCCTATGTGCGAACATAGTCATGTATGACCTTGATTTGTTTGGTATGATATTCCCTACTCAAATATATACCTAATATTAATGTGCCCTATTCCTGTTGAATTCTATGAATTGTATGTGGAATTGTTACATGTGGAATAGAAATGTTATGGCACGCTCATATGTGACTTCTTGACTGAGTTATTATTGTTTTACGATAGGGCAGAAGAAAGTGTTTTCCATGGTTCCTGGAAAACAGACATCCCGCTAAGACTAATTAGCTGTTTGCAGCCCTTGACACTGGTGTCTATTTGTTTTTTAATTAAGATAAGAGGCTCTTTTGAAGTTCGTTAATAGTTACAGCTACAAATTCCAGTTTTCAGGAGGAGGGGCGGAAGATTATTGCTCATGAAAAAACGCTGACACCTTAACAAGATGGCTGTCATGTACAGCTTCCATGTCTCTATTGTGCCCAATTGTTACAGACTGCTCTGTGCAAAATCCTTGCACAGAGCAGGTAAGTATGACATGTTGGTTATTAAAAATAAAAATAATTCACTTTACAATCACTTTAAAGCAGTAGTAAACCACAGCAAAAAAAAAATTTCAAAAATCCACTGCAAGGTAATGTCATAATGTACTACTATGCTTTGCATACTAGCACATTATGAAGGACTTATCTTAAAACGAAGCCGTTCAGCGGCACGCTGTCACCGCTGCAGAGGCTTTTATCTTCCTTCCGGGTTCATGAGCTTCGGCTGTCTGACTGGCCAAGTAGCGATGACATCACACCCGCACATGCGCGCAGGAGTCCTGGGCCACAGCACAGTGCTGAAAACCTGACTCCAATAAGAGCGAATATCTCCTAAACAATGTACGTTTAGGAGATAGTTTACCTACAAGTATTGTAAGCTAAGCTTTATTGTAAGCTTAGCTGTAGGTAAAGGTATAAAAAAGAGTGTACTACCACTTTAAGCAAGTCAACTTAGCATGGGCAGTCTGATAACACTGCTTTTTGTACAAAGGCCATATAGATTCATTTTTTTAGCCTGGTGCATAGTAATCTGCAAAATACAATTACAAATCACCTTTTATTTTCTGATTACACTCAGGATTACACACTATTTATAAATGGTTTCACACTAGATTTGTAGAAACCACATACCAACTGAATCCAATTTTAAAATGCTAATTTTGGGTGAAAGTTGTGCTAAAATTCTTTAAGGTGATGTGCAGTACAGTAATCATAAAATGTAAAGCTAAAATATAGTTAGATCAGTACTGAGTTTTTTTTCCCACATAGTTTGACTAAATGTACGGTTACAGAAAAACAACTCAAAAACAATGCAAAAGAAATAATGGCAAAGCCACTACAAATTGCAGGGGCTGTCATCCAGACTGTTTATACATGTACACTCTAGTGTTCATCTATTCTCTCTGACTATACGGTATCCATAAGTTATTTTTATACAAATGTTATGACTAACTTTTGAAATCCAGCTAATGTTACTCTTAACCAGTTTGTATGACAAAACTCTGAATGTAGTCACCATAAACCTAGTTTTACAGGCTGCTTGTACGGGTAGGTCTGCGTGACCTGTAAGGGCCAGCTAAAGGAAAACTCCACTTTTGTTATAAAAAAAAAAGTTGCACTTAACTGCAACCTACTCTCTAATTTATAATTGATTAAAATACCTTGCAATTTCAATCTGCAGAGAGCTAATATTTTCTAATTGTTAAAAAAAATAAAAATGTCAATTCATTGTAAACATAGCGTTATATTCCATACAGTTTGTGCAGAGGCAATCATCTGCAATCAGTCCATGTGTTGGGCTGACTGGTCTTACCAGATAGTGTTTTGTTCACTGGGACTGACCATGTGATTATAGTAGGCAGATCCTTTTAAAGCTAACCACACACACAATCATTCTCTTGTTCAGTCCATGGGCTGAATGAGAGAAATATAATAGATACCGCCACCCATGCAATGTGAATCGACTTTTATTAAGCCAGGTAGTGCTGACAGGGCCACCAAACTGCTCCTGCTCAATCGAACAAAATTCAACCCATGCCACCTTAACTTGAGGGAGCTAATGGAAAGACTCATTTTTTCCAATTGTAGAAGCAGGAAAAATGATTAACTATGAAGTCTGATCTTAGTAATGTACATAATTCACTGAGAGGGTTTTTCTCAACAATTGTGGCGTTTCATGTTAATTTTGCAAATATTTACTAAACAATGGGCTTTCAGATGCTGCATTAATATGGATAAATGTTCTAAATATTCACAGCTTACAAAAGCCAACTGGGTCTGCACTGCACAGCATTTAAATGGGCCTAAAATACATTGCTGTATTTTATGTCCATTGATATGAGCTGCCTCACCAACCTAAGTGAAGGGATGGACGCTGCTCAGGAGTCCAATGTTGAGGAATGGTCTCAGCAGCTTCTGGCCACGCCCTCTCACGCGCTTCACCAGCCCACCGGGGCTTGGTCACAGAGGACCTCTGTGACCAAGTCCCATGAAGGGTGTTAAATGTGTGATGGCGTGGCCAGAACGGCAGCTGAGGCCATTCTTCAACATTGGACTCCTGGGGGTTTATTTACTAAAGCTGGAGAGTCCAAAATCAGACTCCCTTTTGCATAGAAACCAATCAGCTTCTAACCTCAGCTTGTTCAATGAAGCTTTGGCAATGAAACCTGGAAGCTGATTGGTTTCTATGCAGAAGGGAGTCTGATTTTGGACTCTCCAGCTTTAGTAAATAAACCCCCTGGAGTCAGTTGAGCAGCGTCCATCCCTTCACTTGCATTGGCTGACACTGGAATCGCTTGGACTCATGGTCCCCTCTTCTCACTTGCTGGTGGGGTGATCTTTTTTCTTCCATCCACAGGTTGAAACGGTGCCATAAGGTATACCTTTCTCTATGCCTCACAAACCTGACACAAACTGACACTGATATAAATTTAAAAAAAAAATTTTTTTAAATCCTACCCAAAATACAATGACACCAACCTTTGACTCTGATCCTGACTTTAGACCCTGATCCTGACCTAGATCAAATTCTGATCTAGCTTTTTTTTTTCTTTTTTAACCACTTGCTTACTAGGCACTTACACCCCCTTCCTCCCCATGCCAATTTTCAGCTTTCAGTGCTGTCGCACTTTGCATGACAATTGCGTGGTCATGCAACATTGTACCCATATGAAACTTTTATCATTTTATTCACACAAATAGAGCTTTCCTTTGGTGGTACTTACTTGCCACTGGGTGTTTTATTTTTTGCGCTATAAACCAACAAAGAGCAAAAAATTTGGAAAAAAAATTTTTCTTTCTATTATAGAATTTTGCAAACAGGTAATTTTTCTTCATCACTGATGTGCATTGATGAGGTTGCACTGATAGGCAGCACTACTGGGCACTGATAGGCAGCACTGATGAGGTGGCACGGATAGGCAGCACTGATGGGCACTGATAGGCGGCATTGATATATGGCACTGATGATGCTGCACTGATAGGTGGCACTGCTGGGCACTGATAGGTGGCACTGATAGGTGGCACTGCTGGGCACTGATAGGTGGCGCTGCTGTGACAGCGTGAGGAAAGTGCAGCCGATAACCAGCAATTGTATTTACCCGGTGATCTGTGTCATTGGACACAGCTTGAGCAAGTGTTAATCTCTACAGCATGTTAGCAGTGGACACTTTGCATACCTTTTAGTTCTTATGCAACTGGAGTGTATTTAGAGCAGCCTTTCTCAACCAGGGTTCTGTGGAACGCTAAGTATCCACCAGAGATTGTCAGGGGTTCCATGAACAATGAGCAACCTCTGCCTCTTGGATGAATAACCACTGACACCAGTGAGCTTTTAGCTATCTGTAAGCATGGGTTTCTTTGTAATGATCACAAATGTGAGAAGCATTCTTCCCGCTATCACACTAATGCACTGTAGCTGTAGATATAGCAATTATTAGCAGGGGTACCCTGTGACCTGAAAATTATTTTAACGGCTCCTCTGTGTTAAAAAGGATGGGAAAGGCTGATTTAGAGGGTTTAAACTGAAGGTACTGTACAGTTAAGCTGCAAAGTTCAACTGTAGCCAAAACCATAGTTTTAACTATGGACAGTCGGGGGGGGGGGGGGGGACAGAACCTTTGTCAGGCTTTTACTTTCAGACTTTTTCTCCATTAAGAAGATATTGCTTTCCTTTATATGGGAGCAGGAAGTGATTAAAATTCTAGAGTAGGAAAAGGAGTTTACAAGAATACTTTTTTGTACTTAAATAGATATGGGTTTGAATCTATTGGGTATTACCGTATGTTTAAAAACCTTTCTCCTTATTTCTTATCCTGCTTTCAAAGGGACAGGAAATGGGGTGAAATCTTCCCAACAGGGTCATGAACATAAATACAATTATCATAAAAGAATGCATTTTTTTAAAGTCTATGGAAAGCAAGCACATTAGCTTTTAGCAGCTGTTTTGGTTTAGGCCCAGCATCAAGCCACTATTTTTGAAAGGTTTATTCAGTGAATATAAAGAGTCTACACACCCCTATTAGAATGTCAGGTTTCTGTGATGTAAAAAAATGAGACAAAGATAAATCCTTTCAAAACTTTTTCCACCTTTAATGTTGCCTATAAACTGACAACTCAATTGAACAACAAACTGAAATCTTTTAGGTGGAGGGTGGTAAAAAAACTAAAATAATATGGTTGCATAAGTGTGCACACCCTTAAACTAATACTTTGTTGAAGCACCTTTTGATTTTGAAACACTCTGTCTTTTTTTGTATGAGTCTATCAGCATGGCACATCTTGACTTGACAATATTTGCCCACTCTTCCTTGCAAAAACACTCCAAATCTGTCAGATTGTGAGGGCATCTCCTGTGCACAGCCCTCTTCAGATCACCCCACAGATTTTCGATTTGGTTCAGGTCTGGGCTCTGGCTGGGCCATTCCAAAACTTGAATCTTCTTCTGGTGAAGCCATTCATTTGTTGATTTGGATGTATGCTTTGGGTCATTGTCATGCTGAACAATGAAGTTCCTCTTCATGTTCAGCTTTCTAGCAGAAGCCTGAAGGTTTTGTGCCAATATTGACTGGTATTTGGAACTGTTCATAATTCCCTCTACCTTGACTAAGACCCCAGTTCCGGCTGAAGAAAGCTGAAAGCAGCCCCACCACAGCCACCACTATGCTTCACTGTATCTATGGTGTTCTTTTGGTGATGTGCAATGTTGTTTTTGCGCCAAATATATCTTTTGCAATTATGGCCAAAAAGTTCAACCTTGGTTTCATCAGACCAGAACACATGAACACATTTTCCCACATGCTTTTGGGAGACTTCAGATGTGTTTTGCAAAATTTTACCAGGCTTGGATGATTTTCTTCGTAAGAAAAGGCTTCCGTCTTGCCACTCTACCCCATAGCCCAGACATACGAAGAATACGGGAGATTGTTGTCACATGTACCACACAGCCAGATATTCCTGCAGCTCCCTTAATGTTGCTGTAGGCCTCTTGATAGCCTCCCAGACCAGCTTTCTTCTCATCTTTTCATCATTTTTTTGGAGGCATATCTAGTTCTTGGTAATGTCACTGTTGTGCCATATTTTCTTCACTTGATGATGACTGTCTTCACTGTGTTCCATGGTATATCTAATGCCTTGCAAATTCTTTTGTACCCTTCTCCTGACTGATACCTTTTAACAATGAGATCCTCTGATGCTTTGGAAGCTCTGTGCGGACCATGGCTTTTTCTGTAGGATACGACTAAGAAAATGTCAGAAAAGACCTACTAGAACAGCTGAACTTTATTTGGGGTTAATCAGAGGCACTTTAAATGATGGCTGGTGTGTACTGACTCCTATTTAACATGATTTTGAATGTGAGTGCTTAATTCTGAACACAGCTACATCCCCAGTTGTAAGAGGATGTGCACACTTATGCAACCACATTATTTTAGTTTTTTATGTTTACTTCCCTCCTCCTAAAAGATTTCAATTTGTTTTTCACTTGAGTTGTACACTTTATACGTCACATTAAAGGTGGAAAAAGTTCTGAAATTATTTATCTTTGATTTATCTCAGTCTAATTTTTTTACATCAAAGAAACCTGACATTTTAACAGGATTTGTGTAGACTTTTTATATCCACTGTATGAGAGATAAAGAGATAAAGAAGAGCAGGAAGACGTCACTCTGCTGTGGTAGACTTAGCAACATGTATACAGGAGACCAGATATTAGGTTGATTACTGCAATAAATAGAATAGATGTTCTTAGGATCATGATGGGACATGCATTGTTGAATTGATAGGGGTTCATGTGCACAATTCTGAAATTCCTGAAATCATCCCTAAGAGAAGGGAAGTGAAGGAGATGACACAGAAACCTGACATTTTAATAGGGGTGTGTAAAATTTTTATATCCACTGCATGTTAATGTCTTCCTCTTCCTCCTCCCTTCTTTCTTCTTCTTCTTTATTCTTCCTTCTTCTTCCTCCTTCTGTCTTCATGAATAATAATTGTTATGCAATTATCCAAATAGCACCTGATCCAAAATTGTAATATATAAAGATTATTTATAATATATTTATCCCAGAAAGCCTGACCTTGCAATAGGCATCGATTCCCACTTCACAGTAAAATAACGTTTATGACTTTACTACTACTTGTCATTTTACTAGCACAGGATTTTAAAACTCATCATAAACCACTGCTGGAAGATTTATGGGTCAGCATGATGCATAGCCATCCTAAGGCCCATGACATTAATAACCAGAATTAATATCTCTGCCATGTTTTAAGGTTGTATCTAATTTTAGAGATTTCCTCTAACTTTCTGTTTTGTCTGACACCAAGGGAAATCTACCTATCGGAAACAAGCAGCAATATAATCTTTAGAAATCAAGTAAATTGACTTGGGAGCACACAGCAAAGGTTAGGACACCCTAATTGCATAATCGCATTATTAGAGAGCTTTAATAACATTTCACAGGAAATTGACAAAGATTTTACTCCATCCACTAGAAGGGAGTGTTTTATTTGAGGTATGTCCCTGTTTCCCCTCACTTTCTCTTTTACACCTGTCAAATAGATACGAAATAGGGACATTTTCTTTTAGTTCATGTTCATATATACGGAATGCAAGGAGAACTCTTCCATGGGGTGTCAAAGACAGCATTTAAAAAGTAGACATGGGTTCTAGGACAGTTGTTGGAATAGGGAATTTAAGTATCTTTGCTTTTGAGCTATGTAGCTACTAAAGCTTGTTATCCTTCACTTGCCAACAGTTAGGCCTCGTTTACACCATGTGTGCAGAAAAACCAATGGAAACTGACATGCAGATTTCACTTGCAGTGACATCAGTTTACATCGGTTTTAATGGGCAGCACAGCATTTCCGCCTGGCAGTACCAGGGTCGCTGGTTCAAATCCCAACCACAGCACCACCTGCTTGGAGTTTGCATGTTCTCCCTGTGCCTGCGTGGGTTTCCTCCGGGTATTGCAGCTTCCTCCCACACTCCAAAGACATGCTGGTAGGTTAATTGGCTCCAGTCTAAATTGGCCCTAGTATGTGTATGTATGAAGGAAAGTTAGGGACCTTAGATTGTACGCCCCTTGAGGGTTAGGGACTGATGTGTATGTACAATATATATGTAAAGCGCTGCATAAATTGACGACGTTATATAAGTACCTGAAATAAATAATTGTGCGCTGCAATGAGTTTTTTACACTTTGCAGATTTCTGCGCACAAAAAATCTGGACGTGATACTAGTGTTGTGGTGTGATCAGGGCACATAGAGAACAATTGATTTTGTTGTGCCCTTGCAGAACTCGTGCAGAAAAACTGCCGTCTCTGCGCCATGGTATGAATGAGCATTTCTTTGCTGTGTTATTATCGAACTATAAAATTTGTTTGTGATCACCATAGTTTAATAAGGAGGCTCTTTTTAATGTAGATTTCTTCATACCTATTTCATTAATGGTACCCTTATCTCCACCAGTATAAATTAATCTAAGACATACCTTAAAACTTCTTTCCTACAGTAAATCATTTAAGAAATCGATGTGCACACCCCTCTCCAATTGCCCAACATATTAAGTTGTTACCTACTGTTTATATTAGTGACCCACACTGCTTGACAAACTCATCTTGATTGTTGGTTACCTCCATTTTTTCCCAATTAAGCATGTTTGGCATTTTTCTGACTGTGCCCCAGATTTTACTGATGATGTGTAACACTTTTATTCCCGTAGAGTTAGGATTATAGAAGACGTTCAATACTTTAACACATTTCTACTTTTTTTTAACATATTCCTGTACCTTTTCTCTCTCTCTCTGTGTCCTTTCAGTTTTTCCTCTATGTGTCTAATGTTCAGATATTTTGTCACATTTTCTTTAATTCTTTTTTTTTCTGAGCTAATCTATTTGTTTTCCTTCAATTCCACTTACTGCTTCTCAGCTCAGATTTCACAGAAAGGATGTTGACTTTAAGCAACAAGCCTAATCTATTCTTAAACCCTTTTTCAGGCACCTCTACAGGTTATTTCTTCCTTTCTATCCCACACTTAAATACATCCCTAAAATCAGCAGGACCTATATTTTGTTTATCCTACTACTGCTTACTATCTTACTAAGAAGGACTTTGCAGAATATTCTTACTTCCATTCATAATACTCTTACATAGACTGCCTCTTCTTAAAGTGTTACTAAACCCAGGACCCGGCCTTCACTATATCTGGTCTCCCAAAGTACACAGAACATGGAAGTGCAATTATTTTAGTAAATATAAACTGCTAAATACCTTTTCTCATCAGCAGTTAGAGCAGTCTTCTGACTTCTATCAGTGTCCAGCTGAGCACTGGTTAAGGCCCCTTTCACACGGGCGGTTAGATTTCATCTTTTAACTGCGGTGAGAGGAACTTGCCTATCGTAGCTAAATGCAGACAATGCATCCCTTCACACACTGCTCCATTCACACACTGTGTTTAACAATGTTTTCATAACATACGGTTTTATGTGTTTAGGAAAAATAAAGTTGACTGCATCCAGGAGCGATGTACCGCAACTATCTGTACATAAACGCAGTTAATCACAGTACAAAGAAAAAATAAACAGTTACATTAAGAAAAGGCAAGAATTTACAACTAAATGCCACATGTAAACACAGATAAACGCAATATACAAACGTAAGTGATTTGTGTGCCAGGAGTGTTGAAATTTCAAAATAAAAAAACCTGCATTTACAAGCGGCAGAACAGCCGCTCGTGTGAAAGGGGCCTAAAGGTTGTTGGAGGGGCAGTGCTGATTGGCCCTATGCTGATCACATGCACTCTCCCAAGAAAAAAAAAACTCTCTAGCAATAAACACCAAACTGAGCATGCGCAGTGTCTCCACATGATATGTCTTATCAGGAGATAAGAGGTAAACACTGGAAAAAGGGGAGGAACAGAGAAGAAAGGATCAAACATCCTTTTTACACAATGCAGAGGATTAACCCCTTAGGTTCCACAGTGAGTATAACAAGCATGCATTACTGCATCTACAGACTGATTTTACTGTTGTGGGTTTAGTAACACTTTAAAGTGTATTTCTACTTTTGCAGCCAAATTGGGGTAAGAACTACTTTTTAATTGTGATGTGTTCTCATTCACAAAGCATAACTTAAGAAATATCTTTAAAAATGACTGCTTACATTTTTAGATGATCTTTTTGATAACTCCAGCACTAAAAGAAAAATCGTACACAAATGGAAAATGATAGAGTTGCAATGGATTATTTGACCCTCACCCTAGACAATTTTGTCTTAGGTGACAAGTGCTTACCTACATCTATGTATGCCTCACCTATCAGTATACTATTTAATTGTACAAACGATCTTATTTTAAACCTTTTCTTTTGTCCCATGGCACCTTTAGTATCTGAAGTATTTGGCTATTCTTCCCACATACCTAAGATCAACAATTTAAAGTAACATTCTATTCAACGGAAATGTCAACAAGATCTATTATTACGAAAATGCCTTTCTTGGTTTGGAAGATCCAAGATTATTATAATAAAGATCCTTCCAAGAATGACTTATGTAATACAAGCGTTTTTAATAATTCATGATGTGATCCAAGGTTTTCCAATTGTACTTACTCCTTCTTTCCTAAATACAATACAAACACTGCTTAGAGTTTCATTTGGGCATGCACACATCTTAATACAATTCAGCATTCTGTATGAGGGTGAAGCCTTTTCTTCAACACCCTTTCTTGGACAAAGTTTTTGTCAGCCTGCAGTCGCACAAGTGTTAAGTGAAAATACCTATGAGAGTTAGCAAAACTGTAATTCCGAGTGCCCACTGTGTTAATTATATCACAGTATCTCTTTGTGGCAATGTTGTTCCAGACATACAGTCAGGTCCATAAATATTGGGACATCGACACAATTCTAACATTTTTGGCTCTATACACCACCACAATGGATTTGAAATGAAACGAACAAGATGTGCTTTAACTGCAGACTGTCAGCTTTAATTTGAGGGTATTTACATCCAAATCAGGTGAACGGTGTAGGAATTACAACAGTTTGCATATGTGCCTCCCACTTCTTAAGGGACCAAAAGTAATGGGACAATTGGCTTCTCAGCTGTTCCATGGCCAGGTGTGTGTTATTCCCTCATTATCCCAATTACAATGAGCAGATAAAAGGTCCAGAGTTCGTTTCAAGTGTGCTATTTGCATTTGGAATCTGTTGCTGTCAACTCTCAAGATGAGATCCAAAGAGCTGTCACTATCAGTGAAGCCAGCCATCATTAGGCTGAAAAAACAAAACAAACCCATCAGAGAGATAGCAAAAACATTAGGCATGGCCAAAACAACTGTTTGGAACATTCTTAAAAAGAAGGAACGCACCGGTGAGCTCAGCAACACCAAAAGACTTGGAAGACCACGGAAAACAACTGTGGTGGATGACCGAAGAATTCTTTCCCTGGTGAAGAAAACACCCTTCACAACAGTTGGCCAGATCAAGAACACTCTCCAGGAGGTAGGTGTATGTGTGTCAAAGTCAACAATCAAGAGAAGACTTCACCAGAGTGAATACAGAGGGTTCACCACAAGATGGAAACCATTGGTGAGCCTCAAAAACAGGAAGGCCAGATTATAGTTTGCCAAACGACATCTAAAAAAGCCATCACAGTTCTGGAACAACATCCTATGGACAGATGAGACCAAGATCAACTTGTACCAGAGTGATGGGAAGAGAAGAGTATGGAGAGGGAAAGGAACTGCTCATGATCCTAAGCATACCACCTCATCAGTGAAGCATGGTGGTGGTAGTGTCATGGCGTGGGCATGTATGGCTGCCAATGGAACTGGTTCTCTTGTATTTATTGATGATGTGACTGCTGACAAAAGCAGCAGGATGAATTCTGAAGTGTTTCGGGAATATTATCTGCTCATATTCAGCCAAATGCTTCACAACTCATTGGACACCGCTTCACAGTGCAGATGGACAATGACCCAAAGCATACTGCAAAAGCAACCAAAGAGTTTTTTAAGGGAAAGAAGTGGAATGTTATGCAATGGCCAAGTCAATCACCTGACCTGAATCCTGAATCCAGCATGCATTTCACTTGCTGGAGACAAACCTGAAGGGAAAATGCCCCAAGAACAAGCAGGAACTGAAGACAGTTGCAGTAGAGACCTGGCAGAGCATCACCAGGGATGAAACCCAGCATCTGGTGATGTCTATGCGTTCCAGACTTCAGGCTGTAATTGACTGCAAAGGATTTGCAACCAAGTATTAAAAAGTGAAAGTTTGATTTATGATTATTATTCTGTCCCATTACTTTTGGTCCCTTAAGAAGTGGGAGGCACATATGCAAACTGTTGTAATTCCTACACCGTTCACCTGATTTGGATGTAAATACCCTCAAATTAAAGCTGACAGTCTTCAGTTAAAGTACATCTTGTTCGTTTCATTTCAAATCCATTGTGGTGGTGTATAGAGCCAAAAATGTTAGAATTGTGTCGATGTCCCAATATTTATGGACCTGACTGTATGTCAGTATATTGTAGTCACGTGTCATTTCCATCAGCAGGCAACCAGTGTGTGAATTTCCTTGTTACTCTTCCCTTGGTGAAGGTGCCCACATTGTTAAAGTCACAGTGCTGCCCCCCCACCCTTTCCCATATGGTCATTGTCTGATACTGGCCCTGCTTACCAAATGACTGTTGATTTAGCCCATGAACTGTCCACCCTGTCCTAAAATTTATACAAGCCAACAGCCAATTGGAGCTCATCCACTGTTGCTGCATATCCAAGTAAATATTCTAGCCACACTCTGATGCCAGGAGGACCTCCTGTATCCTTGTCTTGTACAATACAATTTACTGCAGCTGATGCTGGACGTGTTTCTACCAAACTGCATAGCCAGCCTGTTGACCTGACTTTTTTCTGCTGCAATTAGGCAACATAGTAAGGTCACCTCCCTGCTCTCATCTCCAGTTAGCATGTTCCTTGTCAGCACTTTTGTCAGAAAGCAGGACACCTTATTAAAGCAAGCCATAGCTGGTTTGAATCTCAGCTGGTCCTTGCTGAACCGGTCAAGATTTGAACCAGCTATGGGCAGGCTGATTGTACCCAAAATTATATTTCTAAGACTTTGGTACAACCAGCCTGTCAGGTTTTTCACATTATTATTTCCAGAGGCTATGGCCGCTAGCAATAATCACTGTGTTCCCTGGTAGAACACAATAGCTTCCCAGGTGGGATTCCCCCATCAACACTGACTGTGGACCATGGTTGCAGGAAAGAATATTACATCATCTATGGCCATCTTGACTTCTGTACTGCTCCTCCCTCTCCAAGTGATGCTGTATAGGAAGAACTGCAAGAGGTTGAAATAATTCAAATACAAGTATTAATACTGGTGGCATTTAAAATACATTTGACTTTTTTAATATAACTGTATTCACTACAGAACTCAACGGTGATGTCAAACCTGAAAGAAGGAACCACTGCCTGTGGCAGGGGACACAAGCATCTTCTAGTATGGAATGCTGAAGAGTCTGCCCGAGGCTGCAGTAGTGGAGGAGAGGTAGGAAATGTGGGCCAGGGCGCACTCTCATCGTGCATTACCATGGTTGAACACGTATTTATTGAATAAAAAGAGGATATATACTCACAAACCAACGTGATTAGAAGCAGTATAAGTGGTCCACAAAGACAGTCACAATACATCTGTGTCTAATGATGCGAATAAGCTGATGCGTTTCGGGAGCTGAACCCCCTTCCTCAGATGAGAGTGTGCCCTTGTCTGTTCTTTTCCACTAGTGCTCAGAATTCCTGATCTTAGAAGGGCAGCACCTCTTCGGTTGGCATTTTGGCATCTCCTTGGTTGTATGAAGACTGGAGCGCTGGTTACGTTTGTTTATCTTTTGGAGGAAATGTGGGCCACTGTAAGAGGTGAATATATTACTTTTTCTAATGCAGGGATCTGTCAGTACAACTTTTTTTTTTTAAAGAGCGAACAGGGCACCATTACATAAGTTGCTCAAACCAGCTGCTGAATTTTGCTGTAGTGCTGCATTATTACCAATAACTTGAAATAACATAATATCTGGTGCCTGAATTTCATTGGCTTGTATCAATTTTATGGTAGGAAAATGTAATTTAGGACTCCAGCATTTTGGAGTAGTGCTTCATATCCTGACACAGGTACATATCTGCCAGAAGTTGGGCAGCACAGTGGCTAAATGGTTAGCACTTCCGCCTGGCAGTTCTAGGGTCGTTGCTTTGAATCTCAACTACGGCACCACCTGCCTGGAATTTGCATGTTCTCCCTGTGCCTGCGTGGGTTTCCTCTAAGTACTCCAGTTTCCTCCCACACTCCAAGGACTTGCTGGTAGGTTAACTGGATCCTGTCTAAATTGGCCCTAGTATGCGTATGTATGAATGTAAGTTAGGGAAATAGATTGTACTCCCCTTGAGGGTTAGGGATTGATGTGAATGCACAATATATAAATGTGTAGTGCTCACCCCCTAAGAAGCCGCTGGAATTGATGGGCACTTCTGTCCTTACTTCAGTGATGAACCATATATATATTGGATCCACAGCACACCAGTACACCTTGTGGGAAGGTGTATAACAGGTTTAATAAGACAGGTAAAACTCTGCAAATTAACTTGGAAAATAGCACTTAAATGCACTGAATACACAAACCTTCTAGAATTGGAACAATAACATCAATAAACTCAATATTCATGTATATACGTACAGTGGGGCAAAAAAGTATTTAGTCAGCCACCAATTGTGCAAGTTCTCCCACTTAAGAAGATGAGAGAGGCCTGTAATTGGCATCATAGGTAGACCTCAACTATGAGAGACAAAATGAGAAAAAAAATCCAGACAATCACATTGGCTGATTTGGAAAGAATTTATTTGCAAATTGTGGTGGAAAATAAGTATTTGGTCACCTACAAACAAGCAAGATTTCTGGTTCTCACAGACCTGTACCTTCTTCTTTAAGAGGCTCCTCTGTCCTGCACTCATTACCTGTATCAATGGCACCTGTTTGAACTTGTTATCAGTATAAAAGACACCTGTCTTCAACCTCAAACAGTCACACTCCAAACTCCACTATGGTGAAGACCAAAGAGCTGTCGAAGGACACCAGAAACAAAATTGTAGACCTGCACCAGGCTGGGAAGACTGAATCTGCAATAGGCAAGCAGCTTGGTGTGAACAAATCAACTGTGGGAGCAATAATTAGAAAATGGAAGACATACAAGACCACTGATAATCTCCCTCGATCTGGGGCTCCACGCAAGATCTCACCCCGTGGGGTCAAAATGATCACAAGAACGGTGAGCAAAAATCCCAGGACCACATGGGGGGACCTAGTGAATGACCTGCAGAGAGCTGGGACCAACGTAACAAAGGCTACCATCAGTAACACACTACGCCACCAGGGACTCAGATCCTGCAGTGCTAGACGTGTCCCCCTGCTTAAGCTAGTACATGTCAGGGCCCGTCTGAAGTTTGCTAGAGAGCATTTGGATGATCCAGAAGAGGATTGGGAGAATGTCATATGGTCAGATGAAACCAAAATAGAACTGTTTGGTAGAAACACAACTCGTCGTGTTTGGAGGAGAGAGAATGCTGAGGTGCATCCAAAGAACACCATACCTACTGTGAAGCATGGGGGTGGCAACATCATGCTTTGGGGCTATTTCTCCGCAAAGGGACCAGGATGACTGATCCATGTACAGGACAGAATGAATGGGGCCATGTAACGTGAGATTTTGAGTGCAAACCTCCTTCCATCAGCAAGGGCATTGAAGATGAAACGTGGCTGGGTATTCCAACATGACAATGATCCTAAACATACCACCCGGGCAACAAAGGAGTGGCTTCGTAAGAAGCATTTCAAGGTCCTGGAGTGGCCTAGCCAGTCTCCACATCTCAACCCCATAGAAAACCTTTGGAGGGAGTTGAAAGTCCGTGTTGCCCAGCAACAGCCCCAAAACATCACTGCTCTAGAGGAGATCTGCATGGAGGAATGGGCCAACATACCAGCAACAGTGTGTGCCAACCTTGTGAAGACTTACAGGAAACGTTTGACCTCTGTCATTGCCAACAAAGGATATATAACAAAGTATTGAGATGAACTTTTGATATTGACCAAATACTTATTTTCCACCATAATTTGCAAATAAATTCTTTCCAAATCAGCCAATGTGATTGTCTGGATTTTTTTTTCTCATTTTGTCTCTCATAGTTGAGGTCTACCTATGATGCCAATTACAGGCCTCTCTCATCTTTTTAAGTGGGAGAACTTGCACAATTGGTGGCTGACTAAATACTTTTTTGCCCCACTGTATATACCGGTATAGCTATAGATCAGTATTAACCCCCTGCAACTACAGCAGCAATATGTCCCCAGGTAAACCGACGTCTCTTTAGGCTCAGTCCCAAATTCATTTGTATACTGTAGGATTGTAACACTGTGTGAGTCTATGTGTTGCACAGGCCTGTGTTAGTGAATCGGTGGAGCGCTCTTAAGGGCTGACGTCACTTGTTAGCAGTTGCTCACCACATCCAAGAACAGTCTCCAGGGGTTAACTCCTTGAAGGGATGATGAATGGAGCTCTCCATCTCTGACTAGTGTTTCCTGTGGTCAATTGTCGGTGCTGCACAATCTCTGAAGTGCCTTACCAAGGATGGTCACACGCCTCCTCTGCGATTTTCAACACTCTGACCTCTCTCTCTCTATGGTGGGAGATGTTGTTGCTGTCGATAACTGCCATTGCTGGTGACTGGTACCAATGATCACAATTGCCGCTGACTTCAGCTGCTGTAGATAACTGTTGTCCTTATCAACTGCTGCTGATCTGGAAACCATGTCAGTGTACTTCAACAGTAGGGCTGCAGACTAGCTCCCACATGTCCTCTGCAAAGGCACACATGGGTCACCAACCCTCTTTCCCCTTCCTGGGTGCCCAGCCCCTTCTTTTAGAGAGCAAAAAAACTTGTTCCTTCCTCCTTGCAAAGCATCCTGGTCACTGTATGTCAGGGTCCTGTCCACAGAAGAAGTTCTGGAAGATCTGGCATTTCTGCCAGTACCCTGCATGGCCGCAGAAGCACACAGTCTCAGTTTGGTGATAAGGAGGCTTATAACTTCCTCAAGTTGCTTATGATCTCTTGCTCCCCATGCCTTGTTCCTGTTTCCTGTGTTATTGTGATTTCTTGATACTGACTCAGCTTGCTCTTAGACCTGTCTACTCTGCTTTACCCCTGATCTGACCTCGGCTTGGCTTACGGATTCTCTCTCGCTCCTCTGTGTATGACCTCGGCTATCCCATCTGACTACGTCTGCTCTGATTCCCACCTGGTTCCTGACCTTGGCTTGAACTGACTACCCAGTAAACATCTACATCCCGGAAGGGCTTGCATACCTCGCACAGGCGCCTCCTGTCTGCAGACCTATCTCAGTGCATTAGCTGTGCTTCTGGGTGGACCACCAACCAGCACTCCTACAGGCGACCTGTGCCACTTTGGGCCTGACTCCCGCTGTCCCACTCTCAAGGGAGTCTGGAAATTAGCCACAAGGGAAGCCCTCTCTCCATTGGCCTCCATCACCAGGCACGTGATACTGTTGTCCTGTGCAGCATAAGGTTACATTATCTGCCTCTGTGATGAAACTGCAACTCACACAAACACTCCAGTACTGCTGAGAGCTGAGCCAATCAAACCCTTTCTGACGGCATGCAGTCTTAAAAGGGAAACAGTTCTTTAAAAGGGAAACAGCAATGGCCCCACTACATATGTAAAGTGCTGCGTAAACTGATGACGCTATATAAGTATTTATAGTAAATAAAAATAAGTTCAGCTTTGATTGCTTTATGAGTAACTTGACCTGAAAGAAGAGCGAAGCCAGTGAAAGATCTGCTCACATAATGTACATACTTGTTTTAGGTCAGTGAATGACTATGTAGTAAAACAATGATAAAGATGATAACTGCCACCATATTTCTGTCCTGACAGGTTCTCTTTAAAAGGACAGCCAGATCAACTTTAAACCGGTAAACTGGAAACCAGTCTTCTGCAGAAATGCACTGTGTAGTAGTCTCCCACAACGAAGGAAATTCCCACATTGCAGTCAATGTGTTGGCTGGAAAAAGAAAAAAAAAAGTCTTAAATCTGAAGGTTTATTTAATGTATTGCCAACGCAGATGAGAATAATTACTAATTAAAAGGAAACACTGATGTGGAGCTTCCCACGCCTGGGAATAAATGTGTTAGTGAAAGCTCAGCATCTGTTACAGGAATGGTCTGACATTACTCTGAACATTTTAAACACCGTTCAAAAGTGCATCACTCATGTATAACCACATTAGGGACAATCAGTTATATATTAGTCTTTATTATCATTGCAAGCCATTGAACAAAAGCATAGGCAGCCTCAAAGTGTATTAACGGCTGTTTTGCAAACCGTGCGTGTCATTTGAGTTAAATCAGTTTCACAGAGGCCTTAAAAGTGACTTGCGTGACTGGAAACAGTAGAGACAAGAGACTTGGTTATTAGAAGAGATGAGCAAAACACTGGCCCCACCTCCCCCAAGAATACTACAAAAAACAACATGCAATTTTATTTTATGTGACTCATTGACAAAGATTGGGACTGTATATCGTGCAACATTTCTACACCTGTGTGACAAATAAAAACAATGGCTACCGTTTAAAGGAAAATGCTGTTTGATAATCAAAATAGTTATAATGTTAATCCATTTGACTGATGTCTGGATATATCTGAGAGGCTTCAGAACATTGTAAAGTTGTTAAAGTGAGAGACAGCACAAGATAAAAGCAAATAAAAATTTGAATTCACTACAGGTATCCAGTCGCCATTACTTTTTCTAGAAGGCCATCCCTGCTCCTTACCTTCACATGAAGGAAAATGTGTATCTAACACTGGTGTATGCTGTCAGCAGCAGGGTACACATGACTACAGACACCTAGTCCAATCATCTTGGACAGCAACTCAATGTACTGCCCAGTAAGTTAACTTTTTACAGCATGGGCCATACCATTTAGCATCGTGGTTCCACCTTACTGCTTTATGGGAGCTGATGAAGGCTCTGTGAACTCTACCCCCTCCTCCTCATTGGCCACCTCTTCCAATTTCTTAGCATTAGGACCAGCAGGCCCACCCAAGTGCCCAAGAATCTACACCACATTCCAGTCAAATCCATTTGAGGCAATGCTGAAATGTATATCCCTGGGGAAAAAGAGCAAGACCAGACAAGGACTGCTGTCCTTTCTTCAGGCCTAGGCTGAGAAGTGGTTTACTCTATGCCAGCTGAAAACCAGCAGGTTTGTGTGTGATACTGGCACAAACCTACTGTTGGCCCTTCTTTTGGAGACCATTACACACTTGCCTGGTTCATGTGTTTAAATGTCATGTTGTGGCAGTTATTTTTTTTAAATACCCTGTATTCCCAGGTATGCTTTGCCAAACACTTTTAGCCCTTCTACCCAGTTATGGCTTGTCTGGCAGAAATGCACTGTCAACAGCAGCTTGCCAGACAAGAGATTGGTATGTGACACTCCCATGTGCTGAAACTTCACCCTACATATACTACAGAACCTACAGCAGCAGAAACCGATCACAGAGTGCCTCTGTAAATATACGAAAATAGGCTCATGGGAGTTTTTTCACTCCAGAGATTTTCACTCCAGCAGTGGCTGCTCATCAAGGACGCCTGCACTATTTTGGTCTTCTTTGAGGAGGCAAGTAAAATGGTGAACATAAATCAGGTGGAGAAGCCATCTCCTTTGAAGCTATCTGAGTGCCAGCAGGAACCTTTGTCCACTGCTAACATCACTGGGACATAGAGGCAGCAAGAAGAGTCAGAGAAGGGGGCTTTGGAGGTTTCAGGGGAGGCGCCTTGTTTCACCATTTTCAAACCCTAGGTATTAAATGTGAGTGGAGTTGAAGGACATCATTGTCCTCATACACTGGACATTTGTGGCATATGGGATCCTATTTTCTCCAATGTGTACTGTATGCAAAGACCTGTGCATTTGGACAACTACTGATCCTCAGTACAAGACCAAAGTGGTCAATCCTTTCTTGCTATTACAGAGGGAACAAAAAAATGAAGCACTGCTGCTGACAAATGTTCTTCCAATGATGACATCAAACTCAAGGATCAGCAAGAGCAGCAGCCTCAGCATGGTTTTGCATAGATATTTGAAGCCACAATGGTTAGACCTAGCTACTAGCATGAATTTTAGGTAGCACTTGAACATTTTGATTGCGACTATATTGCTTTCAGGGCCAATAGTGAAACACTTAAAAGTGAGAAGACTCTATGTGCTTGCTGGGTTTCCAGGATGGACCACTGGAGACACTGGCCTGCTGTGCTGCAATTTTAATGTCCAAGAGGGCCCTCAGCTCAGCGTGAGGACCTGTCATGGAGAAACCCTTCCGCCTCTCCCCAGGCATAAATCATCTGGCTAACTCTGATAAAAGTAAATCAGGTCTGTATTACAGAAGGCTTTGAAACACCCACTGAAGATGCTACAAAATACATTTTTTATTAGTAATGCTGCTTCAGTCTTAATTTAATAGTTGCAAGCCCTACCACCTTTTCTTGTAAGTGAAATGCATATGCTAGCTGCATTAGTTTTCTTCTTTTAGACATTTTTTCCTTTCTTCTTGTGAAATGACCAGTTATTTTTCCATTTCTTTTACAAACCAAATTGTCCAGAAAAAGTGACAGAAGGTTGAGACAAACCATTTAGCTCTGACAGGGGTGCTTACGGTGGTCAACTTTTCTACATTTATGTAAAGCCTCTATACTAAAAGGATACATTAGAAAAAAGATGCTGTATGTGCTTAAAAAGTGTTAGCTGGAGTTCACCTATATAATTTTTTAGTCAAGTCCATCTAAATTTGCTAGTGCACCCAACACAACCCTCTCCACAAGTTGAGAACGCTGCTGTCCAAGGGTGGCTCTGTTACTCCTCCACAAATAGATTAGCCACGCTAAGATAGGAAGTGTGTTACTGGTAGGATCACCAGGTGAAAATAACAAGAAATGACCCTTAAAGTGGTACTAAACCCAGGACCCTGCATTCACTATACCTGGTCTTTAAGGATTGATAAGCTGCAAATTAATTTTTTTTAATTTTTAAATTTTTGGGTTTCAATACGCTTTAAGGCTATTCAATTAAAAGCCTGTCATCTTCATACTGGAATATTTTTAGTAGCTATGTGTCAGCTGAAAAGCTATCATTTTTATTGCAGGAAAACTCTCTGTTTCTCTAAAACCGAGGTATTCAGAAAAAAAAGCTTGTCTTCCAAATTTTTAATTTTTTTTTTTTAGCTGTCTCAACTGAAAAACTGAATTTTTATTCCGGGGAAACTCCTTCCATGTCACAAACAAACAAATATTTCCCAGCACACTTACCAGCTAGCCAGCAAAAAAAAACAAATTGTCCCTGTCTAACAATTCACATTAAAAACAGAGGATTTAGTTGCATATATTTGCAAATATATGTGTAAGCCTCAATGCCTACATTAAAACTTCTCTGTATACTGTGGTCCTATATCTATAGTTTGGAGAATCTCCAAGTTGGAGCATATAGCAGTGGATAGTTTAGGGCAGGTTTGCCTGGAGGGAGCCTACAACTTTTTAACTACTTCCTGTTCTCCCTATAGCAGTAATACTGCTACAGGGCAGCACGTGTGCGCAAAATCATGTATATATGCGTGGTTTTGCATTTCTGGGTAGGGGACAAACGCAAGCTGTGCCCCCTACCCGCGCCGCTATTTGAGGCCTCGGCTGTAAATCACCGGGTCCCGGCCAATGATTACTCGCTGGCACCCAGTGATCGAGGATTATTACAGACAGAGGGAGAGAACTGTAAGTAAACAATACAGTTCTCTCTCGTCAGCTCCTGCACACTGCTATGCATGGCTTTGCATAGCAGAGCCATGAAAAGCAATGTGCTTACAGAGAAGCACACACACACAGAGGACACAGTAAAACAGCACACAGTTAACCCTTTGATCACCCCACAATTTAACCATTTCCTGCCCAGTGCCATTAGTACAGTGTCAGTGCTTTTTATTAGCACTGATCACTGTATTGGTGTCACTGGGGATGTCAGTGACACCAAATCAATTCCCCTTAGTGTCAGAATGCCCGCTGCAGTCCTGCTATAAGTCACTGATCACTGCCATTACTAGTAAAAGAAAATCCCAGTATATATACCGCCCTTTGTAAATGCTATAACGTTCACGTAAACCAATTAATTTGCATGTATTAGGATTTTGTTTTAGCAAAGACATGTAGCAGAATACATTTTTACCTAAATTTATAGCGAAATTTGATTTTTTTAAATTTTTACTGGTCATGTTTAATAGCAAAAAGTCAAAAACATTGTTTTTTTTCTCAAAATTGTCTTTTTTTTACAGTGTAAAAAATAAAAACCGCACAGGCAATCAAATACCACAAAAAGAAAGTTCTATTCGTGGGGGGAAAAGTACGTACATTTCATTTGGGTGCAGTGTTGCATGACCGCGCAATTGTCAGTTAAAGCAATGCAGCGCTGTAATACAAAAAATGGCCTGGTCAGGAAGGGAGGTAAATCCTCAGGAGGGCAAGTGGTTAAACTCCTACCATGTGCCTCTAAATGCCATGTCTATTCAGTCATAAAGCATTTTTTCTTGTACCTTTTTTTTTTTATTAATCTAGTCTATGGAAATTCTTAAGTCTTTATAAAACACTGCATGATACTTCAAAATGCTTATAATTGCAAATGTCCTAATGCTAGTATACAGCCAGAATTTTCAATTGCTGCTAGTGTGAACAAGCTCTTTTCCTATTATATACAATGTGTCACAATCAATATTTACTATCAAGGCAATTTCCATGCCAACCTTAAAGGATAAATTAACTTTTCCAGAAAAAAATAATAAATGCACATTTTTTTGCAGGTAAAAAAATATGCATTTATTATTTTTTGTGTTAGGAGCCTGTAAAGCATTGCACCAGCGATCAGCAGATCGCTGGTGCAATGCAGGTCTCTGGCACACTGTCAGTGTATCTGCTTGCTTGTACATCCTATATGGGCAAGCCGATACTTGCTGATAGGAAGACTCAATTAATTACCACGGCGCTCACAGCTAAGGCTGTCGGGACTTGCAGTTCTTTCATTCACAGAACACTGTGAATGAATGACGAAGCTGTGTGGAGGGAGCTAGCACGGGGAACTTCTCCTCGTACTTCTGTCATGGGTGGGGCAGTGGATGGCAGCTGCAAGAACATGTAACGTTCCCAAAGGTGAACTTATACTTTAGTGTTACTAAACCCCTAACAGTAAAATCTGTATGTGCAGTATATATCAGATAGTGTATAGTCTGTATATGCAGTAAAGCATGCTTGTTATATGTACTGTGGAACCTAAGGGCTTAATCCTTTGCATTGTGTAAAAACGCTGTTTGATCCTGTTTTCTCTGATCCTCCCCTTCCACTGTCCCCAATCCATCTGCTGATAGTACAAAGCTCTAGCTGTCACTCTGCACATGCTCAGCTGAACACTGATAGAAGTCTCAAGACTGCTATACACTGCTGTTGAGAAAAATTATTAAGCAGTTTATATTTACTATAATAATTGCATTTCCATGTTCTGTGTACTGTGGGAGACTGGATATAGTGAATGCAGGGTCCTGTCACTTTAAAGAAGGGAGACTGTGGGTTTAATTTACTAAATGTGTAGAGATGTTCACTTTGCAAAGTGAATGCTGAGTGAATAAGGTGACGTTGCAAAGTACAAGTCTTGTGTTTTTTTTTTCTTAACTTACATGCCCTCTATCGAGTATTGAAATTGAACATCTCTATAAAATGACAATGTTTTCTGACAATGGTTAAAAATTAACAATATATAAACTACAAAAAATATATATATCCAGTGAACTTCTTGCTGCTCACTTTACTATCCGCAAAAGATCCTGAAGCTAACATTTCTTTTAGATGCCATTATGTTTTCTTGTATTATGAAAATGATTAGTCCCACACCATATAATTCTACTCAGAACAGCAGAGTCATGATGTATCATTTTGAAACAACTGTTCTAAATAAATATTAAAGTTCTGATACTGTAAACATGCTGCAACCACCAACTGTGTTTCATAGCCAGTAATTTGTTCCATTAGTTTATTTATAGCGTTACAAGAAATAATTCGGCTGTTATCATCTTCTTGAAAGCCTTGGTAAAAGTTTTGAAATTGTTTTGGAGTTGCAGACATAAAGGTTGCCATCTTTCAAGCGTCAACAGCAGAATGCACAAAACATGAGCACAAAAATGACCAAATGATAGAATAATGAGTTATATTATTTAGAGTTGTTTGTTGTCTTTAGGATCACGCTCTAAGCATTTATGACATAAGCGAAGTCATTTGGGGTATTAAAAACATATAGCCGTAACGGAAGGCAGGCAGACATGGGGGTGGTGTAGGTGCAATGCCAGGAATTAAGACATTTCACTAAGAAAAAAATTCCAAAAATGTTTTGAAAAACAATAAATAAACATATGCTCACTTCTTGAAAATTGTTTAGTACAGTTGAAATTGTTCATGTACGCTTCTGCGCTTGCTAAAAATGCAAACAAAATTAATACCGTTGCACAGAGCAGATATGTATGACGTGTTTTTTTGGTTTTTTTTTACCATTTTAATGTATATAGATCTATCCTAATTTGAAGCTATTTACAGAGAAACATTCACGTCTGACCCTGCATGTTCTAATATAATGGGACCTCAACTACAGCAACTATTCATTAGTTGACTTGACGTTTTTACAGCTATTGTCTTTGGCTTTTGATGTTTTTTTTCTACAGCCAGTAAGCCCCCCAGTATGTTACCCTATGTGTCCATGCACACATTACTGTAATCAACATTTTTTTGGCTGGAAAAAAAAACTACAGGAGTGTTTTAGCTGTAAAAATGCCCTAATGCTGAAAAATGCCGCAAACCAGCATTTCTTGGACATTTTCTGACCAAAAAAAAATTTTTATGGTAAAAAAAACCACTAAAAACCACAAAAGTGGAAAAACACCGCTAAACGTTAATGCAAAAATGATAAAAAAAAGCTGAAAAACTCCCGTTTTTAACATGACTTTACACAGCATTACCAGCATCATCAAAATGTCCAGTGTGCATGAGGGCTTAATATGTCTTCTTATCTTCCTTAGTTGTAAGTTTGATGTTTAAGATTACAGATTTAAAGCAACCAAATATGCCCTTATAGTAAATCATTATACCATCTCATTAAATTAAAACTATAGGAATTTTGTTTTAATTTTGGATAGAGTAAGAGAGGGTTATAATCCCTGTCGGATTTTTTTCTGCCATCTGTGTCCCATTGCAGAGATTTCCCTTCACTTCCTGTCCCATAGCCAAACAGGAAGTGACAAAATCCCTGCAAATTAAGGGAATTCCTTGGGAACACCCAGGTCTCCAGAACTAGTGTCCTCATTGGAAGATTTTGCCTCTATTACTTTTCTGGGAACAACCCAAAATTTGGGTTTTTCTGTTACTTTCATGTTCAAAAATAATGGTAAATAGGAAAAATAGAGAGGGTGAATTTCCTTAACAGGGGCACAGACAGCAATAGAAACTAATAAGTGTTCTAAACCCTCTCCACTCTGTAAAAAAAAAATGTTTTGCTTTTAGTTATATTTTAAATTATTAACATAAGGACAATAACTACACTCGTTTAGCTAATCATCTGGAGGATTACCTGTCCCTTGTTATATCCAAGTGGAACTGGTCAGGAAGAGCCAGCCAAACAGCTAGTTGCTTAGTTAAGCTCCGTATACACGTTGAGAATATTGGATGAATGATCGTCCTTTTTTTTTGCATGCTAGTCTCATATCAAAAGTGAAGAGGTTATTAAAGTTATTAAAGTAAAAATCTTGTAATGACAGCATAAAATTTCGGAAGTGATCTAATGTATTTCTATTGTATTTTTGGATGAAAACTGGTTAAACAAAAATTGTATGATCTGGAATCATGTGACAAAATTTTTTGTGCTTGTCCCTTCAAGTAATTTCGGACGATTGCTGTGTACTAACGATCAGATTATCAGACAATCGCATTGAAAGCAGCATTTTTCATACGATTTTCTAATCGTGTATACAGGGCCTTAGGCAGAGCCTAACTAGGCAACTAAAGAGCCTCTGTCAGTACAAGCAAGCTCAGATTGCTTTATCGATCTCAGCAAGTGACTAACAAATCATAAGTGGAGCTTTTTAAAGAACCCTTCACCTCGTACAGAGGGGGAGATGAATACATTTTTTTGGAGGTACCAGTTGTTGCTCTGAACTGGCTTTTAGAAGGCTCTAGTGGTCATTTTGAACACTTGCTACAGTTTACTGAAGCTTGTTTAAGGCTTCATCTTGCACTTTCAGTCAGGACCAAACTGATGTTTATTAGTTCTAAACCCCATTAAAGCTACTTTATATTGCCAAAAGTATTGGGCCACCCCTCCAAATCATTGGATTCAGATGTTCCAATCACCTCCATGGCCACAGTTGTATAAAATCAAGCACCTAGGCATGCAGACTACTTCTACAAATATTTGTGAAAGAATGGGTTGCTCTCAGGAGCTCAGTGAATTCAAGCGTGGTACTGTGATAGGTTGCCACCTGTGCAATAAGTCCAACCATGAAATGTCCTTGCTACTAAATATTCTACGGTCAACTGTTAGTGGTATTATAACGAAGTCAACTGTCTGCAGAGTCAATAGCTAAAGACCTCCAAACTTCATGTGGTATTCGGATTAGCACAACAACAGTGCGTAGAGAGCTTCATGGAATGGGCTTCCATGACCGAGCAGCTGCATCCAAGCTAACATCACCAAGTGCAATGCAAGGCATTGGATGCAGTAGTGTTAAACACGCTGCCACTGGACTCTAGAGCAGTGGAGACGTGTTCTCTGGAGTGACCAAATACACTTCTCTGTCTGGCAAGCCGATGGACATGTCTGGGTTTGTTGGTTGCCAGGAAAACAGTACTTGTCTGACTGCATTGTGCCAAGTGTAAAGTTTGGTGGAGGGGGGATTATGGTGTGGGGTTGTTTTTCAGTGGTTGGGCTTGGCCCCTTAGTTCCAGTGAAGGGAACTATTAAGGCGTAAGCAGACCAAGACATTTTGGACAATTTCATGCTTCCAACTTTGTGGGAACAGTTTAAGGATAGCCCCTTCCTGTTCCAACATGACCGTGTACCAGTGCACAAAGCAAGGTCCATAAAGACATGGATGAGCAACTTCACAAATGGGCTTCTGGAAGAATGGTCAAACATTCCCATAGACACACTCCTAAACCTTGTGGACAGCCTTCCCAGAAGAGTTGAAGCTGTTATAGCTGCAAAAGGTGGACCAACTCAATATCGAACCCTACGGACTAAGAATGGGATGCCATTAAAGTTCATGTGTGTGTAAAGGCAGGCGTTACAAAACTTTTGGCAATATAGTGTACCTCTGGCCACAGTTCCACTAGGAGTGGTTGGAAGTTCTGTTATTTTTTTTTACTGCTGTTCATACTGGAGAGATGCCTCCTGATTCCCTATACTATTCTTTTTTTTTATAAAGCGATGCAAACCTGACAGAGGGTCTAGCTCTTTCCCATTCTAAAAAATATTTTTATTCCTGCCTGTGTCCTGGTTTGAACATTTTCCCTTACTTCCTGTTGTGGCTACCCATTGTTTCCATACTATGATTGATAAACACCTGTGTGGTTAGAGCCTACTGGAGGCAGATGCATTGGAAAGCAGGCTTTTGGCAGGCAGGAAAGAGAGTCTTTGCTCTGAGGAAGGGGTACTGTCAACTGTTTGGTCCACGAGACTAGAGGGCAGACTTCTGCTTTCTGTATTTATGATATGCTACCAATCTACTTTGTTTTTTGAGTATATTTGTATCTTTTAATAAAGTACTGTGGCTAATGCACTAGGCGATCATGCCTTTTTTTTCTCTTTTTTTCTTTTTTTTTTGTTGTAGGAAAGAGAGGCGGATGAGCTAATCCTAAGAGCTTGGTTCACAGGTGCATTTTCTCTGTTTATTGCACATTTACTTTGTCAGGCACTAAAGAGAGAGCAAAGCCTAGCTCGGACAGGCTTACCTTTTTATTATACATATGTTTCAGTCACAAAACTTCCAGATCGCAGTGCTTGTTTAACTTGTTTTAATGATTTGTAGTGACAAGAGATGCACCAGGACCATTTTGTTGTTTCATGTCTGCAAAATTGTTTTTACTCTTTAGCCATCAGAGACCAACTGACAGGCAGAAAGAGCGAGAAAAAGCTGTGGAGCATTGCTGGTGTGTTTTATCAATGTCACCGATTTTTGGTCAGTGAATCCCAGCAGCAGAGCAGTCACATCTATCCCATAGTCAGAGCTATGGTAACAACATCTGAACAGAACAAAGTGATCACCAAGCTCCAGGAATGATGGATGGCTGGGTTCCTGACCGGAAAGTTCATTAGATTGGGCCCCATGCATATAAATATCTAAAGGCTCTAAAAATCACATTCTTCTTTTGTTGCTTCAACCTGCATGTTCATGCACTATACAAACTCTCTTATTGGAAATCTTATCCCAGAGCAATATTAGCAATCGGCGGTGAACATGCAGCTTGGCCCATTTCCATCCACCAATGCTAAAGTTGTATTTTTTTATATTATGAGAGAGAGTTTGGCAACATTTCTAGTTTCTCTGCCTTATAATCTACTGAATGTGTTAAACATACAGAGCTCTGCTATTAGTATGTATAAAATCACAGGTTCAAAACCATATAATCCACAAATACGCAGTTGCAGAAGAGTAATGTTTTATGTTGGTCACTTTTATTCCTCTGTAGTGTTCATATTGGATTTCTGTGTGTACTTTCTAAATGGTATAATTACTTCCATGTTTGTACTGTATGGTGGTTTAACTTTTCTGCTTGCTACCTTTGTTTATCTGCTGATTTAAAGTGACACTAAAGTCTGGTTTAAAAAATATATATTCAAGAATGTATTCTTAAAGTGATTCCGAGGCAGGTGTTGACGAGATGCGAATTCTGTTCAATAAAGTAGTTCCAGTTTGGCATCTAAGCTAGTCTTGTCTAGTCTTGGGTGCAATGCCTGGCTATAATACCTTGATCCTGTGTCCCAGTGGCGAGGAAGCAGTTCTCTGATGGAAGCATTCCGTCACATTTGGTGGCAAGTGGTGGGATGATTCCTGCAGTCTGGGACATCCAAACCACCAACGGGACCCAAAGTTGAGTGATATCGAAGAATTGGTCCAGGAGCCGGTTGCCATGTAAGTGGAGTTCCACTGGCAAATTCAAGAGAATATATCGCCCAGGACATGCTGGAATTAAGAGGCGCAGTCCGCCGGAAGCTCTAGATGGATGCTATCCAAGTGCTATGGAAAGAATCTCCCTACATTCCTGGATAGGTACTGACTGCAGTTGGACTTGCATATACCATTCCTAGGAGAGCATCCTCGGGAGGAATGAATTATGGAGCTCTATAGGCTGGTCCACACAGAAATGGTGTTGGATGATGGTTATCAAACGCTACAATAGCATCCTTCCCAAGTGTGTCAGTGGCTGAAGAACAGCGGTCCCATAGAAGGTTATGACTGTAGGGGCCCAGGAATAATATTTGAGATGCTTCAGGAAAATCCTTATTTCGGTAATGCAGCAGAGTGGAGATGGGAGGACATTCGAAATGTTCTTGAGTTGGAACTTCCCAGTGAGCTTGGGTTGAGCCCTGACTTAAACTTTATAGTAAAACAAGAATGGGAGCTGGAACAAGCATATAAAAGACTGTTCGACAAAGCTCAACAGTATGCCCCAGCATCCGTGGATGTTATCGATTATGAGTTACCCGCACTGGGCCCAAGTCCTGCCAGCCCGTGGCCTGGATTTTCAGCAATTCCAGAGACTGGGATTTAATAGACTTTTCTGCTAAGAAGGAAACAACCCAGTGAACCTCCAGCGGAAGAGCTGGCATCAGGGCAGAGCACCACTGACCTCTGCCTAGCACCAACTGTACTTCCAGAGCTCCAGGAAGCACCAGCAGCACTTCACTACAGCAGCAGGCTGATACAGTTGAGTTTCTAACCCTAGCTGAAGTGCTGGCAGCGGAGCAGAGTACCACCAGTCTCTGCCCATACAAAGTCCCAGCAGAAGAGCTGGAAACAGGACAGAAAGTCCAAGACCTCTCCCCACACCCACAGCAGTTCCAGGGCCCCAGGGAAAGGAGGTGGATGTCCCCCCTCCCCAGCAGCAGTTCCACAGTCTGGGAGAGGAGGTGGTTATCCTCCCTCCCCAGCGGCAGTTCAGGGACTCAGGAGCAAAGGGAGTTGTCCTTGCTCCACAGCGAGAATTCAGGAGTCCAGGAGATGGAGCAGCCAGCTCATCTCCCCAGCGGCAGTTCAACAGTCCAGGAGAGGAGTTGGTTGTTCTCTCTCCCTAACAGTCAGCTAGAGCAGAGGAAACTGTTTTCCCTTCTCAGCAAGGATCTGTGCACCTGGGAGACAGTACCAGAGAAATGTCACCCCAGTAAATGGATGAGGGTACGGAAGATGGAGTAGCGGGCTCAACTCCCCAGCGGCAGTTCAAGGACCAGGGAGGGGAACAAGTCATCCTCCCTCCCCAGTGGCAAGTCCACAGTCCGGAAGAGGAGGTGGTCGACAGCCAGAGCAGAGGATTTTGGGTCCCCAGCTGAAGCACTGGCAACAGGGCAGATCGCCACTGGCCTCTACCCAGCACCTACCATGTCTTCACGGCTCCAGGGAGTTGGGGCAGTTGGCCCCTTTCCCCAGCAGCAGACCAAACCCTGGAATAGTAAAAACTCCCAGCTGAAGTGCTGGCAGCCAGATAAAGGTTCCACAACCTCTGCTCCTCCCCTACCGATGACAACTTTTCCCTGCGGCCAAGAATGGGGATTGTGTGAACCAACTATGTGGGTTCACTCTGCCCAACTAAGGCATGTCCAGACCAGGTGGACGTCTGGGACCTGGCTAGTCAACTTTTGAGGGGTGAGAAATGTGACAGACCCAACCGGGACATGGGGCTTTTGGAGGGGACTGCAGGCTAGCCTCTGGCCTACTGACCATGGCCCTGGCATCTGAGGGGCTCTTTTCTTTGGGAGGTGTGGCATTCTATTGTTAATTGAATCACCTATTGTTTTTCTTTTGGCAAGTCCTCTTGGAGGCTCTTACATGGTGAGATTACTCTGGTGTCAGCTTCACCTCATTATCTATTCAGTGTGGGGTGTTTATCTTAATGTGTAAAATTTGTTTTATTGTTCTTGGGAGAACTGCCCCTATTCCTGAAGTGTATAAAAACCTGTGATTTTTATTCAATAAAGTAGTTGCAGTTTGGCATCTAAGCTAGTCTCATCTAGTCTTGGGTGCAATACCTGACTATAATACCTTGATCCGGTGTCCTGGTGATGAGGAAACAGTTCTCTAAAGGAATCACCCAATCTGGGTGACAGGCATTCTGTCACAGTGGTATTAAATCCAAAAAACAAAAATGTAATATATTGCAGCTTAGCAATCCTTAGATGTGGTGACTGCATTAGTTTTATTTTTTTTTTCCAATTTTTCCTTTTATTTCACCTGGTAATCCAGCCAGTAACACCCTTCCTGTCTTAGGTGTCTGCATTCTGGAAGAAGTAGTAAATTAGACAACTTTCGACAACAGCATTGAGAGTCTGGGGAGTGGGTAGTGGAAGGGCTAGCAGATTTAGATTAATTTGACTAACAAATTGAAGCCAAACTCCAGCTAACACTTTATAAGCAGTTACAGCAAACAGTTCCCTTTTCCTTTTGGAATAAAGAATTGAAATAAATAAATAAAGGTTGATCATTGTAAGCACTCCTGTCAGTGGTAAATGATTTGTCTTAACCCTCAAACTGCTAGTTTGTCTGGACAGCATGGTCTGTTAAAGTAAGTTGAAATTTAACAGACTTGCTGGCTGGATCACCAAGTGAAAATAAAGGGAAAAAGCCTTAAAAAATAATGCAGCCACAACATCTGAGAAATGGTGATCTGCAATTAAATAAATGTTGTTTTTTGGGTTTAATACTACTTTTATATTAAAATAGTGTGGTGCTTATCAATGAAGGACTCTGATATTGTAGTCAAAAAACGTAAAGTGCAAAATATGAAAGTGCTCTATGTATAAATGAATAGGTTAAATACACTTATATACAAAATATCAATCTATGTGAACACTACAGCCCAGTGTCAATCCTCTACACAACACGTGAGAAAATACTAATCAATTGCACTCAATCTGTAAACAAATCCCAATAAATCAGAGTGACTGTGTTAGTAATCCCCACTTGTTGGTGCTAATTCTGATCATCAAACAATCGCAAACAATCATAGCCAATTCATAAGCAAATCTTTGTGTAAATGAAAATGAACATGATATTAAAATAAAAATAAAATAAAAAGTTCACTTGAGTCCCAAAAAAGTGACCAGTATTTGTAAAATCCTCTCTCTTCTATATTTAGTGTGTGCAAACCATACAGTGCTCCCGTTTTCCACCTCACTTACCGAAGCATCTTGACCTCTTATTTATCATAAGAAAATCTGTAGCACTTTAAATAGATGTCTCCTCCTCACTGGTGTTCAGTGTTCTCACTCCCAAAGCACTTCTTCCTTGTATTCCACCATTTGCATGCCTGTAAGGGGGGAGAGAAAGAGACCCAGAGGCAGCCTCCAATAGCGTAATTTCCTTTACAGGCGTACCTCGGTTTACGAATGCCTCGGTTAACGTCATTTTCGGTTTACGAATGAAAATCCATTGAAAATAATGCCTCGGTTTACAAATTTTTTTCACAATATGAACAGATTAATTGGTTTTCAACGCATTTTACATTTTTTTTTTAATTATGTCCCTGTACAAAATGTATGCCTTTAAAGTGCAGTTTATAAAGAGTTTTGAACAGATAAAAGACTTTTTTTTTCTGACCTTTGGAACAAATTAATTGGTTTCAATGCATTTACAAATTTGTTTTTAATCATGTCCCTGTACAGTATTTTTGCCTTTAAAGTCACTTTATAAAGAATTTTGAACAGATAAAAGACTTTTTTTTTTTGCTTTTTTCTGACCTCCGGAACAAATTAATTGGTTTTCAATGCATTTACGCATTTTTTTTAATCATGTCCCTGTACAGTATTTATGCCTTTAAAGTGCACTTTAAAAAGAGTTTTGAACGGATGAAAGACTTTTTTATAACTTTATTCTGACCTCCGTAATGGATTAATTGGTTTTCAATGCATTCCTATGGGAAACCACATTTCGGTTTACAAATTTTTCGCAATATGAAAAGTCCCGCAGAATGCATTAAGTTTGTAAACTGTATTTGAAAGATAAAAGCAAATCCACTTACAATATGGAATGGCTTGTATTCAACACAAGCTACAGCGCACATTTAATGTCCTGTATCATCTGCATTCCATCTACCGGACATGTGAAAGCAGAAGTGGCAAAACAAAGCCCCTCCCAACGCATTTCATCACTCTGATGCTCAACCAGTGAAGTCCTTGAAAATATTATCTTTAACACATTAGGCTTTCACCACATTATGTGACATGAGGCTCAAATTGCAAAGCTAACCCACCACAGTAAGGATACTTGCACACTGGAACTGCCTTTAAACATTAACTCTACTGGCAGCAGAAAAATGCAAAATGCAGCAATAATGTGGTACTGCGTTTAGCCACATTTAGAGCTTGGGCCTTTATTCATTTCATTGGCAAGAGTACTTTCCACTGAAATTAACAAACACCCAAGTACTAAACACGTTTGGCCAAAACGTTCCTCTCCTGAACACAATACTTCTGCGTTGAGGAGAAGGACGTTTAACCACTTCAAGTCAGAACACTTTCACCCCCTTCCTGTCCAGACCAATTTTCAGCTTTCAGTGTTATCACACTGACAATTGTGCAGTCATGCAACACTGTACCTGTGTGAATATTTTTGCATTTTTTTGAGACAAATAAAACTTTATTTTTGTGGTGTTTATTCACCACTGGGATTTTTATTTTTTGTTGTATAAATTAAAAAATCCACAAATTTTGAAAAAAAAGTGTTATTCCTATAAAATTTTGCAAATAAATAATCTTTCTTCTTAAATCTTGGCAAAAATGTATTCAGCTATATTTTTAGTAAAAACAAAATAACCCAAATTAGTTTGTAACCAAATAATAATTTTTTTTTTTATATTATTATTTATGTTTTTTTTTTTTTTTAACATACTGTCACCCTAGCAGTACAGTGTCACTATAGTGACACTGGACTACTTGGGGGGTGATGAAGATTTTTTTTTCTACACATTGCTTTTACACCCATAAAGGCTGTAAAAGCAATCATTTCTCCTTCTCTCTGACTGCATTCTTGCAGCCATTGAGAAATATTGTGAGAGCTGTGATTGGTCAGAGTTTGTCACATGGTACAAGGCTGTTGTGAATAGCCTTATACCATGTGACCTCTGTGATCATTCACAGATTTCACTAGTAGTAAGCAATGATGTCAGGAAGTGACATCTTGCTTACTACTATTCATGTGATCACTGATTGGCCAATCAGTGATCACATGATCGGGACCTCACACAGAGGTCCCGTACAGTGATTGGTGTTCCTTTGTGTCCCCCGCAGTGCTGCGAGCTCCCAGGGAGCGCGCATAGTCAGTGAATGCGGAGGCCATTTATAAACGGCCACCTGCTTTGGCACTGCTCCCGTCCGGCCGTTTATGTACATGGACCAGACAGGAAGTGGTTAACTGCCCCTAAACTATGCTGCTCCTAAACTCTAATAAAAGCCTATGTGTGCATGGACACATAGGGGATTATTTACTAAAGCTGGTACACTCAGAATCTGGTGCACCTGTGCATGGTATCCAATCGGCTTCTAACCTCAGCTTGTTCAATTAGGCTTTACCAATAAAACCTGAAAGTTGATTGGTTTCTATGAAGACGTACTCGAGATTCTGAGCGAACCAGCTTTAGTAAATAAATCCCATAGGCTTTTATTGAGTTGAGTTCAGGGGCTTTGGCAAAAAAAAAAAGCCAAAAACTCCTAAACTCATGTTTAGGAGCATAGCAGCATACACGAGGCCTTAGTATCTATATTTTGACAAAGGTGACAGTTGGTTTCATTTACGTTCAATACAATTTGAAACTCACAGTCACATGGTTTAAAATAGAGTGCTGATGTTAAAGCATTGTGAATTGAATCTATTGCATTAGAAGATTGCACCACATTTCACCAATCAACATCATTTACACTTGTCACTCAAGTTTTCCTTGAAGTGGTATGTGTTATGTCAACAAGACAAAAGAATAGAAATCACAGGTATTCTTCTGTTATGTAATAAACCCTATATTGAAACTTGTATAAGGTGAGCTGAAACTCCAGGATGGGTGACTCACAAGGAGTTAACATGACATCTCATACCTTTTCTCTTTTGTATGGTCAGGCAACACTTCGCAGAAGTCAAAACATAAAGAAAGTAAGAATGTTTCTACTCAAGTTGCCTAATCCCTTCTTTGTGTTAACCTGACTCCCATTTCCTTATCTTGCAGGAGCACAGAGGTCTAATTCACCTGTTTTCATTTACCTTTTTGAAAAAATAGACACATTTGTACATTTTTCAGGTATTATTCATTCTTTTTAGTTTCAATTTTATAATACATACAATAAATTCCGTAGAAGAATAAACATTTAGCTAAAATATGAAATGAACAGATGTACTCGTGCCATTGCTGGCCAAAGCCTGAAGTGCAAAGCTGTTTCCAGAATTCAGCATTGACTTAAAGCTGAGTTCCACCCAATTTTAGTATTTTACCTTATTAGATAGTCCCTGTGAAAAGAATCACAAGTTGGAAATATATATATTTTTTTTATACATTCCTTTTTATCCCAACCGCTTAGGCGATGACATAGAAAGGCGATTTGCAAGGTCTCCTGGGATGTCGTTTCCTGTATCCCAGGAGTCCTTTAGTTTCCTGTGCTCACGGGACTTGGAAACCGGAAATGACGCAAATGGGCGGTGATTCACAACATTTTATCGGAGTCCATGCTTATAGGAGGACGTGTCTTTAGTATCCTGCTGTGCTCTATGCTTGAGTACATACAGTGAGGAACAGAAGTATTTGAACATCCTGCGATTTTGCAAGTTCTCCCACTTAGAAATCATGGAGGGGTCTGAAATTCACATTGTGGGTGCATTCCCACTCTGAGAGACAGAATTTAAAAACAAAAATTCAGGAAATCACATTGTATGATTTTTAAAGAATTTATTTGTCTTGCACTGCTGAACATAAGTATTTGAATAGCTAAAAAACAGCAAGAATTCTGTCTCTCAAAGACCTGTTACTGTGCTTTTAAAAAGTCCACCTCTACTCCACTCATTAATCTAACTTAGTAGCACCTGTCTGAGCTCTTTAAAGACACCTATCCACCCCACAGTCAGTCAGACGCCAACTACTACCATGGGCAAGACCAAAGAGCTGTTAAAAGACACTAGAGACAAAATTGTGGACCTCCACAAGGCTGGAAAGGGCTGCGGGGCAATTGCCAAGCAGCTTGGTGAAAATAGATCAACTGTTGGAGCAATTGTTAGAAAATGGAAGAGGCTAAAGACGACTGTCAGTCTCCCTCGGACTGGGGCTCCATGCAAGATCTCCCCTTGTGGGGTATCACTGATGATAAGAAAGGTGAGGAATCAGCCCAGAACTACAAGGGCGGAGCTGGTCAATGACATGAAGAGAGCTGGGACCACAGTTTCAAAGGTCACTGTCGGTAGAACACTACGCCGTCATGGTTTCAAATCATGCATTGCACGGAAGGTTCCCCTGCCCAAGTCATCACATGTCCAGGCCCGTCTGAAGTTTGCCAATGACCATCTGGATGATCCAGAGGAGGCATGGGAGAAAGTCATGTGGTCAGATTAGACCAAAGTAGAACTTTTTGGTCTAAACTTCACTCGTCGTGTTTGGTGGAAAAAGGATGAGTTGTATCCTAAGAACACCATCCCTACTGTGAAGCATGGGGGTGGTAACATCATGCTTTGGGGGTGCTTTTCTGCAAAGGGGACAGGATGATTGCACTGTATTAACGAGAGGATGAATGGGGCCATTTATTATTCCCTCAGTCAGAGCATTGGAGATGGGTCGTGGTTGGGTCTTCCATCATGACAACCACTCGAAGCACACAGCCAGGATACCAAGGAGTGGCTCCGTAAGAAGCGTATCAAGGTTCTGGAGTGGCCTATCCAGTCTCCAGACCTAAATCCAATAGAACAACTTTGGAGGGAGCTGAAACTCCATGTTGCTCAGCGACAGCCCCGAAACCTGACAGATCTAGAGGAGATACCAAGGAGTGGGCCAAAATCCCTGTTGCAGTGTGTGCAAACCTGGTCAAGAACTACAGGAAACGTTTGACCTCTGTAATTGCAAACAAAGGCTTCTGTACCAAATATTAACACTGATTTTCTCAGGTGTTCAATACTTATGTTCAGCAGTGCAAGACAAATAAATTCTTTAAAAATCATACAATGTGATTTCCTGAATTTTGTTTTTAAATTCTGTCTCTCAGAGTGGGAATGCACCTACAATGTGAATTTCAGACCCCTCCATGATTTCTAAGTGGGAGAACTTGCAAAATCGCAGGGTGTTCAAATACTTCTGTTCCTCACCGTATATATATTGAAAATTTTGTGTGTACGAATAATATAAATTTTTTTAGAGAGAGTAACAACAGAGATATATAGTGCCTTGCTTGAAGTGCAGTGCTGTACAGGTTGCCTGCCGGGGGCGGGTGGCAGGAATTTCATTCGTCCCCACCATTGCTATGGCAAACTGTACTGCACACGTCGCCCCGAGCAGTGTCTGTACTGCGCTTGTGCGACAACAAGTGTTGCATGCTGGGATAGCCAGCAGCACGAATCCAGGAAATAAAGACCTGCGGGCTGCAGATGCCCACAGCCATCATGGTGCCGGCCTGCTTCACAGATCCTGGTAAATATTAACGATTTTTAAAGTAATTACAAGGATTTTAATATTTAATTATTCCAATTGTTAATGATATTTGTAATGTCATCGTGGATCTGCTTTTAAAAAAATTTTCTTAGGGGAACTGGAACTCCGCTTTAAGGCAACAGGCGTATTGAATGGTGTTTTGACCAGAATTATCATGCTGGTATGTTTTAGGGCAGAAGAGCTGGTTTTAAATCCAAAAGATCTTGGAGCAGGGGAGGCGAGTTTGGAAACCAAGGTATTTATGGACATAATTTTTTTTTTATTGTTTTCGATAGAGTGGGGAAGTGTTGTAACCCCTGCCATGTTCTTATGGGAAGATGTGCCTTCTCTACTCGTCTTGATTACTATTGCCACCAGGATAGAAAGTGATGGGAAATCCCAACATTTTACAGATGTCACCATTCACTTGTTCCAGTAACAACTGTCTAAGAGGGGATTTCCCTTACTTTGTGGAAATTTATGCTTCCTGTTTTGTCTTGGGAACAGGAATTAACCACCTTCCGCCTGCTATATAGCACGACGGGCACAAGGTGGTTCTCTCGTTCTGATAGGATGACATATGACGTCCTTTCATTCTCACTGCGCATTCGCGGCTCAGGGAGCGCGCGGCACTGCGATCGCCGGTGCGCTGTGTCCCTCGGACACAGCGGATCATGGAAAGAGCCAAAGATGTTGGCTTGGTCATGTGATCAACTGTGTCCAATCACAGCTGATCACATGTAAACACGGAAATTCCGGTTATCGGCATTTCTCTCCTGACAGCTCGAGAGGTGAGGAGAGGCGGTAATTGGCTTTCCGTGGAGGGGACATGTACACTGATCATCAGGGCACTGATGATCAGTGTGCCCTGATGATCAGTGTGGCCCCAGAAGTGCCACCTGTCAGTGGTCATCAGTGCCAGCAGTCAGTGCTCATCAGTGCCACGTGCCAGTGCCCATCAGTGCCACATCAATGGCACATATCAGTGCATACCAGTGCACATCAATGTCATATATCAGTGCCCATCTGAGTGGCCTTTCAATGTCACCCATCAGTGCCAGTCAGTGCCACCTATCAGTGCTACCTATTAGTGCCAGTCAGTGTCGCCTATCAGTGCGCATCAGTGCCTCCTATCAGTGCCAGTCAGTGCCCCCTATTAGTGCCAGTCAGTGCTGCCTAGCAGTGCCAGTCAGTGCTGCCTATCAGTGCCATATATCAGTGTCATGTATCAGTGCTGCCTTTCAGTGCCTATCAGTGATGCCTGTCAATGCCCATCAGTGCAACCTACCAGTGCCTCCTCATCAGTGCCCATCAGTGCCACCTATCAGTGTCCATCAGTGCAGCCTATCAGTGCCCATCACTGCAGCCTCATTAGCGCACATCAGTGAAGGAGAAAAATCACTTATTTACAAAATTGTATAACAAAAACTAAGAAAAAACTTTTTTTTTTCAAACTTTTCAGTGGTTTTTGGTTTGTTTAAGAAAAAATAAAAGTCCCAGAGGTGATTAAATACCACCAAAAGAAAGCTCTATCTGTCTCAAAAAATGATAAAAATTTCATATGGGTACAGTGTTGCATGACCGCGCAATTGTCATTCAAAGTGTGACAGCGCTGAAAGCTGGAAATTGGCCTGGGCAGGAAGGGGGTATAAGTGCCCTGTAGGCTAGTGGTTAAAGTAATATCTGGTTCATAGGGTGCAGACTGTAAAAAAAAAAAAGGATAGGGGTTTAACTATGCCCTTTCCCTATACTTTTGGCTATAGGTACACTATAAGGTTTACATTAACCGCTTCCACGCTGCTCTATAGCAGAAATACTGCTACAGGGTGGCATGGGTCCGCAAAATCAATGATTTTGCAGTTCCGGGTAGGGGGCGCACATGCCCTACCTGTGCCGCCATTTGCGGCCCCGGCTGTCAATCCCTGGGTCCCAGCCAATGATTCCCTGCCGGCACCCAACGATCTCAGAGGATTTCCAATGGCGGAGAGACCTGTATGTAAACAATACAGATCTCTCCCCTGTCAGCTCATGCACACTGCTTTGTATGGCTCTGCATAGCACAGCCATGCAAAGCAGTGTGCTTACAGTGAAGCACAGCCCACATAGTAAAACAGCAAACAGTTAACCCTTTGATCACCCCACATGTTATCTCCTTCCTGCCCAGTGCCATTAGTACAGTGTCTGTGCTTTTTGTTAGCACTGACCACTGTATTGGTGTCACTGGGGATGTCAGTGACACCAAGTCAGTTCCCCCCCAGTGTCAGAATACCTGATGCAGTCGCATTATAAGTTGCTGATCACCTCCATTACTAGTAAATAAAAAAATTCCATTACATATACCACCATTTGTAGATGCTATAACTTTCACGGAAACCATTTAATTTACAGGTATTGGGATTTTGTTTTAGCAAAGATATGTAGCGGAATACATTTTGGCCTAAATTTGTGACAAAATTAGATTTTTTAAATTTTTTTACTGGACATGTTTAATAGCAAAAAAGTTAAAAAATATTGTTTTTTTTCCAAAATTGTCGGTCTATTTTTGTTTATAGCGCAAAAAATAAAAACCACACTGGTGATCAAATACCACCAAAAGACAGCTCTATTTGTAGGAAAAAAGGACGTAAATTTCACTTTGGTGCACCATTGCATGACCGCGCAATTGTCAGTTAAAGTAACGCAGCGCCGTATTGCAAAAAATAGCCTGGTCAGGAAGGGGGCTAAATCCTCTGGAGGGCAAGTGGTTAAAGAGGGTTGGGTTTACAGGGGTTAGGGTTATGTTTACAAGGAGGCTGCCTAGGGAAACATAGTGTGAGGGTGAGTGTTACATGGGGAGTGTCAGAAAGATCAAGTGCATGGCCATGTCCAATGGTCTGCAAAGGAATATGTTACAACCAGGGGTGGACTGACAACTCATGGGGCCCCCAGGCAATAGGGGATCATGGGGCCCCTGTGTCCTTGCCCAAACTCAAAAAAGCCTATGAAAAAGTTACCAGGGGCATCTCATGGGGCCCCCTACTGACCCTGGGCCCTCGGGCAGTGCCCAAGTTTCCAAATGGTCAGTCCGCCCCTGGTTACAACCCAGAGATTAATACACAGGGTTTCAGCAATGCGCACTCTCACATGCATCCACGCAAATGCTCATGCTAATGCATATCTGGCACTGGCTTGGCACTAATCACCCTATTTGAAGCAAAGCACACTGAAATTGCTGAGAGGTTGTCAGCTCCTGTGACCCATGACCTGACCTGTGCTCTGGCATTCTGTGCTTGGTACAGCATGCCTCCTGACTTCATGATAATCTGGTCTCCTGCTCCTGACCTCAGCTCATATCCTGACTTTGCCTTTTGCTTGCTGTTTTGGTACCTTTGCTGCCTGTATTGGCCTGGACTGTGACTTTGCTACTGCTTGCTGAAACAGTGCCTCCACTGCACATCCTGACTATGGGGACAACTCACTAAATGTTATCGCATTAGTTATGTTGGTCAGGTGATCACATATCACATGTGATACTGAAAATTTCAATTAACTATTGCTAGTATGCGGTATTTATCAGGGGTGTGGCATGAAATCAGTGGGCTCATGTTCAAGTTCAAAAGTGAGCCCCAGGTAGTGATAAAGAAAAAATGTGGTGCGCACAGCGCTGCGGCGTAAAGCAGGTGTGGTTTAAATTGCTCTTTTAAATTGGGTGTAGCTTAAAAGGCATGTGGTCAAATAGTGTCTGAGATGACTTGCATAGGGCAGAATGTGGTAATGTTAAATAGTAGTATGTGCAGGATGGTGTCAGTAGGACAGTGGATGGTGTCTGCAGTTCTTTATTTGTATTATTTTATTTTTTTACAATTTTATGATTTTTTTTACAATTTAATGTTTTATTATTTTTTATTTCAATGGTTTTTATGAAGTTTTAAACAATAGAAAACATTGGCAAAAGGCACGCCCACGCAGGGGCAAGCAATGACACATAATGTAACAAACAGTGTTATAAACACCAACAGTGAATCAAGACCAAGGACAGGTGTAAACCGCCTCAAGAACCAGACAAACACTATGGAGAAAAAAGAAAAGAAGAGAGGGAGATAAGACAAAAACAGAATCAGGGATTTGGGAACGCCAGGACCAATAATCAGCATAGGCCCAAGCTGGCTGGTGGGATCGTGGGAAAAGCAGATGCCAGCCACTACTCCCATACTTTCTGAAATTTACGTTGGGAGTCATTGCGGATACTAGACATCTATTAATTGAGCATCAGAGAGGTCCTACGATTCCGCACCCCCTGCAGGGGGACAGATACAGTCTTCTAGGTCTGAGCAATTGTTCTGGTTGCTGACAAAAACAAATAGGAGGCCAACGTTTGCTGGTCAGCCAACAAGCCTAGCATGGGACAATGGAGTAGGGCATACCGGGCCTCCCTGCTTATAGAAACGTGGAACAAGGTATAAAGAAGGCCAAATAAACAAGACCAAAAACGAATCAATTTTGGGCATGACCACCATATATGTAACACATCCTCACGATGACCACAACCCCGAAAGCAGCGGTCACTATAGGATGGGTTCGCCCGGGCAATACGAACTGGGACCCAATATCAAGAAACAATACCTTGTACTTTGCCTCCAACATGGCCATAATAAATGAACATTTAGCTACAAAAGACCAGGCCCTATTCCAGTCCTCCAAATCCACGACCGCCGGCAGGTCCCGCTCCCATTGGACAACATACGAAAAGGAAGTATGCGCCGGACGCTTATTCAGGGATGCATAAAGAATGGAGATAAGACCCGGAGCACTGGGGCGCTGTTGACAAATCTGCTCAAAAGTGTACTGAAATGGAAAGGTGGAAGTACCACGCAGAGAGGTCAGCCAATGCCGCAGTTGGAGATAACAGAAAAATGCCCTCTGAGAGACATCTCAAGATTCCTGGAGGAAGTTCCAGGTGAAGAAAGGACCTAGAATTCAAAAAATGTCACGCATGCAAAAAACCACTGGCCACCCACCAAGAGAACGCCCGTGGTTGATCGAAACCATCAAAAAAAAGGCTTATTAATAATCGGGAGCAGAGGTAAAAATGGTGACATCAGACTGCCCGAGTAACATACTGAATCCCACACTTGTAAGATATGCAGCATAATCGGGCTCAATGCCATTGCAGAGCAGGAGGAAGCCATAAAAGTGTTGACGTCGCAATGGAAGCACAATTGGGTAGTTCCAAAAGAACCCAGAGAGGAACGTCAGAGGAGGCATGTAGCATGGACAGTGGGGCAATCTGGCTTGCCTGATAGTACTTAGTTACCTTAGGTGCCCCAAGATCTCCCTGCAGTCTATGGACAAAGAGAGTGGTTCTGGAGACCCTGTGGTGTCTCCCAGCCCAAATAAATCACAGAATCCTAACCTGAATCAACCAGAGGAAATGAGGAGGAACTCGTACTTGGAGGGTGAGAAAATAATATAATAATTTAGGCAAAATGGTTATTTTTACAGAATTGATGTGTTCAATCCAGGACAGGTGTGGAAATTGCCAAGAGTGCATGAGAGAGGACAAAGAAAGAAGCGCAGGATATTAGTTCACAGTGAATAGGGAGGCATAAGAAAGAGTCAGGTGAATGCCCAAATACTCAAGAGAAGAGGAAGCCCATTTATAGGGGAAGTGAGACTGTAGGCGAGTGACCAGGTCTGAAGCCAAAGTGATATTGAGAGCAACAGTCTTATCCATATTATTGCGGAGACCCGATATCAAAGAGAAACGAGCAAGGACCCGTTGCAGATTTGGGAGTGTCATCAATGGATTGGTAAGGGTCAAAAGGGCATCGTCTGCAAAAAGACTAAGCTTAAATTCTTTCCACATGAGGGACAGCTGATGCATTACAATCTGCCGGGAGTGCCATAGCCAGCGGCTCAAGCGCTAGGACAAAGAGTGCCGGGGACAAGGGGAATCCCTGTCTCGTCCCCCCTTCAAATAGGAAAGGGATCCAAGAAATACTCTGCATACTTGACTGAAGCCGAAGGGGAAGAGTATAAAGCTTGAATCCAGGAGAGGATAGAATCCCCAAAGCCCCAATGGGACAGCATAAACCGCAGGTATTCCCAGGACAGGGAATCAAAAGCCTTGTAGATATCTAGAGACAACAAGAATCCCAGAATTTTCCGCTGTTGTAGGAGATGTATAAGATGGATCACTTTACGAACATTATCGCCCGTCTGCCTCCCAGGGACAAATCCCAACTGGTCTCTATGGATCAGACTACACAAGTATTTATTGATACGAAGACTAAGAATTTTGCCCAGTATTTTGAGGTCCTCAATAAGAAGAGGAAGGCCTGCGGATCTTGCATGGCTTCCACTGTCTTAGGAATCATCAAGACATGAGCCCTGAGTGCATCAAGAGAGGGCAGAGAGCCTTGTCGTAGTTGGTTGAGGAAGCCAGCAGCAAGGTTGCAAATTTTTTATAGTAGAGACCTGAAAAGCCATCAGGGCCTGGGGCCACGGCGGAATGCAAAGTTTTAATGGCTTGAAGCACTTCTGTTTCAGTTATTCCAGCATTAAGGGCTGCCTGCACTGGTTCAGATAGTCCTGGGAGCTTCAAATCCTGAAAAAAGGATTCCACCTGATCCAAAGGAAATGGGTCCTGTTTGGCATACAGGTGCAAGAGGAAGCCAGTGAAATGTGAGACGATCTGCTGGGGTTTCAAAGTGCAACCCCCACGTGGGGAGCCGCAATTGGACCGGCTTGTGAGGTTTCCAACAGAGTTGAGCTTTTTGGTCAGCATCGGCCCGGTTTGTTAGCACAGGTTTAGAATTTATGTTTGGTCCAATGCAAGGCCTGTTCAGCCTCCGAGGATGCTAGCAAATCTAATTCCGCAGCCAGGGCATCTCGCTTCCGTTTGTGGGCCACGGACTCATGCGACTTCCAGCGAGCATCAGCAGTAGCTAGAAAAGAATGAAGGTCGGAAAGGTGATGTTCCCTTTCCCGCTTCCAAACTGCAGCCAACTGTATAATTTGGCCCCGCACTGTGGCTTTGTGTGCCTCCCACAGGGGCACTGCCGAAGCAACAGATCCTGAGTTGTCCGTAAAATAAGTTTGAATGAAGGCTTGAATTTGCTGATAAGTGGCCTGAGTAGTCAATAGGGATTTATTGATGCGCCAGTGAGAAGGGCGGCGTACCATACCCGAAAGTTGAAGAAGCAGGACCAGGGGATCATGGACCGACCAGGGTGAAGAAGGAATAGATATCCTCCTGACCAAAGGAAGCTGGTGAACATGCATAAATACGTGGTCGATTCTGCAAAAACTCTTATGCGGGTTTGAGTAGAAGGTAAAGTCAAGCTCAATCGCGTGGAGTTCCCTCCAAACATCTGCCAGCCTTACAGAGTACAGGAGGGAACGCATGCGTGCCTCCTGTACTGAGTCATGGGAAGGCGTTGTCCCCCGGGCATAGCATATCTAGAGCAGAATTTAGAGTAACATTGGAATCCCCTAAGAGGAGGAGAAGGCCCTTGGAATGTTCTAGAAATTATGGTACAGAGATTCAAGAAAAATCTGTGCTGAAATCGATTGGGGACATAGTAAGAGACTAAAGTGACCTCCTGGTCCCATGAAGTGCCCTGCAAAAGTAAGTACCTACCCGTGGGGTCCACTATATTCTGGACACAAGTGAAAGGAAGATTGTGTCTGAAAGCAATCAGAACACCCTGTCGCTTCTCAGAAGCTGAGGCTGTATAAAAAGTGGGATAATGAGGTGAAAGGTACCGTGGAGCAGAGGACTGAGCAAACCTGGTCTAATACAAGTAAACCACGTCAATCTATTGAGACATAAGATGGTGGAAAACCTTGGACCGTTTATGGTCGAATTGAATCCATGTATATTTTGTGAATGTACTTTCAAAAGGGGTGAGCCCATGTCGGGGCCAGGGGGAGCTGCTCAGCAGCAAGAGCACAAGTCGGCCAACAAATTCCACTCCAAAGGATGGTCGGTGAAAGACGTCCCGAAGCCCTGAAAAAAAAGAGAACAGAAAAACCAGAAAAAGGGAGGAGAAAACATGGAGAACATGTACAATGAGACAATCGTATCACACTTATAGTGAAATGCATCCTACACTCAAAGGATACCAATTGGGGTTGGTTTTACCACCGAACACATGGCTGCAATTGTATACATCAACATTAACTTTGGCCCCCAGGGGTGCTAAACATTAAACATCAAATGAAACAATTAGATATCATGACAACAAATATAGGAGTCCAAAGGAGATGGGCCATACCCCATGACAACCCTCCACCAGGGGATCCAGCTAATCTCTGGGGCCCACTCCCACCCCGGGACAGACGACCACAGGCTGCAACAGGAATCAACACAGCTCAGCTCAGGAGATCTCCTCCCTCAGCACCCCAGCGAGGCCCAAAACAAACCCGGAGGGGGGCTAGTCGCCAAGACACTGAGCGAAGGTCCCACCCTGTCTAAACTTCCTCCATGGAGCCCAAGGGACCCATAAACTAGCCTCACCCACACCTATCCGGGGGCCACATAGACCCCAAGGCCTACAGTACATTCAAAAAGCAGATAGTCACAAACATCAAATTCCAGGAGGGACAGCAGGCCTCCTACAAGCCATGGGGGACTTTGCCTGTTCTAGGCCACAGGAAGGGCCCATGCCCAGGTGTAGTGCAACAGAACGACTAATGTCAATGTCAACCCCCCCCAGCCTCAGGAAAACCCACCCAAGAGACGAGACCCCAACAGGTGCAGGCCTGAGAACAGCAAAGCAAGCCCGGTACCAAAAATATATCCTCATCTGAGGAAAAAGTGAGGGGAAGGAAATAAAAAAATAAATGCATGTGATAATTAGGTGGTCGAGATATGCGGTGTGTACTGGTTGTTAAGGAGTGGACAGTTGCCGTCATCCTTAAAGTGGTAGTAAAGTAACTTTTTATAATTTTACCTACAAGCTTATATTAAGGCTTACATGTAGGTAAAATGAATATCTCCTAAACATTCACCATTTAGGAGATATTTTACAGAGCAGCAGCTGGTGACAGTTCTGGTGCATGCACTCTGAAGGAACGGCATACCTGAACAATGGGGGTCTTCGGGTGGAAGCTTATTGGAATTTTGAAATCCCCCCTCCCCCACTTGTGTGAATGAGGATGGTGTACCCCTACTCATTCACCAAAAAAAGGTGGTGTAGAAAAATACAGGAGGCAATTTTTTACAAGACCATTGTTAAAAAAAACAAAAATAAAAAAGTGTCCCTCGGTGTAGATACATTGTCAATTATGATGCCTACCGACACCGCCGACCCCCCCCCCCCCTCCAAAAAAAAGGCTTCTCTCTCGTTGAAGGCTCCCGCCGCCTGACAGCTCTTTAATAACTAAGGGTTGGGGCCACCCAATGATGTTGCCAGGTGACCCTGCCCCCTTGTGACGTCATCGACCTAGCATGCCGATTAGTTATTTAATAACTGTCAGCCAGTGGTGGCGGGCATCGTGATTGACAATGGATCTACATGAGGGGACACATAGGTTGGGCCGGGATCTGAGGGACCCATTGTTAAAGGGGGCTTCCAGATTCTGATAAGCCCCTGACCCGCAGACCCCCACAACCACTGTGGTCGAAGAGGCCCTTGTCCCCATCAACAGGGAGACAATATTGAGGGCATGTGGCCTGGGATGGTTCAGGAATGGGGGCTTGCTCGTCCCCACCCCCCCGTTCCTGACCTGCCAGGCTGCATGCTTTGATAGGGGTCTCTGGTATGGATTTTGGGGGGGACCCCATGCCATTTATTTAAAATTTTGGCGTAGGGGTTTCCCTCAAAAATCCATACCAGACCCGAAGGGCTTGGTATGGATGGGGGGGACCCCCACACCATTTTTTAAATTAAGTTATAATTGCCGGCAATTCTTTTTTTTTTTACATTCAGCTGTCAGTGGAGAACCTGTTGAGAGCTGATACATTACTGCATGTTTTCACTACTAAAATACCCCATGACTTATAATGACTTAGTAGCGTTTTTTAGTGAATGCCAATTTTTTTTTTGCAAAAATGCTGTGCAAAATCTTACCATATAGTCAGATACGGTAAGATACCGCTTAGTGAATTGTCCCCATAGTCTCTATTTCCTGCACCTGTGGGTCCCAGTGCCTGACCTACATTCCAACTTTCTGTGCTATAACTGGCCTGAGCATCTTCAGCATCTTGGCAGACTCCAGACTGTCTTCTGACCATCTATACAGTAAACAAAATAATCCACAGAGCACAAGGGGGAAAAATATCAGTCCTGCAGCAGCTAACTTAAAACTCTAAGGCCCCTTTCACACGAGCGGACCGATGAGGTCCGCCTGTCCGTTTTTCAGGTGGACCCGATCGGTCCATCTATAGACTTCTTTGAAACGGTGGATGCCAACGGACAATACCCACTGGTATCCAATCTGATCTTGGGTGCCAAAAACAGACAGATGCGGATCTGTTCCCCATCTGTCCAATGGATCAGATCAGATGACAGTCAGGTGGAAACAGACAGGCAGTCCGTTTCCATCCAGTCCGTCCCATTGAAATCAGCGGGCAGTGTCTGTCATCCGCCTGCTCAGCAGGGATCAGCAGAGAGATCCCCTGCTAAGCAGGAGGATCATGCTGATGGATCCGCCCCGTCTGAAAGGGGCCTAATCCTCCGGGAGTATTCACCATGAAATTAAGTCAAATAAATCCTTTAACTACTTCACTACAGCCAGTGTCATTAGTAAAGTGACAGTGTATAGTATTCTCCCTAATCACTGTATAAGGCCCCTTTCACATGGGCGGCTTTTCTGCCGCAGGTAAAAGCATGTGTTGTTATTTTGAAACTCCAAGACTCCGGGCGCAGGGATCACTTGCGGTTGTACATTGCTTGTGATCACTTGCATTTACATGCGGCTGCGTTTAACTGCAGTGCTACTTTCTTGCGATTTCTATATCAACTGCTCCCAAGTATGTGTACCTCTACCACACATCAATCATTCACTCGGTTCTCCTGTTCACTTGCAGACATATTTTCCAAGTTTGGAGTCAGAAATCGGTGCACCTCCTCCCATTTCAGCCTCTTCATGACTCTGAGTGGGATACAGGGTCCCATATCTCAGGACGGTCATGCACCAAGGCTATAATGGCCTCATGAGATATATAATAGGCCACCATCCCCCTCTCTCTATTTGCATGTTCCCTGCAACTTCCTGGGTCATTCCCAGATATCCCTTGCGATTCTGATATACTTCTTTTTTTTCCTTTGTTTCTTGTCACTGCCATCCGCAGGTGAAATTGCACACTGCGATTACCCACGGTTATGTACAGATAGCTGTGATACATCTTTCCTGGGTGCAGTGAAATTAATTTTTTCTAACCGTACAAAACAGCATGTAATGAAACCATCGTTAAATGCAGTGTGGGGCTATGGAATGCATTGTCTAACTTTAGCTGCTGTAGATGACTTAATCAGCAGCTAAAAACTGAACTCTATCCGCCCATGTGAAAAGGGCCTCACTGATGATGTCAGTATCAGTTAGTGTCAGATTGCCCGTCACACTATCACAGTCCTACTATAATTCGCTGATCACCGCCATTACTAGTATAAAAATAAATAAATAAAAATTTCAGTATATACCATAATTTGTAGACGCTATAACTTTCACACAAGCCAATCACTATACCACACATGTAGCAGAATACATTTTGGCCTAAATTTATGAAGAAATTAGATTTTTTAAAAAATTTTTATTTGATATGTTTTAAAGCATACAGTAAAAAATAAGGTTTTTTCAAAATTTTCTCTTTTTCATTTCTACAATAAAAAAAAAACAGTGGTGATCAAATACCACCGAAAGAAAGCTCTATTTGTGTGAAACAAATTTTATAATTTTAATTTGGGTACAGCATTGCATGACTGCGCAATTACCAGTTAAAGTGCTAAAAAACAAAAAATAGCTTGGTCATTATGGAGAGGTTGGCGCACAGAATGGGTAAGATATACTGCTGCACAGGATATGAAATACCATACGAATGTCTACATTCTTTAAAGTCCAAGGAAATCTATAACCTACAATGCGCACCAGCTGCAGCTGTCCCCCGAGTATGCCAGCTCTATGTGTGAAAATAAAAAATAAGAAAAGGGGAAGCGCAACCTAAGTGCAGTATTACAGTAAAATCTATTTGCAAAGGTCAAAAAAACTTATAAGATGAATAAAAGGTGATCGTTCATCAAATAAGAGATCACTGCTGTTCAACCTAGTCCTTTAAGACCTGCCAGTGGACTCTTCTCATTGCAGATGGTCGGATGGAAGCTGGGACACCAGGTAGAAACCAGGAAGTCTCTAGGGCCAGTGTGGAGCGCTCATGTGAGCGGATGTGACATCACTGGAAAGAAAGATAGGTGTGCAACAACGGGCTATGCACTCGGAGCTTTCTGCTCCTTCTTCAGGCATGAACTGGGTAAAACCTTCTGGTGAGGAAGTAGCACTTGTACTTCTTTATAAAGCAGCTACCTTACAGCATAAAACACAGTGTGCAGTAATCAACTATCATCAAATAAGGACACTTGCATGGAAATAAATAATTTGCCACAATAGACCACACTATGCAATAGCCAGTGGTGTCCCTAGGTGGGTGTGAGCCGCACTGGGTAACACCTATCGCACCATTATAGGGGGGTGACACCAAAATGAAAAAATGTAATTTCGACAGAGCAGAAATTATATTTGGGTTGGACCCTCTCCATGCACTTTGCAAGGCAGTGGTGCCAAATTCTGGATTGATTAGACTAAACGAATAATAAGCAGGATTAAGGAACAGGAAGGAACTGCACATGTGATCAAATCTAATGTCCAGACAACAAATTGCAAAGAACTTAAATGCCCAAGTCATGTGATTACGTAGTCGGAGCCAATCAGCTCCAGTGAAGAACTTGTAAATTACAAACATTACTAGAGGGCCTATAGGCGATTCTGTATGGTCTGGTAGACTCTGGTACAGAAGGAACTCGGAGGAGGTCCATGGAGAAGTCTGGAGGGGTGACACCATAGTTTTACCGCACTGGGTGACACCAATCCTAGTGACACTACTGGCAATAGCACATAGGGTACCTACCTTTCAGCATAACAATTTATCCCCAGATCAGAGTGTTTTGTATACAGTAAATGAATATTTGATCACAATGTGCCACACTCTGGCTGTTGCTGACCATTGCTCATCCTGACTGCATCTCTATTTCTTGCAACTGTGGGACCTAGTGCCTAACCTGCATTCCAGCTTTCTGTGCTAGATCTGGTCTTCTGACTATGCCCTGGATCTACTGTATGCACCCATACTACTCTTCTTTGCTCTGCTACACCCTGTGACCACTTCCATGGATTTTTGAGCTGAAGAAGTAAGGGAAGCCCTTTGATCAACTCGGCCTCAAATAGGTATGTGATAGGGTAAGTGTGAGGCTTGGAATTATAGGGAGAGTAAGTGTGAGGCTTGGGTTAGAGGGGGGTTTTGTGAGCAACAGCTTTAAAGTTAAGTTGACAGAAAGGGTTAAAGATAGGGGATCTTAGAGAGCCTAGAATAGGATTGCTCTCTATGCCAGGTACTCTGAAATCAAAAACTCCAAGCACGTGTGTATTGTGTTTGTTACCTCATTGAAGAGGGTATTTTAAGTGTTAGAAGCAGCACTAATGAAGTGCACCAGTGTCGCTTTCTCTGCACTCTTCTTTGAACAGATGTATGGTATTGGACAGGGAAAAATAAGCAATTACACACATTTTTCCCAAGGGTCCAATTAGATTTCTTGAGACGCCATTTGATTTTCCTGCTGTAAAGAACAGTTGCTGTGCAGCAGAATTTTGTATCATCTGTTGCAGTACATAGGACACATGAAGGCTCACAGAGGAACGGGATAACTATGGAGCACTCCGAGGGAATATAAAATGCTGTCACAAGTATATAAGAGGAGTGAGGAGCACTGGATAAATGGTTCTTTCAATTCCAGAAACAGTTCTGTTTTTAAGATTTGTCTCTGGATTATCAGTAAGGATGATCTTATGGTTTGGTTTATGGCAAACCCAACACTTTTGCAAGCACAGCCAACAACTGGGGCCATTAGCAACCAATTACCAGTAATGCACTTCCTGGCTTCTGAACTTAGATCAGGTGGCTTAGAATGGCCAATAATAGGGGCTTTGTTGTGTGCCAGTCCCTCAGTATAAAAAGGTAGCCTTCCCAGCAGCCATTTTGACAATTTTCAGGCATGTGACTGGGGTGATTTTCAGTCCGGAGATTGTTAAAGGCAGGGGCAGAGCGTTGTCACCCTACAACACAAAGTGCCAAAACGCGGACCCTTATACCAGTACCACCAGTACAGTTTCTTAGGTACCCACCCTAAGTGCAAAGATTTGTGCACCCAAAAATCATTTATCTGTTCGCAACAACTGGTAAACGACTAGCTCTTTAGTTGTCAACGCCTTCGCTACTTTTTTCTATTAAATAGTCATGTCCCTTATTTTTTATATTATAATTTTAGGTTTTGTAATAAGGGTGCATTAGACAGTTCAATAGCTTATTCTTTTGCATCATTTGAAAAAAAAAGTTAGTGCAGAAACAGTGTGTGAATATAAACCACCTCAAATGACATCACTCAATTTCACTGCACCTCTTTATAGATAAAAAAAAGTACGTATACACCAGTTAGACCTATTATACCTGATTAGAACCATAACTGCCATTGGCTAATTACACTGCTGTATCCTTTGTAGTATGTTCATTCTTTTTTTTTTCTAATTTGAAACTCTATCAGAACAGGATGGAAAATAATAGAACAGTTTATAAAGGATATAAGTCCTTCAGTACCTACTACCTAAACACACATGGACCTTACACAATGAGCCACATACAACAGATTAAAACTTTTTCTTTCCTGTTCCACAACTAAAAAGGTGAGAAGTCAGATGGTGCTTTCCCATCAAACTCCTCATCTTTGTAAGGCAAGGGTGTAATGTCTGCTTTGGCAATCTCTCCTTCCATGCTTTGTTCCAGGACTGGGAGGTGTCACTGGAACTTACCTATTGGTTGATATAGCATTTGCAGGATGAATCCCTTTCTATCAAGCTCACTATGTAGCTGTGTTCAGACTAACACCTGTTGCCTGAGGATTAGTTTCAAATCCTAGCAGGGCTGGGGAGAAGGAGTTACCACCAGTCTTCCTCTACGGAGCCCAGGACAGCAGGGGGGCTCAGGCAGGTGAATCAGATGTGGGCAGGAAGGGTGATTGGGACAGCTGGGGAAATTACTGGAACTGATCCCCTCTATGGCTCTCTTTGCAGCAGCTGAAAGCTGGCTTCTTCTGCTCTCCCTCCTGGCTTTCAGATGCTATAGAGAGCCATACAGGGGATCCATACTTTTCCTCCTGCTGTCCAGACCCCCCTATGTGCCCCCACCCCCCGTAGTGCTGCCGGCTTCTCTCCTCTTCTTCCCACCAGCACCTGCAAGCACACAATAAGATCCTTCTGGATGGAGAGTGGGAGTAGGATTCGGGAAATGTCACATTTACCAGCCTCTTCCTTTCCTGAATGAATACAATGAGTGATTGGTACTTATCACTCACGGTGTTCGCTCATAACTGAAGCATAGTAAACTAGCTTTTTTTTGGAGGGGCTGTAAGGTTTGCTGTATGGGGCCCCATGGTTTCTAACAGCAACCTTGATTCATGGCTCCAGGCTCCGCTGCAGGTTATTTCCTGTTTCTTACTGACTTTAGTTTAAATTTGACTGTGTTTGCCACCTGACTTCCCTGGTTAGACAACATCTTCACAGGTGTCTCCAAGGGCTACAACCTGGTACACTCATTAGGAAAGCCATCACTCCTTTTGAGGTGCTCTGGTAATGATATGGTCTGTGTGCACTTGCCTTACTTTTTAAGGATTAACACCCTCTTCAACATGCAAATAGCACCGAGCGTCCACTATCCATTTTTCTATTCTATTCTTGATAAGCTGCCATTTGCAAAGGTGCGTCTGTAGGCAGCAACCTGGTACACCCACCAGGAAAGTCTGTCATGGGGTGCTCTGGTGAAGATCTAGCATGTGCTTAGACTCTGCCCCTTGGGCCTTGCAAAGACTCACACCCTCTCCAAAGTACAGAGAGCACAGAGGGTCCACTATCGATTTTTTCTGTGATAATCTGGTTCTCTCAGAACTTCAGAAGCAAAAACAAGTCAGAAACAAATTAGAGACATTGCTCTCTCCACTCCCACCTACAAGCTGGTATTTATTTTTGGTGCAAAGCTTTCCTTTTTAATGGGCTTGTGACTCAGCAGGGGTGGTATTTTAATTTCTTTTCAGGGTACATTGGTATTTTACAGTATGATAAGGCCTTTCTATGTTAAACTGCTTTTCTTTATCATCCATTAAAGGAAACAGGTATTAAGGATATTCCTAAACAGTCAGAGTATACTGCTGCTTATGGGAGTTTGTCACACAAACAGATTCTAGATGGTTGGAAGCAGGGGCAGACTGACCATTCAGGCATTCGGGCACTGCCCGAGGGGCCAGGGTCAGTAGAGGGCCCCATGAGATGCCCCTGGTACCTTTCGTAGGCTTTTTTGGGTGTGGTTTGAGTGTGGGCGAGGACACAGGGGCCTTATAATCCCTTATTGTCCAGGGGCCTCATGAGTTATCAGTCCTCCCCTGGTTGGAAGTCTTTTCTTCAGCTCTACTGAAAAAGTCTACAGTAGCTATAATTTTACTAGCTAATTTCCTTTAATAACTTCATTGAAGATAATTGTTACACCACTAATAATTTTTTTCAATTGCATTCAAGATGTCTACACCGCTGCTTCAGCTGACCCCAACATAGCAGATACACAGATCGGCGTACTGAAACAGCTTTGGAGGCTGTACCTAGAACTTATTGAACTACAAGATTGCATGGCATACCTGGAATGAGACTTTTTGGGCAGTGGGCTCTGCACAGCAGTGCTTCCAGGCCTTTCTGTAAAATGTTACTTAGCTGTAGTGCACTGTTTGGTTCCTTCAAATTTCACTTCAGATCTGCAGATCTCCTACTTTACTTCCCTACATACAGTAAGCATTGCTTGAGCAACTTCCTAGTTCTCTGAGCCCCTTTTTGCCTAATGTGTAGCGTATTCTTTTCTGACCTCCCGTGTACTGACCTCAGCTTTGTTTTCTGTTTGTGCTTATCTGTTGCCCTCCCTGACCTTGGTTTCCCAGATCCTCTTCTGTCTTTTACCATCTGTACACTGCATGGATGTATATCTCTATATAGTTAGCTGGGAGCAGGGGCGGACTGACAACTCATGGGGCCCCCAGGCAATAGGAGATCATGGGGCCCCTGTGTCCTTGCCCAAACTCAAAAAAGCCTATGAAAAAGGTATCAGGGGCATCTCATGGGGCCCCCTACTGACCCCGGGCCCTCGGGCAGTGCCCAAGTTTCCAAATGGTCAGTCCACCCCTGGCTGGGAGTACCTGGGGACTATGACCTGGTTCCAGCTTGCTGCAAGTTCATCCCCACCTTCAGGGGCCCTGGTGAAGAAGCAGGCTGGGGCTTAGACTCCGTTCCCTGGGGAACCCCGGGTTGGCATTCTGCAAGGACTCACTACCACAGAAACCTGACAATGGGATCTGATTGACAGTACATTAGCAACCTGTGAAACAACACTGCTGATAGGTCAATTCATCAATCTTTAAAGTGTAAACTAAAGGCAAACTTTTTTTTTCCCTAGCTTTGAATGGAGTGGAGAGGGATAAGAACACCCATAGTTAATTGTTGTCTGTGCCCCCATTAGGGGATTCACCCTCTCAATTTGTACTGTTTACCATTATCATAAAAAAGTGAAAGTAAAAGAAAATCCCAAATTTTGGGTTGACACCAAGGCAGTAAAAGAGGGGAAATCTTCCAATGAGGATACTGATTCTGGTGACACACTAGGATTCCCTCACTTTGGAGAGATTTCTCCTTACCAGGGGCGGACTGACAACTCATGGGGCCCCCGGGCAATAGAGGATCATGGGACCCCTGTGTCCTTGCCCAAACTAAAAAAAGCCTATGAAAAAGGTACCAGGGGCATCTCATGGGGCCCCCTAATGACCCCGGGCCCTTGGGCAGTGCCTGAGTTTCCAAATGGTCAGTCCGCCCCTGCTCCTTACTTTAGACTATGGGTCTGGAAATTAAGGGAAAGCTCCCTTATGGGATACAGATGGCAAATAAAACTGACAAGGGTTCTAACCTTCCCTTGATCTATCCAAAATTAAAAGTTTAGCTTTAGTTACATTTTACATTACATATTGACCCTAAAAAGAAAAATGTCTAAAATGTACATCTAAGTGCACTCTAATTTGCAGTATCATTAAGATGGACATGATGACAATTACACTGCAATATAGTTAATGCCTCCTGACATAAATACTTTGGGATTTAAGTCATAAAGAAGCCAGAGACCACAAAAAAGAAAACAAACAAAAAAAGGCGTAGGTGTAGATAGTGTAGTCAGACAATATTATTTTAGATGGTGTTCAAAACACACCCTGAACCTGTGGTGGTTGTACAATACCTGTCTATACTTAGGAATGTCTGTTTGTATGGATCCGGAGGAGAAGACACCTCATTCAAGGAGCAGGTTCATCTGGAGCAACTACTTTTATTACAGTGGTAACAAGTGAAGGATCACACTAATTGTGCAGGAATGCTAACCTGTCCTCTAAGCTGTTTTGACTACACCAAGTCACGATATAAGGCGATGATTATTTAATTTTATGCCTGAAAAATGAATTCAAATTCTTGTAGTAAATGTGTCAGATCTGCAAGCAAATATAAAAAACCTGTTTATTATTCTGTATTATTTTAATCTGCTGTAAATGTTTTAATTAAACAACTTAAACTGTGATATCATTTTTTTTAAAGGCAAATATTTAGATAATTTGGAACACTTCACGTACATGGATCTACCTGAATTTTGTATATACATGGAGGGGTCTGAATAAATGTATTGTAATTTATATTAATTAATTAAAATGTATGCTGCTATGTTAACACAGTTTTTGTTTGTGTCATATAGTCTTTCAAGCATTATTTAGATTTCTATATCAAAGGCACAAAAAAGTGAAAAATAGGTTAATTTTTCCAGTTTGAGTGCTGTTACAGTATTTACAGAGTTAAAATTTCAGTCTGTAATTTGTCATAACCCATGGAAAATGTATTTACATATGTAACCTCTTGAACTCCCTTCATGACTAGGCTATTTTTGCTATTTGTTAGTGCACTGTTTTAACTGGCGAATGTGTGGTCATGCAAACAGTACCCAAATGAAATTTATATAATTTTTTGCACATAAGTAGAGCTTTTCTTTTGGTGGTATTTATTAACCACTGGGTTTAATATTTTTTATTACATAAAGGGAAAAAAGAACCATACATTTTTTAAAAAAAGAATATTTTTTACTTTCTGCTATAAAACATTCAATACAAAAATGAAAAAAAAACAAATTTCTTCATAAATTTAGGCCACAATGTATTTTGCCAGGTGATGTCAGAGCCGGAACACCGCTTACACAGTTGGAGACACTACTTAGTGCATCTTACAGCTTAATAACTTGTGTCATACTGCGGGTTTTACTACTGTAATATGTGAGTTCATTTTTGATAAACTTTGTTGAGGTTTTAAAAAACATGCTGCACTGTGGTCGCTTTATATGGTTGTGATTTCTACCCACAGAGCCAGCTTTACCGTTAAAGGGTTCTTTTTGGAGGATACATTGACCATGTATGAAGGGTGGATTATCCATAGAGGAGAGGCCATTATTTTACCCCCTTTAGGAGGGGAGATGCCTGGTTGACTTGTTTCTTATACAGGTCCACACATGAAGGTGAGGGTCCATTTATTTCATATGGTCACCCTGGTGATGCACACCATTTAAAGATTTACAGCATTCTCCAGTAGGAATACAGGTTTTTTCCCACCCACTTTTGCTGAAGAGTTTTTTTCCTTCTCTTCTTCCTCCTGGACTTTTATGTTGAAGTTTTACACATGTGTTTTGGACTTTATGTATGCCATGTTATGTCTTAGTGTTCCTTGAGCAGTACAGCACTACACATTTATGTATTATGCTTAATGTTTTTGGTAAAAAACAAAAATCCCAATAAATGTATATTGGTTTGTGTGAAACCAGTGTCTACAAACTATGGTATATATACTGAATTTTTTTTTACTTATTTTTATACTAGTAATGGAGATGATCAGCAATTTATCGTTAAACTGTGGTGGTGCAGAGGGCAATCTGACACTAACTGACACTGTGGGAACTGACCAACTGTTACTAACATCAGTGACACTAATACAGTGATCAGTGCTAATAAGATACACTGTCACTGTACTAATGACGCTGGCTGGGAAGTGGTTAACCTCTAGGGGCAATCAAGGGGTAATTGTGTGCCTAACAAGTGTTAATGTGTGTACTGTGTGCTGCTTTTTACTGCAGGTCAATTTTTTTCTTGTCCCTGCTTAGGGAAAAGAAACAAAGCAATAATTCCCTCTGTATAGAGCCCTGTGTTGTTTGTCAACATGGAGCTCTAGGCTGGGATTCGACACAGCAGGTCATGAATTATTGGCCGAGATCTGTTGAAGAACTCCCGCTGTGTCAAACCACAGCAGAGTAGGTGGGTGGGCAAAACCCAGAAAGAGGCAGCGACGTCCTAGTATGTCGTGGTGTCTGTAGCTGCCACCCAACCACAGGGTATGCACTGTGGGTGGTTGGCAAGCAGTTATAAATTGTCTCATGTAGACATTATGGGGTTGATTTACTAAAACTGGAGAGTGCAAAATCTGGTGCAGCTCTACATAGAAACCAATCCGCTGTTTTTTTTTCTGTGAAAGCCTATCTGAACAAGCTGAAGTTAGAAGCTGATTGGCTTTCATGCACAGTTCAAAAGGTTACAATGGGTATTATTCAATGGGTTTAACAACTACATTTTTTGGCCTGATAGGATTATGTATGTTTTTTTAGCAGGGTACTATAAAAAAAGCAATTAAATGAAAGTGTAAAAAACATTTCTGTGCAAATCATAGAAATTAAAAAAAAATAAATAAAAAAAAATAGTTCAGGAGATAAGGTAAACGATGGAGGTTAGGGTTAATTAGGGTTAACTAATCAGGAGTTTATTTTTTTTTTTTACTTTGCAGGATTCTGCAGCTGTTGTTACAGAGCAGATCACAGACATCTGCATGTAACAGCTGCAATTAATTACAATGTAACAGAATAGTCACCATGTATCTCTTAAAGGTCACTGTAGAGACTGTTGCAATGGTCACTGAAGAAGGAGATGCTATTAGTGGCTCTTGTACTGACATTGGGGCCTTAGCTATCAAATCAGACTCTGAGTCCCAGTATGTACCCAGCATGTTCTTGGCACAGAAGTTATTAACCATGAAAAATTCTACAACAGGTAAAGTACTGATTTTCAACATTACTATTGGTAGTTACTAGTTAGTCACATTCCACTGGATTTCAGTGAGGTTGAAGACATTTCGACACTCATCCAAGAAGCTTTGTCAGTTCATTTTGAACTGAGGAATTTATTTGGAAGAGATGCAAAACCGCAGAGAAATGACAGAAGTCCAGTTGAATGTTACTAACTATTACTAGCTCTACCATGACCCAGAAAAATTAGAGCATTTAAAGATTATCCAATGTGTATGTTGGTACCCCCAATGCAGCTTCCTGATCACCAGTACTTAACATGTCAGAACATGTAAGATAATATAGATATTTAACAATGAAAAAAAACCACATGGTTTTCCAGTAATTTATTTATTTTTAGACCCCTATTTTGCTTTGTAAAATTGGAGTAGAACCTTGCATTAGATACTCTGGAAACCATACATTGGAAAAATTGGATCATGGATGTATAACTAGAACATGTTGATCTGTGGAAAGAGATTACCTTTTCACTTCTGTGCTGCTACTCATCTATTACCCAATTACATGCTAGGAGCAGGGAGGTGTCCAATCTTTATTTCCCAACTGCAACTGAAAAGGCCAGATCATACACCTGGCTGTTGTGGGTGGCAGGGCTGTGTAAATCTCAGGACTATTTCTGGGTAAAATGGGAGTAGAACCTTGTATCAGATGGCTTGAAAACCATGTGTTGACAAAAAAGAAGTTTTGCGCATGGAATATATTGGCATCTGCTGCTGTTCCTCTATTGCCCAATCACATGCTGGCAGCAGGGAAGTATCTGAGCTATGTCATGTAAATGCAGTAGAAAAAAAAAGACAGACCATGGACCTGGTTGTTCTGTGTGGCAGGGCAATGGCCAGATAACATTACAAATATTCTGGCAAACAAAACAGCTCTCTTATGCCTTATGTGTATTCAACTGTTTATATACAGTAGCTGTTTTCGCTCATGTTCTACCTGGATTTACTCCCCGTTCACCCATATATATATACATATGTGCGTGTATATGTGTATATATATATATATATATATATATATATATACATACATATACACACACACTATATTGCCAAAAATATTGGGAGAACCTTCCAAATGATTGCATTCAGGAATTAATGGTTGCTCTCAGGAGCTCAGTGAATTCAAGTGTGGTACTGTGATAGTTTGCCATCTGTGTAATAAGTCCATCCCCAAACTGTTCCCACAAAGTTGGGAGCTTTAAATTGTTCAAAATGTCTTGATATGCTGACACCTTAAGAGTTCCCTTCATTGGAACTAAGGGGCCAAGCCCAACCCCTGAAAAACAACCCCACACCATAATCCCCCCACCACCAAACTTTACACTTAGCACAATGCAGTCAGGCAAGTACCATTCTCCTGGCAACCACCAAACCCTGACACGTCCATCAGATTGCCAGACAGAGAAGTGTGATTTGTCACTCCAGAGAACAGGACTCCACTGCTCTAGAGTCCAGTGGCAGCTTGCTTTGCATCACTGCACCTGACGCTTTGCATTACACTTGGTGCAACAAAGGGCCAAGGCCAACCCCTTAAAAACAACCTCACACCATAATCCCCCCTCCATCAAACTTTACACTTGATACAATGCATTGCACTTGGTGATGTAAGGCTTGGATGCAGCTGCTTGGTCATGGAAACCCATTCCATGAAGCAACGCAATGTTGTTGTGCTAATCTGAAGAACACACAAAGTTTGGAGGTATTTAGCTATTGACTCTGCAGATAGTTGGTGACTTCTGCGCACTCTGCGCTTCAACATGGGCTGACCCCGCTCTGTCATTTTACCACTTTGTGGCTGAGTTGCTGTTGTTCCCAGTTGCTTCCACTTTGTTATAATACCACTAACAGCTGACCGTGGAATATTTAGTAGCAAGGAAATCTCATGGATGGACTTATTGCACATGTGGCAACCTATCACAGTACCACACTGGAATTCAATCAGCTCCTGAAAGAGACCCATTCTTTCACAAATGTTTGTAGAAGTAGTCTGCATGCCTAGGTGCTTGATTTTATACACCTGTGGCCATGGAGGTGATTGGAACACCTGAATCCAATGATTTGAAGGTGGGTGTGTATATATATATATAATTATATTATATTCCTACATGAAAACACAATAGGGTTTCTGGAGCTAACAATTTATGTCCAGCAGCAGTAATTATTTCAAATTGTATGAACTCTGAAACCACACTTCTTAGAACCAAGATTTAATGGACTGTTTAATTGTGGACCTGGCATCTAACTTTTTCAACAACAGTTCAAATGTTTTTAAATAGCTGTCAATGACACATTTTCCAAACAGAGAAAAAGTACTATAAATATTTCTTATGACAGCAATGAGTAATGCAATGGAATACTCCCAACTAATTATATTTGTTTGCCAATACTTGTGTTTGTTACCTCTCCTCATAAGTGACAGATGATAACATTCAGCGCCTTTGAAACAAACAACAGGTATTAAGTAATCCTAAAGCCAAAGAGTAATCTTATCTATTTGATCACAAAGAAAAAAAAAAAGGAAAAAGGTATATTTATCCTATTACATATATTAATATCCAAATATTAAGCAGATGCTGCAAAGAATATATCTGTTTTATGGGTGACTTGACTCCACAATAAAGTATATCTGAAAGGATTATCTTGTGTGCTGGCTTGTTTACATTGTTGGTATGGATTCATTTTGGAGAAAGGACCGTTGCCAAGTATCGATAGAGTGGAGTGTGGGCTGGATTTCAGGTCAGAGCATCTTTTTATGTTGTAAGTAAATGTATTATATATATATATATATATATATATATTATAGTATTCAGAGTTTTACATAGAAATTGCATAAAAATTGTGACTGGTTCTCTTTATGACACCCAACCATGAGTCTTCTGAGTGATCTATGTGGCCGTATTTTAAAAACACAACAGCATTCAAAACAGTATGTTCAAAAATCTACAAACTCCTATTGAACTGGCACCACTCTTGATTCAGTACGTTTGGTTAAAGTGCATGTATGGACAAAGTATAGACCGCTAGCAACCCTTCAGGGGTTGCAATTGCGACGTGGCCCATGCTGCAGGGGACCAAAGCAGGCCCCTCTATCTCTACAACCAGGGCCAACCCAAAGGGAGCTACAGGATGCCTTTGGTTTCTCCCCTGGGTGCAATGCAGTGCAGCTTTTTTTCCCCAACGTGTAGCCTCCTTTGACTGGCAGACCCCATGGTCTCTATCCCAGCTGATAGCTTCTCCACGGGCTGACTGAGCTGGGGGGTGGGGCAGGGGTGTGGTCATCTTCACATACATGCATAGGTGGCTGCTCTTGCTGAAAATGGTAGAGGACTGGGAGGAGGAACATAGATGGCGACCCTGGGAATCTTCACCTCCAGCCATATGACTCAACACTCCACTCCTTCGACCCTGCTACCACTGAAGAAGTCACTAAGGTCTTCTCTGAAGCTTGCCTTACCACCTGCCCCTTGACCCTGTCCCCACACAATTCCTACGATCACCCTCCTCCTCCATCCTACGCTCCCTCACTCACATCTTTAATCTCTCCCTCTATACTGGCACATTCCCCTTCCCTCTGAAGCACAGGCACATCACTCCCATACTTAAAAAACCCTCCCTGGATCCCACTGACCTAAACAACCTTAGACCCATCTCCCTGCTGCTATTTACATCCAAACTCCTTAAGCACTTAGTCTATAATCGCCTGAGTTCCCACCTCACTGACAACAACCCCCTTGATCCCTACAGTCTGGCTTCTGTCCCCTTCACTCCACCGAAACCGCCTTACTCAAACTCACCAACGACCTGCTAACCGCCAAAGCTAATGACCACTTCTCAGTGCTGCTACTCCTTGACCTCTCCGTGGCTTTCGACACGGATGACCACCCCTTCCTCCTCAAAAAACTATACTCTCTTGGCCTCAGAGACTCCGCTCTCTGAGTCCAGGCTCTCTTCCTATCTATCACAGCGCTCCTTCAGTGTTACCTATAAGGCTGCCACCTACCCCTCACTCCCCCTCTCTGTTGGGGTCCCTCAAGGTTCTGTCCTTGGGCCCCTTCTCTTCTCCATCTACACCTCCTCCCTTGGCCAACTTATACACTCCCACGGCTTCAACTACCATCTCTATGCCGATGACACGCAAATCTACCTCTCTACCCCTCACCTCACCCCTCCAGTCTCCGCCTGAATCACTAGCCTTCTGAACGACATATCAGCTTGGATGTCACTCCATTTCCTCAAATTAAACCTTTCCAAACTGAGCTCCTAGTTTTCCCCCCAGCCCGCGCCCCCCCCCCCCAGACTTCTCCATCACGACCAACAACGCCACCATCAGCCCCACCCCGCAAGCCAGAGTACTAGGTGTCATTCTAGACTACAATCTGCCTTTCCAGCCCCAGGTTCAATTGCTTACAAATTCATGTAGACTCCACCTCCGCAACATCTCCAAAATACGTCCGTTCATAACCCCGGAAACTACTAAGCAACTCATTCACTCCCTTATTATATCACAACTTGACTACTGTAACTCCCTCCTCACCGGCCTACCTCACCACAAGCTATCCCTGCTTCAGTCTATCCTTAATTCTGCAGCCAGATTCATCCACCTTACTAACCGCTCCGTATCCGCCACCCCCCTCTGTCATTCCCTCCACTGGCTTCCAATTGCCCAACGCATAAAATTCATATTACTAACATTGACGTACAAAGCTGTCCATAACACTGCCCCAAACTACATCACCGACCTGATATCCATTTACCACCCAAAACGTACTCTCCGCTCCTCACAAGACCTCCTACTCTCTAGTTCCCTGGTCTCCTCCTCCCATGCCCGTCTCCAGGACGTCTCCAGGGCTTCCCCCATTCTCTGGAACTCACTACCCCAATCCATCAGACTGTCACCTACCCTCCTTACCTTTAGGCGCACCCTGAAAACCCATCTCTTCAGGGAAGCCTACCCCGCCCTCACCTAATTGCCGATCTCCTCCACTCTTCCTACCACTCCATCCCCCACAGCTATTTCCTCCTGTACCACTATCCCCTCCCTCCTAGATTGTCCAAGATGCAGGGCCCTCGAACCCTTCGTGTATTGTATTGTATTGTTACTGTGCTGTCTCGTGTACTGTCTCCCATTATAATGTACAGCGCTGAGCAAACTATTGGCGCTATATAAATACTGTATAATAATAATAATAATAATATGGCAAGTGACTCCTTCAGAAATTCCTTGCATCTTCAATGCTTCAGCTCCCTACTGTGGTTAGTACACTTGATACTGCTCACTGCCTCCCTCCCCACTGTGTACTGTTCACTGCTCCCCCCACTGTATACCACTCACTGCTCCCCCCCCCCCCCACTGTATACTGCTCCCCCCATTGTATACTGCTCACTGTTCCCCCTTACTGTATACTGCTCATTGCACCCCCCCCCCCACTGTATACTGCTCCCCCCATATGCTTCTTACTGCTACCCCCCATTGTATACTGCTCACTGCCCCCCCCCCCCCCACTGTATACTGCCCATTGCTCCCCCCATATACTGCTCACAGCTCCCCCCCCCCCCACACTGTATACTTCTCTCCCTGTATACTGCTTACTGGTCCTCCCCCCTCTGTATACTGCTCACTGCTCTCCCCCCCCACACACACACTGTATACTGCTCACTGCCTCCCCCCTCCCCACTGTATACTGTTTACTACTACTCCTTCCACTGTATAATGCTTCACTGGCAGAGCTTCAGGGGTCATGCTGCAGGGGGCCCATGTCACTAGGGGCAGCACCAAGGGTGTGCTAAAAAACCCAAAAAATATTTCTAGCACACATTGGCAGAACTACCAGGGTTGCAAAGGTTGCAGTTGGTACTGGGCCCTGGCATTCCACCACCATGGGGGTCCCTGCTGCAGAACATGTTAAAGGGTCCCACTGTGGGACCTTAATGAAGAGTCCTGCAATGGTAGTAAAGGATTCCTTGATCAGTGGAAAGGACCCCAGAGGGATGGACCCTGGGATCAAAGTTCAGGGGGGGCTCTTCATGGTTTCTTGCACCAGGGCCCTGAAGGTTATAGTTATGCCTCTGGTATAGACATTAAAGTATTTGCATATTCCTAACAAGCAGGGAATACAGGCCCCCTCTGATATCTCTAGCTGCAGGTACTGTGGAACAATTCATCCTCAAATATCCTCAAAAATCCTCACAACAAAGACAATAAAGTCTAGTTTCAATGGGTTTTTAACAGCCTACAGCACCTCATGTTTGTTTAAATTGAAAGCCAAGTAGGTTGTCAAGGCCCTGCTCTCAAAAAACATAAGGAAGAGTAGCTGAGATTTCAGTGCCTATGCTGTGAATTTGAGGATGGATTTCTCTACAGTGCCTGCAGCTGTAAATGTCAGTTTAAAGCTCAATTACTGCTTGCAAAGAATATGTCTGGGCACAAGTGCACTTTCAAGTGGTTGTAAACCTCAGACATGAAATATGAACAAAGCATATCCCTCTATAGCAGCGGTTCTCAACCTGGGGGTCGCACGACCATTTCCCAGGGGTCGCCTAAGACCATCGGAAAACACATATTTCCGATGGTCTTAGGAACCGAGACACCGCTCCTCCGTCTCAGGCGATGTGTGGACGGGATGATACGCTGCTCCTGTCACCTGGCCACACCTCCGGGATCGCTCAGCAGCTCCGCCTCCTCGCCGCTGATTGGCCACCGGAACTGTAGCTCAGGAGAGGCACACAGGCAGCCAATCACCGGCAAGGAGGTGGAGCTTGGAGAGGAGGAGCCGAGCGGCAGCGCGCGTACATCAAAGAAGATCGAGGGAGCTGCCGGAGCGAGTGAAGAGGAGAGCGGCCAGAGAAGGAAGACAGCTGACAGGTAAGTGAGAGAGCGAGCCCAGGCTGGAGCAGGGGTCAGCAAAGTAAGTATCATTGGTGTCAGTGGGAGGAATAGTGCCCCATCATTTGTGTCACTAATACCAACGATGGGGCACTATTCCTCCCCCCACTGACACCAACGATGGGGCACTATTCCTCCCCCCACTGACGCCAACGATGGGGCACTATTCCTCCCCCCACTGACACCAACGATGGGGCACTATTCCTCCCCCCACTGACACCAACGATGTGGCACTATTCCTCCCCCCACTGACACCAACGATGGGGCACTATTCCTCCCCCCACTGACACCAACGATGGGGCACTATTCCTCCCCCCACTGACACCAACGATGGGGCACTATTCCTCCCCCCACTGACACCAACGATGGGGCACTATTCCTCCCCCCACTGACACCAACGATGGGGCACTATTTCCCCCCCCTGACCCCAATGATGGGGCACTATTCTCCCCTCCACCACACTGACAACAATGATGGGGCACTATTCCTCCCACTGACACCAATGATGGGGCACTATTCCTCCCCCCACTGACACCAACGATGGGACACTATTTCCCCCCCCCCTGACCCCAATGATGGGGCACTATTCTCCCCTCCACCACACTGACATCAATGATGGGGCACTATTCCTCCCACTGACACCAATGATGGGGCACTACTCCCCCCACTGACACCAATGATGGGGCACTATTCCTCCCACTGACACCAATGATGTGGCACTATTCCTCCCACTGACACCAGTGATGGAGCACTACTCCTCCCACTGACACCAGTGATGGGGCACTACTCCCCCCACTGACACCAGTGATGGAGCACTATTCCTCCCACTGACACCAATGATGGGGCACTACTCCCCCCACTGACACCAATGATGGGGCACTATTCCTCCCACTGACACCAACGATGGGGCACTATTCCTCCCACTGACACCAACGATGGGGCACTATTCCTCCCACTGACACCAACGATGGGGCACTATTCCTCCCACTGACACCAACAATGGGGCACTATTCCTCCCACTGATACCAACGATGGGGCACTATTCCTCCCACTGATACCAACGATGGGGCACTATTCCTCCCACTGACACCAACGATGGGGCACTATTCCTCCCACTGACACCAACGATGGGGCACTATTCCTCCCACTGACACCAGTGATGGGGCACTATTCCTCCCACTGACACCAGTGATGGGGCACTATTCCTCCCACTGACACCAGTGATGGGGCACTATTCCTCCCACTGACACCAGTGATGGGGCACTATTCCTCCCACTGATACCAGTGATGGGGCACTATTCCTCCCACTGACACCAGTGATGGGGCACTATTCCTCCCACTGACACCAGTGATGGGGCACTATTCATCCCACTGACATCAGTGATGGGGCACTATTCCTCCCACTGATACCAACGATGGGGCACTATGCATCCCACTGACATCAGTGATGGGGCACTATTCCTCCCACTGACACCAGTGATGGGGCACTATTCCTCCCACTGACACCAGTGATGGGGCACTATTCATCCCACTGACATCAGTGATGGGGCACTATTCCTCCCACTGATACCAACGATGGGGCACTATTCATCCCACTGACATCAGTGATGGGGCACTACTCCTTCCACTGACACCAATGACATGGCACTACTCCTCCCACTGCAAAATTACAGTTATGAAGTAGCAACGAAAATAATTTTATGGTTGGGGGTCACCACAACATGAGGAACTGTATTAAGGGGTCGCGGCATTAGAAAGGTTGAGAACCACTGCTCTATAGTGTCTACCCGTCTCAATCCAGAGCACTAAGTGTCACTTAAGTTTGCTGTTTTGTTCCTGTGCTATCAGCATAAATCACTTCTGACATGTTTTCCTGACACCAAGAGAAAAATGAGAGACTTCCAGCAGAGTTATTATTATACAGTATTTATATAGCGCCAATAGTTCGCTCAGCGCTGTACATTACAACGGGAGACAATACATGAGACAGTACAAAAACAATACAATGCGATACACTTGGGGTTCGAGGGCCCTGCTCCTTGGAGCTTACAATCTAGGAGGGAGGGGATAGTGGTACGGGAGGAAAAGCTGTGGGGGATGGAGTGGTAGGAAGAGTGGAGGAGATCGGCAATTAGCAGGGGGCGGGGTAGGCTTCCCTGAAGAGGTGGGTTTTCAGGGTGCGCCTAAAGGAGAGGAGAGTAGGTGATAGTCTGATGGATTGGGGTAGGGAGTTCCAGAGGATGGGTGATGCCCTGGAGAAGTCCTGAAAGGCGGGCATGGGAGGAGGAGACCAGGGAACTAGAGAGAAGGAGGTCTTGTGAGGAGTGGAGAGTGCGTTTTGGGTGGTATTTGGATATTAGGTCGGTGATGTAGTTTGGGGCAGTATTATGGACAGTTACAGCCTCTGCTCTTCCTATGAGCTCTCAGAGCTCTCCTCACTGAGCTCTGCAGAGTATGACTTTAGCTCTCCGCCTTTTATTTTGAACTCTCAGACAAGCTTTATAAATTCAGCGCTTTGAATGGATGTAAAGAAGAGAAGACTGCACATAAACAAATACAACTTGTGTAAGAGAATTTGTTTAATCTCTGTGCATCACCTGAGACACTTCAATGGGTATATGCAACCATTATAAGTGCTCAGTATGAGCTAGCATGCTTGATTATCCCAGCCAGATGCTGATTAAAATGGTGCCACAACATTTAAAAAGTCCTTATACTTAGAATTTGGAAGATGTTGTATGGGTTCATGTACAGTTGTAACTTACAACATAACATGCAAGTAGACATCTCCTAACCCCTAACATTATTACTCCCTTGTTCTCTTCTTTCTCCAATCAGTAGGAGGCTATGACTGATTTAACATCAAGAGAAAGGAGAAGGGGAAGTTTTATCTCTTTCTTTTAACCAGTGATGAGGAAATCTTAGAAAATCCATGGTCTGACAGTTGCTGTTTTGCTGTTCTGTTGAAGCTAGTCACTTCTTACTTCCTGGAATGATCTGACTGCTATAATCACAGGATCAGTCCTAGTGCTGTAATAAAGAGAAAAAACTCCTGGGAAGAAAAAGAGCCAATAACACGAACAGGAAATGACATTTCTGGGTCACGTGGGTTTCCGTAGTCACAAGGAAGAATTAATGTGTTGTATATGTTATATAGAAAATGAATATGATAATAATACATTTTAAAATGCATTGTGTTTCACTTATGTGTGTTTTATCAATTTTAAATAAAAGAAGAGTTTTTCTTTAAGACATACTCATAAACCAAGATAAGGATCTTTATTTTCAGCCATGTGACGGTAATTTTTGAATATATTGGAACTAAGTTATTATTATTATACAGGACTTATATAGCGCCAACAGTTTGCTCAGCGCTTTAAAATATAAAGGGAGACAATACAGCAACGATACAGTTCAATACAAGAGGGATAGGAGGGCCCTGCTCATTGGAGCTTACAATCTAAGAGGGAGGGGCTGGTAGTACAAAAGGTAATAACTGTGGAGGATGGATTGATAGGAGAGATAGAAGATTCCGTTATTAGCTGAATGCAGGATAGGCTTCCCTGAAAAGATAGGTCTTCAGAGATTGCCTAAAAGTGGGCAGAGTAGCCGATAGACGGATAGATTGGGATAGAGAGTTCCAGAGGATGGGGGAGGTTCTGGAGAAGTCTTGGAGACGAGCATGAGAGGAGGAAACAAGGGAGCTAGAGAACAGCAGGTCGTGGGAGGAGCGGAGAAGATGGTTTGGGTTATAGTTAGAAACAAGATCATTGATGTAATTTGGGGCAGAGTTATAAATGGCATTGTATGTTATTGTTAATGTTTTGAATTTTATTCGTTGGGCAATGGTGAACCAGTGGAGGGATTGGCAGAGAGGGATGGCAGATGTGGAATGGTTAGTAAGGTGGATGAGTTTGGCAGTAGCATTCATGGTAGACTGAAGAGGGCATAGCATGCAATGAGGTAGGCCAATGAGGAGGGAGTTACAATAGTCAAGGCATGATATAACAAGGGAGTGAATAAGTTGCTTAGTGGTTTCCGAGGTTAGGAACGGGCGTATCATAGAGATGTTGCGGGGGTGAAGTCTACAAGATTTGTACAATGATTGGATTTGGGGTGAAAGGACAGATGGGAGTCTAGGATTACACCTAGTACCCTGGCATGAGGGGAGGGACTGATGGTTGAATTATTGATCTTGATGGAGAAGTCAGGGGAGGAGGCATGGGCTGGAGGGAATAGTATGAGCTCGATTTTAGAAAGATTGAGTTTGAGGAAGTGGAGTGACATCCATGCCGATATGTCACTTAGTAGGTTAGTAATGCGAGAGGAGACTGGAGGGGTGAGGTGAGGAGTAGAATGATAGATTTCAAATAATTGTCAATTGTTTAAAATAAGGATTCTTATGTAGCAAAATTAAAGGTTGCACACCACATGGACCAACCAAATTCAATGATAAGCTAACAGAGGGTTCAGCTACAGTTCCCACATCCTAGCCATGCCACACTGATGTGTTTCACCCTGATTGGGCTTAGCTAAGCCCAATCAGGGAGAAAAATGTCAGGGGGTGTGGCCAAGATGTGGGCACAGTATTTGAAGCTTCTGTTAGCTCTTCAGTGGATGTGGTTGGTGCATGTGGTGTGACCCTCCCCCCTAACTTTGCTGTTGTAGTTTTTCCTGTTTTAAGGAATGAGACATGCTCCTGGAAGGGGTGGCACCCACTGCGGGAGGGGAACCGATGGAAGGATGAACAGAAGGCATTTGAGAAGTGCTTTTTCTAACCTGTGGTCATAAGGATTCTCATGTGATAACTCTTTTAATTGAGCATAAGACCTTTTAAATGCAATTGGGCCATAGCTTCATGCCATTATATATTTACTAAAAAGCATGAGCTTGCAGGCAGGTTGCCTTCAGGTGTGGGTTCTGTGTTAGCTGAGCTAGTTTGTCTGCCCAGGTTAGAGAAGGGTTAATGCTAGCTCTGAAGTTCACGATAGTCAAGCGGTTTTGACCTACTGTTAGTTCAGAGGTCATTCTCTGGGGGTGAGCGGCTAATTTTTTGTCATGGAGCAGGCTAACACATGGGTGTTATTTTAAGAGGACTGATAAGCACTATCTGGTGGTTGGATTTTGGGACATGTATGATGTTTGCAGCTGGACTTATGGACACTTCATTATATGATTTATTGATCTGTATATAAGTTGATTATTGTTTGGTTGTGCTACACTATTTTGATTTTTATGTTTATAGAGTGTTATGTGAAAAACCTTTAATGTTTAGCAGAGCATCCAAGATTGTGTGTGTACACAAGTATATTTATTCACATTCTATTTTATTTTATTTGCATATTTAGAGGCTTGGGATTGCATGGATTGATACAAAGTATTTTTGTTCTAACCCTGGTCTGAATTTATTAAAGGGGTGCATGACGACCACATTGCAGATATGCTACATTACACTTGGGGTCACTAAAGCACATTTGGGGTATGAAGCAGATCAGGCGCAAGAGGTTAGCTAAGCATTGGTGTGAAGGAAGAAAGTAGTTGCAATGGGTAACCAAAAGACTGGCGTCAAGTGAATAGCAGCCTGTTGTGAAGCGTAGTACCTGGACAAGGTGAGGTGTCTTTACCAGAGGGGTCGCTACTTTTGGCTCCCTCCCTAGTGGTCCAACTTCCATAGCAACTAGGAGCAAATCAGCATTACGGAGACCCTCATCCTCACCACAAGGTATGGGAGCAGAAGGAGTTAATGAAGAGCAAGCATGAGGTCTGTGCTAAGTGCTCAGCAGGACCCCATTCTCTCACTGGGAGTGAGGGGGCAGAGGTACACTGGACGGGTAGAGTGGGCATAGGCTCAGCAGTGTCCCTCCTGTATAGTGCAGCAGTTCACCGTCAAGGTGTATAGTGACACAGGACAGCATGTTTTACTGGGACTCAGTATATACATTCATTACATGTGGTATATGGCTCACCTCTAAGTTAGGGGTCTGCCTTAAGGTTGTTTTCACCTGAACGTGGCTGCCGCCTCATCCTGGGGCATTGGTGAGCAAGTGCATGGAAAGGTACCCCATGTGCAGCAGGGCAAGTGATCCCACACATTCTGCCTGGCATAGGCTGAAGAACCCCATGGGCTTACAGCATTGAGTAGATGGCAAGGTTGCACCCTCTCCCTCCCACCCACAAGCTTGTACAATGTTTCCCATCTTCTTGTAATACTTTAAATTTAGAGTAGAAAATGTATATTATCCCAAATATTACAATTGATCAGTAAGAAAAAAAAATCCCTATTGGACTCTTGCTCATTGGTTGCCTCTATATTTAGAACTTGTTTTTTAGGGTGTCGCTGTCTTAATGAAAGAGTCAACAGGTAAAGTAAAGTTGAAAAGTGAACTGAATATTCCGTGCCATAAGAAATGCAGCAAAATACCATGAAGGAATTTGCTAAAACAAAGTGTTTGTGATTCTAGGAGACTCTAGGAGAGTGTATGAATTAGGTGCAGTGAGTGTATTGTCTCGAGCTGCAGCCCACACACACTTCAAAAGTCAATGAAAACAATTCTTGGTCTGGAGTGTTTTGCTCAACAAAACATGTTGCTTACTGCAAGATGTACCAGCACATACAGATATTGAAAACACATTTACTTCTTTAAATCTAAAGGTTTTATTTCTGCCTAATGCATCTTTTCATTGTTTTGTAACTTTTTTTAGGAATGCTTGAAGAATCATTTGCCAGCAGGGAGCTGCCATGTTGTAGACAGAGATGAGAATTATACCATACATGTAATGTCACAGCCTGGATCCGTGTGTTTGTCAGCTGTATGTGTCAGGAATGTACATAATATCAATCTAGACAGCTACCTAATGTGTTCATGCTGTGCGTACACTATATACAGCTTCAGCGGCTCAGAATGATCCACACTAAGACTCATATTTCCTGAAGAAACTGTAAAATCTGATGACTGTACTCCTATGCAGGTCAGACAATATTACTAAATGATAGATAATCACTGACCATCATTTAATGTCCATGAGTTTCTTTAGGGACATTGGTTTCATACTTACGTTTACTCTTGGAATTTAAGGTGGAACTGCACCCTACCTATCAAAAACTGAATTTTTATATCTAACACTTGGTCCTTGTACTTAATATTTCATGGAGTTCAGCATTGTTGCTTACTTACAAGCACAGTTCTTCCTATACTGCTTTCTGGCACTGACTAGGTGAATCTAGATCTGGGGCATACACCAAGGGTTAAACAAAGGGCCAGTTTACTGTTCTTCAGACTTTAGGGGGGCTGGACTGTGCCCAGTTGGAGTAAACAATGCCGCATCTTTGGTATTAGGGGGAGAAATAGTTGGTGTCAGTGGGAGGAATAGTGCCCCATTGTTGGATTCAGTTACAGGAATAATACCCCATTGTTGTCAGTGAAAGGAATAGTGTCCTTTGGTTGGTAACAGTGGCAAGAATAATGCCTCAAGGGTCAAATAAAGGCAAGCAAAGGGCCACGGTTTGGAGACCACTGGCACACACTGATGTGCCATGGAGGTCTTTGCCTGGTTTATGGGACCTGGTAGAGCCCCGAAATATGTCTGTGCATGTGCTGGCATACCACGAAACTGGAAGGAAGACCGGGTGAAGATGGAAGCCTCTGCAGTGGTGACAGCATGCCGCTTGAGGTCTTTGTTTTAAGGTAAGTCTTTTATAATGTGCTCGTATGCAATGCGTATTAGCACATTATGCACATTATTAGGAATGCTTGAAGCATAATTTGCCAGCAGGTAGCTGCCATGTTGTACACAGAGATTAGAATTATACCACACAAGTAATGTCACAGCCTTGAACCGTGTGTTTGTCAGCTGTATATGTCAGGAATGTATATAATATCAATATAGACCTTACAGAGAGAGTTTTTTTTTTTTTTCAACGTTTACTACTGCTTTAAACTGCTTCCTGGGGTACATGATGTAGCCATCCCAGTTTGAGTAATCTCATGAATGTGCTAGAAATGCTACCGGGGTTCCTGGAGAGACCCACAATTTATCTGTGCATGCACGAAATCTAGATATGTCAACCTAGCCTAGGTGAGGATTAACGACATGAATTTACAAAAAAAAAATCTGCAATTGTGAAAGAAGAAGGGGGGGAAGAGACAAGCAAGAGGACCTTAAGTTAAGGTTTAAAGGTCCACTTTACATGTATGTAAATCCAAAACATTTTTCGTTTTGGATTGGGTAGCGATTAGTCAAGATCTCTGTCCGTTTTTTTTGTCTGCTGTCGGGGAGAATTTCCTTTGCTACCCATTCCAGAAACACAGTCAAAGGAGATTTCTTCAAAGTGGGGGAAATCTCTTAGAAAATTGTCATCAGGACTGATTTTCCATTTGGAGGATTTCCCCTCATCAACACCTTAAAAGACTAACAAAACAAATTTCCACTGATTTTTTTTTTTACTCTAGCAGAAAATAAGAAAAATTATAAATGAGAGAAAAGAGACCTACTTACTCTAAAAAAAAAGCTGCAAAGTGGTAGCACAGAGGCTAGTAAGGAACAACACTTGCTGTTGATACAGACAAAAAGAGTCCTAAAAGGGACATCTATGTCTATATAGCACCTTATGTAAAACTTACCTTAAAATGAAGCCCTCCAGTGGCGCACTGTCACCGCTGACAGGGCTTCCATCTTCACTCGATCCTTCTTCCAGGTTTGAGGGTGGCTTGAATGCATAGCTCCCAACTGCTCCTGATTTCGAGGGACTGTCCCTGATTTGGAACAAAGTCCCTCTGTCCCTTTTAACTCCTCATTTGTCCCTTATTTTGGTCTAACCTATATAGTTGTATATAAAATGCACTTTTTTTATCTTTCCCAGTGCTAAACCTTTCATCCAATTTCTAAATTGCTGCATATGTAAATTTCAAAAGCCAATATAAAGGAATAGTAGAAAAAAAATCAGTTGTGGTTTTAACTAATCTTTTTTTTTGTACAATTCTTCTTTAACCGCTTGCTGACCCGCCGCAGTGTTTTTACTGCGGCAGAGCGGCACCTGTATGCACAGCGCCGTCTTTTAACGTCGCTGTGCAAAACAATTAGGGAGCGTGTACCCGCCCTACCCGTCCCGCCGATTGTGGCAGTGGGTGTCCATCACTGACAGATAGCACGGCTGCAGTGTTTACATTGCAGCTCTGCTATCTGTCAGTTCAGAGCACGCTGAACCTGAGAGAAGACTTTATCTCTTGGGATCAGCTTGTTCCTGTGAAGTACACACCCCCACCCCCTAGTAAAACACTCCCCTCACACAGTTAACCCTTTCATTACCTAATAAAAGTTAACTCCTTCCTCCCCAGTGCCATTAGTACAGTGTCAGTGTTTTTTTTTTGCACTGATCACTGTATTATTGTCACTGGGGATGTCAGTGACCCCAAGTCAGTTCCCCCCCAGTGTCAAAATGTCCGCCGCAGTCCCGCCATAATTCGCTGATCACTGTAATAAATTGCTGATCACCGCCATAAGTCGCCATTATTAGTATAATAAAAAAAAAATCCCAGTATCTTTCCCGCCATTTGTAGACGCTATAACTTTCACGTAAACCAATTAATTTACACGTATTGGGCTTTTTTTTAAGCAAAGACATGTCATAGAATACATTTTGGCAGAAATTTTATAGCGCAAAAAATAAAAACCATACAGGCGATCAAATAGCACCAAAATAAAGCTCAATTTGTGGGAAAAAAAGGAAGTAAATTTCATTTATGTACCGTATTGCATGACCGCGCAATTGTCCGTTAAACTAGCGCAGCGCTGTATAGCAATAAAATGGCGTAAATTGCAGTATCTATACCATAGTTTGTAGACGCTATAACTTTCACACAAAGCAATCAATATACACTTATTGGGATTTTTTTACCAAAAACATGTAGCAGAATACATTTTGGCCTAAATTTATAACTAACTTTGAGTTTACTATATATTTTTTATAGCTGAAAGTAAAAAATATTGTTTTTCTTCAAAATTTTGGGTTTTTTGTTTATAGCGTGAAAAATAAAAAGCACACAGATGATCAAATACCACCGAAGAAAGCTCTATTTGTGTGAAAAAAAGGATGTAAATTTCGTTTGGGTGCAGCATTGCATGACCGCGCAATTATCAGTTGAATTAGTGCAGCGCTGAGTAGCAAAAAGAGGCCTGGTCATTAACGGGGGTAAATCCTCAGGAGCGCAAGTGGTTAAAGGGGCATGGCAAGCGGTGTGTGCTATGCCCATATACTTTTGCTAATAGGTGTCCCTTGTTCCCAATGTCAAAAAGTTGGGAGGTATGTGAATGGCCAAGACGCCATGACGTCACTTCTTAGCACATTGAGCCGGAGTCACTTTTTACAGCACACAGCTCTGAAGGAATGGCACATGCATGCCCTTGCTTCAAAACGCATGCGGTGGTGCTCTACACAGGTAAATATCTCCTAAACGGTGCACGTTTAGGAGATATTTACAGTACCTACAGGTAAGCCTTATTATAGGCTGGCCTGTAGATACAAGTTAAAAAAACAGACTTTACTACCACTTTAATTGTTGTTTAACAGATTATAAAGTTGTTTTTTGTAGATGAGTACAGCATGTGCTAATCAGTGTCATTTTCAAACATATTTTGCTTATTATCCTGACACATTAATGCACAGGTAATTATTATAAACCTTGATTATATAATATGACTAACAAGAAAGAATGTGTTGTTTTGAAAGCAGATTTTGTAGTTCTAGGGTGAAGTGCAGTATAGTCCTATACAAGTGTAAAGTCTACACTAGTCTAAAGAGTAATAGGTTAGGTTTTTTTTTTGCTGTTTTTTTCTTTTTTGCTTACAGTATAAAGTGACAAAAAGATAGAAATCTAGTAAAATTCTAGTATGAATTCTTAACTCAAAAAGGTACCTTCTATCTCTCCACCTCCTCTAAATCTCCAAATTCCTTTATTTTGCTGCTGTTATCCAGCTTCCTGTTAGAAGGTGGCTATGTTCATTCTCCATGGTCCTACTATGGGGTATGTAGTGTGCATAGAACAGTGCATATGACCACAACTAACATGCACTTCATATTTCAAGTGCTGATGGAGGATGTTATAAGGAGGCAGAAAAACACAGTAAGAAACAATTAATGAAAACTAGATTACAGGTCCAATTAGTAGTGGAAGTGTACGGGTTATTTCTGGGGGATAAGGATATTGTTTAGTGTCACTTTAAAGTGGTTGTAAAGGCTAAAGGATTTTTACTGTCATCCATTCTATGCATGAAGGTAAAAAACTTCTGTGTGCAGTATCCCCCCCAGCCCCTCCTAATACTTACCTAAGTCCCCTCTCGATCCAATGATGTGCACTGTAATCTCAGCTCTCCTTTGACTCCCTCTTCTCATTGGCTGAGACAGCAGTGGAAACCATTGGCCGAGCCACGGCTCCATGTGTGAATGGACACATGGAGCAGTGGGCACCCCCATAGCAAGCTGCTTGCTGTGGGGGCACCTGACAGGAGGGAGGAGGCAGGAGAGCCTGCGGGGGACCCAAGAAGATAAGGATCCGGGCTGCTCTGTGCAAAACCACTGCACACAGCAGGTAAGTATAGGCATGTTTTTATTTAAAAAATATATATGCCTTTAGAAGCACTTTAGGTATCATCTACATTACAAAATAAGTCAGGTAGAACATTTCTTCAGCCCAGCACAGTCTTCTAGCTCATATCAAGGAATAAATATATATTTATATAAATATATAATCCATGGGTTATACTCGCAGACAGTAAATATCCCATATGCAGTATTTAGTACACTGATGTGTGGACTAAGTGTGGCTTTGTGTGTCACCCCTTTCAGACCCTTTTTTTATCCTTTTCCATTTCACATCCCCTTTGTTTTCTATGTCAAAGGAAAAGTCCTTGAGATGCCTCATATAGCATCTAACCATGCTGTAGAACCTGTGACTTACTCACCATACATTGATCAGGAAATCACTGTTGTATAATAAATATACATTACTCACCACATACTGAATAAATGATCAACCAAAACCCTGTAGACTAAACAGAGTTTCCATACCCGATCACTTTCTTTAGAAAAGACACATCCTACTTTGCCCCAATAAATCTTCCTGCTCTCTCTTGCTCCTTTCATAACATTGTACTGATTTTCTTCTGTAATAGGTTCTTTCATAGACCTATATTAGTTCTAAAGTGAGACATTTTTGGCACCCATAGACATGATGCCTGTTCTGTTTCCTAAGAGCCCTCCAAAAAATGGGGGAATCATTGCATGGCAGAGGAGTATAGTCTTCTATTAGAGTAAGGTGAACATAAAATTAGGACGATAGACTATTAAGGTCCCTATCTATTCAGGTTGCAGATAAATAGGGCTGCTAGTTCAGAAAATTATGCCTTTAAAGCTGTAAATGCCATCAAAAGTGCTTTGGTTGCCTATGATGAATTAGCATTATGATAAGAAGCATAATCTGGCAGAAGTTGAGAGCAGGGGCGGACTGACCATTTGGAAACTCGGGCACAGCCCGAGGGCCCGGGGTCAGTAGGGGGCCCCATGAGATGCCCCTGGTACCTTTTTCATAGGCTTTTTTGAGTTTGGGCAAGGACACAGGGGCCCCATGATCCCCTAATGCCCGGGGGCCCCATGAGTTGTCAGTCCGCCCCTGGTAGAGAGTTGTATCGCACAGAACTTGCTGGGTCAACCTGTGGTACAGTTAACATTTAGGTGACCACTCTGCTGTCCAGGAAAGAACCTTTTAGTACTACAGCAGAAATGGATTAATTTAGGATCTGATTTCAAGATGATTTAGACAAACTGTGAACTATATTGTTCTTCAGCTACAGCCTTCCAGAATAGCCACTGAAAAAGCAGGAGGCGGCATTGTCGCTTACTGCAGCAACATGTGACCATTGGCAATATGATTGAAAGGCACAAATACAGATCAGAAGGGCTGCATGAAATCAAGATTCTTGCCAAAAATCCTATTCAATCTACTCAAGTCCCGTATTTGCTAAATTCAGAAAATGTGCTTGTGTAATTAATGATTACTTAAAGGTTAAAAGTAAGTGACTCGCCATATCCATTTTCTTTTAAAAGGTGCTAACTCCATAACTCTTATCCTGATCCTGACTTGACTGCCTAGCTGACCCAGAACAAGTAAGTAGGATACCTATCCAAACTTGTACATGATCGATGGCTACAGTCAGTACATCCAGAAAGTATTCCCAGCGCCTAACTTTTGCCACATTTTGTTATGTTACAACCTTATTCCAAAATGGATTAAATTCATTTTTTTCCTCAACATTCTACAAACAATACCCCATAATGACAATGTGAAAGAAGTTAGTTTGAAATATTTGCAATTTCTTAAAAATAAAAAACGGAAAAAAACAAAAAAAACACATGTACATAAGTATTCACAGCCTTTGCTCAATACTTTGTTGAAGCACCTTTAGCACCAATTACAGCCTCAAGTCATTTTGAGTATGATGCTACAAGCTTGGCACACCTATTTTTGGGCAATTTCTCCCATTCTTCTTTGCAGTATCTCTCAAGCTCCATCAGGTTGGATGGGGAGCGTCGGTGCACAGCCATTTTCAGATCTCGCCGATGTTCAATCGGGTTCAAGTCTGGGCTCTGGCTGGGCCACTCCAGAACATTCACAGAGTTGGCCCGTAGCCACTCCTTTGTTATGTGGGCTGTGTGCTTAGGGTCATTGTCCTGTTGAAAGATGAACCGTCGCCCCGGTCTAAGGTCTAGAGCGCTCTGGAACAGGTTTTCATCAAGGATGTCTCTGTACATTGCCGCATTTATTTTTCCTTTGATCCTGACTAGTCTCCCAGTTCCGTCCGCTGAAAAATATCCCCACAGCATGATGCTGCCACCACCATGCTTCACTGTAGGGATGGTATTGGCCAGGTGGTGAGCAGTGCCTGGTTTCCTCCAGACATGATGCTTGGCATTCAGGCCAAAGAGTTCAATCTTTGTTTTATCAGACCAGAGAGTTTTGTTTTTCATGGTCTGAGAGTCCCTCAGGTGCCGTTTGGCAAACTCCAGGTGGCCTGCCATTTGCCTTTTTCTAAGGAGTGGATTCTGTTTGGCCACTCTACCATACAGGCATGATCGGTGGAGTGCTGCAGAGATGGTTTTTCTTCTGGAAGGTTCTTCTCTCTTCACAGAGAAATGCTGGAGCTCTTTCAGAGTGACCATCGGGTGCTTGGTTACCTCCCTGGCTAAGGCCCTTCTCCCTTGATTGCTCATTATGGCCAGGCGGCCTGCTCTAGGAAGATTCCTGATGGTTCCAAACTTCTTCCATTTACGGATGATGGATTCCACTGTGCTCATTGGGGCCTTCAATGCTGCAGAAATGTTTCTGTACCCTTCCCCAGATCTGTGCCTTGATACAATCCTGTTTCGGAGGTCTACGGACAATTCCTTGGACTTCATAGCTTGGTTTGTGCTCTGACATGCATTGTTAACTGTGGGACCTTTATATAGACAGGTTTATGCCTTTCCTAATCATGTCCAATCAACTGAATTTCCCACAGGTGGATACTTATGTACATGTGTTTTTTTTTGTGTTTTATTTTTAATAAATTGCAAAGATTTCAAACAAACTTCTTTCACATTGTCATTATGGGGTATTGTTTGTAGAATGTTGAGGGAAAAAAATGAATTTAATCCATTTTTGAATAAGGCTGTAACATAACAAAATGTGGCAAAAGTTAAGCGCTGTCAATACTATCTGGATGCACTGCACATGCTTGTTTTTCTTTATCTTGGCAATCTGACTTGCTGTCCAGTTGTCATGCTTTAGAATTCAGTCATAATTATTTGTCAATCTTCCACTTTTCTTGGAAACTAGGAAACAAACATAGGGGAAGAAAGTAACTTACAGTCATGGCCGAAATTGTTGGCACCCTTGATATTTTTCCTGAAAATCAAGTATTTCACACAAAAAAGGTATTGCATTAACACATGTTTTGCTATACACATGTTTATTCCCTTTGTATGTATTGGAACAAATATAAAACAGAGGCAGAAAAGCAAATATGACATAATGTCACACAAAACCCCAAAAATGGGCTGGACAAAAGTATTGGCACCCTTAACTTAATATTTGGTTGCACACCCTTTGGAAAACATAACTGAAATCAGTCGCTTCCTATAACCATCAATAAGCTTCTGACACCTCTCACCCGGAATTTTGGACCACTCTTCCTTTGCAAACAGCTCCAGGTCTCTCTTATTGGAAGGACACCTTTTCCCAACAGCAATTTTAAGATCTCTCCACAGGTGTTCAATGGGATTTAGATCTGGGCTCATTGCTGGCCACTTCAGAACTCTCCAGCGCTTCTTTGCCATCCATTTCTGAGTGCTTTTTGACGTATGTTTGGGGTCATTGTCCTGCTGGAAGACCCAGGATCTTGGACGCAAACCCAGCTTTCTGACACTGGGCCCTACAGTGCGACCCAAAATCCTTTGGTAATCCTCAGATTTCATGATGCCTTGCACACAGTCAAGGCACCCAGTGCCAGAGGCAGCAAAACAACCCCAAAACATCATTGAACCTCCACCATATTTTACCGTAGGTACTGTGTTTTGTTCTTTGTAGGCCTCATTCCGTTTTCGGTAAACAGTAGAATGATGTGCTTTACCGAAAAGCTCTATCTTGGTCTCATCTGTCCACAAGACGTTTTCCCAGAAGGCTTTTGGCTTACTCAAGTACATTTTGGCAAACTGTAGTCTTGCTTTTTTATGTCTCTGTGTCAGCAGTGGGGTCCTCCTGGGTCTCCTGCCATAGCGTTTCATTTCATTTAAATGTCGACGGATAGTTCGCGCTGACACTGATGCTCCCTGAGCCTGCAGGACAGCTTGAATGTCTTTGGAACATGTTTGGGGCTGCTTATCCACCATCCGGACTATTCTGCGTTGCAATCTTTCATCAATTTTCCTCATCCGTCCACGACCAGGGAGATTAGCTACAGTGCCATGGGTTGCAAACTTCTTGATAATGTTGCGCACTGTGGACAAAGGCAAATCTAGTTCTCTGGAGATGGACTTGTAACCTTGAGATTGTTGATATTTTGCCACAATTTTGGTTCTCAGGTCCTCAGACAGTTCTCGTCTCCTCTTTCTGTTGTCCATGCTTAGTGTGGCACAGACAGACACACAATGCAAAGGTTAAGTGAACGTCTCTCCTTTTTATCTGCTTTCAGGTGTGATTTCTATATTGCCCACACCTGTTACTTGCCCCAGGTGAGTTTACAGGAGCATCACATGCTTGTAACATTCTTATTTATCCGCAGTTGTGAAAGGGTGCCAATACTTTTGTCCAGCCCATTTTTGGAGGTTTGTGTGACATTATGTCGAATTTGCTTTCTTTCCTCCCTTTTTTTGTTTTGTCCCAATACACACAAAGGGAATAAACATGTGTATAGCAAAACATGTGTTAATGCAATACGTTTCGTGAGAAATACATGATTTCCTGGAGAAATATCAAGGGTGCCAACAATTTCGGCCATGACTGTATGTGGGCTACACATATACAGTGCATACTTTAATTTAACAAAGGTGTAAAAATAAATGAGGAAGCAAAGAGTGCAAAGAATTTTTTAGTACTTCAACATGCATTTCAAATGGATCATCTGAAAGCCATAAGTAGTGTCTCTAGGACATTGGTGATGCATCAGACAGGTCTGAAACAGGTTTTTCTCAAGTGTGTAATAAAGTGCTTATGTAACTACCACACATTTTCAGTGATTCTATTCATTGTATTGCTCAAACCTAAAATATCCCTTTAAAGATTATACTAAGACAGTAAATTTCAAGATGAAATTTCAAGAAACTTGGAATATGTATGATGATGAACTTGGTCAGGTCACAGTGTCAGGTTTGGTCATCATATGAAACATAACAATAAGGCTGCTGACAGCACAGTCCTTATTGTAATGACATAACAGGCCTGTCAAGTGTTACATATGCAGAAGTATTATGACAAAAAATTCCATAAGTTAATCACTGCATCATTGTATTTTTTGAAAATATTGCCTTTGGAACGGGGCCATTTAATACTGTATATGATTGAAGAAAGAGAAATTACAAGCATGGAGACCTTTAAAACACATATTTAATAGTGTTTGTTCTCTTCCACCCCTCAGACCTTATAGCAGCTACATGAGCTGTTGTGACTATAGCTATGCCACTGGTATTGAATGAAGTTTGAAAGGGTTAGAATCTCTGTTCAGACCCTAAGAAAACTATTTTTCTACTTACTGTAGGGATCATTCAATTTCCAGCTTCATGCTGGCTTAGCATCATCAACATCATAAAATCTTTGTGGCAGTCCAGATGCTTGCAGTGTTTAAGAACATCTTTGTGCCAACATGCCAGGTATATGCCTACAAAGATACCATGCACGACTCAGTCTTGTAGATTTGGAATTCAACTGTATATCACAGATCATCAAATGTACTGCCTTAAATAATAATTACTCTTGTTTTGGTTAGCTAAATTACATTTACAGTATATCCTTAAATTTTAGAGAACCAATTAAATCATTTATAAATAGTCACTATCAAAAAACTGACATTTCAAGAAAAAGTTTTAAAGTTGGTCAGAGACATCAGAGGATGGCTGGACATGAAGGAGCCACTTAAAGATATTTTAAAAAAACCTTTCCATAAACATGTTCATGTTCATGTGCATGTATAAATAGCATCAATGCAGATGAAAGAGCAAAACATAACTAGACTTCTTTGGCAGTTAATTGTAGGAAAAACTATCCAACATGGTTGATGGCATCTATAAACATGTGGACTATTGCCAGATCTATCTAAAAAGGCAAGAGTGTGACACATTCATCATGTCCATGGGCCACTTGGACTTTATCCATTCAGGGAAAAACAACAAGTTTACAATAACATCAGCCCCATCATTTTCTTATATTTACCTTTCCATCACCCCTTCACTGCTCTGTTTGGCCAGGGGAATAAAGTGGCATTGTGGATACATCTGCGCATGGAGAGGAATGAGACAAATTCCCCTTCCTTCCATGTTAGGGAAGTGCTGCTTGTGGTTAGAAACTCACAGAGAACCTTTCTTATACTGAGCATACATGTATAGATCTTAGTTAGAAAAAATTTGTTTTAAGAACAATCGTTGGATTTATTAATCATTAGTGGTAGTGAACATGATGTTCTTTTTCTTATGCTGACAATACATGTATAGATTTTAGTTAGAAAATGTTTGTTTTAAGAACAATCGTTGGATTTTCTAATCATTAGTGGTAGTAAAAATTGTGTTCTTTTTATAAAAACAAAAAGAAAAAAGCCACCTAATATGACATGTATATCCGTGTCAGAATAGTATCTCCGTCTCACTTATAATATAAATGTGGATTTATAAACCCAAGATACATAGTAAAAAATATGACAAGAGCAATACTGCCTGCAAAAAGTGGTTAATTGAAAATCCAAGCGGAGTAATATAACTGCATTCAATAGCTACAAAGATATTTTATTTGATCCCATGGATCATAAAGAGGTTGGACATGGACACGGTGAACAAATCATAATAAAAATTACAAAATTAAAAAGCATTCGGCATCTTCAAATCTGGTTATTGATGGGCAAGTAGGAATCCACACAAGGCAATGAAGTTTCCTAACTACGTGATCATAGATTTCCATATGGTTACACATAATATCTGGATAGGGAGATCATTCTTCAAAGATATTCTTTGGTAAACACCACAATAAACGGAATGATTTCCTATAATGGAAACCAAAGAAGGATCATAGTAGTGGAAACATAAAGAAAATAATGTATGCACAAGTCATGTACTAGAACAAGGCAGCCAAACTAAATGGTAAACTAATAGTTCCATTACCTTCTCATGAGCTTGACCATCATGAAAAAATGATGAATGCAAGGCCTTCCTGGGTGACCAACCCAAGTGGAAATGAATCCACAATAGCAAGTGATTCTGAGAATGTATAAACATAAATCATGAGTGTCAAACAAAATACCTGAAAAAAATAAGTATAAGGGTAAAAAATATATATTACCATAAGTAGGATCAAGGAGACTCCACCTCACTTGAAATGAGATCAGGTCTTTGTGTTTCTAATAATGAATATGGGGGTGGAAAGCCAGGTGGTCTATGTATATAAAATCCAAGCTTTTTAATTTTGTAATTTTTATTTTGATTTGTTCACGTGTCCATGTCCAACCTCTTTATGATCCATGGGATCAAATAAAATATTTTTGTAGCTATTGAATGCAGTTATATTACTCCACTTGGATTTTCAATTAACCACTTTTTGCAGACATTATTGCTCTTGTCATATTGCCATATTTTTTACTATGTTCTTTTTCTTATGCTGACCATACATGTATTGATTTTAGCTATAAAATGTTTGTTTTAAGAACAATTGTTGGATTTTCTAATCATTAGTAAAGTGAAAATAACATTCTTTTTCTGCCACAGTCATGAGAAAATTTGAAGGAACAGGATGGAAAATCTTTCCTGAATGAACATATTTTCATACAGTGTATGTGGCTTTTGCTCACGTGTTACATTCATTCTAAAACTGAATGTTAAAAACAAGTAAAATTTTCAAATGACATTTATTCAGTCATCAAATGTACAAAGAATATTGATATGCATGTTTGTATGAATATTCTTTACTAGTGTATGGCCAGTATAATTTTCAACTTGTAGCTTACAGATGTCCTAACTTCCTTGTTTCCATGGACCAGTGGGGGAGCAGAGGTAAGGTAATATAATTAACTGAAGGGGTTGGCTCTGAAATATACCCATTGCCTTGGCCTTTTTAGGCAAACCACAGTTTCACTTTTTGATGAGCACTTTGTGATGAGCAACTAACAGCTTGTAACGGTCTGGGATCAGGCTCAAAGGCCAGTGGCAACAGAGAGGTTTACGCAGCAGTCAGCTGGATGAATACACAAAAAGGTCCCCATAGTGAATGATGTGGGCTCACCTGAGGCATGGGGTCTAAGCACTAGCTGGTTTTCATCAGAGCTCCTCATAGTGGAGATGGGTTTTGCTAATGCCAGGTCACAGCCCTCCGGATTGCCCCAACAGGAAGAGAACAAATGGGGGTCAAGTAGCAGATGAAGCTGATAGGGAACAAGCAGAAGCATAGTTGATGAACCAGCTAAAAGGTCATTAACAAGTAGTAGTTGGATGAGTCAGGTGGAAGTGTAATCGATGAACAATCTAAACAGTCAGTAATGAGTATTAACTAGATGGGATCAGGTGAAAACATAGTCAATGATTCAGCCAAGGGTCGATAACAAGTGGTAGCGAAGATAAAGATAGCAGCAGGTATGGAATGGGCAAGATATTGGCTGAAGAGAGCACAATAATTTAGCAAACAGGAAGGGCAGAGACATGGCTTAAATAGCAAGTATTCATGAGAGGAGCAAAGGTTCACCAGAAACAAGATGCAAAGTAAGAATGTCCAAGGAATCACACAGATAGCATGTCAGGTGGCACAACGAGAAGAGCCACAGCCAGACACTGCCGAGGTTCCAAGTTCAGATTTAGCTCCTGACACAGGTAGACAGTAAGCATGTAGTACAGATTGTATGTAGTGCATTGGCAGTAAAGTAGCAACACAAATTTCAACAGATGTTGATGAAAAGGAGATGGGCAGCAATATTCGCTCTTCCAAGAAGTTTTATTTAGCTGTCAGTAGTACAACTGCATCCATAACATCCTCACCCAGGAACCACCAGTACAGCTCGATAGGAATGAAACACTGTATATCAATTTGTGCCTGTGGGAGTGGTGGGATTCCCGTCCTCAGCGAAAGTAGAGTTGTTTTGGTGTAATACAGTGTGTCTATTTGAAAGCTCTAGAGATCTGTTATCATGCTGCTCACTTGAAGTAAGATATTATTAATATTTATATTTGCATCTTGGGGCAGACTTAGTTCTTGGGTGGATTTTATGTTCCAGCGAGTGTTTGTATCCTGTTGGTTTGGATTTTCTGTATGAAGTTTGAAGTGTAGTTTTGACAGGCTCAAGAGTTACTCGAAAATGAGAGCAATGTGGAATTGATTACAGAGTGCTGGGAGACCATTGATGGGGTGTATAAGTCACCTATCCTTGCAATTAAGTTAGTAGTTGTGAAACATGTCAAGGAGGTGGGGACATTATCAATGTGGTCGTACTATTGATAACTCAATAAAAGTCTTTGGAAGAGTGGATAATGATGTGCGACTCATTCATCAGCATCCTTGATGGTGAGAAGAGATTGACTTTTTGGGCCTTTCAACTACACATCTCAACAGGTAACACACAGGTGATCAAACAACTCACCAGCGTCAGAATTGTTAAGACACCTGCTTACCAGTCTTCCTTACTATCCAGGCCAGTGAGACTTTGCTCCCTCAATAGCGGGGAAGATTCAGCAGCATTCAGGGTCAGTGAGGGAGATGTTCCACTGAGGTAAATGAGAGGCTCTCCTGCATGATGGTGCTGCCAGCGGTGCAGTCACCTGTGTGAAATCAGCCTCGAAAAACAAAACAGGATCCCCTATGTGCTACCAAAAAAGAACAGGCCAACAATATTTTTTATTAGGACAATGGGCTGAATTAAAAGGGAGGTGTCACATACCTGATAGGAGAATGAAATGACGAGGTCGGCCTCACTTATGTCACTAGCACTGACCACACTGGAAGTGGAACAGAGGGTGCCGAGGGACCAGGGGAACAAGAGTGCTAGCAGTTGTTGCCTGAAGAACTTGCAGTTGGAGTTCTGAAGAGTCTGGTGAACCACTGGTTTAGGAACGGTAGCGATGTATCGGAATCCCACCTGGGTTAAAAGGGCACTCCGCTTGCACAATAGGATCAGGATAAGTGATGTGTCAGATCTCCCAGCTGACTTGAAGCAGGAACAGTTTATGGTGTGCAGAGCTGGTATAATAGACAGCCAGGCAGGCCCTTGAGCAGGACAGGAAGCTGGGATCGGAGACAGGGGCAAGGTCTCAGGAATAGCCAAGGTCATCAACGGGCTGGCAGCGAGGTACCAAATCATAAGTAAGCCGAAGTCAGGAACAGAGCTGGGATCAGGAACGAGCAACAAGGCAGGAGCGGAATCTGAAGTCAGGTCAGGAACAAGCCGGGTCAGCAACAAGGGGATTATACAAGAATACAGCAGGACACAGGGAAACAGCTGAAGACCAGGCAGCATTAAGCACAGGCAGAAGCATCTTTTAAATAGTCCCTCTGGCGCCAATATTCACTGTACGTGTGCACGTGCATGCGCACGTCTGGTCACTATTCTGCGGAGATTGCTGTGCATATGCACATTTCTATTTGCCAGCCATCTCACAGGAATTCCCTTACAGGAGGTTTCTGATAAACCTTATATGAGGATGGCTATGTTACTGATACATCATAACAATGCACTCATATGTGTTAAATATAAAAATATGTAAATACCAAAAACATGAAAAATGAGCAAATGCAAATGTAGAGTTTGTGTTCTCACCTTCCCGCGTACAGAAAGAGTTTCTGAATTGTGTACTTGCTTGGAGTTCAGATGTTTAATTAGTTAATAATGTTGCTTCTTTTAATTTGCACCATTTGGACTTCTGGTAGCAATAAACCATTTCCTTGCTTTGGAACCCAATGTGTTTAGCATTAAAACAATTGGTAGCTTTGTAGGATATGTCTCAATATACTTCTTACATGGCGTGGCCCATTGTATTAGAAAAAACATGCTCCAAGGTACAGTTATTATTTGTGTGGTACAAAATTGAAACCAATTTCGGAGGACACACAGAAAAGAGCTTGTGGTTAAAAAGATAATAGCTGGAACTCAGTGGTTTCCCTACTCATAGATAAGAACTTACATTTCAGGACCTGTGCCATGGGTCACCTGCTGGAATTGAAGGACGTAGTTCTGGTGGCCACCAGTGGGTGTCTTCCTGCAGCTGGACTGTACAAGTAATTAGGCTGCACCTTATGTGGACTGCTGGATGATGGTTTGAATGGGTCAAATTCCGAAATAATTTTCTTTTGAAAATTGTTTCTAAGAATTTTCGTTTGAATTTCGCACCATTAGTGGATCACAGAGAACGACGATTTTCATGTGACCATCGAATTTGAGTGATCAAGCATGTTGGAAATTTTTTGAAAAGCAAATTAATTTCGAATCAATGATGGGAGAATCGTGTGGGAAATATAAATGAAGAAGAAATGTGCTTGAGCTTTTTTTTCTGTAGCAACATGAGGTGAAATTGAAGGCTTGGTTGGTTGCATTTCGATATCAATCGGATTACAAAACGCATAAAAGTTCCGATTTTCTAAAGAAAATTTGTTCGGAATTTGACCCATGTGTGGCCTGCATAAGGCTGCCCTGGACTGGAGTGCAGTGCTTCAGTATTCCCCCTGCAAGCCGTGTCTCTGCCTGAGCCTGATCCTTGTTCCTGTACCTGCACCTGACCCTGAGACCTGTTCCTGTGACCTGCTCCCTGGCTGTACCTGCATCCAGCTCTCCTAGTACCTTGCTCCCTGCTCCTTTTGTTTCCTGTCTTAGTCCTGACCTTGCTCTACTTGTCTATGCTCCCTCCATTTTATATAACTAGTTAGGTTATCATTTGGCTTTCTGAACTTTCACATTTATTTTGTCTATTTACATTGTTTATGGTTGATTGGTGTTGGTGTTGTTGATATTGTAAGAATTATTCATGTTAGCAGAGCAATACAAAGCATTGTGCTGACACAGTGAAAGACACACACAACACACAGTTAACCCTTTGATCGCTCAAGATGTTAACCCTTTCCTGCCCAGTGTCATTAGTACAGTATCAGTGCTTTTTATTTGCTGGGGATGCCAGTGGCAGTTAGACAGTTTCCCCCCGGTGTCAGAATGCCCGCTGCAGTCCCACAGTCTCGCTATAAGTCGCTGATTGCCACCATTACTAGTATAAAACAAAATCCCAGTATATATACCGCCATTTGTAGACGCTATAACTTTCACGTAAACCAATTAATTTACACATATTGGGATTTTTTTTTGGCAAAGATGTAGCAGAATACATTTTGGCCTAAATTTATGACAACATTTGATTTTTAAAAATTTTTTTACTGGATATGTTTTATAGCAAAAAGTCAAAAATATTGTTTTTTTCTCAAAATTGTCAATATTTTTTTGTTTATAAAGCAAAAAAAAAAAACACGCAGAGGCAATCAAGTACCACCAAAAGAAAGCTCCATTTGTGGGAAAAAAGGACATAAATTTAATTTGGGTGCAGTGTTGCATGACCGCACAGTTGTCAGTTATAGTAACGCAGGGCTGTATCACAAAAAATGGCCTGGACAGGAAGGGGGGTAAATCCTCTGGAGGGCAAGTGGTTAATAAACTTCATCTAACTACTTGCCCTCCAGAGGATTTACTCCTTTCTGACCTGGCCATTTTTTTCATTATGGTGCTGTGTTACTTTAACAGACAATTGTGCGGTCATGCAACGCTGCACTGAAATGAAATGTAAGTCCTTTTTTAATAAATATGTGATTTTGCTCACCCGTGCCGCCATGTAGCAGTATTTCTGCTATAGGGCGGACGGGAAGCGGTTAACCTTACTCTTCCTGGTTCCCGATTTCCTAAGGTACAGCCCACTGCTCTGATCACCCTTGACGGATGCCTGTGGTATCTCTGACATTTTTTGTAAAGTGTACAAGACTTTTGTAAAGTTTACTCTATAGGTCTTTAAAATGATATCACTTGGAAAAAAGCTCGTTAGAAAATGCAGCCAGCAACAAATTGGAAATATGCTCTGTAAAAAAAACCAAAACACATATAGCCTGTTATCAGTGTAGTGCATGTGGACAGAGACAGGCTGAGAAAAAATAGATTGCAGCCATCACAAATTGGGATAGGATATAAGCCCTATAAAAAATGCAGCTGGCTATCACTTTGGCACATGTGCACAGGGACAAGCTGTAAAAAAGTTGTGAAAAAAATAATCTGCAACCAGAAAAAGTTAGAAAATGCATCCTGTGAAAAAACACTTGCAGCCTGTTACCAGTGTACTGTGTGTAAACAGGGAGAGGCTATGAACAAATTAATTGCAACCAACAAAAATTCAGAAATATACCCTGAGAAAAAAAAACACATACAGCCTGTTATATGTGAAGTGCATGTGGACAGGGACAGGCTGCAAAAAAAATCAGTTGCAGACAGGGCAAATGAGAAAATATGCCCTGTGAAAAACACATGCAGCTTGTGGAGAGGCTATAAAAAAACCTCAGGACACACATCAGCAGCATTAAAGTGTTACAAAACCCACAACAGTAAAACCAGTCTGCATATGCAGTAAAGCATGCTTGTCATACTCACTGTGGAACCTAAGAGGTTAATCCTCTACATTGTGTAAAAACGCTGTTTGATCCCAACTTCTCTGATCCTCCCCTTCTTCCAGTGCCCCCCTCTTATCTCCTGATAAGACATATGGTGTGGAGACACTCTGCGCAAGCTCAGTTTAGTGTGTATTGCTAGAGATGTTTTTTTTTTTGGGAGAGTGCATGTGATCAGCACAGGGCCAATCAGCACTGTCCAGACAGAGGTCAGAGGTTGTGCATCCTCCTATGGCAGAACGAAAACTCCTCCTACAAGCTTTAACCAGTGCTCTGCTGGACACTGATATAAGTCACAAGACTGTTATATGCTGCTGATGAGAAAAAGTATTTAGCAGTTTATATTTAGTAAAAATAATTGCACTTCCATGTTCTGTGTACTGTGGGAGACCAGATATAGTGAATGCAGGGTCCTGGGTTTAGTAACATTTTACGTTATAAAAATTCATCCCTGATCTCCAATATCCCCAAGATACACAGCATTTTGTCTAGTTTACATCTACTTTAACAGAACAGTTCCTGCAAGCCATATATCTCTTCCTATGCATCACTTCCTCTGCTTTTCCTATCACAGCTAAGTACATTGTCAATATGGCTCCTTGGAACCCAACCTTTTATAGTGACGGCTCTGGCTTAACCAAATGTCCCCTTGTTGGTCCTTCTAAGGCATTCTGATCTGTTGGTTCCTGAGGCAGCAAAATTGTGCATTAGTTTGTCAGGTCCACAAACTGCAAAAACATAAATCTCATCCCTAATTAGTTACAAAAAACATGTCTAGCTGCAGCTTGAAATCAGTGAAGTCATTTTTAATAATCTTAAACGCTTGTATAAAAATTCTGCTAACAAAAATCCACAGAAAATCCCGCTAGTTCTTTAAAAAATTTTATTTTTACAAAAATATGCACAATCATGAATTTTAATTATTTGTAGTCATTTGTTAGTTTTGTTGCAGCCATTTAGTTTTCTAGGAATATGGTGGTTAAACAGATCTAAAGGGTGAATACTTACAGTACCTGGACATATACCAGCATCTTTTTCTGAGTGCCTGGTCTTCAGGCCTCTTCATTTGTTGGCGAGGAATGACGTCACTCCTGCGGAAGAGCTGGTCAACTTAGCACTCAGACACTTGCATGCACAGATTAGTATACAGCACCAGAGAAGAAAGCAAGCAGGCAGGTAAGGGCATTTTATTGCAGAAGAGACAGTGCAATAAAAGCCTGCCTGCTCACTGTTTCTTACAGCATCGAATGTAACCCACAGATTTAACGATTTCCCAAAACAGTTGGATTCAAGGCATACCTTGGTTGATAACTGTTACAGTCACTAATGTGCTTATACAGGTGAAACTCGAAAAATTAGAATATCGTGCAAAAGCTCATTTATTTCAGTAATGCAACTTAAAAGGTGAAACTAATATATGAGAGACTCATTACATGCAAAGCAAGATAGTTCAAGATGTGATTTGTCATAATTGTGATGATTATGGCTTACAGCTCATGAAAACCCCAAATCCACAATCTCAGAAAATTTGAATATTGTGAAAAGGTGCAATATTCTAGGCTCAAAGTGTCCCACTCTAATCAGCTAATTAAGCCATAACACCTGCAAAGGGTTCCTGAGCCTTTAAATAGTCTCTCAGTCTGGTTCAGTAGGAATCACAATCATGGGAAAGACTGCTGACCTGACAGTTGTGCAGAAAACCATCATTGACACCCTCCATAAGGAGGGAAAGCCTCAAAAGGTAATTGCAAAAGAAGTTGGATGTTCCCAAAGTGCTGTATCAAAGTACATTAATAGAAAGTTATGTGGAAGGGAAAAGTGTGGAAGAAAAAGGTGCACAAGCAGCAAGGATGACTGCAGCCTGGAGAGGATTGTCAGGAAATCCTGTCTTCTCTGGTCCTCCCTTTCTTCTACTGTCCCCAATGCATCTGTTGATAGAACAGAGCATTGTAAGCAAGCTGCACATGTTCAGTGTGGTGTGTATTGCTAGAGTGTTTTGTTTTTTTCTAGGGAGGGCGCATGTGAACAGCACAGGGACAATCAGCACTGTCCAGACAAGGGGTCAGGGGTTATGCAGTCTCATAGGAGAATCAGGAGAGAATGAAAACTCCTCCTATACGTTTTAACCAATGCTCAGCTGGACACTGATAGAAGTCACAAGACTGCTCTAACTCTTTATGAGAAAAGGTATTTGGCAGTTTATATTTACTAAAATAATTGCATTTCCATGTTGTGTGTACTGTGGGAGACCAGATATAGTGAATGCAGGGTCCTGGGTTTAGTAACACTTTAATGCAGAAAATGCCTTAAGTTAAAAAACCTTCAGTCTTTACAACCATTTTAAGTGATTAACACTATTAGCCACCAAATTTCACATGGGACACTCTTCAGGAAATTTGTATGTTCCCCTCATGCCTGTGTGGGTTTCCGCTGGACTATATTGCAACTAGAGATGAGCGAATCGAAGTAGCCGAAGTGGAATTCGAGTCGAATATCGGAAAAATTTCGATTCGCGCCGAATCCAAAAAATAGCCTAATTCGGACGCGCGAATCAAAATTTTTCCGAAAATGGTGGCTGACATGTGCGGCGACGGAGCGGGGATGTCTGGGAAGGCGCGCAGACAAGGCGCGCTGACCCATAATGCATTCCTCAACGACATGTGATCGCATCAGCCAATCAGCAGCCAGCCAGCTAGCACTGTGTAATGGTCGAGCTATAAATAGCGGCCATTTTGGAATTCTTCATTTGCCTGCAGTCATTGAACAGAGGCAGACCGCTCTGTATTAGGGACAGGGACAGAGTTAGGGCCACAGAAACGATACTTGGGGACAGAGAAACGATACTTAGGGACAGAGAACTATTACTCAGGGACACAGATTTGTTAATTAGGGCCACAGAATCGTTACTTAGGGACAAAGAAACGCTAGTTAGGGACACAGAATTCATACTCAGGGACAGACAGAATTGTTACTGAGTGCCAGAGAATTGTTACTTAGGGCCACAGAAACGTTATTAGGGCCACAGAATTGTTACTCAGGGACAGACAGAATTGTTACTGAGTGCCAGAGAATTGTTACTTAGGGCCACAGAAACGTTATTAGGGCCACAGAATTGTTACTCAGGGACAGACAGAATTGTTACTGAGTGCCAGATAATTGTTACTTAGGGCCACAGAAACGTTATTAGGGCCACAGAATTGTTACTCAGGGACAGACAGAATTGTTACTGAGTGCCAGAGAATTGTTACTTAGGGCCACAGAAACTTTAGTTAGGGCCACAGAATTGTTACTCAGGGACAGACACAGAATTGTTACTGAGGGCCACAGAACTGTTACTTAGGGCCACAGAATTGTTACTCGCACAGACACAGAATTGTTACTCGCACAGACACAGAATTGTTACTGAGGGCCACAGAACTGTTACTTAGGGCCACAGAATTGTTACTCGCACAGACACAGAATTGTTACACAGGGACACAGAACTGTTACTGAGGGCCACAGAACCGTTACTTAGGGCCACAGAATTGTTACTCGCACAGACACAGAATTGTTACTCGCACAGACACAGAATTGTTACTCAGGGACACAGAACTGTTACTGAGGGCCACAGAACTGTTACTTAGGGCCACAGAATTGTTACTCGCACAGACACAGAATTGTTACTCAGGGACACAGAACTGTTACTGAGGGCCACAGAACTGTTACTTAGGGCCACAGAATTGTTACTCGCACAGACACAGAATTGTTACTCGCACAGACACAGAATTGTTACTCAGGGACACAGAACTGTTACTGAGGGCCACAGAACTGTTACTTAGGGCCACAGAATTGTTACTCGCACAGACACAGAATTGCTACTCGCACAGACACAGAATTGTTACTGAGGGCCACAGAACTGTTACTTGGGGCCACAGAAACGTTAATCAGGGACATAGAATTGTTACTGAGGGCCACAGAACTGTTACTTAGGGCCACAGAATTGTTACTCGCACAGACACAGAATTGTTACTCGCACAGACACAGAATTGTTACTGAGGGCCACAGAACTGTTACTTGGGGCCACAGAACTGTTACTTAGGGCCACAGAATTGTTACTCGCACAGACACAGAATTGTTACTCGCACAGACACAGAATTGTTACTGAGGGCCACAGAACTGTTACTTGGGGCCACAGAAACGTTAATCAGGGACACAGAATTGTTACTGAGGGCCACAGAACTGTTACTTAGGGCCACAGAATTGTTACTCGCACAGACACAGAATTGTTACTCGCACAGACACAGAATTGTTACTGAGGGCCACAGAACTGTTACTTGGGGCCACAGAAACGTTAATCAGGGACACAGAATTGTTACTGAGGGCCACAGAACTGTTAGGGCCACAGAATTGTTACTCGCACAGACACAGAATTGCTACTCGCACAGACACAGAATTGTTACTGAGGGCCACAGAACTGTTACTTGGGGCCACAGAAACGTTAATCAGGGACACAGAATTGTTACTGAGGGCCACAGAACTGTTACTTAGGGCCACAGAATTGTTACTCGCACAGACACAGAATTGTTACACAGGGACACAGAACTGTTACTGAGGGCCACAGAACCGTTACTTAGGGCCACAGAATTGTTACTCGCACAGACACAGAATTCTTACTCGCACAGACACAGAATTGTTACTCAGGGACACAGAACTGTTACTGAGGGCCACAGAACTGTTACTTAGGGCCACAGAATTGTTACTCGCACAGACACAGAATTGTTACACAGGGACACAGAATTGTTACTGAGGGCCACAGAACCGTTACTTAGGGCCACAGAATTGTTACTGAGGGCAACAGAACTGTTACTTAGGGCCACAGAATTGTTACTCGCACAGACACAGAATTGTTACTCAGGGACACAGAACTGTTACTGAGGGCCACAGAACTGTTAGTTAGGGCCACAGAATTGTTACTCGCACAGACACATAATTGTTACTCAGGGACACAGAACTGTTACTGAGGGCCACAGAACTGTTACTTAGGGCCACAGAATTGTTACTCGCACAGACACAGAATTGTTACACAGGGACACAGAACTGTTACTGAGGGCCACAGAACCGTTACTTAGGGCCACAGAATTGTTACTCGCACAGACACAGAATTCTTACTCGCACAGACACAGAATTGTTACTCAGGGACACAGAACTGTTACTGAGGGCCACAGAACTGTTACTTAGGGCCACAGAATTGTTACTCGCACAGACACAGAATTGTTACTCAGGGACACAGAACTGTTACTGAGGGCCACAGAACTGTTACTTAGGGCCACAGAATTGTTACTCGCACAGACACAGAATTGTTACACAGGGACACAGAATTGTTACTGAGGGCCACAGAACCGTTACTTAGGGACACATAATTGTTACTGAGGGCCACAGAACTGTTACTTAGGGCCACAGAATTGTTACTCGCACAGACACAGAATTGTTACTCAGGGACACAGAACTGTTACTGAGGGCCACAGAACCGTTACTTAGGGCCACAGAATTGTTACTCAGGGACACAGAATCGTTTAATTAAAGAGTATGTCAGACAACATGCAGAGGAGTGGCAGAGGAGGCAATGTTTTAGGAGCGAGCAGACGTGGCAGCAGAGGAAGGGGTCGAGGCAGCACTATTCGCAGCCAGAGGCTAGTGCTCCCGGTGTCATCCAGTACAGTGAGGAAGAGCTAACAGAGGGCGGTCAGGAACGGGGGGAGACATCCGCCTCTTCAGCAGCCAGGCGAAGAAGTAGTGGCGAGGAGAGTGGCTCGGTAGCCGGTGTAGAGACAGGTCTGTCTCCTGACCCACACGCAGCCGAGGGGGCTAGTAGTGAGGCGGAGACCCTAATTGATGATGATGAGGCTGATCGCACTTGGCAGCCTCGTTGTCATCAGGCTATTGCTTCCGCATCATCAGGAGAAGAGGGTGGCAGCTTGGCAGCGAGCAAAACAGTCGGTGGGTTGTCTCCATCGCCACACTCTGCCATGTGCCACTTTCAGGTCTCCTCACACACTGCTGGTGTGTTGAATTTTTTGACATAGGGTGCTGGCAGATTACGGGCCTCCCATAGCTGCTGCCAGGCCCCTAATCTGCCATGGGCCCCTATACCGCCTCCTCATGCTGCTGCCAGGTCCACAGTCTCTCATGCCATGTGCCACTTTCAGGTCTCCTCACACTGCTGGTGTGTTGAATTTTTTGACATAGGGTGCTGGCAGATTACGGGCCTCCCATAGCTGCTGCCAGGCCCCTAATCTGCCATGGGCCCCTATATACCGCCTCCTCATGCTGCTGCCAAGTCCAAAGTCTCTCATGGGTCCCTGTACGGCCTCCCATTGCTGCTGTCTCCATCGCCACACTCTGCCATGTGCCACTTTCAGGTCTCCTCACACACTGCTGGTGTGTTGAATTTTTTGACATAGGGTGCTGGCAGATTACGGGCCTCCCATAGCTGCTGCCAGGCCCCTAATCTGCCATGGGCCCCTATACCGCCTCCTCATGCTGCTGCCAGGTCCACAGTCTCTCATGCCATGTGCCACTTTCAGGTCTCCTCACACTGCTGGTGTGTTGAATTTTTTGACATAGGGTGCTGGCAGATTACGGGCCTCCCATAGCTGCTGCCAGGCCCCTAATCTGCCATGGGCCCCTATATACCGCCTCCTCATGCTGCTGCCAAGTCCAAAGTCTCTCATGGGTCCCTGTACGGCCTCCCATTGCTGCTGTCTCCATCGCCACACTCTGCCATGTGCCACTTTCAGGTCTCCTCACACACTGCTGGTGTGTTGAATTTTTTGACATAGGGTGCTGGCAGATTACGGGCCTCCCATAGCTGCTGCCAGGCCCCTAATCTGCCATGGGCCCCTATACCGCCTCCTCATGCTGCTGCCAGGTCCACAGTCTCTCATGCCATGTGCCACTTTCAGGTCTCCTCACACTGCTGGTGTGTAGAATTTTTTGACATAGGGTGCTGGCAGATTACGGGCCTCCCATAGCTGCTGCCAGGCCCCTAATCTGCCATGGGCCCCTATATACCGCCTCCTCATGCTGCTGCCAGGTCCAGAGTCTGTCATGGGTCCCTGTTCGGCCTCCCATTGCTGCTGTCTCCATCGCCACACTCTGCCATGTGCCACTTTCAGGTCTCCTCACACACTGCTGATGTGTTGAATTTTTTGACATAGGGTGCTGGCAGATTACGGGCCTCCCATAGCTGCTGCCAGGCCCCTAATCTGCCATGGGCCCCTATACCGCCTCCTCATGCTGCTGCCAGGTCCACAGTCTCTCATGCCATGTGCCACTTTCAGGTCTCCTCACACTGCTGGTGTGTTGAATTTTTTGACATAGGGTGCTGGCAGATTACGGGCCTCCCATAGCTGCTGCCAGGCCCCTAATCTGCCATGGGCCCCTATACCGCCTCCTCATGCTGCTGCCAGGTCCAGGCGAACGTAGTCACACAGGGGAGGAACTTCTGAGTGTAATGAACAGAGAAATCGACAGATGGCTGTCTCCGCGCAAACTGAAAATCGGAACCATGTTGACCGACAACGGAAAGAACATGGTGTCTGCTCTGCGTCAAGGAAGGTTGTGCCATGCGCCATGCATGGCTCACGTGTTCAATCTGGTTGTCAAGCGGTTCCTAAAATCCACCATCCCACTGCAAGACATCCTTAAAATGTCACGTAAACTTTGCATGCATTTCAGCCATTCCTACACCGCAAAGCACACCCTCCTTGAGCTGCAGCGGCAGAACGGAATTCCACATCATCGCCTGATCTGCGACGTTGCAACAAGGTGGAATTCAACCCTACACATGTTAGACCGCCTTTACGAGCAGCGAAAGGCCATCACCGATTTCCTGATGTTACAAGCGGATAAAGGTACTCCCCTGTGTAACTTCGATGTCAGCCATTGGCAGCTCATGCGTGACACCTGCCGCTTGCTCAGGCCCTTTGAGGAGGCCACGCTATTCGTGAGTCGGCAGGACTATGGGATGAACGACGTCATTCCTCTGTTGCACGTCCTTGAACAAATGCTGTTAACAATGGCTGGTCAGGGTGCGGTAGACGTGGCGCACAGATCTCAACGCCACATGACCCCTGTGGGGGCAGGACAGGAAGAAGAGGAGGAGGTAGAGGAGGACATTTGTGCTCAGGAATTATTGAGTGAAATGGGTGGTTTTTCCACTCAGCGGACAGGAGTGGAGGAGCAGGAGCATCTGGTAGAGGAGGAGGAGGAGGAGACAGAGGACCCAGACGCACCGTGGCAGTATGCTGTGGAGATGGAGGCAGGGAGTCCCTCGCATTCCTTGGCACAAATGGCCCATAGCATGCTCGGTTGCTTGCGTAGCGACAGCCGAATAATAACCATCAGACAGAGGGATGACTTTTGGCTGTCCACCTTGTTGGACCCTCGCTACCGTTCAAAAATGGTGGCCTTTTTCACACCTGCTGAGAGGGAGGCCAAAATAACGTACTATAAAAACCACCTATGTAGTCAGTTGGTCTCTGCCTTTGTGCGCCAACGTCCATCCTCAGACACTGTGGGCCCTGTGCGCTCGCGTTCCGCTGCCATGGCAGCAGGGGAGGGGTGGGGTGGTAGGAGCAGTGGCAGCTCCACCAGCAGCGGCTGCCTTAGTCTGTAGTCGATGATGAGTAGCTTTCTTCACCAGCGCAGTGAGGAAACTACTAACCAGCCGCAGCAGCAGCAGCAGCAGCATCAGGTGGACCTGGAGCAGGACCTCAAACAACAGGCTTGGGCCTACTTGGACAGCACCCTGCCAACCGAGGTAGACAATCCCCTTGACTACTGGTCAACGAAACTTGACCTTTGGCCCCAACTAGCTGAATTTGCCCTTGAAAGGCTGTCATGCCCGGCCAGTAGCGTGGCATCGGAGCGCGTGTTTAGTGCGGCAGGAGGTATTGTAACTCCGCGGAGGACACGACTGTCCACCCAAAGTGTGGAGAGACTCACGTTTGTGAAAATGAATCAGGCGTGGATTAGTCTGGATTTCAAACCACCAGTTCCTGACACAACTGACTAAATCCGCCATGAATCATGCCTCAAACATGTGCCACTTTGAGGTCTCCTCACACACTGCTGGTGTGTAGAATTTTTTGACATAGGGTGCTGGCAGATTACGGGCCTCCCATAGCTGCTGCCAGGCCCCTAATCTGCCATAGGCCCCTATATACCGCCTCCTCATGCTGCTGCCAGGTCCAGAGTCTCTCATGGGTCCCTGTACGGCCTCCCATTGCTGCTGTCTCCATCGCCACACTCTGCCATGTGCCACTTTCAGGTCTCCTCACACTGCTGGTGTGTAGAATTTTTTGACATAGGGTGCTGGCAGATTACGGGCCTCCTATAGCTGCTGCCAGGCCCCTAATCTGCCATAGGCCCCTATATACCGCCTCCTCATGCTGCTGCCAGGTCCACAGTGTCTCATGCCATGTGCCACTTTCAGGTCTCCTCACACTGCTGGTGTGTTGAATTTTTTGACATAGGGTGCTGGCAGATTACGGGCCTCCCATAGCTGCTGCCAGGCCCCTAATCTGCCATAGGCCCCTATATACCGCCTCCTCATGCTGCTGCCAAGTCCAGAGTCTCTCATGGGTCCCTGTACGGCCTCCCATTGCTGCTGTCTCCATCGCCACACTCTGCCATGTGCCACTTTCAGGTCTCCTCACACACTGCTGGTGTGTAGAATTTTTTGACATAGGGTGCTGGCAGATTACGGGCCTCCCATTGCTGCTGCCAGGCCCCTAATCTGCCATGGGCCCCTATACCGCCTCCTCATGCTGCTGCCCAGTCCAGAGTCTCTCATGGGTCCCTGTACGGCCTCCCATTGCTGCTGTCTCCATCGCCACACTCTGCCATGTGCCACTTTCAGGTCTCCTCACACACTGCTGGTGTGTAGAATTTTTTGACATAGGGTGCTGGCAGATTACGGGCCTCCCATTGCTGCTGCCAGGCCCCTAATCTGCCATGGGCCCCTATACCGCCTCCTCATGCTGCTGCCAAGTCCAGAGTCTCTCATGGGTCCCTGTACGGCCTCCCATTGCTGCTGTCTCCATCGCCACACTCTGCCATGTGCCACTTTCAGGTCTCCTCACACACTGCTGGTGTGTAGAATTTTTTGACATAGGGTGCTGGCAGATTACGGGCCTCCCATAGCTGCTGCCAGGCCCCTAATCTGCCATGGGCCCCTATATACCGCCTCCTCATGCTGCTGCCAGGTCCACAGTGTCTCATGCCATGTGCCACTTTCAGGTCTCCTCACACTGCTGGTGTGTTGAATTTTTTGACATAGGGTGCTGGCAGATTATGGGCCTCCTATAGCTGCTGCCAGGCCCCTAATCTGCCATAGGCCCCTATATACCGCCTCCTCATGCTGCTGCCAGGTCCAGAGTCTCTCATGGTTCCCTGTACGGCCTCCCATTGCTGCTGTCTCCATCGCCACACTCTGCCATGTGCCACTTTCAGGTCTCCTCACACACTGCTGGTGTGTAGAATTTTTTGACATAGGGTGCTGGCAGATTACGGGCCTCCCATAGCTGCTGCCAGGCCCCTAATCTGCCATGGGCCCCTATATACCGCCTCCTCATGCTGCTGCCAGGTCCACAGTGTCTCATGCCATGTGCCACTTTCAGGTCTCCTCACACTGCTGGTGTGTTGAATTTTTTGACATAGGGTGCTGGCAGATTATGGGCCTCCTATAGCTGCTGCCAGGCCCCTAATCTGCCATAGGCCCCTATATACCGCCTCCTCATGCTGCTGCCAGGTCCAGAGTCTCTCATGGTTCCCTGTACGGCCTCCCATTGCTGCTGTCTCCATCGCCACACTCTGCCATGTGCCACTTTCAGGTCTCCTCACACTGCTGGTGTGTAGAATTTTTTGACATAGGGTGCTGGCAGATTACGGGCCTCCTATAGCTGCTGCCAGGCCCCTAATCTGCCATAGGCCCCTATATACCGCCTCCTCATGCTGCTGCCAGGTCCACAGTGTCTCATGCCATGTGCCACTTTCAGGTCTCCTCACACTGCTGGTGTGTTGAATTTTTTGACATAGGGTGCTGGCAGATTATGGGCCTCCTATAGCTGCTGCCAGGCCCCTAATCTGCCATAGGCCCCTATATACCGCCTCCTCATGCTGCTGCCAGGTCCAGAGTCTCTCATGGTTCCCTGTACGGCCTCCCATTGCTGCTGTCTCCATCGCCACACTCTGCCATGTGCCACTTTCAGGTCTCCTCACACTGCTGGTGTGTAGAATTTTTTGACATAGGGTGCTGGCAGATTACGGGCCTCCTATAGCTGCTGCCAGGCCCCTAATCTGCCATAGGCCCCTATATACCGCCTCCTCATGCTGCTGCCAGGTCCACAGTGTCTCATGCCATGTGCCACTTTCAGGTCTCCTCACACTGCTGGTGTGTAGAATTTTTTGACATAGGGTGCTGGCAGATTACGGGCCTCCTATAGCTGCTGCCAGGCCCCTAATCTGCCATAGGCCCCTATATACCGCCTCCTCATGCTGCTGCCAGGTCCACAGTGTCTCATGCCATGTGCCACTTTCAGGTCTCCTCACACTGCTGGTGTGTAGAATTTTTTGACATAGGGTGCTGGCAGATTACGGGCCTCCCATTGCTGCTGCCAGGCACGTAATCTGCCATGGGCCCCCGTACCGACTCCTCATGCTGTGACGTTGCAACAAGGTGGAATTCAACCCTACATATGTTAGACCGCCTTTACGAACAGCGAAAGGCCATCACAGATTTCCTGATGTTAAAAGCGGATAAAGGTACTCCCTGTGTAACTTAGATGTCAGCCATTGGCAGCTCATGCGTGACACCTGCGCTTGCTCAGGCCCTTTGAGGAGGCCACGCTATTCGTGAGTCGGCAGGACTATGGGATGAACGACGTCATTCCTCTGTTGCACGTCCTGGAACAAATGCTGTTAACAATGGCTGGTCAGGGTGCGGTAGACGTGGCGCACAGATCTCAACGCCACATGACCCCTGTGGGGGCAGGACAGGAAGAAGAGGAGGAGGTAGAGGAGGACATTGGTGCTCAGGAATTATTGAGTGAAATGGGTGGTTTTTCCACTCAGCGGACAGGAGTGGAGGAGCAGGAGCATCTGGTAGAGGAGGAGGAGACAGAGGACCCAGACGCACCGTGGCAGTATGCTGTGGAGATGGAGGTAGGGAGTCCCTCGCATTCCTTGGCACAAATGGCCCATAGCATGCTCGCTTGCTTGCATAGCGACAGCCGAATAATAACCATCAGACAGAGGGATGACTTTTGGCTGTCCACCTTGTTGGACCCTCGCTACCGTTCAAAAATGGTGGCCTTTTTCACACCTGCTGAGAGGGAGGCCAAAATAACGTACTATAAAAACCACCTATGTAGTCAGCTGGTCTCTGCCTTTCTGCGCCAACGTCCATCCTCAGACACTGTGGGCCCTGTGCGCTCGCGTTCCGCTGCCATGGCAGCAGGGGAGGGGTGGGGTGGTAGGAGCAGTGGCAGCTCCACCAGCAGCGGCTGCCTCAGTCTGCAGTCGATGATGAGTAGCTTTCTTCACCAGCGCAGTGAGGAAACTACTAACCAGCCGCAGCAGCAGCAGCATCAGGTGGACCTGGAGCAGGACCTCAAACAACAGGCTTAGGCCTACTTGGACAGCACCCTGCCAACCGAGGTAGACAATCCCCTTGACTACTGGGCAACAAAACTTGACCTTTGACCCCAACTAGCTGAATTTGCCCTTGAAAGGCTGTCATGCCCGGCCAGTAGCGTGGCATCGGAGCGCGTGTTTAGTGCGGCAGGAGGTATTGCAACTCCGCGGAGGACACGACTGTCCACCCAAAGTGTGGAGAGACTCACGTTTGTGAAAATGAATCAGGCGTGGATTAGTCTGGATTTCAAACCACTAGTTCCTGACACAACTGACTAAATCCGCCATGAATCATGCCCCAAACATGTGCCACTTTCAGGTCTCCTCACACACTGCTTGTGTTTTCAATTTTTTGACATAGGGTGCTGGCAGATTACGGGCCTCCCATAGCTGCTGCCAGGCCCCTAATCTGCCATGGGCCCCTATATACCGCCTCCTCATGCTGCTGCCAGGTCCAGAGTGTCTCATGCCATGTGCCACTTTCAGGTCTCCTCACACACTGCTGGTGTGTTCAATTTTTTGTCATAGGGTGCTGGCAGATTACGGGCCTCCTATAGCTGCTGCCAGGCCCCTAATCTGCCATGGGCCCCTATACCGCCTCCTCATGCTGCTGCCAGGTCCAGAGTCTCTCATGGGTCCCTGTACGGCCTCCCATTGCTGCTGTCTCCATCGCCACACTCTGCCATGTGCCACTTTCAGGTCTCCTCACACACTGCTGGTGTGTTCCATTTTTTGTCATAGGGTGCTGGCAGATTACGGGCCTCCCATTGCTGCTGCCAGGCCTGTAATCTGCCATGGGCCCCCGTACCGCCTGGTCACGCTGCTGCTGGGTCCACAGTGTGACATGGGTCCTTGTACCGCCTCCCATTGCTCCCACTGCATGTGCCACTTTCAGGTCTCCTCACACTCCTGCTGGTTTCCATTTTGTCATAGGTTGCTGTATGGCCTCCCATTGCTGCTGCCTCCACCGCCACACTGTGGCTCCAAACACTGGTTTTGGCCCCGTGACTGGCCAAATGAGTGAAGTGTGCGGTGATTCTAAGATCGACGGCACTCATCTGCATGTCATACTGAGTGACAGTATTATTTCTCTTCCCCAGCAGACTCCAAGGGCATTTAAATTAAAGGTACAGTGTTCTGCACTAATATTAAGTCTCTCTGAAGCCTAGAAACACCCTTTTTTAAGTTAAATTCACAGCAAATTTATTCGACTCGAATCGAATATTGTCCACGAATTCGCCGAATCAGCCGAATCGAATTTTTCATTTCTTCGCTCATCTCTAATTGCAACAACATGCTAGTAGGTTTATTGTCTTCCATTCAAAAGATTGCTCCTAGTATAAACATGGCAGAGACATTTGATTGTGAGCTACTTTGGAGCATAGGGGCTGAGGTAAATTGCCTTGTGTACTCCATGTAGGCCAGACTATCCCAATGTCCCTGCTATAGATGCTTTCTTGTCATTCTTGTCAAAGATACAGAAGAGACTAGGACTTGGGATTCCAAATATCCAGCACTACTACACAACAGCCCAATTTACGCCTCTAGTGCCACTCCTCTCTGGAAGTGATTTACCAATTTGGGCTATGGTGGACATCTCAGATGTCCAGCCAATCCTGTTGCCTTCACTCCCATGGCTTCCCTCATCGGCAAGACCATAGAAGCTTAATCCAGTTCTAATGCATACACTGAGGATTTGGGATTCCTGCTAATATTCCGCAGGTCTAATGTCTCCCCATTTGCCTCTTCTCAGGCTATGTGATTGTCCCTTGTTCCTATCTGGGATGACTGACAAAACCTCTTTTGCTTGGTGGATATCCCAAGTCTTTGTCACAATTCACTCCATGTTGACAGTGAAAGGCTTGCGTACGTTCGCTCAATTCTGGGATAACTACCACATTACTTCAGCCAAAACCTTTTGATATCTTCAGCTACGACACTTTATCGAACCCTTGGTGAAATACACCGACTCTCCAAAAACTCTTACTGGATTTGAGGCTCAGACTTCATAGAATTCTAAGTGAACTTTATTAAGTTGCACCAGACCATAGTTGCTATTTTAACATATTGCTGTTACTACAGGGACCCCTTTAGTATGGATACTGTTTTTACAGCTGCCTACGCAGCATAACACATCTGTATGTATCATATCAATAAATAATTTTTGGTACCAGAAACAGAAGAGGATGCATAGAATCATGTCACATTATGCTGGACTCCTATCCCAAATATGTGCGAGTTGCAGAAAACATGTCAATATCAGTAGACTTCCTCATGTCAGCACAACTGGTTGCAGTTAGTCATTTGCCCATTGATTTTGCATGCTGCCTACTGAATTTTTTTTAATTTGGATACTCATTTTCCATTGGCTACATCTAGAAAGAATATCTCTCTTGAAACTGTTAACAGGTTATAAGCCACTAATTTCCAAAACAGGCAATTTACAAAAACAAATTGACACAAACATGAAAACAAAAGTCTTGGAAATGAATCTGCATCATCCATGGACTGTGTATCCCAGTGCAGTCATAAACTGTCTCATACTCCAAAGCATCTTTGAGGTAGAAAAGAAACACTGGAACATACGGGCAACAGATGGCCCATGACTCTTCAACAGAATGCATGGAACAAAGTTTACGTGATGTAGATGGCTTTGCTCCTTCCCAGATGTATTCATAATCTTTCAAAATTTAGATTTATGCCATATCCTTTGTACTTACATGCACCTCTCTGTCTCTTCAAATATTATGTTTTGGGGGATTTTCAACATGTCAACTTTAGCTATTGAACATTAATGTTTGTGCTTGTAAAAAATTGGGCAATTACTTCACTTTGTATATTATGTGTTATATGATTATAGCACACAGTTAAGGCTTTTAATCATTTAGTGAGGAAAATAAAGAAGATTCTGTATGCTTTTAGCAAAGCTCAGAGATTTCCCCCACTTGTAATCAACGTACCCTTTACCAGCAAAAGTTCACACACTTCTGCATATAATTCAAATTGTGTTAAAAAGGAATAAGTAGAGCTCTTTAAGGGAAATTGATTTTGCAGCAGGGAAATACTAATTTTGCTTTGCAGAAATTTGTAATCATACACACTTGTAGAGGTATCAAGATTTACTCTGGTCTACATCAGCGTTTCTCAACCTTTTTTCAGTCAAGGCACCTTTAAAAATTATGGACAGTCCCGAGGCACCATTTAAAATTATGAACAGTCTTGAGGCACCCCATTCTAAAATGAGGTACCTCAAGACTGTCCATAATTTTAAAAGAGCACCCCATTCAAAATGTGAAAAGTTTTATATAACACAATAGCCACACATGTAGGACACCTAATATTAGAGGTGATTTATTCTTCCAAAGCAAATACACTTTGCACACTGGTACTGAGTAGTTTTCCAATGTTTCTCTTCTCTCTCAATTTTTCACCATCACTGAGCTAATGTGACCCAAACACTGATGGAAGGGGAAGGGAAGGGTCAAACTAGGATGCTGTGCAGGCAGCTGACATCCTCCTTAACTGATTATGTCATTGGGTGTCAGGATGCTGGCAGCTAGAAAGCAGTAATGGTGCACAGTGAAAACCTGTGGCTTTGTGTATAAAATATTTACAACAATGTGAGGGGTGTACTCATTTCTGTGAATATATATAAATATATATATATATATATACACACACACACACACAAACATATATACAGTTGTGTTCAAAATAACAGCAGTCAGATATCACTAACCTGATCAATCACTGTTTTTGGTAGAAATGATATTTCTGCATGGCAAATAATTTACTAGCAGGTGTAGTAGAGTAATATAAATCCAACAGACCCAACAGTCATGACATACATGCTGCTGATTTTGTGTAATTGAATCACTAATTGAAAGGGGCATGTTCAAAATAATAGCAGTGTGGAGTTCTATTAGTGAGGTCATTCATTCTTTGAAAAACAGGTGGCAATTATTGCCCTTATTTAAGGAAGGAAGGCAGCAAATGTTGTACATGCTGGTTACAGTGCATTTCTCTCTGAAATTCTGAGGAAAATGGGTCGTTTCAGACATTGTTCAGAAGAACAGCGTACCTTGATTAAAAAGTTGATTGGAGAGGGGAAAACATAAAAAAAGTGCAGAAAATGATAGGCCGCTCAGCTAAAATGATCGCAAATGCTTTAAAATGGCAACCAAAACCTGAAAGAAAGTGAAAAACTACTATTCGAATGGATAGAAGAATAGCCAAAATGACAAGGACTCAGCCAACAATCAGCTCCAGGAAGATCAAAGAAGGTCTAAAGTTACCTGTGAGTACTGTTACAATTAGAAGACGCCTATGTGAAGCCAAGCTATCTGCAAGAAGCCCCTGCAAAGTCCCACTGTTGAAAAAAAGACATGTGCTGAAGAGGTTACAATTTGCTAAAGAGCACATTGACTGGCCTAAAGAGAAATGGCGCAACATTTTGTGGACTGATGAAAGTAAGATTGTTCTTTTTGGGTCTAGTGGCCGGAGACAGTTTGTCAGACGACCCCCAAACACTGAATTCAAGCCACAGTACACTGTGAAGACAGTGAAGCATGGTTGTGCAAGCATCATGATATGGGGATGTTGCTCATACTACGGTGTTGGGCCTATTTATCGCATACCAGGGATCATGGATCAGTTTGAATACATCAGAATACTTGAAGAGGTCATGCTGCCTTATGCTGAAGAGGAAATGCCCTTGAAATGGGTGTTCCAACAAGACAACGACCCCAAACACACCATAAACGTGCAACATCTTGGTTCCAGACCAACAAGATTGACGTTACGGAGTGGCCAGCCCAATCCCCGGATCTTAATCCAATAGAAAACTTGTGGGGTGACATCAAAAATGCAGTTTCTGAGGCAAAACCAAGAAATAGAGAAGAACTGTGGAATGTAGTCCAATCATCCTGGGCTGGAATACCTGTTCACAGGTGCCAGACGTTGGTTGACTCCATGCAACACAGATGTACAGCAGTTCTCAGAAACAGTGCTTATACAACGAAATATTAATTAAGTGATTCAAAGGAAAGCAAAATCTTCAAACATTTTTCAGTGTATATAGTGAATGTTTGCATTTGTAAAGAAGAATATAAACACTGCTATTTTTTTGAACAGTCTAATATTCACTTTTCTTCCATTTTGTTTAGAGGAACAACACAAATTTGATATATTTTTCTTCATGTTTTGATTTGGAATAGAATGTGTAGTGTCCCAATGCATTTGTGTGTATGGAAATAATAGCTATTAGAAGGATTTTGAGCTTTATTCACTTTTTTCAACACACTGTATGTATATACAGTTGTGTTCAAAATAATAGCACAAACCCCACATACACCACTGTGCCTGCAGCTGCTGCCCTGCCACAGCAAATGTACCCTGCAAAGCAGTAAGTGGTTAAGGTAAAAAAAATCTTTTATTTGCCGTTTATTCCTGGAGTCCTTTCTCGATCCAGTACTGTGCCCATCTTCAGCAGCACTGGTCTCTCTCCCTGCTCTCATGGGGCAGACTAATATCAGCAGGGAACAGTTGGCTCCTCCTGCTGTCAATCAAATCCAGAGAAGAGAATACACACAGCCCAGCATGCATCCACATGTGTGCCCTAATAGCATGCAGCTTGCTATGGTGACACACACAAGAGGTGGTAAGGCGCCACTCTGTTATATCCTAGTATAGAACAGTTAAGCATGAATATATAAAAATTTTATGTGAAGAAAAAAACAAAACAAAAACACTTTAATATCACACACAGTAGGAAGCCAGCTGTAAAGAAGCAAGGCTTCACTTCCAGGTTCCCTTACTGAACATGCCAGCACCTGCACCTGCAGGCGATTAAAGAATCGGCTCAGGGGAGGACATCGCTGGATGCCTGAACAGGTAAGTGTCCCTATATTAAAAGTCATCAGCTACAGTATTGTAGCAGCTAATTTTTTTTTTTTGTTTTGGGGGGGGGGGGGGGGGGGGTTGGGAGAAATAGCCTATAGCTCCTTTTTAACAGAGAATGGTTAAAGTTTTTATATTCATGTAAATATGTTAGCACTTCCGCCTGGCAGTACTAGGGTCGTTGGTTCGAATCCCAACCACGGCACCACCTGCCTGGAGTTTGCATGTTCTCCCTGTGCTTGCGTGGGTTTCCTCCGGGTACTCCGGTTTCCTCCCACACTCCAAAGACATGCTGGTAGGTGAGTTGGATCCTGTCTAAATTGGCCCTAGTATGTGTATGAATGTGAGTTAGGGACCTTAGATTGTATGCCCCTTGAAGGTTAGGGACTGATGTGAATGTACAATACATATGTAAAGCGCTGCGTAAATTGATGGCGCTATATAAGTACCTGAAATAAAATAAATATGTGCAATAGCATTACAGCCAATAGAGCTTACAGGTTTTTTTTTTCATATTTTAAAAAGTTGCAGGTTTATTGGAGATTTTAGTCAACGAAAACAATTCAGATGACTAAAAATAGGACTAAAACTAAATTGAAATTTGACATCAAAATTAACACTGCATTGCACCCTTAAACTGTAAACACTTTTTCTTTTAAAACTTAAAATAAACATGTCATACCTATGTGCTCTGTGCAATGGTTTTGCAGACTGACCCTGAATCTCCTCTTCTTGGGTCCTGTGCTGGCGTTCCAGGCTCCTATTCTTGGTGTGCCCCCATAGCAAGTCACTTGATAGGGGTGAACGGGGGTGGGGGTGGGGGAGACCTTCAGGCTCCCTCCTCAGCCATGCAGTCTGCGCCTATAGACACACACAGTGCGATTCAGCCCCGTCTCCCACTCCCTCCTCAAAGCATTTTATTAACAGCAGTGGAAGCCAATTGCTCCTGCCCAATTTCCTGTGAGAAGAAAAAGGGAGGGGAGAGAAGACCTGAAGCCAAGACATTGGATCACTGAAAGGCTCAGGTAAGTGGTTGGGTGGCTGGGGGTAGGGAAATGGTTATGAGGTGTTTATTAACCTTAATGTAGGGAATGCATTAAGCCAAAAAATACCAAGGCTTTAGAATCACTTTAAACCACCTTAATTTTACCTCTTAGTTTATCCTAATTTTGTTTTTTTCATCCCTATTGTTAAACTTGCAAATAAGATTAATGTCACATCCAAGAATGACAAGACCATTTATATATAAAGAAATGCACAATTAGATTTAATTTACATCTTTTGACAATTTGCACATAAATAACAATGTAAACCGATATGTAAACATAAGAAATTCGTTGTTCTAAACAGTAAAAAGCCAGTTAAACTTTGGTCAAATTTTCATTAGAAAAACAAAGAGAAAAAAAAAACCACTGTTTGCTACATTCACGTTTGATAAACTCCTAAGAAAACAATGCATTTTGAAAAAAAAATAAAATAAAAGAGAAAGCGATACCTTAAAAGCCTTTGAAGCAGTATAGAAAAGCACTACTGGCAACAAGTAAGGGAAGCATGTGTCCAGAGACAGTAGTGATACTTTGGTATATATATTACATTAATACTAAGTTCTTGCTACATTAGTTTAGATCACAGGCTGCCTGTTAAAAAAGGAGCAAGCAAGGATCCACTTTAAAGCTGTCTTTTCTGGTACCTTTTCAGGATATTTTGGCATTGACTGGGTGGACGGCTTCAGTATGCAATCCTTTTTGTAGAGTGCACAATGCCAAAAGTGGTTTTGAAATCAGTGCAACTGATTTGTGCATATCTTAGGTTTACGCTATTCACAAAGCTGCTTTGCCAAATTTGGATGCTAACAGACAAGACTGGCTATCCTTGGGAATCTGCACAAGTTTGGTTTAAAATGAAATGATCCTGCCAGCAGGGGGAGACCTGGAGTCATTGTCCAAACTGGACATGTGCCTCCCATCATCAGGTAGGTATTTGTGCCGATGACATATCTGCAAGGCAGTGCAATATAATTGTCTTTATGGGTCACTGTACATTCCCAAGTGTCCAGCCCTGCCAATGCATTATCTTTGGAGTTAGAGAGCAAAGCAACAGCAAATAAAAAGGAATCTCTGCAGTTTAAACTGTATATATTTGGTTACTCATTTAAAGTCACAAAGCTTTGGTTAAACCAGCTCCCTCTGAACCACTGGACACAAGCAATGAGGTAAATTGTCGAACAACTTTTTCAATGCCCTTTTCTTTTAAATTAACCACAACAAATAAATGTACAAAGACACAAAATACTGAAGGAAATGACTCATAGAAAAATAAATGAGATGGGTGCCAGTAACAGAGAAAATTACCCGTGTCTACGATTAACAGGACCATAAGAACGTAGCCAATCCTGGAGATAAAAAAAAAAAAAAAAAAAAAAAAAAAAAAAGGGACAATTTCTTTTTTTTTTTCCTAGAGATGCCTTGATCATATCACCATATAAATAAATTTGAAGATATTTGCATCTAGATGCTTAAGCCAGTTTGACTTTAAGAACAGTGTAGAGTAGGGAAAAAAATTGAAATTGGTGGCTACAGAAAATGTCAAGAAGTGTACAGCTACGTTTCACTCGCACTTTGCTAATGCTCTCAGTAGCAGAAATTCTGTACATAATGTGCCCTACGTCAGAGCAATAACCAACCAAAAAAAAATAAGAGTCTCTACCATGTACTACCAAGCAAACAAAACAATTCACAAATCTAAATGTCCAACTTTGGCAACAAAATATTGTTCATTGGTATGGAGATCCTAGAGGTGTATCAAGGTTCACACTTATTTAAATAATAATAAAAAAATATCTACATCAATGGCCACATTAAAATATGTACACAATTATATATCTATATATTCAAATTACAATGATTTTTTTCCTGTCATTGTAAACAATTTTCAAATTATTGCTCTATTAAGGATAATTTGCATAATAAATTATGACGTACTTTTCAATAACAAATAATTACAGATAAATGATTGTCTTTCAATAATAAGAACAATAATAATAATAATAATAATATTAAGTGATTAGGCAATAGCCATATCCCTGTCTCTATCCCTGCCCTGAGAATACGTTATCTCGGAGTTCCTTCTTGGAGTTTGGGGTTGGTCTTTTGGGAGAATTCTTATCTCTGACAAGTCAAAACCGTGTTGCAGCATTTAAATATGTACATGAACCTGCTGTGGGCACCTCAATGTCCCATAAATAACACTTGTTCCTACAGTCTGTTAGGAGTCCATTTGTTCAATGGTTTCTTGCTTGACCTTAACAGGTAACAGAGGTAGCGGGGAGCTGTGAGCCAGCTTCATAACTACAGAGTCTGACTGTTCATAATAGTTGCACCCAGAAGAAAGGAGTCCATTTCCCAGGCTCCTGGGAAGAGGTACTTTCATACTTGCACCTTCTATTTCCCGTCGGAGAAGGGACAATATTTCTTTCTCCACAGCGGGTGACATGTCACTGTCCTCCAGTCTGTCTGCACTGTCACTGATGTCAAACTTCTCAATCTCCTCATTGATGACAGTGAGGTCCTCTCTGGTAAGGCCTGGTCTTGGGGACACAGGACAGTTTCCCTTCATGTGAACATGGAGGCTGCATAAGTGGATGTAACTTTTGTGGCAGTGAACACATTTGTGTGGTCGTTCTCTTGTGTGAAGCCGTTTGTGCAGTTTGAGATGCACAAACTGGGTGAACTTTGCAGGGCACAGCTTACACTGGTAGGGCTTTTCTCCCGAGTGGAGTCGGAGATGAGTCTTTAGATTGCTTGTGCTGCTGAACCGTTTGTGGCATACCTAAACAGAAAATATAGGTTTCAGTGTGGCCCTTTGACAATCAAAACAATTGCATACAATATTACCCAACAATAACCAATAACTTTAGATGTGTATCAATGGAATGTATAAGGCGGCAATATTATTAACATAATAGTTTACATATTGGGCCCCAATACTGCAAAGAACTAAGGCCAGCTACAGTGGAGTGTGAACATGTATTAACCTAAACCTTATAAACTCTGATGTCTTGTGCCACTACTAATCTCTCTGCTGAAAATGTTAGTTGCCTGGATTTTAGGCTGACCTACTAGCTTTATTATCTTAAAGCAGCCATTCAGCATCAGCAGAGGCACAGCAAAAACAGAAGTCTTTATCTGTCCTTATTTTGGGATTAATGACCCAAAACACTGGGGCAACAAGTAATTCTAGACACAGATCTGTGTAAGGACAGGCTGTGTGTTTGTTATATGACAGGTTTACTTTAAACATAGACTAGCTGCCTGACTTCCCATTTTACCCAAAGGTGATACGAATGTACAAAACCTGCACTGTTAAGAAAAATTAAATAAAAAGGGCGTGGCAGTGAAGTGGGGTGGAGAACAACTCCAGTGCATATCAGCAAATTAAAAAAAAAAAAAGTGTCAATTCCCATTTGCACCAAAATCTATTATCAACCCTTACATTTTCTAGTCACATGGGTTACAATTCAATTGTACACTCTTAAGTTTAGCTTGAACTGTACAAATATCTTGATGTGTATGGGGTCACAGAACAACTATTTAATAGTGCTTCACCATATACAATGTCAGCTGTCAGATATGTGTGCTGTGTGTCTAATGGCAAACAAAGGTTGTACAATTAAAGTCACTGAGTGAGGGGTAATGTTACAATCTTTAATATAAATCTACCTCAGAGTATAAAGTTTTCTTCTCTGCTGCATTATGTTATTCCATATAAATATAACAGACAAACAGGACATAGGGGAATGGATTTTGAGAAAAGACTGAATTGTTTGTGGCCAGCAACCAGTCTTTGAAATCAACAGACAGAACAGCGGTTGTCAAAGGTCCAACAGAACGGGCTCCCTCTAACTAAACTTTGAGTCTTGGGAATCACATTTGTAGAACACACAGGGGGTTGTTTACTAAATCTGGAGAGTGCAAAGCATGGTGCAGCTCTGCAAAGAAACCAATCAGCTTTCAGGTTTTATTGTCAAAGCTTAACTAAACAAGCTGAAGTTAGAAGCTGATTGGCTACCACCAGATTCTGAATTGACCAGTTTTAGTAAATCTACCCAACTGTCTTCACAACACACATTGACAATCAGGTCATACATTATATTCATCCATATATAAGCCTTTAAAGCTCCCCATTTGGATATTAACCCAGTGACATACACAAACAATATGTTCCCATCAAATTACACACCTGACATTCATGAGGCTTCTCCCCTGTGTGTACTAAAAAGTGCTTCTGTAGGTGTGCTAGCTGCGTGAATCCCTTATTGCAAGTCTGACATTTGAATGGTCGCTCACCACTGTGAACACGGAGATGCACCTGTAAGAAGAAGAACATATTACAAATTGCCACAGCAGAACAGTGATGCCTGCAGATACTCAGCACACAGAAAAAAAAGCTGTTTGCAAGAGATCTTACCTTCAGGTTTGAGAGCTGACCAAATGTCTTTGAGCAAATGTTGCACTCATATTTGATTTTTCCATTCTGCTTTTTAAGTGGGTATGGAAGAGTCTTATAGCCAGTCATATTTCTTTTGCTCTTGATCAGGTTGATGGCCTCATCACTGTTTGTGGTCATCACTGCTGAGGTAGGTTTAGGTTGCATGACATGCTCAGAACTTGCCGCTGTGCCAGCAGTGGGAGATCCACTTGTTGGGCTGATTTGCTTGTCTTTCAGGCTAGCGGCAGCCCCTGTGATAGAAAAGGCACTATTGGGTGCAGGAATGAGAAAGTCCCGAGGTTGGTCAGGTTGAAGCAGCCTGCGGGCCCCTTCATGGGGCAAAGAACCTGGAAGGGATGCAGGGTTTAACATGTGATGTGAAAGGCTTCCACCTCCAAGCATACTGCCATAAAATGGGTACATTCTTGGTAGAATATTGAAATTATTCATGGCATTAATACTGTTCAGTGGGTTAAGACCATAAGGTGGTAACAAGAACTTGGGATAGGAAGAGTGGTAGGAAGATAAAAAAGGTGGTGGCAGATGACTGGTTGGGGGTGCATAGCTAGGGAATGATGCTAGTCCTTCAGTGCTGTATGGTCTATTTAGGAAGGGATAGAATTGTCTGTGATCCTGGGATGGATGATGTGGCGACACTGCAGATCCAGGGCTACCATGAGGAGATGAGCTTTTAAAACTTTGGTCAGGGCTGCTTCTTGCTGAGGGACTTGGTGGAGAGGATGGCTGAATTGGTGAATGCATGACATAATTTGATCTCTCTAGTCCATACCCCACAGGGGCCTTTAAATATTCCTCATGAATGTGGGCGCGGAATGGATAAACGATTCTTGGAACAAAAGATCTTTCAGAGCTCGAAGTTCTAAAGGGGTCTGCAGTTTCTTTCTCTTGGGAGACACTAGTCAGTAGAATGTCCTTGGGTGTAGATGGATTTGTGTCTTTTAAGATTTCTTTTACGCTGTGCTCCTTTTTGGGTGGGGCTTTTTGATGCATCACCTCTTTCCTTGAAATCTGCCCTTCTGTGATTATTAGACTTTGCTCTGAAATATAAGAATTGGAGAGGTCACCTTATGGCAATAGGTTACTCTCTATCAACAACAACAAAAAATATAATCTTTTTATCAAAAAGGTAAAAGTTTATGTGTAAACAAAAGAAAAAAAAAAATGACAGTTTATCACACACAGCTGCAGTTCCTATTGGTTTAGTACCCTATACTGCAATTCCTAGTGTGAACTATTTAAATTCATTGTGTTAGCAGCAGGACCATGTACACTGATAGCAGAAGGGGTCACCCCTGGCACTATACCCTGTGATATGTCCCTAAGCCAAGGCACACACTCCTGCTGACACCAAGTTTTGATCCAATGGATTGCTTTAGCTTGTTCAGAAGCAGACAGATAACTAGTTAAAAATAAATAGTGCTCATTATTCCAATCTGCCTTTCACTGGGCGTGACAGAAAAAGTTCAGTTGTGTTTCTTTTAAACCAACATGAAAAACAAGGACATGGTGGGACAAAACAAAAAGTATTTACTGCCAATTGTATGAATACACTACTATACAATTACATTTTAACCTCCATTTCAGTGTGTGCATAAGTAATGCCAGCCAAAAAAAAAAATCAAAACAAAAAAAACAAAAATGCTTGGTTGTTTGCTTATTCAAAGAATATTCATAAAAAAGTCAGTCTGTACCTGCCAAACAGAGCTAGAAATTGTAATAAAGGGCACACAGACACACAGTATTGCATTTAAAGAGGAGATTCAGGGACAAGTGCCTAATATTCATATAGTAATAATTTTACTTCTGAAACAGAGCTCTGATAGGTCTGTTACCATAGGGCAAAATGATGAAATCAAGATGTGCTATAACTTTTAAAAAAGGTAAAATAATTGTGTAGTAAAGCTCAATAAAACCTATTAGTGTATTGTGGCATACAGCAACATACACTCTGAGCTTTTTAAGATATTATGTTTTGTATTGAAGCAAGCCAGAAGGTGAAAGTTTTTTTAAAATAAATAAAAAAAAAAAAGCCAGAGACTAGAAACTGACAGTAACTGACACAGATATCTTTTTAGGCCAAGAGATGAAATCAGCTTTACCCTAAGAAAGGAAGTGAACAAGAAATTCTAGAGAAATTGCTACAAATAGTTTGCCGGAGAATAAAAACACACATTGGTTTATGTGGTGTCTGTAAACGTGTGAAAATAGTGTAACCATTTAACTGTCAGCATTCTACTATTCACTTAAATAAAAAGGATCTCTGTGTGCTGAAATCATTGGACCCCAACTCATGAACACAGGTCCATTCTGTTTTAATGTGTAGTTTAAATATAATATATACTATGTGGGCTCACCAATAAGAGAACGTGTGAAGTCATGAGTTTTCAGGCCAACTGAGCAACACGGAGTTTACAGAGACATTTGCAAGATAGGAGAAACACAAGCTACCTGCTGTCAGAAATTTTTGTTGTTGCACTCATTTAATGACAGGTTTTATAACTGGATCATACAGGCAGTGCTAGTTACATTCCAAACATTCCCTGCTATTTACACATGCATTTACTTACGGAGATTCATTCCCAGGTCCCCAGATGAAGGATAGTGAAGTCTATCTGCAAATTCACAGCAGTACCACACAAGCAGTTCCTGGTTGGCTGGGATGGCCTTGATGGTATAGAAATATATATTCATGCCATTTTGGCAGGCTGCTAAATTCTGTTCTTGAATGGAATGTGCTGGGTTTACATAGCGCATCCAGTTGCTCTTTTCTTCATAATACCCATCAATATAGTGGTTAAATTCCCCATTTGAATATATCTGTAAGGAGAAAGCATTCTCATTAACAACAACAAGACTTATGTGCTATATGTTTGATTCTGTACTGGTACTAGAATGCCTATCATACAGGAACAAGAATATTTTCGGAATTGTGAGAGTTACCAAGTGACATTACAATAGCTTTCTGTACTTCTATTATGTGCATTACTTCTCCCATAATATTCATAAAAATCAAATGGCACATCTGGTTAGGCTGTATTATTATTGCAATTATGCTGTGCTATAAAAATCCCTCCTTCCTTTAATAGCCATGATGATTTAACCATGTCAACTTCATCTGTAATGATACAGTCTTATTATAAGGCACTGAGTCAGTTCAGGCTCATTAACAATACGTCAAACTAAACAGGATTTTGCACTTGCAGTTTCCCTGAATGTCCCAATTTTCCACCTCCCTCCCCTAACAGGACTAAAGTAACACTTAATCATATAAACACTTGGAATGCAGCCGTTTGTCAGAACACTGGGTGGAGCAAAGGTGAACTTCACCTGCCATAACAATGAGCAGACCTGGAACATGGCCAGCACTGTCATTCATGCTTAGCCAAGACACTCACTTTTCCTCTTGCGAGACAAGCACAGTCTTGTGTTATTGTGTCTTGTGCATGTACGAAAAAACAAAAATCCTTCACCTTCGCAATCCGTGGGTTAAAAATAAAAAAACACAATGAAGTGCTAAGACAGAGTACAATTAGAGTAAAAATGCCACGAGACAAAACTTTTTATGGTTATTTTATCACGTTGTTCTGCTCATGAAAGTGAGACTGCAGGAAAGACTGATGATCCCTTCTATACAAACATCTAACCTCACAGTGCTTCTATACAAGGGTTCAGTCTGAATCGTCTGGAGGATTCAGATTCCTGTCTCATTCTTTGAATTGGCTAGTACGTTTAAGCTATACATTATCATCTGATGTGAATGTAGCAAAGAATTAGAACAAAAATGCAAAGAAAGAATTTAAAAGAAATGCTATACAAGCGATTTTGCTAAATATCCACATATGGGCCAGTTTTGTCCGGGAATGGTGTCTAATACTTTAACCCTGTATAGGTTATATCTGTTTTATGTAAGAATTGTAACATTTTTACAATCAATTTTAAAATACAGTTCAGTATTAGGCGGACATGTTAAGAAACAAGGTTTACATAGGTAAATACTAACTCAGGAAAGGCAGCAGTGTGAGGCGAAACAAAAGAAACTGCCTAAAACCAATCCGTTTCCATGTACGAATGAGCACAGTGAAGGTGCTGACTCACAGTACATTTACAAGAAACTGTGTCACTATAGGGGTTTGCTCAACCCCAAACATCCTCTCGTTTTTCTATATAAGAGATGAAGGGAACTTTGCTTTTCTAGCCAACACTTGTATCACAGCCAGCAGGATGTGGATTATATCAGAAAGGAAGTGATTTGCCATCATTTCCTTAAGTAGGTTTTATGGGCACTGCTAGAGAAAATTGGTGACATTGCTTTCAGTTCCCAATGGTCACTAAACAATGTGAAACGACCAAGAAATACAGGCATTGGGTAAATTTCAGTTACAAAGTTGTCCTACACTTTCTATGATTAGCACAGAAAATAATTTAAAAGAGCTATCTGCTATACACATTTACAAAACAATTTTTACGTAAAACTAAATGTAGGCATCTAGTGACTTACCCGCCAAAAGTATTTCCTATTAACATTCTTTGGAACGGTGTCTATGGTGTAGATCTCTCCAACTAATGGTCCAAATCGAGTCCCTTTAGGAATATACTCTTTACTTAGAACACCAAGCACCTGTCAAAGTAAGAGGAAAAACATTAGAATCTTCAGTTCAGCATAATCTGCTCAAGTACTGTGTGTGTGTGTGTGTGTGTGTGTGTGTGTGTGTGTGTGTGTGTGTGTGTGTGTGTGTGTGTGTGTGTGTGTGTGTGTGTGTGTGTGTGTGTGTGTGTGTGTGTGTGTGTGTGTGTGTGTGTGTGTGTGTGTGTGTGTGTGTGTGTGTGATAAATAAAGGATCATGTGCCGTTTAACATTCCTCTTCACATTTAAAATTTGTGCCAATGTAAATATTTTGTAGTAGGGAGACAATAGGAGAGGAAACACTGACAAATGTTTGATACTACAGTGTGCCAATAGAGGGCAGTATAGATCACAAAAACTTGTTTAGATTGAAAAGTAGTTCAAGGTTGGATCTTACTGTTATACTTCTTGAGTTACCAGGGCTGAGAACACACACAAACATTTAAATAAAGCAAATCTGTCACAAGAGACAAGATAATGGTTTTCTATGGCAAAGCATGTATTGAGTCTACTATTTTAATTACTGATGATGTCAAGTAAACAGAAGTGGAAAATCAGCAATTTTAGGCCCCTGCACTTTTGCAGTAAGCAGCCCATCTACTGTAAAGAATCTGCTTGGAATTGGATACTTCTGTGTGCCTAGATTATAGAGCGAATTCAGCCCAGGGTTGACGTTGTACCTCAACTACCTGGACACTGGCAGATATGGTAAATTAACTTACTTCCTCTAATTAGTAAACAGTTTTAGGTCCAAGCCTGTTCTAGCCAACAGAACATGTGTGTGGGATGATTTATAAAACAAGAAAATGGTTTCCACGTTGTTCCCATGTTTACAGGCGTTTCCATAGTCTGAAATTGTGCTGGGTGGCATCCACCCAAACTGGCCTTCTATTGTTTACAAGTATATGACTGTGCTATAGACAGTAGATGGTAAACTCCTTCAGCGCAGGACTGTTGTGAATGGCTCAACATTCTCTATAAAGCACTGTGAACAATGTAAAAGTCTTATAACTGAGTAAAATAAAAATCCATTCACCAAGATCATTAGAAAAAATACATTTGGTGTCTTTTGCCCAAACTTTGAAAGATTAGACTGAAAACCCTCAGCAACGAATATTTCAGTTCCATCCTGTGCATTTTGGTTAAGACTGAGTTTCGCTTTCATAATGAAAGATGTAGACTTTTGGACAAGAAATAGGAGGGAGGGATTGTTAAAGGTTATGTGATGAAAGTTCTAGGTAAAACCATCAACTAACAAAAGCAGATGTTTTTGTCTAGCCATTGCTCATCTGCTCCTTTTAATTCTTGAGCAGTGGGTTTCAAACATCCCCACACAACTTTCATGCAAAGCGATTTTACATTGTGATGTTCTTGTAGCATCGTGCACTTGTAAGTAGTTCTTGAAAACCCCCTTACTTGAAAGAGTCAAGTGAGAAACATCTGGCACTTCAGTTTTAGTGACACAGCATTGCTGAAATGACTAGGACTGAGACATCAGTTTACAAGTATGAAACAAACTTATTTTCAATGCGACATACAGAACAAATTTGTATAGGACAAAGCATAATAATGATTTTAGAACCAAGTAATGCTCATGGAAAGTGAACTGCAGCAAGCAGGATAACATAAAAGGTTACCTTATGTCTCAGGATTTTGGGAACATAGAACAGTTCTGGGTTGTCTACCTACACTACTTCGTTAAGTGCTTAGAAATCCATTACAGCACTGCTAATCTAAACTGGAACGAAAATGCCACCGGAACAGGCCCACAAGCCCTAATGATTCATTGCTGGGGCAAGGCCTTTACTATAAACACTTCAGGAGAAACAGTAAAGGGCTTTTAGCAACCCCCATACTTAATCTTTTTCCAACCCAACTTACTCAATTTCTTTACAAGCACCAATGACCTTTCTTCCAATTTACAAAATCAATCTTTGTCATTTTTCTGGACCATGATGTGCTGCTCAATAACCAGTGGCATAACAGACACAAAACAGCAACCCATCTCCCACTTACAAGCCACAGAAAGGTGAGAAATAGGGAAAACAAGGCAAAGGGAGAAGATGTTAAATACAGGTGGCCTGTGGGTATGCTCTGTGCTTTTTTTTTTTTTTTTTTTTTTAGCCAATATCGGCATGGAAAATGTGTATTTTAAATTATCCGGGGAAAATGCTATTATAAAGATATTTTTTAATTGCTATTCACCAATCACATAACTGTAAGAGGATTGTAAAGTGCTGTGCAAACTTTTGGCACCCTATAAATCCTGAATAATATTAGAGGAGTGTCTGTATTAAACAGATTGGTTTATGCTTTCTAGGAATGCCTCAAAGGATAGTAAGATTACTATACTATTGTAAAAACCCGTGGGACCCCTCAATGCTAACCAGAGATAGAAAGCTATCACTCCATCTTCATAGAACTGACAAGCCTCTAGAGCAGAGGTCTCCAAACTGTGGTCTGGGGCCTTTAACCTGGTGCCCTTTGCCAGCCTTTAACTGGCCCTTGGGGCACTATTCCTCTGAATGACACAAGGCACTATTCCTCCCACTGACACCAACAATGATGCACTATTTCTTCCACTGATACCAACGATAGGTTACTATTCCTTCCACTAATGGCAATGATGGGGCAATACTCTTCCTTTTACTGACCACCAACCCTGAGGCCATGTTTATTCTAACGGACCCTGATCCCCCACTGACCACAATCCGGCCCCCCTAAAGTCTGAAGTACAGTAAACTGGCCCTTTGAATGAAAAGTTTGGAGACCCCTGCTCTACAGTAACCATAAATTTTCTTACATACATCTGCACTGAAATACTCTATCATCCAAACCTTACTTCAAAACAGCATAATCACTTACAAGTGCTGGGTAATGTGTGCCCAAAATAAGTCAGGTGGGACGTTTAATACTAAGCAGCAAGAGGTTACAAAATATTTACTTCTGCTCTTAAGGGATGAAAATACTGACAATTAAGAAAGGAGTGCTTTCAACAAGTCTACCAGCAAGTGATCGTACCATCAACATTTTGGAGGCATAGCTGGGAAATGTTCATAGAATAAAACATACAAAATCATAACAATATCCTAAAAAGTGTTCATCTGAATATACATCACCACAGCCGCACATCTATAAGATAGGTTACAGTATGGGAAAACAGTTTAAGAAGTTGCTCTGCCGGAAATCTGTGGAATGCAGTAGCACAAAGGAAGGTCTTGGAGATTACAACCCAGCTGATCACCGCAGCAGTACACCTAGCTATAATTGCCATATAAAAATGTAAACAGCCCCGTTGCTCATCCTGGCTCACTTCACAGCCCTTATAAAAACAAAAACGAAAAGAATGCACCCACTCACTAATGGACTGGTCTCTTGTCTGCTGGGAAATGCAAAAAAAAAAAAAAAAAAAAAAAACCACCAAAAAGAAAAAAAAAACCCACACTACACTAGACAGATGGCCCACTTTAGGGTTTCTTAGATAAGGTGAGTCAGAACCTCAAGTGACACCAAGGCAGCTATACTCAGTTTCCCAAGTCTAAAACCTATTTGTGGAAATAGCTGTTTAAACTAAATTTTTACCTAAAATGTTAAATGTATACAAGACACAAAGCAACTGTTCAATTACTATTACTGAAGATCAATAAAAGCTGAAATTGTAACAGTATGGTTAAACCTACAAAAATAAACCAAATAATATTGCTAATACTAGAAAGCGGTTAGGAAATACAAACAAGGTTGTCCATCCAGATAATACAGGAAATATAGTATTATACTCAAAAGACAAATTGGCCATTCCAAAATTACTGACCTCCTTGCTGTCAGTGGCATGTTTAAAAAGTAAGTTCCTAGGCAGTGAAGCCTGTGCTTGCACAGCACTCCCTCCATCTGAGCTGCTATCCGAGGAGTGATCCTTCACAATATATGTACATTTTTCCTCAAACTCTGCCTCTGGCCAAAGTGTCATATCCACTCCTTCCATGTCCATTTTCATGGTCTGCTATGTCCCCTCTGGTTGGGGAGATTCAAAACTTGGAATATTTCTGTGTTGCGTGGCAGCCTGGAATACAAAGAAAAAGGGTTCAAATAAGTTAGAGAAAAACACCTGCTTAAGTCCTCATACCCATTGGACGTTTTTACAGCGGCTGTTTTTGGCTTTTGACTGTTTTTTCTACAGCCAGTAAACCCCCCAGCATGTTATCCTATGTGTCCATACACACACACACAGACTGTAATCAGCTTTTTTTGGCAGGGGCATTTTTTGGCTGGAAAAAAAACCCAAAACTAGTGGGTTTCTAGAGGAGTTTTTTAGCTGTAAAACGCTCTAACGATAAAAAATGCAGCAAAATGCGAAAACTCACTGCAAAATAGCAGTTTTGTTTTTTGTTTTACCTAAAAAAAAAAAAAAAAAACACCCCCCCCCACAAAAACCCTGCCAAGAAACGCTACAAAACGCTGAAAACTCAAGTTTTTTATGTGACTTTACACAGCTAACGTTACCAGCGTTATTAAAATGCTCAGTGTGCATGGAGCCTAGAAACTTCTGATGGAAACTGCTGTAGTTCAACTAAAACTGTATAATATTTAGGATGAGACTGAATAAGTTCAACTTTATTTCCTTGAAGCCAGTATTAGACTAGTAGAACTGCTTCCATCAGAATGTTCTCTTTTCAATTAGATAGCACAGAAATATCCAGATGACACAAAATCAATATTATGCATAAAAGAGCATTTGCATTGTATAAATAAAGTCATTCCTTAATATCCCCGATTTGTGATCATCATATGCTATGGATTAGGGAACACTGCCTACCTGTCCTAAGGAGAGTGCTTGTCAGTGAACAGCTTCTCGCATGCTCTCTGCTCTGGTGATAACTACAAGATGATTGTGTCCCATTGGAAGTGCTGCCTTAGAAAGTGTCACAAACAAGGAAAGGAAGAGGAAGGAGATGTTGTCGACGTCTGAATGAAGCTAAAATTGGAACTCGCATGCTTCAAGGAGCGGAACTCTGCCTGACTCTTCCGAATGGGGAAGCCTGAACTTTCCCACCAGCTTCCAGCTCACAAACAACTTTCAAAACAACCTATCCCCCTCTGACGTCTTTTTTTTCATCCTGTTGAAGTTAAAGAAAATAAAAAAAATCTTCGACATCCTGCCAAGCATCCCTTGAAGCAACAAAATCTCCTAGACTGTTGGGAAGGGAGGGGAAGGGGGGGGGTCTTAACTCCTTCACGGTCAGAACGTATTCACAGCACCTACACAAGTGACTCCATCGAATACAGTCATACCTTGCAATCACACTGGGGTCATCAAATCATTCAGGACAGCTGGCCTAGACCCCAGTCTACACACATCTAGAATTCCTAATGAAGCTGTACTACCCAGCCACTTCAAATAAAACACACACAAAATGCAACTTAAAATAGATCTAGACTCAACGTCACGCAAAACAGATGGATAGATATAGGTAGCTGATCTCTGCACATGATAATGTAAAAGTCCTGAATGCACCCTGTCAGGGATATCCAACAGGTAAACATGAAGCTCAGGGACCTCCAGGTATTGGAAAGTTCCACAACAATCCAAGGCTTTATTCACTGATGATACACTGGGTCACAAGGGCCTTACTAACACCTCCATAAAGGTGGGCTGTGACCCACATTCTGACCCCAAACATCAGTGATTAAAGCCTTGGACTGGTTATGATACTGAGATTCAGGTTTATGTGCGTGTGAACCTTGCTGCATATATATGAGAGAGAAAAAAAGAAAAAGAAATAGAAAAAGAGCAAAATAAAAAAGATAAAAGAAAGAGGAGAGAGAGAAGAGCTAGAGAGAAAGAAGAGAGAGAAGAGGGGAGATAAAGAAAGAGGGGAGAGAGCAAGAGAGAGCTAGAGAGATATAAAGAATGAGGAGAGAGAGAGCTAGAGAGAGAGATAAAGAAAGGAGAGAGAGCGAGAGAGAGGTAGAGAAGAGAGAGCGAGATAGATAGGTAGAGAGATAGCGAGAGAGAGAGAAAAGAGATAGCTAGAGGGAGCAAGAGAGAGCTAGAAGAGATAGCTAGAGAGCGGGGGAGCTAGAGAACGAGAAGAGATAGCTAGAGAGATAGCTAGAGAGCGAGAGAGGTGGCTAGAGAGTGAGGGGGAGAGCGAGGGGGAGAGAGCTAGAGAGCAAGAGAGAGATAAAGAAAGGAGAGAGAGATGAAGAAAGAGAAGAGTGAGCGAGGGGGAGATAAAGAAAGAGAGGGAGAAGAGAGGGGGGGGAGATAAAGAAAGAGGAGAGAGAAGAGAGATAACAGGAGAGAGAGAGAGAGGGGGATAAAAGAAAGAGGAGAGAGATAAAAGAAAGAGGAGAGAGATAAAAGAAAGAGGAGAGAGAAAGGAGAGAGATAAAAGAAAGAGGAGAGAGAAAGGAGAGAGATAAAAGAAAGAGGAGAGAGAAAGGAGAGAGATAAAAGAAAGAGGAGAGAGAAAGGAGATAGATAAAAGAAAGAGGAGAGAGAAAGGAGATAGATAAAAGAAAGAGGAGAGAGAAAGGAGAGAGATAAAAGAAAGAGGAGTGAGAAAGGAGAGAGATAAAAGAAAGAGGAGAGAGAAAGGAGAGAGATAAAAGAAAGAGGAGAGAGAAAGGAGAGAGATAAAAGAAAGAGGAGAGAGAAAGAAGAGAGATAAAAGAAAGAGGAGAGAGAAAGAAGAGAGATAAAAGAAAGAGGAGTGAGAAAGAAGAGAGAGAAAGAGAGATGGAGAGATAAAGAAAGGATTAGAGAGAAGAGAGAGATGACGAGAGATAAAGAAAGGAGAGAGAAGAGAGAGATGAAGAGAGATAAAGAAAGGAGAGAGAAGAGAGATGAAGAGAGATAAAAGGAGAGAGAAGAGAGATGAAGAGAGATAAAAGGAGAGAGAAGAGAGATGAAGAGAGATAAAAGGAGAGAGAAGAGAGATGAAGAGAGATAAAAGGAGAGAGAAGAGAGATGAAGAGAGATAAAAGGAGAGAGAAGAGAGAGAAAGAGAGATGACGAGAGATAAAGAAAGGATTAGAGAGAAGAGAGAGATGACGAGAGATAAAGAAAGGAGAGAGAAGAGAGATAAAGAAAGGAGAGAGAAGAGAGATGAAGAGAGATAAAAGGAGAGGGAAGAGAGATGAAGAGAGATAAAAGGAGAGAGAAGAGAGATGAAGAGAGATAAAGAGGAGAGAGAAGAGAGATGAAGAGAGATAAAGAGGAGAGAGAAAAAAAAAGAGAAAGAAAGAGAAAAGGGAAAAAAGAAAAAAAAAAAAAAAAAAAAAAAAAAAAAAGGGAGAAAGAAGGCAAAACAGAGAAAGAAAAAATGGAGAGAGGGAGAGAAAGCAAAAAAAGGAGAGAAAGAAAAAAAAAAAAGAAGAAGAACGAAAAAAAAAAAAAAAGAGAACGAACACAAGCCAGAGAAAGAAAGAGAAAGGAGGTGGAGGGCTATTGTTTGACCGGCGGGTCAGAGGAGTGTATCCCAGGGTGCCGGAGTAGTGGATGCCGGGCTCTTACTTCCAGCCGAGGCGGTGATGGAGTCAATGGGCAGTAAGTGGTATTATTGAACAGTAGTGACAGCCCCAGGTGTCTCCTGAGACAATGAGGTCGGGCTAGCAGTCCTCCGGACGGAGCACTGGGTCTCTCTTCCATCGGTGTTCCATGGTATGGAGAACGGAGAGGTTAGTAGTAGTAATGGTAAGGGGCACTTACCGGGACAGATTGCACACAGCTGTGAGTCATTGAGTCTCAGGAGTCGGTGTGCTGTAGGTGTCGGTGGTTCCCGGTGTCGGTACGTAGCGGACAGTGTCTCCTCATAGTGGTAGGCAGGTGCGGGGTGCAGTGTTCGGAGCTCGGAGGAGGACTGGCTCCCTCCTCACACTCGCACACACAGCTATACTCAGGCTGCTTCCTCTTTGAGCTGCTCTCCGGTTACAAGTGTGTCCGATGACACAGGCAGGGTGTGGCTACAGCCTTACCTGGGATTGTCTGAGCTCCGAGCTCACTGACTACACAGGCCGGCTCATTCCCTGTATGACCTCACAACACACTGTGCCCGGTGGGTGTCCCCGCACTCACAGCACGGACAAACTCCCGCTTTGTCATGTAGATGGCTCCCTTGGTTTACCTTTGTGAATAAGAGTGACCAATAGGTGAGTATGGAGGGAGGCGGGGGCTGGCTGCGTTCGTATGCTAAGCGCCGGCTTTCCATAGGGACTCTGCTCGGTCGGGACGAGTCTTGTTAGTAGGGGAGCAGGGAACACGTGCTGCCTTACATCACGTGACGGAGGCTGACAAGTGGCCCGCTCGCTGCTGTGTGGGCTCCGTGCTGCTGCGCTCTCTATGTCTCTACCATTGACTGGAGTCATGACTGGGCTTTTTAGTTCAGTTTCTCTTTTCGTGTCCCCAAGAAACCTCAGTCAGCACTTCACAGGCCGGCTCATGCTATTTCGGCTGCAAGTTATGACTGGCAGTAGGAGGCTGAGCGGAGAAATCCCCCGTGTGCTAACCTCAGTGTGCTACATGACTGAGAACACTCACCTACCCTTCTCTAACCTCACACTGCTCTGCTCCACTCTGCACAGCACCCAGATACCTCGCCATAGACCAAGGAACGACTAGACTGCAATGGCTGGGCACCTTTCCTTCACTTCCTACTGCAGACCTAACAGGAAGGGAAAGGAAATCTTCCACAGGGATGACAATTCCCCTCTTATACAGGTGTCCCCAATGGACGCTTCCCCTACACCTGCATCTGGGGACAACACTGAAACACTGCATACCTTCAATGACCATGATCATCTGTACAATGGAGGCACAGAGAACAATACAACAATCTATCCAAAAATAAAAAACATTCAAAGGTTAGAGATACACCCATCTATACAGATCTACCTATCTATCTATCTATCTATCTATCTATCTATATCTATTTATCTAATCTCTATCATCAATGTATTTATCTATCTATCATCTATCTCTAATATACATCTATCTACATCTATCTGTATTTAATATACATCTATATATCTATCTACATATATCTATCTACATTTATGTCTGTCTCTCTATCTATCTATCTATATCTACATTTATGTATATCTATCTACATTTATCTATCTATCTCTAATCTACATCTATCTACATAGATCTATCTGCATTTGTCTATCTATCTATCTATCTCTATTTATCTAATCTTTATCATCAGTGTATCTATCTATCTACATTTCTATCTATCTTTATTTAATATACATCTATATATCTATCTACATATATCTATCTACATTTATGTCTGTCTATCTATCTACATTTATGTCTGTCTATCTATCTCTAATCTACATCTATCTACACTTCTGTATCTATCTATCTATCTATCTATCTATCTATCATATACATCTATCTATCTACATATATCTATCTAATCTATACATATCTATCTTTCTAATCTACATCTATTTATCTAATCTACATCTATCTATCTATCTATCTATCCATCCATTTATCCCTATCTACATATATTTATCTAATCTACATCGATCTATCTCTATCTAATCTACATCTATCTATCTACATTTATCTCTATCTATCTACATTTATCTATATCCATCTATTTATCCAAAATAACAAACGCTAAATACAAGTATTTTAACCTACATGTGATCTAGGCGCTCCTTTTAGTAATTCCACTCTATTCAATCTAGGCATAAATAAAAGGATTTTTTTCTAGGGCTTCCCATTGGGATGAGCTGGTTTGGCAGTGTGTCCCCCTCTTTGGTAGTGCAGGGTGTTTGCAGGGCAGGGTGTTAAGAAGCTCCTAAAACTAAAGTGAAAAGATGCCTCTTGAAGACAATGGCTGTGCTTATCTTTGGCTCTATCAAACAGGCTATTGTTTCCTGATGGCCCTTTATGGAGCAAGGTGGAGTCACAGGGTTAATGTTCAATAGGTATCTGGGAGTCCCCTGGAGGAATACAGTTGCTGACAGAAGAGCAAACCTCGGGCCCTCTCCTGACTTCCTCTGTAAATGGAACGGCTAAAGAGAAAGGACACCCAGGCTATAGTGGCTGTTTTAACTTCCCAAGCAACTCTTCTTGAAGAAAGACATTGTTCTTAGAGGAGATAATCCTACAATGGAGAGTCCATTAAAGGTATTAGGAGGTTGGCAGCCGCCGTGATCTGCAAGAAAGGGCCCTGTCCTGACAATAGACAATTAATGCTGATAAATCTGCACTACTTGTTGTTGTTCTAATTCCTCATAATTGTGTGCTGCTTGTCTTGCCTCCTGCCACACAGGGATGATGCGTGTTTCCTATAATCTCTCCGAGTACCTGACCTACTTCCTGGCATGTTCTTTTCAGGACCAGTCTTCAACCCCATCTGGACCTTTGCCTGAAGCTGCTCTGCCTCCAGCCACCCCCCTCCCTTCACATCCCGCCAGCCCCATAGAAAACAGCAGGCAGCGAGGTGAGACCCATCACAAGACAGATCAATACTCTGCCGCACCAGACAGTACTGTACGCTAATCTGCAATAACAGCTAATCATGCTCAATTTGGCTCACCAGTGATTAAACTGTACTTTTCATTAAGCTCAGAGAACTAGACAGATGCACACTGGCAAGCTACCGAATCATATCAGTTAACCCCTTTGAAAGCGTCTGCTGAATTTGCATGCTAAAGAGTACGACCTGGGCAATTGACGCAGAATCGCCAGGTAGAAGAGGGCTTAACTATATCATTGGTGCCTTGTTTAAGCATGCTACTATAGAAGACAGGAGGAAAATTCATACACATGACCACTACAAAAGTAGCCTAAAACTTTCTCCAGGGCACTTTAAGGGTAAAAACAAGTTGCATCTTTACATAAATTCTTTACTAAACTCCACAACTTTCATCATCTTCATTTGGAATATCAACAATGATGTAAAGTCCAAGGAAACCCCTACAGATTAATATGCCATCGTTCCTAAAGTGTCCTAATGTACGTCACATCAATATCCATCACATCACGCAGGATTGTCAGACTGTTAATAGGGCATCCCTGATAACTCACTTTTTTTTAGTGATAATGCAGAGACAAGCAGCACCCAGCAGAAGCTTAACTGATAAAAGGGTGTCAGATTGAAACCATTTGTCAAGTAGAAGGGTCCACCTGAAACCTGGGGCCAAAGAAGTAGATTTATCTGGTACAGTACATTAACTAGTATAAATAACATGGCCAAAAGTAAACACAGCTACTCCAAAGTATCTCCATTACACAAAGAAAATCACCAGGAGATCCATACCAATCACAATTATAGCAGCAAATGACTTCTAACTAGTTTAATTATAGCAGAATACCTAATCTAAATGGTCATAAGCTCATCAGAATTTACATAACATGTCAAATTGAATCCACACAGAACTACAAGTTTTACAAAATAATATAAACGTAAAGTGATCAAAACAGCAAAAAAAAAAAAATCTAAAATAAATCAGTAATAAATAAAAGATCCCTTAAATTGAATCAGCAGTCATAAAAATGCATAGAAATTATAAAACAATCCATGTGTAAAGTAAATGTCCAATACCTTGGGATATTTCCATGCAGCAGGTATTTATATTGGAGTAAGTGCATTCCAGTTTTAGTCCATGTGTAACATCTGTGACTAAGTCGCACGCATTCACTGTCTGCTGCATACACACTCTCACTGGCTCTTTAAATCTAGCCGTCTCTCAGACTGCTTCAAGGATTTTAAAGTTTTCCCTTACTGTGAGCTTCCCCCTCCCTTTGCTTCAGCTCCTCCCCATTTAGTAATTAGGCTTAACACGAGCAATTAACAAAACAAACTCTTTTTTTGGGGCCAGGCTGATAATTCCGATTGCCAAATTGTTTTAAGATGTGCATGACAGTTTGCTTAGGCTGAGTGAAATCTGGAAGAAAAGGAGGAAGAAAGAAAAACTTCACAACAGCAAGCCGGAGTCAATGTATGAATTTAGTTTAGAAACCACATGAATTGTTTGCTCTGAGACAAAGTAGAGTGATTGTCACTCCCAAGCAGTCATATGACAATGACGTTTTTTTAGGACCGATTCCAATGCCTTCAGTCTCAGCAAACATATAAAATGTCCAGTACAAATTTATCTAAAATTTTCACCAATGGAAACAAATGTATTTGAAGAGATCCAAATAGTATATAATGCAAGGTTAAAAATCAAGCCTGTAGCTTTAGTTTAATAAGTACAATGAAGAAGTAACATATCTATAAATGTCTCGGTATTAAGTACAAGAAAAAGTAACCTATTTAAAAATGTAATTAAATTCTTAAATTCAAGGCTCGTTTTAAATAAATTGCACTCTGACTTATGTTGACCATTTTGTAGGCAGATTTTTGATTTTAAAGTAACCAAATAATTTTTTTTCTATATAGTAAGAACATTCAAGATTTTTATTTTTTTTTTTTTAATTTAACTTTTTAATTTTTTTTTGTAACTTTGTTATATAACTCATATTTATTATAAATTTATATTCTCAAATCAATTAAAAATAAGGATTGAAGATGCAGAATGCTAGACAAGAAAACAGATATGTCAGACCAGATTTCCTAAAACACATATTCTAAGATTTACATGAACTACATGCACAATTTCATGTCTTTCATGGAAAATACAATTTCATGTCTTTCATGGAAAATACAAAATTGTAAATTGTACTATATATATATATATATATATATATATATATATATATATACATATATATATATATATATATATACATGTATCTCTCATATATATATATATATGAGAGATACATGTTTATGATTAATACGTTTGTATAGGCAATGTACAAAAACATTTTCTGTGGTTTTTTGTTTTGTTTTTTAACATATGTGCTTTGTACATTTACATCAGGTCTCCCACTGATTACCAGCTGCGTTTGAAATCTCTACAATATTTTAGTTTATTTTTATATGTTATACAGATTTATTTATTTTTACAATTGTTATTGATGTATACTTCATGTTTTTTAAAATGTGTATTGAACTTGCATTTAAGGAACTTTAAGGGTTATTTTGTTGGCTTAAATAATTAGACCCTCAAATTGATTTTTTGATTTTTTTTTTTTTTATTAAATATATAGTTCAATGCTTTACTCAGGTTTGACGACTTGATATCATTATAAATTGCAAAAAGAGTCAATATTTGCATAAGTATTTTGTATATAGCACTCTGATTCAGTGTCCTCATATGACCTTATTATGTCTGCTTTTGTTCTTTAATATAAAAGACTATATTCCAAGCTAGAAATAGTATCTGATCAATACACTTTACTGGACTGCCTTATTTCATTCTTTACAAGGGATCAGTTAGTAATGTTTGCCATACTTTTGTTACTTTTGAGCTTTACATAGAATAAACCTTATTTAACTCTTATTCAGTGAACTGAAACCATCTATGTGCCAAACGTGTTGTGTGCACCTATTTTTTTTTAATGAGTGTTCTAGTTTACCGTAAGCTGTCCTCCTGTCCTCTCGTGCACCAAATGACTGACAGCCTGCACTTTGGTGTACCACCTGTTGGCATTCTTGCAATAGCTCACTGGCTAAATGTTCCATTTTACAAATCAACCACAACTAGTACATTGAGAACTACTTTTACTGCTGTTCTTTACTTAACTAGGTTCACTGCACTTTTTCTTTCTCTTTTAAATAATCGATTTTGACAAAATAGGGTTTGTGGAAAGGTGTAACATGGTTACGTTTTACATTTAAAGTGTTGTAATTGCACATACTTTGCTTAAAACAGTGCACACATTTATAATAGTATCCATGAATTCAGCATAAGGGCTAAAAAAAATTACTAAAACTAATGCTCATTCTGTAAAAAATGACAACAGTCGCTTTCTAATGGTCATAAAATAGCACCAGGCAGATAGCTGTGGTGTATGGTTATTGTATACACATGCAATCACTACTCACCCTTGCTTGATAAACATGAACTCTGAACTAAGGAGGTGCAGCTAGACTATGTTCTTTACTAAAGACCAACCACAAAGTCAAAATAAGCCTGTATGCCTGCAGTAGAGCTCTTAATATTCAAGGGAAAATAGAGAGAAAATCTAATTGAATTAAAGGCACAATATCCAATACCAAGCAGAGATTTTTTTTAGTAATTAGAGTAAATAATTTACTTTACATTTTTCTTAATTAAACTGCTTGTGCTAGGCATATACAGAACATTATTTGAATGAAATCTTAGGATGTCCATAGAGACACAAAAAGGTCAATTTCTCTTAGTTTGTGTGGGTTTACTCTGGGTACTCCAGTTTCCTCCCACACTGCAAAGACATGCTGGTAGGTTAATTGGATCCTGTCTAAATTGGCCCCAGTATGAATGTAAGTTAGGGACCTTAGATTGTACGCCCCTTGAGGGTTAAGGGCTGATGTGAATGTACAATATATATGTAAAGCGCTGCATAAATTGACAACGCTATATAAGTACCTGAAATAAATAAATAGTTTGGACAATTTTGGACAATTTTTCATGTTGTGAACATTGCAATGTCAGAAGTGATAACATGCTAAATTCCTAAAAATAAAAGGATAATTTCACCAACTTTTGGTATTGTTGCAGCATATAAAGTCTGAGGCTGATATCGAAGTAGCATACATTTTGGAACATGTTGCCTTTTAACATAAAGACTGATAACAGGTTATGAATCTTGGATCTTCTGAATATTTTTTTTCAAATGTAAATGGTCTTTTATGGCTTGCATATGTAGGCTGGTAGCTGGTATGGTTTCTTTCAGAAGCTGGCCATATATGGACATATGTTTTCTCCATTTTGATGGAGCTTGAGAAATCTGATTTGTCTTCCAATTCTTGGTTGGTTGCAGGGATTTCCCACCATGCTGGAAAACTTTTGTGAACAAACGGAGCAACCCTGAAGATTTAAAGTATAACTAAAAGCAAACCTTTTTTTTTCAGTTTTGGATAGGGTGGAGATACTTAGAACACCTGTTTTTATTGCTGTTTGTGCCTCTATTAGAGAGATTAATCTTCACTATTTGTCATGTTTACCATTAACATTGCAAGTGAATGTAAAAGAAAATCGAAATAACAGTAATAAACAAGAAATATTCCAGTGAGGACACTATGTCTTGTGACCCTGGTAAAAACCAGGGATTCCTTCACTTTGGAGGGATTTACTAACTTCCTATTTTGTCTATGGGATAGGAAGTAAATGAAAATCTCCCCAACTGAACACAAATGCCAAAAAACCTGATGGGGTTATAACCCTCCCTTACTCCAAAATGAAAGAGTAGCTTTACATTTAGTTCTACTTAAGTTACATAAAAACACTATCACTCTTAAGTAGCTGTGCCATTTTTTTTTTTTTCAATCGGAGTTGAATGAAAAAATAGACTCGATTTTTCCACATCCATACATTTGAGGTAGATGGAGGAATCCTCCCTGCTGAGCTATTGTCTGACAGCGGGGAGACTTCTCCGCTGTCAGAGTGCGCTAATCAGCTCTGCAGGCTATAGCCAGGAGTGCCGATCAAGTTGTAAAAATCCTACAAGGCACAGAAGTCAATAGACCTCCTTGCCGATACATGGATCGAAATTTGGTCAGTCCCTGCTTAGCTGGCTGACTTTCGATCCGTGTATGGATCCTAAAAAAGAATCCTTAGGTCAGTTATATTGATAATGAAAGTGATGATGTGTATGGCCAGTTTTAAACTCACCATGAACTCCGAGTTTTAATAATTCAGTAATAATCAGTCAAAACCTGGTATGACACTCCATTCACTCAATCTGCATTTCAGATATCCAGTGCAAATGATTTTGTGGTACTCCTTCTTGTGCAGTGCTAGGTTATTTCCATTCATTTCTGATTTGTGAGCAGAGATGAATGGAAAATCTGACAAAACTTTCCTATCTGCAACAGCCTCTTGTCACGCAGTCGTGCTGAAAATATTTGGCTATCGTGTGTCACTAATTTTATTGAAATCTCAATTCAGTAGGATGTGCTTTCAGGGCAGCAATTCTAAGCAGGGGGATGCTGCTGATGCCATTATTCTCAAGGGGAAGAAGGGGTGGTGAAACAGTAGCATTAGGACAGGTTTTCAAAGTGTCCAGTACATGTTCTTCTCCAGAACTGTTGGCCAGTGGACATCTGATTGCCTCCAGAGGGGAGATAGTCACCCTTGTTTATAAACCACTTTTCTGTAGTTGACAATACCTTGGAAGACTGAACCTGCTTTAGGCACTCTCTTCAGTGGCAGATCTTTAACAGAACTTATTCCCTAAACAATTTGTACAATCTTCATCTCAAACAAATCTCTAGATTGTTTCGGGCGCAAAACTTGCATAACTGTATACATCTATGAGTACTGTCAACCTGCAATTTAATTTTGCTTTTTTGATTGGAGCTTTCCAGCAGAAAAAAAATGCTAAACTTGCCTAAACTGTGTACAAAAATGCTCTTTATCTGCGTTTTTTTTTCTGCCATGGAAATGGTGTTTTTTTTTAAAGCCCAGCATTAATGGAGTCTAATAGGTGAACAGACCGCAAGATAATGGCAGCACATATGTGTACTGACTATAGGAAAATTAGATGAGAAACAAGTTTTTATTTTGCGGCAATGGCTGGGTGCTTACCTTTTCCTATATCCGTTATAGTCTAGTTATATTTTTTGGCAAGTACAATTCAGACATGTTTTTGTGCATGGCTAAAAAAATGTGCCTTTTGGGAAAAATATGGAGAATCCAGTAACAAAAAATCCATAATATGGTTGATTTCTGGTGTTGAATTATCATGTGAACAATTCAATAAACGTTTTTCAGCATTGTGGCCACATTATAAAGTCCTGCACAAAATTCATGAAAGATGAGTGACAGTTTTCCTGTAATTTCCAAGGTGTGTGATAAATTCAGCAACAAATTTATTTAGAAATGTGGCCATATCGGGCATACGAAAAGTGGAACTAAATAAGACCTCTTCTATGTTGGAATAAATTGTGTAATATTTTTGTTGCTGTAAAATAAATTCTTTCTTATGCAATTATGCAAACATTCATATACATCTTACTGACTGTAACTGAACCTAATGCAAGTTGTGCCATTTGTTGCAAGGGCAGGAGACAGATTTCTGAGTGTCAACCACACTATTTATGAATTCTAGTATATGAGTTTAATTATTATTACACTGAGCTAAACACTAATTTGACACACACTGCAATCTGAGTGTGTGCTGTCAAATAGAATGATCTTTGATAATGTATTTTTCGTATCAATAAAATATTGCGAAGAATGATGAATTATTAATAAGAACAAGCCAGCGTCATGTCAATTTAAGAGCACACTCCTTGCACACTCAACTAGTGGAGTCCCCTATTAAAGAAACACCTCCAGTAATCTTTTCAATTAAGTACACACACCACAAGGCACAAGCCAAGGCTGCCCATATGTTGTGTTCCAATCACCCAAATATTAAAGCCCCTATAATTGATTTATCTAAAGAACATTCAACAGATTCAAGGTGGCAGACAGCCAGGAAATCCCAGCAGAAGATGACAGAGTGATGGGAGCTCAGATAGATTTTGCCAGTTTGTTTTTCTTTTCTCCTTCTGGGTTCATTAAAATAATCCAATTATGGATCATTAAAGTATTTATCACCTGCCAAAACTCCTGCTATACAAAAAAAATAAATATTGAGAGCTTTACATTAATGATACAACTTAACCGATGGCGAAAAAGCTGTGTTCTATCTATAGCTATTCGTAGACATTTTTTAAAACTATTTATCCTGATATTGTCTGGTTGTGTATTTTTATAGCTGTGGAAGACAAAGTGAGAACAGTTAGATAGTTCTTGCTTATCTTGGGGTAAGAAGTAGTCATAGGTTTAATAAAAAATTCCAAGATGAATAATTGCTATTTCCCTCCAAATCAGTTCTTCCATTGTCCATGTCTGTGGATATATTAGAAAAACAAGTATTTTAACAGAAGACGCCTTAAAAAAAACTAAGCTGCTTTGGAATCTGATAATTAATAATATATATTACAGAGGATGAACTCATTTCACATTCAGAACAAGAAGTTGTTAAGATCCACAAGATAATTTTTTTCTTAGAAGGAGGCAGGTCAGTACATCTTTTTGATGCTGTCTTCTGTGTGCTTAAGCAATGATCTAATGTGCTGGGAACACACAAGATGACACAAAAGTGTTCTGGCTGTAAGGAAAGCCCCTTCGATCCCAGCTGCAGTTGGAGAGCACAGCTCACTAGAGTGCATTTTTCCAGCAGAAATATTTAGCTTGGCTACCAGCCAGAGAATGCTGGAAGAATAGACTGAATTAGGGGATTTACCTTCCACGTGCTTGGCACGCGTCGTTAGAGACTCTCTCCACTCTAGTGTTTCTAGTTCAGTTCTTCTAATAATCAGTGTTGTTTAAAAAAGGAGTTATTCTATTAAAAAACTAACAGGGCAAGGTGAACTGTAATCACTGTAGTAATAGGCACCTTGCTAAATCTATTTCATTATGTACATATTTTACAATTATAGTCTATTAAGGAAAGCAAAATTTGTGTTTGACCCATAATTCTTCATGCAGCTCTTGGTATTGCACTTGTATAATAAGGTCTAAGAGGTCCCACTGCAATGGTAAATGTAATTTATATGTTCTCCCTGATGTTTCAGAATTGAATGCTTCTGGGCTGACTTGTATTATCTCTTAGGGACATCATAATAGGGCCTCACCATTTCTAGTTGTTGCCTCTGCCTATCTTTGTCATGTTATCTCACTGTGCCTGCTGAACAAGATGAGTCTTCATTTTCCTGCTGATTTTGTGTTTTGCAAAAGGAATAGTAAGTGAATGAGTAAAAGTAAAAACTTCATGAAACTTAATGCAGCGTGTGGGTGGAAGATGAGAACTCAAGAGATATGAGATTGGTATATTAAACTCATTGGTATCTATGCAAAGCTGAAATATGGGTTTGCAGTAGACTTAACTTAGATATTTGTCAGTTGTAGCGGCCTGACTGTCAAAGCACATTTCACATACAGAAACACAATATAAGTATCCTGTAAATGCGTTTGGAATGTTGCCCTATGGAGCCACATTGACTTCATTGTCATTTGTATAGAGTGCAGTAGTGACCAGGAACCAAACTCTAAGGCAACTTTTTTTGGTACTAGGTGATTCCTGGAATATCGTGAGCTACCAAATATTAAAATTACATGGATCCAGCGTGGTGAATTCTTCTGTTTTATGTTGTCTTTGAACTGACATGAAGAACTATAAAGAAATTTGGGAATCCAGCTGATGATCAGATGTGTTAAAGCTACATGCTAAACTTATTGATAAACCATAGAATTTGATAACCCAGTTCCATAAAATCCTCTTGCTTCTGGAGGTACTTAAACATGGGCATCAAATTCTGTGTGTTACTGCTGTCATAGCTTCAGAAGTGGGGCTGTGCTTGATTTCAAACATTTTCATAATATTCTGATATTGGAAAATAAATGTAAAAACTGTAAATATGGCTTTGCAGGTGAGCATTGGGTGAATCATGAGCTTTACTGTGATGTTGGAATTCCACATAAGCAATCACATTGGCCTGGTGTGTATTGTACACAAAGTCAATAAATACAGTTGTTAAATGGACTGGTGAGCTGCAAAGTAGATGTGAATGTATTTATTAGTCAATCAGTGCAATGTAATGAGTGATGCATGTTCACACCCCATTAAGACACATGAAGACATTTACACCCCATTAACCAAGAGGGGTGGGATATTCTCACCTAGTCTGGCACTTCTATTGCAGTTTATTTTGCTGCTGTGAAAACATTAACATACTGCAACAGTTCTGTGCTTATTTACATTGGAAAACATTTCCTCAAAGCCTAGAAACAGAAGTTGGAATGGACAAGTGGCTGTCTTTTCACTTGAAAATACAATGTGAAGAACCAACTGCATGTTTATCTAAAAGCTTGAATCGGAAATGAGTGCAATACATAGCAAACACTCTTAATATTATACTTGTCATTTTCGTCAAATTTTAATAAATAGTCCAAGAGTAGTTCTGTCCTGAGACATAGGGCCAATTGAACTTAGATATGTTTTTCAGCACCAACACTAGGGAGTACTGGACACTGATTTTTCTTGTGTAGAAACACAGGTAATAAAATGTTGATTTGTAACTTGTAAATCCAAACCTTAGCCTAACCTATAGCCTCACCTGTCAAAGCCAACTAACCTGATTTTATGTATTTTGGAAGGTAATAAGCACCCCCCCCCCCCCAGGAAACGTGGAAAGATGGTAACAGCATACAAACTTAGGGCTGCAGCACTGCAAATCTCTGATGCTAATAAGAAAGCCACTGTATTCTCGTGGAACTCTAGCTGACTCAAAATCTCAGCTCTTTACTTGTTTGGCAATCACAGCTTGAGACAACTAAATTTCAGACAGAACAACTCAGACTGAATTTATAATGCTCAAGGTAAAACCAAGAATTCATGTTTATACACCAGCTTCTGCAGTGTTTATCCTGAGGGTACCCGACTACACCCCCAGGTCTATGGGCACCATTCGACCATTCAGATCCTCTTCACATTTATAAAAGAATATAGAACGTTCTCAACCATCCAACACATCTTTTTGTTAAAAGATGTGGAACTGTGGGTTTGCAGTTGAGATGAGTAACCTGGATAACAGCATGCCATCTTGCGTGTTGATCTTATGGGTGTAAGACGTCTTAGAAGTATCCACTTCAAAGACCTGCTACCAGCTTCTGCTTGTCACTGGGTGTTGGAGAACTTCCCTTTAGACTTTTTTTCTAATTGCTGCTGGTACCAAGGAACTGTGACAACACTACCCTTCCCTGGTCTGTAGGCATGTTTATGAATAGATCAAGGAGAAAACCTGTTCAGAGGAAGGATAGAACCTGCCCCTGACCACCCTTTAATTTTTATGGCCAACTTTACATTGGGCTGAAGTATAATGCAGGCCATAGATGGGTCATATATTTCGTCCGCACAAAAAATCGGCCGATATTTACGCCGTTAGTGGAGTCAGCCCGTCGGCTGTTGTTCGCGGATCTTCTCGTTTACTTTTATTGGTCATGCTGGAAAATCCACGAAAAATGGCCGATTTTCGTGGACATTGGTGGCAGCATCGCTGCCTGCAATGACCGATTTTTCATTTATCGGCCGAAAATTTAGCCGGTAAATGACCCGGCTATGGCCAGCCTTCGTTCACCTTTGGTAACATGTTACACCCATATTTAGGGTGTATCATTATTGTTAACCCCCTGCTTTCTTTTCCCCGGGACAGTGGGTGGGGGTGGGGATTAGGGGGAAGTCTCCCCCCACACTCGCTGTCACATTTTGAAAACAGAGCAGCTGTGCAGGGCTCCACCAACGCAGCTGCATCATTCATTCACAGAGTTCTGTTTTTGAATGAACTACAAGCCACGGTGCCACCACAGCAGATATACCTGTGGCTTGCATGGGCTGCTGGAGTTCAACCTCATTCTTCCTCTCACTTTGTAACAGCCTTAAAAGGGATACTGGCAAAGAGATAGTGGAAGACTGCGCTAAGAGCCTGAAATTGCACCCATAATCTGCTGAATGCAAGTGCAATTCTTTTCAAGCTCTTAAAAAAAAGAAAAAAATAATAAATGTACATTTTGTTTTCTCTGCAATATCTTATACATTTATTTTTTAAAAGGGAACTTAAACTTTACCTATGAGCCCTAGAAATGTGCTGAAACTAGCTACAGGTCATGGAAATGATCCACATAGGAAAATGTATTCTTGAATCGGGCATATATAGGAACTTCATCTAACAATAAAATAAACAATATTTAGGAAAATGTATAACAGTGAACCATCTGGATCAATAGCTGCAATAAAGCATACAGTTACTGCAGGAACATATTTTTATATATTTATATAACTATAAAAAAAAGCCTAACTTTATCTTGATATCAAGATTATTGACACTGTTAACTAGGGAAATATATATTTGAAATAGACAGGTCACTTGTTGTGTACACCATTGCAGTGTTGCATATGAATTATTAATGAATGTAAATGAATATAATTAATTAATTCTCCTGTCACTGTGTTTTTTCTTCTCTGATTTACAGGGCTGTATAATTAGGCTTACAATTAGCCAAGATACAGTAGCTGTGTTACAGCAGATTTTGAACAACTCCCTCCCAGGGAGTTGAGAGTATAGTTGGCATGAATGATGGGCATCCATATGGCCATACAAATAAATACTGTCAAAACATGGACCTATATCCAGGAGAATGGCATGCTGGCTGCCAGGGGGTTGGCATCATAAGCTAAGCCAGTGAAACTAGCCTGATATGACAATATCGTGGAGACCTCACACGCTGCATGTGAAGAGGGTATAATTCAGGCATTATCCTTAAATTATATGACTATTATTGCTTTCTGGGCCTTCGTTTTCATCGTGGTGTACATGCAATTTTGAATCAAATGATATTAAGTAAACATCCTTGCAGTGCGTTATATCAAATATAATACTCGCAGACTTAATTATCTAAATATTTAACTGCAAATGCCCATTGCTACAAAGTTGTTTGCTTTTGTATATAGCCTAAATTAATGATTAGAAGACTAGCATATAAGCCATGTACCTATATAATTACAGTGGATTAAATATTGCACAATAGGACAAAATGGTTTTCAGTTAAAATTCATTCCCAAGCCTTAGCTATTTAAAAAAACAAATGTTGTAAAAACACAGATATGAAAAATGCTATAAATGAAATGTTCTGTGATTTGAGAAAGAAACAACATCTTCACCAGCTTTTCTTCATTACAATCTTATTTGCCTTGTAAGCTTCTTTTGATCACTAAAGTTATAAGAATCTTTATCCACCTCCCTCTCCTCTTGCGATGGTATCAGCGCATGGCTTGTGACTAGGCAGCATGATGAATTAAATGTATGACAGTTATGACAGGTGAGGAGTGCTTGGTTGGGGCTTACACAGCAGGGATAAGACAAAGCCCCCATTTAAGAACAAAACCCCCTACCCGATTGTGATGCCATTAATGACAAACCACAGAATCACTCTTTATTTGCCCTTCTAAATGAGGAGCAAGCTGATACCACAGACAAAGCATTGTTAGGATGGAGGCCGTTTTCAAAGCCATACAAGCAACTAATTTAAAAAGGCTGCCTGCTTGCTCAGCTTTTGACGTAAGTGTGTCTCAGCATTATCAATGTAGTATCCTCCATAAAACGGTGCATTAAAATCTAGCCACAAGTTTACAGCTGGCCTAAGTGGAATTATAGTATATAACCCTGAAAATCTATCTGCAGGGATCTGCCTAAGCCACAGGGTGAGACCAGACCAGCAAATCCAAAGAATTTTGGAAGTCAATCCATTAGGATTATTAGGAAGGCTCTTTGATTTTGGAAACTGCAGTCTTAAATATAGCAACCTTGAACTTTCAAGATTCACTTTATCTTATCCTTTTATAAGATGGTTTATTAACTAAGTTTCTTTTGTTAAGTATAACAATGGTTCAAAATACACAACTCTGCTCATTGTTCAATTAAAAATATTCCAATGTATTCCAATTGTGCACAGGTACTTTTCTAACATTTCTTGTTAAGCCACAACAATGTTCAACCCTTAATAATTGTCATATCTATATTGTACATGTTCATTTTTCTCAGCTAATCATTTCAAGGTGTAAACACTAACAAAATTTCAGTATACCCATTTTTGCCCTGACCCCCTTGGATGTATAACATTTTGTAATTACTATATCAAGACTGATTTATTGCTGTCATTTCTAAAGAGAAACAAATGGGTTTCACTGTTCTATTCTGAATATACTACAAAACAAAAGGCCGAAAAGGAAAATGTCAGAATGCATTTAATGATTATATATATGTACACACACACAAAATATTATTATTACTATATATTTCTTTTTTTTTTATTTGAGGAGAAACTATTTTACAGGGATTCTTTAAAATAACAATATCACTGTATCACCTCAGTTTCACAGCTACAGATCAAGACTAGAAATATTTTAATAAAAATAATGGTGCAGCATAGGATCAATGCATTACTTGTTATTATAAATCTTTCCTAGGAACCCTTAGGGCTCTGCTAAAAAGTAAAAAAGAAAACATAAAAATGCATGATCTTTTGACTGAACCATATATTAGAACGCTGCATAACAAATCAATGCATAAAAAAACATCCATACTGTTTTGCCACCCATTAGTATATCAAGAATATAATTCAAAGTATGTGAAAGGTGATAACAAAGTCAATAACTTGAAACAACTCTTCCTATATATAATGGTATGTATTTTTATTTCTCATGGGGAAGGGGATATTCTTGTCATTTGTAATTTCTAGACCTGTCATAGGTGTAAGATACAGTTCTTAATTGAAGCCACTAGCCCCCTGTAATCTGCCATATGTTATTGCTTCAGTGGAATGGACCTGTTCATTTGCATTGGGTGCACAGGCCTCCCCACTGCTAAACCTCTGTGAGCTGCGTAGGCCTGGTTTGTGTCTGTCCACAACTCAGCACACCAAGAAATCTAAGTTTTGAGGACGAGCTAGAGAGGACATACAGGAAAACAGCTTTCAGTACCCTATCTGAGTGACAGAACACTTAACTTTCATCACCTGGGTCTGGCCATAGAAAGGAAACAGTTGTGGTTAATTATTGTCTCCTTACCGATCCCAGACAACTACTGTTTAATCATATGTCCAACTGATACAGGCTGGCAAAAAAACTATTTTTAGTGAGGACAGTGATTTTCCTCCTTTCATCTATGAGTAATGTACTTCCTCTTAGTCTCTGCCATACCACAAGCCAGTCTGCACCAGATGCTGGATATTAGGCAAAATTAGAGACCGGGCATCATACCCCATATGAAGTGCTTTGATGTTTGAACTTTACTCACTTGAAGCTATTTTTAATTAAAGATATCCTACGCTTCGTCTCTCGTCTTTTTCTGTTATCCTAATTACAATTTCAGTAAAGTTGCACTAATTCTTCCGGAACACAAAAAAGGCAATTTATATATTACTCTTGGAGACCCTGTGACCAACAGTTACTCAGTTGAACAAAGCTTTTAGGAACCAGATCACAAGGACGAAAAAGCTATCATAGTTGCAGCCATTTACTGTTTGTTTTGCTCTTTGCTGCATTTTAAATTTTAAACCTCTCACTTTCCTGATCAACATTTTTTCCCCAACAGCCCCAACAGGACATTGTTGATCATGTGGTCCCCTGCTTAAATCAAACATTTCCCCATGCAGTGCAAGATGCTCAAGCCTTCTCTTACCTTTCCTATTTGATATGCAAATACAGTATGTAGTTGGTGCCCTTAACAATATATTGTGTATAATGTATATATACAGTTGTGACCAAAATTATTCAACCCCCAATGCTGTAAAGGGGTTTAGGGACTATAGTGTACATTTGGAATTGTATTCACAATCAAATCCTACAAGGACGTTGTAACTACCCAAATGCAACTAAAATGACATCAATTGTTTATGTAATACAGTAGTAAATGGTTCTTATGTGGTTTCTTCATTGCCACAATTATTCAACCCCTTAAAGACTACCACTCTGAAGAACAGAGGTTCATACAGGTGCTTTCCATCAGGTATTGAAAACACCTGTGGATGTCACCGAGCAGCAATCAAGCATAATAAGCACCAATTAGGCAGCTTTAAAATGACTGTGATACTCAGCTCCTTCTAGACATTTACTGGTGTGGTTACAAACATGGTGAAGGCAAGAGAATGGTCCAGGAAGACAAGAGAAGAGGTGATTTCTCTTCACAGGAAGGGCAATGGCTATAAGAAGATTGCAAAGATGTTAAACATACCAAGAGACACCTTAGGAAGCATCATTCGCAAATTCAAGGCAAAGGGCACTGTTGAAACGCTACCTGGTCGTGGCAGAAAGAAGATGCTGACTTCGACTGCTGTGCGCTACCTGAAGCGTAGAGTGGAGAGAAGTCCCCGTGTGACTGCTGAGGAACTGAGAAAAGATTTGTCAGATGTGGGTACAGAAGTTTCAGCCCAGACAATAAGACGCACACTGCGTAATGAAGGCCTCCGTGCCAGAACTCCCAGGCGTACCCCCTTGCTGTCTCCAAAGAATAAGAAGAGTCGACTGCAGTATGCCAAAAGCCATGTGGACAAACCACAAAAGTTGTGGGATAGTGTTCTGTGGACTGATGAAACAAAATTAGAACTGTTTGGGCCCATGGATCAACGCTATGTTTGGAGGAGGAAGAACAAGGCCTATGATGAAAAGAACACCTTGCCTACTGTGAAGCATGGTGGAGGGTCAATCATGCTTTGGGGCTGTTTTGCTTCTGCAGGTACAGGGAAGCTTCAGCGTGTGCAAGGTACCATGAATTCTCTTCAGTACCAGGAGATATTGGATGGAAACGTGATGCAGTCCGTCACACACCTGAGGCTTGGGAGACGTTGGACCTTTCAACAGGACAATGATCCCAAGCATACCTCCAAGTCCACTAGAGCATGGTTGCAGAGGAAAGGCTGGAACATTTTGGAGTGGCCATCGCAGTCACCAGACTTAAATCCGATTGAGAACCTCTGGTGGGACTTAAAGAAAGCAGTTGCAGTGCGCAAGCCTAAGAATGTGACTGAACTGGAGGCCTTTGCCCATGAAGAATGGGCGAAGATACCCGTAGATCGCTGCAAGACACTTGTGTCAAGCTATGCTTCACGTTTAAAAGCTGTTATAACTGTAAAAGGATGCTGTACTAAGTACTAAGATTGAATGTCACTTGGGGGTTGAATAAAACTGATAATGCTGTGAGCACAGAAAAGACATTTGTGGTTATTTCATTATAACTGTTATGTTATATTTGTCTGACCTACAAGTGCCTCTTTAATGTAAATGTAAGCAAGATGACTGAATGATCAAAAGCAATGTCAAACTGGCCAAAACACTCAATTTCAGTGGGGGTTGAATAATTTTGGTCACAACTGTAGTTGGTTGCTTTTGGTGGGTATGCAACTGCCTGGAATAATGCTACAGGTAATATTCAATAACTAACAGCAACATATTGGAGATCTACCTTATCTCTAAACTGAAACACATTTGAAGCTGGAATTTTGCTAAAATAATTAAGTTTTTGAAACCAATTTTTTGAAAATCTGCTCAGAAATGGGTATTGATCAGTACTTTGTCCTAATGTATTTTTTATTGAGAATGGTTAGAAACATAGGGGCCACTGGATATTGCAGTGTTGACTCAACACAGCCTGAATTTTACAAGTCATTCATAAAATGCAGGCCATGATGTGGAGCTTGGTTTGGTTTTATGTAAAAGATGTTATTTGAAAGTGTGCAGTAAGTGCTGATGAACGAGCTTAGCTAGATTCAATTGAGATTTAGAAAAATACAAGTATATTTTCACAGTGGCTAAATGTTTATCACTTACACCTGGCAGTACTAGGGTTGTTGGTTCGAATCCCAACCATGGTACCATCTGCCTGGAGTTTGCATGTTCTCCCTGTGCCTGCGTGGGACTTTAGATTGTATGCCCCTCGTGGGTTAGGGACTGATGTGAATGTACAATATATATGTAAAGTGCTGCGTAAATTGATGGTGCTATATAAGTAGTTGTAATAAATAAAAGTAATAGGTTATTGGCTCCTGTCTAAATTGGCTCTACTATGTATGAATATGAGTTAGGGACCTTAGAATGTATGCTCCTCAAGGGCAGCGACTGATATGAATGTACAATAGATATGTAAAGTGATGTGTAAATTGATGGTGCTATATAAGTACTTGTAATAGGGTAATTGGATCCTATGAAAATTGGCGCTATGTAAGGGCTTGTGATAAATAAAATAAATAGTGTTGTTCTTTATTTAATTTCATTATCCCTGAAGAAGACAGATAAAATAAAAAGATACAAAATGTGACGGATTTCCCAGTAAATGGACTAAGCTGTCAATCAAAAATATTATGGTTATACAGCATAACCCAGCTCTGGGAGTACCACTTTGATATAATATGCGCAAAAAAATTTTATTTTGACATTTTTGCTGCTATTGTTTTTCATGGAGATGTAATAAAATGTGTTATATTTATTGAAATTTTGGTTGCCCTTAAAGTCCCATCAGAGGAAAAAATGGTTATACTTTTTGTACAAAAGAAAGAAAGGAATGGTGGCAACCTCTCACCCATAACTGAGTTGACCATAATTTTGCTTATACAGAGTTTGCTCTGCATAACACCACAGAGAAAATGTGATTGTATAATAGAATGTAATGTACATATGTAAAACACAGTGGTGTATAAATGTGCAATATACAGAAGTAGTATGTCTATGGTAGGACTATAATGCTTTATACATGGGGGTCATTGTAAAGTTCATAGACACCATAGAGTAAATTAGAATTCTCTTATTTTTTTGCATTTGTTACTTTTGCATTTATTTTCATATGTTGATTGCAAATAAAAAAATAATTAGTCTCTTTTGGGTCTCTGAAGTAAAGATGGGTAAATAGATTGTAAGCTCCAAGGAGCAGGGCCCTTCTAACCCTCTTGTATTGAACTGTATTGTTGCTGTATTGTATCCCATTATATTGTAAAGCTCTGAACAAACTGTTGGCGCTATATAAATCCTGTATAATAATAATAATAATAATAAATATACTTTAATGGAGATAAGATATACTGTATATCCTTTACCAGGGGCGGACTGACGACTCATGGGGCCCCTGGGCAATAGGGGATCATGGGGCCCCTGTGTCCTTGCCCAAACTCATAAAAAACCTATGAAAAAGGTACCAGGGGCATCTCATGGGGTCCCTTACTGACCCCGGGCCCTCGGGCAGTGCCCAAGTTTCCAAATGGTCAGTCCGCCCCTGTCCATTACCAATGTTAATAATGTACATTTGCGGAGATATTCTAGGTGAACCTATATATTCCAATGTCTATACTGGCAAAAAAACCCATAAAATGTACATACCTGTAGCCTTCTTCCCAAGTGCCCTGGGCTCCCAATAGTTGTGATCTGCACCTTCCACCCTCACCTGCCACTTTGTTGGCCCATCAATAGACTGTGGATCTGCACAAACTAAAGTGGCACTGGGTGTGTTTGATTTAGTTTTTTTTACTCTGATTTGGTACAATAAGATGACAAGTTTACAATTGATCCTAATATTTTCCCCATTTCAACCATGTTCCCATTGTGGGCTTCTAAAAATAAATAAATAAATAAATAAATAAATAAATTTTTATGTTCGATTAACTATAATAAAAACTACAATTCAGCTCAGTTGTAAAATTCTGATGTAGACTAGCTACCTATTACAATGTCACGTTGCTCGTGCTGACCTGAATCTGACCCTGTGCTGCAGTTTACAAAGTTGTGCGCAGCGGTCAGCACCAGGAAGCACTTTTCTGAAACCTTGCCCTTTCAAAACAGCACAGGGAGAAGAAACAGTTCAGGCCGAATAGGAGCCATTCGTCCATATCTGCCACTCCTCAGGACATATCACTTCCATCCTTTTGTAAATCATCCATCTTCATTTGCGTTCCCTTGCTGTTATTTCCTCTGACTTTCCAAATGCAGACAGTGGTAGCTATTATCCCCATTTTCACCTTTCTATGCCTTGGCCTAAGTACATCAGAGTGCAGACATGAGCATACATCATTGTCAGTGAGAATACTAACGTTCACATCAGCATTTGGAATGTGGGGATTTGTGGTTGTAATTCATTGTAGGTTTTAGCATTTCAGTTATTTATTTGTATTATTTTGTCCTGGCTCGTAGAAGACAAGTTTTGGTCTTTGAGTGCCATTAGCCAGATTTCAGTGTGCTATTGTATTCCCATCTCATGCGTGTAAACCACAACAACCAATCAGAGTTCATCCTTTGCTAGTGATTTGTTTGTATGAACTCTCTAATCACCATTTTAGCATTTTGTACTAACCTATTAATTAAAACTAGATGCAAAATGTTTTTTTTCTTAGATTTTATTATTATTATACAGGATTTATATAGCGCCAACAGTTTGCTCAGCGCTTTACAATATAACGGAAGACAATACAGCAACAATACAGTTCAATACAAGAGGGTTAGGAGGGCCCTTCTCCTTGGAGCTTACAATCTAAGAGGGAGGGGCTAGTGGTACAAAGGGTAGTAACTGTGGGGGATGGACTGGTAGGAGGAGTAGAAGATTCCATTATTAGCTGAGGGCAGGATAGGCTTCACTGAAGAGAGAGTTTTTCGCCTGAAAGTGAGCAGAATAGACGATAGTCTGATACATTCGGGTACAGAGTTCCAGAGGATGGGGGAAGCTCTGGAGAAGTCCTGCAGATGAGCATGGGAGGAGGAGACAAGGGTACTAGAGAGCAGGAGGTTGTATGAGGTGCGGAGAGTACGGTTGGAGTGATATTTGGAGACAAGATTGCTGATGTAATTTGGGGCAGAATTATAAATGGCTTTATATGTTATTGTTAATGTTTTGAATTTTATCCATTGGGTGATGGGAAGCCAGTGGAGGGATTGGAAGAGAGGCGTGGCAGATACGGAATGGTTAGTAAGGTAGATGAGATTTGTATAGAGTGGTGAGGGGTTAGAAGTCCTGCCAGGTTCTTATTGCTGTCAGTGGAGATTTACTTTCTCTAATTGTCCTGATCACCAGGAATTAAAGTAAGGATAAATCCAATATTTTGAGTTGCCACCAGAACAGGAATAAAGAATATGAACGTTTGCATGACTACTGTCTAAGACGGTATTTCCCTTGCACTGGAAAGATATCCTCCCAGTTCTGCTGAGTTGACCGGAAGTGAAGGGAAATTTTCCAAATGAGACACAGATGGTAAAAAGAAAATCAACAGTAGTTGTAACCTTCCCATATTCCTTCCAAGATGGAAACAAAAGTTTTAGCTTTACACATACTTTAAATACAGTAAACCCATTGGTTTTAATAGGACTCGACAAACACTGGATCAAATTTGCAAAGTTGAGGCACCCTATGGCTTTCTTCCAGTAGTGTTTATGTGGTAGTAATTCGGGAAGGTGGGGGGAGTGTTTGTTGGTATCTATAAAAGTAACAAAGTAAATACTTTGCTGAGCACCTTTTTGTGTTGGTGCAACACAATTCTTGTATATAAGATACTTGTTTATTTAGACATTCTTGTGTATGTGGTCATAATATGGGTTTTAAAGCAAAGCTATCCTATACCTATGCAGGGCAAAGCAACAGGTTTGGTTTAACATCCCCCTATCCAGCAGCACATACCTTTACTTTGCTCTTTTTATGAATCCATTGAGTTGCCAGGAGTTCGGAAAAGAAGCACTGTGTAAGCAGCAAGTCACTCTACTTAAAACTCACACAGGGCTCATAACAGACTACCCACACCCATATGACAGCACTGAGCCAATCACCAACCCATCAATCTTAAATGTGATGGGGGTGTATCACGTGCAACTCTGGGTGCAGTGATGGGAATGGGGGGGGGGGGTCTCTTCAAAAGTGGCATTTGAGTTCATAGTTGAATCTGGTGTTGGTATCATGCTCATAATTTTGGAAATATAGAGGAAAGATATTTCCCTTCCTAACTGTGCTTCTGCTGAACATTGACTCTTGCTGTCTCTGCTGCTACTGGGGTGTTGTAGGATTCTCCAAAATGCTAAATTAATTTTGACAGCAAGAATGGAACCCCTTTTAAATGTCATGGCAGGTGTGTAGACATAGAAAGTGCAGGTCTCTTGTCCCTAAATCCTCAAGAAACAAAGACATTTTAGTTCTTGACTCTTTAACATTTTTTTTTAAACTGGTCCTGTGCAAGATCATAATTTGTGTTTAACACCTCCCCGCCCGGCCATAATTCTGCTATAGGCCGGGCGGGGAGGTGTTAAACACAAATTATATGAAGTCCTGTCAAAACAAACCGCTCACGGGGCCACACAGCGGCGCGATCTGTCACCAGCTGTGTCCATGGGACACAGCCGATGACATATCACTACACCGGCCAATCACAGCAGATCACATGTCAATTGTATACAATGGATGGCTTCCTGCCATGCCATCCATTGTATACAATTGCGTTGTTAGCTGTGATTGGTCAAAGCAGTCACATGATACAGGCAGGGCCATTCACAGCCCATCTGTATCATGTGATCAGCTTTGCCCAATCACAGCTAATCACAACAAAAGTCTGAATGAATCAGTTTCATTCAGTAACAATGATTGAAAATATCAATGAAATACATTGGTATTAGCAATCATAGTGTGTTAAAAAAAAAAAGAAAAATCCTGATCACTTGCCCAGAGTAGTTCAATGTTACTATGGTAACATTGTATTGCTTTGGTCACAGTGTGCTAAAAAAATAAATAGTAAAAAAAAAGAAAAAGTAATGTAATAAAAAAAGTAGAAGAATTTGAAAAAAAAATACAAATTAAATTATTAAAAAAAAAAAAAAAAAACTCAGTGGTGATTAAATACCACAAAAAAAAACCCCTATTTGTGTGAAAAAAATTACAAAAATTTCATATGGGTACAGTGTTGCATGACCACACAATTGTCATACAAAAAGGGACAGTGTGGGAAGCTGAAAATTGACCTGGGCAGGAAGGGGGTATAAGTGCCTGGTATTGAAGTGGTTAAAAATGTTGGAAAATATGTGAGATACATTTTCTCATATCATGCTATTAACAGAAAAAGATTACACGCATTGAGGTAGATGATATCTCCTATTTTTACAGTATGCTACTTTTAGGCTAAATTGTCACTGTAGCTATCTTCTATTTTTATGTTATTTTTAAGCTAAATTGTCGCCGTAGATTTGAAGTTTGTCAAATTGGTGCACATTCATTCTTACCAAAGACAATATGTTATGCTTAAATTGCGCAGTGACATTTTGCAGCCATAAATACAGCATGCAGTGACTTAAAGAAAGCAAACAGCATTTGATAAAATGCTACATTATGCAGCCTTATGTAAACAATTCCCTGGAGATTAACATATTGTTTCTAGTAGAGAACAAACATTCGTGAGATCCATAAGTCCAATGTGGAAAACAGGCTTTGGTAGTCTGTGGGGCAGAAACACACAGTGTCCTGATCGTCCTTGAGCGATTTCTCACACTTATATTACACTTATGCAAAACAGATGTGTTCCTTTAGGGACAAGAATCTTCTTTTATTCTTGTACTGAGAAAGTCGTCTTTAATTAAAACAGGAAATACAAATCTCCTCGTCTAGTTCTAAAGCTATGGAAACATACATCGCAAACAGCTGTCTGTAACTTCAGCAGTATTTGGCTAAACTGATAGCGACAGAAATGCATCTCTCCAGCACCTTTCAAATTGAAAGAAGACGGTATTGATATGTATCTGCATAATGTACTTGAATTGTGTGAATTACATGTTTCTGGTATCATTGCTTTGACTGCAGATAGGAAAGGTATCACAAACATTGTTTAAAGCATGTTATAAAGGTAAGTTGTCTTTGTGAAACCCATTCACTCAGGGGTGGATTGACAACTCATGGGGCCCCCGGGCAATAGGGGATCATGGGGCCCCTGTGTCCTTGCCCAAACTCAAAAAAGCCTCTGTAAAAGGTACCAGGGGCATCTCCCTGACGCTCCCTACTGACCCTGGGCCCTCGGGCAGTGCCCAAGTTTCCAAATGGTCAATTCGCCCATGCATTCACTAGATTCAGTGATATTGCTGAGCATGGGCCATGATACAAAATACGAGCCAGGGCCACTAAATTCTAACCAACACCTACGTGTCTAGGCTAAATATCCCCAGCTCCTACAGTTCTTTCTATAGCTAACATATGCACTCTGTTGCCTCCTTGAACCCTAAATTCCCTGGTAACCCCTCTGATGCACCTAAACCACCATAAATGATATAATCCCCTCTGGCCACAGGAAGTGTACTATGTCTGCCCCTGATCAACGGCTGTGTTAGCTAGTCAGAGAGCAGGTGTGTACAGTGTACATCTTGTTACCACGTGGGAGTCTACCATTTGACTTGTCTGGAGAACTGGAGCTACTTAGCTGTACAGTCAAGGAGATGGTGGTGAAGAGGGCATTTGGCTAATTTGGCAGTATAGGCCCTCTAGGAACAGATGCCAGGTCACAGAGGCAATCTCTACTACCCCCTGTGTGCACTCTAGAGAGTAGATACCCAGTTCTGTTTTGTTTCTGAAAATCCATATTACTTTTCCTGTTTGAAATGTATTTATTATCATATACAAAGAATACAGCAGGTAGTATTAGATTGCTATTCCTGCAGAGAGCATTTATGGAGAGGCTGTGGAATCCATGGAGATGAAATATCTTTTCTGATGTTCCTGACCAATATATGCCAGTGTGTGTTTGTTTCTTACTAATTTATCTTAAACTGAATAATTAGTTTTGTTTAAAATCCATATAACTACATGCAGGACAACTGGAAAATATGTAAAAATATAGATTGATACTAATTCCTAAGTTTCCAGCCTCAGATGGTCTTTGAATATTTTACTGTTGACAAAAACAGGATCTGATTCTAGGTCAGCCGAAAGAAGAAAGTCCAAATGACTAACAGCTGTGAAACAGCAAACTGTGCTATAAAACATACTCTACCATACTAAACAATACTATCATTTTGGGCAATCCGAATGTTCATGCTTTTGCACAAATCTAAAACACAATGCCTGGAGTTGATAAAGAATGTCGTAGACACTCATTATATATGTGTCTCCTGACCGTGCAACAACTTGCCAAAGATTCATGTAACTTTACTAAGGTGTATATAAATCTGTCGTTTGTCCCAGAGAGATTTTTTTTGTCTGTGGTACAATTCTTACAACATTATTTTCTCCAACACGGAAGAGGTCCTTTTTACCTCCACTTTTCTCATAACTGATATGGTAGTTTTTTAAATGCGTGTGGCACAGCCATAGCTCCAAATTGTAAAAGTGATGGTATATACGAACTAAATGCATTTGTTGCAATAAATAACAAGAAAACTGTTGCATGGATTTCATGAATTTGGCACAGAACTTTCTAATATGTTCATATCGCCAGAAAACTTATGCAAAAGCTTTACTGAGTAACCCTAAATATCTAATTGGACTGTGCATGAAGGCCCAGTCACCCTCTACGGTCTATGGCAGGGGTATCCAAACTTTCTAAACAAAGGGCCCCTTCAGACTTTAGGGGGGCCGGACTGTGGCCAGTGGAAGATAAAAGTGTCTTTGCATCAGAGGGAGAAAACAATGCCCCATCGTTGGTATTGGTGGGAGTAATAGTGACCCTTCATTGTTATCAATGGGAGGAATAGTGCCCCATCATTGGTGTCAGTGGGAATAAAACTGCCCCATCATTGGTATCAATGGGAGTAATAGTGCCCTATCAGTGGTGTCAGTGGGAGGAATAGTGCCCCATTGTTGGTGTCAGTGGGAGGAATAGTGCCCCATTGTTGGTGTCAGTGGCAGGAATAATGCCCCAAGGGCTGCATAAAGCAAGCAAAGGGCCGCATCCTGCATTTGGGCCGCAGTTTGGGGACCACTGATCTATGGAAACCTGAAAAGGCAGCTTGTGAAAACAAAAATGATGTATTATGATAACTGTATGCTGTCAGTACATGTAATAGTTGTATTTGGACTATGAATTCCTCTATTTTGCATGACTTCATTTTCTTGCATGTGTACATAAAAACTAAGCTGTCCAGTAGAAGTGACAGGGATAAGAAAAAAGTACAACACTACCACTGTGCTTTAGCAGTTACAGCAATAAAAATGTTTTAAACCATGTGTATAAAAGGTAATTTGTATAAGCACCCCTGGCAGTGTTCTAGTTTGTCTCAACCAATATCACTCACTTCTGGAGGATAGCTTGGCTCACATATATTGTGGAGGAACATACGTATATAAGTAAAGACATGTAAAATAACAAAAGTAATTCATATATTTCTATTCAAATATATTTATACTACCATCACACATATAAATTACATACTGGTAACAGAATATATCTTTCATGTCAACTGTCCTTGAAGTCTAATAATAGAAATCATTATAAAGCATGTTATGTAGTAACACTTTTACAGCAAGATAGTGCTTTCTATTCTTTATTTGCTGGTTAAATGTGATTTTTTTTTTTTTGTGATATACAGCGATCATAGTAAGATAATGTAATCCTTAAGAGTTTATTAGATATGCAAACTGGAAACTGGTTAGATAAAGACCACTAACTGATTTTCACACCTGCCAAAGCTAGATTAATAAATCCACTAATTGCTCCTTAGGACCAGCCAATTAGTTCTAGTTAACCAGTTTTGAAAGTGGGAGGTCAAAGATTTATCACAAATCAGGGCCTTTTGTCCCTCTGCACATGTTGCATTTGCTGTAGGATGTGTGGACAAAAGCTTATGCAAAAATAAATCTTTTGGCACGTATTGACCAGCGTGTACACACACATCCAGCTTTACCTATATTTATTCATCAAAGCACAGGTTTGTCCAGACAAAGTCCAAATGTGTTTAGAATGACCATAAAAAGGTGTAAATTGTATATAATCACAACCTGATTATTTCCTCTACAGCCATAAAGTAATAGCTCTGTAAAATAGCATTCTAAATACTCAGGTTCCAGAATCCCTGCTATTATCCCATAGTAGATTGTGGTAATTCCAAGCCATTTTCTGCTCGGGTATCAGGGACCCATGATAATTATAAAGGATACTGTACAATGCTACAACTTTTTGTCAGTATAGCAGGTTCTGTGGGGTTTTGGCTATTGCTACATGTAATTCAAGAACACTCATTTTTGATGCATATTTGATCTGCTGTATTGACAATTTTCAACTGTTCTTAATATCAGTGAACAGGCAAGCTCAACAATGCAGTTCAAAGTCTTGTGTTTTTGTAAGGATGTACTGTATATGTGTTTGGTGTTGGAAGGGTGAAGTACAATGAACAGAATTGCAAGATAAATGCTTTTGAACACCGTGGTAGATGTTTATGGGAGCACAGTCTGTTGTAGAATATATTCTTAATTGTCTGTGTTATTTTCACCCTAGCACTTTTTTACATTTTTGTATGTTATATTTTTGGGGAATTCTTTATGCTGTTTTAGTTGAGTTTTATACCAGGTTCACATCTATCTGAGTTCGCCTTTGTCCATTTTTAACATGCATTGTATGTGTGTTTTTATTCATTTTCCTTATTCTATTGTTAATCACATGAAAATGCACCAAAAATTGTAAATGCCTGATTTTTTATCAATGCAGCACACAGATGTGAATGGCCTCTTTGGATGAAATGGATTTTTATGACACTTGTGTTTTGTGTATTTCAAAATGCACTTAAAAATGGTGTGAGTAGATCTGAAAGATGAATTCCAGGTATGGATATTTTTATATAGTTTCATAGTTACATTGGTCCAAGCTGGAACAATGTATATACCATACTTGGCTGATGGTCCTGGAAGCTGTGCTACTCCAGTGATACCCACTCCGCTTCCGGGTCCCATGCTGAGCGGGTGGTCTGCTGCATTGTGAACATAGAAGGTCGGGTACCTGGAACAGATGACATTCGGAGCATGCTTTGCATTTGCTGAATGAATGCAAATTTGGATAACATCGGGGTGGGGTGGTGACATGACACCTTCCACCCCATCCAATCAGAGAATGCTTTGCATTCATGCAGAAAATGCTAAATATTTTCTGAATTGTGCCCATGCTGAGTGACTGACTTCCTGTGTTCAGACTGCAGCAGGGCAGTTGATCGACAGGAGTGTTTACTATGGTGATTTCCAGCTTCCAAGGGCATCAGCAATATACATAGTATATACACAGTTATGATGGTCCAAACTGGACCAGTGTAAGGCTCCATGTACACGAGCCTACCCTGAGTGCCGGCCGTGGGAAAACACAAATCACGGCAAAACGCTGCAATCGTGGTACCACAATTCTGCCATGGTTTTGCTGCATTTTCCAGAGGTCAAAACGTTCCTATCCTGAAAGCGATTCTTCCACATTCAGGAGAGGGAGGTTTAACCTCACCTAAACGCGGCAGCTCCTAAACTCTGCTAAAAGCCTATGTGTACATGGACACATAGGCTTTTATGGAGTTGAGTTTAGGAGCTTTGGCCAAAAAATGCCAAGAGCTCCTAAATTCGAGTTTCGCAGCTGCTCGTGTACATGAAACCTAATTATATACCGAACATCAATACATGGAGTTCTTTAATTTTAGGGGGTAAACTGAGGAAATGATAAAAAATATTGCTGAACATTATCTGTCTTAGAAGTTGACCTACTTTAGCTACTTCAGTGTAGAAATAAGGATCTACCTGTAAAAAACGGTACACTTAGGTTGTTATTACCTGTTATAATTTAGAAGGAAACAACACAGTTTCACTGCATGAAGGCATGGGTGTCGCACCATCATTTTATAACAAATATATCATGATACTGTAGTAATCTTTCTGCACTGCTTCCTCATAGATACTAAGGTACATAATTCTAAAGAATCAAATTATCAGTTTGTCACTCATTCACCGCACATTTGCCCGACAGGTGTCATTGTTTGCCATGGCTCTAATGCACATTTGCTGGGTTGAATTCTTTTAACTGCCATGTACTAGGCAGTGTATTACTTTTCTGAATGTGAGGAGCTAATAGCTGTTGAATGCTACTAAATATACCTAGATTTGTCTGCTAATAATAAGTATGCCCCAATACGCTTACGCAATAAATCAACATAAGGGAAATAAAGGGAAAATCAATTCTAGACTCCAAGGAATACTGCTTTCTTACTAAGCAGTAAATTGTCAGGTAAAGCAAGAAAGTTTGAATACCTAAAGACCAGGCTGTTCAAAGGTTGCTCACATGCCCATAGAGTAAACAGTGGAGGAAGACGAGTTAATACACACCACTGCACCCCCTCTATTACAGCAGTAAATAGTTGAATTGGTAAAATGACCATAGTTTTGCTGAGAACAACTCTATAAGCTGTTTAGCCAGCAAACTATTACATCACTAAGCAAACACAAATGCTCAAGTAAAAGGACTTATGACCCTCTCAAATCACATAAACTGATCTCTATTTCAGACTTTACAACGGTCACAGTCTACTTACTCTTCAGTCACATAGGAATTGTTGTTAAAAATGGTTATGTTTCCTTTTGGTGCCAAAACACAGTGGTGTTAATAATCAATGTTCCACTTATCAAACAGAAGAAATTCAAAAAGTGACTGTATTGTCTCACACATTTTTTTTATTTGGAAAAATATTTAAAGGCAAATATTTGATTTAAATCAGGCAAATATTATCTTTTTGAAACTCTTAATTTAGTTTTTCAGTTCTACATTTAATCCCCATACACAGTTAGTGCAAAATGCACAGTTGCATCTGTCTAGGAGGGCTGCAGGCAGTTTGTCCTGAATAATGGCTGTAAGTCATGGGCAGACAGCAATGGGAAGAGGTACACACATTCACTGCTCCTTCTGAGCATGGCATGTGGCAAGAAGCAGACGGGAGAGGAAATATGTTTTCTTCATCACAGAAATGAGCAGTTATCTAGGAAAAGCAACTGATGTTGAATTGTCATGTTCTGCTGTTACTCAGCCTTGAAAATATGCCATGATTTGAAAATAAGTATATTCATTTTAATATATTTTTTTATAATAGGGACCTGTGACGTGGAAAGGTTGAATTATGTAGACACAAAAGCATCCTTCTATGTCAGGATTGTCAACAAATCCATGAGCGTCATAGGCCAAAAAAAGAAATTTTATAAACATATTTAGGAACAGAGTGTTTACATGTGCCTTACCATCACTAGAGCTGAAACTCGAAGAGCATTGTTGTCCTAAAAATGTATATCCCCCCAGCCTCTGCAGCAATAAATTAGGTATAAAATATACTTTCTTTCAGTGAAAATAGAAGATAACATTGCATGGGACTAGTGCATGTTTACTATCTTGCTGCTGCCTTCATTAGTAGCCTTTGCTACAAGTGCTGAGTTGAAGATGGGCTCTGGACCTAGAGAATAGTGGCATTCTACCCAGTCATATGTTATATAATTAATAGTTAGGCTGAAGAGAGACACAAGTCCATCAAGTCTATGTTCACTGTGGCATGTGCTGGTCTCACATTTATTACTCTCTTCAGCACATATTTCAAACACAAGGCCTGAGGGCCAAATCTGGTCCCCCAGGCCATTTCATGTGGCTCTCGCACCTCTCCAACAGCTTCGGCATTCCACTCGTCTCTGCCCCCCCCAGGGGCGGACTGACAACTCATGGGCAATAGGGGATTATGGGGCCCCTGTGTCCTTGCCCAAACTCAAAAAAACCTATGAAAAAGGTACCAGGGGCATCTCATGGGGCCCCCTACTGACCCCGGGCCCTCGGGCAGTGCCCGAGTTTCCAAATTGTCAGTCCGCCCCTGGCCCCCACCTTGTCTCAGCAGTCAGCAGCAGAGGGGAGGACAGAACTCCTCCACCAGATCCTGTGCTTCTCTGTGCAGCTGTGGAAAACCTTGTTTCTGCCCCTGTCTCAGCAGTCAGCAGCAGAGAGGACACAACTCCTACAGATTCTGCACCTTTCTGTGCAGTCGCATTAACCCCTCATCTCCACCTCCCTGGATCACAACATTCAGCGGACTCCAATAGCTGACTCCAGCCCTCCTCTAGTCATCCTCCAGACCCTGCACTTTCTGCTTCCCAGCTCCATCCCCAGCTTCCTCCCAGCAGCAGCACAAGGTAAGGGAGGTGCATTGTGATGGAAAGGAGGGTGGGGGGGCTCTTGACTTCTGATGGTGGGGGGCTCTTGACATCTGATGTAAGGGGGGGTGGACATCTAGTGTTACAGATACCACTGTCTTTTTAGGGTAACCATAATGCTAATGCCACCCGCTATGAAATTGCGTTTGACACCCTTGTTCTACAGCCATCCCACATCCATAACCTGGAGCAAGCTCCAGATTGTAGTTGGAGAATAATACACCATGCATGTATACAGCCTGGGAAAATCAGGCATTTGTAACCCAAATTTGTGTAAACTAAGGAATTTTTCTATATTAACCTTTTCTGGTAAATAATACATTTTTATCATTTTTTTTTACAGGCGCCTGCAAAGCATTGCAGCCACCATCAGTGGATCGTAATTGCAATGCCAGGCTCATGCAAACTCTTCCTCCAACTTTGCGATAAAGGAGATTTCAGTGAGCGCTACCAAAAAAAAGACAACACAAAAGAGTATATATATATATATATAAATATATATACACACACATACATACACACATGTATGTATATATACACAATAAATTTAAATAAATAAGCAGCTGATACACCGAAAGGCAACCAAAAAAAACTCCAATAGTATATATGTATTCAAATAAGTTGGTGCAGCGCTAAATGATAATACATATTAGTATACATAATGCCATGCCATTTCAAATAAATGTGGATAGGTGGTATCACCTTAAGGTGATTAATCGTGATATAATTAGCTCAATATAATTGTGTGGATCAAACAAAGATCACAATTCCAAGTGTGTGGACGTCCTGATCCAGGAGTGACAACAGGTGCAAGCCAAACGAATGGATAAAAAACGCACTCACCAGATGTGCGTTTAAAATGCACAATAATAAATCCTGCGTCATCAGGTTATAGAAAGGTCATCAGGTCTCGGGTCAGGTTACCATACGAATCACCATCCCAGCTCCACAGAAAAGGTCACCAGAAACCGCTACCAGGTATCACCATCAGGGTCATCTTTCCTCCAAATGGGCACTGTGAATGATGACACTCACACAGAGTGCCCAATAAGAGACCACATAGCGTGATATTGCTTAAGGTACCTTTAATAGCAACACAATGCAGATCAACTGGATGTTTGGGTCCTTGGTATCGTATCGATACACAGCGCCTCTCCTCCGTCTCTAGCTCCTTCTAGCCTCTCAGCAACTTCCTCCAACTTTGCTGCGGGGTTGAAGAACTCCCAAAAGCTGTCACAGGGTGGGGAGTGGGGTTGCCTAGCAACTTGTCACACCCCAAATAGGGATTTAACATATAACATGTTGCTAAAGGTGATGATAACTTTTAAAGATCATCATTCAACTTATTGTAACCGACTTTCTGATACTCAATAAAACTATGCGGTAAATCTCATTCCTAGTTTTGTATTTTTCTTTCTGTCACATTGAGTTTTACTGTTTCTCCTGGACCCTCCTGGACCATGTGATTAGGCTTGGGGCATTGTCTAAGACAGTCAATAGCTAAAGCCAGGTATTTAGGATGTAGATAGTAGGATAACATTAGTGGTGCCATCATATGATCTCACTGAGGACCTCCTCACTCTCTTTTCATTGGAAGTCTTCCTGCTCATCTTGGAGTCAGTGTTCCAACTTAGATTCCATTAAACTTTGGGGCCCCTATACAGTAGCTTTCAGCAATACCTCAGTCACAGAATAAAATGTTCTAACTAAAGTCAATTCTTTACCATTGTAATATCAGACGTCTTGTACTTCCTTGTGAACTTAGCCATATTGGTTCATTGTCTGCTTCACCCTTGGTTGCTTAAGCTGCTTTTCTGTATTGATTATGGCTTGGTTAGACATGGCAATGCAACGGATGTTTTCATAGACTTGTTGTTTAAGGCCACCCAAAATGAGCTAGAGAGGATTGAAGTTAGAAAGGTGAACCTTGTTCTAAATTGTGGGTTTAGTAGGGGAGGTTAACGACAACATAGATTGTTTAGTAGGCAGCACAGTGGCTAAATGGTTAGTACTTCCACGTAGCAGTACTAGGGTCGCTGGTTCGAATCCCAACCACAGAACCACCTGCCTTCAGTTTGCATGTTCTCCCTGTGATTGCGTGGGTTTCCTCCCACACTCCAAAGACATGCTGGTAGGTTCCTGTCTAAATTGGCCCTAGTATGTGTATGTATGAATATGAGTTAGGGTCTTTAGATTGTACGCTCCTTGAGGGTTAGGGACTGATGTGAATGTACAATATATGTATGTAAAGCACTGCGTAAATTGACAGCGCTATAGAAGTACCTGAAATAAATAAATAATAGTAAAATGTTCCATATTTGTTGAATAATCAGCAAAGTAAAGCTATCTTTAATTTATTTGTTTTGTTTATATTTTTTTAATCTTCCATAGTCAGATTGGTCCAATGTATATCACCCAATATAATTGTATAACCAGGAGAAAACTACATATGCAACAAGAGTCTTTTGCAATTAAAAATTCCTATACAGTGAACAGGCTTGCTTTGGACACTTGGAGAGTATTGAAACACCATAGAGAATATTGGAAATCCAAGAACACCATTTTAGGTAATGATGGTCAAAGCAGTAGTAAATCACATTAAAAAAAAAACGAAAAAAAACCCCCCTGCAATGTAAAGGCATAATGTGCTAGTATGCATGGCATACTAGCACATTATGAAGGACTTACCTCCAGCAAAGCGCTGTCAAGGCTCCTCGGGGCTTCCATCATCACTCTGTCTTCCGGATTTGCAAACTCTGGTCGTCTGACTGGTTGAGCCGTGACGACGTCACAACGACTCACGGGAGTCTTGTGCCATGGCGCAGTGCTCTGAAGGAATGGCACAGGTTCCTTCAGACCACATGCGCCAGCTAGCAAAAAGTGCGAATATCTAAACGGTGCACGTTTAGGAGATATCAATTTTACCTACAGGTAAGCTTTATTATAAGTATACCTGTAGGCAAAATTATTAAAGACGAGTTTACTACCACTTTAATTACTATAAGACCAGAAACTGAACTTGAACGTCGATATATTAATTTGGTGCACCTAATCAAGTGTGTTTAAATCATAGCAATGGCACAGATTTCAGTTTTTCTCAGATTAGAGCATTCAGAACAATAAATTAAGGTTTCTGATTGGCTGCTTTAGGTTGTTGAACTATGATATACGAGTATCTAAATGAAGTGCTCAGTGTGCATACCTAATGCATGGGGCTTAAATAGTGCATTGATCTGAATGGCACGCAAGAGGGCTTGGTGAACCACTCAGTTCTGTTAAAGCCTGTAGACAGTGCTGTTGAATGCCAAAAACTTTACATTCATTTCAAAGCATCAGAAGATTGTGTGCAGAGTATGTTAATTTACACTAACTGTAACAGCACAAACGGTTATAAGAAAGGAATTTTCTTTTCTTCTTACTCGATTAACACTTGTTCTTGAGTGATAGTACAACAACATGCCATAAAGCAGTAAATGTACATAAGGCTTTACTAAAGTGAAGATTAACTCCAGACACAAGGAAGATTGTGACTGACAGGAAGGATGAGGATTGCAGGAAACACTTCATAGACATATTGTGTGAGATCAAAGAATCTAAAAATAAAATAACGTCACATAAAACATAGCTATATTTATTTTTCTAGTCTAACAGTCCTTAAGAGCTTTACCAGCCTGAATATACAATGGATCTAAAAAGTACTACCAAAACATATTTGATGGGAAGTAATGTGGTCCCACCCACCATATGTACCAGTGTAATATAAGAGGTTGAAGGCTTTGAATTATGAAATATACGAATTCCCAAACAAATCACAACCATAACAGATATTAAAGTGTATGTAAATCCAAAATTTTAGAGTTATCAACAAAGTAAAATGTCAGGGGAAATCATCCAGATGGGAAAAATGGACAATTGTCTAGGACAGGAATTACTCTCACATCAGGAAGATTTCTACTCATTTGAAGCTGTGGCTGCAGGACAGGAAGTGAAAGGAAATTTCTCCTACAGGACAGAGCCTGCAATAAATGTAATTCTTTCCTTCTCTATCCAAAACTCAAAGAAAAAAATGTTTTAGATGTACATACATTTTATTGCAGGAGAATGAATAAGAATTGTCTGTGTAGTATGCGCCTTATGCTAATCTGAAGATGCCAAATCATGCTGAGAGTTGTCTGGGTGTGGTGAATACTTTGCTATTTACTGCTTTTTTTTCCTTTTTTAACAACATCTTTAATACATAAAGTCACTGGTAAGAGTTGATGTTTTTCTGTCATGTAGTATTGCTCAGGTGTTACGTGTGTTTGTGCTAAATCATTCTTTACACGCACACTGTCACTTTAGACATACAGGAGAAACATTTAAGGATTGTTTTGAAGTGATCATAGGATATTTCTATATAATAGTTTCCACTTATGTTTAAATTTTTTTTTGGGACCTCATAAAACATCATTATAGTGTTTCTTTTACATTTTTTATTTTCCTTTTTAAAGTGGAAGCTCATTCTAAAGCATTCCACGCCCCTTAACTACAATAAAAAAGACAACACTATTGTCTCTATTGTCACTCTTTATCTGTGCTCTGTTTTATGAAGAGTGACACATGAAGAGTGAGTTTTTAAATTGAAGTCAATTTTGATAGATTGGGTAATGGATTGTTTTTATTGCTGTGTACCTACCAGGGAGATTTCCTCTTGCTTTTGGACTGTCTGACTGGTATCAAAGAGAACAGTAAGTTAGGGGTCATTTCTTTAAAGAGGACACAAACAGTAATCTAGTAGTTCAAGGATGGATTTGAATCATTTTGAGTTTTAGGCTCCATGTACACTGCAGCTGATAAACTCATGTTTAGGAGCTTTTCTGCTTTTTTTCAGCAGCCCCTGAACTCTCCCTAATGTTTTCCTATGTGTCCATGTACACTATGTCGTTTACAGTCATTTACAGGCAGTTGAGTTTACAGTCGTTTTCTCGAACGCACCAAACTTGCGTTCAGGAGTAGATTTCATCAGCGTTTCAAACGCCAAACGCTTGTAAAAGCGGTTAACCGTGTTTATAAGCTTTTGCGTTTGGAAAATTTTTTTAACTCTTCAATTTCCAGATGCTGTCCAGAGCCTTTTTTTATCATGAAAAATGCATTCAAAGTGTTTTCTCGGTACTCAAATGGACCTGGTACACCATACTTTGAGGTTTTGCATGAAAGAAAATATGTTAGACACTGCTGCAATAATGTCTGCACAAAAATGAGCTGGAACACATCCAAACAGCTAATCTCAACAAATACTGCTCTCTCTGCTTCTGCTCTCTCTATTTCTCTCAAAATGTCTGAAATAGTTATTTTTTTAGTGCATTCTGGGCATTTTGGAAGGTCTCCCGAGGTTATCTTAGATCAGCTTCTAATTTCAGCTTGTTCAATTAAGGTTTGGCAATAAAACCTTGAAGCTAATTGGTTTCTATGCAGAGCTGCACCAGTTTTTGCACTCTCATGTTTTAGTAAATCTCCCCCAATGTGTACCCACCCTATTGAAAACATGTCTGCTTGTAGATGGGTGGTGGGTGCCTGTTTTTACCACCTCCTGGCTGCAAGCATCAAAGGAGCCTAAAGGAAGCACTTGTAGTAATCACCAATGTTATTAGTTTAAAATTACATATTTTCCTTAGGGAATTTCAATGCCATGGGTAGGGGTGTCAGAACATAGAAGTTAACCATTTGCTGGTGTTTAAATTACTATACATAATAAGCTTTGTTAAACCTATTCTAGACTGATTAAACAAAAAGTCTGAAGTCAGTTATTCATTGTATTTTGATTTGTGACATGATTAAAGCAAACATTTCAAAGTACTAGCACTGGTATTATTTGAAACCAAAAGGCTTTACTTCAGTTTCATAATAGCCTGCATTATTGTCACGCTCTTGTATTTTGATCATATTTTTTTCCTTTCAGTTACATATGGAGACCACCAAACACAGACATAATCTTCTTGTGCAATGGAGCTTCCCTGGGGACTTTTATTTCAATAGGTTTTACAAGCAGTTCATAACCTTTCCACCCCAGATGGCTTGTGTGTTATTTTTGATCCCCATTCGCCTACTGATTTGACAGGGAGAATATACAGCAGCCTAATATAAGGTAACTTGGCTCAAAAAGATTAAAAATATCTCATTCACTATTTTTTATTTGTTACAATTTTTAGTACATTAAAAATAACAGCATTTGTAATATCCTGATTGTGCTAGAATATCGGAAATATGATAATAAACTATTATGGGAGGGTCACAACTATGAAGGAAAATGTGTTAAATCTAATCTACAAGGTTGTACACCACAAATAAAACATACATGTTTTTATTCATCTAGCTAGCGGAGGATAACGAAGTTATTTAACCGCTTTCTTGCCGCCCTATAGAAGAAATACTGCTACAGGGTGGCAGGGGTGCGCAAAATCATGCATATATATATATATATATATATATGATTTTGCATTTTCAGGTTGGCGGCCTCACCTGTCAATCACCGGGTCCCAGCCAGTGATTCCCAGTCGGCACCCAGCAATCGCTGTATATTATGGACAGGGGAGAGACCTATATGCAAACAATACAGATCACTCCCCTGTCAGCTCCTGCACATTGCTTTGTATTGCTCTGTGTATGTGAGCAATACAAAGCAATGTGTTGATACAGTAAAGCACACACACAGCACACTGTAAAACAGCACACAGAGCACACAGTTAACCCTTTGATTGCCCCAGATGTTAACCCCTTCCTGCCCAGTGCCATTAGTACATTAGTACAGTGTCAGTGCTTTTTATTAGCACTGATCACTGTATTAGTGTCTCTGGGGATGCCAGTGAGAGTTAATCAGTTCCCCCCCAGTGTCAGAATGTCCGCTGCAGTCCTGCAGTCCCGCTATACGTTGCTGATAGCTACCATTACTGGTATAAAAAAAAACTATAACTTTAACTATAACTATAACTTTCACGTAAACCAATTAATTTACAGTTCGCTGTAATTAATTAAAGTAAAAGCGACAGTATTGGTAAAGAGAAGTCTTTTATGGCTATCCATGCTCTATCATGTATACCCACATTCTAGCCAACCCATGCAGATTTAATGTGGGCCGGTAGCTCTCTTGCACCAGATCATGTACATTAACATAATCTGGGATTTCTGGGCAGGGAGCATGTGCATGCATGCATGCCCGCCTCCCCAGCTGTGCTCTAATTCGCTACAGCACAAGTCATTCAACGGGTCCAGCAAATGATTTATGGCTGGGACCCGTTGATTGGCTGAGTGAATGACAGAAGAGAGCCTCTCTACAGACAGCAGAGATATGCCCTCAAAAACTGGCACATTACTTATAAAAACCAGTACACAGTAAACATTGTTGGGCACACACTTAACCCTTTTATTGCCCTAAATGTTAACCCTTTCCCAGCCAGCTTCATTAGTACAGTGACAGTATATATTATTGCATTGATCAATGTATTAATGTCACTGGTGATGTCAGTGTCTGTTAGTCAGTTCTCACAAAGTGCCTGCACTATCACAGACCCACTATAACTCACTGATCACCACAATTACTAGTATAAAAAAATTCCAGTATATATACCATTATTTGTAGATGCTATAACTTTCATGCAAACCAATTAATATACACTTATTGGGATTTTTTTTTTTTAACCAAAGACATGTAGCAGACAGTTTGGCCTAAATTTATAAAGAAATTACATTTTTTTTTACTGGATATGTTTTATAACAGAACGTAAAACGTATTGTTTTTTTTTTCAAAATTTTTGGTCTTTTTTCATTTATATAATAAGAAAACAAAAAAAAAACAATGCTGATAAAATACCGCGAAAAGAAAGCTCTACTTGAGTGAAAAAGTGATATATATTTAATTTGGGTACCGCATTGCATGACCACGCAATTAAAAAAAATAGCACAGTGCTTAATAAACTGGTCATGAAGGGGGTAAATTTTTCCAGAGCTGAAGTGGATACTGAGACTAAAGTGGGCAGGAGAAACCTTGCCATGGTTATACTATTTGTCAAAAGGTTTCCATTCCCATCCTGGAAACAGTAGACTTTGCTTATGTTGTCATAAAGTTCACCTCTAGTTCCAATTAAAGCAGGCCATACATGGTTCAAATTTAGAACGATTTTTCAATCGAAAATCGAAAAATCGTTCGCTCTGTAATCTGATGGTGTCACCAATGGTTTTGAAAATTGGTCGTTTTTCACAGACTTTCCAGCATGCACAATAAACAAAATGGGGCGGAACCATGAAAATCAGCTGGTGCCATTGTCCCAGTAACAGAGCGAAAATCGGCCAATTATTCTTAGGTCCGATTTTTGACGAAAAATCGTTTGAAAATCGACCCATGCCTAACAATATATTATTCTTGTAAACAACAGTTAATAGTTGTCTGTGAGGGTGATCATTTATCCAGGTCATGGTAAAGCTAATAGTAGAAAGTCACATTCAACTGCACTTGTTCTGTAATGTTGAAGATGTTTCATGGTTTACCAATCCATTTCTTTAATCCAAGTGCTTGCCAGGAAGCTACTCTAGCATTTATATTCACAAGAAAAGATGATTGGATAAGGTGTCTAGGTGTGGATATACATGCTGGATTATTTTCCTGACATGCATTGAAACAGAATAAGTACCTTTTGTAAACTATGAAATATTTTAAACATGTTGAAATGTTGAAACCACCAGGCTCAACAACCTTTAGTCTGAAAATTGAAGGAGCTGAGTGAAAAATTCTTGGCTGTACAGAAACTGCGGCCAATGACATGCAGTCACTGTTCGGGTATTCTGACAGCCACAGGACCTGTCATAAAACAATATCTGACACAGGAGAATCCTCAATACGTGATGTTTAGCATGGATGGGGGAATCTGCTGATTTCTCTTGATTAGCATGTATTGGCTATCCTTAAACCGGGTACACACGGGCCGAATATCAGAGGAACACAGATGGTTCAGCAAAAACCGGCCGACTTTCCGCTCATGTGTACAGCTGCCTGTCCGTCAGAAGCCGATCTCGTGACCAGCTTCTGTTGAATGGAAAACCAGCATCCGACTGGCATCCAATCAGCGCTCACAGCCAATGACAATCCCTCTGTCAGAATACAATAGCACAGTAGGGGAGATCGCTGCACTAATATCGCAATCTCTCAAATTTTTTTCTTGTTCAGCCTGCTGGGCTGAACTAAAGAAAACTTCTTGTGTGTATCAGGCTTTAGTACCAATTCAGGGACAGATTGGAATAAAATTACATTAACATACAATGCAGAACACAAGCCTCAATTTCTTTAACCCATTGTTAGGACAAACTGCAGTTTATTTACTAAAGCTGGAGAGTGCAAAATCAGGCTCAGTTCTGCATAGAAACCAATCAGCTTCCAACCTCAGCTTGTTCAATTAAGTTTTGGCAATACAACCTGGGCGCTGATTGGTTTCTATGCAGAAGTGAGTCTGATTTTGCACTCTCCAACTTTAGCAAATAAACCCCACTGTGTACATATCTAGTTTACAAGTGATAATGAAAATCAGCCAGCACAGCACAGACAGGGTTAATTGTGGTAAACAATTCCTGGTGGGTCTCTCTTCAGGAGAGCCCCCTGACATAGTACTTGGTGGTCGGCTTCGGCTAGCCACAAGGAAAGGGGTCCGCCAGGCCTTTTGGCTAGGTAGACCATTTGGAAACCTCAGTCCCTGTCAGGAGCCTCGTGCTCCAGGGGGATTAGCGTAGAGGTCCTACCCCTTCAGTGGGTGGGATAAAGCACACCCCTAAGTGTGTTTGTGTTTTTCACTTGCATGTTTTTCGTCCACTTAGGGGGTTTCGTTTTTTTGCACCTCCTCAGACTTAAAGAAGAAAAAAAACATCTCCCCAAACCTTTCAAAGACATTACATAGAAGGGGAGAGCAAAATAAGATTTTTCAGGTTTTCTAGTTTTCAGAAAAGAGCATGTAAAGTGGTGCACAGACATTTTTAAATATTTTGTATTACATTACTACGTGTTAATCCAATATATAACAAGTTACAGTGTAGCAAAGTCCATAACAAGACCCATTGGAAAGCAATGGCTTACAGTAAGAAAGAACTATCAATGGTTATAGCTGTAGCAGCTAGTCACATTCAACCGGACTTGTTCTGTAATGTTGAAGATGTTTATCACCAGCCTAAGTCAATGGAAAACACTTATTTACTGCCTTTACTGTATGTATTTAATATGTATTCCCCTCATCCTAATAAATCATCTTTGCCATATGTCAGATCTCAATTGTACTTGTTACCTATAGATAACAGATGGCAGTGTTCTGTAAAAGAAATATCTGCATTTTAGTGATCCTATTGCTTGCCTTGCTAGAAATTCCTAGGTTTGTCTTCGTTTCAGTTTTCTTAACCGCTTTAGAACTGTTTAGGAAAAGCTATGCCAGTCATCTCAATCAGCCATCTTCTGAAACAGGCACCTGTCCAGACAACAGTCACTTAAACAAGCAAAATAACAGCTGAGCAATTTAAGACAGTTGCCTTATACATTTCAAGACATCTCCGTGGCTCGTGCTCCCTACCCTTATTGTGAAAATAGCCTTTAAGAAACCAAATACCTTAATGTGCCAGCATAAGGAGACTAAGATTAAAAGATTCACTGGGACTTCTAGTATTATATAAGCAGGAAGTACAGCAAACATCAATGACAGTTAACTTTTAACATCCAATCACATCAGGATGACCCAAATTCATATGTAATAAGCCAAGCGTAACTAAAACAATAGCATTATGCTCATTTCAACTTGTCATATATGTTTTGTTTAATTATTAGAAAGGCATGGGAGTCTTTTACTAAAGTGAAGGAAAAGTTATTCCGATCATGTATAGGGGGTTTATAAAAATATTTTTTTTTAAATGCACTTTATTAAATTACTCCTTCTGTGTCTCATTTGTACACTCCGCCCAGGATATCCAAAGACTTTAAGTAAGTTTGCCAAACATACAGACTCATCCTACACTTCCATATTATTATTATTATTATACAGGATTTATATAGCACCAACAGTTTGCTCAGCGCTTTACATTATAACGGGAGACAATACAGCAACAATACAGTTCAATACAAGAGGGTTAGGAGGGCCCTGTTCCTTGCTGTAATATGGTTGTGCTTCTGATATCAAGTGGAAACAGATCAATAATAAAATACAAACTGTTTTCCTACCAATAATCCTAGTCAATCCAATTTATTTTACAGTCAGAAAAATTACAAATTCAGTAACTGTCATAATAGACACCTGTAACTGTGCTCTAGAGTGAAGATGTAAAATATGACCGAATAATAAATATATAAAACAAAATTATATTAAAGCACTGAACGTCAATCAAAAGGCAAACATCCTGAGAAAAAAATATTTGAAAGTCTTCTAATGGCATTACAACTTTCCTTTGATACTTACTTTTGTAATGCTTGTTCTTGTCTGCGACGGTTCAGCAAGGTTCCACGCTGACAACAAACACTTCAGCTGCTTTCTCTCTTCAATGCAGACAGAGAATAACTTGCACTGTCAACTCACTGCTTCTTCTGTCACCTGAAATTGTTGGGCGCACATCTTGTGTGTCAAAAATGTGTATCAGGCAGGTCACATGACGTGCTCTTTATGTATGTCTGTATGGTGTTGCTGTGGTCATGGCCAGTGATTAAGACTGTATAATATAAAGAGATGAAAAATGTTCAATCTGTGTTTGGAGCTGTCAAAGGGGAGGGTCAGGAATGTCATCTCACTCTGGGGTAATCAGGATGCATTACCTGTTTCCACCTGCACATCTGCCCTCTTGGGCCTATAGGATGCTAATTTGTAATTAAAATACAGTACAGGGGTCACCGCAAACCATTGCTATTGTGAAGAAAGATTATACCCTGATCACCTCTGAGACCATCTATATGTCAATGGTAGAACTGATTTCTTCAGCAGACTAATAAACAGTGTGAGTTTACAATTTTGATTCAGTTCCTTAACACTATTCCAAATACGACCAGCTGTGGACAAAATAAATATGTTTTGTTCCCTTTTTTCAAATAAAGTTTTTACCTAGCGTCAACGATGTCAAGGATCAATTGCAGGATCAACACGCAGCAAAATTACATTTATAAATTATATTCTGTGAAAACTGTAAGCACCTCTATTATTGTAAATCATGGAATGAACAGGGTCTTTCTGGACATCTATATTTATGGAGCATTTAAAAACAATCTATGGATATGCAGCAGTTCATGTATTAGATATTAAAGCATGTCTATGGTCAAAATGTAAAATCATATATTCATATCCAGATTGTATTTCAATTATTTTAGCCTACTCCTGGTAATCTGAAAGATCTTGAAGTCTGTAAACTTACATTGTGAAGATACTCATTTACTTCCTTGAATTTTGTGACATGTATTCACTGGGCCCAGCAACTAGGCACTACTGCGTCACACATTTCACAGAGCCTGCCTACAGAGAAGCTGATAGGAGGAGTTTCAAGCGGCAGAGTCAGAACAGGAATCAATGCTTTGGTACCATAGGATATGTAGTTCTTAGAAACTGAAAGTAAATTGCAGAGGAGAAGCATGGAGGGAATCCTGGAAGTTGTGCTAAGAGATGATCAGCAACCAGGCAAATCTCGCACCATGACAGTTTTAGGTAAGCTCATATTGGATTGACAAAATAACTATTGTTTGTACTGTTATTGCAATGCTGATGTTATAAAATTAAAGTGTACCCATATGGAAGAAAAATATATTTGAAATATATTTTGAAAATATTCTTTCCAAATATATTAACATATATTTGAAATGCCACAATTTTGGCCATAATCAATATATTTCAATATATATATATATATATATATATATATATATATATATATATATATACACACACACACACACATATATATATGTATATATAATGTGTGTTGAAATGCATTTTTATTACAAAATATATGAAACATATTTTTAAAAACACATTTCAGATATACTGTATGTCTTTAGAAATACAAATCTACATTTTTGGAATGCATTTACGAATATATGTAAAAGTATATGTTAAAATGACTTTTTTATGTTAAAAAAAACTGAAAAATATATCTAAAAAATATACATTTTTAAAAATATATATTTTTAAAATATATTCTTCAGATTTTTTTTAACATATAAAAAAGTCATTTTAACATATTTTTACATATATTTGTAAATGCCTTCTAAAAATGTAGATTTGTACTCTTAAAGCCATATAGTTTATTTGAAATGTATTTTTAAAAATATTTTTCATATATCTTGTAATAAAAACACATTTCAACATACAGTATATATATATATATATATATATATATATATATATATAGCCAAAATTGTAGCATTTCAATCATATGTCAATATATTTGGGAAGAATATTTTTAAAATATATTTCAAATATATTTTTCTTCCATATGGGTATTCTGTGACCATGCATATCCTTTGATCAGTTCAGCCTATTCTTTTAGTAGCTGGGTTAAGGTTTCAATCTAATCTGAAATTTGTTATGGGTATAACCATCTTGAACTAATATCTGCAATGCTCAAGCAAAAAAAGCATCGATAATATTTCAGTATACCAAATATTAAAATGCTGCACACTGCTGTAGTTTTGAAGATATAAATGGTTTGTTCACCTTTACCAAAAAACTGCCCATGCAGATAAGGGGTGTCTATGGATGAAAACAAGCTATGCAGCTTTGACCAAAAATTGAATAACACCCTTGCTATAGATGTAGGCCATTGACGTACCTTAAGAAGCCTGATCTGAAAACTCCCAGGATGTTGCTAGGACATTGCTAAGTGAGGCCTAGGTATTACTGCTTACCCCCACCATCACTAAAGTGACCTTTTTCTCTGATTCAGACCTCATCACATTTTCACACTTTCTCAGCCCTGATGCAGTAGATCTGAGCTCGGAGTTTGAGAGCAAACTCCTGTGATGGTGAGAGTGAACAGTAAGAGCTAAGCTTTGCTTAGCAATGTCCTAGCAACATCCTGGGAGTTTTCAGCTCAGGCTTCGTGAGGTATGTAAACCAACTTCACTTATAGCAAAGGCATTATTCAACTTTAGTGAAAGTGTTTTTATGGACAGATGCCCCTTATCTGCACAGGCTGTTTTTTTGGTAAAGGTAAACTAACCCTTTAAAAAAAAGTTGAAGAAACATTGTCAGCTCTGTAATTCATTAAATATTTGCTATCCCTTACTCAGAAAGTCACCGCAAAAACACAGAAACCCTGTATGATAATATTTCCCATAATAGAAAACTTATGACTTGGGGTATGGCTAACAGTTTAGGTGTCCTTTTATCATGCAGTGGTAAATGACCTCTGCTCAGTTCTCCGGCATTCTCAGAGGAGACAGTTCTCTGAATGTCTTTTTATGAAGCGGTGTAGATCACTTCTCCAAATGAAGAGAGAAGCGATCTACAAACGCTTTGAACGCTGGAAAAAGGCTGCTTTTACTATAATCTCGTGAGATTACAGTAAGAGATCAGTCAAAAACTGTTTACTAAGCAGCGGTAAATTATCACTGCTTCGTTTGCGGTTCCCCCGATTCTCCACCTCTGGGATGGAGAATCTGGAGGGAGAACACAGATTGCCATTGAAGGGCTGACATCGCTCAGTGAAGGGCTAACATCGCTCCTTCATATACTGGCCATCTGTGTGCTGAGATGATCAGCGGAGAACAATTTCTCCGCTGATCATCTCTGTTTCCTAAACCACTATTGATCTGAGACCAGCAACGATCCTCAGGATCCCCGTTGATCTCTGTTTCATAAAAGGACACCTTAATTACCTGTTAATAAGTGAGTTAACTTCTTACTTTGCACTACATTGATTTTAGCTCAGGCAGTTGTGAAAAAAGTTGTTAAATCTAAATTTATTGTGCTGTAATAAATTAAAGCATAATTAAACCCAAAAACAAAAATATAATATATTGAACCTCACCAGTCCTTAGATGCAGTGGCCACATAAGTTTTCTCTTTTTTACCATGCTAAGAACATTTTCAGCAAGTACAGGAAATACCTGTTGATCGCGCCAAAATGCAGTATACTTGTCAATTCCTGCAAGCTGAACTGGAGGTATAAAACAATGTTTTTTATTTATGTAAACTACCAATCTCACCATCCCCAATGTAATGACGATGTATTAAGGCAGAGACTTTTGCAGTTCAGCTTGGATGGCAAAAATGGCTTCCTTCACAAATACAGTGAAGGATTGAGTTTAGACACATAAGGAGAAGAAGTGTGGAATATTCACAAGATTACCATGTGAAAACAAAAGCTTGTGAAAAAAAGAAAATGAATGCACCCATCACATTCAAAGTCTAATAATGTACAATTTTTAACAGCTTGGGGTTTGGGTTTAGATATGGCTTTATGTGAATTTGGAGATCACGCACATTTTTGCCTGAATTGGTCACGGTCTGCATAGAAGTTGAAGCAGTTCTCTCACCTACTGCTTTTAGGGTTCACTTGTGGAAAGCATATGAAAAGGACATGATGGTTTCCACTGCTTCCACCAAGCATAAGTGTACACCCTACGAGTGCTTCAGGGTTCAAGAAATTCTAATTGTAGCAGGGAAAAGGGCTGCTTCTTACACTTGGGGTGGGAACATTGCAGCAAAGGAAAGGAGATGGTCTGCAGCTTCTAGCACATCTACTGTTACTGGCAACTCATGCAAAGCACTAGAAATGTCACTTGTGGAAAGAAATGCCTCTAATTTAAAAAAAGAATACCCATTCAGTTATTCCTTTAAGTTATAAAAGAAGTGTGCAATTTTGACATCCGGTACATAAAAAAGTGGCTGCTTTCTACTTGCTTTATCTTTTCATCTTAGATAATTAACTCCAGGACCACGGCCTGAAATTGACCTGATTCTCTTCCAGTTACATGAAGTGTAGTTTCTGCTTGAGCCATTTTCCTGGAAGGGGGGAAATACACTCACAAACAAAATGCAATTTCTTTCCCTGATCTTGCAATTTTCCAGTATATTATAAAGTTTACAGTCATGCAGCTTACGGTGGTTATACGTCAGCAGATCTGGACATTAGAGCTAACTACCAGGAAGGCTGGCTTTTACTTTATTTGAACAAAGAAACCTTTCTCATTAAGCAGTTCAGCTGCATATATGCACTGTAGGGGCAATATAGTCATATGACTTTGATAGCTGCAGCTGTCATTTGTCCATATATAAAATGCTGACCTTTCCATTTTCCATTATTCTTTTTTTATCTTCAGTAAACTGCTGGAAAAAAAAATTCACTCTGCTTACTAACTTATTTATAAAATACGTCTAAAATGGTTGATATGCCATGGTTTTGTCATAAAAAAAGTCCACCTGTAGCCTTACGTTAAAAACACAAAGAAAGATACTAAACAATACAAACCAACTCAGCAACGAATTATATAAATGAAAAAGCAAGGAGACATTACATAGCGTGCAATCTTGGAAGTAAGTTCCTCTTTTATGGGACCACATAATGCAAGTGCTTTTAGAAATGTCTAGTGGTGTAATAAGCAAAAAAAGGCCCATCATGTCAATGCATTTTCTCTTTTCACATTTTTTTTTCTACAAAAGCATTTCCTGTTTGAAGAAAGCGAAATACACTGTCTGCTGTAGCACATACCGTCATTTTGGGTACACTGTATGGAATTTTCTTCCTTTTTTCTATTGGGATTTTTTCTTCTATATTTCTAGAAATATGCATCACATGGCAGGCTTGGAAACTACACACCCATCCTATTGTGTTGTAATCTGTTGTTGTAAGCCAGTTTGTCCCTGCTTGGTGGCAATTTCCATGGAATCCATGTACATCTTTTACTAAAGTATTCAAATACAATGATATTTGAATTTTCAGAAAAGACTGGGAATAAAAAGCTTTAAGTGTCAACATATGTATTTGTTATGCTAGAGAAAATGGGACATCAAATCAAACGGATGACCTTCAGGTTCCCTCTGGTCTTTCATTAAGTGTCCACAGAGGTGAAGCCTGGCCACAGACAGTCAATTGAGACCATGACATGATGAATTACAAGATGAATTAGGGATTGCTGTCACAAATTTATAACTACCAAGGTCTTTGCTGATTAAATTCTCAAGAGCTGCAAGTAATTTCAGCAGCATTGCTGTTAATTTAGCCTGGAATCGGCAGCAGGACAAATGAAAAAAGGGATAGCACTTTTCCCTTCAAATTATCACATCTTTGTTATTTGATAGGAAAATAGAGGAAGACATGGGGAAGGATGAGACCTATATAGTGATGGTGTTGTCAGGGTCACAAAAATGCCTGAAATAAATATTGCACAGGAATCTCCTACAGTAAATATAAGATAACCTGTCTAAACACAAAATAGCCTTCATTCCAAAGAATCCAAAACAATTACACACTATTTTTCAAGTGATTTGTTGGCTGTGGGTGCACTAGAAGTCTGCTGGTTCCTATAGACATGGGAATGATTGAATGTCTCCAGCAATGCAAATTTTTACCCTCACTTGCAATAATTAATCTGTTTCTGACCTCCCTGTGTGTGATAAAAAGAGCATCTTCAGAAGTTTGAAACACATGGAGAGACTGGATCTTGAACATGTTTAGTTAATTAGACTTTCCATAGACGAGTAGGTCTCTTCCTGAGAGTGACAGGTGGAAAGATAACAGCATATGGGGATACCTCGTGAAACATGTTGAGGCCAATAAAAAAATACTTGTTATTATCCAAAGGTAGATCAGAAATATTTAAGTATTATAATATGGCAATACTCAAAATCAGTACTGTTTGAGGAACCAGTTATTGCCAGCAGGGAGGTCAGAATGACAATATTTATAAACTTGCTATTGATGCTGAGTTTATTTTATGGTCACCATTATGGCTATGTCTAAAAATATATGAATTTGCCTCTTCAGTCAAAGGGGACAAAAAAAGAGGTTGTATGATATCCATGTTTATGAAAAGATGCTCTCATGATATAAGTGGATTTTGCATTGTATCCAACAAATACTGCTTAATACTTTTAGAATTATTAGTTGTTCTCAATGTAACCAGGGGAAACTGGCGGAATTGATTTTGGGCACCTTCAGATTTAAATATAAAGCCATAGCCATTAATCTTGGGGGAAAATAACTGATCAGACAGGGTGGACTTTTTATGTAGACATGGAAATTTATATCCATCATATCCACATTTCACATAAACAATCAACTGCATCTTATGCCAGCAGTTTAAGAAGATATTAATCTTACTAAAAGTAAAAACTAACATCAGAAATAAATTGATAAAGAAATATAGGTGACAAACACAAGTAATATTCTAATCTTCAGTACATCATGTACATCAAACACAACTAATGTAGCTTCAGAAATAAATTGATAAAGAAATATAGGTGACAAACACAAGTAATATTCTAATCTTCAGTACATCATGTACATCAAACACAACTAATGTAGCTTCAGAAATAAATTGATAGAAATATAGGTGACAAACACAAGTAATATTCTAATCTTCAGTACATCATGTACATCAAACACAACTAATGTAACTTCAGAAATAAATTGATAAAGAAATATAGGTGACAAACACAAGTAATATTCTAATCTTCAGTACATCATGTACATCAAACACAACTAATGTAACTTCAGAAATAAATCGATAGAAATATAGGTGACAAACACAAGTAATATTCTAATCTTCAGTACATCATGTACATCAAACAAAACTTATGTAACTTCAGAAATAAATTGATAGAAATATAGGGGACAAACACAACTAATGTTTTCTGTACTTCTCGAATACAGTACATTTTAAATGCTAGAACAGCAAAGCCAGGGTCTGTTATGTTTCCTGTGATCTAGACATATGATTTCTTGATGCTGTTTTTAGGAAAATAGACAAAAGGCATACTCGTTTGTCACACTTGCATGATGCAATGCCATATTTTCCCAAGTTCTACCAACAGGAAATAGTAGCGATTGTGAAATGGCTTTTTGTACACTGAACAAGGTGCCCTTGTCTGTATCAGCTCACACATGTAGACACAAACAAAAATGTGCCTGATGTATGAATTGTTTATTATTTAAAATGATTATTGCACGTTACAGACCCTACTGAGCTAAAGCAATATAAAGAATTAACTTACAAGTACCTTCTATGAAAATGGGTGCAAAAGCGGGAAGCAGGTAGCCAACCCTGGCTTATCAAGAGGGACATTAGTGATTGGTATAGCTTTTCTAACCTGCTGATTAGCTGAGCTTTCAAAACAAGCTCAGGGGCTTCCTATGACACATAAATTACTCCCTGAAAATGTAATCTTATGTATATGATTACATTTAATAAGCCAGTGATATAGATCACTAGTGACTAATAAATAAAATGCATTTAGATGATAACTTGTAACATTCTGGACATCTAATATGGGTGCTATTGAGCAGTTGAACGTTCTATAAGACCTGGTATGCACTAATGCAGTGCAGGAAACGCAGTGAATCCTGTGCATTTCACGCACCGCATTGCAATATGGTGCGTGTGTCAATGTTAAATTAATGACACTCCAAAACAGATCACAAAACACAGTGCGATTGCCAGAATTTGCAATGCATGTGTATGAACACCCATGCGATGCAAATCAGGTGCAGAAAAAAAGGGTCCTGCACCTTTTTGGTGCGGATGCAATGCGATTTCAGCCATACAAAATGTATGGCTCATATCACACTGCACAGACATCGTATGTGATTTGCACAAGAATGCGGTGCGATTCCTGTGTGAATTGCATGCAGTATTCCACAGCGCACAAGTGTGAACCTAGACTAAGTCTAAAGCTGCCCATACAGGAGCAGATAAACTCATGTAATTTATTTCCATCTCTGCTGTGGGCTGCTTTATATCAGGACTGTTTTTTTTTACAAATAGGAGAGTGTAGACCCAACATTGGCACAACTTTTTTATTCTCCAAAAATAATCCACACACATCCACTACCTAATGGCCATGTAATCTATTTTTCAATAAGTCGTTTTCCTGTGTTTTTCTGCCTACATTTAATATCTTCTGTGAGCAACTGAACCTCTTATTTCCCCCTTAAAATCTCTTTGTTTGGAATGGGCAGTGCATGTTAGTTGTGGTCATGAGTGCACTACACATCCTATAGATAATAGTTCATCGTCCCTAGTCCAATTTGGGAGTGAACAGGAGAGGGTGGCTACATTCCCACATACAGTAGGACCATGGACCATGGAGAATTAATGCAGCCACCCTCTAAGAGTAATAAAAAGTACATTTCTGAGTTAAGAAAACATACTTGAATAGACTTTGCTTTTTTAAAACCATAGTTTAGTGTCACTTTAAGTTACTTCCATGCAAGGAGTTTACCTCTTCTATTCAGAAATAGTTACTGCCTTTGCTTTGTAATCCCTAAGCACTGAAAGCTTCCAGCATGAAAGCTTTCACCAATAGAAAACATTGGTGCACTACAATCTCAATCATAATGTATGTAGTAAATTAGGGTAATTTTATTTTCAAACATACTTCTTTAGGCCATAAGATTAAATGTTACAAAACATGAGATAATGAAATAATACCAACATTTTGATGTGTTCCAGTGAACAATGCTATTTATGGGTAGAAATCCCAAAACACATGATGTGTTTGGAAATGAGGGATAGCTGTTAACTGTTCTGGAGGTTTCTTAACATCCTCTATTGGATTCCCACCTTGGACAAACATCATTGTTCTAGGACATTGTTCTAGGCCTATGCACTCCTTTATATTTTTATTATAGTATTTCTCAACCCTAATATTAAGTTTAAGAATCCCATGTAATATTTCACCTTCACATTTCCAATACAGATAATAATCACTACTTATAATAGTCGAGGCAAGCATGAACCAAGAACCAGGTGCAAGGTTTCATTCTGCATACACCAGGAAAATGACTCCCTTGGTACCTACATATAACATACATAGTTTTTTCCAACTCAGGTCAAAGTGAAATATTTATAGCTGTTCAAATACAGTATAAAATAAAACATATACTGAAGTTTAAGCTTTAACCCACAGTTGAATGCTAATGAAAAGATAAAGGTTAACAAAGAGACAATCAAACTCCTGTTTTTTTTTGAGTGGACACCATTAGCTCATACATTAAGAGCGCAGTTAGAGTACAATGTAGTGCAAACTATGTGAGAATAATATATTATGTGTTTAGTTCTAGGACCTCACCTTTCGTAAAAGCATGCAGATTGTATCCACAGTCAACCAGATCTTATCACAGAGTGTCACTGCTAGTGTGGTAGAGCTCTTATTCAGTTAGAAAGTAGAGCATGAGCTAAAGGGACATCTTTTAAGCAGGATACTTGGGAGCCTTTTCAATCCTTTTACCAGACACGTAAATACAATCTGCTTTTTCCCTTACTAAAAATAAAAGTGCTCGTGAACTAGTTGGCCAAAGCTTGCAGAGGGAGGAGAAGAGAAATCAGTGCAGCAGGTCACCTTTCCGCCACCTATGACATCAGACCTGCTGCCCTGATTCTTACATTAATACCTCCAAGCTAAAAACAATAGTCCAGCCATTAAGCACATCACAGTCTGAGATAAGAAAGCTCTAAGGGGATAATAATCGTTGCATTTAGCTGGATTTCAACCATTCAGCTCCTTAATCATTCTTTGCTGGTACCCAATCGAATACATTGGGAAAGCCCTGCTTTACTTGAGACAGAAAGACATAGTAAGAAAAAAGGTGGAGGAAAACAAGAAGAATGAAAGAAAAGGTGAAGAGAAAGGTTGACGGGAGGATAAGGAGAGAGATTGACTGGAGAGAGAGGAAGAGAGAGACGGTTAGAGAGGATTTCTCAGGCAATCCCTTCATGTGAAATGAAAACATTTCTTAATTGCCATTAGGGAAATAGGTTAAATACCAGCCACATAAGCTGCTAAATACTGGCAAACAGATTAAAGTGGTGAAGACCTTCGAAGCAGACACATCTAAAGTAAGCAGCGTTCTTTGTCCTAAATTGTCCTTTGACTGGCGTTAACTTAAAGGAGATGTATCACTTCTTAATGCTTTTGTAAAGTGTTGTGGTTCCATTTTTTTAAAAAAACAAAAAAACAAACACACTTCAAATTTTTGATCATCTAATAGTACGCACTTCCAAACTTTGATTTTATTTACTCTTCATCCTTGCTTTTGGGTCCTACTTAAGGTAGCTACAAACACGAGAACCGGAGAGAACCAAGGATGTAAGTGACAAAGGTAATCTGCACTGGACTTAGCAGTGCTAGTATCTGAGGGCATTTGCTGGTTACTGTTCCTCTGTAAAGTGTATGGGAATCATTGATGGAAGTTCACTTAAGCGGAAATTTCCAAAATTTAGCATACCAACATAACAATGAATATACTGTATGATGAAATGATCTCACCAAAATGGTTAAAGTGTTACTAAACCCAGGACCCTGAATTCACTATATCTGGTCTCCCTCTGTACATAGAACATGGAAGTGCAGTTATTTTAGTAAATATAAACTGCAAAATACCTTTTCTCATTAGCAATTAATGCAGTCTTGTGACTTCTATCAGTGTCCAGCCGAGCACTGATTAAAGCTTGTAGGAGGAGTTTTCGTTTTGCTCCAGGAGGATGCAGAACCCCTAACCTCTGTCTGAACAGTGCTGATTGGCCTTGTGGTGATGCACTTTCCCAAGAAAAAAAAAAAACCTCTCTAGCAATACACACCAAACTGAGCATGTGCAGAGTGACTCCTCATGATATGTATTATCAGGAGATAAGAGGGGGGCACTGGAAAAAGGGGAGGATCAGAGAAGTTAGGATGAAACAGCATTTTTACACAATGCAGAGGATTAACCTTTTAGGTTCCACAGTGAGTATAACAAGCATGCTTTACTGCATATAAAGACTGATTTTACTGTTGTGCGTTTAGTAACACTTTAATTAATGATTCAGCTAACATTTAACTGATATAAAACAATCAGTATCTTTTGCTAGTATATAAATAAGAAAAAAAAATTTCATTGGCCTTCATTTGAAAGTAGCTATATCACTTTCCATAGTTATTTCTCTTGCCAAAAAGAGAGGTAACACAAAAGAGTGGCTGGCAATGCAATAAAGGACTTTAAAACCTTGAAAACAGTATCTGTCTTCAACAGTTAGGTTCTTTGAACCCTCGCTTTCTACTAGTGGATTTGTCACCATGCCACCATTTGCAAGGTTTGCTCTTGCTGGATTTTATCCAAAGGTTTACTGATGCAAGGAAGAAAGCTTTCTTTGGAGACCAAAAACTGCTTGCATTTAAGCTCGATGTTGAGGAATGATGTCATCTCTTCTCCAGTAATCCTAAATGTAAAGTATATTTAAACTCAAGAACAAAAATGTAATGTATTGCAGCTTACCAGTCCTTAGATGGGGTGGCTGCATCAGTTTTCCCTTTTTGTCTGATGATCCTGCCAGTAACACACTTACTGTTCTGGGGTAACAGCGTTCACTCATTGTACTGTATCATGGAGGAGCAGTGATGTCATCCTAGGGCAGAAGGTGGTTAGAACGAGAAAACATCTCCCACTCTCTTCCACTCCATAACATAGTAGGGGAGGTGTTTTGTAGCCCATTGAGATGGCTGGGAACAATGTAATTGACAACAGGGCAGCACAGGCAGGGAGGGCAGAAAGTTCATAAGATTTCTGGCAGAATCAACAGGTATTTTTAATTTATCAAACAGATACAACAAATACTTACAATTACATATGTAATAATGCAAAAAGGGAGCAAATAAGGGACGTTCAAGGGCGGACTGACCATTTGGAAACTCGGGCACTGCCCGAGGGCCCCGGGTCAGTAGGGGGCCCCATGAGATGCCCCTGGTACCTTTTTCATAGGCTTTTTTGAGTTTGGGCAAGGACACAGGGGCCCCATGATCCCCTATTGCCCGGGGGCCCCATGAGTTCTCAGTCCGCCCCTGGGGATGTTCATTGTTAAGGTTTACATACCCAATAAAGTAAATCTACATTGAAGAAATATCAAAATTTTAGAGTTGTCCCCAGAAAAAGAGGTAAGGGAAAAAATTCCAATGGGGACATCTGTTTGTGGATAACTGTCCAAGAGGGGGATTCCCATTACTTTGGGAGATTTTCATTAACTTCCCGTTGTTCTCTCTGGGGCAGGAGGTGAAGGGAAATTACCTCAATGGTATATAGGCATTAAAATAATATGTTATCAGGGATTTAAACCCTTCCATACTCTATCCATAGCTCAAAAAAAGTTTTGGCTATACATACACTTTAAGTGATTGCATCAAATGTTAGTAATGAACACACAAGAAACTAAGCCAGATCATGACTATCAGCTGAGATAAATGGACAGATTATTAAAATTAACCCCTTAATTTCAGTGCCTCCCAGCCCTTTAAGGGGTTTTTGATACCCAGAGGCAGGGTGGGGTTTATGATCATGTGATCACCATGATTGGCTGTCACATGATAGGAAAGCTCTTGATTGCTAGTAGCTATCAGAAGCTTTCCTTAGGCATGGACATAGTTCTGTTTTTTTTTGGTATGCAAATATGCAGCTGCTTAGCATCAAGGCCCACCCGCTGAGAGGCCAAATATACGTGTACTCTTGGTGCCAAAGGGTTGCACTACATATTTCTTTGTAGCACTGCATTTAATTATGGGCACCTTTTTTTTAAAGAATAAACTGAAAAATCTAAAATGCTAAAATATATACAAAATCTTGAGAAGTATACATATAAAGAAAAATACTGAGAATAAAAACATTGACAATTGACCTGTTTTTGATTATTAGAAAAATAATTTGACATTACACACAGTTCCTTTCCACACAGTTGGTTCTCCTATGGCGTCCTGTAAATTATTTGAAAAGGCTGTTCGTCTTGAAGAGATTCACCAAAAAAGATCTAACATTTCAGACTGCACTAGGGTATGAGTTGCCCAACTTTCTTTTTTTGATTAGGTAATTTCACTATAGAAATGTCTCTTTTTTTGTGCCCATTTATTGTGGCCATTATTTATGCATATCTATATATCATACCATCATAAATAATGTATGCATTTTTTTTAGATGTTTTCACTTTAAAGCCAAAAGTTAAAAACTTCTATTTTGCCCCCCGCTCCTGATTGGCAGGGGTATCTTTTTTGGAAATTCCACTGTTTAATTGTTTTAAGAAAGCACCCCAGTATCTCTTAGGCTATCAGCACTGGGCAAAAGTGTTTTTCCTTTTTCGTTAACCTTAAAGTGTATCTCTAGGCAAAAGCTTTGACAATTTTAGATAGAAAGGGGAAGAGTTAGGCCCTCTATCAACTTTTATTGCTGTTTGTGTCTCCATTGGGGAGCGTCATCACTCTTTTTGTCATAGTGATTGTTGTCATTGAGAATTAAAATCAACATTTTAGAGTTGTACCCAGAACCCAGGTAAGAGGTAAGAAGAAACTGTATAATGGAGACACCAGTTTTGGGGACAGAGGGGAATTTCCCTTACCTCTAACTTCCTGTTGCGCCTTTTGGACAGGAATTGAAGAGAAATTTTTCCAGTGGTACAAGATAACCCTTCCCCAATCTATCTAAAACTAAAAGAATAAATCTATACATACATTTTAGCCTCCCTGGCGGTATTCCCGAGTGTAGCTCGGGGTAAAGTTTCAGTACCACAAGCGGTAACCCCGAGCTACACTCAGGCTTACCATGCGGCGCTGCTCCGGGATCTGTTCTTCACTTACCTTGTCCTTCGCTCCCGCGATGTCCCTCCTGCAGTGTCCCCGGCAATGTCCTCCGGCCGATGCTGGCATCCGTCTTCTGGGTTCCGTCCCCTGCAACGTCGGGACGTACGGGGGATGGTTTGGCAGGAAATTTGAAAATGACAAAAAGTGACATTCACTAAATTCACTAAAATCACATAGTAAAATATTACTGTATCAAAGCATTTCACATACATTTTGTCCCGAGTGCTTTGTTCTGTGCCCTGCCTGCATTTTTACTGTTCTTTCTGCTTGGAAACTGAGAAATGTTCATGGCGTCCAAAAAACGTCCCTTTTGGTCAAAAGCAATTTTAGACCAGCTAGAGAACAGCGATAGTAAATTAGAACCACTTGCAGAATTGAGTGATAATGATTCGTGGGGAAATTCGTCATCAGACACTGAAAACGATTTTGCGACTTTGCTCAGTGATGTGTGAACTTGGCGCTATATTTTAAATTTAAGTGTTTTTGGTTTGATTATATTATTGAATTACATTTATTATTATATTATTATTTTTATGATTATTTATTAAATTATAATTTATGATTTTGTGTTTCAAATTGTAACATACAATGTTTACTAGACTCTTGTTCGGACAGATTTCAGTGAGTTATTCCTAAAAAATTACAGGCCTACAATAAAAAAAATACATATCTCCATGCAAAAAAATGTACCGCTTTAAGCACAGAAATATGGACATAATCAGACCGCTAGGGCGGTTAAGAAACTCAGTTAAGTCTGCTATGGGTTGTGTCATGCTGCCAGGATGACCTTGGAAAATCAATGTTTTCCTATGGGTGACAGAAAAAACCTGAACAATGATAGCCTCGTAGCTAGTCATATGCTATAGGATATGTATAGAGGTTAGGAATAGAGGTTTTAAAAATGGTAAATCTTTAGGGATTAAAAATTATGTTTGGTGCTTGGAAATTACCACTCTAATAAACTTTGAAAGAAACCATCATCCATCATTGGATGAACTCTACAGTGGGTGTCTATATAACATAAGCTCTAAGTAAGCATTGTGTTTGGTGTGTTACACCCAAAAACATGGTATTGAGTAGATAAGTAATTTGGCTAGTAAAGTCTAAAAAGACAGTTGGAAAAACAAGTGACTTGGTTATAAATCAATCACACCATTCATCATCTTGTTAATTACATGTACTCTGTAGGCAAGGTGAAATGTATCTCACCTAACCTCAGTACATTCAGTATTGAATAAATTAATCTAAACAGCAGCATGAAATAAGCAAAAATAAGAAACATTGGGGAGTATTTATCAAAACTGGAACAGCCAGAATCTGGAGTAGATGTGCATGGCAACCGAAAAGCTTCTATCTTTCTAGCTTATCTGAAAAAGAAGCTTATTGGTTGCCAAGCACAACTGCTCCAAATTCTGTCTTCTTCAGTTTTGATAAATTTCGCCATTGAGATTGATTTCATTTTGCAAAGGGTATGTTCACTTAGCTTAGTAAATAAGGATTGTGATCACAATAAATACCCAATCATGTGCAAGGGAAATTAAAAAAAAGGATTTTTGCAATTATGTGATTGGGTGACTGAAGTAACATAGTTTCACCCCATTCCTTAAACCAAGTGAAAATACCCTTCACAAAGTGACCGTTTCCCTTTGGTAAATCTCCTAGATTGTAAGTTCCAAGGAGCAGGGCCCTGCTTTCCCTCTTGTATTGAACTGTATTGTTGCTGTATTGTCTCCTGTTATATTGTAAAGCGCTGAGCAAACTGTTGGTGCTATATAAATCCTGTATAATAATAATAATAATAATAAATAAGCCATGTTATGTTTTTGTTTACGGGTCAGGTCCATCTCAAACTAACATTTTGTTTTTGGATGAATGCTAATGGGCACTCTAAACCTGTATTAAAGCTTGCTTATTTTGTACTGTCAACTCAGCTTCCCTTTTTTCATTTTTGCTTAGATTTGGCAATCTCACGTAAACCAAATTCCAAGGAAAGGGAAGGATTCAAAAGTTTCCAGTCATAGCAACAGTTGAAGTCTCCCAGCTAGATCCAGTTATCTCTGCAGTGAGTCTGAGTATTAAGTGCTGACAATCTGGCTCTTGTGTCTGTTGTGAAAAGCAAAGGAGTTAACAGTAGAGAAGTAATTTGCAACAGATTTTTCTCTTGACTTATCTTTTCCATCAAATGATTGGGAAAAGTACGGCACTCTCATCGCACATCTCAAGCACAGGAGTTCTTGTTTTGCCACATACAGTCATTTCATCATTGTGCTGATTTACAGACTTAATTAAGGCTTAAAGGAAGAAGAGAGAGTCTTTGGTGCTGTCCCCCTCCTGTTATTCTCTACAATACAGAGCTAGACACTAAGCAGGATTCCCCAAAATGAAACAGTTTTTTCTTAGTACTAACTTTTCCTTTACAACCATACCAATAAATCTGCTGCCACTCAGTTTGCACTAGGGTGGACATAAAAGGACCTCCCACTCCTTTTCCTCTCCAGCACTTCCCCAGTTTTAAGCAATATATGCCAAGCAGAGACAGCAGGACCTGTAAATCATTTTAATGAGATGTGATTCACTTGCGGAGATTCTTATGTAAAACAAATAGCATGGATGGGTGATGATGAGCAAATATCAAACCGAACAAAATGCTACTATGTAAAGCTGATACGTTTGGCAAATGCTGATAACCTAGGAAGTATTTTGCAGTGCTGGATGAACGCATTTCCCTTGAGTTGTGTTTTTATAAAAATGGGCACTCACTATAAAGGATCTGCTTTTACTGAACCCTCTGTCCAGTTATTGATTGCTTCATCAGTTTTGTTCTAATAAAGTTATTGCTGATCAAGCTCTATGCATTTTCTTTGCAGTGTAAGAAGATTGTAAGCTCCAAGGAGCAGGGCCCTCCTATCTCTCTTGTATTGAACTGTACTGTTGCTGTATTGTCTTCCGTTATATTGTAAAGCGCTGAGCAAACTGTTGGCGCTATATAAATCCTGTATAATAATAATAATAAAAAAGAGTTATTACAGATACACAATTTATAACAGGACTCATTTTTTCATTCTAGACAATAAAAAAAATGTTAAAACTAGGGATGCACCGATACCAGTTTTTTAAGACCAAGTACGAGTGCTGATGCTTTTTTCTCAAGTACTCACCAATACCAATTACCGATTCCTATTACTGTCATGTGACACTAAAATAGTTTTTTTAAAAACTGGTGAAAATTTTTTAGTTTCTTTATAATTATGAAGAACTGTAACTCAAAAGACAGTATGAAACAAAACATTTTCATTTGCTTGTCAAAAAGTTGTGAAAGTTCAAATTTCACATGAACATGTTTAATTTATTAAATATTATATATAACATGTAAACATCACAAGTTCACAACCAACCAAGTGCAATACAGAAGTACAGCAAGAGACATGCGGGACATGTAACAAGACTCACCACCAGAAGTACAACAAGGGACAAGTAACAGGACTCACCGCCATGTGGAGGAACATACCCCGATCTGCCCCCAAGCTGACGTCACTTCTGGTAACGGTTTGAGGTATTGGTGCATTTGCATGAGCTCTGATACTCGTGCAAGTGTTTAGTATTGGCACTGATACCAGAATTTGTATCGGTGCAACTCTAATTAAAAAACAAAAGTATTTGACTTTTCAGCCCTTTTGTAAGCCTTTGCATAGTAGAACACTGACTGGGAGAGTGTGCTGTCTTCAAGGAAGGACTGGGCTTTTTGGGGCAGTACAAATAAGATATGTTGGGCTGGTGGCCCTCAGTGATTATTATTATTATTATACAGGATTTATATAAAGCCAACAGTTTGCTCAGTGCTTTACAATATAATGGGAGACAATACAGCAACAATACAGTTCAATACAAGAGGGATAGGAGGGCCCTGCTCCTTGGAGCTTACAATCTAGGAGAGATGATATTTTACCATTCCGAGCAGGATCTACAGTGACATACTGTATGTTGGATATTATGGGGCTGACTGACTAAAGGCAAATAGGTTGTTTACATTGAAAAGGAATTTGCAGTTTGCAGGAGTAATTTACCTTAGCTTTGTAATTGTGGTAAAATTTCACATCACAAAAAAACCCCAATAATTTCAAGGCAAAAAAAATGTTTTTTTGCTTGAACGTGATTGGATGATGGAAATCAGCAGAGCTTCCCACATTTACTAAGCTAAGGGAAAATTCCCCTGTAAAATGTAAATGCCTTTGCAAAGTCCTTAGTAAATCAACCCCTATACAGCAACCTGCTTCTTTTTAAACCTGTGATTAAAGTGTCTGGCAGAGGCAAGTCTTTACATCTCTGAGCTGTCATGTGAATGAATGATAAGAGTTGTAAAGGAAGCAGATACTGGACGACTTTTCAAATGTTCTTTAGGAACGTCCACCTTTCCCATGGTCACCAATCAAGATGGCACCATGACACACTTTGTGTAGGGCATCTGTCCCTACCATTATAGGGCTAGTTGGCTGTGTTTCTCACTGGGCTAAACTTTCTCAGTCCTCTCTTGGTTCCAGTGCATGTGTGATGACAGTAAACACCCTGACGGGAGGAGAGAGCAAAATTAAGCCCCGTACACATGATGAGAATACCCGACGAATTATCGTCCCTTTTTTTTTTCTTGAATGCTAGTTTCATATCGGTAGTGAAGCAGTTACTAAAGTTATTAAACTTATTGAAAAAGTAATGTAGTGTATTGTATTTTTGAACAAAAACTGTACCTATTAAAGGAAAATTGTATGATCTGGTATCGTACAAGAAAAATTTTTGTGCTTGTCCCTTAAAATAATTTCGGACAAAAGCTGTGTACTAACGTTCAGATTATTGTACGATTGCTTCATAAGCGGTATTTTTCATACGATTTTCTGATCGTGTGTACTAAGCTTAAGAGATTAGTTTATGAGTATTATATTGCATAATTGCACCAGAAAAAAAGTAAAATAAAAAAGTAGGCTCTGCTGTATTTTAACAGTGAATTTAACTGTCTAGAGTTTAGCTTTATAAGTGTTTGTTTTCTGTTGTTATAGCATACCTGGTATTCCTGTGCCTTTTTTAGTTCTATGCAAGTATCTTAAAGTAAGGTACGTAATGTAATGGTATTGTACCATGTTAGCCATCATTAGTAACAGAAAAGTGACAATATAGTCCTTATAGTATACAATAGTACTGAATACTGCTGCCAGGCTCATCTACCGTACCAACCGTTCAGTGTCTGCTACCCCTCTCTGCCAATCCCTTCACTGGCTTCCACTTGCTCAACGAATAAAATTCAAAATACTAACAACAACTTACAAAGCCATCCAAAACTCTGCCCCCAGCTACATCACCAACCTGGTCTCAAAATATCAACCAAACCACTCTCTTATATCCTCCCAAGACATTCTGCTCTCTAGTTCCCATGTCACCTCCTCCCATGCTTGCCTCCAGGACTTCTCCCGAGCTTCTCCCATCCTATGGAACTCTCTACCCCAACCTCTCCAGCTGTCTCCTAATCTATCCACCTTTAGACGATCCCTGAAAACCTTTCTCTTTAAATAAGTCTATCCTGCTTCTACCTAGTAAACCGCCATTTGTTTCCTGCATCAGCTCATCCCCCCCACAGCTATTACCTTTTGTATCACTCAACCCTTCCTCCTAGATTGTAAGCTCTAACAAGCATGGCCCTCTGTTTCCTCTTGTACCAAATTGTATTGTAACTGTAATGTCTACCTTCATTCTGTAAAGTGCTGCACAAACTGTTGGCGCTATATAAATCCTGTATAACAGGGGTGGACTGACAACTCATGGGGCCCCCGGGCAATAGGAGATCATGGGGAACCAGTGCCCTTGCCAAAACTAAAAAAAGCCTATGAAAAAGGTACCAGGGGCATCTCATGGGGCCTCCTCCTGACCACGGGCCCTCGGGCAGTGCCCGAGTTTCCAAATGGTCAGTCTGCCCCTGCTGTATAATAATAATAATAATAATATAGTAAATAGTTCTCCTCTTAGGGAATACTGATAAACAGTGTGCACACATATTAAAAAATACTATATATATAAAACTTTATATGCACATACAGCTAACGCAGTTAAGATGTTGACCACACTCTAGCATCTGGCATGTGTATGCAATTTGATAAAAGAAAAGAGAAAGTCAGGGAAAAGGAGCTTAAGTGTTACACCAGTTTGAATGAGTTATCAAGTGTAAAAAACAGATGTACAGGGATGGCCAGTACAATGTGTAGATGTTATAGTTAGCTGTGAAGTACAAGGTGCTGACTGCTGCGCAAAAATGTTATGTCTTTCTCTAGTTACATTCCCTAGTTGAATATAGAGTGCACAGTTCACTTTGAGGGAGCCAAACTGAGGAATCTGTAACAAACATTTTTGCAGTGACAGTGACAAGGTCTCTGTGCTGCATAAGTCGGCCAAAAGGAAGAGCTTAGATGAGAATAAAAATGGCCAGACCCATTTGGCGAAGGTCAATAATGTCATCTCTTGAGGAAAGAAAATAAAAGCAAAAGGAGCAAGCTCAAACTCTTGGAATACCTTCTTGGTGGTTTCAAGTTAAGTGCTTGCAAGTGTTAATGATTTTTTTTGTTTTAAAAAGGTCAACAAAGTATTTCCAGCACACTCAAACTAAATGTGAGATCTCAGAATACTACAGAGTTTTATAGTTAGGTGAAATACTTTGAAGTTGGAATCCTAATTCCACTAAGACTTTTAACAATAAATCTAGCTACTAACCCCTGTCAATTTAAATAGGTCTCTTTAGCTAAATCAATTCCTGGCCTAGCTGGGCATTTCTGTTTGCTGCAGATCAAGCTGGACAAAACATACTGCTCACAGTAAAAATTATTACTTCAACTTGAACTAGTTTAACTGGATAACAACTTTATAAAAAACTGCAGAATCTATAAAAAAAGACTGGATGAAGCAATTTGTACACTTCACAGATGCCACCAGTATGCTCAGTGACACCCACAAAAATCATACATGTAAGTCTAACCAATCTACAGCACTTCAACTTAAGCTGGCCATACATGGATTGAAATTCAGCTGGTTCAACAGGGACCAGCCCAATTTCAATCCATGTATAGGCAGGCTGATTGTATTCATCGATCAGCTTGGGTACAACCAGCCTGTCGGATTTTTCTGCAAGAGATTACTGCCAGTGGCAATAGCCATTAGTAGTAATAATTGTATTTTACCAATCGGAAAGGCTCTCCAGGTCCCCTACCCCGCTGGCAGAATACAATAGCACTGTGGGAGGCCTTACCTTTTCAATACTGATTTTGTTGATGGGGAAATCGAGATATTTTTTATTAATTTATGGCTTGCTTTAGAAGGCAATACCTGAGAAGCCCTGCAGCTTGATTGAGGGATATAAGGTATTCTTTCACTTCTTGTCCCAGAGATACTTCAGGAGCTGAACAGAAACCTCTCCAATGTAAAAGGAAACCCCCATTTAGTCAGTCATCACTAGAATAGAAGTCTCCATTGGAAGATATCCCCTCACCTCCTGTGCTGGTGACTACTGTAAAATGTTGACTTAGTCATCACTTTATGTTCCAGTGATCATGGTCACCAGGACAAAAAGAGGGACTAAAGTCCCCAAGCAGGGAAAAACAGTAGTAAAAATCTGACAGAGATTCCTGTCCTGGGATTGATGGTAATCTGCCCAACTGGAACACAAAAAAAAAACATTTTTAGTTGAAGAAGAGTTAGAACTACAGATATATTTTAAAGGCTATCTGTACCTTCATGTTACATTGAAAACCCTTCCATTTCTTTTTATTACAGTTACAGAGAGTGAGGGAAAATCTCCCTAATGTCACAGACATAAATTAAAATTTTACAGAAATGGTAATTCTTCCTGACTTTATTCAATGAAATGATTCCTTGGAACCTACAGTGAATATGTATTTAATGTATATACAAAAGCATAGCTTGACGCTTGTGGGTTCTGATACAAAATTTGACCTGGGGCTCCCTATTACTACCCTCCGTTTCCATCACGCACCAAGATACTCCCTGTGGGCTTGCATATAAAAAAGGAAACTCAGGGGGACGAGCCTGGGCCCTCTGGCTTCCAGATACACATACAAGCCCACAGCTTTCATCTGGCAACTCAGAGTATGGTCTACCTGTTCCCACCTTTTGTGTACACACATGGGGCTGTACTGGTCTGGGCAGGGGAGCTGAGCAGAGAGTGTATTGCTGGGGGAAAGGACTTGTCCCATGTGTAGGTAAATCCAGAAACTCAGAGGGCCCGGGACAGGCCTGGGTGTCAGTAGGACAATGGAAGGTGTCAGTAGGGCAGTGGAAGGCATTAGTTGGGCAGTGGATGGTATCAGTAGGGCAAAGGTTGCTGTCAGTAGCAGTAGACAGTGTCAGTCCGTAGAGCAGTGGTCAATGTCAGTAGGGCAGTAAACGATGTCAGTGGAGCAGTGGATGTGGCCGTAGGGCAGAGGTTGATGTTAATAGAGTCCTCTATTGGCAGTTTTGTCCTCTATTCTTTTATTGAAAGATTTTTCTTTTATTCCTTTGTCAGAAGATTTTTCCTCTAGTCCTCTATTGGAAGATGTTTCCTCTATTCCTCTTTTGGAAGCTTTTTCCTCTATTCTTGTTCTGGTAACAACTCAAACTTTGGAGTTATCTCATGACTTTCAATCCCAGTGACAATGGTCACCAGAACAAATAAAAAGGGTAAACCTGATAGGGGTTCTGAACTCTCACCACTCTATCCAAAACTAAAACAAAAGGTTCTGGCCTTAGACACAGTTTAGCTCTGAATAGCATAGACTTTATTTCTCTACAAATGTTGATTCTGTACATCTATGATTTATTTATTTATTTTGATTTTATAAATTTATGGTAGCTTACTCACCCAGAACTGCTTCTTAGACAGTCAGCAAATGTATGAAAAAAAGGTGTGTATCACCTTTTCAGACTCTTCCCCTCAGAACTGCTACTTTGTTGCAGAACCTTACCTTCTCCCAACTGGTTTCCCCAGCTGTTGTTAGACAGGGTAAAAACAACTCCCTCACATCCATGATCAGTTAATCAGCAGTTTAAGAGCTTACTTCCAGCTAACAGGCAAAGCAGCCATCACAGACCCAATATCCACAACAGCAGGGAAGAGGAGTGAAAAAAAAGAATGTCGGCCTAAAACAAAACAGGGGTTCAACCCTCCAATGCTCAGCAGGTTAGATCAATCTTGCTTTGTCCAGCCCTTTAGTGATACTAAAGGCAATAAAAAAAAAAAAATGTCATACCTACCAGCTCTGTGCAGTGGTTTTGTACAAAGCAGCCTCGATTGTCCTCTACTTGGGTCCCCCGCTGGCATACTTGGCCCCTCCCTCCTGCTGAGTGCCCCAAGAGCAAGCAGCTTGCTATGAGGGCACCCAAGCAGAATCTCTCCTGAGCCGTGGCTCGGCCTCCCTCTCCCTGCCTCTTCTCTTTGGCTCACTAGCTGTGATTGACAGCAGTGGGAGCCAAAGAATGCATGAAGGTAAAAAAAAACCTTGAGCCTTTAAAACCACTTTAAAATACAAGGCTTCCTGGGGGATTCCAAACATTACCACAACTTTCCAGCATTTTATGTGTTTGTCCTAGGAATTCCTCCAGTTGCCACACCACTCCCAAGAGGAGCAAAACTCACAGACTACTTTACTTTTCAACTTATTTAAGTGAATAATCTTAGCACACTCATGCTGAAACCTCACTTTTTAGATTTTTTTTACAAACAATCTGGAACATAGTCCAGAAAACAGTCCACTTTCTTTACCTGCTCAACGACCATCTCCATTCTACACACCAATGCCTTGGGAGTAGGGATACTCCTGATGTGTTTTTGATGGTCACTTATTTTTGTTTCAGATCCCGAGGTAGGCAGTTTTGTGACCGTTCCCATCATGATGATTTGAATATTACTTCTTTTGACTTATTTATGATGATTATGAATATATGATTATAGGTGTTAAAGATCTAGATTGATTAGAAAAGCTCAAGCCTTATCCAAAATCTCAGCTGATGTTTCCTACTATCCATTTATCAGTCTTCCCTTTCAATCTTTTATGAAGAGTCAAATTGTACCTAAGCTTCTTTAAAGACAGCAAGGTTTTCCCAAGCAACTGGAAAAAAAAAACACTCAACATTTTTACACGAGAGTGCAATTAAGATCTTTAAATATATAAAAAGCACACTGACAAGTTAGTCCAAGGCCACTTAATTAGGTACATTTGTCAAAATGATGTTTATAAGCACACTGAACACTTGAAGGTTTTTCACAGTTGTTGGACATTAAATCCCATACTGGTTCCATAATGTAGAAATTCTGCTGTTTGTATTTTTTTGGATCTCATTTGTCGTTTTAGCAGGTGCACGCGACTTTATTTTTACCCAAGTATCTTTATGCAAACAGCTTGTGAATTTACAGCTTTCCAGCAGTTCAAATGGTGGCAGTCATTAGATTACTACCGGATCTCCTTTCAAGATAAAAAAAAAGGTCTGGTCACTTTAGCCCTTCATGTGCACTTAGAAGTCAAAAGGGCAGAAACCTTGGTGAACTGGGTTCAGTGTAACACAGTCTGCTGCTCGCATTTGTTTACTGCAGTGAGAATCAGCCAGCAATATCTACTTCTGACTACCTGAAATTCCTGAGCCAGTTTGTGTCTGGAACAGTAGCATGTCACTGACATAGAGTAATAAAGGGCACACAAGCTATTGCTAAATGTTTATTATTTTTACATGAAAAACCTTGCTTACATTAAAAAGATAAAGTAATAGGAGCTGAACTGGTATAAAGGAATCCTGTGTATACCCATTTTATTTTTTTAACAGTTACACTATCTACATTTTTTATAAATTGCACAAATTTAAATCATATGCAGATGCTCACCAGGGTAGTATTATATTCCCATTATATCAGTCTGTATGATATTTTTGCTTTGCTATCTTTATTTATTGCATGTAAACAGTAGTGATGAGTTTCAGGTTCAAATTGAGCATGTGTTTGACCCAAACTCAGCATGTTCGCAATCTGGTGATCAAACTGGCCATATTTTTCCTGTTTGCCCACTCGCCTGAACCTTCAGCTGATGCAGCTGGAAGCCTGACCCTTATCCAGTCATTCCCAGGAAAGGGGGTTCAGCAAGTGTGCAGTCCACCCCCCAAACCTTACCAAGCCATCAGCAATGGGAGGGAACCTTTGTTGGGGGGGGGGGGGTGGAAAGCCTTCCTCCCTTTTAGTACTTTTAGTCCTCATATAACAAAATTCAGCTCTTATAGACTTCAAAGGGGTCCGGTGCTATGTTTAGATTCAGATGTTTTTTTTCCTGGGTTCAGGGAACCTATTGTAAACCAAACTTTTCCTGGCTTCTCATCAATAGTAAATAAAGTTCAAGGCCAATGTCATCTCCCAAATGTGGTAAAAGATTATTACGATAATGTATGTAATCTTCTATGGCCAGTAAGAAAAAATGTAATCTAGCCATTTATATAGATCATTAAACTTGATTCTCTTGATTATGGGAACTTGTGATGATGAATAGACTTGGCACATGTATGATTTATGCACACCAATATTTATTTATTTATTACAGGTACTTATATAGCGCCGTCAATTTACACAGCGCTTTACATATATATTGTACTTTCACATCACCAATATTGTACTACCAATAAATGTCAAAAGTCTGAGAAAAAAAGCAGTGGGGTTGATTTGCTAAAACTGGAAAGTGCTAAATCTGGTGCAGCTGTGCATACTAGCCAATCAGCTTCTAACTTCAGCTTGTTCAAATAAGCTTTGACAATACAACCTGGAAGCTGATTGGTTTCTATGCAGAGATACACCAGATCAGGGGCTGACTGGCCATTTGGAAACTCGGGCACTGCCCGAGGGCCCGAGGTCAGTAGGGGGCCCCATGAGATGCCCCTGGTACCTTTTTCATAGGTTTTTTTGAGTTTGGGCAAGGACAGAGGGGCCCATGATTCCCTATTGCCCGGAAGCCCCATGAGTTGTCAGTCCGCCCCTGCACCAGATTTTGTACTCTCCAGTTTTAGTAAATCAACCTCACTGTCCCAGTGGAAAATACACAATAAGCTTCAGTACCACAAATGTTAAACTGCTGATGTTCAAAAATTGTGGTTTCCTTGTAGCACCATCCTGTTTATGAAATCTAGGCTTTTATATACATTTGACAATTATCATTTAAGGGAGATGTTCAAATATTTGTTCACTGGAGTGAATTGCTCTTTAACCTTAAAAGGCTGTAAAGAAAGTAGGAAACTATTGATCACAACAGAATGTTTTATGTAGTTTATTGATGTTACTGTCTGTAACACTGACACATTTATCATATGACGGTTTTACTTCATCATTGTTTTTTGTTTTTTCTGAAAATATTTTTGTTGATGAGATATTACCTTCTCTCAAAGGCTTGGAAAAGTAGATTTAACATAATAAAAAATTTAATAATCTTGTAGGTTGTGCAAAGATGAGTAAACAACTGAAAAAAAATTTAATGTTTTAATTACAATGAACAGTTGGGTAAATAAGCTGTTAAACCCAAGGGCTATAAAAATACAAGGACAACTCAGTTGCATATTGAAGAAAGGGGATTTTACCATCAGTTTAGGAAAGTTTTCTTTACAAAAAAGAACAGTTAAGCAGTAGAATGTTTTGTTGTATAACGTATTACCAGAAATAGCAATAATGGAAATATTCCAAAAATGGAAAAAAGTTTGGATAATTATAATTAAAGGTTAACATGGGAATTTAGGTCTGAGATAGGGTGAAGATCATGGCCATGAATTTTTGTTTTATTAACTGTAACTATGTAACAATATAAGTACCTAACACATTTCAGCTGGCAATGTTTCTAGTATTCACAAATTATGCATCTTATTGGTTGGTATAGACATTACCCATGGGGACCATTTTTACTGCACCTCATGCTATGACCATGAGTGTTTTTTCCTACATGTACACATTTCACATAAAAGAGATATGTGTTTTTGTGTGTCCAAAAATGTCAGTTTCTGATTGATTTGTTGTTTGAGTTCACAAAAAAGTAATTTCAACATCCTAGAAGCCCACCTATATATTCATTGCCCAAATTCATGGCTGCACATTGGGGTTGATTTACTAAAACTGGAGAGTGCAAAATCTGGTGCATCTCTGCATAGAAACCAATCAGCTTCCATTTTTTTTTTGTCAGAGCTTAATTGAGCAAGCTGAGGTTAGAAGCTGATTGGCTAGCATGCACAGATACACCAGATTTTGCACTCTCTAGTTTTAGTAAATCAACCCCATTGAATTTAAAATTGTTCCTACTATAACCATTCACATCAACTTATTACTGTTTCTATTGCCATGAAACCCCATGTTATTTTCATCCCAATTATAATGGAGAACTGAAAAAAAGATCCACTATAAGACAGCACTGCTGCAAAATACACAGCAGAACAAATATGGAAAAATATTTATAGCATTTTAATATAGTTGGAAACCTGCACCAATATGTAGTTTATTGGCATGTGCCTTCTTTTACCAGGGATCATGTGTTTTCAGTGCTCAATGTCTATTGTTTGAATGTTCCCCTAAATAGGCACCCTTATATAGGGCTATGTGGGCCATACTACATATGATCTAAGTCAAGATGAAAGTCTCCTTTTCAAAAGACCTTCAGTAATGAGTATCCATTTCACCAAAAATACTTCTACACCTGGTGAATATCGGCAAGATATAAGGATACATTACCCTGGCCTTTGGTGCTTTAAATCAAGTGACCCTCGTGTTACTTCAGCTCTTTCTCCAAGACTGCTGTGAGGCCTTGTGAGGTCAATCCTCAGTAGATGTCACTAAACTAACATTAACTGGCATTAGTTTCTGCAGCTGACCTTCAAAGTTCATAAGCTACTCCAGCCAAACTGCTTTACCATTTATCATTGTGGAACAAGCGGACATTTCAGCTGGCTGAGGATGACAGAGGACTGCAATGAACTTTACTACTACATTACCTCCTAACTCAACCGTGTTTGCCCAAGACTAATCTTAGAGGATTCCTCAAACACTGTATTGGCCCAAGGGTAGACATGAAGTAGCCAAGTGTGTGAGGAAGTCAATCCATCAGAGAATCTAAGAACACACGCAGGGGAAGAGTGTTTTCCATTAACAGAAAGCTAATAGATTATTTAATTTCATGGCTCTGCAGTAGACTATGGCACACGCTTTGTGGACCAATTTATTAATATAAAGCATATTTAGACCCAGCATAAAAAAAGTAATATATTTTAGCTTATACGTCCAAAGATGTGGTGGTTACATTATTTCTTTCATGTTTTTTTCCCTTATTTTATTCTAGTGGCCCTGCCAGTAACAAACTTAATGTCCTAGGATGGCAACACTCTCTCACTGTACTATATCTATGGAGAAGAAGGGTTTTCAATCAAAGACAGAACTATAATAATATACCCCTCTCTTCCTAACATAGAGGGGCACAGTTCTGTAGTCCTCAAAGACAGCTATAATGTAACTGATAGGAGTGCAGCACAGCCAGATAGTACTGGATGTTATCAATTTTTAAGAGTTAACAGGTATTTTCTGTACTTAGATATAACAAAATGCTTTCAATTACATATTAAACAGACCAAAAGGGAGCAAATAAGAGATGTTTAGTTATGCATAAGGTTTATATACGTTTTAACACTAACACACACACATATATATATATATATATATAGTGACGGGTCGAAACCCTGTTACTGTGAGAAGATAGGAAGCTGTAGAATGGGCTTTCTCTGGATTCTGCAGCTCTGGATCAGAACATTCAGTCCTGTGTCAAGGCCAGAAAAAAATCCGACAGGCTGGTTGTAGCCAGGGGCGGACTGACCATTTGGAAACTCTGGCATTGCTCGAGGGCCCGAGGTCAGTAGGGGGCCCCATGAGATGCCCCTGGTACCTTTTTCATAGGCTTTTTTGAGTTTGGGCAAGGACACAGGGGCCTCATGATCCCCTATTGCCCAGGGGCCCCATGAGTTGTCAGTCCACCCCTGGTCCAGGCTTTGCTAGACACCAGCAATCTGGAGTACACAGGTGTGAGGTGTCAATATATACTCAGGTTTGAGAATAGCTCGGGGCTCTCAGTTGGAAACTGCTCCCACTGGGGGGGGATAGAAGGTCTCATGGAAGGGTCAGAGGACCCAGCCAGAAGGTGGTCTCAGTTTCAGGAGTCAGGTCGGCTCCTATCGGGGTGTCAGGAAAATCCCCATCCATAGGCCAGAGGTACGCCTTACAGCAGGGTGTTGTGTCTAAAGGATAGAGAGCCAAGTATCCAGGAGAGGTACTGCAATTGAGCTGTGTGAGCTTATGAGCCAGGTGGCTCGGCATTTTCCAGTTCATTGATTTCTGTTGAATTTGGAGGTGCTCCCCTGCGTGGGATATAATTTGTTTATGAGCTTTTGCTTTTTTTTTAAATAAAAGTGAGCTACCAAGCCCTTAAACCTACTTTCTGTCTTTCGCAGACTCACTAAAACAATGTATCTACCTCAAGAGCTAACTACCCCATGTCACTATATATATATATATATATATTTATATATATATATATATACTGTATATGTATAAATATATATACATTCACACTGCTCAAAAAAATTAAAAGAACACCTTTTAATCAGAGTATAGCATCAAGTCAATTAAACTCCTGGGATATTGATCAGGTCAGTAGCAGAGGGGGTTGTTGATCATTTTCTGCTCCTTTGGTGTTAATTAAATTAACAACAGGTGCACTAGATGGGCAGCAGTGAGACGACCCCTAAAACAGGAATGGTTTTACAGGTGGAGGCCACTGACATGTTGTTCCCTACTCATCTTTTCTGACTGTATTTCACTAGTTTTGCATTTAGCTAGGGTCAGTGTCACTACTGGTGGCATGAGGCGATACCTGGAGCCTACAGAGGTTGCACAGGCAGTCCAACTCCTCCAGCATGGCACATCAATACTTGCCATTACTAAAAGGTTTGCTGTGTCTCCCAGCACAGTCTCAAGAGCATGGAGATTTCAGGAGACAGGCAGTTACTCTAGGAGAGCTGGACAGGGCTGTAAAAGGTCCTTAACCCATCAGCAGGACTGGTATATGCTCCCTTGAGCAAGGAGCAGCAGGATGAGCGCTACCAGAGCCCTACAAAATTACCTCCAGCAGGCCACAGGTGTGAATGTCTCTGAATAAACAATCAGAAACAGACTTCATGAGGGTGGTCTGAGGGCCCGACGTCCTCTAGTGGGCCCTGTGCTCACGGCCCAGCACCATAGAGCTCAGTTGGCATTTGCCATTGAACACCAGAATTGGCAGGTCCACCACTGGCACCCTGTGCTTTTCACAGATGATAGCAGGTTCACCCTGAGCACATGTGACAGTCATGAAAGGGTCTGGAGAAGCCATGGAAAATGTTATGTTGCCTGTAACATTGTTCAGCATGACTGTTTTGGTGGTGGGTCAGTGATGGTCTTGGGAGGCAAATCCATGGAGGGATGTACAGACCTTTGCAGGCTAGACAATGGCACCCTGACTGCCATTAGGTATCAGTATGAAATCCTTTTACCTAATGTCAGACCCTACCATGGTGCAGTGAGTCCTGGGTTCCTCCTGGTACATGACAATGCCATGTGGCGAGACTATGCAGGCAGTTTCTGGAGGATGAAGGAATTGATACCATAGAATTGCCCCCACACTCACCTGACCTAAATCCAATAGAACACCTCTGGGATATCATGTTTCAGTCCATCCTGCCAGGTTGTACCTCAGACTGTCCAGGAGCTCAGTGATGCCCTGGTCCAGATCTGGGAGGAAATACCCCAGGACACCATCCGTCGTCTCATTAGGAGCATGCCCCGATGTTGTCAGGCAAGCACTCAAGCATTCAAGCCATAAAAACTACTGAGTACCATTTTGAGTTGCTGCAATGAAATTTCAGCAAAATAAACTAGCCTGCTGCATCATTTTTTCACTTTGATTTTCAGGATGTATTTGAATCCAGTCCTCTGTAGGTTGATAATTTTCATTTCTATCAAACGATGGGGCATCCTTATGTTCCTAACACCTTACCCAGTCCATATCAGTATAGTAATCCAGCATGATATTTTTCCCCATTGAGATCTGATGTGTTTTCAAAGTGTTCCTTTAATTTTTTTGAGCAGTATATATATATATATATATATATATATATATATATATATATATAGCAAATTAGGTGACAAAGGCTAAATATATGGTTTAGCCCTTACAAATCACTTACATTGGTAACCATTTTCACTATTTAACTACCTGCCGACCGCAGATAGCCGAATGACGGCTGCACTGCGGCTGGCCAGTTCTGGGTGGACGTCATATGACGTCCCCCCAGAACGCGCTCTCCTGCGCGCCCCAGGGGGCGCGCACCCGGCGATCTCCATGATCGCTGTGTCCTACGGACACAGCTGATCACGAGATGTGGTAAAAGGCCGATCATACCGGCCTTTTACCACGTGATCAGCGGTGTCCAATGACACGCTGATCACAGGGAAATGCAAGTGCCGGTTCTTGGCTGCACTTTCCTCACGCTGTCAGATGGTGAGGAAAGTACTGCCGAGAACCGGCAGTTGTCAGAGTGGGGATCGGCACCGATCATCAGGGCACTGATGATCAGTGCCCTGATGATCGGTGCCCAGCAGTGACACCCGCAAGTTCCGCCCAGCAGTGCGCCCACTAGCTCCGCCCACCCGTGCCCAGCAGTGCACCCACCTGTGCCCAGCAGTGCCCCCACCTGTGCCCAGCAGTGCACCCACCTGTGCCACTCTGCAATGCCACCTACCTGTGCCCAGAAGTGCCACCTACATGTGCCCAGCAGTGCCACCCACCTGTGCCCACCCACCTGTGCCCACCAGTGCCACCCACCTGTGCCCACCAGTGCCACCCACCTGTGCCCACCCACCAGTGCTGCCCACCAGTGCCACCCACCAGTGCAGCCCAGCAGTGCTGCCAGTCAGTGCCACCAGTCAGTGCCCAGGGGTTGTGCCAGTCAGTGCCGCCAGTCAGTGCCCAGCAGTGATGCCAGTCAGTGCCGTCTATCAGTACCCATCATCAGTGTCACCTATCAGTGCCGCCTATCAGTGCTGCATATCAGTGCCGCCTATCCGTGACCCCTAATTAGTGCTGTCTATCAGTGCCGCCTATCCGTGCCACCTCATTAGTACTGCCTATCAGTGCCCTTTAGTGCTGCCTATTTATTTTTACTTTTTTATTTATAGCGCAAAAAGTAAAGCGCCCAGTGGCGATTAAATACCACCAAAAGAAAGCTCTATTTGTGAGAAAAAAATGATCAAAATTTCATATGGGTACAATGTTGCATGACCGCGCAATTGTCAATCAAAGTGCGGCAGCGCTGAAAGCTGAAAATTGGCTTGGTAAGGAAGGGGGTATAAGTGCCCGGTAGGCAAGTGGTTAAATTAACACATTAAAAAAAGCCTTGAATATTCATATGTTTGATGTTATAGAATTACATTAATATGAAATACATCTTGCAGTACATTTACAGTATTATTTATAAATTATATCTGATTATTGCAAGTAAAAATCTGACCAGGTTTAGTCTGTATAAAGAAAATGTGGTAAAAATTTACTATAAACACTATGCTATTTATACTTAGCTTTTTCTTTTCAAAATGTAAAACAACTTGTCTTATACCACTTAGAATCAGTTTTATCTGCCTAGTGTGGGTAAGCAGTGTTGAAAACTGGAAAAGTGTGTTACAATGACTGGATCCAAGCTAATGGCAAGCTCAAGCCAGGTACTTTCTAAGATCATGATAAGCTACATGCAAAGCAGAAGCTTAGAAAAATGCAACCTTGCAACCTTTAGGTTATCTGTTCAAACAAACCCATTTGGAAACAACTGTTAAACTGACAACTGGCAGCCAGAAATGCGGTGGTCTTTTGTTTTCTTTAACCCTTATACTGCCGGATTCCTTTACAGCGCATTGGATTTTAAGCATATTATGTTTCCGGACAGACGTGGAGCCAGTTAAAGTACAAAGTATAAAGAAAGTGTTCTCCGAATGCTTTTGCCCTGAAATCCCTGGACATTTCCTTTACTATTTTAGTAGCGTTTTACTAGCTCAGCTGTGCAGCGAGTATGTTCTAGCTCAGGCACATCTGTTAGGGGCATGCTGATTGAAGTGCAAAGTCAAACATGCCACCTTGATACCAAAACTATAGTCTGCAGGAATGGTGTGAGCATTTACTGCTTTTCATACAGAAAAAATGCTCCAATCATTCTTTCCTTGAGCACTTAAGAAATCCTGGTTGTGAGACTTGGCTTTGTGAGGATTGGTAATTTGGCTACGACTCAGTGCCAGATTATTGAATATGGAAGAAGCTTAGTGACTACGCTGAGTATGAGTATGCGTATTTGTTAAGTGTTGACAGATTAATCCATAGTTAGCCACAGCGTTAAGTCGAGTGGGTTTCCGCCTTGCATAACATCAGTAGCCACAATTCTCTGGGAAAGCCACCTTACACTGAGATGCTGGCACCCACAAAGTACCAGTAATAGTCTGTTACAACTACTTTAAATCTTTGTGGGCCTAAATTGAAAAAAGCTGTATGAGTCTGAATGAATGCACAGGATTTCTAATTTCTTTGAATGTACCTAAATGCCCATCGGTGAGTTCTCTGCCTAATTGGATAAATGTCTTTTGCTAGTTTGTAAAGTGGAATTCGGATAAACCTGCTTATATATGGGTGAGATTAAATTTGTGGAGTGTAGGGGTACAGACAGCTCCTTCACAAAATCCTACTGGATGGTGAAAAAGTAGAATGTAAAACCTTCCAAACAACAGAAATACTTGTATGAGTAAATGCACATTATACACTACTGCTATTGTTCCCAGATAAAGTTCAGCTTGAACACCAAACATAGAATAGCAATTTAGGAAGTATTGTGATCAAAGTGACTGTCAGGCAACTAGCATTTTAGATAAAGGACAGCAACAAAAGCTGCCGCTTGAGTATCTTTTAAGACTGTACCTTTCATGTAAAAACTCTGAAAACTATTGATGTAAACCACCCCATGGTTATTTTAGTTTTCTGTTTCCAAAATATATTATTGCTTTAATCATTTCTTATATTCCAACTTTAATATGTATTATTCTACTGAATCAGCAGAGTTTAAAGTGTATCTATAGCCAACATCTTCATTTGTTTGCTTTGGATGCAGAAGGGATAGATTAGAACCTCTGTCAACTTCCAATTGTTGTCTGTGACCTCATTAGATTCACTCTTTCTATTTGTTCCGGTGACCATTGTCCCTTGGACAGAAAGTGATGGGAAATCCCTAATTTTACAGCTATCACCAAACAAGAGGTGAGGGCAAATCTTTAGCTTTTCTGAATGAAAATCACATTTACTGTTACAAATTTGTTTCTCCAAGAAACATTTTCCATCCTGCTTCTTCGAATGTTCTCATCACTGTGAAAACAAATGTCTGTTTGACCTCACTAACCATTAGAAAATCAAATGAATTTTCTTAATACAAACATTTTCAAATTAAATTCTACCTGTGTGTGGCTTTACAAAGGAGGTCCCGTTCCAGTGACAAATGTCTAAAGCTGGGCATATATAGTTTCGAAAGAAAATTCTTTGGAAAAGTCTTAGGAAAATTCATACAAAAATTCTCATCTGAATATCATACAAGATATAAAATTTTTTTATTATTTGATTGTGGAATGAATGGACTTTATCGAATGAAAACCACATACACAGTAAGAAATTAATTAGTTTGAGAGAACATTTTCATTCTTCTCCTTTGAATTTTCTTGTCCCTGCAGTTGAAAACAAATGTCGATTTGACCCACTAATGATCAGAAATATTATTGAACTTTATTTTTTCCTAAGAATTTTCGTTTGAATTTCTACTTATCTACAGTCGTGGCCAAAAGTTTTGAGAATGACACAAATATTAAGTTTCACAAAGTCTACTACTTCAGTGTTTTTAGAACTTTTTGTCAGATATTACTATGGTATACTGAAATATAATTACAAGCATTTCATAAGTGTCAAAGGATTTTATTGACAACTACATTAAGTTTATGCAAAGAGTCAATATTTGCAGTGTTGATCCTTCATTTTCAAGACCTCTGCAATTTGCCCTGGCGTGCTCTCAATCACCTTCTGGGCCACATCCTGACTGATGGCAGCCCATTCTTGCATAATCAATGCTTGGAGATTGTCAGAATTTGTGGGGGTTTTTTATTCACCTGCTTCTTGAGGATTGACCAGTTCTCAGTGTTCTCAATGAAATTAAGGTCTGGGGAGTTTCTTGGTCATGGACCCAAAATTCTGATGTTTTGTTCTCCAAGCCACTTAGTTATCACCTTTGCCTTATGGCAAGGTGCTCCATCATGCTGGAAAAGGCACTGTTCGTCACCAAACTGTTCTTGGATGGTTGGGAGAAGTTGCTGTCGGAGGATGTTTTTGGACCATTCTTTATTCATGGAAGTGTTCTTAGGCAAAATTATGAGTGAGCCCACTCCCTTGGCTAAGAAGCAACCCCAAACATGAATGGTCACAGGATGCTTTACTGTTGGCATGACACAGGACTGATGGTAGCGCTCACCTTTTCATCTCTGGGCAAGGTTTTTACTGGATGCCCCAAACAATTGGAAAGGGGATTCATCAGAGAAAATGACTTTACCACAGTCCTCAGCAGTCCAATCCCACTACCTTTTGCAGAATATCAGTCTGTCCGTGATGTTTTTCCTGGAGAGAAGTGGCTTCTTTGCTGCCCTTTTTGACACCAGGCCATCCTCCAAATGTCTTCTCCTCACATTGCATGCAGATGCACTCACGCCTGCCTGTTGCCATTCCTGAGCAAACTCTGCACTGGTGGTGCCCCAAGCCCCCACCTGAATCAACTTTAGGAAACGGTCCTGGTGCTTGCTGGACTTTCCTAGGCAACTTGAAGCCTTCTTCACAACAACTGAACCTCTCTTCTTGAAGTTCCTTATGATCCAATAAATGGTTGATTTAGGTGCAATCTTAGTAGCAGCAATATCCTTGTCTGTGTATCCCTTTTTGTACAAAGCAATGATGTCTGCATGTGTTTCTTTGCAGGTAACCATGGTTAACAGAGGAAGAACAATGATTTCAAGCACTACCCTCCTTTTAAATCTTCCAGTCTGTTATTCTAACTCAGTCAGCATGACAGAGCAATCTCCAGCCTTGTCCTCATCAACACTGACACCTGTGTTAACGAGAGAATCACTGACATGATGTCAGTTGGTCCTTTTGTGGCAGAGCTGAAATGCAGGGAAAATTTGTTTTTGGTATTTAGTTCATTTTCATGGCAAAGTGGGACTTTCCAATTAATTGCAATTCATCTAATCACTCTTCATAACATACTGGAGTAAATATAAATTGATATCATAAACAAATAGGCAGTAGATTTTGTGAAAATTATTATTTGCTGTATTTCCAGCTTAAGTGGGTAATTCTCTTCACTTTTTAGAGACTCTTATTGTTGTGTCTCCAGGACAGGAAGATAAAGTCAATCTCAGCAAGAGTTGAAATTGAAGCACTATGATAAACATTATGATTGACTGGTTGGTTTTAATTATGACCCATTTGAGGGGACATTGTATTGATGTCAGATTGAAATGAAAATATTCTTATGTTCTTTCTAGCCCTGATGCAGGGAGCACTTGGACCCCCGAAAAGCATTGGCTACTTCTTAAATTATACCCCTGACTTTTAATGAAATAATGCTGTATCTGGACCTCTTAACAGTGGTGTGGTGCTTCAATTTCAACTCTTCTTACAATACACTACAAGACAGGGAGACTGTGGAGATCCTCGGGGGTGTAGAAGCCACCTGCCCTGGAACCAGATCATTTACACCAACATTAATATATTAAGATAACAATACCAGTGGAGTGTACCTGTGGGTCCAGCACTGTCTTTCCACTTTCCTCAACCAATCTCAGCAACAAGACAAATACAACAAACAATAAAATGAAAGGGGTTTTAATCCTTTCTTGTCCTATCCAAAACTTTGGAAAAAGATGGCTATACTGTACATGCACTTTTACATATATATCCATAAAGTGCAACTCTGGACAACAGGTAAAAGAAGCCACCAAACCACTAATGCTAACAAGCAAATACTGTCCTTTGCTAAAAATAAACTAATATTTCTTATTGACTTCAATGCATTTCACCAAAATGGCAAGGTTTTGTAAAAATTTTGGGAAATATAAAACTCAGTTTCGACCATCCCTAATTTTTACTATGTAGCCCACTTGATGGTTACATAATACAAATTAAGCCTCCTCACAAAAAGTCTTCTACCTTGGCCACGCATCTGCAGTAGAATCTCCATTCAGTTGTAGAGAAAGACCATCTACCATAAGTACCATACCATATTCTATGATATACCATACCATATTCTATGATAATGCTATAAAAGGAGTGAGAATGAAATGCTAACGATAGTATACTTTATAATTGCAGAAAACAGAGCGATGAAGGCTAGGAGAGTCAGCATATCTGATCAATGGCTGCCAGATCTTGATGAAACTTTCTACATTGTCTAACCTGAATGCATTCAATTTAATAGATCATAATGTTCTATTAAAGATGTAGAGTTTACCATCAAGAAGTAATACACATCTAAGCAGCCTTGGTGATAATCTGAATGATATTTATTATTCAAAGAGAGGATAGTAGAATTTTGGTGAAATTATCCATTGAAGACTTGTTCTGGTAAGCACACTATTTGAGTCTATATGAACAATTAGGCATTGTCTCCAAATTTTCAATATAAATTCTAGCTAAGTAGAACCTCAGAAGAAATGATAACAATAAGGCCTCATGAACACTGGACATTTTTGACACTGCTCTTACGAGAGTCTGGCATTTGCCCTCAACACCCCTCGATGTTAGCTTATCTGTCCGTGCATACATAGCCGTTTAGAGGAGTTTAGAGGCATGGGTATTTGTAGGTAGAAAAACCCCCACTGCCAGTGCATCCAGGAGCAGCTGTATTTTGGCAGAAAAAACACCAAAGCTCTAGGCGCATTTAGCACTTGAGCGTTTTTTCATTTCAATGGCCACAATAAATTATTATTCTGACCAAATAAATGAATTAACATCCAAGCGCTTGATGTGCCTAAATGCGTTACATGTGTTTACAAGCATCAAGCATTTTTTCTGCCAAAACACCGCTGCCAGGAGGAAAGGCGTCTAGTAAAGATAGCAAAACCGTGACGTGGGCATAAGGCCTCAAATGTGATTTGGAATATGCATGGTTTTAATGGACATTTTATCTAAATACTGGATTAAGTGGACCCAACCGAGGTTACTCATGTCTTGTTACAATGTTTGGGAATTTACAGAGCAATTCCAAGAATGAATTGTGAATCAGCCATAACACTCTGACCTCGGTGGGCTTTTGGTCTATATTGTCAGACATCTACATATGTAAATCAAAAGCACATGTACCTGTAATGAAACATATGGTTGTTACAACAAGACAGACATGTATTACTCACACTTGAGTAAGCACAAACCAGGCATCTTGTAGGCACATAGTTTTTCCTTTTGTGCATATGGCTATAATTTTGAAAAAAAAGGAACCAAACAATAGGGATATTTCCTGCTAGTTAAGGAAGATGTTACTATTTAAAACATTAAAAGTGGTTTCAATGTAATGAATGCCATGCAGGTTTTTGTGTGCTGAAAAGCAATAGTTCAGGTGTTGGATTTTTGTATTTTGAAGATCATTGGAGTAGACAGCTACAAGTGTTTGATGCCTTTCACAGTGTGCAGAGCTCGCACCATTTCCATTGGCGATATAAGGTTTCCTCTATACAGATTTACAAGCAAGTCAAAACTAAAGTACGCAGGTTGGAGTTTTTCTTCATATAACCCTGAAAATCAGGGTATCAATGCATTTGTACTGGTGGACTTTTAAATGTCATTTTGGTTTCCAGGAACAATCAGGAATGTACACATGAGAAAATAGACACCATGGAGTCAATTTACTAAACAAATAGAGCATGTTCACTTTTCAAAGTGAATGTTAAAGGAAATCTATAGTCACAGCATGCTCTTTCATTTTATATGATCAACGTTGTCAGAAAAATACAAAAAATAGCGAGATTTGACAATACAATATAAGCTTGCTTGAAACTTATCCTTTCATGTTGTGAGTGCTGCCTGTTTACTGGTCATTTCATGCATCAACCTCTTGGATTCCCTGCATGCTTTTCAGTTTCTCCTCTGTTCATTTATTTTTACTTTTGATTTCCAAAGATTACATATCCCATGGTACTTTTCTATTTTCAAGCAGTGATTCCTGTACTGACTCTGCCTCCTGAGACTCCTCCTATCAGCACCTCTGTAGTTCAGAAGGCAGGCTCTGGGAATTCCACGACACAGCAGTGTCTATCAACATGGCATAGTGAATATATGTCACAGAATTTAAAGAGATAAATGTATGGAGATTTTCACTAGGTAAGGTCAACTTCAAGGTTGTTCATATTAATATGAGTAGGCTAGAAAGAAATAAAATACAATCAGAAAATGAATGTAATAATTTAAAATTTTTACCATAGATATGCTTAGCTTGAAAATGAAGTGAATCTGTATTCACTTCAATCATCCAATCAGGTGCATACAAAATTCCTGTTATATTTTAAAAGTTTTCTTTGCATGTGATCTGACATTTAAAACGAACAGAATTTCATTTAGCTGAAACATACATGGGAACATACATCTTTCAGAGTGAACATTCCAACATTCCTGAAAGATCCACAGCAAATATCTGCAATATATGCAATGACAATGAAAAAATGCATTTAATGACATGGTTTCAAAATTGCTTTGTTTTAACATGCAACATTGTATTATGTTTGCAATGTGTAAAATTTAGATTATATTAGGAGAAAAAAGCATGGATACCTATAGCTGTCCATCCTGTGGGGTATAAATATCTTTTCAAGCCATCCAGTAACTGATCAGTAGACTGAGCTGAGTATCTTCACTGAAAAATGTGTAAATATTCAATCATGTGAAAAGCAAAATTCAGTTCACTTTCATAGTACAGATACTTTTCACTTGATTGAATAATTTAAGTGAATATTCACAATGTTTTGAATGAAGATTCTTGTAAGCAGGTGTATGTTACATGCTTATGTTTACTGAAAATGGTTTATTGTTTTCTAGTTGATGTATCTTTTTGGAATTTAGAGTAACCATGTAGCATTGTTAAGTTGTGTTTGCCCTGTTGAGGTAGTGCTTCCTGGGAGATAAGGGTGGCCAGGTTTTCCCCAGCTTTTGGGAGTAGTATCACCCTATGCTAGGGCAAACACGTAAAATTGAGGGAACCACTCCGTGGGGGTGTCGTGATCCACTACTGTGTACTTAACCAGCCCTTGTGAGAACCAAATCGGGGTTCCTGGGGTATAGATTTCTGCTTGACCAAAGGACTTTACTTCAAGGGACAATCAGGGACACCAGTGGACCAACAAATGGGCACTTAGAAGATTATGTACAGAAATTTATGTTAAAGACATCTTTGTTGAACTGTTCATATGTTACCCTTAACAACTTCAGTAAATAATGTTTATTATTATTTAATTTGGTCTGGTCTGAAGTTACTTGGAGATAACCTTCAAGGGTGTATGCATGTATGGTACATCACAAGAACAGGGCTTATTAGGGGACAAGATGAGTTAGAGAAAATGCAGTTCAAATGTCTAATGTGCAGTGAAGCTGTTCAGAGAAGGCTCTATTGCCATTGCTAATGACTAAAGTACTATTGTCTGCATGCATTAGCAGCCAGCATGGGCCATCCAAGGGACCCAGCCTGGAAGTCATGGAAGATGAAGTGAGGTCTTAGGAGAAGTATAAGCACAGGATATGTACAAGAGTTCAGCGTCCTGGTATTCAAGTGTAATATATAAATCAATGTCATTGGGAGTGAGATGATGGGTAAGGCCCCTTCCACACGGGGCAGACTCCACCAGGAGTCCACTTGCTCAGCGGGGGATCTTTTAAAATCCCAGCTGAGCAGGTGGATGGCTGATTTGTGTCCACTCCTCTTATGCAGAGCAGACAAAGCCTGTTCTCCTCTGTGGGTGGTTGGATGTAAATGGACCACCTCTGTTTGCACCCAATTGCCATCTGATCCGATCCGCTAGATAGAACGGGAATGGATCCCCATCCATCTGTTTTTAGCAGATCGTATTGGATGTCAGCAGATAAATGGACACATGTCTGCTTACACCCAGCGCACAATAGAGGACAATAGAGGGTCTGATTGGGTCCACCTGAAAAACTGACATGCAGATCTAATTGGTCTGCTCGTGTGAAAGGGACCTAACTGGGCTTGTGGAGTCTGGTATAAGCTCAACAGTTCCGACTCAGAAATGCTGCACAACCAGGGGCGGACTGACCATTTGGAAACTCAGGCACTGCTCGAGGGCCCGAGGTCAGTAGGGGGCCCCATGAGATGCCCCTGGTACCTTTTTCATAGTCTTTTTTGAGTTTGGGCAAGGACACAGGGGCCCCATGATCCCCTATTGCCCGGGGGCCCCATGAGTTGTCAGTCCGCCCCTGTGCACAACTAAAGTGAGAGAAGAGTTTTGAAGTGTAATGAGGAACTGGTGTCTGCGGTGAACAATACAAGGAGTATAAAAGTTGAGCCATGTATAATATGTGTTCCTAAGGAGAAGCATTGCTTTTAAGTTGAAGTGCTGCTTTAATGCCAACTTTGCATTAAACATCAGTCTCAGTCCACCTTTGTAGGCTTTATGAGCACTTTCTCCGGGTCCCCACACATGGGCACAGTAAGCCGTGCCCACATTCTGTACTCTTTTAATAAATCATCCTCACAATGTCTACATTTGAGTATACAATCCCATTGACATCATCTGCGGTGCATAAGACCAATTCATTTCAAATTTGAATAAATATGGTAAAAATATATCTGCCCAACATGTGCAGGTCTATGGACATATTTATGTGTTTGTCCACTCAAAACTGACATCTCAATTATAGGTGTAAGCTGGTTTCATTTTCTAGTGTCACCCTTTCTCTTCTTTTTTTGGGAAAAAATACCTATTATTTATCAATATGCCAGGAAATATTACATTATGTAGTTTAGTACTGCAGGCAGTGTTTTAGTGCAGCTGCCAGTGACTGGGCTTTCTGCATGAGAAAGCAGGCTACTTGACTCATGTAATTGAAGGGTAGTAATACTCCTGCTGAGCAGAAAGGTCTGTGGCCTGCTGACCATTAGAAAGAGAAACCAGCCTCCCATTCAGACCACCATTTGAGTGTAGACAGAACCATGGAGAGTAGCATAAGGAGAAATGTGATGCATAACCAAACATGCTGTCACCTTCATTTGCACATGAAAATCAGACAACCAAGCAGCATTATACTCTTGTCAGCATCAAACTGAAAGCTACAAGGTCACCATATATCTTAGATAAAACATAGTGTTGCTTTTTTTTTCTCTCTACAAAGAGGGTACTTTATACAGGCATCTTAGTTTCTTTCAGTAAAAAAAAATCCTACTTTACTCAGTTTCAGAAAAAAAACAAAAACTTGTACATTATTTTCTGTATTATACTAGCTCAGTACCTTATTTTAAAATTGAAAAGTTTGAACTCTCTATTAAGTGTTGTACTATAAATCAGAAATCTTGTAATTTTCACGCTTTTATAATGATATATGAATAGAATTAGACCTTGAAGCGGAACAAAACTGTATCTGAACACCACAAACTGAAAATGTTATTTAATTAATTTTTAAGTAGTTTTAAAGGATGAAGGCTTATTTTTTACCTTCATGCATTCTATGCATGAAGGTAAAAAAAACTCTTCTGTGTGCAGGTCCCCAATCAGCCCCCCTAGTACGTACCTGAGCCCAAATCACGATCCACAAGAGCGACGGCTCTCCTGGGTTTCTCCCTCGTCACTGGCTCAAACACATCCATTGACTCCCACTCAATCCCAGCCAGTAAGGAGGGAGCAGGAGGTGGAGCTAAGTCACGCTCTGTGTGTCTTACAGACACACAGAGGCTGCTCCGGGGCAAGCTTTAGATGCTTTGGAAAATATATGATTTATGTGGAGAGATTCTAGAAGATTAAATTTTTTTTTAATTTCTAAGCTGGCTTCATCAGATTATGTGCAAAACGGCAAATTGTTCTGGGCATCAAAATGTGATCAGGGATGATCTAATGGCTAGCCATTTCATTGTATAAAAAATATGGCTTGTACATGGCCTGCATAAGAGCAATGGTATTATAGAGTAGTGGACGTACAGTATATATCATGTTACATTCCCAAGGAGCTATTTCAATAGTCAATAAAGTATGTTGGATTTCCACTTTTATACCCGAAAGGTTTCCTGTCCATTTTTGACTGGTTTACAGCATATGACACTTCATTATAGGTGATAAACAAGATAGCCACTCTTTTAAATTACTACTGCAACAAGCTGCCCATTGGCTGCACATTTCCAGCTCCAGGCTTGGGGAAAAGGAACAAAATAAAGCAGTAAAAATACCTTCAACTTTCACAAAGGTTTCTCATGAATTTTTTATAGCAGTTGCTGACCATAAACAAGGAGTGTTCACCTTTCAGCCACACCCTACCAGTTTCCCACAACAGGTGTAGATGACAAGTTTTGAAATGGCTATTGTGTGTCTTTCATTTCATTCAAAACCCTCTTTAGGAGATGTTTACAGCTCTGCCCTGCCTATTATTATTATTATTAAGGAGCCCAATTTGATGTTTAGATGGTACACTACAAGTGAGAATGAAACTGTTGATAGTAAACTCTTATCTTTAGATGTTCAATTTGTAACAGACAGTATCATTACCCAGATATTTTAATTATCACAGGAACTGGTAAATATGCTCATGTTTATTTTACTGTTCATGCTTATTAAATCATAGATGCCCATGTACTTTCTACAAAACCAAGGAAGAGCAAAAAAAAAAAAAAAACAAACAGCATGGAGAGTATTATTATTGTTGTAGGATTAGTGTACATGGGCATTGTTTGTGAAGAATTTTTGAAAAATCTTAAATTTTTTTTTTATTTAAATAGGATCTTAGGGAAAACTTGACTTTATGATTTCTTTTACTGTTTGTCACCCCTCTATACAAGTCAAAGTGAATGCATTAAAAAAATATCTGAAAAAAAATATCTAAAACACACTGCAAACTAATTTCAATTGCAAAGCATGCTTTGTTTCAATCTCTTCTGAGTTTATCATCCATATACACTGACTCCTATTTCTGAATTGCATCCCCATAATTTATAATTAACCAGTTGTTCCTTTCTTAGTAATTGATGGCCGGAGATAAGAGAATGCATACAATCTTATCTAGTATGGACAAAAGGGAGAGCCTTAGTCAGTATGTGTTATGTCTGGAAAACAAAGGAGAGTGATGATGTGGCCACACTTGTTAAGTCACTGTTAAGCCCCACACATATCTACCAAAAGTTGGCTGGATTTGGATTTGGTAAATGAGTACCGCTCTTTGTTCAACAGAAGCTGCTCTAATGACTGGCTTCTGTCCTTCCATTAAATGGTCTTGCTGGAAAACCAACATTTGATCAGTGCTTGCAGCCAATAGCTGCAAGCGATGATCAGTGTATTCTGGTGGGGGGTGGGTTTGTCCCCTTGTCAGAATACAATAGCATGGCAGGGAAGATTGCTGCATCACACATCATTGTGTTGATGTGGGGAATCTCTCAGGTTTTTGTGGTAATCCAGCTGGTTAAATGAAAAAAAAAAACAAAAAACAACTGAACGTGTATACCCAGCTTTAGTGTGAAACTAAAAAAATGATGTTCAAGTATTTATTCTTAGCTCAAAAAGTACCTTCTATTGCTCTCAGCCGCATTCAAATATCTGAATGCCATTTTTTGTTGCTGTGAACCAACTTCTTGTTAGTAGGTGGCTCAATGGTCCCACTCTAAGTAAGAGTGTAGCCACCCTCTCTTGCCCACTTCCAAGATAGACTACAGACCATGCGATATGTGGTAAGCATAGCACAGTACACATGACTACAAATAATCTGCACTGCTTGTTAGTAGAATAGATTACAGGGTCACTGAGTAATGGACACGCATCAATAATTTTCTGAAGAATAAGGATATTGTTTAATGTCACTTAAAAGACTCTCCCTTCAACTGTATATCCTCTTTTGCAGCCAAATTGGAAAAACACCTAACATGTTACATGTAATATGGGATAACATGTTTTTGTTACGTGTTGTTATTCATAAAGCATAACTTTAAAAAATGTAAAAATAGCTACCTGCCTTTTAACTTGCTTAAAAATCCTACCTAGCTTTCCCTTTTATGTACCGGTAAGGAGGGGGCTAAGGAACTATGTTTACCATAATTAACTCCACCTGTGCTTATTGTCAGTTGTAAACTAGATGTGCATATTGTCTGTCCTTCCATAGGGTTATGGATTTCAGTTCTTGGATGGTACATCGTATGTTAATGCACTTTAACCCCCTCATTTTTTCACACAACTAAAGACTTCTTTTAGTGGTATTTGCTCACCACTGAGGTTTTTTATTTTTTGCGATATAATTGAAAAGAGACTGAAATTATCCGTAAAGTTGTCCATCTTATTCATATCTTACATCAGCGCAAGATACCGGGTTTCCTTCTATTCTTAGATATATTCAAAGCGTTCAACTTGCTCTCCTGGGATTACTTGACCTAAACGCTTTCTCGTTGGGGTTTTGGAGATGCCTTTCTGGCTTGGATTACGTACGCCTGTTATTTCTCCTTGCCCTTCCCTATCTCAGGGCACAAGACAGAGCTGCCCACTATCACCTGCACTCTTTGTTCTAGCCCTTGAACCCCTCACTGTGACTATCCAAAACAATCCAGATATATCCGGTGTCCCCTATGCAGGCAACCACTACAAGGCAAACTTTTATGTGGACGATGCCCTCCTGGTTCTAACTAATCCCCTCACTACGCACCCCAATCTACAGGGAATATGGACCAATTTTCGGCCATATGTGATCTTCGCATTAATTTTTCCAAAATTACTGCACTAAACATTACTCACCCTGCTGACCTGGTTGAACATTTACAGGCACAATTCTCATACCATTGGGCATCCCACTCCTTAGACTACCTTGGTATTAAACTTACTACCTCCAATTCCACCTTGTTCTAGGCCAATTATTACCCTTTATTACTATCTGTGACTTCCCTCTTTAATTTATGGCAGTTTCCTTCTCTGTCATAGATTGGCCGGAAACATGCTGTTAAAATGACAATCTTGCTTAAAGTTCTATACTATTTTCGCACTCTACCTATTCATGTCCCTGCATTTTACCTCCGTCTTTTACAGAACCGGATTCTCCACTTTATCTTTATACCACAGGGTTCCCAGATTCACCTTATATACTCATAAACTGCAGGGTGGCTTGTGAGTTTCTCATGTTTCCAGATACTACTTGGCTGCTCAAATCTCTCAGCTGTCCACGCTCCACGCTATGACTGATATCTCATTATGGGTACTTCTGGAATTGCCCAATTGTGCCCCAATCTCCTTGCATGCATTACTTTGGCTTCCACATAAATCACCCCCCCCCCAGCTTGAACCCCATTATGCTTCACAGTCTGCGAACGTGGGACTCTGTTAGATATTTGGGTAACTTAATTTCACCTTTCCTGCATCTTTTGCCCATCACTCACAACCCTCTCCCCCCCCGACCTTTTTCTTTTGTTGGACCTCTCACAGCTTTATAAACATTCACAGCTTCCTAACCACTCATTCATTTCCATTTTGGGAGGCCCTCCAGGAGACACGTGAGGCCCCATCACGGGAGCATTACCACTATCTGCAATTATGACATTGGATTATGTCCCTCTGTTGCATTTCCACACCTCCTTATTGTAAAACACCCTTTGAACACGTTTGCCAACATTTTCCCCTGGTCTCATCTCTACTCTCTATGGCCCTCTTATCAATAGGACTTCCTTAACATCCCTACCTTATGTGACTCACTGGGAGTGAGCTCTTGGTTCATCTATTGAGGTTGAGGACTGGAGCAAGGCCTGGAAGGTGATAGCAAAATGTTCTTTCAATACCGCTACTCTTGAGGCCGCCTACAAAGTTCTCCTGTGGTGGTACTGGGTGCCGGCTTGGACTGCTCATATCTATCCGGGTGGTAGCAATAGGTATTTTTGGAACAGCGGTCAGCATGGGAACGCCCTGCATATTTGGTGGTCATGCCCACGTTTGATAGGCTTCTGGTCTAGGGTTTTTGGCTTGGTGAAAACACTGTTTCAGGTAACAGTCCACAAGGATGCCAGGTTGGCCCTTCAGTATTGCCCTATTATGGGCCTTTTCGCACCCCAGCAGAAATTGGCTTCCTACCTTTTCATCTGCGCCAAACGTACTATAGCTCAAGCCTGGAAGACCTCTTCGGTTGCCTTCCAGGGTGTGAAAACCTGGATGACTGCCATAATGATTAATGAACAGATGCCCAGCATCCTCAAGGATTCACATCAGAAATTCCTTAAAATTTGGGAACCCTAGATAAACTATTCCTTTCCATCCCTACTCCCCACTAGTTATGGCCTCTCATAGCCGCTGCCTGCGCTGGCCCTGGATATGTGATATCTTTTCTTCCCTGACTTTTCCTCTTTCTCTTGTCCCTCTCTGTTTTCCTATATTTCTCTTTCTTTTTTAATAAGCGTCCTTCTCTTTTTCCTTTTTTTGGGTTGATACTTCTCAGTAGGGATCTTTTACTTTATAGAGGATAGCTGAGTGATGTTGATATCATTGGTTTTGATTTTCCTGCCAATCCTCCTTAGTTATTGTTAGCGCTGCACTGACTTACTAATGCATACTACTGTGTGGGCATATCGTGAGCCTGTTATGTTGTTTCAAAATTTTTTTTTTATAAATACATTGAAACAGAAAACTGTGGATGACTTCATAATATTGTTTATCTACTCAATATAATATTGTTTATTTACCCAATAAAAAAAAAATATTGAACCAAAAAAAAACTGTCCCTACGTCTACATTTTTCTTAGAAAGGAAAAAAAAATTTTTTTTCTAGTTATTTTTGGGTTTGCTCTGAAAATGGGGACCCATAACAATTTGCAAAAGTGGTAATACCCTTTAAGAGCTAAGACAAGTGTATTTATTTTTATAGGACTATTATTTGCAGTTGGTTAGATAAAAGAGAGCCTTGGTAGTTAGGAAACAAACCAATTATTCAGAAACAAGAGAATTAATTACTCAAGTTTTCTTTTAACCAGAAAACATGCACTCTTTCTTGTGGGACAGAAAATAATTTATTTTACCCATTGCACTTAATAAAAAAGCAATCCAATTAAAAAAAAGCTAAATTAAGTCTTACATGATTTTTGCAAATGGTTCAACAAACCCAAGTGCCGCCAGTTGTAATTGAGAAACGTCTATAAAAACACTGATTGATATTTAATAAAGCCCTGTGTGTCAAACATTTGCCATTTTTTACAAAACAGCATTGTTTTCAGGTTTTTTTCATCCTTTGTGGCCTATCAGTGCTGCTCATCTCCTACAGTCATTTCAAATATACATCCATTCATTGCACTCAATTGCTACATGTCAGTTCTCATAGTAGGCTTCCTGATGGTGACAATAGTGCACTATTCCTGTACTTTTAGTAGTCAGTACTGCTTGTAGTCCCCATTGGGAGAGCATGTGACAGGATGACAACTCTCAGGGTGAGCAACTGAGAGACTGGGACAGAGCATTGTCACCCTATACCAGGAAGTACCTGCACAATGAGCTTTCTGAAAACTGTGGATTTAAATCTATTGAAAGGCACTTTTGAAATTACTATAACATGTAAATGACTATTTTGATAGCTGTATTAGATCGTATTAAATTTCAGTGACTGAGTTAACATGAACTTTAAAGAAAATGTATAGTCTTTTTTAATATGCTTTCTGTCTAAAATGTAAAATAAATCAGTTTAAAGTGGAAGTCAAGGCTAGATCTAACTAAGCTTAAAACAACTTCCAACCCCCCTTCTAACTCCTATACTAACTACCTTGTAGAAGAAAGATAAGTATACTTGCCTATTCTCATAGCACTCAGGTCTGCTCCTAACGGCTGGCTTCAGTGTAGAGGAGGGACAGCTGACAACAGATGCCCCATAGTTAGCTCATCAGCACCTTCATAGATCATGGACAACTACAAGCCCTCTTCTGCAGTGGCACATGAGACTTGCAGTTCATTTAGTCACAGATCTCTTCGAAGGAACGACATGTCTGTGTGGGTGTAGCTCCGCACAGCTGCACTGTTTTTAAAATGTAACAGTGGGTGTGGGGAGAACAGGCTCTTCCCACAGCCGCTTGGAAGTGGGTGTAAGGGGGTGAGGTGGGGGGGTGCTGAATCTTCCTAATGCTGGCAAGGACAGTAATAAAACTGTGGCAGGCATTCTAATCCCTCTCTACTCTATCCACAACTAAAAAAAAAAAATTTGCCTTTATATACACTTTACGGCAAGCCATTCATGGAGCAAATTTCTTTCCTGCAACCATCGATCAATCAACTTGGGTACATTCAGCCTGCCCATACATGGTTTGAATCTCGGCCAGTTTTTGCTGAACCGGCTGAGATTCGAAGTGTCTATGGAAGGCTTAAGTTAGGATGTTTACTGAGCTTACTCTGCACTCATTTGTTGCCAGAGAGGCATCAGGGTGAAATGAGAGGTAAAAAAACCACATGCAGTCCATCTCTACAGTACATGGTCATTTCTTTATCACGTGCATGATGAAGGGTCCTGCATGGTATCAGAGAGGAACATCAAAACAATGAAGATGGTTGAAGAACAGGATCCATATTCTCCAGTTTAGTGGATATTGTGTGTTATATAGAAGACAGACGCGGCATCTGAATTTTAAAGTCAATCTAACAAATTCAATGCATCAGAGACATCAATGTAGCAAAAAATAATGAAGATTCAAGGTAAGTATCTTTGTGGGGTACAAGAAATAAGTTTGCTCGATTCCCCCATCAACACAGACAGTGCTTGCAGGGGAATCCTTCCCTCTGAGCCATTGTGTTCTCCCAGCTTGGAAAACACAGTGATTATTGCTAGTGGCTATAATTCGGCAGGCTGCTTGCACCCAAGTTGATTGATCAACCAACTTGGGTATATTCAGCCAGCCCATGCACAGTTCGAATCTCAGCCTTTTCAGCAGGATTCAAACCATCTATGGCTAGCATTAAGCCAGAATGTTTACAGAGCTTACGCTGCGCTCTTTTTTTGCCAGAGAGGGATTTTATGTGAGTTCACTGGGTCTCTGCTTTGCATACTGAACCTACAGTCACACTTTAGTGTCATAGCAGGTTCACAGCAAGCCCTTCACACCCAAGACCAAATTATTTTTCATGTCATTGGCTACTTACAAAACATACTGCAACGATGCGGATAATAAGTCTTGGACAGTAGTTTGTTTTTCTTTCCTTAAATTTTATATTTTTTAGAAATGTTCTTTAAAGTGTTATGGGTCTGATATATACAGTAATAATTGTGCTAAGTGGAAGATATTATGCTGTCCATAACAACTAATTGATTTTGACCGTGTAAAATGACATTGGAAAACTGATTGTTGCCATTTTTTCCTATGACACACATTTTATATATCATTCTCAATTAGTATAATTAATTATTGCACCATTTAAACAGGGCAAGAAGCAAGCCTAACTAATATTAAAATAAAAATAACTCAGTGTACTGAAAGGTGTCAATAGCTTCTCTATACATTACCTTTTCTGTTTGGTTTAGTCAATATTTGCTAATAGTTAAGCACAACACTTTTCTGCTGCAAAGTTAAAGCCCTTTTAGTGACATTAGTCTAGCAGTAACATTAATTAGCCCAGACAAAGGTTGTCTAATTCTCTTTGACAAGCAGTTAGAATGGTTTGCTAAAAGATTAGGCATCAGGTTCAATATTTGCCCGTTTTTGCGTTTGTTATTTCTTTCCATGTAACTTGCATGAGCCTAAATCCACAACTTCCTGAATATCTAGATAGGTGGATTTCTTTCTCCTCTAAGGAATTCACTGAAAGAAAGTAGCCCCAAAACAAATATATCCATGGAATAGTTTCTAGTGAAAAAACATGTTAACAAAGCCAAAGTTCAAAGGTCCATGTGGCTAAATCATGGTGACCCCCTTTCCCTTTCTTCAGTGCCTCAAGGTTTGCTGTAGCAACACCTTGAGGACCTTTGATCTAAATTTCAACAGTAGAAATATACAAACACACACTCCTATATTAAATACTCACAGGTGTACATTCCTAAAAGGATGTCTGTCTTACTATAGCTCTTTGTGAGAGTGAAAACTAACACCTTACAAAACACATCACTCCAGCACTTCCTTCCTTTACCTGTGCTAGTTCTCATAACCAGAGTAAAGGTGAAATCCATTTAAAATATACATCTTACAAATAACTTAAAGAGATGCAAGAAGACTAATGGCATGAAATGAAATCAATTTAAAATGTTTTCCAGCCAGGACTTTAGCCCCAGTTATTTGTTCTATACCTGCCCAAGCAAAAGATACCTTCTTCCTTGCAGTGATTGACCTCCTATTGGCAGTTCCCATGTAATTTTAACATACACAAAGGTTTTCTTATCAAAAACAAGGCCTTCAAATGATTCATTTAATATGCACCTCTCATAAATAGTACCTGTCAGATGAGTTCTCCTTAGAGTAAAACATTCAGTACCTGTGTTAAATTCTTTTTTTTTTTGTTTCCCTGCAGGTTCAGATTATCAGAAAGTTGTAGTGGTAGTTTAAAAAAGTGACAGTTTGGCTCTGTGTATGGTGCCATTAGACCAAAAGTGAACCAAAACAAAAGCACTTAAAGTCATTGCAAAGGATATATATATATATATATATATATATACAGTCAGGTCCATAAATATTGGGACATCGACACAATTCTAACATTTTTGGCTCTATACACCACCACAATGGATTTGAAATGAAACGAACAAGATGTGCTTTAACTGCAGACTGTCAGCTTTAATTTGAGGGTATTTACATCCAAATCAGGTGAACGGTGTAGGAATTACAACAGTTTGCATATGTGCCTCCCACTTGGTAAGGGACCAAAAGTAATGGGACAGAATAATAATCATAAATCAAAATTTCACTTTTTAATACTTGGTTGCAAATCCTTTGCAGTCAATTACAGCCTGAAGTCTGGAATGCCTAGACAGCACCAGACGCTGGGTTTCATCCCTGGTGATGCTCTGCCAGGCCTCTACTGCAACTGTCTTCAGTTCCTGCTTGTTCTTGGGGCATTTTCCCTTCAGTTTTGTCTTCAGCAAGTGAAATGCATGCTCAATCGGATTCAGGTCAGGTGATTGACTTGGCCATTGCATAACATTCCACTTCTTTCCCTTAAAAACCTCTTTGGTTGCTTTTGCAGTATGCTTTGGGTCATTGTCCATCTGCACTGTGAAGCGGCGTCCAATGAGTTGTGAAGCATTTGGCTGAATATGAGCAGATAATATTGTCCGAAACACTTCACAATTCATCCTGCTGCTTTTGTCAGCAGTCACATCATCAATAAATACAAGAGAACCAGTTCCACTGGCAGCCATACATGCCCACGCCATGACACTACCACCACCATGCTTCACTGATGAGGTGGTATGCTTAGGATCATGAGCAGTTCCTTTCCTTCTCCATACTCTTCTCTTCCCATCACTCTGGTACAAGTTGATCTTGGTCTCATCTGTCCATAGGATGTTGTTCCAGAACTGTGAAGGGTTTTTTAGATGTCGTTTGGCAAACTTTAATCTGGCCTTCCTGTTTTTGAGGCTCACCAATGGTTTCCATCTTGTGGAAAAGGTAAAGTGACAGCAGCTGTTGAGATAGGGACCTTGCCTGTATTGAGCGCAGGAGGATACTTGTAATTTTGTCATCTTGTGGTGAACCCTCTGTATTCAGTCTGGTGAAGTCTTCTCTTGATTGTTGACTTTGACACACATACACCTACCTCCTGGAGAGTGTTCTTGATCTGGCCAACTGTTGTGAAGGGTGTTTTCTTCACCAGGGAAAGAATTCTTCGGTCATCCACCACAGTTGTTTTCTGTGGTCTTCCAGGTCTTTTGGTGTTGCTGAGCTCACCGGTGCGTTCCTTCTTTTTAGGAATGTTCCAGACAGTTGTTTTGGCCACACCTAATGTTTTTGCTATCTCTCTGATGGGTTTGTTTTGTTTTTTCAGCCTAATGATGGCTTGCTTCACTGATAGTGACAGCTCTTTGGATCTCATCTTGAGAGTTGACAGCAACAGATTCCAAATGCATATAGCACACTTGAAATGAACTCTGGACCTTTTATCTGCTCATTGTAATTGGGATAATGAGGGAATAACATACACCTGGCCATAGAACAGCTGAGAAGCCAATTGTCCCATTACTTTTGGTCCCTTACCAAGTGGGAGGCACATATGCAAACTGTTGTAATTCCTACACCGTTCACCTGATTTGGATGTAAATACCCTCAAATTAAAGCTGACAGTCTGCAGTTAAAGCACATCTTGTTCGTTTCATTTCAAATCCATTGTGGTGGTGTATAGAGCCAAAAATGTTAGAATTGTGTCGATGTCCCAATATTTATGGACCTGACTGTATATATGTGAGTGTTTTTTTAATAAAAAGATGTTATACTTATGTGCAATGGTCCCTTACCTTTTCTGGAGTCCTCCGCTAGCACTGTCTGCTCTTCTGAGTGCCCCCTATCAAGCTGTGTGCTGAGGGGGCACCTGTGCAGGCACATTCCCTAGCCAGACTCGGTGCATCCATAGACACACACAGCATGGTTTTGGTCTTGCCCCCTGCTCCCTCCTCACAGGATCTGACTGACAGCCGTAGGAGCCTATGGCCCCTGCTGCTGCTTGTGTCTCCTCTGAAACCAGCAACACTGCAGATAGGGACAGCGCTGGAGTGTGAGAGGACTCAGGTAAGTGTTAAGTAGGGATGGGGGGGACAAAAATTGTTATAAATGGTGGGGGGGGGGCAGGTATTGGAAGGTTTTTTTACCTTAATGCAGGGAGTGCATTTTTTCCTTTCAAGTTTATAACTTTAAAGTGAGCCTTTCAGTAAAAACACCCCAAAAAACGCTATTAGCAATAAGTAGTAAAAGGAAGTCCTAAAACTCGTATATCACAGCAAAACCTTGTAAGGAGGTTAATGACAGCCTCAGCCCAGGCTCCAACTAGGCCACACCCCTCAATATGTTTCACTCCACCTCCTAAGGCTTAATCATGGGGATCTTGGCCTGGTTGGAGCCTGGGCAGAGGCTGTCATACACCTCCTCACAGGGTTTTGTGGTGATATGTGACTTTTAGGACTTCCTTTCCCTACTGGATGTTTTGAACTGTATCCTTGTTGGCACTCCTGGAGGTCTGTCATGCAAGTGGACATGGGGGTGCCCTTCGTGGGCACCTGCCATTTTTGTTGTGGGAATAAGTAGTAAAAGTTACATACCACAAACTGTCTTCCAGCCCATTCACCTAGGTGGTGATGTCACACCCCCTTCTTGTAGCCTTTTTTATTCCAAACTTTGTGATATTGTTTGATATTACCCAAACAGGCCAGAAGCTTGAGCTTATGGTAAGTAACATTTATTATTCATTATTAATAGTTTTTCTCTTTACGTTTAGAGGTATTCATTTTGAATAGGGGGGAACTAACAAATAGTTATTATTATTTTTTATAAAAGGTCCACTTTAAGCAGGCTCAACAACAGTGACAGTAACAGTGGCGTATCTAGAGCAGGTAAGTGGGTACACTCCACCCCAAGAACAGACACTGACAGGAAGTGCTCTAGATATTTCCAATGGAAGCCATACTAATTTAACCTAGTCATGGTTTTAAGAGCTGGGTGGGCAGATAACATGCATATTAGCCAATATTCCCAACCAAACATAGATCTATGTCTGTGCTTGCTTGGCCTTAAAGTATATCTAAACCAAAGAACAAAAAATGGAATATATTGCAACTTACCATTCCTTAAAGGTAGTGGCTACATTAATTTTCCTTTTATACACTTTTTTCACCTTCTGATCCTGCTAATAAAACACTCCCTGTTTTAAGGTGACAATGTTTGCTCCCTGCAATGTATCTATGGAGGATCAACCTCATTATCCAAGGACAGGATGTGTGTTAGAACTAAAATATACCTGTCCTTCTCCTCCTTTTCATAGGCATGAGGGGAGGTGTTGAGGTTGGGAGGAACTGTGTTGTGTCTTTACCCACCTCAACCATTAAATATTCATGGATGTTTGACAACACTCAGTGGCTCATGCTCTTTAAGAGTGATCAGCTGATAATTATCTATGAGTGACACAAAAAACATTGGTTAATGGGTGGAATGATTGATCAGACAGGCTAGAAATGTTCTTATTTGTTCCTGTTGTAGGTGGTGCCTTGAGACTCTTCCCACTCCTACCTCTTGCTTCTTTCCACTGAAAAAACATGTTCACTCAGCTAAGAAAAGCATACATGTTTGTATAAAGCTCTGCAGATTATGCCTGCTCCTCCTTATAACGTTTTGGGGAAACCATACACCTGGTTCACAGAAAGAAAAGCATTGGTTGGTTCATAGATGTAAACCTTTTTTTTCAGCAGATCTGCTTAGCTATGACATGCTGAGGAGGACATTAAAATCCTAATGATTAGCAATTCTATCAAGCACATATGACTGATAGAGCTAATCTTCATAAATGGTGAACCTACATAAACTCTGCTTTATCATTAGGAGAGTGTTTGTTTCTTAATATTACTTTTGGTTTAGGTTATGCATTCAGCTCAGATGTAAATAGGTCTTATTAGAGTACTTCTACAAGAAAAAAAGGGTAGTAACTCCTAACAATAAGAATACATTATCACTAATCTGGAGTAAATTGCAGTCGGGTTGGTTTCAGTTACTGCACATGACCACTGAGCTTTCTAATTCTGTAAGTTTGGAGTTTTTTTGGCTTGATATATCTACTAAAATCATTATACACACTAAAATGTTGCCTTTTGTTCTTTACTGTTGTCTGGATAAATTTTGTATTTAGCAAAAATATTTTTTTTTAAAAACTGCATTTGCTAAACGATATTATCAACTTTCCCTTTTGTCCCTTTTCTCAGTTCTCTGTCTTATAGAAGCAAAATGGTACTTGGATAATGGGAATGGCTACAAGCTTTTGTATTTCTACAGAAAACAAAATATCCGCATAGAAAGTAAACACACCCATGAGCCATCTGGTAACCTGCAGGCATTTTGAGATTAGTGGAGGGCAGCTTCAGAGTCCAAACAACACCTATTGTTAGTACCCTCTTTACTAGGATAAAAGAAGGACTGTTACCTGCTTTTGCTTTGGTAAAATCTTTGTTGAGGCATGTTTTATGTCTGTATAGTATGTGCTTCCCCTGTCCATTTACCCAATATAATTGGAAGTCAGCTCCCGATCAGAAAATTAAATCTTTGGAAACAGTAAAGTTCTCAAAGCTTTACTTCAAGAATGTATATTAAAAGTTACATATATACAATTAAGCATTTGTTTTTTAAATATCATTTAAATGTATTTTCAAATGCTGCTAGTGCAAATAGCTGAATTTGACTTGATTTCAGACTCTTGTACTCGTCCCTTTACAGCAGCACTCAAACTGAGAGAGGGTTTATTTTGCTTGGAAACACCTTCATATATCATTTTCTTGTAATGGAATTGGTCTTCCCTTTTCCCACTCCAGTGCTCTATTCTGGCATAGATAAGTACTGTAATGACCATATCACTCATTGCAAGTGACCTTGCACAGAAGTGTAGCATGGAGGAGGAGATGGGTCTGTCAGATCAGTTCTTTTGGCAGCATTGTTGAACTCTGATGGCTTTTTCTTGGGAAGCAAATACTAAGATAGGAAAAAATAAAGAAAAAAATAAAAATAAAACAATACCAGCCTGCTTGAGAAAGTCACTGCACATGGCAACGTAACATGTTGTGGGACACTGTTTTTTTCCGTCTTTCTTAGCTATTTATTTTGACCACGTCTGATGGACATACTTGGCAACAATCGTTTCTTTTGAAATGGCTCTTGGACATTGGTGAAGTATATTTATTAATACTTTTCACATGGCATATCCTATGGTTTATCTCTTGAAAGCCAAAGCTGAGGTGAATATCTGATTATCTAAGTCTGCACGTTCACTCATGCTTTATGAAGACTTTGCCATGGCAGTCCTGACTATACTTCCCTGATGTTTATGCCAAAATGCAATGAGACTCAGTGCTTTCTACAGATGGGAAGTGTCTATGCATCATGGTGTCATACTGCAACATCATCATGGTACCTATGCATAGGTGATGTTACTCTACAATGACAGCAGATATACAGTTGCAAGAAAAAGTATGTGAACCCCTTGGGATTACGTGCAGTTTTGCATGAATTGGGCATAAAATGTGCTCTGAACGTCATCTAAGTCACAACAATAGAAGAACACAGTCTGCTGAACATAATACTACACAAACATTAGATGCTGCCATGGTTTAATTGCACATAACATGTAAACATTCACAGTGCAGGGAGGAAAAAGTATGTGAACCTTTGGACTTAATAACTGGTTGACCCTCCTTTGGCAGCAATAACCTCAACCAAACGTTTCCTGTAGTTACAGATCAGACCTGCACAACGATCTGGAGTAATTTTGGACCACTCCTCTTCACAAAACTGTTTCAGTGTAGCAATATTCTTGGGATGTCTGGTGTGAATCGCTCTCTTAAGGTCATGCCACAGCATTTCAATCGGGTTGAGGTCAGGACTCTGACTGGGCCACTCCAGAAGGCGTATTCTGTGCTGTTGCAGCCATTGTTTTGTTGAATTACTTGTATGCTTTGGGTCATTGTCCTGTTGCCATCACCCATCCTCTGCAGAGCTTCAGTTGGCGGACAGATGGTCGTACATTTTCCTGCAAAATGTCTTGATAAACTCTGGAATTCATTTTCCCATCAATGACAACAATCCGTCCAGGCCCTGAGGCAGCAAAGCAGCCCCAAACCATGATGCTCCCTCCGCCATGTTTTACAGTGGGGATGAGGTTTTGATGTTGGTGTGCTGTGCCTTTTTTTCTCCACACATAGTGTTGTGTGTTCTTCCCAAACAATTCAATCTTGGTTTCATCTGTCCACAGTATATTTTGCCAGTAGTGCTGTGGAACATCCAGGTGCTCTTTTGCAAACTTCAAACGTGCTGCAATATTCTTTTTGGACAGCAATGGCTTCCTCCGTGGTGTCCTCCCATGTACTCCATTCTTCTTTAATGTTTTCCTTATTGTAGATGTGTCAACAAAAATGTTAGCATGTGCCAGAGATTTCTGTAGGTCTTTAGCTGACACTCTGGTATTCTTCTTTACCTCATGCAGCATTCTGCGCTGTGCTCTTGCAGTCATTTTTACAGGACGACCAAGCCTAGGGAGAGTAGCAACAGTGCTAAACTTTCTCCATTTGTAGACAGTCTGTCTTACCGTGGACACTTGAACATCATGGCTTTTGGAGATACTTTTGTAACCCTTTCCAGCTTCATGCAAGTCAACAATTCTTGATCGTAGGTCTTCTGAGAGCTCTTTTCTGCGAGGCATGGTTCACATCAGACAGTGCTTCTTGAAACCAGTAAACCCAAAACAGGTGTGTGTTTTTTAAGGGCAGGACAGCTGTCAGCAACACATCCAATATCATCACACTGATTGGAGTCAAGGTTGGCTCACTCCTGGCTCCAATTAGCTCTGGGAGAAGTCATTAAGCTAGGGCCTCACATACTTTTTCCTCCCTGCACTGTGAATGTTTACATGTTATGTGCAATTAAACCATGGCAACATCTAATGTTTGTGTAGTATTATGTTCAGCAGACTGTGTTCTTCTATTGTTGTGACTTAGATGACGTTCAGAGCACATTTTATGCCCAATTCATGCAAAACTGCACGTAATCCCAAGGGGTTCACATACTTTTTCTTGCAACTGTATATGTATCATTACGTGTCATCAATAAATATCAGCTGATTCTATGGCTGCTATCACCGTTGGCAGTAGTGGATTGTATCATAAATGGTTATTTCTCCTCCAATGGCCATCAACCATATAGATAAGGCAATACCTTTAATTTTATTTTATTTATTTATTACAGGTACTTATATAGCACCTTGGTTTTACAAAGTGCTTTTCATATATATTTATATTAAACATTCACATCAGTCCCTGCCGCCGAGGAGCCTACCATCTAAGATCCCTAACTCACATTCATACACATAGATACTAGGGCCAAATTAGACAGGATCCAGTTAACCTACCAGCATGTCTTTGGAGTGTGGGAGGAAACTGTAATACACAGAGGAAACCCACAAAAGCACAGGGAGAACATGCAAACTCCGTGCAGGTAGTGCCATGGTTGGGATTCAAACCGATGACCTTAGTGCTGCTAGGTATAAGTACTAATGAGATCCTTTATTATGTGTTGTGGACCACACTAAGATATATGAATTGAAGTTTATTCTAGGATCTAAAGTATGAATTTATTGGAGGACTGCCTGAAAATATCCAGTTTCTAGAGGATTGCCATATTGGATATTGGTTCTTATTATACAGTACTTGGAAGGGTGGAGTTCACTTTAGGTAGATAAAGAATATTAAAAACTAGACTCAAACTCAACCTCGGTATGTCAAAATCTATAATGTATCCCTAGATAAGTAGGAGACCCAGTAAATCGCTTGACACATATGAAGACTAGAATAAAAGTAATTCTTTGCTGGGGGTCATGTAACTAGTTAGCATGGAGGAGTCTTGTTCATTATCAGAATTAACCAGACGAATTGCTCCACCAACTAAGAACGGTCATGCACCACCACCCACAGAATTGAGAAAGAGCTATCAATATTTCAATCCTTTCCATGTTCTTACCCCATGAAGATACACTGTCTGTGTTGATGGGGGAATTGAGCTAATTTATTTCCTGCAACTGTGAAATTCACTTTAGGTACCCCATGAAAATACTTACCTTGAATCTTCAGTATTTTTTGCTACATTGATGTCTCTGATGCATTGAATTTGGTAGACTGACTTTATAATTCAGATGTCATGTTTGTTTATAACATTCTGTATCCACTAAACTGGAACATATGGATCCTGTTCTTCAACCATCTTTATCGTTTTGATGTTTCTCTCTGATGCCATGCAGGACCCCTTCAACAGGCATGTGATAAAGAAATGGCCATTTACTGCAGAGATGGACTGCATATGTTTTTTTTTCACCTTTCTTTCACCCTAACATGCTCTTTAATGTCCTTGTTAGATCTTTTGATTTAGCAATAGTTATAGTCACTGGGTGATTCAAAACTTTCCAGTTACAATTAAAAAAACAGCTATTAAATATTTTATTCTATATTTTCATGTGACAACACCAAAGAAATGACACTTTGCTACAATGTAAAGTAGTGAGTGTAAAGCTTGTATAACAGTGTAAATTTGCTGTCCCCTCAAAATAACTCAACACAATTAATGTCTAAACCGCTGGCAACAAAAAGTGAGTACACCCCTAAGTGAAAATGTCCAAATTGGGCCCAAAGTGTCAATATTTTGTGTGGCCACCATTATTTTCCAGCACTGCCTTAACCCTCTTTGGCATGGAGTTCACCAGGGCTTCACAGGTTGCCACTGGAGTCCTCTTCCACTCCTCTATGACAACATCACAGAGCTGGTGGATGTTAGATACCTTCTGCTCCTCCACCTTCTGTTTGAGGATGCCCCACAGATGCTCAATAGGGTTTAGGTCTGGAGACATGGTTGGCCAGTCCATCACCTTTACCCTCAGCTTCTTTAGCAAGGCAGTGGTCAACTTGGAGGTGTGTTTGGGGTCGTTATTATGTTGGAATACTGCCCTGTGGCCCAGTCTCCAAAGGGAGGGGATCATGCTCTGCTTCAGTATGTGACAGTACATGTTTGCATTCATGGTTCCCTCAATGAACTGTAGCTCCCCAGTTCCGGCAGCACTCATGCAGCCCCAGACCATGAAACTCTCACCACCATGCTTCACTGTAGGCAAGACACATTTGTCTTTGTACTCCTTACCTGGTTGCCGCCACACATGCTTGACACCATCTGAACCAAATATGTTTATCTTGGTCTCATCAGACCACAGGACATGGTTCCAGTAATCCATGTCCTTAGTCTGCTTGTCTTCAGTAAACTGTTTGCGGGCGTTCTTGTGCATCATCTTCAGAAGAGGCTTTCTTCTGGGACGACAGCCATACAGATCAATTTGATGCAGTGTGCGGCGTATGGTCTGAGCACTGACAGGCTGACCCCCCACCCCTTCAACCTCTGCAGCAATGCTGGCAGCACTCATATGTTTATTTCCCAAAGGCAACCTCTGGATATGACGCTGAGCACGTGCACTCAACTCCTTTGGTCGACCATGGCGAGGCCTGTTCTGAGTGAAACCTGTCCTGTTAAACCGCTGTATGGTCTTGGCCACCAAGCTGCAGCTCAGTTTCAGGGTCTTGGCAATCTTCTTCTAGCCTAGGCCATCTGTGTGTAGAGCAACAATTCTTTTTTTCAGATCCTTAGAGAGTTCTTTGCCATGAGGTGTCATGTTGAACTTCCAGTGACCAGTATGAGAGCGTGAGAGCGATACCACCAAATTTAACACACCTGCTCCTCATTTACACCTGAGACCTTGTAATACTAAGGAGTCACATGACATCGGGGAGGGAAAATGGCTAATTGGGCCCAATTTGGACATTTTCACTTAGGGGTGTACTCACTTTTGTTGCCAGCGGTTTAGACATCAATGGCTGTGTGTTGAGTTATTTTGAGGGGGCAGCACATTTACCCTGTTATACAAGCTGTACACTCAGTACTTTACATTGTAGCAAAGTGTCATATCTTCAGTGTTGTCACATGAAAAGATATAATAAAATATTTACAAAAATGTGAGGGGTGTACTCACTTCTGGGAGATACTATATACAGTATATATATATTTAAATAGAATATGTGTCTGGTTGCCCTAGAATTTCATAAGCTGTACTGAAGGCCTTTTACTCGTGCCATTTATTTTTTTATATACACCCCAGTGCATTTCCTGCTTCTATTACTGTAAACAGTCTAGTGCCTAATTTACTGGCCAGCTTCTTCCTCTATGCCTTGAAATGATTTCTTTTCTCAATGTAACTATTAGAGGTCTGTGGTTTAATAGTTTCCTCTACAGTTTTTAGAGGCCAGCATAGAGACATGTTTGAAGATTTCAAACACCCTTTTTTTTTTTTTTACATGACAGGAAACAAAGCAGATTAGGTTAATATATGTTACACACTTCAATAAGGCATCTGAACCTCTAGAATTTTTAAGTAGGAAAATGCTATGCTGATCGCTCCATGCTTTTGCTCAGGAAGGGGACCTAGAAAACCTTGCAAACTCTGTGTGCAAATGCAAAATGTGTTCCACTATAACATTTAGCAGCAGTGGTATTTCTCATATCAATCATTTGTGCTGCACTGCAAAGTGCACAGACAGCCATGTATTGAGTGCAGTTTTGAATGTTGCTAAATTGTATAGAAATATCCAGAGCTTTAAATGTACCCTATTGCTGTTCAAAAACATTTCAAGAAAGCCATACATGTAAAAGAAGAATGTACATACCTTTCCTGCTACCCATGCCAAAGCATATTCCAGGGGTATTAATTTCCATGTTCCTCCACAGATCTCACTTCTTCCTCCCTCTGATGTCCCCTATTACAGGATATAGTAGAGACCAGGGGTGGACTGACAAGTCATGGGGCAATAGGGGATCATGGGGCCCCTGTGTCCTTGCCCACACTCAAAGCACAGCCAAAAAAGCCTATAAAAAGGTACCAGGGGCATTTCATGGGGCCCCCTACTGACCCCAGGCCCTTGGGTAGTGCCCGAGTGTTCGAATGATCAGTCTGCCCCTGTTAGGGATGTCAGCAGGAGGAACCAGTGAGAGCTGAAGGGGCCGTATGAGTGCTGAAGGGAGAGCCATACAGGTGATTGGTTTCTGTAATTGTCCCCTTGCTGCAGCGATCACCCCCTCCTGTCCTTAATTCGATTCCCTCTGCTGGCCGGGGCCCATCCTTCCTCTCAGCACTGTTGGATTCCCTCATCTGCCTTTTGCCAACTCCTGTGTGCTTACAGATAGATTATTTCAGGATGAAAAGCAGGGAGGGGACTGGTAAATATGTCATATTTACCAGCTTTTTCCTTTTCTGAATGGACACAATGAGTGATTGGTACTGATCATTCACTGTGTTCATTCATAACTGAAGCATAGTAAAATGTGTTTACTATGCTTCAGTTTATGAATGAACATGAACCTCTATACAGAGTGCTTCTTGCTCATTCATCTCCAGTGCAGCTGATGCTGCAGAGAAAGAATTGGGGATCTACTGTATAACCTCATTGCCTTTCATTTTCTCAAAAGACATCAGGGCTCTGTTTAGATTCCTGATATTTTACCTAAGCCTCCCCAACAGCGTTGTTGAAGGAAAAAAATTAAAAATTAGCAAAAAAGTAATAAAAAAGTTGTAAAAAATCATAACAAAATTATAAAAAAATAATTAAAAAAATTAAGGGCTAATTCCCATAGATTCCCTTGCCATTCAATGTGAACAGGGCTGCTGTTAGACACCACAGGGACCACAACCTGAAAGGGCCCCCTCCCCCCCAAAAAGTAAACAGCTTACTATGCTTCAGTTATGAACACAGTGAGTGATTGGTACCAATCAATCATTGTATTCATTCAGGAAAGGAAGGGGCTGTTAAAAGTGACATATTTACTTCACCCTTACCACACTCTCCATCTTGAAGGATCCTATTGTGTCCTTACAGGTACCAGAGGAGGGAAGCTGGCAGCACTGTGGGAGCACACAGGGGGGCCTGGGCAGCAGGCAGAAACGTTTGGTGCACAGGAAGGATGATGTGTGTGACAGGGGGGCAATTACTGGAACCCATCCCCTGTATTGCTCTCTCTGCAGCAGTTGAAAGCCAGCAGGAGGGAGAGGAGAAGAAGCCAGCTTTCAGCTGCTGCAGAGAGAGCCATACAGAAGATAGGTTCCAGTAATTGCCCTCCTGCTGTGCCAATCACCCTCCCTGCTGGTCTGGGCCTCATACAGGAGGACTGGTGGTACCCCCTTATCGACAGCCCTGAGTGTGAATGAGCCATTTATTCATTGAGCTGGAACTGTCTTTTACTCTATGGGGATCCAGGGGCTGTATGAGCACAAATGTAGGGGCCCAGTTTGACAGGTGTACAGATGCAGGTGAGTGGCCCTGAATGCTCACTGTCTGTGTTTGGGGCCGTATATCTACACCCACACGCATGTCAATTTAGGACCTGTGGTTGCGTTGCACAGCTGCTGCATCCCCATAGCATACCATAGGCTGCCTGCGCACACTTCCAGCCACAAAAAATAGCCGGTTCACATTGTACAGGCCACAGCACCCATGTGAATAAGCCCTTATTCATGCACGGAGCTTTATTTATTAACTCAATACAGTTTTATCTTTTACATTTAGCAGGAAATTTTCTAATTTATGTTGTTTGTGTCCTCTAATAATGAATCTAGTGTATTTTTTAGAAAAAAATATTGTTTTGATATTTTTTTTGGGGGGGGGGGAGGGGGAGCAGTCAGGTTTGAAAAAGAAGACAGAAAATTATATTTTGTCACAAAATTGTAAATTAATAAATTATTTCACACACAGAATTGATGTACTTATGATTACACCCCAAAACACATCATGCTATTTCTCACAGAGGGCATGCATAAGTTGCATAAAGGGGAGACCGTTTTAAGATGGCCTCCCACCCTCAGGCAACAGCCATCCAGCTGTTTATGTACAGGAGCCAGATGGCATGTGGTTAGGCATGTGGGTAAAGATCATACATTGATACACCAGGCAGTGTATGGTTGGCAAAACGTCTCCTGCATTACAAATTGATAAGCAAGAAAGAATTCTCCGATCACTGGTTTACCCACAAAAGGGATTGTGTGGACTGGTGCACTACAGCTATGTCTGGAAAAAAAAGCATTGCCTGTGTATGCATTTCAGGGCTTGAAGAAACTTTGTCATGGAAAAAACCCTCAAACAGCTGCAGGTATAAATTGCAGGCAGCAGTTTTGTTTTTTTTCTTTTCTTTTCCCCCAGAACAGGTTCTCTTTAAGACCTACATCACATTGTTTTTGTAGGGGAATTATTTAAAGCATTGTAACTTTCCATGAACACTCTTGAGCACTGATCTTCTTATTGTAGAATAATGATCACAGATGTTATCAAAGGCAAGAGATGACTGCACATCCTCAAATGTCACCCAAGTGTTCTGTAATACCTGTTTGAATGTTGAATAACATAATACATTTTTAGAAACCTTCCACTCTTAGGCCTCTTTCATAGGGGGTGGATTCCATTGCAATCAGCAGGGGATCTGTGAGCTGTTCTTCTGCTGATCAGAGCAGGAGGATGACACATCTGATAGAAAATGGGAGAGAACTCCATACTCTTCCGTTTAGGCAGAGCTGAGGTAGCTGGGTGTAAATGGACAGTGGAGTCCGCTTACTCCCAGATGCCCATACAGTAGAATGGGTTTTGCCAGTGTCAGCTCTGCAGATACAGATGTGTCATCCTCCTGTTCTGAAATTCACAAAAAGAACATTAAGGAGCTGGAGAAAGTGCAGAGAAGGGCAACCAAAGGCAGGCCATAGACGGACCGTTCATCGGCTGAATTTTCGGCTGATAAAAAATCAGTCGGCCCCGTTGCCGATGCTGCCACCCATGTCTACAAAAAATGGCAGTTTTTTGTGGATTTTCCAGCATGACCAATAAAAATAAATGAGGAGATCCGCGAAAAAAGGCCGATGGGCTGGCCCCACTAACGGCGTGATTATCGGCCAGTTTTTCGTGGGGGCAAAAATTCAGCCGATAAACGACCCGTCTATGGCCTGCAAAACTGATAAGAGGCATGGAGGAGCTCAGCTGTGAGGAAAGATGAGAGGAACTGAATTTATTCTTTCTTGAGAAGAGGAGATTAAGGGGGATATGATCAACATGTATAAATACATCAGTGTTTCATATATTGAACTCGGTGTAGAGCTATTCACCCTGAGGTCATCACAGAGGACAAGGGGGCACTCTTTATGTCTGGAGGAAAAGAAATTTAATCTCCAAACACGAAAAGGTTTCTTCACAGTGAGAGCTGTGAAAATGTGGAATAGACTCCCTCAAGAGTTGGTTCTGGCCAGCTCAGTGGATTGCTTTAAAAAAGTCCTGGATTCTTTCCTAGATACACAGACTATAACTGGATACTAACATTTCTAGGTAAAATTGATCCAGGGAATATCCAATTGCCTCCCGGGGGATCAGGAAGGAATTTTTTTCCCTGCAGGAGCAAATTGGACCATGCTTTGCTGGGGTTTTTTTTCCTTGTTCTGGATCAACTGTGGGTATAGGATTATAACTTTTTTTTTTATGTTTGAACTGGATGGTCTTTTTTCAGCCAGACTAACTATGTAACTATGTATCTGCTCAGAGCTGACACTGGCAAAACCCATTCTACTCTATGGGCACCTGGGAGTAAACAGACTCCACTATCCATTTACACTCAGCTACCTCAGCTTCACCTAAACAGCAGAGTATGGAGTTTTCTCCCATTTTCTTTAGTGGGCTTGACCAGACCCAGAGGTAGACAGGTGTAAACGGACACAAGTCCATTTACACCTGTCTGTCCATAGGAATGAATGGACCTTCTGATCAGGTCTACTGAAAAACTGACAGATGGACCTGATCTGAATGTCCATCTAAAAGTGCCCTTAGGGTGCTTTTACAACAGGTCTCATCAGTTCAGTTATATTTTTGGCTTAGAAAAAACCACAAATGAAAAAGGAAACCTTCTGGTTATTTTTCTGCAAACATAAACGGATTCAGATTTAATTGGATGTAAAAGAAAGTATTTCCATATGCATCCATCCACCAATAGGCATACATTGTGGTTTATTCTGAATCCATCTGAAAAACTGATGGATCCAGACTGACTTCCCTATGTGAAAGGGCCCTTAGGGGCTGTAAAGACAGGATTACATATCTTTACTTAATCAATATATTTCTAAACAACGCTGCTTCCACATGCATGCAGTACAGTGAGTGAGCATTGTCACCGTAGGACAGGAAGTATGTTAATGACAGGATCACCAGGAGAACATTAAAAAAAAAGTGAAAAAAAGGAATGCGGCAATCACAGCTAAGGACTGGTATACTGTAATATCTTATTTATTTATTTCAGGTACTTATATAGTGCTGTCAATATATGCAACACTTTACATATATATTGTACATTCACATCAGTGCCTAACCCCCAAGGGGCGTACAATCTAAAGTCCCTAACACACATTCATACATACACATACTAGGGCCAATTTAGACAGGTTCCAATTAACCTACCAGCATGTCTTTGAAGTGTGGGGGAAAACCCACACAGGCACAAGGAGATCATACAAACTCCAGGCAGGTTGTGCCATGGTTGGGATTCGAGCCAACGACCCTAGTACTGCCAGGCAGAAGTGCTAACTACTTAGCCACTGTGCTGCCCATGAATATCTTAGATATTGTTTCTTGGGTTTAGATAATTGAATTCTCAATTACAGTGAAGGAAATAAGTATTTGATCCCCTGCTGATGTTGAATACCGTATTTTTCACTCCATAAGACGAAATTGACCATAAGACGCACCTAGGTTTTAGAGGAGAAAAACAAGAAAAAAAAATTCTGAACCAATAGACTGCAAACACAGTACAGGAGATGACCAGAGACTGCGGACATAGTACAGGAGATGACTAGAGACTGCGGACACAGTACAGGAGATGACCAGAGACTGCGGACACAGTACAGGGGATGACCAGAGACTGCGGACACAGTACAGGGGATGACCAGAGACTGCGGACACAGTACAGGAAATGACCAGAGACTGCGGACACAGTACAGGGAATGACCAGAGACTGCGGACATAGTACAGGGGATGACCAGAGACTGCGGACATAGTACAGGAGATGACCAGAGACTGTGGACATAGTACAGATGACCAGAGACTGCAAACAGTAAAAGGAGATTACCAGAGACTGCGGACCTTTGGGGAGGGAGGGGGAGCGGGTACCAGAATTTGACAGGTACCCGCTCCCACTTCTGCTGAGTTGTCCTTCCTTCTTCTTCCCGCGGTGGCTTCTGTGACAGCCGGGTGCCCACTGCACATGGGCGAGAAGCGCTGCACTTTGTGAATGGCCCGGAGCCTTCTGGGACCTGTCATGTGTCTTCCACGGGAAGACTGCAGCGCTGGAGCGAGGATCAGGTAAGGCCCTGCAGGAGTGAAGAGCTGAGCGGCCGGCGTGATATTCTGACATGGTGGCTGCAAAAATACCGGACCGGCCGCTTTACATTCGCTCCATAAGACTCATTGACATTTTCCCCCCTTTTTTGGGGGGAAAAAAGTGCATCTTATGCAGCGAAAAATACGGTATTTGCCTACTCACAAAGAAATTATCAGTCTAAAAATCGAATGGTAGGTGTATTGTAACACTAAGAGACAGAATAGCAACACAAAATTCAAAAGAAATGCCTGTCTAACAAATTATGCACTGATTTGCATGTTCATGAGGGAAATAAGTATTTGATCCCCTATCATTCAGCAGGATTTCTGGCTACCTCTGTGTCTTTCATAAAGGTAACAAGCTGAGATTGGAATCAGTCTCTTAAAGGGAGTGCTGCTAATCTTATTTTGTTACCTGTATAAAAAAGACACCTGTCCACAGGAGCAATCAAACAATCAGATTCCAAACTCTCCACAATGGCAAAGACCAAAGAGCTGTCCAAGGGTGTCAGGGACAAGATTGTAGACCTACACAAGCCTGGACTGGGCTACCAAACTATTGCCAAGCAGCTTGGTGAGAAGGTGACAACAGTTGGAGCAATCATTCACAAATGGAAGAAACACAAAACAACTGTCAGTCTCCCTAGGTCTGGTGCACCATGCAAGATCTCACCTCGTGGAGTGTCAATGATCATGATAACAGTGAGGAATCATCCCAGAACTACACGTGAGGATCTTGTCAATGATCTCCAGGCAGCTGGGACCACAGTCACCAAGAAAACAATTGGTAAAACACTACGCCGACAAGGATTGAAATCCTGCAGTGCCCTCTGAAGGTCCCTCTGCTCAAGAAAGCACATGTCCAGGCCTGTCTGAAGTTTGCCACTAAACATCTGAATGATGCAGAGGAGGATTGGTTGAAAGTGTTGTGATCAGATGGTCAAAATCGAGCTCTTTGGCATCAGCTCAACTTGCCATGTTTGGAGATGGAGGAATGCTGCCTATGACCCCAAGAACATCATCCCAACTGTCAAACATGGTGGTGGAAACATTCTGCTTTGGGGATGTTTTTCTCCTAAGGGGACAGGACAACTGCACCACATCAAAGGGACGATGGACTGGGCAATGTACCGTCAAATCTTGGGGGAGAACCTTCTTCCCTCAGCCAGGGCATTGAAAATAGGTCGTGGATGGGTGTTCTAGCTTGACAATGACCCAAAACACATGACCAAGGCAACAAAAAAGTGGCTTAAGAAGAAGCACATTAAGGTTTCTGTAGTGACCTAGCCAGTCTCCAGACCTTAATCCGACTGAAAATCTGTGGAAGGAGCTGAAAGTTTAAGTTGCCAAACGTCAGCCACCAATCCTTAATGACTTGGAGAGGATCTGCCATGAGGAGTGGGACAAAATCCCTCCTGAGATGTGTGCAAACCTGGTGGCCAACAACAGGAAAGTCTGACCTCTGTGATTGCCAACAAGGGATTTGCCACCAAGTACTAAGTCATGTTTTGTGAAGGGGATCAAATACTTATTTCCCTCATGAACATGCAAACCAGTGCATCATTTGTTAGACATGCATTTTTTTTGAATTTTTTTTACCTATTCTGTCTCTCAGTGTTACAATACACCTTCCATTCTATTTTTAGACTGATCATTTCTTTGTGAGTGCGCAAACATTCAAAATCAGCAGGGGATCAAATACTTATTTCTTTCACTGTATACTGGAATACGCTGTCAGTATTGCAACAATATGGTAACAGAGGTAACAATTGTACACAAATTCTGCAGAGTAAACTTTTTCTTTCTTTTTTTTCCCCTCTCCTTTTCATCCATTACTTTAGTGTGTTGTTGCTTTTAGGGTGTGTTTCTACTGCCTTGTTTTCTGACTGTTGAATACCAAACATGCAAGCTCTGTTTTGCTGACAAAGTGGGAAATATTCTGTGTGTCTATTTCGTAATTCCTACATACTCTTCCACTGGAGATCCTGAAGGCCTTGCTTAAATACATGTAATAGAGATCCTCTACATGCATGTGTAATACTTGACATCTTTTCTAAATATAGCCAGTTACAGCTAATCTCCCCAGTGGCCCCTTGTGAATGATATGTTATTCCAGGCTAGCACCCATGCGTGTGTCAAGCGGAGGGTACACCTTGTGCACTCAATAAGCAGTCCAAGGCCTGAGTAATTACCCAAGCAAATGTTTGTCTAGCTTTCAAAGCCCTTGGAAAGGCAAGCAGGAGGTAGGATGCCAATTCTGGAACAGCTGTCTGCTCAGGGGAATCAGTTACACAAAAAGAAAACACAGAAAGGGTGATCTATTACAATACGATACAAGAATATATGACACGACAATTTTATTATAGTAGAATTCCACTTTGACTATAAAGTGTAAGGTTTGCAGGCTGCTGCGTCATTGATATGACTCACCAGAATGGTTCGTGAGCATGCTGAATCAGAAAATTTCACAAGCAGCTTGGGATGTGCTGACATGTTGTGCTCTCCTTTTTTTCAGGCCGATTCTGCTCTAAAAGGAAATAGACAATTGCTAGCAGAAATATACATGGTTGCATGGATAGTTTTACATGGGCAGTCATAATTTTATTTTAAATGATTAAAAATTAATTTGGGCAAACAGATCATTTCTTTGAAACTTTTTTAAATGATGGATTTTCAAGAGAAGGAGGAAGATGTCACATTTTAGGGATGCTGAATACATTTTATTCATTTATTTTATTTCATGTACTTATATAGCGCTGTCAATTTATGCAGCGCTTTACATACATATATTGTACATTCACATCAGTCCCTAACCCTCAAGGGGTGTACAATAAATGTTTGATGGGAACACAGGTTTGTTGAGCCATCGTGAAAACATTTCTTTTCTAACAGCTTCATCATAAATTGACTTGATACTAATGTGAACTGATGGAAAGTGAAATCTGGAGGTTACTGCACTTTAAAATCTATAAAGTGACCAAGTCACCACAGGGTAACTTTACTCAAATATAAGGCTCTGTATTTACCTTTCCAGTGGCCGTTTGTTGAAACACTGCTTCTCTCCTGGCAGGATGACTCAACCAGTTGGGTTGAAACCCCTTCATTCTGTGGTTTCTTCCATTGTCTGTTATGACCTGTAGTGAAGTATGAGCTGATGGAAGAAACCACTGCTTGCAGAAAGGGAACAGGTATCCTTTACATCAGTGGTTCTCAACCTTCCTAATGCCACGACCCTTTAATACAGTTCCTCATGTTGTGGTGACCCCCAACCATAAAATTATTTACCCAGTAATAACAATTCATGAAGTGTCGTTTTACCTCCAATACTGCTGCTTTCAACACAGTAGCTGCTTTCTACACAGTAGCTGCTTTCAACACAGTAGCTGCTTTCTACACAGTAGCTGCTCTTTACACATCAGAAATGTGTGTTTTCCCAATGGTCTTAGGCGACCCCTGTGAAAGGGTTGTTCGACCCCCAAAGGGGTCGCGACCCACAGGTTGAGAACCACTGCTTTACATAGAGAACTTTGGAGTACCTGCTATGGTCTAGAGCAGGGGTGTAAAACCTTTTGACATCCTTGGGCCACACTAAAAGAAGAGGAATTGTCCTGAGCCACACATAAAATACATTAACAAGGTAGCTGATGATTACAAGTTAAACATCACTGATATAGATAATGTACCTATCTAAGTAATAAAATTTAATTTTCTTTGAAATATGTTTTATTATAAAAGTAAAAGAGGGCAACATAAAACTAGTGCAATATAACTATCGCATCAATATCTGGTTCAATGGATGTAGTAGTAATTCTCAATTAATTTTCAAGGTGTTCATCAGATATTTTGATTCTAATTTTGCCCTTTCTGTGCTTTAGTCTTGAAAATAGATGCTCACAAGTATAGGTGCTGCTGAAAACTGATGACATATCAGCTATGAGGAAAGATCAGAGGAACTGAATTTATTCTCTCTTGAGAAGAGGATATTAAGGGGGGATATGATCAACATGTATAAATACATCAGTGGTTCATATAGTGAACTCGGTGTAGAGTTATTCACCCTGAGGTCATCACAGAGCACAAGGGGGCACTCTTTACATCTGCAGGAAAATAAATGTAATCTCCAAAAAGGTTTCTTCACAGTAAGAGCTGTGAAAATGTGGAATAGACTCCCTCAAGAGTTGTTCTGGCCAGCTCAGTGGATTGCTTTAAAAAAGGCCTGGATTGTTTCTTAGATACACAGAATATAACTGGATATTAACATTTATAGGTAAAGTTGATCCAGGGAATATCCGATTGCCTCTCGGGGGATCAGGAAGGAATTTTTTCCCCTGCAGGAGCAAATTGGATCATACTTTGCTGAGTTTTTTTGCCTTCCTCTGGATCAACTGTGGGTATAGGATTATAAAGTTTTTTGTTTTTTTTAATGGTTGAACTGGATGGACTTTTGTCTTTTTTCAACCAGACTAACTATGTAACTATGTAACATATATGTTTGTGAAGAGTGGGAGATTTTCACTGGGAAAATAAAACTTATAAAAGTCCAGTAAATAAATACTGTCATGGCTACACATGTTTGCTAAGTGTAAACGCACTTTTACAAAAAATTCTAAAAATAAAAATCAACACATTTAAGTAAGTGTCTGATTTTGTTTTGGGCCACATTTATAGCTGTCTTGGGCCACATGTGGCCCGTGTGCTGCAGGTTGGACACCCCTGGTCTAGTGAGAAGCACAGCAGCATTTTAACAACCAGGCTGCAGGAAAAGTGACTAGAGCGTTATCTTAAACAGACCTGACTTTAATTAAAATCACCCTATGGTGCACACATGGTTGCCATACCCGCGCCACCATTGGAGGCTACAGAGATCGGTAGTCGGCAATCTCTGAGTATCACTGACAGGGGAGAGACCTGTATGTAAACAACACAGGTCTCTCTCCTGCCAGCAGTAACATGCTGCTGTATATTTCTCTGCACAGCAGAATAATACACAGCAGTATGTTTCCCTAGTAAAACACACACAGCACACATTTAACCCTTTGATTGCCCCAGATGTTAACCCTTCCTGCCCAGTGTCATTAGTACAGTGTCAGTGCTTTTTATTAGCACTGATCACTGCATTAGTGTCATTGGGATGTCAGTGGCAGTTAGTCAGTTCCCACCCATTGTCAGAATGGCAGCCACAGTCCTGCTATAAGACGCTGATGGCCACCATTACTGGTATTAAAAAAAAAAATACAGTATATATACCGCCATATGTAAACGCTATAACTTTCACATACACCAATTAATTTACACGCATTGGGATTTTTTTAACAAAGACATGTAACAGAATACATTTTGGCCTAAATTTATGAATACATTTGATTTTTTTTTTTTTTTTTACTAGACATGTTTTATAGCAATAAGTCAAAAATATAGTTTTTTTTTTTTAAATTGTCGGTCTTTTTTTGTTTATAGCGCAAAAAAAAAAAATGCACAGGTGATCAAATACCACCGAAAGAAAGCTCTATTTGTGGGAAAAAGGGATTTTTTACAGCATTGCATGACCGCGCAATTGTCAGTCAAAATAATGCTAGGCTGTATTGCAAAAAATAGCCTGGTCAAGAAGGGTGGGTAAATCCTCTGAAGGGCAAGTGGTTAAGCTCCTAGAAGCTATGATCAGCAATTTTTTTTTCTGCTCCTTGAAGATAAATAATGTTTTCCTATGTGTGTGTGCGCACTACTTTAGGCTATTAGCATTTTTTGAGCTTCAGTGTCTAGGAACAGAAAATAAATTGTTTTAGTAGATTTTGTGGAGTGTTTTTCCAGCAGAAAAACCTCTAAACACCCCTAAACACTGCTAAATGCTACTAAAACTCTCCTAACAGCTTTTTTTCTAGCTTTTTTTTTCCTCTACTGTACATGTATTATAAAACAAATACAATGCTAACGCTCCTAAATGTTCCTAAACGCTTCTGAACACTACTAAATATATTAGCAGCTTTTTTTTTGCTTAAAAAAATGCTAGTATGCATGGAGCCTCAGGATCCATGCACACAAGCGCTTTTTTAAGCTCCAAGAAGCTGTTATTAGCATTTGTTCAGATCCTAGAAGCTAAATAGTGTTATCCTATGTGTTCATGCACACTACTTTAGGCTATTAGCAATTTTTGAGCTTCAGTTTCTAGAAGCAGAAAAAAAAAATCGTTTTTGTACAGTTTTTTGGAGCATTTTTCCAGCAGAAAAAAACTCTAAATGCTCCTAAACACTCCAAAACGCTCCTAGATGTTACTAAAACGCTTTTTCTCTACATAAAAAATGCTAAAGAAAACACTAATGCTCCTAAACACTTCTGAATGCTACTAAAATTCTGCTAAAAATTATATTACCAGCATTTTTTATCCAGCACTTTTTTCCAGTGTTTTTGAGCTTAAAAAAAACCTCTAGTGTGCCTGGAGCCTAATGCCGGCCATACACGGGTCGAATTCCAAATTAATTTTCTTTAGAAAATTGGAAATTTTGTGCATTTTGTAATCCAAAGGTACCATCATTGAATTCGAAATTTGACCAACCAAGCCTTCAATTTCACCTCATGTTGTTACAGAAAAGAATTTTCATGGCCAAGAATTTTCTTTTCTTTCCAGGTCACAGCTCATGCTAATTACTTTTTCAATTACATTTCTTGCACAATTCTCCCATCATTAATTAGAAATTCGCTCATTTTTTAAAAACATTTCCAATGCTGATCACTCAAATTAGATTGTCACACAAAAATCGGCGTTTGCTGTGGCCCACTAATGGTGTGAAATTCGAACAAAAATTCTTAGAAATTTTTTTTAAAGAAAATTCTTTCAGAATTCGACCCGTGTATGGCCGGCTTTAGGCAAACCTTTCCTTGCCTATGCAGCCCCCAATCTCCCTAACAATATATACTCACCTTTGCTTTTTCCCCTCTCACTCTATCAGCCAAGGACCAAGAAAAAGATTGTCCTAAGCTCCAGACTGACTTGTGGGAGCTTTTACAGGACTATTAACTTTGAAATGCCATGTGAAAACACTGGCCCAAAAGCAAGACACTAGCACTCCCACACAGGGGCGGACTGACAACTCATGGGGCCCCCGGGCAATAAAGGATCATGGGGCCCCTGTGTCCTTGCCCAAACTCAAAAAAGCCTATGAAAAAGGTACCAGGGGCATCTCATGGGGCCCCCTACTGAGCCCGGGCCCTCGGGCAGTGCCCGAGTTTCCAACTGGTCAGTCCGCCCCTGCTCCCACATGAGAGAGGGGGCGTAAGTCACATGCTCAGTCATACTCAGAAGTATCAGATATTTCACTCTGGGTGGCTGGATGGAGCAGAGGGGGAGTGAAGGAAAGGTGAGTATTTGCCCCTAGGAAGAGGGTAGCTAAGTGATCTTTTACATTGCTCTTCATGGGCAAAGGAAAGGCTTTTTTTAATATAATTTTTCAGGCAACAAGTGGAAGCATTCAGTGAGATTCCTATGTTATCCAGTAAACACAGCAACCCTGTGCTGTGCCTTTTATTAATATAATTTATCATTACAAAGCGCTCATTGAGCATTGTAAAAGCCATATCATCAGTTTGCTGCAGACTGGAGCAAACATATTCCCGGTCTCCTTTCCCTTAGTGATCAGACTGCAACATTCTACCTTTGGAGCAAAGTGAGAGGCTGCAGCAAGGGGTTGATCAGTGTCAGACATCTGTGGACACAGCCAACTACTGGCACAGGCACCAGGATTTATACGGTTTTGTCATCTCAGTCCATGAAGTAGATGGTGGCCCTGGATGATGCCTGAACAAAGATAGCTCCAATTTTTCCGCAGAGAAAAACAGAAGATGGCATTGTCAGGGGGGAGTACTGTGATCACTGCAGGGGTGGACTGACCATTTGGAAACATGAGATGTCCCTGGTACCTTTTTCATAGGCTTTTTTGAGTTTGGGCAAGGACACAGGGGCCCCATGATCCCCTATAGTCCCGGGGGCCCATGAGTTGTCAGTCTGCCCCTGGATCACTGTGAGAAGTAAATACATGGAAGTATTAAAATCTTTGAGTTTTGGAACCTGATTGATGGCTGTGAAGTAGGCCTAACTACGTTAGTTGATATGTGTTTCATTTGTTTTTAGAAATAGTGGCCAAACTGCTGATGTCATTGTTCAGTTCTAGACCGGCATTAACTACATTTTCGGTCAGAGTCTGGACAGGAAATTTCATCAAAGCCCCTAGAAGCAAGACTGGTCTATTTGTGGTCGGAATATTAATTAGCATTCTATTTTCATCTAAGGTTTGTAGCTAGCTTATTAATGGATATCCTAAAAGACTGCAGACAAAATTGTCTTTAAAAAAACCCCTGTGTGCTTAGCAGAATAGAAATAAAACATACTTTTTTTTTGGTCAAAGCAAACAATACAATGATATCATCCATTTATATCAACCTCCCATCTCTCAGTCATCAGCTTGGTCTTAAAGACCAAGTAAGTCTTTTTCACATTTCTGCCTGTAACATACAATATTTTCTGTGTGTCCCCCCAAAACTTTGTATGTTCTCATGTTATATTGAATTACATTTCTCTCCTATCTCATGTTTCTTAGTTTAGCTGTGCACGCTCAAATATTTTTTCAAACTTTGCCCATTTGGTAGCTGTCACTGTAGCGGTCAGACATACATAGTGCAGCTCATGGGATCCTTGGGAGTGAAACAACTGTAAACAGCTGCTTGGCTAGAGAGACAGAGAGCAGACACTTCGCTGCAGTGTTCCCAATGGTCTTCAGCTGAATGGGGTAACACCACCTTGCTTCCATCCACCAGGGCGCGCTGACAAGCAGAAGGAGCTCAAGAGACCTAATGAGGGGCAGCACTGAATCATGGAAGGTGTAGCGTAGGGGAAGGATCGTGCTATGGGAGTCAATGGACTATAGAACTGCAGATCCCAATGAGAGCTGAGTATAAAAAGAGAGAGAGATGTATTTTCTTAGGCTGAATACAGAGGTGCTTTCTCTTTTTTGCGAGGAAACTGCTGATCCTGTGTGCACATCAAACTGCTACAAGCCTGTGGCAGTGTGCTGAAAACTGGAGTCACTCCAGGCAGATGCAGAAGTGGGCTGCCATCTGAACAGTGGGACCCCTATTGCTGTATCACTGGGACTGGTGAGAGGACACTGCTGCCATTTACCTGTTGCTGTTAGAAGATACTGAGCGCATTGGAGCTGGCCATCTAACTAGCAGTATTTTTCTGTATGTAGACTTTACTTGGACTGTACTTATGTGCACCACTGTAAGGACTAAACCCCAATGCTAGCCGGCTAAAGAACTAGGGATAAATACTGCTCACTCAGATAGCTGCCTCACAAGAACTTTGCCTATTGTCCATAGTTAAAGGTACCTCTTTAGGAGGTCCTAAATTTCATCACTGCCATTCATATACAGCGCATTCTAGAATGGATAAAACCTACTACAGTATTTACAGAGGAGGTATCACAGTATTGATTATCATTGCTGTTAGTAGTTTCTAATGCCATTACTTATTACTGATTTTGTGGATTAACAGGTTTACTCTAATTTAGCGGCATAGAACTCCTTTCTTTGTTGCTATAGCCCAGTGAACATATTGTCTGTGATTGACCTAATAGTTTACTTACTAATTTATGTGCATACTGCTGTTTTCTGTAACCTGTGGTAATATATTGGGTTAATTTACCACTAACCAGTCTTGTGTTTGCTTTTATTACACTAAACTTTGTGCTGGGTATCAATGTTTGTACTCTCAGTAGAAGCTTTTATCCATTTGCTTAGCATGGTATGTCAGTAGGGCTGAGGTTGTTCTCAGAGTTGAGACAGAACAAAAAACCCAATCTTCCAAGAGGTTCCTGCGGATATAGCCCTGCACAATGAATGGGAGGAGTTCTAGCCCCACTCACATAGTACCCTAATAAAGTATATATCTAAAGAAAATGTATAAACCTCTGTGATTTTATTGTTTCTTCAGCTGTAAAGTTTTATTTTGCCAGGACATAAGTATGAAAGCTTATATTGCAGATTTGTTTTTGATGTTTTAATACCAGTATCTGAAATGCGCATGTTTGTTTCAGCACATTGACTCAGCAAGTAGTAAAGGAAAGATCAGGATGACAGCCATGAATCTTGCACCTTCAAGTCAGAATTGACCTAGAAGTCTCAATTGGCAGTTTCCATATTTTTATAAAAAAATGGTCCGTTTTAAAGTAGAGTCAACCTCTAATGTTAGCCTAAAACAGCTCTGATGTCTATTGTCTACTCATTAGCTCCATTAAAAAAACATCCGTTGTGTGTTTCCTCACCCCCTCCCTAACACTTACCTGGCTCTTGTATTGGTACAGCGCTATTCCCAGCTACAGGACTTCTCTTTGCCTTTTCCTGGTCTAACAGCTTTGCTAATAACAGCTGGAACCAGTCAAATCCAGTAAGCAGAAGTGTGTGTGTGGGGGTGGGGCGAAAATAAATCGCTCTGTGTGTCTATGGACACACAGAAGCTGGCTCGGGGTCAAGCCTGCATGTCTGCCTCCATAGCAAGTGGATTGCTATAGGGGCAGACACAGAAGAGTAGAAGCCAAGATCCCTGATAGGGGATCCCAAAAGAGGAGGTTGGTGGTCTCCATGTGCATCACCATTGCACAGAGCAAGTATAAATTGTTTTTTTATTTTAATAAAAAAAAAAAGACTTTGCAATCACTTTAATATGAACATATACTGAAATGGTAAATGTCCTGCTGGGATGGATGAATAAGGAGCAATAGAGGGGATTATGCTCTTATCTCTGCTGGGGAAATGCCATTTCAGTCTCACCTCTTTGCTGACTACATGTTTGAAGGCCTAGGTACCTGGTCTTGTTATTTCTGCTTAGAGCAAGGATCAAATAACTTTAAATTACTGGTCCATTTTCCCAATTTACAAGGGCAAGGAATGGCATGGATCATTTTTCATTGTGACAGTACAAAGATTTTTGTCGTGCAGTAATGGGTAGCAGAAATCAGAAATGTGAGGTTGCTAAAAGGGAACCCTCCTTTTCTTCATTTGACCCTCATTATTTATGAATTACATTAGTTAAAATGCATCCACAGTACCCTGATCATTTATTATCTCAGATATGTGTCAAACCCCTTCTAAACCCTAATACCAAAGCCAATTTGTAAAATATAGAAGTCGCTAACTTCACATCATGTGAAAATGGACCCAGTACACTGATTTGCATGCACGTGTTGCCAGAGAAATCAGCTCATGGTGGGAGGATTTTAGCAGTGCTTTCACATTCTTTGTGATGTGTTATCTACTCTGTGTGCAAAGCCAGCACTATTATTAATATAGGCAGTGGACTGAGCTAGACATGGCCAGCTAACTGACAGGCTTAAAGCTTTTCTATCAGTTGGGTCAGTTAACCCTTGTATGGAACCAACCTTGCATGCAGAGACTATAGCTGTGTTTCCCTACACTGTGTGCATCAGTAGAAACACACAGCCTTGTAGCTGTCACAAGTTAGCCTACAGTTTATTGTTTGTGTTCTTACCTCCTTGCTGCAGTGCTGTTTCTGATCCCTTTCACATGTGTGTTTGTCTGTGCTCACCTATGGGCGTCGTCTGCTCTTCTCTGGGTTTTTTTCCCTCCCTTCCATCACTTCCTGGCCCGCCTCCTTGTTTGCCTGCCTATATAGGCTCAGTCTAGGCCACTTTGTCTGAGCAACTTCCTAATGGTTGGAGCTCCTGTGTGTTGCTATTGCCTGTATCCTGCATTGAGTACTTTTGTACCGACCCCGGCTTTGTTCTCTGACTGTGCTTGTTTTCCACCTGTCCTGACCTTGGCTAGTCTATCGGATTTCCGTTTGTCTCCTCCCAATGTACTCTGCTCCCGTGAGCGGTCTCCTCATCCTCAGCTTGGTGTACCTGAGGGCCACGACCTGGTCCCAGCTTGCTGCAAGACAATCCCCACCATCAGGGGCTCTGGTGAAGAAGCAGACTGGGGCTTAGACTCCGCGCCCTGGGGAACCCCAAGTTGACTATCTAAAAGGGCTCACTACCACGGGTGCTGACAGTAGCCTAGGATGGCAGAACCATCCCCTGCCCCTCCCTTCTCCAAGCTAACAGATTGACTGAAGACTGCCTGTCCACTGTTAACTCTTTACTGAGAAGAGGGGAAGTCCAGGGAAGTCATACCAAGAGAGTAGGAGGCAGCAGCAAAATTACAAAGCACAAGTGCTGGGGAAACGTTTTTAACAAATATTTTACTTGGTAATGTTTATTTTATTGTGCTCAACTTGTTAAGCTGAAAAGCTGCTGAGAGTTTAACACTATTTAAGTTCTTGATGTATTCTGTCTTGTTAGTAACATCTCAGTGTAGCAAGCTAGTTTTTATTTTTTTAAAGTACCTTCAAAGCTAGTCTGTGTTCCAAAGAAATAAAGATAATTGGAACCTAGGGAGCATAGTGGTTTTAAATCTGTTTAGTGCTGTCAAAATTCAATGCTGTTTTTGTATCTACTATATTTATACATGTGCCGATGAAGGTTACTGCGCTGTGTGGGATTGCTACATACTCGAAAAGGCATGTGCTCGGCATTAATGGAAGCCCAGAGATATTCTGTTAACAGGGCAGTTTAAAATGTTGGAGCTGGCACCAAGCCAGACTTCTTGAACATCAGAAGGCTTACCGAAAGCAAAACAATCACAGAGAAGGGGAAGCAATGTGTGCAGACTGAGTACAGTATTTCAACATGCACATTTCACTTTCAAAAGAGAACATCTCAAATGCTAGAACTTACATCAACAGACCAATTGCCAAGGGCTCGGTGTTTATTCTTTTTATAGAATCATCTTGGTTAAGATTGATATTGTCTAATTTATTGCTTAATTTTTGTATTTTTCTAATGCTTCTATATAACATTACACATTATACTATTGATAATCTTTGTTCCCGATTAGACTTATAATAAACATCAAACTTTATGTAGAAGAAGCTGTATTAAATAACAAAATGAGATAAGAATTAGGAATATAGTAATGTTAGTTACTTATTAAGTAGATCTAAACCCAGTTTCTAAAATCTCAATTAAGTTTCAACATGTCGATGGTAATTCAGTCTTCAACTTTCAATAAAGACCCTCTGGTTATTATGCCATTAAAGGCATAATTCACATTTACCAAATCTGCCTGTACAGGTAAGGGATGTCTGTAGATAAAAACTAACTGTGCAGCTTTGACCATAGTTGAATAGTGACCTTCCTATTGGTGTAGAACATTTACATACCTCCTGAAGCCTGACTGAAAAGCTCCCAGAGATCGCATCATTCTGTGCTGCCATGTTGCTAGGACTTTGCTAAGAGACTTCTAGCTCTCACTGTTCACCCCAACCATCACAGAGGTGAACTCACAGACGTTGAACTCAGAGCTACTGCATCAGGGGAGAGAAAGTGCATGTGAGGGGGGTCTGAATCAGAGAAAGAGCTTGCTCCTGTGATGGCGGAGGTGAACAGTAGGAGCTAGGAGTCTCTTAGCAATGTCCTAGCAACAAGGCAGGACAGGATGATACCTACACCTATAGCAAGGACTTTATTCAACTTGGGTCAAAGCTACACAATTTGTTTGTATCTACAGGCCCTTACCTGCATAGGCACTTTTTTTTTTGTAAAGGTGCACTAGGCCTTTGAGGTCTGTCCTTAAACTCTTCCTGTTATTTAGTGGCAACTGGCTCCTACTTGGGCTCATCATTGCCATTCTGTTTCATGTACTCCTGATTGAGACTTCAAGTGTCCTTGCCAGCATACATTGCAGAGGCATGGTCCACGGTTTTTGCTACCAAGAAGCTAGTCCACAGTAATAATGTGCAGCCATCACTGGAGAGTGGGCATGTAGACAGAAAGGGGCAGAAAATGACTGGAGAAGAGCAGCAGCGCTAAGAAGTAAAAAAAAAAAAGGGTAAAGAAGGCGAAAGCAATATTTTTTGTTAAAAAATAGACCAGATGTTTATGATACACAGTGCTTTGGCAAGTTAAATACCATCCAATTTAGCTTTAGACGTAACCTGAATATTCTACAAGGAGGAAAGGAAAAGCACTGGACTGTTTTGTGGTGAACAATAAATCACAGATGAAGTAATATTGGATTGACTTCTTAAGGTACCCTTAGAAAGGTGATGATCTTTTTACAGGTTCTGCCAAGCCATTGATGATCTTGAGAGAATTTCTGCAGGAACCCTACATGATAGGTAATATGGTAAAGTCTAGTTATCTGGTTATGCTGGATTTTTGCAATTTATAGTTTTTTTTCTAGCTCATAGGTATGCGTACTTATATAAAACAGTTGTGAATATTTGTGCAGCTGCAGGAAAAACTAATGACTGACCGCCAGCCAGAAGGTACAGGGTCATCAGGGGTACCCTCTTGATTGGAGAAAAGGGATTTGGGGGTCACTTCAACATTGTAAACTGATTGCCCCCTCACATCTTGTCAGGGACAGTATAACCCCTCCCCCTCTTGGTTCCAACGGGAAAGGAGAAGAGCGTCTATGACTCATGGTGGACAATTAACAGGTGGTTGACCGCACATTGTTATAACTAAGATCCATACATTTATTAAGTCCAATTAGCAAGACAAACAACAAGGGCAAGTGTTGACTTGTTTTTCACACCAACAGGTGCTTAATCACAACCATTGACACTTGCTCTTGTTGTGTGTCATGCTCTTTGAACTTTTTTTCTTTTCAATACATTTATGGATCTTAGTTATAACAGGGTGCGGTCATCCACCTGTTCTTCCAGGTCATAACCTGGACTCACGCCTTTGTTTTGGGGGTTAGAGAGTAGTAAACCGACCTGGAGAGTATAGTGTTTTGAATTTTATGACTCATGGTGGTTTTGGTGAATTGGCTGGATGCTTTTATTTATTTAAACTGTAACTAGACTTTTGTTAAGAAAATATCACTCCAAGGTCAGTTACATACGTTTCAGAACTATTAGTTAACTTTGTCCCCACAGTTCTACCAGCTACCACTTGTATTGGAACTCACATGTAGATTCCAATTGCTTTCTACTTACTACAGTCATTTTGTACTCCCATAGTGCAAAATGGGGTGGCCTTATATATTGCAATGGTCACATGATCAGTCTAAGTGCTGGGAACAGCAATGAACAATCACCTGGGCAGGAAGTTTCATCTTCTACTATTGTTCTACACACTAACCTAGTGGAAAGTGCCCCCACACAAAGAGTTTTATGAAATTATAGGGAGGCCTCTACGATTAAGACCAGTCAAGGTGAAATGCATCAGAGGACCATGGCCTAAGGTGTGGGGCTGGAAACCAGGTGTATTGAATAAAAGTACTACAGTGGGATTTCAATGGTGTGTAGTTTTGCCTTTACTATTTTGCAAAACATGCTGAGCTGGACGAGCAGTGTGAGCCAGTAGACATTTGCACACTGCAAATTTTTGTTTTGTTTAGGATGCATTTGTTCATTTACAAATTTAGTTTCCTCATATTCGTTATTTTGAACCAATCCATTTTTGGAATTCATTTCATATCTTTGGCATTCATCTTGTATATTTGTGGGTCCAGGAGGATTTGAAAAAATGTGCAGTTTTTCCAGAAGATTGCTATATATTCGATATAGTATTGAATTGGCGGATTTGAATCTGGAGGATTTGATATTTTTGGACACTAGTCCAGCCCCCTAAGAGAATTGGCATGAGCTGATATTGACTGGTGCCATGTGCATCTAAATTAACAAATGGAACAAAACTACTATCGCGTTATGTGACATCATCTGAATGAAACAAATGAAACAAATTAATTTCTTAATTTTGGTATAACTTTTTTCGAATTGTTGACACTCATTACTACGTCCATTTGGAGATTCACATACATGATAACTAAAATTTTAACTTAAACAAATTTAAACAAATTCTAACAAAACAAAATGCACATGTCTATGAGCCAGGACTTGATGCAAAACCAGGATCAAAGGAGCAGTTCAGCAGAACTTTGGGCACAAGACAGGTGTTATAATCGTGCTCCACTCTATCCATAACTAAAAAAAAAAAATAAAAGTTTTACCTTTAGATATATAAAATCAATAAGTGCAGCGCTAAAAAAAATTGGAAATGAGTGATAAGCGTGATGAAATAAATAGATGAATACAAAGTTTTTTCTGTTTATTGACTTTTTTAGTTGCAAGCAATATATTGTGCTTCTTATCATAACGAAGGACTTAACACTTTATATTCATTTATTTATTTCATCACAATTATCACTCATTTAGAATAATTTTTTATTATGTGCTGTACTTATTGATGTTATATGTTATAAAATATTAATATAAATAGGGTACCAGCCTGCCACACCGACATCACCCTCTGCTGCTGTAGCCACGTGTCTAGCTAGCAGCCATCTTGGAGTCCTGGGAATTCATGCATGTTTACCTGCAGGGCGGACTGACAACTCATGGGGCCCCCGGGCAATAGGGGATCATGGGGCCCCTGCGTCCTTGTCCACACTCAAACCACACCCAAAAAAGCCTATGAAAGTTACCAGGAACATCTCATGGGGCCCCCTACTGACCCTGGGCCATCGGGCAGTGCCCGAGTTCCCCAATGGTCAGTCCGCCCCTGTTTACCTGCACATACTTACCTGTAGCTGATGCTGTATCATACTGGATGCCATAATAGCTGATGCTATTTGCTGCTATCACACTGGATGTTTAATAAACTGCCTGAAATGTGATTATCAACACTGGCTGAATAAAATATATTACATTATATCAGCCTTTTGTCCTGGTGGCTTATTTGAGCTACTTAAGGTGGATCTCATTTTGATGCTGAACTTACCTGATGCCGGGTGTAAGTGAAATCTGTGAGCGGTTCCTACTACCAGAGAGGGTCCACTGAGAGGTCTGGAGTACAGTCCCTGGGTATATCAAGTGCTGTTGGAGTACCACATCCCCTCCGGGTTCCAGATGACCACCAGTGCCCTTATACTACATGCGTAATATTATTTTACGTCTGGTGAGTGCAATCACACCCTTTTTTGCCTATCACGGAAGTCCCAAGCGCCTTAATATGTGATGGAAGTTGAATGGGAATGACTGACATCTTCCTATTTGGGAATATTGACGCACCTTTCTGAATATTTAATGGACTTTGCATATTTATGTATTTATTATATTTATGTGATGTAATGTGCTTACATAATACCATTGTCATGTTATAATTATTTACTGTCTTCATTAAGCCATCACTTTTTGTATCACTTACCAGCACATAATTTTGCGCGTTTATCACTTTTTCACTATAACATTAGTTGAGCGCTGCATTTTATGATTTTATATGTTATTTAAGGTGTTTGGGTTCCTTTACAGTGCACATGTTGCTGACTCTATTGGAATCCTGAGCGCTCGCTGTTTTCTTCATCATATAGTTTACCTTTAGTTATGCTTTAAGAGTTTATTTGTGCTGTATCTATCTACAATGCCAGAATTGCTATTGGATTATTTGTGGCAGTACTCCCTCACATAAGTAAGAAAAAAGGGCCAACAGGTAAATGACACATTAAATAATAATAATAATTAGGTTAGAAAAAGTGCTCCCTAAAATATAAAAATGTTCAACATAAATTAAAGGCCATAGAAAATGTGTTCATTTTGCTCATAAAATAGGCATACAATATAACAAGAGGGATAATACTTGTTAGCAAACATAAAACAACTATCTTTTCATTATTTCTGTGATGCAATCTATATCTGCAGCCTAAACATTCAGCAGTCAAGATTGGGGATTGAAAAAAACCTTCTGCCTACACAAAGATCAGCAATGTAATGTCATACTTCCTATATGCTGAGTTTTCTGCTGATCCGACATAGAGAGGCACAAAGGTATTTCATGAACCACAACTAAAGATCAGAAGAAAGGAACTCAAACCATTCAGACATTTGTCAAAACCATAACAACACTTTGATTTTGTCTAACAAAACCACAATGCATTTTATGAAGGTGATGAATTCTTTTTTCTTCGGAAATATGCTAAATTATTCCCTATTGTACAACAGAGTAGAGTACATTGTCGTCCAGCCTGTGAAATTAAATTTATAGCGTAACGGAATGAGGCCACTTTATGAATGGATCAGTTATTCCAGCTGAAATTAGGAATGACACAAATGACATGTTTAGTTGCTATGTACTCCCTATATCCATCTGTTCCATGACAAGCAGACTTTTAGTAAGACAGTGCAAAGCTGAAAGGCAAAGCGGTAACGCATACTAACCTGATTTCTTTTTAAAGATGTCAACTTGCTGATGGATCAGTTTTGTTGGTTCTGGTTGAATACTAAAAAAAAAAATCAAAAATAGTTCACTTAACTTATTAAAAAAAGATACATATTTTTTCATTTTAAATTGAACACAGATTTGCTAATTCACTAAGCTAACTGAACTTTAAAGTATATATACCGCAAATCCAAACACAAAAATGTCTTCTCCGCGTTAAATTTAATTTCAAATCATTTTTTACTTTTTTCTTGCATCTTGTTCATTCAGTCATACTAAAGGGCAAGGGCCGTGTTTGCCTGCATAGAGATGCACAGGAGTTTCGTAAATCCCCATGCAGGCAGCTCCATTTATGTCAATTGGGATACAGTGGCTGCACAGCCTCCTAATCTGATACCCATGCAAGTGTGGGTGTGTGGACCTGAATGAAGGCAGTGTGCCCTGAGGTGTGCCCCAATTTGAACAAGGTCTAAATCTGTGCTTCCCTTACCATGATCCCCAGTCATCATTTATTTTTTTATTTCAGGTACTTATATAGTGTTGTCAATTTACGCAGCACTTTACACATATATATATTGTACATTCACATCAGTCCCTAACCCTCAAGGGGTGTACAATCTAAGGTCCCTAACTTACATTCATACACATATTAGGGCCAATTTAGACAGGATCCAATTAACCTACCAGCATGTCTTTGGAGTGTGGGAGGAAAGCAGAGTACCCACAGGAAACCCACGCAGGCACAGGGAGAACATGCAAACTCCAGGCAGGTGGTGCCGTGGCTGGGATTCGAACCAACGACCCTAGTACTGCCAGGCGGAAGTGCTAACCATTTAGCCACTCTGCTGCCCATCATATCATGAAAACTGTCCTGAGAAATACCATGTAGACACCATGGTGACACAAGCATAAAAGCAGGATGTGGTTACAGCAGTCCTTATGTGTGATAGAGGCTGAAAAAAAAAAGAATTTTATTTTATTATTATTATTGTTATTATTATACAAGATTTATATAGCGTCAACAGTTTGCACAGTGCTTCAAAAAAATGAAGGCAGACATTACAGTTACAATACAATTTGGTACATGAGGAATAAGAGGGCCCTGCTTGTTAGAGTTTACAATCTAGGAGATTATTTTAAAAAAAAAAGTAAAATAGACCTGTTTATGATACACAGAGCTTCAGCAAACCAAGGGGTTCCTTTACAACAGGGAGCTGATATTACTATACCACAGTATGCAGCCTACAGAGTTCCCACTCCTTGATGCAGCAGAGAGATCTTCAGGATTGAAGGAAGCTTTCTTCCTGGCCTTTTTATTTCTTTCCTCCCATTACGTTTTTATTGCACTCCACCTGCTTTGGACTCCTGAAGCCAACGCTGTGCTGTATGACTGCTGTACAGCTATACTGGGGCTTTTCAATTCAACTGCTAAATGTCTTTCAGTACAGGTTTACATGTATTTTAAAATGTATGACACAAATTTTTTTTTTTCAGTTTTGGATTGAGCTGTAAAGGTTTACAACACTTGTCAGATTTGTATTGCTGTCTGTGCCCCTACTGAGTAAATTTACCCTTTCGGTTTGTCTTAGTGACCACTGAGAATTAGGGTAAGTCCCATTCACACTTGGGCATTTTTCTACTTTTAGCCTTCTGCCTGCACTCAACATGTTACATCCCTTTCTAATCTAATTGTCTCTGTTTACACCTGCTATGCTATGCTATATGACCTATGCTCAATAAAATATATGGGTTTTTTAGAATATTCAGGCATTTTTGGCCCCATACACTTAAATGGGAGCGCCCGTAAAGTGATATGTACATATTCGCCCACATTTTTACTCTTACAGGATTCGTCTCCTCCTATAGAACCGCACTCCTCCTCTTGCCTAGCCCAAGAAGCAAATGCCCGAAGCTTGATAAAGCTTCAAAAATGCTTGCAGCATGTCTGTTATATGTCTGTAAAATGCATGAAAATAAACCCCACCAGGAATTTGCTCTGCTTAGGTGTAATTATATACATGCAGATATAAGCAAAGCAAAAAATAAGCAAAGAAACTGAAATATAGTTTACAAAAACCACCACCCACTGACCAGATTTTAAAATGAAACTATTTTGTATGTCAGTATATGATTAACCTTTTTTTCTTCTTTGTTTGCTTTGCTTACTGGAATCCACTTGTCTGTGGTGTAAACCTTGAAACCAAACACAACCGTTACAGTAAAGCCGATCTTTCAGCAAAAAGTGGAACCAGGCTGCTACTTTTCATCTCTAATTACATCCACACCTATTAGAGAAGTCAATTTGAGAGCAGACACCTCTGTGGCAAGTGTGTTGTATATACAACATAGCTAAAAACTTCAACAGCCACTCTCCCTTCTTTGCTTAAATTGTATGTTAAGGCAAAAAAAAAAAAACCATATGTGGTACACCTCTGCAATACAAGAACAATTCACCACATTGTATCCCTTTAAAGACCTGTTGATCTGTCAAAAATGCACTCAGCTACAAAATTCTGTTGTAGGCTGAAAACAGAGCATTTTTGTGGTGTCAGCCCTGCCCAGTTGTCTTTTACCAAATTACCCAAACCCTCCACTCTCCTATCTCTACAACATAGACACTAATTATTAACCACTCACCTACAGGGCACTTTCACCCCCTTCCTGCCCAGGCCAATTTTCAGCTTTCAGCGCTGTCGCACTTTGAATGACAATTGCGCGGTCATGCAGCACTGTACCCATATGAAATTTTTATAATTTTTTTGAGACAGAGCTTTCTTTTGGTGGTATTTAATCACCTCTTGGGATTTTTATTTTATTTATAAACAAACCAAACACAACTGAAAATTATGAAAAACAAAGTTTTTTTCTTAGTTTATGTTGTAAAATTTTGAAAATTAGTAATTTTTCTCCTTCACTGATGTGCGCTAATGAGGCTGCAGTGATGGGCACTGATAGGCTGAACTGATGGGCACTGATAGGCGGCACTGATGGGGAGGCACTGGTAGGTGGCACTGATGGACATTGACAGGCATCATTGGTGGGTATTCACAGACATCACTGATGGGCACTGAAAGACAGTACTCATATATTGCGCTGATAGGCGGCACTGACTGGCACTGATAGGCTGCACTGACTGGTACTGTTAGGTGGCACTGACTAGAACTGGTAGGTGGCACTGACCAGCACTGATAGGCGGCACTGATAGGCGGCACTGACTGGCACTGATAGGCGGCACTGGCTGGTACTGATAGGCGGCACTGATTGACAGCACTCATAGGCGGCACTGACTGGCACTGATAGGTGACACTGACTGGCACTGATAGTTAGCACTTAAAGGCAACTCAGATGAGCACTGATATGTGGCATTGATGTGCACTGGTAGGGACTGATATGTGGCATTGATGTGCACTGACAGGTGGCATTGATGGACACTGACAGGTGGCAATGATGGGGCTACACTGATTATCAGGGCACTGATCATCAGTGCCCTGATGATCAGTGTAGATGTCCCCTCTGAGGAATGCCAATTACCTGCTCTCCTCTCCTCACGAGCTGTCAGCGTAACAGCTCATGAGGAGAGAAATGCCGATAAATGGCATTTACTTATTTACATGCGATCAGCTGTGGTTGGACACAGCTGATCACATGACAGAGCCGAAGTCATCGGCTCTTTCCACTGAAAGGTGATCTGCTGTGCCCCAGGGACACAGCACACCACAGATCGCTGCGCTGCGCACCCTCGGGGACGCACATGCACAGTTAGAGTGGGAGGACGTCATATGACGTCCTCCCAGAACGAGAGAACTGCCTTGCGCCCGTCATCCCGCCTCCTGCCCGTTCCTTGTATGGCAGGCGGGAGGCAGTTAAAGTGTACTTGAATGCTGCCAATCTACACTTTTTAATCTTATTTTGGGATTTTTTTTATAGGGGTACACCTTTTTGGTAGCTGCTGGGAGATTTTTTGAGCTATACATACCGGTTTAATTAGGCACAGCTTTTCTATTTTATAATCTTACTAATTATTCTGTAGTTCAAAGAAAGAATTAAGAGGACTAGTTAGACTAATTTAAAATAACACAGGAAGTTTGCATTGGTCATAGGAGAGCTCTGAATTTCTGACATAATCAACAGATATTTTTCTGCCCTTATCAAACAGATGTAACAAAATGCATTCAATTATGTATTCAACAGATCAAAGGGTAGCAAATAAGAGAAGCCCATTGTTGGGGTTTACTTATACAGTGGGGCAAAAAAGTATTTAGTCAGCCACCAATTGTGCAAGTTCTCCCACTTAAAAAGATGAGAGAGGCCTGTAATTGGCATCATAGGTAGACCTCAACTATGAGAGACAAAATGAGAAAAAAAATCCAGACAATCACATTGGCTGATTTGGAACATAAGTATTTGGTCACCTACAAACAGGCAAGATTTCTGGCTCTCACAGACCTGTACCTTCTTCTTTAAGAGGCTCCTCTGTCCTGCACTCATTACCTGTATCAATGGCACCTGTTTGAACTTTTTATCATTATAAAAGACACCTGTCCACAACCTCAAACAGTCACACTCCAAACTCCACTATGGTGAAGACCAAAGAGCTGTCGAAGGACACCAGAAACAAAATTGTAGACCTGCACAAGGCTGGGAAGACTGAATCTGCAATAGGCAAGCAGCTTGGTGTGAACAAATCAACTGTGGGAGCAATAATTAGAAAATGGAAGACATACAAGACCACTGATAATCCCCCTCGATCTGGGGCTCCACGCAAGATCTCACCCCGTGGGGTCAAAATGATCACAAGAACGGTGAGCAAAAATCCCAGGACCACTCGGGGGGACCTAGTGAATGACCTGCAGAGAGCTGGGACCAACGTAACAAAGGCTACCATCAGTAACACACTATGCCGCCAGGGACTCAGATCCTGCAGCGCCAGACGTGTCCCCCTGCTTAAGCCAGTACATGTCCGGGCCCGTCTCGAAGTTTGCTAGAGAGCATTTGGATGATCCAGAAGAGGATTGGGAGAATGTCATATGGTCAGATGAAACCAAAATAGAACTGTTTGGTAGAAACACAACTCGTCGTGTTTGGAGGAGAGAGAATGCTGAGTTGCATCCAAAGAACACCATACCTACTGTGAAGCATGGGGGTGGCAACATCATGCTTTGGGGCTGTTTCTCCACAAAGGGACCAGGACGACTGATCCATGTACAGGACAGAATGAATGGGGCCATGTATCGTGAGATTTTGAGTGCAAACCTCCTTCCATCAGCAAGGGCATTGAAGATGAAACGTGGCTGGGTCTTCCAACATGACAATGATCCCAAACATACCACCCGGGCAATGAAGGAGTGGCTTCGTAAGAAGCATTTCAAGGTCCTGGAGTGGCCTAGCCAGTCTCCAGATCTCAACCCCATAGAAAACCTTTGGAGGGAGTTGAAAGTCCATGTTGCCCAGCGACAGCCCCAAAACATCACTGCTCTAGAGGAGATCTGCATGGAGGAATGGGCCAACATACCAGCAACAGTGTGTGCCAACCTTGTGAAGACTTACAGGAAACGTTTGACCTCTGTCATTGCCAACAAAGGATATATAACAAAGTATTGAGATGAACTTTTCATATTGACCAAATACTTATTTTCCACAATAATTTGCAAATAAATTCTTTCCAAATCAGCCAATGTGATTGTCTGGATTTGTTTTCTCATTTTGTCTCTCATAGTTGAGGTCTACCTATGATGTCAATTACAGGCCTCTCTCATCTTTTTAAGTGGGAGAACTTGCACAATTGGTGGCTGACTAAATACTTTTTTGCCCCACTGTATTATAAAACATAAGTCCACCCAAAAAATGTTGATCGATTGGGGAACCCCTGTGAGGGTTTTTACTCCACTCAGGGCTCAGTTGGAAAGATTTTACCTCACTTCCTGTCCTGGTTTGTACCTTAATGCATTCTCTACATTAAGGTAAAAGACACTCCATTACATATCCTACCCACCCCCATCCCTAAACACTTACCTGATTTCTATCACTGATCCAGGTCTATCCCAGCTTCAGCACTGCTCCTTTCAATTCTTGTATTCACAGGAGACACCTAGAGCAGCGGAAACCCTATGCTCCTGCTGCTGTAAAGCAAACTCCTGTGAGAAGGGAGCGTGGGCATGGCTTGCCAGCACTGTGTGTGTCTATGGACACACACAATCCAGGCCAGAAGCTCGCATGCACAGGTGCCCCTTTAGCAGCAGACCTGCTAAGAAGGCAGCCAGAGGAAAAGGGAGCAGACAGTAACAACGGGGACAACCAAAGAGGAGGTAAGGGACCTCTCCTCTTTATGCAATATTGTTGGACAGAGCAAGTAAGTTTAACCTCTTTTTTATTTTAATTTAATAAAAAAAACTTTAGCATCACTTTAAAATTAATTTTCTTATTGCAATTATTACTAAAATATTTGCAAGGCTGTGTTGGCCTGATGAAGGTCCAGGATTTGAAACTTTTTTGTTAATGCTTTCCAATGTTTCAGAAGTCCACCAAAAACACTTCTGGCTAGACTATTTTAACTTTCAACAGATATGTTAAAACAATAAAAGGAATATCAGTTTCCTGTGTGGTTTATGTGTTTGTGCCTAGTTCATGCAGCATACCATTAGAGTTATGGGGTGGGTAAAGTGGTGTGAGCTGATTTTTGTTTTTAGGGTATACCAGGAATGAAATAGAAGGCTTGAATATTGATCATTTGGTATAACTGGATATTTAAGTAGGTATTAGATGTGGAAGCCCCTGGGGGAGGGGGGCAATAAGGAGGAAGGGTAGGAGGGAGGGTTGTGTAGTCTAGGTAAAGAGATAGGGTTGGGGGGAGAAGATCTAATGTAAGGTTTAGTTGGGGTCAGTCTATTATCCAGATAGGGGAGTTTATTTTTTTGAGTGAATGTGAAATTTGAAAGTTGAGCTGTCTTCTGGTCATTATCTCCATAGTTATAGAAGGTTATGGTGTGATCCAAAATGTTTTTTTTTTTGCTTGTACAGTAGTTAGCCATTGACTTAATGATGGGAGTGTCACCAGTTTCTATTTAGTCCTCATGCACACTGGGCCTTTTTGAAGCTACTTCTAGGGCATTTTTTTACTGCTTCTAATCTCCCCTGTATGTTATCCTATGTGTCCATGCACACATAGGCTAATATCAGCATTTTGTGGCAGGAGAGTTTAGTGGCAGAAAAGAAAACCACTTCCAAGGCATCCTGGAGCAGCGGCGTTTGGATGAAAAAAAAAATGCTTGACATGCTTAAACTTGTGTAAATTCACCTAAATGTACCTAACTGCTAGGCGTGTTTAGCGCTTGAGCGCTAATTTATTTCAATGACCTGAATTAATTATTTATTCTGGCCAATGACATTAAAATGTTACTAAACCCACAACAGTAAAATCAGTCTGTATATGCAGTAAAGCATGTTTGATATACTCACTGTGGAACCTAAGGGGTTAATCCTCTGAATTGTGTAAAAAGGCTGTTTGATCCTGACTTCTCTGAATCTTCCTCTTGTTCAAAAGTCCACTCTGATAAGACAGATTGAACCCATAGCCCTTCTGCACATGCTCAGTTTAGTGTGTTTTGTTAGAGAGGTTTTTTTTTCTCTTGGGAGAGTACATGTGATCAGCACAGGGCCAATCAGCACTGTCCAGACAGAGGTCAGGGGTTTTGCATCCTCCTAGAGCAGAAAGAAAACTCTTAAAAAACTTTAACCAGTGCTCAGCTGAAGTCACAAGACTGCTCTAACTGCTGATGAGAAAAGGTATTTTGCAGTTTATATTCACTAAAATAATTGCATTTCCATGTTCTGTGTACTGTGGGAGACCAGATATAGTGAATGTAGGGCCCTGGGTTTAGTAACACTTTAATTAATTCCCAAATGCTTGACACATAAACGCAGTACACACCTTTACATGCGTCAGGCTTTTTTTGGTCAAGAAGCTGCTGGCTTCTAGGGGAGTTAAAATTAAACATCAGTGTGCATGAGGGCTTGGAATGGAATACAAACCCTGGCTGCATTAATCAAGTGGATCAGTAGGGACATTTTCTATATTATCTCCTAAGAAGGGCATTTGATGCAGGAGGAATGTAGCGGGATTATTAGCCAGTTGTATGGCAGCTGATTTACAGATAATTAATCTCACATCAGAGCAGAAGCTCTGAAGCAAGGGACATTCCATGGATATATGGAGCATAGTGCCCAGTCCTTACTGGCATCTCCAACATTGTGGGAAGGAAGAAGGAAACAGCTTGTGTAATCAGATTTTGAAAATGGTAAGTATTTTGAGACCATTTTCCTGTATACTGCTCCAAATTAAAGACGTTCTGTTGTTCTTGGGTGAAAACACTCTTTAGATCTTGTTCCCAGGGTAGAATGAATAAGAGGATAGGCTGATCTGAGGCAACCAATACCCAGTAGGATAAACACAAAGCATGGCAAGGATTTCTGAGATGGTTTTTACCTTAGGCAGAGATCCTCAAACAATGTTGGGTGGGGTTCTGTGTCTCTTAAGAGAGACTGGAGATAATGCATTGCAATGTCATGGTCTGCCACAAATGGAGACGTGGATCACATATTGGAATTCTGGGATGGTTTTCATACCCCTAGGGAAGAGATAGTGCTTGGGTCTGTATGTGTTAGTTGAAATAAAGGGATGAAAATGTGGGTTGCACACTATCAGGGTCAAGATAGATGACAGTTAGTGGGCTGGGAAGAGGACTTTTGCCTTTTGATCTCCTCAAGTGCGGTACCTGTTAGCGGTGAGAAGTGGCATTTCTCATTGTGTATGTTTGCCCAGCCACAGGAGGCCTCCCAAGGTTACCTCAACCATCACTTATTATGGGGGCGTCTGCACCAATCCAACATCCTGGACATGTGCACTGCCTGGTAATACCTTATGACGTATAGGAAGCCTTTGTTTAACACTTTGTTTAACACTTTCCTTTAATCTTTTGATTGTTTAAGGAGTTTTTATAATAAAGATATATTTATGGCAAATATTGTGTAGATATACCATAGTTTGTGCACAACTGCCTTTACTTTTATGCCATTCATGAAGATCAGATTACATAGTAAGAATCAATCAAATAGAAATTCTAAAAATCTATAGGGGTTCTTAATTTTTTTTATCATTCATGTGTATTGTTATGTAGTCTACCTTTTACGTGTAACTTTGCAGCTACTGATCCTTTATGTCACAAATAGAAACCATTTACATATTAAATAATTAGGTCAGTTTTTCTCTGTAAGGAAGATATTAGTAATACAGTATACCACTGACGCATAGATTAATAATCAAAACTTTATTTGCATGGGAATCACAGTATTGCATAATTGCATTCTAAAAATATATGCATTAACCATTTTTTCTGTAGAATCTTATGATCAGCCTACTGGCCATACCAACATTCACTTTTTTCTTTAGACTGACTATTTTTAAAGGTCATCACAATTACATCAAACATTATATGCCAGAACCTGGTTTTGTGAATGATCTGAATCTGAGCAAATTATTTTGATCATTCAGTGGTTGATTAATTATATCAGTGTAGCTTTCATTTTATAACCACACTTTGCATTTTAGACTTCAGCCAAGTTTGTGTCAGTATTGAATATATTACATAGCAAATACAACAAGTATGAACAAGCATACAGTATTCACTGATTACTTCCAGCCTAACTGTTACATATCATTAATAAAATGATAATAGTATGTTAACAAATTTGTGATTGTGAAGCCTTCTGTGCACTAAATGCTCTTGTATATTTTTAGCATGTTCTTAAACCAAGTACCATGCATTTGTTAAAATGTAACTCATAACTAAAGACTTTTTTCTTTTTTTACTTTGGATATACCGGGGAAGATTTATTTTACAAGTAATCATTTAAAAAGATGACACGTTCCCTTTAAACGAAACACTTTCTTGTTTTTCAGGTAAATAGCTAATTGACCTGTGATTAGTGCAGTTCTTTTGAGATTCTATAGTAATCCGCATGTTGAGGGTATTGAAGGTGGAAGAAAGGGAATAGGCATAGCAGACTGCTGTCTTGCTGTGACTAGGAGACAGGTTGTCAGGTATGCCACTGTTACCCCCAAAGCCATTTGGAAAGTGTAGTTAATTGTGAAAATTCATTGTATAGGTTTACTTCTGCCTGCAGACTTTTCAGTGGTGTCCTTCCAGGTAATGTTTATATTAGATTAGTTCAGGACTGGACATATCCTAGGGGCCAGGTAACCAAGGCACTTTTACAGTTACAGTGTGAGCATTTCTTCTCATGTCAGTGGAGGTAAATGACCCTAGCCCTTTAAAGTATATGTCTGGGCCAAAAAAAAAAACATAAGCAGTACATCTTTGCAATAAATTTACAGTTCTACATGGTTTATGCCTTTAAAAATGCTGCACAAAATGTTTATGCAGACAAAAATCTAGTGAGCTTTAAACTTAATGTGCACTTTGCCAATGCAGCACTGAAATTCAAAGCAGAGCTATAAGCATTGCTCAGCTATCTCCTTGGACTACAGAATATCCCCTTGTTGTAAAATTAGGGAAAGGGGGTGGTGTTATGTAGTCTAGCAGAAGAAAACTGGGCAAAGCTGTCAACACTGTTTGGGATTTTATTGCAGACACAGTGTTGTCAGCTCAAACAGAAAGTTTGGTGCTCATTGAATTTTTAGAAGATCAATGGGTATTTTTCTATATTTGCAGCTTTTTTAAAGGAATAAAACATATGGGAATGGGCATGTATTAAATATTAGTAAATCCCAGCGCTATGGTATAATATAAATGTTCGGTGGCAGCTGCCTGCAACCTAATTATGACCCAATGTGGGCACGGCACCAGTGGCGCATTTAGGTTTTGTGCTGCCATAGGCAACACAAAAATTGGCACCCCCCAGTAGGGAGAGCCTGACATTGACCAACAACACCCCTGCCTCCCACCCAAGAGAGCCTTGAGAAAGACACTCACCTTCACAGCTCCGGACATCCCCAGGAACGAGAGTCGGGCTGTGCATAGACCGTCATGAACCCCGCATCCTCTCTCAGAACCCACCAGGTCCCCATGCCATGTGTGTCCTTCTTCTGTCCCTTCTTCCGAGGGGCAGTCCTGCCCCCCCTGAAAAAATGCCACCCTAGGCAAATGCCTTGTTTGCCTTGTGGTAAATAAACCCCTGCAAGGCGCCACAGTACACTTCTCCCTAATATTACTGATCAGTAGATATATTCTAGTGCTTGCAATTATTCAAAGATCAACCAACAAATAACATGTGCTAAATACCAAGACCAAAACAGCAAAATAAAACTATGCATTACTACAATACACCTCCCCCATTGCTTGGGTAACTTGCCAAATGCTATTGCAAATACTTTTACAATGAACGTGCCAATGCTTTGTGCAAGAAAATTGCTGACCAGCACAAGTGCAAGTGCAATGCTATAAACAAGTGCTAAAAATAAAAATATATAAAGTATAATCACCCTCTTGCAACAATATAAATCAAAACCAATAAAATCAATAAAGATGGAATCAATAAAAATTCTGTGTGTATATATGACACAATTATATATATAACATGAAATCCAAAAAAGTGCTTGAGAAGTGCCATAAAGTGACTTTGGTGCTTATACCTAAAATAAAAGTTCAAAGTGCCGTGCTATAGAGTGCAAAGTTGAATCCAGTGTCTGTGGTGCACGTGCTCCCCTCAGTACACCACGCCCACCAGCTCTCCATGACCCTTTAGTTTAATAAGTGGATCGAATAGCGCTCATGGAATCTCTCCTCCAGGACTCCTTTCTCTCCTCTTGTGACTTTATCTAAGTATCGCTTCTCTTTCTCCAAGGGTCATCATATATGTGAATGGAACAAATCAAAAGTACTCCAAATAGTGTATTACCCTTTGTAATTAGAGAAGGTAAATCCAGTTAAAAAACACTTACACAAACTATCTGCTTTTTGAACACAAGCTAGGACAATTTACAGTATTCCGAGATGCTCCTGCATTCCATGGAAATAACGTAGGTGATGACGCATTTGTTTTGTCACCTTGATTGTCAATTCCTGATGATGATTCCAGCTCATTTCGTCAGCTCCTGATGACATCAAGACGATGAAATGCGCTGAGTGGAGCTTCCTTACATCACCTATGTAATTTCCAGTTTGCTCATATCCAGTCCGTGGGTCAATGGATATATTCTAGTGGTTGCTTTTATTCAAATATCAACTAGTGAAATTGTTAACCCCTGCCTTGATCAGTAACCACTCCCACGCTGCTTTTTTTCCAGTTTGCTCATATCCAGTCCGTGGGTCAATGGATATATTCTAGTGGTTGCTTTTATTCAAATATCAACTAGTGAAATTGTTAACCCCTGCCTTGATCAGTAACCACTCCCACGCTGCTTTTTTTCCAGTTTGCTCATATCCAGTCCGTGGGTCAATGGATATATTCTAGTGGTTGCTTTTATTCAAATATCAAGTAGTGAAATTGTTAACCCCTGCCTTGATCAGTAACCACTCACACGCTGCTTTTTTTCCAGTTTGCTCATATCCAGTCCATGGGTCAGTGGATATATTCTAGTGGTTGCTTTTATTTAAATATCAACTAGTGAAATTGTTAACCCCTGCCTTGATCAGTAACCACTCCCACACTGCTTTTTTTCCAGTTTGCTCATATCCAGTCCGTGGGTCAATGGATATATTCTAGTGGTTGCTTTTATTCAAATATCAACTAGTGAAATTGTTAACCCCTGCCTTGATCAGTAACCACTCCCACGCTGCTTTTTTTCCAGTTTGCTCATATCCTGTCCGTGGGTCAATGGATATATTCTAGTGGTTGCTTTTATTCAAATATCAACTAGTGAAATTGTTAACCCCTGCCTTGATCAGTAACCACTCCCACACTGCTTTTTTTCCAGTTTGCTCATATCCAGTCCGTGGGTCAATGGATATATTCTAGTGGTTGCTTTTATTCAAATATCAACTAGTGAAATTGTTAACCCCTGCCTTGATCAGTAACCACTCCCACGCTGCTTTTTTCCCAGTTTGCTCATATCCAGTCCATGGGTCAGTGGATATATTCTAGTGGTTGCTTTTATTCAAATATCAACTAGTGAAATTGTTAACCCCTGCCTTGATCAGTAACCACTCCCACACTGCTTTTTTTCCAGTTTGCTCATATCCAGTCCGTGGGTCAATGGATATATTCTAGTGGTTGCTTTTATTCAAATATCAACTAGTGAAATTGTTAACCCCTGCCTTGATCAGTAACCACTCCCACGCTGCTTTTTTTCCAGTTTGCTCATATCCAGTCCGTGGGTCAATGGATATATTCTAGTGGTTGCTTTTATTCAAATATCAACTAGTGAAATTGTTAACCCCTGCCTTGATCAGTAACCACTCCCACACTGCTTTTTTTCCAGTTTGCTCATATCCAGTCCGTGGGTCAATGGATATATTCTAGTGGTTGCTTTTATTCAAATATCAACTAGTGAAATTGTTAACCCCTGCCTTGATCAGTAACCACTCCCACGCTGCTTTTTTTCCAGTTTGCTCATATCCTGTCCGTGGGTCAATGGATATATTCTAGTGGTTGCTTTTATTCAAATATCAACTAGTGAAATTGTTAACCCCTGCCTTGATCAGTAACCACTCCCACACTGCTTTTTTTCCAGTTTGCTCATATCCAGTCCGTGGGTCAATGGATATATTCTAGTGGTTGCTTTTATTCAAATATCAACTAGTGAAATTGTTAACCCCTGCCTTGATCAGTAACCACTCCCACGCTGCTTTTTTCCCAGTTTGCTCATATCCAGTCCATGGGTCAGTGGATATATTCTAGTGGTTGCTTTTATTCAAATATCAACTAGTGAAATTGTTAACCCCTGCCTTGATCAGTAACCACTCCTGCGCTGCTTTCTCTCCCTCTACCCAGACCGGGACTCTACTTGTACTGTGTACGGGGATAGCTGCGCCCATAGTGCAGTCTCTCTTTCAATGCTGGATGCTGGAACACAGAGAGCACTGTCACTCTCCAATCTGACTGATGACCAATAGCTTGAGGAGTGCACGTGGAGGGCCGGCATGCTGTGTGTTGGGCACTATAGGGTTAGAGCTAACAAAAATGTTAAATATCTTTTCTTCATTTTACTCAAGTTAATACTAGGTATTGTACGTTGTATATTAATGCCTTGTAGTCTTCTATCCAGTCAACAGGCAGATATGTTGTCTCCTTTCATATCATTATCTTGATTACTATTCAGCTGCTCTATAAAAAAAAAAAAAAAAAAATTACCCAAATCCAGTTTTCCTGTAAAAGTATTAACTGCACTGACACCCTGTTGTATACTGAATTGGTGGATTAGCTTTTCAGAGAAAGTTTCTTTTTTGACTGATAGATTAAATTTTGATCCCACTGTATAACAGCTGGATAATATATCTGCAGAGAACAATGGCAGCAGATAACCTTGGTCACCATAGTGTGGATTGAAAGTACTTTTGAGGGAGGCAATATTGTCATCACTGTAGATAAGAAAATGCAAAGGCTGGATAAGGAAATTGCCCAAGTGTTGACATCACATTACTAAACACCTGATAAGTTGTGTCAGGAAGAACCCTGTCCATCATTTCACCATATACAAGTGCCTTGAGTCACTGAAAAAGTTTCACTCATGAAATAGAACAAGCATCCTCCCAATTAAATGAATTCTGCTAACGTGTAATTTTTTAATCATGTTATATTTATATGCACTTTTTGTGATAGGTTGCCACATGTGCAATAAGTCTATCTGTTTCCTTGATAATAAATATCCCATGGTCAACTGCTAGTGGTATTATAACAAAATTATGGAAAAACAGCAACTCAGCTACGGCCACACAAAATGAAAGAGCAGGGTCAGCACATGCTGAAGTGCCCAGTGTGCAGAAGTCACTAACTGTCTGCAGAGTCAAAAGCTAAACACCTCCAAACTTCACGTGGCCTTCAGATTGGCACAACTACAGTGCATAGAGAGCTTCATGGAATGGGTTTCCATGGCCGAGCAGCTGCATCCAAGCTTTACGTCACCAAGTGCAATTATTATTATTATTATTATACAGTAATGCAAAGTGTCGGATGCAGTGGTGAAAGTGGAGTGCAGTGGAGACGTGTTCTTTGGAGTGATGAATCATGCTTCTCTGTCTGGAAATCCGATGGATGTGTCTGAGTTTGGCGGTTCCGGGAGAACAGTACTTGTCTGACTGCATTGTGCCAAGTGTAACATTTGGTGGAGGGGGGATTATGGTGTGGGGTTGCTTTTCAGGGGTTGGGCTTGGCCCCCTTAGTTTCAGTAAAGGGAACTCTTAAGGCATCAGCATACCAAGACATTTTGGACATTTTCATGTTTCCAACTTTGTGGAAATAGTTTGGGGATGGCCCCTTCCTGTTCCAACATGACTGCGCACCAGTGCACAAAGCAAGGTCCATAAAGACATGGATGAGCGAGTTCGGAGTGGAGGAACTTGACTGGCCTGCACAGAGTTCTGACCTCAACCAATAGAACACCTTTGGGATGAATTAGAGCAGAGATTGCGAGCCAGGCCTTCTCGTCCGACTTCAGTGCCTGACCTCACAAATGTGCTTCTAGAAGAATGGTCAAACATTCCCATAGACACATTCCTAAACCTTGTGGACAGCTTTCCCAGAAGAGTTGAAGCTATCATAGCTGCAAAGGGTGGGCCAACTCAATATTGAAAATATATATATTTTTTAATATGTTCTTCAGATTTTTTTAACATAAAAAAGTCATTTTAACACATATTTCTACATATATTTGTAAATGCATTCCAAAAATGTAGATTTGTATTTTTAAAGACATACAGTATATTTGAAATGTATTTTTTAAAATATTTTTCATATATTTTGTAAAAAAAACGCACTTTAACATGCTGTGTATATGTATATATATATATATATATATATATATATATATATATATATATACAGGTGAAACTCGAAAAATTAGAATATCATGCAAAAGTTCATTTATTTCAGTAATGCAACTTAAAAGGTGAAACTAATATATGAGATAGACTCATTACATGCAAAGCAAGATAGTCCAAGTCGTGATTTGCCATAATTGTGATGATTATGGCTTACAGCTCATGAAAACCCCAAATACATAATCTCAGAAAATTAGAATATTGTGAAAAGGTGCAATATTCTAGGCTCAAAGTGTCCCACTCTAATCAGCTAATTAAGCCATAACACCTGCAAAGGGCTCCTGAGCCTTTAAATGGTCTCTCAGTCTGGTTCAGTAGGAATCACAATCATGGGAAAGACTGCTGACCTGACAGTTGTGCAGAAAACCATCATTGACACCCTCCATAAGGAGGGAAAGCCTCAAAACGTAATTGCAAAAGAAGCTGGATGTTCCCAAAGTGCTGTATCAAAGCACATTAATAGAAAGTTATGTGCAAGGGAAAAGTGTGGAAGAAAAAGGTGCACATGCAGCAAGGATGACCGCAGCCTGGAGAGGATTGTCAGGAAAAGGCCATTCAAAAGTGTTGGGGACTATCACAAGGAGTGGACTGAGGCTGGAGTCAGTGCATCAAGAGCCACCACACACAGGCGGATCCTGGACATGGGATTCAAATGTTGTATTCCTCTTGTCAAGCCACTCCTGAACAACAAACACATCAGAAGCGTCTTAACTGGGCTAAAGAAAAACAGACCTGGTCTGTTGCTCAGTGGTCCAAAGTCCTCTTTTCTGATGAGAGCAACTTTTGCATCTCATTTGAAAACCAAGGACCCAGAGTATGGAGGAAGAATGGAGAGGCACACACTGCAAGATGCTTGAAGTCCAGTGTGAAGTTTCCACAGTCTGTGTTGATTTGGGGAGCCATGTCATCTGCTGGTGTTGGTCCACTGTGCTTCATTAAGTCCAGGGTCAACGCAGCCGTCTACCAGGAGACTTTGGAGCACTTCATGCTTCCTTCCACAGACGAGCTTTATGGGGATGCTGACTTCATTTTCCAGCAGGACTTGGCACCTGTCCACACTGCCAAAAGCACCAAAACCTGGTTCAATGACCGTGGGATTACTGTGCTTGATTGGCCAGCAAACTCGCCTGACCTGAACCCCATAGAGAATCTATGGGGCATTGCCAAGAGAAAGATGAGAGACATGAGACTGAACAATGCAGGAGAGCGGAAGGCCGCTATTGGAGCATCCTGGTCTTCCAAAACACCTCATCAGTGCCACAGGCTGATAGCTTCCATGCCACGCCGCATTGAGGCAGTAATTGCTGCAAAAGGGGCCCAAACCAAGTACTGAGTACATATGCATGCTTATACTTTTCAGAGGTCTGATATTGTTCTATGTACAATCCTTGTTTTATTGATAGCATGTAATATTCTAATTTTCTGAGATTGTGGATTTGGGTTTTCATGAGCTGTAAGCCATAATCATCACAATTATGACAAATCACGGCTTGAACTATCTTGCTTTGCATGTAATGAGTCTATCTCATATATTAGTTTCTCCTTTTAAGTTGCATTACTCAAATAAATGAACTTTTGCACGATATTCTAATTTTATCAAGTTTCACCTGTGTATATATATATATATTGAAATATATTTTGAAATATATTGAATATGGCCAAAATTGTAGCATTTCAAATAGATGGCAGTATATTTGGGAAGAATATTTAAAATATATTTTTCTTCCACGTGGGAGTGCTGACAGCAAGCTCACCTGTTAGTGCAGTAAATAGTTCATTTGGGCAAACTCAGCCCAAGCAAACTATTTAAAGGGACTATAAACATGGAGATCAGCTTTAAGCATATAAAGAAATCCATAGAATGTATCCTTTTATAGCAAATGGTGTCTGTGGGAATGGATTCTCCTCTCATGGCTAAAGGCAAAGATACAATTATGTAGGTAGATTTGATGACCTCACATCTTGCTCAATAAAATCAGGCATGCCTTGTCCTGTCATTGATTGCTGCCCTGAGACAGAGTGACTCCACTCATATAATAGAGGGCCAAGTTGAAAAGTATCATGAAGAATGTTTTTTTTTCATAAGGTAATGGCCAAGGTGCATCTTTATTGAAAAGCTCGACCCCCCCCCTGTGAATGACAACTAGTTAAAATAACGAATCCCCTTCAATTGTATAACCATTTTAAAATGCAAAGGTTGAGCTATTACCCCCAGAGGTGGCACTCACTGTTTTACACTTTCTTCAAAGTGCATTTGCATTATCACACAATTATCTGTGTTACCCTATGCAGTGTTTGTTTACTGTAAGTGACAAGTCAGGAAAAGTGACCACTTCATAATACCTGGTGTACAACAAATGAATTCATTGCTGTAGTGAATGTCAGCATATCTGTGTGTATTGTGTACATAGGTAGGCTCAGATGGAAGAAGGTACAATAAATCATAAATGCGTATTGGCATAGTGGTGTATTACATAGCAGTACTATACACTCTCTTTCAACATATTGTTTGTACGGATTTATGAAAGCCATAAATGGGAAGGCGTTCAGAAGGTTAGTTGAAGATCTGATTGCAATATATGAATTAATATTACAGTGCTTTAGAGCTGAATAAAACTGCTTACCTCTCCTGCCACTGAAGCCACCAGTTCTCTCTGTATTAAAGATGCACTAATATATTAAGAGTCTTCAGTGTCCAAAACTTCTGAAAGTGCTGGATTGCTGATCTCCCATTGAGGATTGTAGTTTGATTCATTGGTCCCTACATCACAACTTTTGTCTTGTTCTGTAGTGGACCAATGGCCAGGGGCCAGAAATCTAAGTAATGATATCTCCAGTAACAGGGAGATTTAGGCATGCTGGGAGTTATAGTTCAACTTATTTTATCAACTCAATAAGAGAAGTCCAAGACATCTGAAGATGCTGGATACCTGTTCCCTGGCTGAGGGTTATAGTTTGAGCCACTGGCCACTACGTCCCCCGCTAAGGGTTCTGGTTTGATCCACTGGCCCCTACAACACTATGTTGTCCTGTCCTAAAGTGGATCAGAGCGCAGGGACCAGAAATCTGAGTAATGATATCTTCAGTAGCAAAGAGATTATAGAAAGTAGGCATGCTGAGAGTTAAACTTCATGTTATTTTATCACCTCAATAAAATAACTCTAACACTTATGCATGTGCCAAATATCTGATCCCCTGCTGAGGGTTGTGGGTGGTGGTAAATTATAGATTGTAAGCTTGAAAGAGCAGGGCCCTCGAACCCCTCGTGTATCACATTGTATTGGTATTGTTCTGTCACATGTTCTGTCCCCCTTTGTAATGTACAGCGCTGAGCGAACTATTGGCGCTTTATAAATACTGTATAATAATATAATAATAATAATGGTGGGAGCTTTAGTTCAACTTGTTTTATCAACTCAATAAAATTAGTTCAACACTTTGAAGATCCTGGATACCTGTTCCCTTGCTGAAGGTTGTGGTTTGAGCTAATGGCTCCTACATCTGCCTCTGAAGGTTGTGGTTTGATCCACTGGCCCCTACAACACTACGTTGTCCTGTCCTATAGTGGATCAGAGTGCAGGGACCAGAAATCTGAGTAATGATATCTTCAGTAGCAGAGAGATTATAGAAAGTAGGCATGCTGAGAGTTAAAGTTCATGTTATTTTATCACCTCAATAAAATAACTCCAACACTTATGCAAGTGCCAAATATCTGATCCCCTGCTGAGTGTTATGGTTTGGTCCACTAGCTCCTACAACAGTACATTTTCCTGTCCTGTAGTGGACTAGAGTGCAGGGACCAGAAATATGAGTAATGATAACTCCAGTAACTGAGAGAATATAGAATGCGGGCATGCTGGGAGTTATAGTTCAACTTATTTTATCAACTCAGTAGCAACCATCTGCAGTGAAATATGAAACAGTCAAACTGATGCTTTTTTGCATAAGCACACTATACCTTTAGCAAATTACTTTTGATGATAAACATGTTTAATAGAATATATATATATATATATATATATATATATATATATATATATATATAATAAATCTGTTAAAAGAAAGGACACAACCGCAATTCATTCTCTGACATCTTGGTTTTGTCTATACATTACAACAAACTTTAATCAGCACTGACAGCCAAGGATTGTGTTACTGTATAATATTCTCACGGGATCCCCTGTGAAGATGTATATCTTGGCTGTGACTGAGAGAGGTGACAATGCAATCAATCCATATGTTCTAATTAGCTGTCTTAATTCATTACTTAGCACAGGAAAGACCTTTATCAGTGTGTAAGAGTCATACTCCTTAAAGTGTCAGACCAGATACACTTTTTGGTAGCTGCTGGCTGTTTTGTTTACCTGCTAGCTCCTTTTTCCTCTTGGTGGCAAAATCTTTTAGCCAAATTTCTCAATGTTCTTTTCTTCTCCTTGAGTCTTACTTCTCCTGCTGCAGAAGGGAAAGTTGCTTAGCTCTGGCTGCTTGTTTATATAAAATGCTGATCTTTATTCTATCATATAATAAACGCTGTAGCAAACATATAACAATACTATATTGCGTGCATGACCCCTCAGTTAGGCTGGCCATACACCATACAATTTTCTGTCCAATTTCTGCCCAGATTTACCTTCAACTATGTAGTGCAAAAGCCTGCCTAATTGGATATAATTCAAAGTGTTATTAGGTTTGACCTCCTATTATATGGCTTTTGGTAAATTTAAACCAAAAATCTCAAGAAAATTGTACAATGTATGGCCAGCCTCACTAACAGCTACATAATTGTTATATTACATGTATGTGTTTTTAGAGCTCAAACATTTCACATTCTCAGAACATTTAGTCCATTTTTGATTCTGTTGCTACAGTAGTTTGCAGTGTTTATTAATCATATTATATGTTTCCTTACAATGCACACACCACATATGGATTACAATCCTTCCCATGTTTAAAAAAATAATTATTGGTTGCACAATATACTGTATATATATTTTTTAAATACAGACGTTGTTACAGTATTCATGCTTGTAGTTATATTAAAAAACAAAACAAAAAACAAACAAAAAAATGATTATTTGTTAAAAAGAAGATATTTCTGAACATGTATAGTGGGTGGGTTAAATATGTGCCTAACTCAATTAAAGCACATATTATATTTTTTTACAACTAAGTTAAATGGTATTTAACTAAATATATTTTTATACAAACAATAATCCATTTCATATGTATATCATTATAGTTATATAGTTATATCAGAAGGTTTTCAACATACAAAAAAGAATAGACGCAAACATAAATATGTCTTTTGAAAGTTTAACATATGATATATTTCGTAATATTTTATTAACATACTGTGAAGCTTCTTTACCTGAATCGAGAATCATATTTAATACTTGATAAAAAGGTAACGTACTATATTATTTTCCAGAAGGTGCATACTATATTATTTTCCAGAATTAAATACATTTCAAATGAAAATATTCCAGTGCAATCGGTAAGATTTCATAAATATCATGTTATATTATATGTTCAGTAGATGTTTCCTCAAACATTACTAACATTTATATTAACTAAATACAGAAATATGTTCATTTTTAGGTACAAATAATTGTTTCTTACAAAGCACATGCAATTTACTTGCATAATAATGTTGCAAAACACATTGACCAGTTGATTGTAAAATTTACAAATATGTATCCTTCTCTATTTGTTAGCGCTTTCACATATTTCTATTTGATATTTTACAGTACACATATTTCCAAACATTATTTACATCAATAGGAAAAAATTACATTTTGTTTTGTGTCCCTAATATTTGTATTCTAAGCATCACTAAGATGTTTGTAGAGATGCTATTTTGATGTATTTCTATATGTAGTAAATAGTTGGATATTTTGGGGAGGTGTTAAATCCCTTTCACAATTTGCTGCTCTAAGACACACCTCTCAATGTTTGATGACTTGTAAAAAAAATAGTACAATGTACACAGAAATAATATAAAAAATTAGGGCACATTAAATTATTTAAAATGATACATTTGCCTTTACATCACTAGTAACATGAACTAATACGGTCCTGCAAAGAAATATTAGAAATAAAACAAAACAATATCCTAAAAAAGGAATGTAGAGTTAAAAATATATTTTTTTTAATTTTTGAAATATTTCAGAATTCTGTGCACTTCCTTTTTTTCAAGTATATGAGATAAGTGTGTTTTTTAATAATTATGAATTACATTTCTTGTAGGAAACCCTTTTATTCCTTTCTTTTTCAGATCCACCAGCAAATACAATTTTACTGAAATTCCAAAATGAATTTGAATGTATTGCTAGCTAAGGTATAGCAAAAGTCACTTTTTGTCATTTATTCTATCGCTGGTGAATAATCAACAGTCCTGCTACTTTTTGTGTAAAATGTTGACACTTTTGCTGTCGACAGCCTATCAACTGTATGGAAGCTGCTCAGATTTGGATCTCTGGACACTGCTCTATATGTGAGCTATGCAGACATTATTCAACAAGACAACCTTCAGAATTAATTTATTATTATTGCACTGTAACATTAATCAAGAAGCTTAGCACAATATGTGTTCCTTGGTCTAATCAGTAAACTGCTTTATGCCCAAGTTCCCTTTTCTCGGTGTCAGCTTCATTGTAAATAGTTAAAATCAACAAAAGCATATTTCTTATAGTGTAGTTATACAGAGACAGAAAAATATTACAATTACATTTGCATTTAGAAATGTAAGTAGGAAATAATATTTATAAATGTATAATTAATATTTTATTAATTTTTTTAAGAGTTTTACTCTTACAACATAAAATGCTTTCCGCAACATCCTGGTTATTCATGGTTCATAGTTGTATGTCACATTTTTAAATAATTGAAACTGATATTGTCATGAGAGATATTGGTTCTGATAATTGTGGACATTTATAAAGCTGCCTGACGGATTGTAAACTCCCGTTTACCATAAAACAACTGTAAAATAACTTAGCAAAATGTATTTAATACATAGATTTTACCAGTTATAATGATTTTCTGTCCTGTTTTCCTCACAGTTGTTGGTGATTTATGGCATGCTAAATCTGGAATTCCTTCACTTTAATTTGAAAGAAGTGAAAGAATGGTATATCCTCCATGTGGGTAATTGTGTTTTTTTAATCACATTTTATCACATCCTAATTTTTTTTAGTTTGTCTACTTAGTGCCAGTTGTTTGCACCATATTTTTATAAGTTTCCTTGTCCGATTTGAAGAGAATATAGAAAATGCAGTTGATGTACTAACGGAGTAGATGTTCATACAGCATAGCGAATGCTAGTATATCAGGTAAAGCTGTGTAGACTTGGAATACCCAATAATGTGCTATAAAAAGTATGCTGTTTTTAAAATTCCCTTGAAAATAATTGGTTATTCAGAGTAGAAATTTACTTTATTTGCTAACTTTGCAAGTAATCATTCACTTTTCTAGGTTAACAGCCACTACTCCTTTAGTAATGAAGTAGGGTGAATTGGTGATGAGCAAATTTAGTAAAAATAAAGCTGATAGGTGAATTGGAATTTTTTCTATTCCTCTCAATATATTTATGCAGTTTGTTGAAAATACAGAGGATCATGCCATTCATGAATCATGATAAAATCTATTCATTTTCACCGATAAAAGAATGAATGTATCAATAATTCTTCTGATATTATCATCCCTAAGGTGATACTTTGTGAAATTGAAAGCAAATGAGCAAGCTAAGTAAGAAAATAATATTTTAATAGGAAGCATATTATACAGACAAACATGTTACTTGCTCAATTGGCAATGTTAAACCTATTGACGTTTGCACAATGAAAAGTACACTTTTGGGACTTGAGACCAAAGCACTTCACTTGTAAAGTGTAAAGATTAATAAATGACCCCCAGGGACTCTCAGATGTGTCAAACAGTTGCTTATTCCTCCCAATCCACATTAATTAACAACACCAAATTAGCACCATCATGTCCTTGAAACAAGTATGTTGGCTTAACAAATAGTTTACGTTGTTTAACATAAATCAATGTTGTTTTAATTAAGTCATGTAAAAATCAATTTTATGATTATGTTCTTGCTGCCAGACTAAAATGTACATTTTTTATATAAAAAACCCTTAGTTTGTGTTTTTTTGTTGAATTTTTATAGTACTTTTTGAATTTTTTTGTTTGCAATATGTGTATAACCAGAGGATTCCATTATATTTCATGAAGAGTAAGTAAAGGCTATGCAGTCTGTATAAAAAAGAATGTGGACTTTAGCTATTTATATGCATTGGTTTGTCTGATTTGTTAAAATTAAGCTAAACTAGCTGCACATGATTGCGCTGGAGCCATTTATTAATAGTGAAGAGGTTGAAAAACACCTGTGTAAAGTGTTTCATCAAGGTCTCAACCAGGGGCTCATTTAATAGTGTAACAATACAGAAGAGCAATAGGGATAGAGCATTGTTACCCAATGATAGAGGGGACCTGAACAAGGACCTTCACAGTAAGATCACCAAATATTCTGCATATTTAAAAAGATTGAAAACACCTTTTGAAATGATATTAACATCTTAAAGTGTATGTAATATGTTAGTGACTGGATTTACATAAACATTAATTTGTGAATAATTAGAGCAGCCTTTCTCAACCTTTTTAACACAGAGGAACCATTGAAATAACTTTTTGGTCTCAGGGAACCCCTGCTAAAAAACTACCACTCATGATACGTTAGTGTGATGGTCAGTAGGAAGAATGCTCCTTACGCTTGTGGTCATTGGGAAGAAATACCCCCTTACAGATAGCTAAAATGATCAATGGTGACAGTGGGAACTTACCTGAGAGGCAGAAATTGTTCATTGCTCAAGGAACCCCTAGTAACCTCTGGAGGAACCCTAGGCCTCTATGGAACCCTGAATAAGATCCTCCAAATATTTAAGTTCAGTTGACAACCACATACACTGCTCAAGGTATGTCTGAGCAGTTTGCGTATTGTGAACCATGATGCTACACCAAATATTGCATACGCTAATGGGTGTAAAGACAGCTGAAAATTTACCCTGATGCACTCATTTTGTAAGGTACCCATGACCATAACAGAGATTTTAAAAAAACATTTATTTGCTCAAATAGCAGTAGCACAAGAATCCAAGAAAGAGATGATTGATTGATTGATTGATTGATTGATTAAGCAAACTAGGACAATGTTCTTTTTCAAACTAGGGCTAGTGGTTAGTTATTAGAAGGGGAACATAGCAAACATTCTTAATGCCTATTCCAGGTAAAACCTTTTTGTTTTTTTAATGTAAGTACAGAGAGGGGAAGGGTTCCTCACAGTCTTTTCATGTCAGGGTGTCACATGTACAGGACATTATAAGCTCTCTCTGATGAGTACAAATAGAGAAGCCAAAGTACATTTATTTATTAGAGTGGAGAGGGGTTAGAATACCTGTCAGGCTCTCATTGCTCTCTGTGTCTTCCTATTCCACATATCTTCACAATCTTCACAGTGAAGGCACAGACAGAAAACAAAGTTGACAGGGGTTCTGACTCTTAGCCAATTGTGGCTGAAGGTAGACTTTAAGGTTTGTTGAGCCCTCCCAAGGTGAAGAGTGCATTAAACTTAAACACCTAATAGACATAAACGTTTAGTGGCATTTGCTTTGCTCTGTGTTCAGATGTCTCCAGCATTTGTCAGACTTTGATGCCACGTATTGTATCAATAGCTCCACCAGCTCAGCTGGTGTTGGAAGTTTAAAATATGAGTGCAAGGTGAATTGTCTTCCATCCTGGTGCTTGTGTGCATTCTGCCTTTAAGAACAAACATTCCCACACGTGTATTTACTTTTATTTGTGAGCTTATGAAGTGAGGTTATTGATTAGCCATCCTTGTATTTTTGTACACTGTCAGCACCAAATCCATTTCTATCTTATGACTTTCAGACTTATTTTTTTATAGGTACCATTGCAAATGTTCTATTTTGTTCTATTTTAGCTGGATGTGGTGTACATGTGCCTCATTAATAGTCATATATATTTATCTAATATGATGAACAAGTTCACTGAAGAAAAATGTAGACGTTGGGCAGGTAAACGTTCATAGAAAATAGGATGCTTCCTGAAAGTGTGAGCATTTAAGTGTACCCTCATGCCCAAATACACTATGTGATGTCTAATTGCCTATCATCAACACATGTGAGCCTAGAAAACCAATTAATCAGTGTCTCAACCCTTTCTAAAGGAGGTAATGAGGTACCATGTCAGTACAATAAGAAGAATCTCTGGCAACAGCTTGTGCTGGGAAATGGTTGCACAATAATTAATTAAAAAGGTATTCACTTCCCTACAAAGAGAAATGTAATATTAACACAAGAGGTGTCACATTCTCCAGAGAAAAGCTGTCCCTCTGTGATGTGAAACTTGGGGAAGGTGTCAGAAAGGTGCATTGCTACAAATGATGATGCTCCATTCATGCTGTGTAGGGTAATTATATCATGTACATCTGATCACTGGGATCAATGTCTGCCTCATGCATATTATATGTAGTAGGGCTTGGATGGTGTGAGGTGCTGGCAATGATAGGTTTGAGATTGAATTACTTGGCCTGGCTTGTTAAACATAAGGGAGAGGATCAAGTGTGGGGATCAACCATCTGAAAAGACTTGAGATGAAGTTGCCCAACTGAAACGTGTCAGTTTTGAACTTGAGGTCAAGTAAACGGATCCCTAAAGCACAGAACAGAAGACAGTAACTGAAGCCCAAAATCTTCAAGAAGAGTGTAGAGCCATAAAATATTGCTGTGCTGATCTCCTCTTGTAGAGATGACCATATTGCTAATTAATAAATATCTACGTTCATGTCATTCAGCAGATACCTTAACATTCGGTAGATATGTACAACATTCCAGTGTATGTTTAGTGCCCAAAGCTACTGCCCGTGCTCAGCAGGTGAAAGGTTACCAGTGTGCCTCGTTCACACAACAGGCTTCTGTCTCATGCATTAATCACGCAGGTCACTAAAGGCTGGGACTTTTACTGAAGTCCAGGCTTCTTATATCGGGTGATGAAAAGCTCACAGATCATAGAGTGTCAGCACTTGTGAATTTGTGGTCAGAGACATGCAGATTGTATCAAGAGAACCAATACTTCTGTTGGAATTTTATATATGTATCTAAGTGACAAGTATTAATTGGATTTAGCTGCATTCATTAGTAGAATAATCAATTATATTATTATAGAGCAGAGAATCAATTTCAATAACCAAGGAGGATTTAGACAAATAAAAAGAATGAAAGAATATATGAATGGATACAAAAATGTAAAATTACCTGTATTGGGTATTTGAAATGAACATAGACCTGGAGAAAATGTACGTTTAGTAAATTCGCCCACTCCATCTCCTTTTTTTGTATGTATTTTGCAATTAATGGATTATAGACAACGGAAATGCATAATTTAGGGATGTAAATGTGGATGTGTGGTAAGGAAAAACAGGCCATGTGCTAATATCTCATTGCTGCCTAAAATATGGCCAGCATTAACCAGTAAATCAGGTCCTAAAGCTGGACTTACAAGGATCAAAATTTGTCTGGTTCAGCTGGGACTGGCTGAATTTCGACCCATGTATGGGCACCCTGGTTGTACAGGATTTGATCTATCGCTCGACTTCTGTACAACCACCCTGTCGGGTTTTTTTCCAAACGATCACTGCTACCAGCTATAGCTAGAAACACCGATCATTGTGTTCCCGTGGCAGGGAATCGATTAGTACAGCAGAAGTGATTGCCTCATCCACCTCAAATGTGCGGATGGGGGAATTGGCACTTTTTTTTTGTTCAGTCCACTAGTATGGCCTGCCTAGCACCACACCCACACACACACATATACACACACAGACACACACACAATCATATACAGTATAATGGCTTTACAATTCAGTAGTTTGACAACACAACAGGAGGATCTCCCATACTTAAAGCTGGTATACATGGATTGGAAATCTGCCAAAGCAGCAGAAAATGGGCTGAATTTCTCTCACTGTCTGTTCAATAGAAGCTGGTCTAACGACTGGCTTCTGTTAAATGGTCATGCTGGAAAACCAGCATTTGATCAGCTCATGCAGCCAACAATAGCTGCAGCGCTGATCTGTGTACTCTGGTGGTGGTGGTGGTGGTGGGGAATACAATGGTACCGTGGGAGAGGTCCCTGCATTCACATCACTCATTGCTTGAGTGAATGCAGGGATCTGTGAGGTTTTTTTTTTCATTCAATCCTTTGGCTACGAAGGATTAAATAAAGTATTTACATGACAAACTATGCAGCCACTGTAGGTGCAGTAATATACTGTAGCAGCATTAGCTTCATACAGTAAGCAGAACTGCATTCCAGCAACAGTGCAGGAAGCTGCCCGACGGTTGCTGGAACCAATACAGTCATGCTGAAAGCTTCTCCACCATTCAGGCGCAGCCTTGTATTTTTATAAATGAATACAAGGCTTCCTCTGATTGGCCAAGGTGGAAACTGTGATCTCAAAGCCTGCTTCTCCATTTCAGCCAATCAGAAGAAACCTTGTATTCATTGCTTGCCCCAAATTAAGTATTTAAAGGGGTTGCAGGTTGTCAGGATAAAGGAAATTTCTTCTTTCTAATGCAGAACTGCATTCCAGCAACAGTACAGGAAACTTCCTGACGGCTGCTGGAACCAATACTGTCATGCTGAATGCTTCTCCACCATTCAGGTGCAGCCTTGTATTTTTATCAATGAATACAAGGCTTCCTCTGATTGGCCAAGGTGGAAACTGTGATGTCAAAGCCTGCTTCTTCATTTCAGCCAATCAAAGGGAACCTTGTATTCATTGCTTGCCCCAAATTAACTATTTAAAGGGGTTGCAAGTTGTCAAGATAAAGGAAATATCTTCTTTCTAATGCTGATCAGTAGGGAGCATAGGAACCATATGGCATCACATTAAAGGGCAAAAGATCTGCTCCAGGTGAGTGCCAAATCTGCATAACCCCTCCACAGACACTCAGGTGCTGGCCCGATCCGTGATCACAAATGCAATGGAAAAACAGAATGGTTGGCCGCACAAACAGCAATGTGGTGGATAAAATCCTTTACTGGAATCCTTTACATGCAATATGATAAGAACATGACAGCTCCAAGACAGGATAGAGGAGCAGTAGACGCGTTTCATACGAACACGTGCTTAGTCATTACACAGTTCTCTGTCCTGTCTCAGAGCTGTCATGATCTTATCATATTGCATGTAAAGGATTCCAGTAAAGGATTTCATCCACCACATTACAGTTTGTGTTTGTTTTTCTATTGCATATGGCATCACATGTCATATGAATTAATAGGAAACATGTCAACATTTAAATTAACATTATTTTAGGTAAAAAAAAAAGAGATCTGTCTCTTGATGTGAATAAAAAAATGATCTTTTGGAGGAACTTCATATGAGCAAATGCCCAAGCAGCTTATCAGCTGTCTAATGCTATGGAATGTGAGCGGGCCTTTGCTGCCCTTGTATACAATGCAGAATCTCCCCAATAGTGACCTGGACAACATTATAAACTTAACAGAGGGCCTAATCTTACCCACCTCTGTAATGATTATAGCCAAAACATTGAAAAACGTCATATGAGCAAATGCCCAACAACTTATCAGCTGTCCAATGCTATGGAATGTGAGCGGGCCTTTCCTTCCCTTGTATACAATGCAGAATCTCCCCAATAGTGACCTGGACAACATTATAAACTTAACAGAGGGCCTAATCTTACCCACCTCTGTAATGATTATAGCCAAAACATTGAAAAAATCAATAGCTCCATACTATAGGCTGTAGCCTGAGATTCTGTTTATTAGCGCTGGTAAATTTGTAAAAAGCCAGAGAAGACACAGTGAAAATGGTGATATTTTACAAGGAGCATGGTCAAAATAAGGCAACTGACCACACAGATCCATATTTCTGGTGCACTGTGAGCCCCTTATAGAAACAGACTGTTCAGGTGAAACAAGCACAAGAAGGCATGCACATAAGTAAGAAAAAACTGCTGACCATCAAAGTGACACCCAAGCTTTTTCTTAGCGCATGCTGTCTATATCTATTGTTGCTTTCTGGTAACCTTTTAAAAAAAATGACCACATATCGGTCACATTGTAATGATAAAGTACCATTGTTCTGTTATAATTGTAATTGTGTGTAATCTGATGATTTTGTTCATTATTTAAAAGGTGAAACCAAATACACCTTAAAAACTTCTTTCTGAACATCAGTGCAGTAAATGTACATTTGTATATGTAATTAGCCAGTGTAATGATGTGCACATTTACACCCTGTTAACATTTCTCGGCCCTGTGATTAATTGCTGGAGCTTATCACATTCTATGTAAAGTTTTCTTTCCTGAGGCCACAATTGTTGCAGGGGGTTACTTCATTATTTTCTTCACATGAGATTAACACTTCCACTGTTTGAATAAGGCTGGAGGCCTATGCTCTTCCATTTTAGTGTTGTTTTTTCTTCTTTGAAAAACAATTCTTTCATGACTGTATGCATAAACAGGCCTTTCAGATGAGAGCTGCAGCTCACTAAAAGCACACAGTTTAGCAGACAGAAGAACTTTGTCAAACTCAAGCATTGTTATGCAAGAATGTCTTAGAAGCTTTCATCTGATAAGGAGAAGAGTAGCTGGACAAAGACTTGGGTGTGGTGGAAGATGTTGTGATAGAAAGAGAAAGGGACTTTACCTGGGAACTTCAATTAAAATGCACCTTCTTTCACTTTTACACATTAAAAAAAACTCTGAAACTAGCCTTTCTCAACCATACTTCAGGACTAAAGCCTTTTTTCATGTAGGTGCAAATAAAGAGCACTTGGCTTTCTAGAAACCATAAAAATATATTGAGCTGAAATGTCAACACATGGTCTATGCACTTTGATTTGAACTTCATATTGCTACATAACACTTTCAGAGATAGGGCCATCTTCTATAGTTACTGAATACAATAAAGGTACATCTAGAAATGAAATTATTTAAATTTGCAAGATTGGGTGCTGACTGGTCTATAGGCATCATTGGATCTCAACAGATACCTCTGGCAGATATACGATCCCAAGGAGAAAAGTGTAAGTAAGGCAAGCCACAGATTAATCGACTTTCTTTCCTTCCACCGTGGGTGGCAGGAAATAAAATTGCTTGATTCCCCCATCAACACAATCAGTGCCCCCCACAGTACTATTGTATTTTACTGCAAGAGAAGATGCGGGGAGCCTTCCCAACCAGCAGAATACAATGATTATGGCAAGTGACTATAGCCACGGGCAGTAATCGGAACAGGTTGGTTGTACCCAGGTCAATTAAAGGATTGACTTGGGTACAATCAACCTGCCATAGATTAATCGAATCTTGACTAATTCCCATTGAACCGGATGAAATTTGATCCATGTATGGCTGGCCTTAATGTATGTACGTGGGTGTAGGGCAAAGACTACACTTGTAGGTCAATCCACTGAATGACGGGAGTTATGTTACTTATTATTTTTCAGTTATAAGCATTGAAGTAGATTGGTAATTGGTAACTGAATGACATTTAGTTTTTTTAAAGCACTATGTATAAGAAACATTGCCAAGATTTTTTAAACAAAATACTTATTTTTACCCTTTGCTGCTGATCTCCTACCAGCCTGTTCATAGCCACTGCCTGTCTACACACATATACTCCAAAGATGACTACATGGCATTTCTCAGGTGGGTTTGCTGATGGTGACAACTGTGGACCATGCCCGTTTAGTGCGTGTTGCAATTGTCACTTGTAGTCTCCATCGGAAACCATTGTGTCAGAATGACAATGCAGGAGCACAACTAGTGGGAAGGGTGAAGGACCTTTTTAATAAAAGCTCAAGATTTAGAAATATTGAAAATAACTATTGAAGTTCCATAAACATGTTAAAGCTTATATGAGATTTTAGTGATTGGGTTTACAGAAATATTAAGAAGCATTGAGCTACTGCCAATGAAAGGATATGTTCTTTCTGAAACCAACAGTTCTCACATGATTGGCAACCCTTCTTCATTGCTGAGGCTTTCAAATTTGTGTTTAAATGATTTTGAAACCAGTAGTGCTACTATTCACCCCTTATGGAAGGTGTAGTTTACTGGAAGCTGCATCAAAGGTGTGAAATGATCCTAAGCAGGGGCAGACTGACAACTCATGGGGCCCCCGGGCAATAGGGGATCATGGGGCCCCTGTGTCCTTGCCCAAACTCAAAAAAGCCTATGAAAAGGGTACCAGGGGCATCTCATGGGGCCCCCTACTGACCCTGGGCCCTCAGGCAGTGCCCAAGTTTCCAAATGGTCAGTCCGCCCTGATCCTAAGACTTAAGATTTCTGAGAAGGAAGAAAAGTTCTGAGCACCAATTCTGCAGCCCGAAGTCAGGTGATAGACAGAGAAATACCCATCAAAACATAGTCTATAGAAAAGACCAGGCACAACAGATCAATGTATGATGAAATTAGAATCATGGTACTAAAATCCACGTATAATTAGGGGAGAGTTGCAGAAAGATCTTTGGTAGGGCTCCAGGCACTGCCAGCTTGCCTTGACCTGTGGCAGGGCTAGGTCAGCAGGAGTGGATCACTTCTAAAGACCGGCTTTGTAGAGTGCAAAGTTTACTAATTTGATTGTGGATTCTGTTGATGTGTTCCACCTGGTCTTCTCTCTTCTATGCTAAGACATGAGATGATCGACACCTTGGTTTATCCAGGTTAGGCAATGAGCCCTAGGTCAATCTGCATCAGCAGTCAGTCACAGGCAAATCACCAACTGACTGGTCATGTGAGAGACAGCAACACTTTTGTGCTGAATGATTTTTTAATGGCTATTGCTTTCTCCCTAATACATCCTCAGTGCGATCTCTTGCTTGTTTATGAATAGATCTTTCAGAAGAAAGCTCACTGGTCACATCGAGCCTGCATGTCTGCCTGTTCTCTGATGTCTATGGCTAGCCTTAGCTTTTTATATGATATCCTTTGATGTGACAATGCAAGGTGTGTAGTTATGTCTTGAAACTTACTTTATCTCTGCAGTTGTGTTCTAAGCGATTTCAAAAGCAAGAAAATTATAGAAAATGAAGCACGTGTAGAGCGATAAAAGGAAAGCAGTGAAGCATGACATCCAGTGTTACTTGATCTTTAATCCTGGGGAGAGCATTCATACACAGACACACATCCTCATAATGGTGTGTAACCCTTTCACTTCCAGTGCACACCTATTGGGCCTGATTTACTAAAGATGAACTTAGGTTGGCTCAAGAGTGAGCAGTGCGATCACTCTTCATCATCAGAAAAATGGATCTTCTTTGTTTAAGCATCCCTACTGAAACCTACGTGCCCCTTTTACTGGGTGAACTGCATATTGTGACCACTGGTAGTTTACCATAGATAATCAATTGAAATCAATTAAACAACAGTTCATTCTTTTCGTTTCCAAAAGTTTTTATGGAAACTTATAAGAACAAGGTACATAGAAAATATAGCAATATTCACAGCAATTCATTCTGATTAAAGTAACATTAAACTCTGGTTGAAAAAGGAAAAATTCAATTTAAGTGTGTATTCCTAACTCAAAATAGTGCCTTTTATTGCTCTCAGCCTTCTTCAAAATCTTTTTCTTTTTGCTGCTGTGATCCAACTTTCTGTTAGCGACTACATTCGTGCTCCATGGCCCCACTGTATGTAGGAACTCTCTCTTGCTTGCTCCCCAGATGGCCTATGGACAATCGAATTTATAGTGTATAGAGCAGTGCAGATTACTGCAACTAATGTGTACAGCCAGGGGCAGACTGACAACTCATGGGGCCCCCGGGCAATAGGGGATCATGGGACCCCTGTGTCCTTGCCCAAACTCAAAAAAGCCTATGAAAAAGGTACCAGGGGCATCTCATGGGGCCCCCTACTGACCCCAGGCCCTCGGGCAGTGCCCGAGATTCCAAATGGTCAGTCCGCCCCTGTGTACAGCTCATTCCAAACAAATCGAAGTGAGAAGGCAAAGGAGAGGTATGGGAGTTACAAGGAGGCTGAAAACCACAGTAAGAAATAGTTTACAGGGCCATTATGTACTGGGTATGTATCGTTTATGTTTGGAAAATAAGTATATCGTTGATTTCACTATAAAGAATATGTAAGCCCAACATTTCATATTCCTGATATGTGTCAGCTGTGCCATGTACTTGTAAGAAAAAGTATCCTGTTCTCTTTGTATTGCTTCCTTTGTGTGAAATTCCTGGTGTTCCTGCCAGTCCCTCTGCTTTCCTTTTGAAAACTGACCACAGCAAGCAAAAGAGCACACCATGGTCAGTTCTCTAACTGTGCTGAGATTCTACAATGATCAGTCTTGTCCTGACAAGCCCCGCTGCACAGCCATTCACTGGGAAGATCAGTGTACTGCTGTTTCTCCTCCCTGACCTCCTTAGGCAGCTGAGAACAGAGGGAATGTGAAAAAGGGGAAAAAAAGGTATTTATAATGTTTTTTATTTGTATACACAAATGTATTGCCTTTCATTTCTATTTTAAACTGTCAGGGTTGTTTTACAATGTGAGGATTTACATATACTTTAAGGGAAAATACAGAGATTTTCTAAAAGCAATGATAAAATATGAACATAAAAATCCATATATCACATAAAAATTGTAAAGCTACTGAAAAATACTGTACCTTCTGAAGATTGTTGCTTCTTTTTTATCTACCAATAGTTTACAATATCCCTATTATTTACATAATGGTATCATATTATATACAGTAATTTTTAGGCAAACTGCAATGATTTACCAATACCAATAAAATGTGCCCTTCACCAAATAATTATCTGCTGTTTATAGGTAGACAGCAAGGTATGGGAATATGTGAACATTAAATAGTACAGCTAAGCCCAACCATGCCTATAATGTTCTGTATCATTCATAGCCATGTGAGTGGTCAGAATGTGCCATCACTAATATTAAAGCTGAACTCCAGGAATTTATACAATCTGTAAAATTCCCCTGCAAGGTCCAACTTCCCTTGCAAGTAAACAGCCTACTAACAAATCAACTCCTATACGTTAAAACCATTTGCAATGTTTTAGACATAAGCATTTGAAATTATATTAAACTTTAAACAGTTTTACCTGCCTGTTATTTTACCTTGTGTTTTGCAAACCTCTGACACCCTATACACTCAGGAAAATCTCTCTACAACAGGGGTCTCCAAACTTTTTTAAAAAAGGGCCAGTTTACTGTCCTTCAGTCTTTAGGGGGGCCAGACTGTGGCCAACGGGAATACAAAATATCCCAGCATCAGTGGGAGTAAACAATCCCCTATCATTGTGTGACAGTGGGAGGAATTCTGCCTCACCATTGATGTCATTGGTCAGGTACTGTGCCCAATCATTGGTGTCATTGTGCCCCATTGTTGGTGTCATTGGGAAGAACTATGCCCCATCATTTATGTCATTATTAGGAATTGTGCCCCATTGTTGGTGTCATTAGGAAGTATTATGCCTGGTGTCAGTGAATTTAAAGAGTGTCCCAAGGGCTGGATAAAAGCAAGCATAGGGCCGCATTTGGCCCCTGGGCCACAGTTTGGAGACCATTGATCTACAAGGTTCTTGCACATCTCTGTGTCACCTGCTGGGCTGTGCAGTATGGCAGATGTGTGTAAATCAGAAGATTAGCTGTACAAAATCACATGTACTGCACAACATAGCTTCATACTGTCATTTCAATCACAGGTCCACAAAACAAACAATTAAAATTTTTTTTTAGGATAATGGCTGGACAATACAAATGGTTCCTCTGTAACCCTGGGTTAACCATGCATCCAGAACTGAGCACAGATATGGCCTAATAGTATAGAGCTGTTTATTTAAAAAAATACCTAGTAGTGAGATGGAGTTGCATATTTATAGTCGTATAAAAGCATGTGAGCATCATGCTCAGATTTAGTACCATAGAGCAGGAGTTTCAAACTCCATTTCATTGTGGGCTGAATCAGCATTATGGTCACCCTCAAAGGGCTGGTTGTATCTGTAAGATATCCAAAGCACCCCCCCCCATTACATCAAGTGTCAAGAATCCCACACCCTCCCCCTAACATCAGTGTGCACTCCCTTTGGGGGCAGAGTTGGAAAGCAGAAAGTGCAAGGTCTGGAGGAGGACCAGAGGAGGAGTGGAGTCAGTTACCAGAGTCTGCTGAATGCTGAGACCAGGAGAGGCAGAGATGGGGGGGTGCTGCATCTGCCCTGAGAGGTGCAGGATTTGGCAGAGGAGTTCTATTCTCCTCTCTGCTGCCAACTGCTGAGACAAGATGGGGGTAGAAACAAGGGAGTACCTGCAGGAGAGGTGCAAGGGCCACATGAAATGGCCTGGAGGGCCAGTTTCGGCATGTGGGCATTGTGTTTGACACCTGTGCCTTAGAGGTACTCTACAACCTACCATTACTGCCTGCATGACATGGAGCATTCTTACTTGTTGTCCAATGGTAGCGTTCTCTACCTTGCAGATGCTGAAATGACACCAGTGATGGACATAGAGGTGAAGGACGAGCGGACTTCTCATTGACTTGAAATGCTCTCAGCTGCTGAAAAATCACTGAAAAATCAGTCAATTCAATTCCATAGAAAAAAAAGTAGATATTTCTTAGCTCAGAATCACCTAAAAAAGGGGGGGGTTGCTAAGAGTAAATCTCCCATCTGACATCAGCTTTATGTTAACAATAGACATGAGCTGGTGGTTCGAAGATCTGACTGCTGAATACTCTTTTGTTAGAATAGTTATGGCAGGGATCCTTATATGCTGAGTGTGCATATTTATGCACTGAGCAGAAATCCCCGGGCCTGACCTTCTCTATGGGGAACAGTAATGATTAACAGGGAATATTTATCCCAGATGATCAATCCTCCCTCCCCTAACAACAATTGGCAAAGTGATGTCTGAAAATGTTAGAGAATGCCCATATACATGCAATTGAACCTCTAGCTGACTGTAATTGGTCAGATCAGGTGATCATCACCTCTTGTTTATGGGCCTCCTTAGCCTGATATTTTCTACCTACACTGTGTGCATATAGTATCAGTTGAGGTAATTATGCAATACACTTGGCGCTCCCACAGATAGCTTCATATGTTTTACATTAAACCTCTGCCTGTTCAACATAAACCTTTCCCTCTGGAAAGCGGAAATCAAAGAGTGAGTAATTTGTTCTCATAGAGAAGGCCAGATCTTGTCAAAGATTCCAAGTTCAATTCCACATTCAACACAATCTGCTTGATGCTCTGCAGTCAGAATTTCTTTCAATGCACATGTTATCTGTGACATATTTGTTACTTCACTGTCTAGAAAGAAGGATTACAGACAATTTGGTAAACTGTATGTAGAGATGCGATGACAGTCCTATGACCTGGCTGTTTTCCCATGGTTTCTTATGTATGTTTTCTTATGTATTTCTTATGTATGGTATTAGGCAAATGCCAATTGGCAGCCTCTTTTGGGAGGAGTGTTAATTGGAAAGATTAGAAAACCTTAAGAGAGATCCTCCTCAAGAGGAAGCTGCCTGACCATCCAAGAACACATGTTGATTACAATTACAATGCACCTCCCCAATATACAATTAGCTACAGTGGGGATCGAAAGTTTGGGCACCCCAGCTAAAAATTTGTATTAATGTGCATAAAGAAGCCAAGGAAAGATGGAAAAATCTCCAAAAGGCATCAAATTACAGATTAGACATTCTTATAATATGTCAACAAAAGTTAGATTTTATTTCCATCATTTACACTTTCAAAATAACAGAAAACAAAAAAATGGCGTCTGCTAAAGTTTGGGCACCCTGCAGAATTTATAGCATGCACTGACCCCTTTGCAAAGCTGAGACCTGCCAGTGTCATGGATTGTTCTCAATCATCATCTGGGAAGACCAGGTTATGTCAATCTCAAAGGTTTTAAATGCCCAGACTCATCTGACCTTGCCCCAACAATCAGCACCATGGGTTCTTCTAAGCAGTTGTCTAGAAAACTGAAACTGAAAATAGTTGACGCTCACAAAGCTGGAGAAGGCTATAAGAAGATAGCAAAGCGTTTTCAGATGTCAATATCCTCTGTTCGGAATGTAATTGTATTGTAAGAAATGGCAGTCATCAGGAACAGTGGAAGTTAAAGCAAGATCTGGAAGACCAAGAAAAATATCAGACAGAACAGCTCGCAGGATTGTGAGAAAAACAATTCAAAACCCACGTTGACTGCACGATCCCTCCAGAAAGATCTGGCAGACACTGGAGTTGTGGTACACTATTCCACTATAAAGAGATACTTGTACAAATATGGTCTTCATGGAAGAGTCATCAAAAGAAAACCTCTTCTACGTCCTCACCACAAAAATCATCGTTTGAGCTTTGCAAATTAACATATAGACAAGCCTGATGCATTTTGGAAACAAGTTCTGTGAACCGATGAGGTTAAAATTGAACTTTTTGGCCGGAATGAGCAAAGGTACGTTTGGAGAAGAAGAGGCACAGAATTTAATGAAAAGAACCTCTGTCCAACTATTAAGCATGGGGTTGGATCAATCATGCTTTGGGGTTGTGTTGCAGCCAGTGGCACAGGGAACATCTCACGAGTAGAAGGAAAAATGGATTCAATAAAATTTCAGCAAATTTTGGATGGTAACTTGATGCCATCTGTGAAAAAGCTGAAGTTAAAGAGAGTGTGGCTTCTACAAATGGATAATGATACTAAACACACCTCGAAATCCATGGGGGATTACATCAAGATGCGTAAACTGAAGGTTTTGCCATGGCCTTCACAATCTCCTGACCTCAACATAATTGAAAATCTATGAATAAACCTTAAAAGAGCAGTGCGTGACAGAAATCTCAAAGAACTGGAAGACTTTTGTAAGGAAGAATGGGCAAAGATACCTCAAACAAGAATTGAAAGACTCTTGGCTGGCTACAAAAAGCGTTTACAAGCTGTGATACTTGCCAAAGGGGGCAGTACAAGATATTAACTCTGCAGGGTGCCCAAACTTTTGCAGACGCCATTTTTTTGTTTTCTGTTATTTTGAAAGTGTAAATGATGGAAATAAAATCTAACTTTTGTTGACATATTATAAAAATGTCTAATCTGTAGTTTGATGCCTTTTGGAGATTTTTTTCATCTTTCCTTGGCTTCTTTATGCACATTAATACAAATTTTTAGCTGGGGTGCCCAAACTTTCGATCCCCACTGTATTTAAGCTGTGATTGACCAGCCAGGTTTAATGGAATATGGGCTCCATTACTTGACAATTAAAAAACCCACTTATTTCTGGATATTTAAAATCCTTTTTGAAATCTTAGATTGTAAGCTCCAAGGAGCAGGTCCCTCCTAACCCTCTTGTATTGAACTGTATTGTTGCTGTATTGTCTCTCGTTATATTGTAAAGCACAGAGCAAACTGTTGGCGCTATATAAATCCTGTATAACAATAATAATAATAATTGGAATGTGTAGGCTATTACAACTACAGCTGTCCTTGGTGGATTGGTGGGCTTTATTTGTTTGACTCATTAAGTTTCTTTTCCTTTAATGCTTGCTTGACAGTGTGATTTTTTTATAGGCCAACAGTTATTGTTGTGGACTAAAAAATGGAAAGACTACATGATTTGCAGGGGTGAAAGTGACGCTATGTTTCGTGTTGACAGTGGAAGTGATGTAACACTCTTTTGCTTCTGCTGCGTGATGAGACACCTTGCTAACAGGTGGGAATCCTCACTTTTGACATTTAGTTCCTGCGCTGCTAGTAAAACGGAGTTATGTCAGAATGTACTGAGCTTCAAAGAGGGCAAATTGTTGGTGCCCGCTTAGCTGGTGCCTCTGTGACTGAAGTTGCCAATTTATTTGCCGTGTTGCAAGGTAAAGTATCAAAGGTTATGACGGTATATACGGTTTCCGGAAAAATGTTGTCGTCTGACGAGCATAAACATGGTCGACGTGGTCAACTGACTGAAAGAGACAAAAGGACATTGCTCAGGATTGTGACCTAGAGTAAGAAAACAACTTCTGCATAAGTGACTGCAGAGCTCAATCTCAGTCTCGTGAAGACTGAGTCCCATGAGATTGAGCTCTGCAGTCACTTTTGCAGCAGTGTTCCTTTTTCCAGGTCACAATCCTGTGCAATGTCCTTTTGTATCTTTCGGTCAGTTGACCATGTCGGCCGCGCTTATGCTTATCTGACAATATTTGCCCCAAAACTGTATATGCCGTCATAACCTTTGATACTGCACCTTGCGATACGGCAACTTCAGTCACAGAGGCATCAGCTAAGCAGCACAAACAATTTCCCCTCTTTATAGCTCAATAAGCTCTGACATGACTCTGTAGTAATAGCAGTGCACGCAGTGAATGACAAAAGTGAGGCTTCTCACCTGTTAGCTAGGTGTCTCATCACACAGCGGAAGCATCACTTCTGCTTTCAACGCAAAACATCGTCACTTTCACAACTGCAAGTCATGTAGTGTTTCCATTTTATTTGTCTAACCCCCTTTATATGTAAAGGAAATGCCACTCTCAGAGCAATAAATGTTCATTGCTTGGTGATATGATCGATGTAATGTACCCATTATGTGAGCTTTTCAATAAAAAATACCTATAAAAGAAGAGGCCTTATACATACCTGTCCTGCAAAATAAGACCCAGATCTTTACTGCCTTCAAGAACTATGCCAGCTCAAGAAATTACAGCATTTGACACATATCTTGGAGTGCCTCATGCCTGATTACGCACTGCATTTTATGGTATATTTATTATATCTGTTCAATAAGTGCAGAAATACCTGTTAATCATGTCAGAAATTCAGAGCTGTCTTGTATCCGGAGATATCTCAAGGGGTCTAGTTAGCTCTCCTAGTTCTTATCTAAATGATTAGTGTTTAGGTTGTGAAGAATAGGACATGGGTGTGTTTGAGTAGTTTTTAAAAAAAGTGAACTAAACAGACTGACACCACTCAATACACCAAAAGGCTGTTTGTTGTCAGACATCAACAGGTCTTAGGAGCTTAGCGCAGTTCTGGCAGTTCAACAGGTATTTTTCTGTATATGCAGGGTTTGTAAAGGGGCAAAACATGTGCAAATAGGTATGTATTGTAGAGGATTACTGAATATGTTTTTTCTTTTAATTTTGCCCTGACATATGTTTTAAGAAAAGCACTCTTTATAAAATCACCACCTGACAAATTACACAGAAGGGATGATTACCTAAACAGGTAGAAAATGTTCACTTAGCAAAATAAAGCTGTGTTGACGTTGGATACCTAATCAAGTATGAGACTTAAAAAAATGGATTTTACCTTACAGATTCACTCTGCTAAGATAAAATCATGTCCCTGATCACTGACCTAGTGTAGGGACAATAAACAATGCAGCCATCCCTGTCACCTGTCTCTGTGTGCACACAAGAACCACCATACCGCATACTAATGTCCTGATCACCACCATACCACCATCCTAATCACCACCTTATCCCAAACCACCACCATGATTACCTCCATATGCCATACCAGTGCTCTGATCACTGCCATACCCCATACCAGCATCCTGATAACCCCATACGCCATACCAGCATCCTGATCACTGCCATACTCCATACCAGTATCCTGATCACCCCATATACCATACCAACTTCCTGATCAGCGCCATGCTCCATACCAGCGTCCTCATCACCGCCATACCCAATACCAGTGTTCTGATCACTGCCATACCCCACGCCAATGTTCTGATCACCGCCATACCAGTGACCTTATCACTGTCGCACCTCATGCTAACGTCTTGATCACTGCCATACCCCATACCAGCATCCTGATCACTGCTATATGTCATACCAGCGTCTGGCATTTTAGGGTCTCAACTGATCAATATTCAGTTATATATCCCTTAGTTTGTAGACTCTATAACTTTCACACAGACTAAATAATATATACTGTTTTTGGGTTATTTTTACCCCCAAAATGTAGCAGAATACATTTTGGCCTAAATTTATGAAGAAAAATAATTTATTTGCAAAACTGAATAGCAAAAAACAACAAATTATTTTTTTTCAAAAAGTCTTTTTTCATTTATATAGCAAAAAAATAAAAAAAACAGTGGTGATCAAATACCACCAAAAGAAATCTCTATCTGTCTCAAAAAAAAGAAAAAAAGAAAAAATGTCATATGGTGACAGTGTTGCATGACTGAATAATTGTCACTCAAAGTGTGATAGTGCTGAAAGCTGAAATTTGACCTTGAATTGAAGGGGGGTGAAAGTGTCTGGACTTGACATCAACCACGCAATGTTAAAAATTACCACTTGTTAAAATGAGAATGGATTCTATGTCAGAATAAGCTTTTTAACTGTTTTGTGTCTACCTTTTTCAGATTAGAAAGAGAGTTGACTATGGTATACTATATTGGTGCCATTCCTGTGTAATGGAAGGGCAAATAAAAGCAAAATGCTATAAATTAATTGGAAGGGAAGAGGGTTGTTGGCTAACTTTCTGTGGTTTAAACCTCAGCATTTGATGTGTCCTAGCAACTTTAACATGGAATAGACTAGGTATAAATGGATTCATAATTACCGTATTTGCCGGCGTATAAGACGACTGGGCGTATAAGACGACCCCCAACATTTCCACTCAAAATATAGAGTTTGTTATATACTTGCCGTATAAGACTACCCCCTCTTTCTTTTTGCTGGTGCCATGATAGGGTTGATAGGGGTTTGACTGCTGGACATTTTCTATGCTGTATTGTACTGTACAATGGTCCAGTACTGTGGTTGGCTGTTGGCTGTATACAAAGCCTGATTGGATTGGTCCCTGCTCCCTGTCTGCCCTCCCTGTCACTACCATGTCCCTGCATCTCCCTATAATTGGCACTAGTGCGCAAGTCCGCATGTGCGAGCCCTGCGTAGACAAGGGGCGGGCCGGAGCGCTGCTGCTTCCCGCCGAGCAGAACGGGCTGGTCACGCTGAAAAGGCTGGCACCCCTGTATCGCTGCTGATGCTCGCCGCAGCCACGCTGATGACCCGCCGCGGCCTCACTGGATACCGTGCGATACTTTATGGTATGTAGAATGAGGTGGGCGGGCACCGCGCAAGTATCGGAAGGCCACTATGGCAGCTATGTCTATTGCAACTGAAGTGCACCCGGCGTATAAGACGACCCCCCCACTTGGAGGCATGTTTTTCAGGGCAAAAAAGTCGTCTTATACGCCGGCAAATACGGTAACTTCATTCACTGCGAGAATGACAGGCCATACTGTATGTGTAGACTGTATTTATGATCAATCTCAGTTTATTAAAGCCTTTCAGAAATTGTACAAAAAAATTAAACTGGCATATAAGCAATACAATGGTAAGGGGTAAAACAAAAAGGGACTAAGGAAGGGTGAGGGAAGGGGGGAGAAGAAGGGTAGGTAAGAGAACATGAGTCAATAATAAATAATAACAGGCCGGCACTATGCAGCTCCAATTGCAGACCAAAGGGTAAAGTGCAAATAGTCTTCTTCTACAAACAATATCAAGCCCCTGAAGGGTACAGATAAGAAAGACTAAAAGAACCACAATAAAACAGCACATACCCTAAGGGACGATGAACCATACACAACAATTGAGATCAGCTTGAAAAAAAAGGGAAAGGAGCAATGGAACCCCTCACAGCAATCCACACCCCTCCCCTTCCAGAAAACAATCACCCAGAAAATCAAAAATAGAAGGGGGACAAAAGAAAAGGGGGGGGGGGTGAGAGAAGAGGAGAGAATAAAAGGGTAAAAGGGAGGGGGGAAAAAGAAAGGGAAAGAAGAGAGAAGGAAGAAAAGGAAAACAACGAAAAATAGATCTGCCTGAGGAAAAGCACCCAGTAAAACAACAAACCAACATGAACCAGAAAGAGAGAAAAAGGGACAATTCCCGCTCAAGTAGCCAGGAGAGCGCAGGGTGTGGAGGACTCCCTATACATATGCCATGGGAGCCAAGTCTGACGACAGTGTTCCAAAGTACCCAATTCCTGAGCCAAGAGCGACTCGATACATCCTATGTGATCCATCTCCTCAACCCACTCCAAAAGAGCCCGGGAGTGTAAACTGTATTTAAAGGTATTTATGTGGTTATTTTAGAATAAGATTGTTTTATATGTGAGTTTGTTGGTGGCTATAAAATTATATATTTTATTTTTTTAGCAACAAAATAAAATGAACTCACAATTTATGTATACCTAAAGCTGTACTCCAGGATAAGCAGATATTTTCTAAATACACAAGGGAATGTATGTTCTTACTTGAATCTCGGTGTGCTTTGTGCATTTGTTTCCAGACCTGTGCAGTCATTTTCATTTGTGCAGGATCTTCTTGTGGCTAAGGCCAGTAACTGCAGCACAGTGATGATGTCACTGCTACTTTTACAAGGTAATGTATGGGTTTGCAAAGACATCAGGTGTAGTCGTGAAAAAAATTATGTACACATGGAAATTTTTTACTTTTCAGCATATATGAACAGGCAAATGTTAGATCATTATTAAAACAGTGCCTACAGATAGAGATGATATACTTGACTAAGGCACAAGAAAAGCATTTTGAATAACGGCCCTCTTATCTCTGAGTTCTTCACCACTTCTTAATGCAAAAACCCTTCAGGTGCAAGATATTTGAGGGTTTCCTTGCATGACCTGACCATTTAAAAATCCAACCCCCCCCCCCACAAAGTTTCAATGGTAATCCAAAAGAGGTTTTAGAAAGCATTTTATAACTCTATTTCTTATTTTTAAGTTATTCTCTGATGGATTTGCTACTGTGTTTTGGATTATTATTGTGTTGAAAGGCCTGTAACTTCTGGAAAGATGGCCTCACATTCTCATCAAACACAGGATGCAGAATTCATAGTTGGCTTGATGACTGCAAGATGCCCAGGCATGAAGTGGCTATGAAACCCCAAACCATATATATTTCTACCACCATGCATCACAGCTGTAAGATGTTCGTTTCCTGAAATATTGTCTTTGGTTTGTGGCAAATATGCCCACAAACCTCCAATACTAAATAAGTGAAAATCCGCTAATAATTATGAGTGACAAACCAAAATAACCATATAAATAATGGTGGAAACCTCCAAGAGTGAGTTTTACCATTTGCTGTCAAACTGTTGACATGGTGTTATGAACACTTTCTCAAATACAATAAATTTCACACAGAATCATATAGCAAAGATAGTGAAAAAACTCTTATATAATACCAAAATTACATAAATTTAGATTAAGCCCGAACGTCGCAGCCCGGACCCTTCGCTTCCCTTGCTTCCCCCCCCTTTTTTTTTTTTTTTTTTTTTGCCTCTTATTCCCCCTTCTCCCTCTCCCCTTACTCTACCCCCCCACCCCCCCCTTTTTTTTTTTTTTTTTTTTTTTTTTTTTCTCTCCCCTTCTTTCTCTTCTCTCTCTCTACTATGACTCCCATTCTTTTCCTTTTCTTATCCTTTTCTTTCTTTCTATTCCCCTTTTTTCTTTTCTTTCTCGACAACCTCTTAGTCTTCGATCAGGCTTAATCTTCATTTTATCCAGGATTACTTGGTATATGGTTAGCTTCTCTCCTCTAGGATAGTCAATGGTACTCACGACGTCCTCTCTTATACTACAATGCTCACTTAGCCTCATGATAGTGTACTGCTTTTGGTTTAGGCTCTGAAGGTTCATTTCCTCCATGCTTAGGCCAGTACGCCAATATTCACTTGGTGGAAGTAAGCTGTTATCACCTTCTATATTGTACATTTTTGAATCTTGAGTACTACAGACATATCTCTGCCGTAATTTGCCATGCTTATGTTATCCATAGTGTCGCACTCTACCATGTTGTTTCTCCCTGTATTTTGGTTTAAGCTGTGTCTATGACCTGATTGATGCTGCGTGTGCATTTCTTTATATTTTCCTGTAACATGTTGTCACTTCTAAATAAACTTTTATGGAATAAAAAAAAATTTAGATTAAGCCTTGTAACCATAACAATGAATACAGTCTTTAAATTAGTCTCTTATTTGTCCATTTAATACATAAAATCTTGTGCTGTGAACCACTATGAGTTACCTATATACAAAAATAGGTCTGTATGTGCATTTCTCCACTCTAGGAGTCTTAAGAACTCCGCTAATTTCTCTCCTGATTCACCAAACAATTCTTCCAACCACCAGGTATAGGAATCTTCAATAATAGTCAGACTCAGGAAAAACCAAGAAAAACCATGATCGTGTTTTACCTTAATAAAATCTTCCATGTTGATGAGAATCTAAGAAAACCACTCACATTCAAAAGTGCACTGAATCTGCACAACGATAAATCACATGTATGAGTACACTGGCCCCTTAAGGAGCTGCACAGCTTCACAAGCCAATATTAACTCACAGGCTCTGTGGATAATGTCACTCCCGATCTGGCGTGATGACGTCAAAAGCCCCACCTGACGTGTTTTGTCACTCATCACTTGACTTCCTCATGGAGAAAGAAACATCTTTGCTTTACCAGTTTTCAGCACATTGTTCCAGAAGGCCTGGTCTTTGCTACATGTTCAATTGCAACTGTAATCTTGCTCTAAAGTTCTTCTTGGACAGCAATGCTTTTTATTCTGAGACTACATGCACTTTGACCCCAGCTGTTGCAAGAGTTATCTTGGGGTTCTTGGAGAATTCTGTTAATATTACATGATCAGCTCTTGGATTGAATTTCTTCTGCCAACCATTTCTGAACAAATTGTAAATGTTTTAAATCTAAACTAATTGTAAATAATTTTTCCTTATAGTAGAATGATTTATTTTATATTATTTGGCATTTTTTAAATCTCTTGCCAGACTTAATAGACATCCACAACTTTCTGAGGGCCTTGGGGAGCTCTAGTGATTTGGCATGATGATATTATTATTATTATTATTATACAGGATTTATATAGAGCCAACAGTTTGCTCTGTGCTTTACAATATAACGGGAGACAATACAGCAACAATACAGTTCAATACAAGAGGGTTAGGAGGGCCCTGCTCCTTGGAGCTTACATCACGTACTGTATGTCAATAACAAAGAGAACACCAAGCCTTAGATGTCTGAGAGTTAAATATTAAAGGTTCTGCCTCCATACTCTCTCAGAAGGTTATAGTCACTGGCACCTAATCTGGAACACTGGATTTGAATTTCATGGATTCAAAGCAGTAGTAAATGCAGGGGTGTACTTACTTTTTCCATATAACAAATCTGCATTTATATATGATTTACATCATGAAAATGAATACACCGTGTCACTTATTATGCCATTTATTCAAGTATATCACTTTTATCTGTAGGCACTACAGATACAGTATAATGTTTGCCTGTTCTAATATGTTGAAATAGTCAATGGGGTGTACTTAGTTTTTCACATGACTGTTTATCCTTTGTTGCTATTAAAGTATATATTTGAATTAAAGTTTTTGTGTCTGGAGATCAGCCTTAAGGGGAAATAACTGTTCAATCTTTTCATAAGAATGTCAATCAAAGGAAACCTGGTACATAAAAAGACAGGCTGGTAAGTTGATACATGGAATATGCAATTTGATCTACTACAGAAACAAGTGATAGATGCCAAGCGGTTTACTTACAATAAAGGTGTGATTTCACTTTGCCAATTGAGATTACTTTCTAAAAGTTTCATGAAGACGCTAGTGTGTCTGACACGGATATCCTCGTTTGTGCGTGCCGGTTGTCGTGTCCATCTATGCAGTGTCTTTTACAGTATATATTTTTTAATAGGTATCACAAGTCACATTAGATTGATTTATGAGCGATCAGGTGATTATAGCTGTGCTCCCCTAGTGGACATCACTTAGACTTTTTTATTAAATAATGCAGCTCCCCAGCTATAATCCCAAGCCCCTCCAGATGTCCTCTCTTATAGCCTATGTAGAGTTATTAACAATCTTAAATAGGGTATTACCATTCAGCCATATGTTCTTGTTTTTATTTCACTTAGAAATGCAGTTACAGTGTCTTCAGGGCAATACAGGAGAAACTTCTAACACTGATAAATAAAGAGATCTTACCCTTCACAAAAGTAATACTTGTGCATGCACAGTGACACCAATTGCCTCTCTTTAAATATATGTACAGTATAGGCATATGTGCATTTCGTATATGTGTGTTTCAATCAATGAAAACACATTAAAGGTGATATATATATATATATATATATATATATACAGTTATGTTCAAAATAATAGCAGTCAGACATCACTAACCTGATCAATCACTGTTTTTGGTAGAAATTAAATTTCTACATGGTAAATAATTTACTAGCAGGTGTAGTAGAGTAATAGAAATCCAACAGGCCCAACAGTCATGACATGCATTCTGCTGATTCTGTGTAATTGAATTACTAATTGAAAGGGTCATGTTCAAAATAATAGCAGTGTGGAGTTCTATTAGTGAGGTCATTCATTCTATGAAAAACAGGTGGCAATTATTGCCCTTATTTAAGGAAGGAAGGCAGCAAATGTTGTACATGCTGGTTACAGTGCATTTCTCTCTGAAATGCTGAGGAAAAAGGGTCGTTCCAGACATTGTTCAGAAGAACAGCGTACCTTGATTAAAAAGTTGATTGGAGAGGGGAAAACATATAAAGAAGTGCAGAAAATGATAGGCTGCTCAGCTAAAATGATCGCAAATGCTTTAAAATGGCAACCAAAACCTGAAAGAAAGTGAAAAACTACTATTCGAATGGATAGAAGAATAGCCAAAATGACAAGGACTCAGCCAACAATCAGCTCCAGGAAGATCAAAGAAGGTCTAAAGTTACCTGTGAGTACTGTTACAATTAGAAGACGCCTATGTGAAGCCAATCTATCTGCAAGAAGCCCCCGCAAAGTCCCACTGTTGAAAAAAAGACGTGCTGAAGAGGTTACAATTTGCCAAAGAGCACATTGACTGGCCTAAAGAGAAATGACGCAACATTTTGTGGATTGATGAAAGTAAGATTGTTCTTTTTGGGTCTAGTGGCCGGAGACAGTTTGTCAGACGACCCCCAAACACTGAATTCAAGCCACAGTACACTGTGAAGACAGTGAAGCATGGTTGCGCAAGCATCATGATATGGGGATGTTTCTCATACTACGGTGTTGGGCCTATTTATCGCATACCAGGGATCATGGATCAGTTTGAATACATCAGAATACTTGAAGAGGTCATGCTGCCTTATGCTGAAGAGGAAATGCCCTTGAAATGGGTGTTCCAACAAGACAACGACCCCAAACACACCAGTAAACATGCAACGTCTTGGTTCCAGACCTACAAGATTGACGTTATGGAGTGGCCAGCCCAATCCCCGGATCTTAATCCAATAGAAAACTTGTGGGGTGACATAAAAAATGCAGTTTCTGAGGCAAAACCAAGAAATAGAGAAGAACTGTGGAATGTAGTCCAATCGTCCAGGGCTGGAATACCTGTTCACAGGTGCCAGAAGTTGGTTGACTCCATGCGACACAGATGTACAGCAGTTCTCAGAAACAGTGCTTATACAACAAAATATTCATTAAGTGATTCAAAGGAAAGCAAAATCTTCAAACATTTTTCAGTTTATATAGTGAATGTTTGAGTTTGTAAACAAGAATACAAACACTGCTATTTTTTTGACCAGTCTAATATTCACTTTTCTTCAATTTTTTTAGAGGAACAACACAAATTTGATATATTTTTCTTCATGTTTTGATTTGGAATAGAATGTGTAGTGTGCCTAATTCATTTGTGTGTATTGATATAAAAGCTATGAGAAGGATTTTCAGCTTCATTCACTATATTCAACACACTGCTATTATTTTGAACATAACTGTATATATATATATATATATATATATATATATATATATATATATATAAATATTTTTTTTTTCTTTGGTATGTGTTACATAAATGGATATTAAAATAACATTCACATTTCTCATTACACCATTGCTCTCATAGGACATACCCAAGTTGCTCCTAGATGAGTCTAGTAGCTTGAATGGTGGTCCAATTGAAACCTCTCTTATACTGTATATAAACTTTATCCTGTTCATGTAGTATCAAAAGTATTTTTTAATATTTTTAAACTACAGCATGCAATAAAACGGCACTTGGTTTTCTCATCATGAAGGCCCTAACTGTTATAGTGTGGCAATCCTCTGTCACTGTCCCCTAATTGTGCTCCTGTATTGTCACCCTGTCCCAGTGGAGACTACAAGTGACCATTTTAATACATATTACATGTTGTCACCATCAGAAAACCAATTTGAGAAAAGCCAAGCAGTCATTGCTGGAGTGCCTGCATGTAGAGATGTAGTCACTACAAAGAGGCTGCCGGAGATCCACATTGTAGTCAATTAAAAAAAATGACATGATAAGCTTTACATTTACATTATTTCTGTAAAGTCAGTGTTGCAGTAAACGGATTAATTAGTAATCATTGTGTTATTACTATAAATATCTATTAGTTCTTACAGTAAAAAAAAGTTCATAAACTAATTCTGATATTTAAAAATCACATATTTGCTGACATATATCACAAATATGACACTGTGCTTCATTCTACTATTGGCAAAATAAAAAATGACATAGAATATACCAGATGCAATTTGTTACTAGCATTACCACAGTTAACACATTAACCCATTAAACAGTATTTGAAGTATCTGAAACATTTATAATAATTGCTGGCCTGGCAGAAGATCCATTCTTTTTCTACTTCCTTTATTACAGTGGAAACATTATTCCATTTGTGGTGAACTGATGCAGCTACCTTGTCATGTGACTGGGTAGTCCTAGATGGATTTATAGCTTTAAATGAACTTTAAAATGACTTTGTCAGCACAGGTAACACGTACATACGAAGAGAAGACTGCCTAGATTTACTTTTATGGTAGCCCTTTTTTGCGAAGCCATCATTGCATTGTGCACCATTGAGAACCCCTGCCACTTGCTGTGGTGTGGTTTCTAGGAGCTGCTGGAAGAAACCACAGCGCGTGCTGAGGGAGCAGGTTATTCACACAACAGAATATCAGGGTGCCGTGATGTGGCTCTGTGGCTTACGTATGTGTTTGCAAATGTGTGCTAACTAAACCCCTGTTTTAGACAGGTTAATTTGGTTGTTGGCAAGCTGGCTGGCAAGTTGACTTTCGAACCCCTTTTTTTATTTTTTCCTTTATTACTGACATGCGTTGCCCGGTTCACGTAGTCCTTGCTTCATAAGCCAGTTATAGATCGGGGCAGGTGCCATGTTTTACTTTACTGTTGTTTTTAAGGTGAGTGAGTGCACTGGGTGCCCTGGCTGCCATTGTGCTATATGCAGGGGCGGACTGACCATTTTGAAACTCGTGCACTGCCCGAGGGCCCGGGGTCAGTAGGGGGCCCCATGAAATGCCCCTGGTACCTTTTTCATAGGCTTTTTTTAGTTTGGGCAAGGACACAGGGGCCCCTATTACCCGGGGGCCCCATGAGTTGTCAGTCCGCCCCTGGCTATATGCTGGGTGTTCTTTGCACTCCTGTACCTTTAAGAGGAGTGAGCTCCCTGATGTGCACCTGCCCTTGGTCTATCCTTTAAATGCGTGTGCCTCTACTATGGGGACTTTCAAATTTGTAGAGTTAGGACCACAGAATATCAGGGTGCCGTGATGTGGCTCTGTGGCTTACGTATGTATTTGCAAATGCGTGATAACTAAACCCGTTATTAACGCATACTGTTAGACAGGTTAATTTGGTTATTGGCAAGCTGGCTGGCGAGTTGACTTTCAAACCCTTTTTTTATTTGTCCTTTATTACTGATATTCACACAACTAAATGTGAAAATACCTCAAGAGGATGATGAACAGTGAAAATGCTTTTCAAGAAATGGGCTACCTGAAAGATTAATATATGCAGTTTTCTTTATACAGGTATCTTTTACTGTCCAGTGGCCGTGTGTCGACAGGGTCACTTTAAAGTGTATCTAAAGTGTATGTAAACCCTACAAATGAACTTTTATATATTATATTACAGCGGTCACTAAATGGCGGACCGCAGTCTCAGAATGGGCCAAGCAGTGCTCCCACCTGGACCGCCAGCCCTCCATGACCAGAATGACAGATCCTCTCCTCAGCAGGGTGGTCGTCCTGGCAACCGATGACATCACACACGCGCCCCGCTCCTTGCAGCTCACTGCTTCTCCTAACTCCCACTCCCTGCCTGTCCACAAGCACGTGCCCCACCCCCTTCAGCAAGGATCCCGGCAAGCTCCTGCCTCCTGCTCCAGTCTGTCCTCAATGTGGGGTGTGTTCTTTTTTGAGGTACCTTGATGGGCACATTTATATTAAGTGGCACTATGATGGGCACATTTATTGTTAAAGAGTAATGCTGATGAGCACATTTAATATTAAGGAGCACTCTTATGGGCACAACATAGAATGTGCCCATCAAAGTACCCCTTAGCATAAAATGTGCTCATCAGAGTGCCCCTAACATAAAATGTGCCCATCAGAATGCCCCTTAATATAAAATGTGCCCATCAGCATGCAGCTTATTTTATGTTAGGGGCACTCTGATGGGCATCTTTTATGTTTGGGGGGGTGCTCTGATGGGCACATGTTACATTAAGTGGGCACATATGGGCAGATGCTGTGGAAAGGGGCACTCTGATGGGCACATGTGATAGAAAGGGGCACTCTGATGAGGAATATGATGTAAAGGGGCACTCTGTTGGGGAAATATGATGGAAAGGGGTACTTTGAGTGTAAGGGGGCACTCTGGTGGCAACACCCAATGTAAGAGGGCACGCTGATGGGCACATCCTATGTAAGGTGTCACCGTAATGGGGGAACCTTATATAATGGGGAACTCTAATGAGGACAACTGATGTAAGGGGGCACACTGATGGTAGACACCAAATATAAGGGGCCCTTCTGATGCAGAAACCTTATTTAAAGGGGCACTTTGATGGGAATGCCTGATGTAAGGAGGCACACTGATGGGAATGCCTGACATATGGGGGCACTATGATGGGAACACATTACTTAAGGGGGAGCTCTGATGGGAATGCCTGATATGGGGAGGGGGTACTCTGATGGTGGCAACTGATTTATGAGGAAGTCTGATAGTGGCACCCAATGTAATAAATTACTCTGGAGGGGAAACCTGATGTAAGGGGGAACACTAATGGGGACATTTATTTTTGGACCTCAGCCAGAAATAAATTACTCTGGAGGGGAAACCTGATGTAAGGGGGAACATTAATAGGGACATTTATTTTCGGACCTCGACCAGAAATAAATTACTCTGGCGTGAAAACCTGATGTAAGGGGGAACACTAATGGGGACATTTATTTTCAGACATCAGCCAGACGAAGACTTTAGTGACCGGACCTCCTTGAATTTTAATTAAATACCCTGTTATATTATTATCATCACAAATTCATAGTCGTGCTGTTTACTCTGCAAACTTTCTTTGTTCCCTTAAGGAGCCCAATCAGCCCTTCTAGTTCTTATCTTGGGCTACAAAGTGATTAGCCTATAATGTAGTGATTTGAGAGTGAGAGGTTGAATAACTGAGCAAGAGACACTGGAACTTAGGCCACTCATAGATGGTTTGAATCTTGGCTGGTTCAGCAGGACCTGGACGAGATTTGAACCATGCATGGGCAGGCAGAATGTACACAAGATAATAGATTGGTCAACTTGGGTACAACCAGCATGCCAAATTTTGCATGCAAGTATTGCAAGTGGCTGTTATAGCTGCTACCAATAATCGCTGTCTTCTCGCAGCAGGGACAGCTCCCCCGCCGCCAGGGGGATTGATTCCCCCTGACTGTTTTGATTGCAGGAAAGAAAGATGGTTTCTCCCAACTTTAACTGTCACTTTTGCTGGACAGCTTGGCGTGCAAGTAAATGTGGGGAAAAATATAAATAAAAGCATATGAAATAAAAATAGTTCAGCATTCAATTTTTTAAAGTATAGTCTTTCTTTATGACATGGTTGCCTTGATGGGTGCAATATTCTAAAATAATGAAGAACAAGTCTACTTTGGTACATATATTGATGTGACATCTTTGCACAAGCCAGCAAATTTACCCTTCAGTAGCGGGCATGAGATGTCTGATCCCTAGTTTGCTGTTGATGGCTTAACAAGTATCTAGGTTCTGCTGCAGGGTATCCTGGAACAGTGAAAGCCAACTGATGGAGCCCATTAGTGTGAATGATGACTTCCTTTTACACACAGCTCAATTTGCAGGTAAAGTTTTTTTCATAGTGTCAGGAGATAAGGAGAGCCTCCTCTTTCAAATGTCCTGCAGCAGTTCCTTGGGCCATGGAAGGTCTGAGCTCTGTAAAAGCTTTTGTTTGTTGACATTGTTCAGCTATTTTGAAAACTGTTACTCTATTGTTTCCCGTGCTGATGAATTAATAAGGGTATTCCTAGGTCACCTGAAAGCAAACATTCATCTTTCATGAATCTTTAACCTCTATGTCATTCTTTCTCTTTTTGTGCATTTCTTTCTGTATAACACATGTGGCCTCTGCTCTACTGCCCCTTAACAGTGCAATAGATGGATGTGTTTAAAGTGTTTAATCTTAATTTTGGCCTTTAATGGGGATGATGGCTCTGTGAGAGTAGTATGATAAAAGAGGAGAGATTAGAGATATCTTGGATCAGTCCATTCAGATTCTGCATATGCATTGCAGTTTTATTACTGTAATAATATGCTAGTCAGAGATTAAAACAACACGTTATTTCACAGGTGGAATAAAGGCAACAAACTAATATAACATCATAATATAATAGGGTGTATTATACCCTTACAATATAATAATAACAGACAACTCGTGGTACATAGAAATACTTTCTTTAAACCCTAGATTGTTTTCTGTGTGCATGGGAACTTCTTTTCTTCAGACATACACAGAGGTCAATTATTGCTTCAGTTTAAAGCTAACCTCTACCCCATGTCTGAACAGCCTGTATTGAATGAACTAGATTTTTGTGGAGATTGTTTTAATACAGAGTATCTGTTGAAATAATTAAATTCAACCGATTTCATAGCAGAACATTGTATGTATATACTGTGTGTGTGTATGTATATATACACTATATTGCCAAAAGTATTGGGACGCCTGCCTTTTCACGCACATGAACTTTAATGGCATCCCAGTCTTAGTCCATAGGGTTCAATATTGAGTTGGTCCACCCTTTGTGTCTATAACAGCTTCAACCCTTCTGGGAAGGCTGTCCACAAGGTGTAGGAGTGTGTCTATGGGAATGTTTGACCATTCTTCCAGAAGCGCATTTGTGAGGTCAGGCACTGATGTTAGATGAAAAGGCCTGGCTCGCAGTCTCCGCTCTAATTCATCCCAAAGGTGTTCTGTTGGGTTGAGGTCAGGACTCATCCATATCTTTATGGACCTTGCTTTGTGCACTGGTGTGCAGTCATGTTGGAACAGGAGGGGCCATCCCCAAACTGTTCCCACAAAATTAAGAGTATGAAATTGTCCAAAATATCTTGGTATGCTGGTACCTTAAGAGTTCCCTTCACTTGAACTAAGGGGGCCAAGCCTAACCCCTGAAAGCAATCCCACTCCATAATCCCCCCTCCACCAAACTTTACACTTGGCACAATGCAGTCAGGCAAGTACCGTTCTGGCAACTGCCAAATCCAGACATGTCCATCGGATTGCCAGAAAGAGAAGTGTGATTCATCACTCCAGAGAACATGTCTCCACTGCTCTGAAGTCCAGTGGCAGTGTGATTTACACCATTGCATCCTACGCTTTGCATTGCACTTGGTGATGTAAGGTTTGGATGCAGCTGCTCTGCAGAAATTAGACATTTCTTTTATGAGTGTACATAAAACAGATAAGGGCTTTTCTGTTAGTTTGTTTTGTATGGGAATTTTATTCATTTATTATCTTTTTTGGGGGGGAATTAAGATTTTCACTACTTATGCATTATGCTTTAATAATGTATGCCCCAATCGGTAGTACTAACTTCTATATTAATTAAAATACCAAAGGGATTTACATCTGCTTCTCTATATCTCCTATTAATTGACTATAATGTGTTTAAAAAACAACCACTGGGTGGCTCTCTTCTAAACTGCTTCCCCACCCCTATGGATTCAGTACCTAAATTCCTCCCTGGGGCATGTAAATGATTAGAGCTATGCAGAATCCAGGGTTCATTAGTCACATGCCCTAGGGATGATTCTATGCACTGAATGCTGGACTTGTAGGAGTAGAACATTTTGGAAAAGGGCGGTCACTGCATTGTAATCTGATGTCAACTGTCAACATTGGGTATCTTTAAAAACATTGTTAAAGAGGAACTCCAGGAATTGCAGGACGTTTGAAAAGCTTATAAGGGTTTAAATCCAGCAAGGTGTATGACACCTTAAGGACTTATCTCTTTTATTTACGGTTTACAATTGTATATAGTAGTGAGAATACAGCTATTGCTATACTCCCAGCACTATGACAGCAGAGATGAACTCTGCTACATAGTAGCCACACTGCCACCCTCCCCTCCGCTGTCCATTCACAAAATACTTTGTATTTTGTGAATGGGTTCACATAATACAAAGTCTTCGGTGACTGGGCAAGAGAAGAGGATGAACAGGCAGAATAGCTCCAATTGATTCTGTAACAGCAGGATTGGTGACCTGAAGTTCCAGCTGGAAATATAGTTATAGCAAATCTCAATAAAAATGTAAATAGTACATAAAGAGATATAATAAGTCCACTTGGTGGCATATACCTCATTGGATATAACCAGTTATAAGCCGACACATTTTTAAAAGTGCTGAAATTCCGGGAGTTGTTTTTTAAAGCCCCATTCTAACCAGAACCTTACATTTTTTGTTTTGGATAGAACAGGGAAGCGTTAGCACTTTTGTAGGGTTTTTATTGTCCCAATTGAGGAGACATAGGAAACATGTAGTTCAGTGCAATCTAAACAGCATATAGACCTCTTGATAAGATAAGGGCTGAGGTGGCAATGATGGACGGCATGCTCATAACAAAGTAATGAAGAGCTGGGTCTGTCATCAACACCAAAGTGATTCTTATCGAAAGTATTTATTGTTGTCGCATAACAAGAAAATGTAATGTTCAGGAGGACTCCCTGTTGCTTTGATAAAGGGGTCTTCCTCAGGTATACCTTTCTATTACTACACTACTTTGATAGCAATTATTTTGGTGTGCTGGAGACCTACACTACTCTGCATTCCTATTGGTGAAATTTCCCCTTATATCTCATCAAAATAGGGAAAAATGTAAAATCTCTCCAAATGGGATAAAAGTAAAAAAGCATTTTTAGTAGAATGGAGAAGTATTAGATTATTTGATAAGGTCTCTGCCTTCCTGTTCCAGTGATGCCAACACTTCCATTTCTTGTATGGGCATTACAAGGACAGGACATAAGGGTAAATCTCATCAGTTGAATTACAGATGAAAATAACAAGGTAATAGAGGTTTTTTTTTTTTCAAATTCTTTATTTATAACAACTGAACAGCAGGTGGAAAGTAGCTTGAATGTATAAGTACAATCAATATAAAAATAGCAAAACAACATCATCAACAGCTCATTTATGTACTGTATTCAAGAGAGTAAAGAAAAATATGTTCCGGTTCCAAATGCGTAAACCAGTAATCATAGAAAATCCACCTCACTGTTAGCCCATTATATTTATATGTATACGTAAGATATATAAAAGTTGGAAATAGAGAGTCATGAAAAGAAAAAGCAATACAGTTAGGAACAGTAAAGGGAGGGCATTGGAGAGAAAAAAAATGGGAAAAGGGGAATGGGGAGACCACTAAATGCATGATAAAAGATGGCTACTCCTCCCCCGCTTCAAGGAGAGACCTCTCTTCTTCCGAACAGATAAACAAGTTCCATAGAGTCCAAGTTTTAGAATATATTTCATGTTTGTGTCGGTGTGTAAGCACCACGTCTTCCATGTGGTTCATTTCCTCTACTTTACGTAGCCAAAGCCCAATCAATAGAGGTTTTGTCTTTCACCAACATAAAGAGATACAAGATTTAGTTGCATTCAATAGGTGGCATACAACTGACGGTAATAGAGGTTTTAACTCTCCCTCATTTGTTCCAAAATGAAAAAAATATTTTTTTGGCAGAAGTTAGGCTTTAAGGTCAAGGTAGCTGGGTAGGCACAGAAACGAGTCACGTTGTAAAAGTTTACTGCATCTGTTGTGGGGTGCTCTACTGGTATAGAGTCAGAGATTCAAGAACCAGGCTCCCCACTTCCCATTTCCCTCCTGTGCTACATTTGGGAGCAATTATTGCAGTTCCCTGCCTAAAACCTTTAAAATTAGGTTCCTTGTCCAGGTAAGTTCATTGGTAAGTTCCAATTGCATAGTTTATTCAGATCTTCTCAACTATGACACATCAAGAAGGGAAAATTATTTCAAACCAACCTTGTTTTTTTCATTTATTCTACATGCCTCTTCATGGTAATAACTATTGCATGATCAAAAAAGAATCTAAGGTATTATATATATCACATTGATCAAACTTATTCTAGTGGAATAGTTTGTATCTGGGTCCAAACAAATCTTCCAGCACTATAGCAGTTTTCTGTCTTTAAAGCCCTCTTACATGATTCTTGTAAACGACAGAAAGCTCAGTTGCGAACAGGGGCGGACTGACAACTCATGGGGCCCCCGTGCAATAGGGGATCATGGGGCCCCTGTGACCTTGCCCAAACTCAAAAAAGCCTATGAAAAAGGTACCAGGGTCATCTCATGGGGCCCCCTACTGACCCCGGGCCCTCGGGCAGTGCCTGAGTTTCCAAATGGTCAGTCCGCCCCTGGTTGCGAAAACTTTCTGTTTGTTATGCTTGCGTTTAATAATAAAATTTGTAACTAAGGTCTAAATTATGTTTACATGTTAAGAAGGCTAATTTTTGGTGTTTTTATGATTCTTGGATACCATTTGTAATTTCGATAGATGCAGGAACTTTCTTTGAGCTGAACATGCAGTAAGACCTGCTTGAATGTGGTAAGCATAATCAGTAGTCAAGCTCAGTAGCCATTTAAGAAGTGTCAGAGCCTCCAGCTCAGAGTACAGTGGCCACATGGGGGCAATATGCTACGGTCAGTCAATGAACACCAATTACTGTATTTATAAAGCCTCATCTGTAACTCTATAATTCTGCTACCCCTTCCTTGAATAGTACGATGGAATTGCTGAAAGTGTCAATTCACCAATCATTTCTTATACAAGCTGCATTCTACACTCAACAAGATTTTTATACTATGTTTCAAAATAGTCTTAGAACTTGAGAAATTAGAGCACGGGTGTCAAACTGGCGGCCCTCCAGCTATTGCCAAACTACAAGTCCCATGAGGCAGTGCAAGATTGACAGTTACAAGCATGACTCTCAAAGTCAGAGGCACGATGGGACTTGTAGTTTTGCAACAGCTGGAGGGCCGCCAGTTTGACACCCCTGAGTTAGAGTATAATAAATGTGTCCACCTAAAAAATCCAAACACCTGAAAGAAAAAACCCTCCGGTACATTGTTAAAGATTTGGAGCAAATGCGCATATGCTACACTTAAGTAAATCAACTTCCTAATCTGAAGTTTTGCAGTAAATGGTGGCTATACTCTGTGAATACCTTTATTGTTATTACTGTAAAGAACAGTTGAGGCTGGCATATAGGAAATGGCTACAGTGGGTGGAGGTATTTCAAACATCAGCCGTTCACGTTGAAGTTTTCACTTTCTTATCCCCACTATAAATAATATTTTACATGTGACTGGTTGCTATTGCATTACCTTCAACTTCTTTCCAGCTTTTAGAAATCAGCCCCAGCTTTGCTACAACTCAGCTTTATGTTCACTCTTCCACTGGCATTGAGCCTGTATTTATGTGCCATTCACTAACAAATAGTATATTTTCAGCCTCTCGTGATGGGCAGCTTGCAGTCTTCCTTTTCATGAGCTTCAAAAGAAAACTCACATGTTAAATCGGCTACAAAGGAAAGGGCCAAGTTTATTGTTTTTCCTGTTCACTTCTGTAGTCTTTTGCCACTGGTACCACATCTAAGCACAAGCTTCACACAATAATGGTATAATTAGGACTGTGCCAAGTAGCTCTCTTCCATGTTTGCATGCTTCACAAACACTGGAATTTTGATGAGCAGTGAGTCTACTACCCGGTTTAAAATTTTATAGATAGATAGATAGAAAGATAGATAGATAGATATGTGTTGCTAGATTAATAGGCACAAAACTTTAACATCTGCCTGATATATGTATAAAAGAAAATAATTAACATTTTCATATTTTTTATATTTTGAAATACTAAATTCAAGTATAACATCTGTCACTGATTTTGGAGTATCCATGTTTTAAATCAAGGCTCACTTTAAAAGTATGAATCCCTGTAGATCTTTTATAGATTTTTTTTGTTAAAAAAAAGCAAATAGAGCTTTTAAATGAAACCCAAATCAAAAACAGAAATATAGACACTGAATATAAATATGGGAGACTCTCTTTTTTATTCTCTACATCAGAGGTTTATTTTTTATCAGAATTTAAAAGAGAACGCAAAGACCTAGTAATATGTACCAAAGGTACAGCTACCAGTAATACAGTAATAGTCTCTTTTTGTTTTTAAATGCAATGTAGATCCTTTAAAGAAAGCCTGATTGTGACCTAATGCTTATTCTGTGTGCTGTGGCCTGACTTAAGGTGGCCATAAATGGATTAAAATTCATCTGGTTCAAATTCAACAACCGGCTGAATTTCTATCCATGTATGAGCAGGCTGGCTGTACAGAAGTCAATCTACTGATCGACTTCTGTACAACCAGCCTGTTAGATTTTCCCAGTTTAGGACATTAAAAAATGATTTTTCTTGCAGATGTCTTTCTTGTGAATAGACAACTAACGTGAACACAGTTTTTATTTTTTTTTAAGTTAAGGTGAACTTTCTATATTAATAAATCTGAATCTGTTCTCTTGCATGGTACAATATGCCAGATTAGAAATTTATTTGAAAATGTGATATAATTAAAGTATTTTTGCAACATTTAGCAGTTAAGGAAAAAAAACACAAATCCAAAGAACATTAAATGCAATAAACTAAACTACTCTAAATACACCCCAATCCCATGTTCTCAATAAAAAAAAATAAAAATATTTTCCAGCAAATTTTGTCTAAGCAGCTCAGTAAGCAAACTTGAGGGTTTTCACCTAGCAAAATTTTACCAGCAGGCAAAGTTGTTAATTGTTAAATTGGTCATTTACGTATATATATCAACTGCAAAAATAGCAAATTAAAAAATAATGTTTTCATATATATAATAAAGATGTGGTTGTATCCCCAGAATGCAGTTTCCCTGAAAACTATTACTTTGCCATTTTTGCCAATTGGTATATATGAATTAAGACTGTTAGAGTTACAAACGTAGATAGGAGAACGTGTTTTATGTTTTTTAGTGTGGGGTGATTCCAGACACTGTTGCCAAACTTTGTTGCTCTTCATTTGGGGTGGTGAATAAGTTATTGCAATATAAGCTGAAGATAAAGCTTTACAGCAGGTGATAGTTTTACTAATATGAATCTCTGTTGTTCTTCTAAATATGGTAGCTATAGAACTTCTGGGAACAAATACAGACAGGGGTAGATTTTTTTTTTATTCATATTACAATAAAATACTTATTTCCTTATCTGTCAGCTGTCTTGTGCTTTGAAAACATAACTTCTAATGACTGGAGCAAGACCAATGAACCTTAGCCTTTTTACCTAGTTCAGTATGACTGTGTATAATCTTAGACAAAGATGATAAAAAATACATTTTTCATATGAAGAAATGAGCAATACTAGAAAGCCTGGGTGACTGCCAAGGTTGTCGATGATATTGTAAATAAAGCACTAAATATGTAATTTATCACAGAATAATAATAATTTAATAAGGTAGTAAAAGCATATTGCTGAAGACCTAAACTGAGTCTATTTACCCTATTCTGCAAATACTTTGGCCTAAGGAATTTGTTCAGTTTTATCAATAATTACTTATTATATTAATTACTGCTTAAAAATGTTGAGGTGGTCATTTAAGATTCCAAATGCTGAGCCACTTTTTTCTTGTGATGTCTTATATATTGTATATATGTCTTGTATATTATATTTGTAGCCAGGTGCTTGGCTAGAGAGGGAGAGAGCAAGTTAGGACTTTGTGCTGCAGTTACTCTCTGTCCCCCTTGTATCATCAGCCTCAATGGGTTAACATCATTGCACCTTCATTCAGCAGATGAAACTGGCGAGACAGAAACTAGAGAGCTCTGGATCTGGGTGCTAAGGACCGGAGTCGCTCTGGACAACACAAAAGTAGACTGACATCTGAACAGGGGGCCAGAGCTTCTGTGTTGATGGGACTTGTCTGGGTGCACTGCTTTTATTAACCTGTTGCTGCTAGCAGAGACTGAGCACATAGGGACATTTGACTAGCAGCCTTTACCACTGTATGCAGACTGGGCCCCAACGGTAGACGGCTGAAGAACTAGGGCAAAGGACTTTCTTTGCAGATACTGTAGCTGTGCTAGAAGGAGTTCACTTGCTGCTTCTAGAAAGGATACTTATACAGTTAACTATAGGTATTAAGCCTAGTACACATGATTAAATAAAAAAAAAAATCAAATGAAAAAAACATTTTCTTAGCTATCGTTCGGTAATCTGATCGTTAATAGACAGCTTTCGAGAGCTGATCAGGACAGTTCATATGAAATGATCAGAGAGGGACAAGTCTGAAAATTTTTCTCAGAAGATAACAGAACAAATGTTTTTTGTTTAATCAGTACACTATTCGTCTTTAAAAAAATGTAATGACCAAGACCACTCATGGACAAAAATGAAAGAATATATTACATTACAATACAATACATTACATCATGACAGTAAGTTGTATTCTGTCTTATGAAAAGTTTTGTAACTCTAGTAGCCTACTCGTTTTTAATACAACTAGCATGCCAAAAAAGGATAATCATTCATTTGATATTCTCATCGTGTGTACCAGGCATTAGCATAGTCATTCGTAGAGTGGTGGACTCTAGGCAGTATAGGATACTAGTCACAGAAAAGTTATTACAGCGCTGATTACCATTGCCAGTATTGCCATATAGATCCTTGTTCTAAACTACTACAATATGGTAACTCCTTTGTCTAGAGAATTGTGTTTGACTTAAACTCTGCTAGTTCCTATATACCTATTGCTATCTACTTTGATCCATTACAATACAACGCATTTCTTTATTCCTAACCAGTCTGGCATTTGCTTTTTGATACTGAACTGTAGCATTTGCAGAATATTTATACATGTGCTAGTAATAATAGTGCAATATTGCCTTTGCTTAACCTGGTGCATCAGAGGGGTTGAGGTCATACACCAAGTTGAGGCACAAACAGAGAGCCTGCTTTACCAAGAGGCCCCTTGCGGGGGTAGCGCGTCATATTTAATGCAACCATACATTCAGAACTGTTCTTTTCCTGAGGCAGGGGGAGAATCATTTCTCAAACTGCAACCTGTTGAGGTAGAATGGGAAACATTCCTATGTTACTTGTTGGCTCAAGTGTGCTGTGACATGGGTACTACTATAATAAAATCACAGCACTGTTTTCCCAGTGTCTACATTGACATGACCATCTGTAAAGAACTTTAGTTATTTATTTCACAGCTTTTAGGTACATTATAAGTCTGTCACAGATAAAGGCTGAAATCTACCAGTTTTTATTGTTTGTGCCTGTGATGACCTACTACGTTTCATAGTACTGGTGTTTTGATACCCAAGGCTCAGAGTTTTTGCACCATTCATTCTCAACCACTGTTCTACGGAATCCTAAGGTTGCTCCAGAGGTCAATACGGGTTCCTTAAATAGTGAGCAGTGGTTTATATGATCATGAGGGCATATCTTTGGTGCTGAGGTTTCTCTACTGATCACCAATGTTAGAAAACACTAAGATTTGTATTTTCTTTGCTTTTTTTCTGGCTATTATTGTTATGGCCTTTATATTGGGCAGCACAGTGGCTAAATGGTTAGCACTTCTGCCTGGCAGTACTAGGGTCATTGGTTCAAATCCCAACCATGGAACCACCTGCCTTGAGTTTGCATGTTGTGCCTGTGTGGGTTTCCTCTGGGTACTCTAGTTTCCTCCTACACTCCAAAAACATGCTGGTAGGTGAATTGGCTCATGCCTAATTTGGACTTAGTATTTGTATGTATGAATGTGAGTTAGTGACCTTAGATTGTGCACCCCTTAAGGGTTAGGGACTGATGTGAATGTTCAATATATATGTAATAAGCTGTGTAAATTGACGGCGCTATGTAAGTACCTGTAATAATACAGTGCAATAACAACAAGCACAGGGTTTACATGGAAAACTCAGATTTAATTCTTTATATGTACTGTAGGATGCAGGTATAATAACTTTTATGCAGGAGTTTCCTGAGACTTGAAAATTCATTGAAAGGTAGAAATGTTGAAGCTGAAGTTTAGCTCCAGTCACATGATTTATCTGCAATGAAGTAGGTGCCACATTGTGCAGGCAGCTGGATCCTCAAGAAATCTTTACTGTAGGGCTGCCTGTGCTCTTGTTATTTCTGAACTTCTGCTATTGCAGTGGTTACCAGCTTTGGGTCTTTAAGTGGAACAGCAGTACAGATGGTGTGACCAGGACAAACCCTCTCTTTCTCCACTGAGAACAATTATTTTGGTTATTGGTTACACTGCCTGTAACAAGATCTGTGGATGAGTGACAGTCCAATAAGTCACATGATTCTCTCCTCCATTCACAGATTGTGTTACAGGCTGTGTAAGAACTTTTCTCACTTTCTCAGTGGAGGAAGAGGAAGGACGGGGTGTGTCCTCATCAGACCATCTTTATTGCTGTTTTGCCTGAAGACCCAAAGACCTTGTCCAATCAAAGAAAGCTTTGCATTGATTCAGAACATGCTAGGGATTCTCTGAATGGTGCACGTGCTGACCTCCTGTGTTCACAATGCATGAGGCCCAGCTGCTCAGCCCAGGACCCAGAAGCAAGTGGAGATTACTGGAGTAGCAGGGTTAGATAGTTTACAATGACAAAACAAGTTCAAAATCACATATGACACAATTTTGAGAGTAAAGAATCCAACACCATTTGTTCCCCTCAGTTGCCTGCAAAATGCCTGAAATGCGCTAGTTAGGTGTAAAAATGATAATGAAACCCCTTTCATAATAATATCACCCATAACATTGTAAAGTAACAGAGTGGAAAAACATCAAAGACAGCACTAATAGAAATATTAACACCAGGTAACTACTGTAAATATGCTCTGCCTAACCAATGACCTGTGAGCTAATGCTGGCTCAGTTCTGCCAGCATTGGGGCCCTCTTACCATCATGAAGTACTGCTCTCTCACCAGTGGGGCAATTTGTAATCCTTAGCATAGGGAAATCACAGTACCCTCCTGGCAGAACTCCTCTGCAGCTAGGGGGCTGTGACAACAATAATACATAATTATGGTCCATAGGCATCACTCATGTACTCTGTGATGTCTGACTGGTTGCTGTGCAGTCCTGGATCACTGTCCTGCCCAGGGTGGTAGTGAAGTGAAATGAAGTCACAGCTCCTGGAGAGAGTCAGGTGGATGATGCTCCTCTTTGGGTGGCTATGCCTTATTTTGCTCTGCCATTAAAAACCTTTGCAAGCAGTCTCTTTGCAGCTTTGAAACAACAGCACATGAACCCCTCACAGTAATCACTTGCTGGATAGACATCTCACAGCTCAGTCTGGAAAAAGGGTCTGCAATAAACTCTGCAACAGTAGCATAGTCTCTGATAGGCACAGTAGCCAACAGAACACTTTGCAGAAGGATGCAGAGGAACTGCACACGTGGCTTTGGAGCAGTAGCCATGCAGTAGACACCCTCTCCAAAGTCTGGGGGACCCTTTCCTTGAGACCCCTGGTGAAACACTCACAGTAGCAGCCTCAATTCTGGGCACACTCAGTACCTTCTGGTCAGCCTCAACCTCTATATGGGTCCTGGTGGATTGCTTCCCCTGTACAGTGGTGCTAAAGCACAGCCTCAGTCTGTGTCCAATGGGAATCCATCCCAGCACCATTGCCAAGGATGGGCTTAGTCCAACTAGCCTTGCAGCCAATTAATTTTCTCCAGCCAGCCTCCTCTCAGTGCAGGGAGGAAGAAATAGGCTATGCAGCAATGCGGCAATGCTCTGCCTGGTGGCTTAAAGGAGGTGCTGTTGGGTCCTTCATGATATACAATGCAAAATGTATTTATCAGTTTTTCTCACTTTTGTGTGCATATTCATATAATCCTTTGCTCCTTGCTTATACAGAAAAACTGGGGTTGCCATTTTAACTGAATCTCTGAAAAGCTTTTAAGGGTGGTTTTCACTACTGATTAAAGTACACTAACTCCAGTAATAAAAATGACTGCTTACTCAAGTGTATTTAGAAATCTCTAAGACTTTGCATTGAGTAGCGAAACATCTTTCACTACTTTTCAATATTCTGCATGCCCTGGTACCAGCAGAACAGTTAAGCAGGTGATAATTTAAGAGCTCCCTGAGTACTCCTGGTGTGTGATTTACTAGCACTGGCCTAGGATCATATGGAGCCATACATGTTCATTTCATTGGCACAGGCCTTCCAGTAAATTAAGAACAATATAAAATCAATTTTCTCTACAATGTCAAGTGTGAAGTGATTAGTGAAAACCTTTAATGACAGGAAATTGTTTCTTTAAGGAAAATGAAATGGTTTCTTAAGGCCATTAGCATTCATTTCTCTTTATGGGAAAAGAGAGAGATCAGGAAATCTCATAAAATGTAAGCTTCTATAGGACACCCTTAGGACACAGAACTAAAAGAAGGTCATATGAGATATGTGCTATTGTAATGTGTAATTCTTTATGGGATTCACATTAATTGTGGAAAAATAACTTCTGCATTACACTTTGGTAACCCATGGAAATGCTTGTCAGCATAGTTGTTAACCATTGCATGGTATATGGCAGATAGAGTCCTTAAATGGCCATGTTTCATATATATGCTTGACTCATTTTAACATGAGTCCCTTTGTCATATAAGCACATTGAACAGTCATGTCTTCCTCTTTTTCTTTATCTCTCATTTAGTGCCTTTTTTTGTCCAACTGTACAATTTCCATGTTACAATATTATTTAAAATACAGCCTGTAAAAGTGCAAAACTTAAATTGAGTATGCCTTTATTATATTATGTATGAATGTATGTACAGTAGATTTGCATATATCCATAAATCTAAATGAGGGTTATTGCCCTGACATGTTCTCAGTTTGAGTAAAATTAGGTAATATATATTTCTTCTGAATAATTGGATCTCATAAAAGTTGCAAATAACATTACTGTATTCTGTAATGTGTGGAGGTCAGCAGAAGGAACTAGTGAGAGCTGATAATGGGGACTGGTGGTGGGGACCAATGATTGCTTGCTCCTCGCTGCTGTTCTCCTAACTGGTCTTTTTACCACCCCCTCATGACATTAGTCCTATAAGACTAAAGGACCCTGTAAGAACCCAAGTCATGGTCGCTATCAGTGGCCAATAGAAACCATCCATGTCAACAGGAAGAGACATTCTCGCTTCAATGAGGACTGTGACTCCAGGAATGTATTTAGGGTCTATATTTTAGTTTTTTGATTAGTTGTTACAGAATTGGACAGGACTGTATTTGGCACAGTACATGCCACTGGGCAGTTAGGGTGCAGTTGCTGCCATGGGATGACCACTCAGTAATCTCTTCCCACAGCCCTGATAAAATCAACATATTCATGCATTACAATTAAAGTTCCTTTTGACTGTAACATGTACTGTAGATACAAATGGCATGTAAAAATATAAAACTGGCATGTAAAATATAACAACAATACTTGGGTTAATTTAATTTTAGTAATTTATATATATTTATATATTACAAGTACATTAAAAAAATGTTTTACACTGTTTAACACCTTGGTTGCGTGTTTAATATATCAGTGAAAAGTAGTATAACATTAAAAAAGGCTAACATCATCTAATCTATAACAGACACATGTTCAAAGCCGTTGTTGAATAACATAACCGGGATGCTGCCTTTGATTGGCTGTGGAAAAAAAACACACAAACGCCTCTGTATTAAAGCTGTGTTCACATTAGAAAGTCAGAGGGATCAAATAAGGACGATAGAAAACATGGTGGTTGTGTCTGGGCGCGGGAAGGAATGGAATTATGTAGGACATTCTCCAGATGGGGTATGCTTGGATTAGACCTTAAGGCTGTAGTTAGCTAGACTGGCTTTGGAGGTTAAGCCTCCTGAATAAGCTATTACAGATTTTTGGGAAAATGCCATGGCAGCTTTATCATGCCTTCCCACCACACAAAGTTCTGAATATGTTTCACTTTTCAGTGTTTGTTTACTAATTGTCAGAAAAGGGATTATTTTCCTGATTTAACTGCGTACGTCTTTTTGCCTGGGATTGGACATACTTTAGAAACATTACTGGCGATTTGTGATTTACAGTGTCTGCCGAGCTCAAGATAATTAACAAAACAGCAGGCAAATGTGTTAATCAGTGTTTTACTGTAATCACTGCCAGTTTAAAGCTTAGCAGTTACTGATTATGAAAGTGCATCTTCTAAAACAATGCCAGGCAACCTGTGGATTGCCAGATGCTCTGTATATATATTTCCCAGAGCCTGGCAGAAAGGTCTAAGAGAGGGCACCTACAGAAAATGTCCAACATCCAACTCAGTAAATGTAGCACTGTACAAAGCACTGAATCATGTTAAAGGTCAGTTTCTGCTTTAAAGTCACTTTCATAACCTCAGTGAATTAAACCTGAAAACAGCCTTTAGTCTTACAAAGTTGTATAGACTCATATCTTGTAGTGAGATTGCTGACTGGCCTGCACACCTCCAAGAAATAGTATTTCTCTTCCGTGAGTATTCAGAGGTCTTTGCGCCAAGCAAATGCCCATGAGGGAAGACCTTCTAGGAGTTTGCATAAAATATTTATAATCTCTCCTCAAACCACATCACTAGAGCAAAAACCCGCCAAGTATGTACTGAAATTTGGCTGGTTCAGCAGGGACCGGCCAAATTTTGATCCATGTATGGGTAGGCTGGTTGTACAAAAGTTGATCTGCTGATCAACTTCTGTGCAACCAGCGTGTTGGATTTCTCTTGTTTGATCAGCATTGCTGGCTATAGTCGACAGGGCTGGTCAGTGAATTCTGATGGCAGGGATGTCTCCCCACTGTCAGAATACAAGGGCTCAGTGGGGAGGATTCCCCCATCCAAACTGAGCTTGTGGATGCAGGAATCAAATAATTTTTTTCATTCAGCCCTCTGGTTGAATAAAAAAAAACATGACTCTTCTATGGCCTGCTTTATTCATAACTCATATATTGTTACTTACTGTACCTGTGGGTATGCACAGGTCTGTGCACCAAGCACAAGCCTAGGAGGGAACACCTTCTAGGAGTTTGCATTAAATATTTATAATCTCCCCTCAAATCACATCACTGGAGTAAAAAGCCAGCCATACATGGATTGAAATTTGGCTGGTTCAGCAGGGACCAGCCAAATTTCAATCCATGTATGTACAGGCTGGTTGTACAGGAGTCGATCTACTAATCAACCTTTGTAAATCTAGACTATCAGATTTTCCTTGTTTAATCAGCATTGCTGGCTATAGCTGGCAAGGCTGATCGATGTATTCTGAAGGCAGGGAAAACTCCCCACTGTCAGAATACAAAGGTTCAGTGGGGAGGATTCCCCCATACACAAGCCCAGGAGGGAACACCTTCTAGGAGTTTGCATTAAATATTTATAATCTCCCCTCAAATCACATCACTGGAGTAAAAAGCCAGCCATACATAGACTGAAACTTCCCTGCTGAACCAGCCAACCTTGATCCATGTATGTGCAGGCTGTTTGTACAGAAGTAGAACTACTGATCAACTTCTGTACAACTAGACCAAGGGTAGGCAACCTTAAAGAGATGGAGGTCTACCTGAACCAAATGGGAAAAGTCAAAGATCAACGGGCACAGTGTCATCTCCTCACATCTAATTTAAACTTCTAATTGCCTTACTACTGTATTGCAATTGTGTGCATTGCCTCCTCACCACCTGATTTAAACCCATGATTGCTATCAAACATACTTGGATCACTTTTCAGAGGATCAGCAGTGCCTGTTGGACTTATGAATGAGCCCTTAGTTGCATTCGGCATTGGCTCTAAAGGCTTATTCACATATAAAGTTGGGTCGTGGTGGTGGTAAAACCCTGTGGTTGAGTCATGGTTTTACCACTCCCAATCCCCACTCTCTTTAGCTGCTGAGTCAGCAGCCAAAGGTGTACAGATGTCGTAGCAGGAATTAAACCTGTTGGACTTTTGGTGGGTGCTACTGCCTGCCAATCACAACCCATTAAAGTAAATGGGGCCACTCTGCAAGTGCTCCACTACTCCATGCTTCTGCAGGGTCCAAGGGGTTAAAGCAGATAGTGAGAAAGCAACACAATGCTGCCTACTTTAATCCCTTGTTTGCAGTACTGTACAAGAGTGTAGGGCACTTGTAGAGTGACCTCATTCACTTGAATGGGTCATGCTTGGTAGGTGCCACACACACCAACCATGACAGGGCATATAACTTCTGCTGTGGCTGCAACATGTGTACACCCCTGGCCACTGCAGCTAAAGGGGGTATGGTTGGGGAGGAGATGGTAAAAACATGTCTTAACTATGGGGTTTTACCATCACCAAAAACTTCAAATATAAATTAACCCTTACTGTTCTGAGCACTCTAAAAGGCTGCTTTCACACTGACGTGCTATGCTTTTCCTGCACCGCGGGTGCAGTGCAGTGCATCTACGACTTTCCTGGGTTAGCTGTGTTTTGCCGTAGATTTTTATTACATCCTGCAGGCATGGTGCACTTTCTGAAAAAAAAAAGCCTGCCAATTTTGAGGAAAAAAAACAATATTTTGGACTTTTTGCTATAAAACATGTCCAGTAAAAAAAATGTAAAAATCAAATTTAGTCATAAATTTCTGCCAAAATGCATTCTGCGACATGTCTTTGCTAAAAAAAAAAAAAACCCAATACGTGTAAATTAATTGGTTTACGTGAAAGTTATAGCGTTTACAAATGGCGGGAAAGATACTGGGATTTTTATTTTTTTTTATACTAATATTGGCGGTGATCAGTGACTTATGGCGGTGATCAGCGACTTATGGCGGGACTGCGGGACTGCGGCGGACATTCTGACACTGGGGGGGAACTGACTTGGGGTCACTGACATCCCCAGTGACACCAATACAGTGATCAGTGCAAAAAAAAAAACACTGACACTGTACTAATGACACTGAGGAAGAAGGGGTTAACTTTATTATTCAGTGAAAGGGTTAAGTGTGTGAGGGGATTTACTAGGGGGCGGGGGTGTGTACTGCAGGGAACACCGCTGATCTGGACAGATAAACTCTTCTGTCCCGATCAGCGTGTCAGGAGCTGTCAGGGAACTACTGCAGCTGTGCTCTCTGTCACTGATTGCCGCTAATCGACCGGCTGTGACCCGGCGACTGACATCTGCGGCCGTGATCGGTGGGACAGGTAGCCTCACACGCGCCCCCTACCTGTTTTAAAAACACACGTTTTAAAACATGGTTTTGCCTAGCCGCGCCACCCTGCCGCTGTATTTCTACAGTGGCTGGGCGGCACGTGGTTAAGGGTTCATTCACAAGGCCAATGAGGCCAAGAATTAGTGTTTCATTGATGTGGGTATACCCAGGTGTTAGCCATCAGCTGTGGCCATCAACCTGCACAAATCAATGACAGGCCAACCGAAATCAGGCCAAGCCGTTCCTCTCTCTCTAATCACATGTTGAGGTACTGTGTCCAGTTTTGGAGACTTCACTTACAAAAATATATTGATGAGATAGAATGAGTCTAGAAATGGGTAACACAAATGGGGAAAGGTCTGGGGGATAAAATATATCAAGAGCGACTTTAGGAACTTAACATGTACAGTCTGGAGGAAAGAATTGAAAGGGAAGACATGATTGAAACCTCTAAATACATCAAGGGAGTGAATAAGGTTCAGGAGGGAAGGATTTTCAATCCGAAAACCAAAATCAAGAACACAGAACCATGACCGTAAAATAACTGGAGGAAAGTTCAAAACTAATAGCAGAAAGTTCTTATTTACTGAAAGAGTAGTAGATGCTTAGAATAAACTTCAGACAGAGGTAATGAGGTAATGAGCCAGCCAACAGCAAATAGCTGCAAACATGCTTGGGTCAAGCGTAGATCTATAAAAAAAAAAAACACCCTCCCGCCAAAAAAAAAAATTAAAATTAAAAAAAAACCGCACAAAAAATAACAAAAAACAAAAAAACAACCTCCCCCCCCCAAAAAAAAAAACAACACAAAAAAACCACAGAAAAACAGGCACTCAGTGGTCCACTCGTTTTTTTTTCTGCTGTCACTTTTCTACATTTTTTTGTTTCTACATGTACCCACTTGGATTTGCCACAGCGCCTCTTAGCTTGTCATTAAATTGTACATTCTGCTGGCTGTGTTAAAGGATTATTTAAAACAATCTGTAAAGTACAATCCATACATACCCACAGAAAAATATGAACACATTATTCTTAGATCAGACAACAAAAAACTTAAATCAAAGCGTTTGCTATTACTTTCAATGTGAACTGTCACTGAGGTTGACCTACCTCTAATAAAAATATCCACAAATCTATCCACTGAAAGAAATCCACGTTTATAGTAGAACTACAGTCAAAACTTTTTGGGGGAAATTTGTTGAACCTTGTAAGGTATTTTTCTGTTCCTAATGAAGCCTCCCTTCTCTTCCTGTCTCAGTCACAGGGCCCACGGGAACATGAATATGGGGAAAAATTGAAGAACATGGCACTAATTTTGCACGTCATTCATTAAATTATCTAGAAATTAGATATGCCTGTTTTTTCCCACTGCAGCATTTCACATTAAGCTCCACTCTCCAGCTGTCATTTTCTGGTGCAGATTGATCCTGAGTGCTGGCTACAGATCAACACAGACAGTTTTAATTAGGGACACTTCTATGACACTGCTAATTATCAGGGCCAGTGCACCATCCTCTCACCGCCCCCATTCCCTCTACAATGCAACCCCCCCACCCACATATGGCATACATTTTATTTGCGCTCCATTAGTACCTCCTTCATGTTGCACCCATAAAGTGATGGGGTGTCCAGTGTAGCATGAAGGACATTGAAAATTTGAACTCTGCTAAACTGCCACTAAATGGCAGTGTGTAATGAGGGGGTGGGGTTATGCATATCCTGTTTACCCTCACTGGCTACAGGCAGCTGGCAAGTGAGGCAAACTAAAACTTTGCAGTAGTGAAGAAGGGACACTTTGCATAGACCTGCGGTACTAAGTACACCATGGCGGAAAGTGGGTGTGGTTAAATTATGATGGCTGGAAGGAGACAATCCGACACTCCCTGGGTGCCTCAAGTGCTAGGGGTGGGGGTCTACACGTGCTGCAGCCGTGATGCTTTGCTTCACAGCTGCGGCATGAAAAATACCCCCTTTTGAATGCAATCCAATCCAGTGAATGGTACGCCTCTGCAAGCACCCCACAGCTTGTGCTGGGGTTGAAGAGATTAAAGCAACCACCTGTCAAATGCAACTGAATGCTGATCGCTCTTCAGAGGCCAAATTGTGGACAAACCCCTAATTATTTATTTTTAAAATTACTTTTATACAACTGAGAAACAAAATCTGAATTCCCAGCAAATGGCTAGGGATTCAGATTTTACTGCCCCCATCACGGCACCCTAAGGCCTTACCAATTGATACACCATTGCTGCTTTATCTCATGATAGGTAAACTCATGGCTTCTACGGAAGAGTTTTCTATGTATGAAAAATCCACGTGGGACCCATAATTAGACTTAGTGAATTTATTATGCTCCCCCTTCCCACAACAAATCAGACGTGAATTTTATGGGAGCACCTGAAAACACACCACTGAGATATGAAGTTTGTGTTATGTCAAGTATATTTGTGAAGTCTGTTTCCCTTTTTGATTTGTTGAGAGATTTGCTGAGAGGTTAAAGCAACCCTCCTGTCAACAGCTCTCTGAAGAGCAAGCGGATCGCTCTTCAGAGACCAAATTGTGGTCAACCCCTTAATTATTTATTTTTAAAATTATTATTATTTTTTAAGGTTACAGTTTTTAGAATTGTATTTATTTATTTAGATTTTAAACAGCCCTGTTGGAGGTATTTGGTGAAATATCAGGGGTCTAAACAGTGGATGAATAAGAAGTGTTCTATGCTGAGCAGCTTCTTGTTCATTCACAAACTGAACAAAACACGGTTTACTATGCTTCAGGTATGAATGGACACAAGAGAAATTGGTACCGATCACTCACTATGTTCATTCAGGAAAGGAAGGGGTAAATTACATATCTACCACCCCCCCCCCCCCCGCTCTCCATCCTGAATGTGATATTCCTAAGTGTTGCAGCAGCCTGCCAGAGAGGAAAGGAAAGAAGCCTGCAGTGCTGCGGGGGGCACATAGGGAGACTGGAGCAGTGGCAGGGGGACACACAGTGGGAGGTATTTGGAACAGTGGGGGGAGGAGGTGCCAGGTGCAGGCACTGTAGATTCCCCTGCAATTTGTGGAGCTCAGTGCCTCACTCCCTTCCTGCACATCACTCTACATCACTAAGAGAAGGAGTGCAGCCAGCTCCATTGGGGACTACAGCTGAGAAAAAAATAATCTGAATTCCCAGCAAGTGGCTGGGGATTTGGATTTTACTGCCCCCCCCCCCTATCCTGGCATCCTAAGGCCTTACCAATTGATACACCATTGTTACTTCATCTCACGATAGGTAAACTTCTGGCTTCTACGAAAGAGTTTTCTATGTATGAAAAATCCACGTGGGACCCATAATCAGATTTAGTGAATTTATTATGTTCCCTTTTCCCCACAACAAATCAGAAGTGAATTTTATGGTAGCACCTGAAAATACACCACTGAGATATGAAGTTTGTATTATGTCAAGTATATTTGTGAAGTCTGTTTCCCTTTTTTGATTTGTTGAGAGATATTCTGTCTTACATACTTGAATATACACTCCAAAATCATGATTACACAGGTGTTGACTGTCTCATTCATGAGCATGGTGAATGTGTATCCAGATTTCCTTGGATAACCCATGATTCATATATCATCTGGCAGTCAGTTTTACACTAACCAGCATCTGGAGAGCAGCCTCCTAGCTGGGGTTTGGCACCGATTTCATCTTTTGAATGCAAGCTGTATTGGAGTATGTTGGTTAATGGCATATTGTTTTGTGTCTATTGTTATGTATTTACAGTAGGTGACTTTAACTCGTCATCTATATAAAAAATAATTTAAACATTAAATTTAACAAGTACTATAAACAACGATACTAATAGTTGTGTTTGAAAATGTCAAATGATACCACTTTTATCCAAATGCTAATTATGAGTTATTTCAAAATCAGATTGTATTTGTAAGTTCAAGAATTGTATAAAGTAAGTGTAACTGCAGCTTACACATCAAAAAAGCGCATTCAAGTCTCATACAATATTAATATGTATAACCACATCCAAGTCGATGATTTGAAACATATTGCACTGAACAACTTACAGTTTTGAGCTGCCACTAATAGAAAGTTTCCATGAAGACTATGTGCCAGGTTTATGAATATTGCAGCTTCTGATAAACACAGAAGAGAACTACACTTTCAATGATGTGTTTTATCTGATTTATTGTTTTTTGGCTTCATCCTCTAAATTCCACCAATAGAGTCTGGAACAACTGCTTGTGGCTTTTCAAACACAATTCATTTAAAATGTTTCTGTTACATTGTATTGAATGCATGATCTGTGTCTAATCTTATAACGTATTTGCTGTGATTTTGAATCAGTGCCTTCCAATGCCGTCATAAGCATAACTGCACAATAATATTATTACATGCAGACAGGAGCTTTATGAATAAACACCCTTTCACCCAATCAGCACTTTCACTGTAAAAGTGACTCTGTGGCTAAAATAAAACAATTAAAAAGAGTTTAATACGCCTTTATTGCAGAGAAGCCTTTGCTGGAATATTTGTCTTATTTTGACACTTCCAGGAGTGTCAGACACCTAAGAGTTGATTTACTAAACCAGGAGAGTGCAGAGTCTAGTGCAGCTCTGCACAGAAACCAATAAGCTTCCAGTTTTTTTTTTGTCAAAGCTTAACTGACCAAGCTAAAGTTAGAAGCTGATTGGCTACCATGCACAGATGCATCAGATTTTTGTATTCTCCAGTTTTAGTAAATCAGTTCTTTATACTTCTGATGCACGCTGTGGTTCTTCCCACTGGCCCCTACATCACTAATCTGACCTGTAGTGACGTAATGGCTAAAGGGGGAAGGGGGGGATCCACAGCGACACCTCAGAAAGTGCTGAATTTCTCTGCAACACAAGAGCAGTCGTGGCATGGGCAGAAGGAAATATGAGTATTAAACATCTTCTTTAACACCAGAGTCACTTTAAGCTCTGCCTCCCATTTTACACCTTAGATGGCTGAACCAATTTTGTTATTTTTTTACACAATTTTACAAACTTATAGGTTTGCATATTACCACTCAAAGCTATATATTTTCGGGAACAATTACAGTGCATCCAGAAAGTATTCACAGCGCTTAACTTTTGCCACATTTTATTTATTATTTATTTATTTATTACAGGTACTTATATAGCACTGTCAATTTTACGCAGTATATATATATTGTATATTCACATCAGTCCCTAACCCTCAAGGGGTGTACAATCTAAGGTCCCTAACTCACATTCATACATACACATACTAGGGACAATTTAGACAGGATCCAATTAACTTACCAGCATGTCTTTGGAGTGTAGGAGGAAATCGGAGTACCTGGAGGAAATCCACACAGTCACAGGGAGAACATGCAAACTCCAGGTAGGTGGTGCCATGGCTGGGATTCGAACCAATGACCCTAGTACTGCCAGGTGGAAGTGCTAACCATTTAGCCACTGTGCTGCCCATTTTGTTATGTTACAGCTTTTTTCCAAAATAGATTAAATTCATTTTATTCCACAATATTCTACAAACAATACCCCATAATAACAACATGAAAGCAGTTTGTTCTGAAATCTTTGTAATTTATTAAAAATAAAAAACAGAAAAAAAAAACACATGTACATAAGTATTCACAGCCTTTGCTCAATACTTTGTTGAAGCACCTTTAGCATCAATTACAGCCTCAAGTCCTTTGTATGATGCTACAAGCTTGGCACACCTATTTTTGGCAATTTCTCCCATTCTTCTTTGCAGTACCTCTCAAGCTCCATCAGATTGGATGGGGAGCATTGGTGCACAGCCATTTTCAGATCTCTCCAGAGATGTTCAATCGGGTTCAAGTCTGGGCTCTGGCTGGGCCACTCCAGGACATTCACAGAGTTGGCCCATAGCCACTCCTTTGCTATGTGGGCTGTGTGCTTGGTGTAGTTGTCCTGCTGAAAGATGAACCATCGTCCCAGTCTAAGGTCCAGAGCACTCTGGAACAGGTTTTCATCAAGGATGTCTCTGTACATTGCTGCATTCATCGTTCATTCGATCCTGACTAGTCTCCCAGTTCCTGCCGCTGAAAAACATCCCCACAGCATGATGCTGCCACCACCATTCTTCACTGTAGGGATGGTATTAGCCAGGTGGTGAGCAGTGCCTGGTTTCCTCCAGATATGACACTTGGCATTCAGGCCAAATAGTTCAATCTTTGTTTCATCAGACCAGAGAGTTTTGTTTCTCATGTTTCCCCTCCCTCTTAGATTGTAAGCTCGAAAGAGCAGGGCCCTCGATCCCCTCATGTTTTGCATTGTATTGTTATTTGTTCTGTCACATGTTCTGTCCCCCTTTGTAATGTACAGCACTGAGCAAAATATTGGCGCTTTATAAATACTGTATAATAATAATAATAATGGTCTGAGAGTCCCTCAGGTACCTTTTGGCCAACTCCAGGTAGGTTGCCATTTGCCTTTTACTGAGGAGTGACTTCCGTCTGGCCACTCTACCATACAGGCCTGATTGGTGGAGTGCTGCAGAGATGGTTGTATTTCTGGAAGGTTCTCTTCTCTCCACAGAGAAACGCTGGAGCTCTTTCAGAGTGACCATTGGTTGCTTGGTTACCTGCCTGGCTAAGGCCCTTCTCCCTCGATCGCTCCTTTTGACCAGGCAGCCCACTCTAGGAAGATTCCTGGTGGTTTCAAACTTCTTCCATTTATGGATGATGGAGGCAACTGTGCTCGCTGGACCTTCAATGCTGCAGAAATTTTTCTATACCCTTCCCCAGATCTCTGCCTTGATACAATCCTGTCTCTGAGGTCTACAGACAATTCCTTGGACTTCATGGCTTGGTTTGTGCTCTAACATGCACTGTTAACTGTGGGACCTTATATAGACAGGTTTATGCCTTTCCTAATCATGTCCAATCAACTGAATTTTGCACAGGTGGACTCCAATCAAGTTGTGGAAACATCTCAAGGATGATCAGTGGGAACAGGATGCACCAGAGCTCAATTTTGAGTGTCATGGCAAAGGCTGTGAATACTTATGTACATGTGTTTTTTTTTTCATTTTTTAATTTTTAATAAATTGCAAAGATTTCAAAACAACTTCTTTCACACTGTCATTATGGGGTATTGTTTGTAGAATGTTGAGGAAAAAAATTAATTTAATCCATTTTAGAATAAGACTGTAACATATCAAAATATGGCAAAAGTTAAGCGCTGTCAATACTTTCTGGATGCACTATAAATGTTGCTACTATTACAAACCCTGCGATTGTTAAATAAATGTAACAATTACAGTATACACATTAGCACATACAGACACATAACCTAAAAAAAAGTCTTACCTAGGGGTCTGCTTACCAATGCTTTCACCCAAGAGTCATCCAACTTTCCCTCAAGAAGGATTCCCACCTTTTTGTAATTGAATGTTATGTGAAAAATGTGTGAATTTGGGTAACATATTGATACATTTAGAGAACTGCACTGCAGTATTAAATACATTTTTGCAGAATAGTGAACATCTAATTTTTTTCTGAAAAAAAAACTGCTTGATTCCACCCTGTCTCACTTTTTGGTATTCCCCGTTGGTTTCTTTAATGTGATGGGTGGCTACATTCAGTAATAGAGAAGATCAGGGGGGTAGGGTTAAACTTCATTTTGTAGGTAGAGTAGGACATATTGTCACCCACTCAGGACTGCATAGTGGATTTTCATCTCATTGTCAGTTGTTTCTAAGACTTGGCTATGTGATATTTTACTGGTTTACCCATTTGTGTTCTGTAGTATATTGTGTGCAATATCATATATATATATATATATATATATATATATATATATATATATATACTGTATATATATATTACATATTACAGACAATATACTACAGTGTGGACTTCATAATGATAAGACAACATGTTCTTGCTTTGATTTTGCTAATTTTTCAAAAATAAAACTGGCAAAAAAAAACTACAATTACGTAAACATTTCAAATTCCTTTAGCATTATGAGAAGAAAAACTATGCCAACCAAACTATACAAAACAAAGCAGGAAATTTAGAATTATTGACTAATCATTTTGATATGGATTGCCAAGTAAGTCAGTTTTACACTACTAACAATATTTCCTATGTAAGGCATAAATCAAAAGGTATTTTAGTACTGTTCAGCTGCTCAAGAAGCAACCTCCAGGGGTGCGACATCTACAACAAAAATGCCAGCACAAATTTTGTCCATCTATTTTTCAAAGTTTTCCAACCATTTAAAGTGACAGATACATTCACATGTATCAAACTAATATCCTTTTTCAAAGTGAAGCTATGTAAATCATAACCATTAACCTCTTTATGCCAAGATAGTATTGTTTTGATTGTATATCAGATGTTCATTATTATACTAAAACAAGAACAACTTAGTTTTCATTTTAGTCTATCCATAAATTCCAAGATGTCATAATTGTTTTGCTTTGGAGGAAGTGGTAAATTCATATGACTGTAGCAATGTCTTGTAGGGAATTGACCTCAATAACCTCAATTTATCTTCCTGTCAACTGTAATCACATACATGTTATATAGCTAAATATTAATGCCACTATACCTGTAAACCCTGATAGTTATATATGCAAGAAGGTGTGATACTATATTGTATCCACTCCATAGCTGCTGACTGCAACACAACTGTGTTTCCAGCAGTCACACATTAAAGTGGCACTTCACTCTCTCAATCAACATTGACTATTTTTAATCCTCATGTTGATAGTATTATTAGATAGATAGGAAAGTATATCATAATTACTTGCTTTGAACCTTTTTTTTTTACATTTCTTCAATGACTTCCTGGTTTTCATGCCTAGGCAAATGATGTCACACATCCCAGGAGCGTTCACAGGAGGGGAGGAAGGGTTCTCAGCTCAACCAATGCCTGAGCTAATGGCAGATGGATTCCAGCAAGTAAATGCTGCAGGAATCATCTGCCCTTATCCAAGATGGCCACTGGCAGAAATACCAGGGGGTGTTTTTCAAAATTAATCCTAAGCAAAATAAAGCATGGAGACGTGAATGGATAGGGGAGTTTGCTTTGAATATTAATAATGAATTAAATAGCATTTTTGGTTTGTGGTGCTCATATGCAGTGAAGTTTCACTTTGAATACAAATAGAAGTCTTGCAGCAAATCTTCCCTACCATGCCACAAGACATGGTCTAGTCATTCTCCTGCTAAGTACATTGAACCTTTTCCGCTTGAGCTATTCTAAAGCTGGTCTTACACATGTAAATTTTCAGACGAGAATATTTGTAAGAAAAGTCGTACGAAAATTCTTTGAACATTCCATGAATGGATGGATGTCATTCAAATATTGTTTTTTGCTTTTAACATTCGTTTTTAAAATGAATGTAATTTCTGAACGATAACCACATACAATGGCCAAAAATTCATTTGATCAAGAAAAAGTTCTTCCTGCCCCTTTGAACTTTTCCATCACTGCTGTCAAAAACGAACATTGATTTGACCCCATTAACGATTAGAAAATCAAATAAATATTCTTGAAATAAAAATCTATATGTATGGCCAGCTTAAGTTTTGATCCAGAAAAGTCTGTCAGCTCTAACCCAGAAAAGTATGACATTATTCCAACTTAAATATAGATATTTGCTTAAAGTGGACTTGTACTCAAAAAGTGAAGGTAATCTATCTCATATGGAACATCTACAAGTGGTAATTGTAGTACCCTGAAAACTTACATAAAAAAAAATAATTCCTTCTAAAAATAGCTGCGTATGACGTTTGCCTAGTGACTGAGGTGCCTCTCATTGTATAGCTCCATATTTTCAATGTGGCAGTTCTGCCTGTGATTGAGATTTGGTAATATCACAATAATGATGCTCACTGTTGTCCATGCTATATAGCTGCCTATCTTATCTGAAATGAAGAAATTGCACATTTTTCAAGGAACACCTAGCAACTTCTGGAAGAACTCTATGGTTCTATGGAACCCTGGTTGAGAAACCCTGTGGAGAAAGATATACCTGAAAACATGCAGTATAAGCCCCTTCCCATTTCTGTTTCCTCCTTTCCAAGGTTCTGTGCTTCCTCCACCTCTCCTACTGCTTCTTTCCACCACTAGTCAACTGATCATAAGTCATCAGGAGACACTTCTGAGCAAAGCCCTGCTTATACAAGCATGGTAGCCATCACACAAAAATATAGTGCAGAACAAGTATGGTAAATCATCAACGGGAAAAAAGGCCAGCTGCAGAGAGCCTGCAGGCAATATTGGTGTCTAGTCCTTTGCCCTCTGCCTGCCCTTTTTTGGCATAACTTACAGAGATCGGATAGTCTGTAATGTTGCATTATGTAATGTGACCTGTATGATTAAGCCCCTTATGGAGTAAAATGAGTGGCGGAGAGGCCAAGGCCTGAGCCAGTCAAGATGGACTAAGACCGATACCCAGAAGAAGCTGGGGACAAGAGAGGGAACTCATGGTACTGAACTGTTGGAGCAGACTTTGCAGTCTTTGCAGACTTTAGTCCTGCTTTAAGGGAAGTTGAAAAATAACAGATTTAGGATATACCGGTGTAAATAAAGGAAAAAAGCCAACCAATGCAGCCACTATATCTACGGACTGGCAAACTGCAATATATAAATTATTTGTTTTTGGGTTTATTACCGCTTTAAGTGGCAGTTGGTAGGATTAGAATTGCCTGGAGGAGATGTAAATGTGGAATTTTTTTAACTGATTCATGTCCTTCAGGGCAGTATCCGAGTCCCCATACCCTTTTTATGGCCAGTAACTTGCATATAAGCCTTCAAAATGGCATTTTTGAATTTACAAGCTCTAGTCCCACAGACTTGCATTAAGTTCGATATTCAAAACTTTTGTTAGGCCGAACTGGGGATGATCGGCCCATCATTACCTAGCACCTGGCAACAATTCCTTTTGTAAATACTGAGATAAATCTGCATGCCGACAGGTACACTCAAACCTGATTGCTAAAGGATAACTGTACTTTACTGCCACAAGCTACTGTGCTTATAAAGAGGAAAATATGGGAGTTTCCATTGCTGACTTGTTGTTAATGGTGCAGACTCCAAGACTGTCACCCAGATTTCACTGATTAGTGAGTCATATGGAACATGAAACATGGACATGGAACAAGCATGTAACCAGTACACTGTGGGACAGCACAGTGACTAAATGGTTAGCACTTCCGCCTGGAAGCACTAGCGTTATTGATTTGAATTCCAACTATGGCACCACCTGCCTGGTGTTTACATGATCTCCCTGTGCCTGCTTGGGTTTTCCCCTACACTCCAAAGACATGCCGGTAGGTTAATTGGATCCTTTCTAAATTTGCCCTAGTATGTGTATGTATGAATGTGAGTTAGAAATCTTATATTGTACGCTCCTTGAGGGTTAGGGACTGATGTGAATGTACTATATATGTAAAGCGCTGCATAAATTGACAGTGCTATATAAATACCTGAAATAAATAGTCTGAACTGCTATTCTTGGCAGAAGGCAGTCTTCTCTGAACTCAGTCTGTATGTAACTAGGCACCTTACATTAGTGATAATTTTCTGTTGGATTTATTTTATTTATGGCTTGCACAATTAGATCAACCAATTCATGATCTGCAAATTTATCATAAAATATTTCAAAAATTAAATCTTTCTTAGAAATATTATATTAGAATATTTTATAGATAATGCTTAATATACATGAACTGGCACACATACGTGGTTGCTATACTGTATCTCCAAGATTGAGAAACTGTTGAATTCAAGGAAGTGTCAACTGCTACTGATGCAACTAACTGGTGTTTAGTAATAGATGTGAAACTCATTGCATTGAAATATCCACTGATCCTTAGCTTTACATGGTCTTTAGACACCAATGAAAGTGTCATTAAAGTGAAATGAAACTTGTGTAATCAGCAGTATTAGGAAAGTGGAAGGTGAAAGTGTCGATGTCTGCTACTATGGTAGAATAAGGAGTTTTGTCTTCTGTCACAATCCATAAGGTGGTTACAATTTTCTCATCACTGTCTGTGGTGCATGTTTTACAGACAAAGGCTGTCTGATTTTAGAACACTTTAGCCCAAAACAAATCTTATAAATTCCTTCTGAGAGTGGCACCAGTCAATCCCTGGTGACAACCCTCCAACCAGCACACCAGATAATTCATAGTCTGAGATGTGCGTGTTTCCTATGAGACTGTGTGTGTGTGGGAGAGGGTGTCCATTCCCTCCACTCAGGTGTCAGATTACACTTAGCTTTCTGGTCTGTGCTGTTCAGTGTGTAATGTCAGATCACTGCTTCCTGCCCCCTGGAAGTTGAGAAATGCCATCTGATCTGTGTACTTTGGAAGGCTGTGGAGGAAAGAGGACCACAGATACACAGGTTTGGGAACTCACAGAGGACAGACAAACACAGTGAGAAACAGTTAAATGAAAAAGAGATTACAGGGCCTTTACCTAGAAGATGTGTATGGATTATATTTGGAGAATAAGGATATCATTTAGATTCACTTTAATCTCCTGCTGCCCACATAATACATATGTGTTGCCGCAAAAACAGTTGATCTTTACACTCATGCTGAGCGTATGCATCCATGGGTAGCAGAGCTTTCTGCGCTGAGAGCGTGCTCAATGCTCAAAGACAGCACTCGGTCTCTTCAAATGATTGGGAGCAGGATTGACTCACAATCATGTGACCATTGTGACAGTCAATCACAGGGTCACATGATCGGCTGGCCTTTTCTTCCTGCGTGAAGACCTCATTAAAGGGATACCTCGGGGCTCGGTGGGAAGAGGTTAAGGTTGCTGCCTTTTTTAAGCCTGAGCACAGAATGTTTCCAATACATTGTATGATGTCACTGACCCTGTTCTGTGATTCAGTTCCTGTGAACCAGCTTTTGTTTGTTTACCTGTGTTTTTGGACATCAGACTGGATATTCAATCACATTTTTCATTTGTTTTTGCGTCTTACTACTTGACCTTTAGTGACCTAGGAGAAATTCTTCATTTATTTATATGTTGCACCTTCTCTTGGGCTTCTGCTACTAACCCAGACTCTCTCCCTCACATTGCCTCTACATGTACTCTACTGCCACAATCAAGCTACTAAATTATGAAACAAGCAACTATGCTTCCATCTAGGCAAAATCTGGCCAATGGAACTTTGTCATCTGGACTTACCAAACTTGCTGCAATGAACCCTGCGCACCAGTGAAGATGAGAAGATGCTGCAATAGAAGAGTTGGAGCTAAGTGAACCTATTGCTTTGTCCTGCATGGGTAGTACAAAAATTTCACTGTAATTATGTTTATTCTAGCCTATAATGCATTTTGAACATCATTTTTTCAACGTAATTACTAAAAAAATCAAACCCAGGTAGCAAGTAAACTCAACATGTGAACTGCTAACAATATCCAGGAAACATCAAAACTGTCCCAAATTTAAACGTTTAATATACCTTCATAAAATTTATATTTCAGTTCCAATTCCACCCTTCACATTAAATATGGAATTGAAATACACACTTCAGAATTCAGACAATTGAAGTTTTAATTGTTCAGCCTGCTGTAGACCAAAGGAATGTTTATAAATCCTAAGCCTACTGGTATCTCTTCTAAAATGGTTTACCATCTCTACCTTGCATGGATCTGGGATGGCCATTACCTGTGGATGAGGTATGCAAAGACAAAGCACATTGAGCAGTGGCCATTTTTGGGGAAAATATACCTGAATAAAGCTTTTGGAAATTTGAAATTTTATTAAGGAGAGTGAGGTGGAATAAAATGATACTTACAGTTTATAGTAAGTTTTATAAAAATGCAATTAAACTATATTTTGCAGTTGCATAATGCAGCTTCTGGTCAGGGCAACAGTCTCTTGTCACATGATGAGAATACATTAAGAGGATGGTGTTTCATATATGAAGCCCTATGAACTATGAACTATATTTTTCTCGACTCAAATTTATTCCAATATATAAAAATGCAAAATATGTGGACACTCGTATTTGGACATGACCATAATAAGAGTTTTGCCATTGCCACAACTTTTTATACGTTTCTATAGTGTAAAAGTTTCTGCAGATCTATAGCATAATTGACTTGTTTAATGTCTGGGGATGAGTGAACTGAACGTGAGCATGAGCATGAACCCCAAAGAAGTCTATCGGAGCCAAATTTTATAATTTTTTTTCTGGCCTTCTTTAAAACCATGAACACAAGATGTGATCTCTCCAAAGGAAGGGAAATTCTCTGTTGGACAGTTGTCACCACACGCAATGCAACATGTGTCCCAATTGAAAGCTTTTCTTCTTTCTTCTTGTTCCAGTGACAACTCAAATTTTATATTTTCTGTTGCATTAGCAATGGTTACCAGGACAAATAGAGAAGGCGAATCTCCATATCAGATACACAGACAACAGAAAAAAAGCTGATAGGTGTTCTAACTCCTCACCAGTTTATCCAAAAATAAAAATTAAAAAAATCTTTAGATATAATTTAATCCTTATGTTGACACGGTTTTCATCTGATCTTCTATAAGTATTATGTGGTTTAAAAGGCTCAGATAGAGAATAAACATTAATTATAGAGATAGAATTAATTAAATACGTTATGGAAATTAAAACTTATCCGACAGGTTGATATATGCAGCATTTTTCCTTTTTTCCAGTCCCACCAATATTATATAGAGATCTCACTTACAAATAAAAGCTGTCCCGTATCTGTTTTGGTTCTTTTCATACTGTACATGTACAGTTATCTAGGAAAAATCACAATAATGTCACAAGTAGCAGACAGCTACTCCATAGATCATACGAATATAATGTGTCTGTTGGTAAACACAGCTGGTGATAGAAAAAGTGGCAGTTTTGGCTTCAGAAAGATTACATCAAACACCTGGACTGAATAAAGACCTTTGAAGAGATATTTGTGTTTATGTTTGCTGAGACATTTAGAGAGAGAAAACTTGCAAAGATAATCTATCAAAGCATTTTCAAAGTGTCTTAATAAGACAGAAAACTTCAGAGGCCAATTATGGAGGTACATTAGTATAATCATTGCATATTACTGTTCATGAAAGTCGCATAGCCGGCCAGTTATGGGTTATGAAGAATACAGCTCATTTACAGACAGGAACATAAGAGCACTCATTTTGGCTGTGTTAACTCAAAACTAGAGATAAAATTTGGGGTTTAGAGCTAATCTCTAAAAAAGCTGACCTTGTGACATAAATCAATAAACCAAGCATGGAAGATATCTGTATATACCTTTTTTTTCCTGAAGTGCTTTAGATTGCCATCCAATAGCACTCACATGGACATTACCACCTCCAGCCTAAAGTCAAAGGATTGCTCACCCCGTTCCTTTCCTGCAGAACCCCTCAATGCAATGGGTTGACCTTTTGCAGCTAATACAGGGACTTGCATTGTGGGCAAAGGGGTGGTATCAGAAATGTAAACTGCAATTGCTGATCTTTCCTTCTGAAAGTATTCTTTGTCTGGCTGTGGTGCTTATGCAATGGTTTCTACTTCCCAACCAGACCATAGGCAAAAGACCTCCTCAATTGGAATTGGAATACCCACTGGATAACTTTAAAAAGCAATGGGAGGGGTCCCCCCCTTTCCAACGCTTTTCGCTGGTTCCGAGGCTTACCTGCCTGATCTGTGAGCCCGGGAAGATTAGCTGAGGAAAGATGGCCTGGAAATGATAAGAAAAAAAGATAAACAAACCAGTCCAGCGCACTAATGCCAATAAAATTCAAGTAAAGTGGAGATCAGTGGTCATGCACCAAAGGATCCTGCAGCTTTCGATGCAGATTCGGGAAGATCAGGAGAGCTCAAAAGATATAAGAACAATAGCACAGGTATTATTATTATTATTATACAGTATTTATATAGCGCCAAAAAGTTTGCTCAGCTCTGTGCATTATAGTGGGAGACAGTACATGAGACAATACAGTAACAATACAATACACGAGGGGTTCGAGGGCCCTGCTCCTTGGAGCTTACAATCTAGGAAGGAGGGGATAGTGGTACAGGAGGAAATGGCTGTGGGGGATGGAGTGGTAGGAGGAGTAGAGGAGATTGGCTGATAGGTGAGGGCGGAGTAGGCTTCCCTGAAGAGATGGGTTTTCAGAGTGCGCCTAAAGGTGAGGAGGGTAGGTGACAGTCTGATGGATTGGGGTAGTGAGTTCCAGAGGATGGGGGAAGACCTGGAGAAGTCCTGGAGTCGGGCATGGAAGGAGGAGACCAGGGAGCTAGAGAGTAGGAGGTCTTGTGAGGAGCGAAGAGTACGTGTTGGGTGGTATTTCGATATCAGGTTGGTAAGGTAGTTTGGGGCAGTATTATGAATAGCTTTGTACGTCAATGTTAGTAGTTTGAATTTTATGCGTTGGGCAATCGGAAGCCAGTGAAGGGAATGAGAGAGGGGGGGTGGCGGATACGGAGCGGTTGGTAAGGTGGATGAGTCTGGCCGCTGACTTCAGGATAGACTGAAGCGGGGATAGTCTGTGATGAGGTAGGCCGCTGAGGAGGGAGTTACAGTAGTCGAGTCGTGAGATAATATGGTAGTGAATGAGTTGTTTAGTAGTGTCTGGGGTTAGGAACGAATGTATTTTGGAGATGTTGCGGAGGTGGAGCCTGCATGAATTAGCCAGCGATTGGACATGGGGCTGGAAGGACAGATTGGAGTTTAGAGTGACACCTAGAACTTTGGCTTGCGGGGTGGGACTGATGGTGGCGTTACTGGTCGTGATGGAGAGGATGGGGGGGGGGGGGCGCGGGCTGAGGGGAAAACTAGGAGCTCGGTTTTGGAAAGGTTAAAAATGAGAATTTTTAAAAGCAGTAGATCAATTTTTTTTTATATAGTGCTTTCCATTGTAGAAAAGAGATGTGGGGTCGTATATACTCCTAATCTCTCCATAAAGAGGACCTGGTATGCCGTATTGTTATCGCAAGAGATGTTTACATGTCTTGTGATAGCAATAAAAGTGATAAAAAAATAAAAATAAAGTTACAGTGTAAAAATAAAAAAGGTAATAAATGAAATGTAAAAAAAAGTAAGTGCCCCCATCCCCCGCACGTGTGCGCAGTGGCGAATGCATATGTAGGTTACGCCCACATCACACATCAAATCACACATGTGAGGTATCACCGCAAACATTATAGCGAGAGCAATAATTCTAGCATTAGACCTCCTTCTAAAGTGGTAACCCCATAAAAATGTTTAAAGCATCGCCTATGGAGATTTTTGAATTACCGTATTTTAGCGCCATTCCACGAGCGTGCACAATTTTAAAGCATGACATGTTGGGTATCTATTTACTCGGCATAACATAATCTTTCATGCTTTTCAAAACAGTGGGTTATACAGTATATTGTGTTTTTTTAATCCATTAAAGTGTTTTTTTTTTTTTTTAAGTCTATTTGGTAAAATTGCTGTGCAAATACTGTGTGACATAAAAGATTGCAACGACTGCCATTTTATTCTCTAGGGAATCTGCTAAAAAAATATATGTAATGTTTGGGGGTTCTGAGTAATTCATTAGCAAAAAAACCCACAGATTTTTACATATATGAGCAGGGGCGGACTGACCATTTGGAAACTCGGGCACTGCCCGAGGGCCCGGGGTCAGTAGGGGGCCCCATGAGATGCCTCTGGTACCTTTTTCATAGGCTTTTTTGAGTTTGGGCAAGGACACAGGGGCCCCATGATCCCCTATTACCCGGGGGGCCCATGAGTTGTCAGTTCACCCTTGCATATGAGAGAAGCGTGAGAATTGGCCTGGGCTGGAAGTAGTTAACCACTTCCTGACCGGCCATTGTATATAAACGGCTGGACGGAGGCACTGCAGGGTCGGGTGACAGTTTATAAACGGCCTCCCCGCACCCTGCTTGTGCACGCTCCCTGGGAGCGCGCAGCACCGTGATCCGGTGCCCGCTGTGTCCTCCGGACACAGTGAAACACCGATCGTCGGATGGGACCTCTGTACGAGGTCCCGATCATGTGATCACTGATTGGCCAATCAGTGATCACATGCAAAGTAGTAAGCAAGATGTCACTTCTGACATCATTGCTTACTACGTGTGAAATCTGTGAATGATCACAGAGGTCACATGGTACAAGGCTATTCACAAAAGCCTTGTACCATGTGACAAGCTGTGACCAATCACAGCTCACTCAGTACTTCTCAATGAGTGCAAGAATGCACACAGAGAGAAAGAGAAATGATTGCTTTTACATCCTATATGGGTGTAAAAGCAATCAGTGTAAAAAAAAAAAAATAAATCTTCATCACCCCCCACAAGTAGTACAGTGTCACCATGGTGACACTGTACTGCTAGGGTGACAGTATGTAAAAAAAAAAAAAAAAGAAAAAAATAATAATATAAAAAAATAAAATGAAAATGTAAAAAAAAATGTTTAAAAATTATAATTTTTGGTTATAAACTAATTTGGATTTTTTTTTTACTAAAAAGATAATGGAATACATTTTGGCTAAGATTTATGATGAAATATTATTTATTTGCAAAATTTTATAAAAAAAACAGTTTTTTTCAAAATTTTTGGACATTTCATTTACATAGCAAAAAAAATACAAATCCCAGTGGTGAATAAATACCACCAAAATAAAGCTTTATCTGTCTCAAAAAAATGGTAAAAAATTAATTTGGGTACAGTGTTGCATGACCGCGCAATTGTCATTCAAAGTGTGATAGCGCTAAAAGCTGAAAATTGCCCTGGTCAGGAAGGGGGTAAAAGTGTCCGGTCTGGAAGTGGTTAAGGAGGGTAATTAAGTAATTTAGCCCAATGCTTGCTTGACTCTTCTACAGATAAAAGGGGGGCATATAATGGTGCAGGAAGCTTAGTTACTTCCCTGGTATGAGTCAATAACCCAGAATGAGCATGCTGAACATGAACTATCCCTTCATTGAAAGTGTTGAAGCAAATAAGCCAGGAAGCCAGGGAGCTAGCAGTTTGGTATATACTCAAGGTGAGATACTTGTATTTGAGGTTTTTCAGCAGTTCACCCAATAATTATATCATAACTTCGAACTTGTGTGGTCATGTCAGAAAGGGCATTTAATACTTTTCTACTGATAATTATAGGTGTGGTCTAAGTAAACTGACACATGTCAAAATATAATTTGTTCCAGTTTTCACTTTTCCCAAGGAATAGACTACACTACAGACTTCCTATAAGAAGAGTATTTTAATTTAAAAAAGTCTTTTAATGAGCCAAAGAGCAATGCGCACTGTACATGACCATACTAATGAATCTTTCACTGATCTAACTACAGTGATTGAGTCAATAGGTTTTCACACTTTCCACATTTGCCTTGCTTGATTGGATAAGCCTGAAAGTATGTTTGCTGCCTACAACAATCAATTATTCTCTTCTTTGCATTTGTATCTCTGCATAGGGAAAATACATAATACCCAGTGTAAGGACAGTGGGGATATGATGAGTGTTGGTTGCAATATCCTTATGAATTGAACTGCTTGACTAGCCTATATTGAACTTGAAGCAATGCCATGTGATCCACTGTCACAAAGTAAGAAAGTCTACAGTCCATAAAGAACTTCACACTGTAATAACAATGTTATAGATCCCCTCCCTCTTAGATTGTAAGCTCCAAGGAGCAGGGCCCTCCTAACCCTCTTGTATTGAACTGTATTGTTTCTGTATTGTCTCCCTTTATATTGTAAAGTGCTGAGCAAACTGTTGGTGCTATATAAATCCTGTATAATAATAATAATACGAATGTTAATGCGCTTACTGTGGTTTTTGCGGTGTACAGAGATTGTGCAATATCTCTATCATGGTGGGACTGTAAATGGAAGCCACTCCTGTGAATAACCCAACATTGGGTATGACAAGATCTGCAATCCAAAGTAAGAATGGATGTAATGGAAGGAAGTAGCTGGAGAAAGAGGCAGTGCCTCAAAACATGTTATCTTGGAGACCGCACACTTACTGGCATTGAGCAAAATGGATGCCTGAGGACTTCCTGTCCATCAATGATGCACTTTATGTCCATCTGTGACACACTCCCTGTTCAAGGCTGCACTTCCAGTGTCCCTGCTGGGTGATTTGCCACCACTTGCTTCACTCAAGTTCAATATGCAGGCAAGCAGTTCAATTCACAAAGACATTGCCACCAACACCAATTATATCCCCACTGTCCTTGTGCTGGGTATTAGGTTTTGTTTAAATGTGCAGAATAGCAGCCCTGACTACAACCTGACATTTCTGATGCTTGTTTAGGTCAGTGCCTTAAAGTACTGATAGCCAGGCAGCCAGGCAGCAACCATTTTAAAAAGAGATGGCATTCTCTGTATTTCTGTTTTTACAGGTTTCATTGTAGACTTGGGTAAATTACCATTGTTCGGCACCTGAACTGCTTTTCTTCTTTTCCTTCCTAAATGCAAATTCAGCCATATATTAGTTTAACAAATAAACATATAGTACACATCAAAGGACTCTCAAAGCATTTTAGGTTAGCTAAAGACAGAATACAGCAGAAGTTACATTTTTCAGGCCGGCCTTGTTTGATTGAGAGCCTAATAATACTAATGTGATACCCAGCGCTACCCACTAAACTTCAACTCCCTTAGTGCATGTAAATTTACACACCAAAAAACTGGTGGCTGCAACCAATTGATAGTGTTTCTACAATCACTAAGTGCAATTGATTGAGAGCCTGTTCACACAGATAGCAATGCGGGACATGCATGTTGATTGCACTGTACAGAAATGTGCTGCTAGTGCATGTGCATTAATTCGTAATGGCACCCCAAGTACACCTAGGAAATGCTCATGCATTGAGGGCACCAAGCCCCATGGGACCACAGTACCATGCAGTTTGGTACAATGCAATTTTAAATATTGCATTCTTCTAAATAAAAATATATTAGAAATAGAAATATAATAATATTTCAATATTTGTAATAATTTTTTAGTAAACCAGCACAATCAGGGTGTAGGAACAGCTCTGTACTAATAATAACTGCAGGAGCACTGGAAACCAAGAATTTAAAAGGGGAAATATATATAGATATATATATATATATATACACACTGCTCAAAAAAATTAAAGGTGCACTTTGAAAAGACATCAGATCTCAATGGGGAAAATATCATGCTGGATATCTATACTGATATGGACTGGGTAATGTGTTAGCAACGTACGGATGCCCCATCGTTTGATGAAAATGAAAATTATCAACCTACAGAGGACTGAATTCAAAGATACCCTGAAAATAAAAGTGAAAAAATGATGCAGCAGGCTAGTCCATTTTGCTGAAATTTCATTGCAGGAACTCAAAATGGTACTCAGTAGTTTGTATGGTCCCCACGTGCTTGTATGCATGCCAGACAATGTTGGGGAATGCTCCTAATGAGACGAGGGATGGTGTCCTGGGGTATTTCCTCCCAGATCTGGACTAGGGCATCACGGAGCTCCTGGACAGTTTGAGGTGCAACCTGGCAGCATTGAATGGACTGAAACATAATATCCCAGAGGTGTTCTATTGGATTTAGGTCAGGTGAGTGTGGGGGCCATTCAATGGTATCAGTTCCTTCATCCTCCAGGATCTGCCTGCATACTCGACACACGAGGCCGGGCATTGTCGTGCACCAGGAGGAACCCAGGACCCACTGCACCAGTGTAGGATGTGAAAGTGGGTCCAAGGATTTCATCCCGATACCTAATGGCAGTCAGGGTGCTGTTATCTAGCCTGTAGAGGTCTATGCGTCCCTTCCTGGATATGACTCCCCAGACCATCACTGACCCACCACCAAAACGTTCATGTTGAACAATGTTACAGGCAGCATAATGTTCTCCATGGCTTCTCTAGACTCACATCTATCACATGTGCTCAGGGTGAACCTGCTCTCATCTGCGAAAAGCACAGGGCGCCAATGGTGGACCTGCCATTTCTGGTGTTCAATGGCAAATGCCAACTGAGCTCTATGATGCTGGGCAGTGAGCACAGGGCACACTAGAGGACGTCAAGCCCTCAGGCCACCCTTATAAAGTCTGTTTCTGATTGTTTGGTCAGAGACATTCACACCAGTGGCCTGCTGGAGGTCTTTTTGTAGGGCTCTGGTAGTGCTCACCCTGTTCCTCCTTTCAAAAAGGAGCAGATACTGGTCCTGCAGATGGGTTAATGATCTTCTACAGCCCTGTCCAGCTCTCCTAGAGTAACCGCCTGTTTCCTGGAATCTCCTCCATGCTCTTGAGACTGCTGGGAGACACAGCAAACCTTCTGGCGATGTCATGTATTGATGTGCCATCCTGGAGGAGCTGCACTGCCTGTGCAACCTCTGTAGGGTCCAGGTATCGCCTCATGCTACAAGTAGTAACACTGACCCTAGCCAATTGCAAAACTAGTGAAAAACTGTCAGAAAACATGAGTAGGGAAAAAAATGTCAGTGCCCTCCACCTGTAAAACCATTCCTGTTTTGAGGGTCATCTTATTGTTGCCCATCTAGTGCACCTGTTGTTAATTTCATGAACACCAAATCAGCCAAAACTGATTAACAATTCCCTCTGCTACTTAACTGATGAAATCAATATCCCAGGACTTTAATTGACTTGATGCTATACTCTGATTAAAAAGTGTTCCTTTAATTTTTTGAGCAGTGTATATATATTCTTTTTGGAGTGTGATTAACACCGGGTCACCATGAAACATGTTGATCTCTTTTTTGTTTTTGCCAGCTAGACTCCCTAGCACTAACTGGTAAAAACAATATATTGTTTTAAACATAAAGGAAGACAGGACAGGCTTGAAAGTATTTTGTTTTACTCATTCAATAAGTGCAAAAAAACCCTGTTAATCCTGCCAGAAATTCAACAATCACATTCCAAGCACCAGGGCACACACTGATGACCACCCCTATCTCTACTATTAAGTCCATAAGGGTGAAACGCATTTGCGCAGGTAGTGGGGACTCTGTGTGTGTTTATGCTGGCTGAAAAAAAGTCTATTACGAGAGATATCATCAATGTGTGCCCTGGTGCTTGAAAGAGGATATAGCGTAGACAGGCTTTCTTTGGCTTACACCTGAGTAGCCTGAAACGGAAACTGAGAATGATTATTAAAGTTTGGGAAATTGCCTATTGGATCTACAAACAGTGAATTTGTTCAGACAACAGAACACCCCATATGTTTTGGAGATAAGGAGAAGGGGAAGTGTTCTATAGTCCGGAAACATGTCCTGTCCTAAGGGGGCAATGCTGCTTCTCCATATATACAGTAAAGTGAATGATCAGGACAGGAAGTATGCTACTGGTAGACCAAATTAAAATAAAAAACAAATGCCTGAAGAAATAAAACTAATGCAGTCACCACATCTAAGGAATGGTTAGCTGGAATACGTTCCATTTTTGTTCTTGGGTTTAGATGTGCTTTAACATGTGTCAGTGATAAAACAGTGAATATATAGGGATAGGCATCTGCTAAGTAGTTGAAACTAACATGTAAAGTATGTATTATCAGTGATCATACTTATTTACTCATACATAATGAGATTCATTACCTAAAATGTCTTTCTTAAGAACTGTCTAAGCATTCTCATTTATATTAGTTTACAACATGTAGATTCCAGCTAACAGCTGGATCTGAAAATGTAAATCTGATGTGCTCTTAGGCTACACAGACAGAGGATTGTAAAGCACAACTGCTTTTTTGACACATTTAATACACATTTTCTACTTTAATATACTGCATAAAAGAAATCAAGTAACCTTGCATATATAACATTTTGCATATTTTATTCTGACATTTGAGAGCTGTAAAGATATAATCAAAATTTCCACAAGTCACTGTCTTAATGCAATTTATTTTGGGGTGCTGATTGTGCACATCAACACTAATGCAGCTTATTTGTGAAGTGGGGAAGTGCTGATTGTGCACAATGACACCAAGGCAACCTTGGGGGGGGGGGGCATTTTATTTTTTCTTTCTGTTTGTCAAAGGGGCCCCATTAAAATTTTGATATGGGGCCACATGGTTTCTACTTATGCCCCTGATTAAAACAGTGCTGCTCTGCCTATCATTTGACAATCTGACATTTTTTCTTTTTTTTTTTTTTTTGGTTTACACTGTTAGCTACACCAATTACCAAACAGCATGGGTGAATAGCACTGCTGCCTTGCAGTTCTGGGTCCCTAATGAGATTTAAAAGGTCATTGTATAAAGCAGGGGTGGACTGACAACTCATGGGGCCCCCGAGCAATAGGGGATCATGAGGCCCCTGTGTCCTTGCCCAAACTCAAAAAAGCCTATGAAAAAGGTACCAGGGGCATCTCATGGGGCCCCCTACTGACCCCGGGCCCTCGGGCAGTGCCGAGTTTCCAAATGGTCAGTCTGCCCCTAGTATAAAGCTTGCATTTTTTCCCTTTGCTTATTTCTGCTTTTGTCTCATATTTAACTGCTTCCCGACTGCCCTATAGGCAAACTGATGGGAGCTCTTTTGTTCTGGGAGGACATCATATGACATCCTCCCACTCTAGCTGCACATGCGCACCCCTGTGAGAGCATGGCGTGGCAGCTCAGACACAGCAGATCACCAATCTCGGTAAAAAGCCAATGACGTAGACTCTACCATGTGATCAGCTGTGTCCAATCACAGCTGATCACACGTAAACATGAAATGCTGGTTATTGGCAGTCCTCTCCTCACACTGACAGTGCCAATCAGTGCCAGTAAGTGCCGCCTATCAGTGCCTGTAAGTTCCACCTATCAGTGCCAGTCAGTGCTGCCTAACAGTGTCCATCAGTGCTGCCTATCAGTGCCACATATCAGTACTCATCAGTGCTGCCTTTCAGTGCCCATCAATGATGCCTGTCAGTACCCATCAGTGCAGCCTATAAGTGCCATATATCAGTGCTGTCCATCAGTGCCCATCACTGCTGCCTATCAGTGCAGCCTCATCAGCACACATCAGTGAAGGAGAAAAATTACTTATTTACAAAATTTTATTACAGAAACTAAGAAAAACTCTTTTTTTTCAAAATTTTGTCTTTTTTAGTTTGTGTAGCAAAAAATTAAAAAAACCCAGTGGTGATTAAACAACACCAAAAGAAGACTTTATTTGTCTCAAAAAATTTAGAAAAATTTGGTTTGCGTACAGTGTTGCATCACCACGCAATTGTCATTCAAAGTGCGACAGCACTGAAAGCTGAAAATTGGCCTGTACAGGAAGGGGGTAAAACTGCCCAGTAGGCCCAGTGGTTTTAAAAAAAGTCCATAGCTCTAAGGCGTTGTCAGCCCATTAGCCACACATACAGGCACACTTGCCAGAGCTTTGTGGTCATATGACAGCTTAGGAAAAGTTAAAAACACGTATCTGCTTTGAGATTTAGTAGCAACTCTAAGCAGGAATTATACAAGCAGTGGGGAGGTAACATTTGAAAGGTGGGTAATTTAATTTACATCCCTTCTACTTTAAAGCTGAGGTCCACACAAACAGTTAAATGCACAATACTTCCATAGAGCAGTGCCATAGGGATGACACCAAGCAAGCCTCTGAGAGACTAAGCCCCTCCACAGCTGGTGCTCTAGTGAGCACTGGAGGGGCACAGCAGAGAGTGGTGGCTGACAGTTACTGCTCTCTGTTCAATGAAGTCTGAGAACTGAGCAATCGGTGGTCTTTGATCACTCAGTTCTCAGTCTTAATTTGTGTATTTTATGTCTGCCTGTAGTTCAGGTTTACACCAAATTAAACAAATTAAAGTAAATATCTTTACCCTGTTTATGTGTGGCAGAGGCAGAGTCAGCACTTTTCCTTGTACAATTAATAGCCACACATTTTTCCCATGATAGGAAATTTTGTATACACTTACTTGTTTGCACAAGATGTGTTTATTTTGACTGATAAGGCTGTGTGCCTATAGGCTCCCATAACGCAAACCCAGTCTTTTTACCATAAGACTCCATGTACACGGGACAATTGGAAAACACTTCTGAATGATGGAAACTGACTGCTCGAAAATGTAGGTTAAAAAATGTCTGTTTAGCCACGTTTGCATACCGCGTTTATGTGCGTTTATGAGTGTTTTGCGTTTAGAAGCGTTTTTTAAGATAACCTCAGGAGACCTGCCCAAATGCCCAGAATGCACTGAAAAACAGTAAAAAATGAACTATTTTTACTCTATTCCTCTCAGACATTTTGAGAGGAATAGAGAGAGCAGAAGCAGAGAGAGCAGTATGTGTTGAGATTACCTGTCTTTTCTGGTTGTATTCACTATGGATCCCATCATGAGCATAATGCGGCACGTTCTACCATTTTGTCCTTCACGCAAAACCTGGAACTGACTGTGCTGGTGTACTAGGTCCATTTGAATACATGAAAAACAATTTGCATGCATTTCTGATGATGAAGTCAGCATCTGGATATGGAACAGTTAAAAAACGCTTCAAAACAGTGCCGCGGTTAGCCGCGTTTACAAGCATTTGGCGTTTGAAGCGCTGATAAAATCTACTCCTGAATGCAAGTTTAGTGTGTTAAAAAAAATGACTGTAAACTCAACTGCCTGTAAACGACATAGTGTACATCGACACATAGGAAAACATTAAGGAGAGTTCAAGACAGGGGCGGACTGACCATTTGGAAATTCGGGCACTGCCCGAGGGCCCGGGGGCAGTAGGGGGCCCCATGAGATGCCCCTGGTACCTTTTTCATAGGCTTTTTGAGTTTGGGCAAGGACACAGGGGCCCCATAATCCCCTATTGCCAGGGGGCCCCATGAGTTGTCAGTCCGCCCCTGGTTCAGGGGCTGCTGAAAAAAATGCCGAAAAGCTCCTAAATCTCAGTTTCTCAGCTGCAGTGTACATGAACCCTTAGCCATAATGAAAGTTGAACTCCAGCTTTCTGTCACTTTAAAAGAGATCATTTGGACCAAATCATTTTAAAGTGACAGAAAGTTGGAGTTCAGCTTCAATGGCTGTATTGGATTTTGTAATATTACAGAATGATGAGTGCCTATCGCCACATTGTAAGGGCAGCATAATTGTTTTTTTTTAGAAGAGGAAAGATAAGTCAGCAGAACTATGCCTTATATCCCACAACAAAGTGACAACAGACACATATTTTTCTCTGTAAATTCTTTATGTAAAACATGGCTGTAATGTCACAATCATGGATATGACAATATGGTGACAAGTAAAGTAGTATGCAGCAATATATGCCTTTGTCATAGAATAAGGCCATATATATTAAACAGCTGTATAAATTGTCATCTCTAGTGTGGAACCCAGATTTGGCTGTCCACAGTGACAGAGTCAATCCTGAAGTGTGGCACTGCGTATCCTAGATGTTTTCTACACTTCCATGTTGTACTAATAAGCCTGTCTGTTAAATTGAAAGCGCGCTAGTGTAATGATCTCACATAGGAGGAGCAAGAAAACTTCAAAGACAGCAGAGAAAATGATCAAAACAACCCAAAAACCAGTTAAATTATTGCATGTCCCTTTTTTCGCTTATTAAAGGAGTTCAGTCTGCATTTATTGCACATTTACCCCCAAAACATGAGCAGACAAAGCACGTAAGCTTTCAATTTGCATCCTCTGTAAAGATTAAAATTATACAATGTTTCCACAGAAAAGAAAAGCATTGTACTGCAATCATAAATTCTGAATATCTGGAGGCAGGGAAAAGCATAACAAGCCATGTAATCCTCCACAGAGCACTTCCTCTGTGTGCAATGTGGATTTTAATAGGAATAAATAGGCAATCCATTCAAAAAGAAAACCATGGTGTTGCAAGGGCACTGCCTACCTAGGAAATCATTTCCCTTTCACTGGCCATTCGTTTTTCTTAGCGTCCTTTGATAAATTAAACAAGTTTGCTTAACCCCTACGTCAGGATCACCAATACATTTAAAGGGAGCTTCAACTCTGCCTCTTACCCCATGTCTGCCTGTCTATGATTTATAAATACCTGACCCAACCAACACCAGTGTATGCTGTTTGACACTCGACTACAGATGTGAAAGTCTGCACTTGTACATGTCAGTCACCCTTGATCTGTCCGATATATTTTATCCTCTGCCAGTCTGATCTGAAATTTTAGCTTATGTACAGGGTATTAAAAAAATTCCTATTTTATGAGTTGCCTCTCACAGCATCATTTAAAAATAGCATTAACCACTTGCCTACCGGGCACTTTCATCCCCTTCCTGTCCAGGCCAATTTTCAGCTTTAAGCGCTGTCGCATTTTGAATGACTATTGCACGGTCATGCAACACTGTACCCAAATGAAGTTTTTATCTTTTTTGAGACTTATGGAGATTTCTTTTGGTGATATTTCATCAGCACTGGGTTTTTTAGCTTTACAAACGAAAAAAGACCGAAAATTAACAAAAAAAAGTTTTTCATAATTTCTGTTATAAAATTTTGTAAATAAGTAATTTTTTTCCTTCACTGATTTGCCCAATAAGGCTGCACTGATAGGCTGCACTGATGGGCACTGAGAGGTGGCACTGATGGGCATTGATATGTGACATTGATGGGCGCTGATATGTGTCAGTGATAGGTGGCAATGATTGGCACAGATAAGTGGCACTGATAGGTGGAACTGATGGACGGCACTGATGGGTACTGATAGACTGCACTGATGAGAAGGTGCTGAAAGGTAGCACTGATGAGCATTGACAGGAATCACTGATGGGCACTGATATGTGGCACTGATGGGCACTGATATGTGACACTGACAGGTGGCAATGGTGGGCACTGAAAGGTAGCACTGATGAGCACTGATAGGGCTGAACTGATCAATGCCCTGATTTTCAGTGCAGATGTCCCCTCTGAACATTGCATCTTACTGGCTCTCCTCTCCTCATGCGCTGTCAGCGTGAGGAGAGGACTGCTGATAACTGGCATTTCCTGTTTACATGTGATCAGCTGTGATTGAACACAGTTGTTCATATGTTAAAGAACCTACGTCATTGGCTCTTTATCAAGATCGGTGATCCACTGTGTCCAGGGGCATGCATGACTAGAGTGGGAGGACGTCATATGACATCCTTCCAGAACAAAAGAGCTCCCGCCAGTCCATCATTTTCCAATACGGAGGGCAGGAGGCAGTTACAAATTGTTCCATGAATTCTATTCTATATGATTCCTATCCTATTATAATATATTTAATTTCCCTTCTATTCTATTTCTATTCTATAATATCTTTGCTCTGCTCTAGTCCAATAGGCACATGTATATCTAGTAATGCATTTAGTTCCACTAACCTTTCAGAAGCCTCAATCTAATCAGATCATCCCTGAAACTCTGTCATCAGAGGCTCTCTTTCTTCAATTTCTTGTCCAGGGGACACTGATGGCTCCATGACCTTAGCTTTTGCGCTGTCATCATTGCATCAGTACAGAAACTGCAGTGAGGGGAATTTATCAAAACTGGAGCATCTATAGAGTGTAAAGCAGCTCTGCACGGCAACCACTCAGCTTCTATCTTTCATTTTAAAAGCTTGAGCAGACCTAAGCCCATCAATTTAAAAGTTTCAATTTGCTAACTGTCACATTTTCTTGTGCTCTTTCAACCAAACTGTCAAACCAACAAATGTCTGGTGTCATAACTGATCATATGTGCAACATCATGGCAGTTGCAGATCAGAGGCTAAGATGGCAGCTTATCTGGCTGAAAACAAAAGTGGGGTTTAGTTCCACTTTAACTAAACAAGCTGAAGATAGAAGCTGTTTGGTTGCCATCCACAGCTGATGCAAATTCTGGCTGCTCCAGTTCTAAAATATATATCCCCACCAGTGGGCGGTACTAATGTTGGAACCAGGGGCGGACTGACAACTCATGGGGCCCCCGGGCAATAGGGGATCATGGGGCCCCTGTGTCCTTGCCCAAGCTCAAAAAAGCCTATGAAAAATGTACCAGGGGCATCTCATGGGACCCCCTACTGACCCCGGGCCCTCGGGCAGTGCCCGAGTTTCCAAATGGTCAGTCCGCCCCTGGTTGGAATCTTGGTCTTGCTCCACTCACTGCTCATTAGCTTTGCTCCCAAGAAACAGCCAACCAAGAAAAAAGTGTATTGTGGACAGAAGGAGAGATAGGGGAAATGATGAGTGGCACCACTATATGCCTGCCCACATAGACTGGGAAGAGATGAAACAGATGACAGGTATTGATGACATCACTGGTACCTACATGTTCAGGTTTTTTTTTTTGGCTTTTGAAATTGGATGACAAAAAAGGATCATATTTAGAATTGGGGGAACAATAGGACAAATTAAGAGTTCACTTACAGTTATCATGGAGTAAGGCTTTAAAGCTGAACTCCAGGCAGATATAAAAAAAAAAAACAATGAATGCAGTTATGTGTAAATGACAAAACAATTAAATGTATTTCAAAACCAACTAGCATAGATACCTGAATATGAGTTGATTTCAGCCTCTAATATCGTGTATTTTCTTCAGTCACAGGAGACCTAGCTGCTTTGCTTAATTGCAGAGAAGTCAGGACACCAAAGTTTGTGGACAGAAATAAAAAAAACCTTTGGCAGGTAAGAAAGCTCACTTATATAGGAAAAAACGATTTAAGAAGTATGCAGGATTTTTAAGGTGCATCCTTTCCAATCTCCAGAATAAATGTACATGAAAATTAGATTAAAATTCATATACTTTATTTTGTTTTTTTAGCACTCTGGTTTGATGGGGATAGGATGCTTAGGGTGCTTACTAGATGTATTGTCATGTTAATATTGAATTTGTATTGTTGGGATGATATCATCTTTTAATGCAATATGCTATTGAATAAATCGTATTAATGTTAATCTAATTTTTATACATTTTTATTAGATTATTTTTATACATTTATTCCTGAGGTTGGAAAGAAAGTCTTAAAAATCATGTATACTTCTTAAATCTTTTTTTCCTATATTCTATTGGGATGTAGTGCTGAAGTCATTCAGTTATACATTATTTAAATTTCAAAGCTCACTTACATGTATTTCTTAATTTATTTTTGATTCAAAACATACAATTCAGGTTTGCATAGACAATATAACAACCTTTGGGCTCTAAAGTTAGCTTGAACCTAATGTTATTCCCATTTCTTTACTAGCTGTGTACTTCCAGTACAGAAAAAAGCAAGTTTCTGTGTTCCTCAGCAGCCCTTTTTTGTAGTTATTTCCTCCAATAAACTTATAAAGTTTATTTAAAAATTATACCTTGCACCCCAATTTATAAATCAGTAGAAATGGAACCTGAGAGCTGATATATGTTCCAAATATTTTTTTAGATTTTTGTCTGGATATAGGATCTTAATAGGAACTACAGACGATAACGTGATAATATTTGAATCTGGGTACCTTTGTAATTTCGTGCCATGCTATTCTAAAACGAGTGTATTTTTAGGTGCTTCTCATTGTCATTAGCCCATATTTTGTCTCTTTACAACACCCATATGTTGCCTTTGATCAATTGCCTAAACATGTGGCATGTTACCTTTTAATGTCCTCCTCAAACATCACATCTGCACAGGTGTCCCTTGAATTTGTTACTATCCGAAACCATTATATGGCATTCTGCTTTGTAAAGAAGAAAATGAAGACAAAAGTACACATAAAACAAGGTGAAAAAATTCTGTTTAAAAGCTTTTCGGTATGCCTGCTTGATCTCACAATTAATGCACAATGTTTGTATTGTGCTTTTCAAAGGCAAATGAAACTTCTCTTTAGATCCTCATTTTTTTTTTTTCTTCTTCCAGAACTTTTCAGTTATCTTTTTGAACTTGATGTTCTCCTCATCCTTGCAAGTTCACAGTGATACAAGCAGCAGAGACGCAAGTGCTGCATTTGTGTTTGTAGTCCATGGTGGGAGGTCTGTATGTTCACAGCAGATACAACTGTTTAATTTGAGGCATTACAGACCACCCACTAAAAAGATAGATGAGAGCTTTCTCTTTCCAGCTTCGTAACCACATGGCAGAAAACAAAAACAAAACAATATTAACGGTCACAGAGTGGAAACTGATGTTTTTCTTATGTTGTTTCCCAAATGGAAAATTTGAAGGAATTATTGTGTCACGCATAGCTTTATCAATAAATCTGGAGTCAAAAATAAAGTAAGCAAAGGTAAGCTAGTCTGAACAAGAAAAGCGTTTGATTACCATGTGTGCTATAATGTGAACATTTGATATGATAATATTTCAATAATAATAATTTTAACATTAGATGGAGGAGAATATAGACATAGTTACCTGTTTGCCTACATGGTATATTTTATTTGTTTTTGTTTTTTTTAATATTAATATCATAGCACTACTGAACTGAAATCACATCATCCTAATTCCTACACCTATTACCTTATTAATAAGGACCAATTCACACCAGTGTGTTGATCTGCATTTTAGTGCAGCTGTAAAATGCTGATCAATGGAAGGACATCTAAGAAACCATAATTTCCAATGTGCGCTATTCACACGATAACGCTGCATTGACATGCATTGCACTAAATTGCAACATGTATGTATTTTAACACAACACAATGAATGTAAACGGATGTCAACGCAATGCTCAGGATATTCTGTAAAAATGTGTGCTAAAACATGTCAACTGATGTCAACATGTATGTCAACGGATGTCAAAATGTATGCCAACGGATGTCAGTGCACAACTAAAATGGATGGAAATGTACATTCATTTTCCATACGTTTTAGTGCAAGTCACTGTGAATTGGCCCTAATACCATACTACAGCCTTGATAATATTTTTACAAATAATAATTGAAGCAATCTAATTAACATCTTGCGGTAAGATATGACACATAGGACATGTAGTCAACAAAAAACCCTTTATTCTTGAGTGCAATTATCCTATAGCAACCAATCAGAATTCACTCTGATGCTGTCAGACTACCACAACATTTGCAGCCTTACTGCATTTAGAAAAGAAATTACACTTGATATGATTGACTGTTTATACTGTAAAGGTGGTCTAAGACATTAGACACAACCCAACCATTTAAAGCCTAAACCCATGTTTACTTTCACTTTAAAGAATTTGTTTGGGCCAAGCTGACCCATTCACATCAGTCACTTCCCTCCAGGGGCTTACAATGTAAGGTCCCTAACTCACATTCATATATACACATATTAGGGCCAATTTTAGACAGGAGCCAATAAACCTACCAGATTGTCTTTGGAGTTTTGGAGGATAACGGTGTACATGGAAGAAACCCACGCATGGAAAATATACAAACTCCATGCAGGTAGCGGGATTCAGACCAACACCCCTGGTTATATACCTTTTATTGATAAAAAGCAGTCCTTGAGGTCCAGTCATATGACTTTACCCAGGGTGAGATGTCTCAGTTTGCTGCAGGCAGGAGAAAGAATTTCCTTATTCTTCTCTCTCAGTGATCCAACTGCAGCATTGTACATTTTTAGACAGTCACAAGGTAAGAAACTGCAGCAGGGGGTGATCTATGTCAGATTTTGTAAGCACAGCTGATAACTATTCAGGCACCAGGATTTTGAAAGATCATGTCATCTTGGGCCCGCAATCTGAGGCAAGGAAGTAGATGCTGACCCTGGGTAGTATCCAGGGGCGGACTGACCATTTGGAAACTCGGGCACTGCCCGAGGGTCTGGGGTCAGTAGGGGGCCCCATGAGATGCCCCTGGTACCTTTTTCATAGGCTTTTTTGAGTTTGGGCAAGGACACAGGGGCCCCATAATCCCCTATTGCCTGGGGGCCCCATGAGCTGTCAGTCCGCCCCTGGTAATATCTGAACAAAGATGGCTCTGCCCTTCTGTAGATAAAAGAAGGTGAAGATATTATCACGGGAATACTGTGATCTCTGTGAGAGTAGTAAATAACCATAATTGTTACACTTTCTTCTTAGTATGCATGTTAAAAATATATATGATGCTATGTCCATTTTAAGACCGTCTAGATGCTTGTTTTATCTGAAAGCAGTTAGGAATAAAGATACGGGCAGCACAGTGGCTAAATGGTTAGCACTTCTACCTGGCAGTATTAGGGTCATTGGTTTGAATCCCAACCGCAGCACCACCTGCCTGGAGTTTGCATGTTCTCCCTGTGCCTGTATGGGTTTCCTCCCACACTCCAAAGACATGCTGGTAGGTCAATTGGATCCTGTCTAAATTGGTCCTAGAATGGATATGTATGAATGTGAGTTAGCAATATTAGATTGTATGCTCTTTGAGGGTTAGGGACTGATGTGAATGTACAATATATATACATGTAAAGCGCTGCGTAAATTGACAGCACTATATAAGTATCTATAATAAATAAATAAGCATGAAATTACAGATTTCACTGGCTTCAAAATTTTACTGGAATGGAAAATCTTGATTTCCTTTTTTGAGCTGCTTAGGCATTAGGACATGGCAGGGCCAATAGTGGTGAGCACCAAAACGGTTGTTATCTTTGTGGCATGCAATGAAATAGAACCAGTGAAAAGTCTAAAAAAGGTGCACAAATATATGGCAAAGGAAAAAAATATCCCTGGGTTGGTGGTGTCACTGAAGTGAAAAAATGTCCCTGAGTTTATTTATGTGACTGCAATGAAAAAAATGAGGCAATGGTGTCACTGAAAAACAAAAATGCCCGAATTGGTGGTGTCACTGAAAAGAAAAAGGTCCTTGTGATGGTGATGTCATCTAAAGGAAAAAAATCCTGTCCCATTGCACCGTGGTTTCACTGGAAGAAACACCACTGCAAAGCTCCTCCCCCAGTGCAGTGCTCTTCCCTCATCTCTGACCCCTTCCTACCAAAGCTCACCCCCTATCAGCGGTGAACCTAGCACATTTGGCAGTTGGGGCCTGTATTCTCTTTACATCCTCCAAAAAATATTGGTCAGAGGAAATGTAGTGTTGCATGCAGCACGTTATTGTGAAAGCATTCATGCTCTGGGTGTATTTGGAGCTGTGCGTCATACAGGACATGGATGCATACACCTCATATGAACAAAACCTAATTGTCATTATAGCAGGAAAGAGGTGATATCAGGTATTTAATATACCTATCACACAATCTGTCTCTCTCTTCTCCTGTTTGGCATTACTTACAACAATTGATAAATGTCCCCATATATGTTGTGAACTCACCAACTCCAGGCTCACTCTCCAGAGCCCAGGCAGGCTCTCGCTTAGTCCAGACTTTAGGTTTTTCTCCCTGAATTCAGCAGGGCCTCCAAGCATGTCCTTTTCTAGTCCACGGTCTCCAGTCACCTCTTCTCCTAGGGTGAGGCCTCCAGGCACCCCTCTCACCTAGTTCAGGCCTCCAGATACCCCCTCTCTTAGTCCACGGCCTCCAAACACCTGTTGTCCTAGTCTGGAGCCTCCAGGAACCTCCTCTCCTAGTCCAGGAACTCCACTCGACACTCTCTCTTCCTAGGCCACAGGCTCCTCTGCACACTCCCTCTTTTCTAGTCCACTGCCTCTTCCAAGCACCCCCTTCTAGTTATGGCCTCCAACACATACATAAACACACACACACACACACACTCTTTTAGTACATGTCCTCCTTTGTATGCTCCCCTCTCCTAGACCACAGCCTCATCTGCTCACCCCCTCTCCTAGTGCAGGGCCTTCTTCAGCACACCCCCCTCTCCTAGTCCCGGACCATCTTCAGCACAACCCCTCTCCTAGTCCAGGGCCATCTTCAGCACACCCCCCTCTCCTAGTCCACGACCTTCTCCTCACAGCCCCTTCTCCTAGTCCACATCCTCCTCTGCAAACCCCCCTTTCCTAGTCCAGGGCCTCTCCAAACAACTCCCCATTTTCCAGTCCAGGGGCCTTTGCCACACAGCTAATATAGCTCTCCTAATATAGAGCTTACAATTTCGGACAGGGTCTCCCCTTTAAATTTGTGCTGCACTGAGCTGCCTCACTTCCTGTCATAAAAGGCTTGTGGCAATGTGATGGTATGTGGGTGGAACTTATGCAGGAGGAGGGTGACCTCACAGCCCACCAGTAATAAATCACTCCGTTCCTCCCACCCGGCCCATAGAAAAGCATTCTTGAGTGACACTGCGGCTACTCTTTCTAACTTGCTAAGCAACAGTAGCTGCAGTATCACTCAAGAAATTGATTCAGCAATGGTTGCCCTGTGGGGTGCCAACACTGCTGAAACTTACCAGACAAAATGATAACTGTGTACGAAATCGAGCTTGATTGCCAGTGGCTGCGTTACCCGGTGTGGGCTGCATCTCCTAGGTATGCCACTGGCCCCCATCCTCCCCCCAGTACAGAGCTCTTTCCTCCTTACTCCCTTGGAACAGAGCTCCCCTCATCCCCTAGGCCCCCACAGTACACAGAGATCCTCTCTCCTCCCACCAGTACACAGAGCTTATCCCAACCCCTAGCCCAGTACACAGAGCTCCCCCCTTCACACCTGAACCCCCCCTCAAAATCCAGCACAACTGCAGAGCACTCTATGCCTTGCCTCCTGGCAGGTGCTCCTCCTGAACTGAGGAGGCACTGCCACTTGAGGGCACTGTCATATGTAAACACATAATCGGCAGAAGAAGCCACTTTAGTCTTTATAAATGACAACGGCCAGTGGGAAGCACAGGACTAGTGCAGGAGATGGCGGTACAGATGAAAAAAAACCCTGCTGACAGGAGTGACACTGCAGCCATTCCTGTCAGTGAGAGGAAGAGCAAGGGGAGCTCCCAGCAAAATCCCCTGCACATACAGCCAGTGCTTGGGGTGCATGCCTCTTCTTCCCCCCCCCTTTGTCCAGGCCCTGGGGGGTGTATCCAGGATAATTTTGTTTATTTCAGTTAGCATTCTTTGTAGTGGTGTTATTTTTTCCTTTGTCTACCTGTACTATCGTTATAATTATATTTTTTTTGCTGCCCATTACGTTTACAAAAACTGGTCCAGCATATTTAAAAGGTAACCACCAGGTGCAATTGAAAGCCTATTGCACCCTGGAAAATCATCAGAAAACACCTTAATCTTGTCTCCCCTGTTTACTCCAATGCATTTCACCAAAAAATTAATATTTTCCTAAAATCTTCTGACTTTTGCCAACATTTCAGGGAAAAAACAACTTTCAATCATCCCTAGTTCAGAAAACTGTTCAACTGCTTGGCAGAGTGGAAAGTGAATAAATTATCACAAAAGGAAACGCATTTTTATTATTTTGAATACACAGTATCTCACATTAGGGAGTACACCCCTCACATTTTTGTAAATATTTTATTATATCTTTTCATGTGACAACACTGAAGAAATGACACTTTGCTACAATGTAAAGCAGTGAGTGTACAGCTTGTATAACAGTGTAAATTTGCTGTCCCCTCAAAATAACTCAACACACAGCCATTACTGTCTAAACCACTGGCTACAAAAGTGAGTTAGGCACACTTCCATGACCGCTTGCAGGATCACCCTGGATCCTTAATCATAAAGGCTGGCAACCTTCCTCCTCCAGTGGATCTCCTTATGGGGCTCCTGTTGCCCCTGATCAGACTAGGAGTCTCTAAAGGACAATAGCTCACCAGCCCAGTGAGCCAAGACCCTCTAAGTGCAGTATTATTAGAAACCAAGACTCCTTTATTCAGAAAAGAAGAATGCCACTCACATGTCCTGCAGTTCTCCCTCCTCACCGATGTGTGGGTATACTGCATGCAATTCCTGAGTATACCAGGAAGGCGTCGAACGCCGGAAGTGCGTCACCACGCACCGCAAGCTGCGTATTAGCGTACCTACGCGTTACGTCACAGACTAATCGTGACTTCCTCGGGGTGACCCCTGAACACCTGAATTCAGTGATTTGGAGGGGTGTCCCAATACTTTTGGCAATATAGTGTAAGTTGTACATGTTTATCTACAGATATTATCCTGTAAAGCCATCTGAAACATACAGGATTTTTCTCAGCAGTAGAAAGCAAGGGATAGAGATCTGATGTCACACATACTACAGAGCTGGAGCATAGAGTTGAACTGTAATCTAAGAGTGGAGAGAAGAGACACACCTCCCAAGACTCACAGAAAAACCCACTGAGCTGAGGCAACAAGTAACCTGCTGTGTGTTTGAGTGGGGCGGGCCATCTCTCTGCAGAGGGAGGAAAGATCAGAGAGAAACCAGACTTGGTAATTTGGATTGAGGCTAGTACACACTACAGTGGGGTGTGTTTTGTTCCTTTTTCATGCCTGAAGTTTATAACCACTTTAAAAGTCCTGTCCCTCCTCCAGCCTGTGACTGAACAATGATATGAAAAGCAGCAGACTAATGGACTCATTTCTCTGTCACTCTACTTGTTCCTCCTTGTTCTTTTTCTCCCGCATTCCCACTGAGCTTTGTTGTACATTTTAAAATTGTTATTACATCTTTAGATTTGATAAGTGGGACTTTCAGCCTGGGTTCACACTGATGCGGTGTGGAATTCACAGAATGTTTTGTGTGTATTCCGCACATCATCACAATCGCACCCCGTTCATGCGAACCGCTGCAGGTGTGTATGTTAAGTTAACAACACCCCAAAATCGGTCTGAAAAACGTGGTGCGATGTACAGAATCACATCTCATGTGTGTGAATACCAATGCGATCCAATTCTAGTGCAGACCAAAAAAGGGTACTGCACTTTTTTGGTGCGGATACGATACGATTTGAGCCATACAAAATGTATGGCTCCAATCGCTCCGCACACAATTCGCATGTGATTTGCACAGGAATGCGGTGCTGTTCCTGTGTGAATCACATGCATTATACTACACTGCATATGTGTGAACCCAGCCTCAAGGTATCAAAAAATGTCTCAATACATATTTGTCATAAAAGTAAATCTATTTTATTAATATTTTACATTAAAAACAATAATGGGTTCATCTATAAATGTAGGTACATGTCCCCAGTCACGTTTTATACAACACCATACTGGAATACAAACATAACTTCCCAATAGGCTTTCACAATAATATTATACAATACTATCGTATTGTGTCAACAACAATGGTGAAAGACCAACTGAGCAGTCACATGTTTCAATTAGATGATTTTAGCTTCTTCAGGAGTAATGGTTGATAACCACACTAAAATATAGGATAATAAATTAATGCATACATCATCAAACATATACATCATCCATCATGCTTGTGTCGTCATGCAAATTAGACATGCACACGCTGGAAATTTTTATTTAGTTTCTAATTAGAATCTGTCTGATTCGATAATATATCAATAAATTATCGAATGGGAGGGATTCAATATTTTCAGATGCTAGTCCAACGCACCAAGAGAAATGGCATGAGCTGATTGGACAATACCAAATGGCATCAAGTGCATCCAAATTAGCGAATAGAATGAAATTTGGATCCATTTGATATCCAAATCTGAATTGTCAAACAAATTCGAAAATTGGATTGACTTCCCCATGGGCCCGAACTACTATTGCATCCTGAATTTAACATTGTTTCTTGTTAATAGAATCACTCCAAAAACCAAGAATCAGTTATCATTTAAAAGCACAACTTGATGGACCCAAAGCAACATGGCTTTGGGTCCATTATGTCAGATTATGTCAGACTAATTTGTATTTTTTTGACTATATCACAATATATTCTAACTGTAAAAGAATGCACCTAGGCATCCCATGGTAGAGTACAATATTGGGAGAGCAGTTGCGACCATAACTACAGAGGAAAAAGATTTTAGGTAATTTATTTCAGATGATTGCAAAATGAGCAATCATTGTGTCAGACAGTGGGAAAAGAGAATTCTAGGATGTATCACTAGAAAGATCACCAGCAGGAAGAAGGAGGTCTTGATTCCCCTATACAATTATTGAGTTAGACCTCATTTAGAATACAGTGTCCAGTTGTGGAGACCTCATTTACAAAAAGTTATTGATAAGATAACATGAGTCCAGAGGGCAACAAAAATTAAAACTCAGAGAATAAAACATCAGGTGAGATATCAGCAACTTAAAGTGGTTCTAAAGGCTGAAGGTTTTTTACCTTCTTGCATTCTATGCATGAAAGTAAAAAACTTTCTCTGTGTTCCAGCCACCCAATACTCATCTAAGCTTCTTCTTGATCCAGCGATGAGCACTGGTGTCTTGCTATCCCGGGACTCCCTCTCCTCATTGGCTGAGACAGAAGCGCAAGCCATTGGCTCCCACTGCTGTCAATAACAGCCAGTGAGCCAATGAGTAGAAAGAGGGGGCGAAGCTGAGCTGTGGCTCTGTGTGTGAATGGATACATGGAGCAGCAGGTGCCCCTATAGCAAGAAGCTTGCTGTGGGGGCACCTGACAGGAGGGAGGGGCCAGGAGTGCCATTGGGGGACCCAAGAGGAGGAGGATCCTGGCACACAGCAGGTAAGTATAAACATGTTTGTTATTTTTAAAAAAAGTCTTTAGAATTACTTTAATATGTACAGTCTTTATTAAAGAAGAAAAATTAGAGATGCAAACCTTTAAATATATTAACAGTGTGATAAAGGTTCAGTAGAACAATATTTTCAACATGAGGCTAAAATCAGGAACATGGGAAATAACCGAAAATTAGAAGAAGGAAAGTTCTAAAACTATTCCTAGGAAATATTTTTTTTACTGAAAGAGTAGTTGATGCTTGGAATAGCCTTCCAGCAGAGTCAGTCAGTTGGTCAACAGTACGCAGACTCAAACATTCAAAAAAGTTGAAAACATGGTGCAAACCTAATGTACCAGTTGGTCTTTTTTCTGCAATCAGTCTCCTTAATACATTTTCTTGATTGCCATGAAGGTATTTACTGTATATGAAAACTATTAAAATACAAATTGGCCTAAATTAAAAGATTTTATATGTCATGCATAAATATTCAGGTACCAACATGTCTTAAGAAAACTTGAGATATTTGATTGAAGGAACAATATTTGCTGCCTATGTTTCAGACAATTCAGTTGGATCTTTGCAGCCTTTTGCTTGCCTTTATCCAGCCCTATTCCTCCCACTTTTTTGAGGCACTATTCCTCCCACTGATACCAACAGAGTGGCATAATTCTTACCACTGACAACAAAGATGGGGCACTATTTCTCCCACTGATTTCAACAATGTGGTACTATTCCTTTCACTGAAACCAAGGACAGAGCGCTATTTCTCCCAGTGACACCAACCATGGGGCTCTATTCCTCCAACTGACACCAACAATGGGCACTATTCTTCCCACTGATACCAACAATGTTAATTGTTCCTACTACTTAAACCCACAATCAGGCATTATTGCTGCTTCTACTGACAACAGGTGCTATGAAATATTTTACTTTTACTCACCACCAAGCCTTAGGCATTGTTTACTCCCGTTGACACTGGGGCAATTTCTACCCCCACCGGCCACAGTCTGCCCCCATAAGGTCTGGCACACAGTATACTGGGCTTTCATTTAGAAAGTATGGAGATACCTGCTTTGGGAAAACAACTTTTTTCAGATATCAAGTCTGATATACATACGATGTACTGCTGGTTACATAGCAATGCAGTTGTTTCCCTTAGTAATTCTTTTCACTGTTCTGTTTTCATGTACAGTATCTTTACTATACTATTTTGCTTGAAGAAAACTATGTCTGCTCATCAGAAAAATTGCAGTCCAGGCAGACATTTTAAACGTTGGAAATGTTCCAAACCTTTAATCTCCTTTTTTCTCCTTAAAGTCTCATAATTGATGTGATGACATTATAAGCCGATTTATGGGGCCGTTCATAAATCACTAGTTATACAGGATCACAAAGGTTTGTGTATCAGGTGTCATAACATTCTTACCACACGTGTGATTTACTTATGAAGGAATGTTGAACAGCAATGAATATACTGGCTACACCTTACAAAAACTGGGAAATAATCTTTCACTTTAGTATGTCATGGAGTCGTACTCAGCTTCTATTCATCACATTTGCTGAAGGTTTCCAATCTCTGAATTCTGAAGCATTTATCTACTATAGCAGTAGAAACTTCAATTAGCTATGGAAAGTTGTGTTCACTTCAAATAGCCAATCATGTGCAGGAGAATTTTAAAAAAGTGGAACGTACTTTGCATATCACTAGATGCTTGAAGTATAGAGAACTTCACTAGTTTAAGTGTTTTTTGTCCTTTAGTAAGTCAAATAACTGTATTGTTATGTGTATATTTCTATTAATTCAGAGAAAAAAAGAATATGTGGACATAGAAATATGGATACTTCTATTGTTGGCTAGTTTTAAAAGCAGGCTTCAGTTCACTCAATAGTCACAGTCCTGGAAGAAGCATGCAACCAGTGAAGCTAAAAAGCCTATGTGGTAAGGCCAGGAACAAGATTACACCATCAGAACCTGCTTGTAGTGGGTGGCTATTTAGTAGCAGAGGTTTCAAAGAAAGAAAGCAACACAATTGTTTGTTTAAAGTGGTTATAAAGGTTCAGCTTTTTTTTTTTTAAATAACAAACATGTCATAGTTACCTGCCCAGTGCAATGGTTTTGCACAGAGCAGCCCCGATCTTCTTCTTCTTGGGTTCCCTGCAGCCACTTCTGGCTCCTCCCCCCTGTTGAGTGCCCCCAGAGGTATCTGTTTGCTTTGGGAGCACTCAGGCGTGCTCGCTCCCAAGCTGCCTCTGTGTGTCTATGGGACACACAAAGTGTGGCTTCTGTCTTACCCATCACTCCCTCCTTACTGTTTGTGATTGACAGCAGTGGGAGCTAATGGCTTCTGCTGCTGTGTCTCAGCCAACGAGGGTAGGGAGACCTGGCAGAGCCTTGGCTCTCGATAACATCGCTGGATCAGGCACAGGTAAGTATTATGGTGGCTGAAGGGGGAGCTGCACACAGACATAGAGAGCATGAAGGTAAAAAACCTTCAGCCTTCACAACTACTTTAAGGTAGCTTTATTACAAAAAAGAAAACAGTAATACAGTAACACTCTAAGCTTCTTCAGTGCCACCTCTCAGTATTAGAGTAAATTTACCAGCAGCCACAAGTTCAGAATAAGAGTTCACTTCTTAAATAAAGGAGATCATGCAAAGCATGCCTTCCTTAAGCACCTAAAATGAATTGTTCTCTTTGCATCAGTAACCCACCTAATTACTGGACAGCTGGCAGACAAGCCTTCTCCTAGAAAGTCCGGCACCTAGGCTTTCCTGAGGTCCCATGTCTCCAACCCGCTCCTGAAAGGAGTGAAGTCTAATTGCCCCTCCTGGACCAATTCTTGACCCAACCTACAATTCCCCAATCCAGGGCCACCAATCTTATGAAAACTAGACTCGCATCAGTAACCCACCTAATTACTAGACAGCTCATCTGGCAACGTAGCTGGCAGACAAGCCTTCTCTTAGAAAGTCCAGCACCTAGGCTTTCCTGAGGTCTGAGTCTCCAACCCACTCCTGAAGGGAGTGAAGTCTAATCGTCCCTACCGGACCGGTTCCTGACACAACCTACACTTCCCCAATCCAGGACCACCAATCTTATGAAAACTAGACTCAGGCTCACCCAAGATGGCGCCCAGAACCCATGACAGAATACACATTAGTCTAATGTTCTTCCTAGTGCCAGCATCAACATGGTAGTAATATTTCACACCACTGATACTGTACTGAATTGCTCTAAAATTTTTATCCTTACAGGTTCACTTTAAATACATAAAAACACAACAGAAAACAGCACTGCAGGAATGGCAAAAAGCCACCTTGCTATGTGAAACACAACAGCTAAAACTACAGGATGGTTGTTTGAATATAGGTTGCTGTTTTAGGTTAAAAAAAATATAGCTATTGAAAATATATCATAAATACTTATTATGGAAATATGACATGACGTTTAATGAACCTGGAGTTCTACTTTTTTTTCTCTAAATAAAATATGAAGCTTTATTGGTTGCTATGGGCAACAGCTCTACTTGTGATCTATTTTTGCTTTTCTCAGATTTTAATAAATCTATTCCGGATATACAATCCGAGAGGCAATATACCAGTGCTTCATACAATATTTTTGTGGAGCCTTGTGTATTTGCATCCTGTTAGGAAAATTATTTTCAATTAATATTCTGTTTGATGATTCACAAGAAAAGTCCCACTTCTGTAGAAGATTGGCAAAAAATGGCCAGTAACTGTGTTTTTTCTGAGAAAAAAAATCTCTGTGAAATAAGGAAGTCTGGTGAGAAAAACATAATGCCCAGACTATGACTCTGAATCACACAGCGTGAATACCAGTGTTTGCTGCTGTACACATATTTATCACTTTTGACTAAGAAGAGAAAACCATTCTTTAACCCCTAAAAACATATCTACACTCAAAAACAAAAATTTAATATATTGCAATTTATTAGTCCTTAGATGTAGTAGCTAAAGTCGTTTTCCTTTTTACAGCATTTTTTCCTTTTTTTGACCAGGTAGTTCTGCAAAAAGAACTTTCTCCTGTCACTTCATGTCTACACTTTTTACCCAATTGTATCTATGGAAGGAGCCATGGTTGCCACCCAGGTTGGACTTTTACTCTCGGTTCACATAAGTGCAGTTGAGCTGTGCCTCACAAAACACAGGAAAAAAGTCCCTGCACCTTTCCAGAAATCACAGCCCGCACTGGGAACCACACTACAGTGCAGCCCACACTTAAGATTAATGACACCCGCCTGCGGGTCCCACATTTTGTGTGTGGGTGGTTGCAGCTGCGGGAGGAAGTGGGGGTCCTGCAGCGACTTCCACCCACACTAGTATGAACCAAGCATTAAACTGGTTGTATACCTTTGACATGAAAATTCAGAGAGGATATACTGGCCCCAATCCAAAGCACCACGTGTCATTTCTCTCCGCTGTCTCCTTCCAATGTTATCTGCATGAATCACTTCTAATATGTTATGTCAACACCAGACAATCTTGGGAGACAGCCCCACCCCCCAGCAGACAGCAGGTGACTGATATCCTCAGCTGTCCTTGTTTCCCTTTCCTCCACTCAGGTTTCATTTCCTCCACTCAGGTTTCAGATTACACTGAGCTCTTATCACATAACTGATGACTACTGGAATGTTGTGGAGGCCTCTCTTGCACCTCCTGCCCAACACTCCTGAAGGTGGAGACAGAGAGTGTGAGGGCACAGAGTGTCACGAGTGTCAGAGAACCTGGCTGGTGAAGTCCATTTTTTAGGTGGGTAAAGCTGGGGTTTGCAGTCCTCAGGACAAGTGCTGAAGCAGCTTGGCACCAGAGCAGGAAATGGTAGCAGATCCGGTATGCAGGCAGAGACTAGTGACAGCGGGGCAATGAGTCAGCAAACAGAGCAAGTCCAGGATGTAGGCCAAGGTCGGTTACAGCCGGGCATTGCAGAACAGAATAAGCAGGCAAAGACAAGTCCAGTAAACAGGATGAGGCCAGAGTGGTCAGATGAACAATGTTACGGCAGGAGCAAAGGCGAGGTCCAGGGGAAAGCTGGGTCATACAAAGGTAAGTAGGTTCAGTGGATCAGGTCTCAGGAACACAGGTACAAACTGAAGCCCATTCAGCAACTGCTTATGGTAACAGATCAGTATAAATAGGCCACTGGTGTGTGCACTGGTGTATTTAGGTTTTGTGCTGCCCTAAGCAACATAAAAATCGGATCCCCCCAGAGGAAAGAGCCTGACGGTGACCAACAACACCCCTGCCTCATCCCCCCCCCCACTCAAGAGAGCCTTCCACTAAAACCCACCAACCCCCCTCCACGGCAACAGAGAGAAAGACACTCACCTTCACAGCTCTAGATATCCCCGGGAAGGACAATCGAGCTCTGCATACACCATCAAGCAGCCCACAGCCTCTCTCAGATCTCACCTGGTCTCCATGTCGCATATGTCCCTTCTTTCAGTGGGCAATGCTGCCCCCCTAAAAAATGCTGCCCTAGACAAATGCCTTGTTTGCCTTGTTGTAAATATGCCCCTGTGTACGTGAGCGTGTACCCGTACCGGTTTTCTGGTGCTGGGAATCCAGTTTACCTAACAGCGCTCCTATATAGTCTGTGCAGTATGTGAGCTCAGATCCCCACCTACTGCCTGCTGGAGCTGAGGAAAAGCCTTTGATCTATACGTTTTTGAAGGCTGTAGAGAACAGAATGCTCAGACAAACAGGTGCAACTTACGTAGGAAGATTTATTTAATCTCTGTGTATTATCTGAGGTTAGTTACTTCAGTGGATATATGTAAGGGTTTAGTACCACTTTAAACATGTCTTTGCCTTTGTTTGTCTCTATCACATTGTGGAATAATGGGACTAGTAGTTTACACTATAAGGATAAGGTTCTTTGTGTTTTCTTTAGAGGAGAACCTGACCCCAACTTAAAAAAATACAAGTAAATGTACAGAAAAATCAAGTATCTGAAAAGCTCTCTTGTGTTTTGTTTTCCATAAATATTTTTTTCACTTGCATTGTGTCCTTGAATTTACTAGAATATTTTAGTTCCCCAGGAGAATCAGTTTCATAGAACAGCCCCTTCTTCTTTGCACATCATAGCCCTCTCATCTTCTGGAAGTATCTAATTATTCCCTGTGATCAGTCTGCATCTGCTTTCCTCCTCATAATCATTTATGTAGGAGCAGGGGGTGGAGCAAAGGGTTACACAATAGATCAGTCTTATCAACTTTTTTTACCCCAGAGGAACCCTTTAAAAATGTATTTCCCAGGGCATCCTCACTAAAATGAAAGCATTGTAGATTGTAAGCTCCAAGGAGCAGGGCCCTCCTTTCCCTCTTGTATTGAACTGTATTGTTGCTGTATTGTCTCCCGTTATATTGTAAAGCGCTGAGCAAACTGTTGGCGCTATATAAATCCTGTATAATAATAATATAACTAGAAAATCTACAATTTCTGGGGAAATTGTGTGAAGTGTTCTTTCCTCCATCAGTACTCTACAACTGGAGTGGGCGGAGTAGCTTTTGTCACTCTGCTGCCTGCTCACACACCTGGGTTCTTATGGCAACTCACTCTACAGCAAGGGCAGAGGAGCGGTTAAAAACAAACTGCTCCAACTTGCTCTCTTTACTGGCGTAACTACTGGTTGTAGTTTTAAAACTATAAATCCTACACCGAAGAGCTTTATATTGTGAGAATCACAAGACCCAGCCCTACATTTTGTTGCATAGTATGTCTCTGAAATATTAAAAATGAAGGCACAGTAGCAGTTTAGATATTGCCCTTCAAATTTGAGGTGGTTAGAGTGGAGTTTCAATGAATGTCAATGGGCGGCGTGAGTTGCAAACAAATGGTCATATTGTGAAAACTATCAGGACTATGGCTTAGCCGTGCACATTTTTAGTGGCAGCAGGGATAGCTGAACGTTTTGCTATAAGATTTGTGTAGGTGGGCTTGAAAATGAGGGAGTGATGGCAGTTTAGAAATCATGTCCTGATTTTTCAGCTCCCACTCTAGCTTTTGTCAGCTCCCACTCTAGTTGTGAACATTCCGCCATTCATTCCTATGGGACCAATTTCACCACAAAAACGGCGATATATTGTGAACCATTCGGCAAAACGTTCCACAAAGTAATAGCACACCAATCGGGAACAATCCGCACATTTCCGTATATTACTGTCTATGTAGTGTAAAAACTGTGGGAGGAGTTAGGGTGGTAAATTTGGCTATAATAATAAGAATATATATGTGAGATAACAGTAAGTGGTCTTGCCATGCAAGAACACTTAATAATTGGGATCAGTGGGAAGAATGCCACCTTATATGCAGCTACAAAGATCATTGGTGTCATGCTGCTGGCTCTGGCATGTTTGGAAGGACTAGGAACTATGAACTAGGAGCTATGAAGGCACTAGCTGATGGGAGCTCAATTACTAAAGTTCAATGAAACCTTAGTAGCCTTTGAAGGAACCCCAGGATTCCACAGAACACTACTAAAGAGTGTTACTTGCGTGACAGCTCTGAGTCTGCTGGGGTTGCTGACATTACTTCCACAATGGCACCAAAAGCATTCTAAGGGCTTTGGATGTTTACACAGGAAACGTTTCTCCAGGTAAATAACATTGGAAATAACAGGTAAATATGTTAAATGCACATATAATCTAATGGCAACATTTTAGTTGCATTGAAAAATAATTGCAAATTTTATTCTAAAATTTGTCTCATTTACATAGATAATAAAATATGTTCCATTGGAAAGCAAGACATTTTGTATGTCATTACTGCAACCAACCTGCTACAGCCATGGTTACAATGAGGATGCTGGAAACTCAACAATGCAGTGTTGCCCAAACTATAAGTATGGTCACTAAAATAGCTTTATTTTACAACATTAATGGCCATGATGTCTAGGGAGCAGGGCAGTGAAGTCACGTGACCCTGATGAAGTCACGTGACCCGTGATGTAATGCGTAGGACAGAGGCGTGGTGACGTCATTTCCGGCATGGACAACAGCCGCCATCTTGCTATACCCATTCAAGTACACCTTGTGTGTTCTTTGCTGATTTGAAGCTTGTTGTGTTCCAGCTTGTACACTCCAGGAGGTCCCTGACATATACTGGGAACACACCCACTGAATATACGGTTCACACAAATATTAAGCAGGAAACCTACGGAAATCCAGGATAACTATTCCATCATTACACTACTCTGCCTTATATGGTGCTCTGTTGGCTAAGATGACCCTAAATTGAAGACGCTAAGTGTTTTTAAACATGATTTTATTTTTTTCATATGTACACCGTGCTCATGTTTAACCTCCCCATGATCTATGTGATCAAATAAAGTATTGTTAAATTCATTTGAATTCATACTACTCCGCGTGGATCCTTTAGAAACCTTCTTTTTCAGATAGGCGTGTTCTTGTCACACTATCATATTGTTTAGTATGCTGTCCCCTGGGTTTATGTATCCACACTTGTACAAGTGAGTCGGAGAGGTGCTTATGACATTAACAATTAGTGTCATTTTTGGTGGCTTGCTCTTGCTTTATTGTTGTGATATACTTCCTTAAAGGTTCTTATAACCTGTTCTGCCACCTTGGAGGTTTGGACTCAGTCTTAAACATCTGCATGGTGTACAGTGATTGCTGGATCATTGATATTTTTTGACTATATCTATATGATACTGTGTAATTCCCTCCCCCTTTTGTGGAAGGGAAAATACCTAAGGAGGTAATGGCCTACTTGATCAATGAGGAGATGGATGCGGAAATTAGATCTGCATTTACTAAGAACTTAGACCCCCAAGTAGAGGGAAATGAGGGAGACATCAAGACCAAGTTTAAGCTTCATAAGAAACTAACTACTAAATATTTGAATAGAAAGTGGGATATTACATCCCTTGAATCATATATAGAGAGAGGGATTGTTCCCAGGGGATTAAGAGAAAGGGTAATTCCAGCAGAACATCTTCACACCCCCAGATTTCTGGAAAGGTGGAAAGAGGTCTGTATAAAACATGGCATAGAGATTATGCGATTAATTGTGGAAGAAGAGAAGGTTCAATTAAATGAACTCTCTAATGAAATTAATGAGAGCGCAAAATCACTTGATCCTCTGAAGAATGATCCTGAGTTTGATAAACATAATGATTTCCTTAGAAAAGAGATAGAAAAAATACAAAAAAATCTGAAATTTACGAAACAACAAAAATTTAGAAGAGACCTAGAGGACTGGGAGAAAGGTGAGATATTTGACCTAACTAATAGTAGAGGAAGGAGTCGATCAAAACGTAAAAAACATTTTTCTAGAAATAATAGAGGATATTCATCAATGAGTGAGGATGATGATGAAAGTAATAAGAGATCTGTCAGTTTTTTAGAGGAAAAAACAGATGGCGAGAACCATGGAATACTAAAACAAACAAACAAACAAATGAATGGGACAAAGGAAGAAAGAAACACCCCAATTGCCCTCAAACCATCCAATCAAAATCGAACCAGAAGTCACAAGAGATAAAAACTAACCAAGAGGGGGGAACGAATGACCTTAAGGTAATAAATCTATCTAACTTTGTATTGAAAAAAAGACACTATGATTTACTGCGGAAAGGTCTAACTTTTTCTCCTACGGACAAAATGGACTTGTTTGAGGTCTATAAAGACTTAAACTTGTTTCTGAGAAAGATCCTTTTAAGAATTCCATATGTATCTAGAGAAGAACAAAATCCCTGTGATCTGAATTCAGAGAGAGAACAACAGGCATTAAGAGATCTCATTAGTCTCCTTGATGAGACTCCCACAGACAGTGAATTTGGGGAGGGAGATGTTTCTAACAAGTGGAAAAGACATACTAGACTTAAAACTCCTTCCAGAAGAATGCCTAATATCAGGGAAAATAAATGGCTAAGTACTTTTTTAGATCTAGTACATGATGACCTTGGAAAAATAGACTGGACAATGAGGAATGCTGATAACCTCACTAGGGGTGAAAGAATAGCCCTTAGGGAACTTAGAAATGCTAAAAACATTGTGATTAAAAAGAGTGATAAAGGGGGGAATGTAGTACTACTAGAGAGTGTGGAATATGAGAAGGAGGTGTTTAGACAGCTGAGGAGTCTGGATACATATCGCAAACTACATAATAACCCGTTCCCAAAACTGGTGGTTGATCTAAATAAAAAAGTGGGATTGGCACGTGAAGCAAACCTATTAACCAAACGGGAATGTGATATGCTGACAGTTGATACATATAATATCCCCACCTTCTACGTAATCCCAAAAATACATAAAAATCCCTCTCAACCACCGGGACGCCCTATAGTATCTGCTATTGGTGGCCCTTTGGAACCAATAGGTAAATTTGTAGACGACTTGATCAAGGACTTGGTCTTGGAGCTCAAATCTTATGTAAGAGATACGGGGGATGTACTTAAAAAGATTCTAAATGTAAAAGTACCAGAAGGTGCACTCCTGGTGGGCATCGATGTGGAATCACTTTATACCTCCATCCCACACGTTTGGGGACAAAAAGCGGTGGCCCATTTTCTCGAGATATATTTTCCTGAAATGGAGGCCCAAAATGAATTTATATTGGATTTGCTTGAGTTTATGTTGACCCATAACTGTTTTCAGTTTCTGGGCTTCTTCTATCAGCAAATATGTGGTACCTCCATGGGAGCACCTTGGGCCCCGGCATTCGCATGTCTACATCTAGGTTTGTGGGAAGAGGAGCTAGTATATCCCTCCACTCCCTATAAACAATATGCAATAACCTGGTTGCGATACATTGATGATGTCCTAATGGTATGGGATGGAGGTATGGATGAGCTTAAAAGCTTTATGGAATTTTTGAACAAGAATGATAGAAATATCAAACTTACTTATACAGTGGATAGAGAGGTGATAACGTTTTTGGATTTGTCAATCTCTGTCCACGAAAATAAACTGGTCACTAAAACATTTAGAAAGGAAACAGCGGCCAATACACTTCTACATGCTAATAGCTACCATCCAAAGAGTCTAAAACAGGGAATCCCTATTGGTCAGTTCCAGAGAATAAAAAGAAACTGTACAGAAGAATTAGAATATAGACATGAATCTATCCAGCTCTACAAAAGGTTCAGAGAGAGGGGCTATTCACATAGAACCCTAAGAAGAGCAAAAAGAAGAGCCCTCGGTAAATCAAGAGAGGAACTAATTAATAAATCAAAACCAAAAGGCAGCTGCGAATACTGAAAACCAACCGGTAAGATTCATAACTAAATTCGGACAACAATGGGATGAAGTCAAGAAGGCCCTGGACTCCCATTGGCATTTACTAATTCAAAATCCGCAGATAGCGAAAGTGGTAGGAGAGAGCCCCCATATGGTGGCAAAACGAACTCGGAATCTAAATGATATATTAGTACAATCAGAATTTCAGAGGGTACCACAGAGAAACTGGCTAACTAGGAAGACTGGTGTATATGGTATGTTTCCATGTGGTCATTGTCAGATTTGTCCATTTGTACATAAGTCTAATCAGTTCTTCAACAATGATAACTCTAGGATATTTCAAATACGAAGTTTCATTAACTGTTCTAGTAGTAAAATGATATACATGATAGAATGCCCATGTAAAAAGATTTATACAGGTAAAACCAAAAGAAGCCTTAGGACTAGGATTGGTGAACATCTGAGAGACATTAGAAATGAAAATAGGAATGTAAGAAAGGGAGAAAAAGTGAACCCATTGGCGCAACACTTTAAAGAAGTACACGGGGGCAAAACAGATGGTCTAAAAGTAAAAGGGATCTTTCTGCTGAACATTTCGGCTCGTCGGGGTGATTTTGATAAAGTCCTCCTACAAAAAGAAAAATTCTGGATTTATACCCTAGGGGCACTTGTCCCATCTGGACTAAACACAGAACTTAACTTTGGGGTGTTTTTGAAATAAATTCCCTTGAACTCTCTATATGCCCTGAGTTATAATCTACATTGCGATACCTTATATATGAACTAAATATGGGCCTCTGTGGTCAAAATATGAACCTAATTGTTCAATTCTTTCTACTCTTATTAGGTGGTGAGCATATAGAACAATAGGACTGTTTTTGAAATCTTGGTAGCTGGACTTGGTTTTGATGTTTCCCTATATGAAAGTGAAATATGCTAATAATAATCTCCTGTTTATCTTTCTCTTGGAAGATGATTTGATCCATAGTAATTAGGCTCCTCTCCCACATCCAGCAATTATTTTAAAATTCAAGATATATGTTTTAATTCACTTTTGGATATTTCTAATGTAGTGATATTCTTTCAACACAAGATGGCGAGGTGGAGACTTTTTGGTATGCAATTAGTGCACCATATAAGGCAAAGGATTGAAGTCCTCTCCCAGTTCTGACGAAGTCTGCGGTGATTGGCGGACGAAACGCGTCAACGTATTGACGTCACTACGCTCGGCGTCTTCACAGGGTGCGGCGCCCACGAGGCGGGAAGGAACGGCGGTGTCACAGCTCCCTGTTAGGTAGGCCCAAGACCTTTTGAGAACTACCAGTGGGCTATTATCACAGCGGTTCGCAAACGGCAATCCCTCAGGGAAACATATCTTCCACCGGTGGCAAGTTATTTAAAAGCTTACGGCTGTTGAGATTTACAGAGCCTACATGGTGTTCATAGGGCATGTTGTATGGGCCTAATTTATCCTGTATACTCGGGGAATTTTTTGGAAATCCTCTCAGGAGGAGATTCTACATATATATATATATATATATATATACGCTATCCTATTCAGGTATTTTTCTGCTGTGACATAGCCACATCCTTATAAAACCGCAAATAACCTTCTCAAATTGAGCAATTTTTGGAAACCCTTTACTGGGTATATTAAATTCAGGTATCTACGGCCTGCTATATGCTATATACACACTATATGTGTTTGAAATCCACGCATCGTGTATACCTGGTCCCTCACCCCCATATGCATTTTTGGAAAAGCATCAAGGACCTGATCTTAGTTCAAGTCGACAGGAGTCTTCTTGATCCTCATTGATGGTAATATATCCACATCTCTATGTGTGTTTTGTTTTCGGGGTTACCTGATGCCCATGATCTACACATTTATTATCTTTTTCTATGTATATCCTCAGAATCATTTGGTACTGTGGACCTTGTTCCATTTGGGGTGGCTATCCAGGAAGTCCCTACATTTGAGAGGCGGGTATGATAGTCTCACCTTTGAGAAGGTAACAGCAGTATCCATTGACTATTGTGGAGGGAGGCCTGGTAAATTTTGGATGTGATTTGGTTTCCATATTGCTAGATACATACCATGTATTTTTGTGTTCCAGCTTGTACACTCCAGGAGGTCCCTGACATATACTGGGAACACACCCACTGAATATACGGTTCACACAAATATTAAGCAGGAAACCTACGGAAATCCAGGATAACTATTCCATCATTACACTACTCTGCCTTATATGGTGCTCTGTTGGCTAAGATGACCCTAAATTGAAGACGCTAAGTGTTTTTAAACATGATTTTATTTTTTTCATATGTACACCGTGCTCATGTTTAACCTCCCCATGATCTATGTGATCAAATAAAGTATTGTTAAATTCATTTGAATTCATACTACTCCGCGTGGATCCTTTAGAAACCTTCTTTTTCAGATAGGCGTGTTCTTGTCACACTATCATATTGTTTAGTTTGAAGCTTGTGGGTCTGCAGACCCTGTTTATTTGTTGTAAGTGGGAATTTGGTGTGTGTTGCCTTAAATAATTGGTTTAACTTACTACACTATGGAAGTCCTTTTTTCTTATCTCTTTATGGGGATCGTTTCAGAGGCTATCCGGTCCACCATCACTAGGAGGGGGAGGAGTCCACTACTGTTGTTACAGTTCATGGATTACTGCCAAAGGCCCAAATGCAATTAAGACCACTTCGCTGAGCGCTTTTCTGATATGTGTTGGCCCCTAGGGGTCGCAGCGTGAGCAAGCATGCTAGCTGGTGGTGGATACATTTGTTAGCTTTATCACCGTATCTGTCACCAATCAAGTTTACAAGGAGTCATACTGTTGGATCCTTCACAGAGTTATTTTGGAGTCTACACTATTGTGTTAGTTCACATTTTTGTGGCACAATTTGCTATACGTTTATATTAGGACATTTGTACACTTACAGTATATATTTATATATTTTTTGATACACTCACCTTATTACCCATCACATTGGGGATTACGTCCTTATGTGTTATTTGATGGTTATGTTATTTGCATTTATGATCACGTTTTTGCTGTTACGTTTTCACACTCATGTATTTTATGTGTATTCATTATTTGTTCATTCACTAGTGCATTTTCACATAGTTCTTGGATTTGATAACACTATATGAATAGGAGTAGCGCTGCACCTCTGCTTACTTGTTTTTTCACCATTTTTCAATTGGGTGCTTTTATTTCTACATGTATGTTTATGATCACGGATCTGTTGACTAATTTTTTTTCATTTTCATTGATCCATTTATTATTTTCTGTTTGTTTATTATTGTTATGTAGTTTATATACACCTTATATAGGATTAGCGCAGCACCACCCTTCTCCCAGTGAAATACTCACTATGCTCTGTGCTCCCACCATGTATATCTGCAGGAGGTGGCAGGTAGTGTTCCTTTGTTTGCATGGACATTTTACTATAGACACACATACTGGACTGATATTAGTTTTGTTATGTGTTTGTTTTATGAGCGTTGCACTTGAGTTTGGGTTTATTGGATATTACCATGTTGTAGCTTATGGTGTGCTAGCTGTTGGTTTAGGTATTTGACCCTTTAGCGCATTTTGAAAAAAAAATCATAGTTGGCTGGCTGAGTCAGGCATCGCTCTCTCTTGTTGCCTTCTTACATTCTGCAGCATCTTCATCAAAACCTTGCTCATTCATCCAGCTTGAGAGTGCGCTCTTGCAGCTCAGTGTACATTCCAAAGAAGACTGAGAGCAGGCAGTAGGTTTATTTTATTGAAGAAGACATTGCATGACATTTTGATGTCTCTTCTGCAATAAAGAGCCTGCCTGCTTGCAGTTTTTAAAAACGGGACTTTAGTTCAACTTTAACCACTGCAAGCATTAACATCCAATCATGTACAGAGGAATTTCCTATTCTCTTCAGTTCCAATGCACATGATTTGATGTTTAAAGTGGACATAAGGTTACTCCACTTGTCTTCAATATTAATCGCCTGATTAGTATCACACACTGTTGCATTGTATTGGAAAAAGCAGCAACATCACATGTGTATCACACTTAAAAAACAAAACAAAAAAACAACAGTTGTGCTACTTTCAATTTTCATCTATATTTCTTTGAAAAGGAAGTTTGTACTGGGAACATATTTGTTTTACAAGGGTTTTTTTTTTTTGCTTAATTTAAAATATGAAGGAATTTGATAAACTGTATAATATATACAGTAGGTGAGTTAGGAGAAACAAATTTTATATAGTTGATCAGTCAACTCAATTTTGATATTTCAGAAGCTTATACTCAGCTCCTGGGATTACAGCAGCAACATATTTTGTCAAAACAAATCTCTATTTTTAGCCTAAAAAAGTGCAGGATTAAGTACAGCGTTTGGAAAGAGATTGTTATCTGTTTGGACCTAAACTTGGTGATATTTTATTGATTCAGTCCTGTTATTTAGGTAATGATCAGTCCATGTCTAGAGATAAAACCTTGTATCAGGCAGGACTTTTTTTCAGCAGGAACATGGGGGAACGCAGTTCTGGCACCTCCAGCACTAAATGTAATGGCAAGGAGTGGTGGGCTGTACTGCAGGGTCCATTGATGCTGGCTGCTGGGGGATCTAATGTCACTGGAGAGGGGATTGCCTGTTGATGCTGGTGAGGTCTACTGTTGTTGGTGGGGGATCTATTATTGCTTGGGGTGGATCTTATGTTGCTGTGTGGTCAATTGTTGCTGTGAGGGATCTACTGTTGAGGGAGGGGTCTATCATTGCTAGCTGTTGGAGGGTCTATTGATGCTGGCTGTGGGGAGATCTGTTGTTGTTGCTAGGGCCTATTGTTGCTAGGGAAGGGGGTCTATTATTGCTGGCTGCAGGGGATCTATTTTGCTGCTTTTCTTGTTACCATTACCAATTCCATACAAATTGATACTTGGTTCTGTATTCTCTAAAAGGGTATAACTGGGAGGTTGGTAAGAGGTGGAACCAAGGGACAGAGACAAGGAGCTACTCGGAAAGGGAGAGTTCCTGCACCTATTCTCTGAGAAAAAAAGTCCTGGTATCGGGTGACAAATTCATATGTGCAGCAGATGATAAATTTGTTCTTCTAGCTACACCCTCTTTCAGAACTAGGATCTGAAGAAAATATGTCCATGTTATTAATAGGATTCATTTTACCCCACTGGTAGAATAAGTGCACAGGTGTCAGGATGGAAAGTACGATGATCCATCTGTAGTCCTACTACTAGTATAGAGCTGATACCAATATGTGAGTCATATTGAAAGAAAGGGGGTTGCGCTTAGGAAAAAAAATTAAATGCATGAAAATTATACTATATATATGATACCTATATAGCAGCAGTCCTAATTGTGAACTCCTATACACAAAATCATAAATATTTCAAATGGACTGCGCTAAGGTCACAAATCAACTAAAACCAATGTGCAAATTAAAGTGATAACAATGAACAAAATTCAAATACAATATTTGTATTCAGTCCCGACGTGAATTTTTAGTACAATGGTGCTGTGTCTTTAACGGTGAACCTCTATACTGAAATGATAAGTGCTTCACTGTGTTCACACTGGTGCCCCACATAGATGTAAACTCACCATCATTTCATGACCACCTATCTCTAGGTAAGTCACACTCGCTTTTGGGACTATCCCAGTATGCAATATGGTCCTGATGGCCGATATTTTTTCCCCTCTTAACCGTGGTTGCTGGTAGTAACCGGTAACCTTCCACTAGGACTATATAAATATTAGAAAACTCCTCTCCTCCACAGGCAGTATTTCATATTTTCAGCATAAATTAAAACAAAACCAAACTTCCCACAGTGTAAAACCGTATAGAACTTTAATATGGGGTCAAACAATAAAAATTCCACTCTCAAAAAAAGTTCCTTTCCTGGCACTGGGTGTATTCAGCTTTGTTAATTATGATGGGAATTAAGATGGCCGCCACGTTCCAGCATGCGTTCCAAATACCGAAAGTGACATCAGCGGAAGTTGCGCCATAAGCCCTCGACATGTTTCGACCAATAGATCATCTTCAGGATCGTCTTCAGGGCTGCTGATAAGGGGGTACCTCAGGGCCTCCTGTGCCAGCCGGCAACTTCAAGTTCCATAACGCCCCTTGCACTGCTGTTCACAGCGATACTGTCCCGGCGAATCGTGACACATTGAAAATCCTCCCTGCTCTCCCTGCATATACAGCAGAGGAGTGGGCGGGGTAGGAACGCACCTCTAGCCTCACACCCTCAGTGTCACTAGAAGCCCGAGCTGTCAGCCTGACCTCCTATTGTAATTGATGGCTGCGTGAATCTTCAGCTGGATCCAGAACTCCAACATCCAGCTCTTCAGTTCCACCTCTGTACATAGCACAATCCTTCACCCTGCACTCTGTAGGTAGCACACTCCTGAACTCTGCATTCTGTATGTAGCACACTAAGGGGGTGTTGTTGATGATGTTAATGGTAAGTGGTGCAATGGGGGCATGATAAAGTTCCTGCACCTATTCTATGAGAAAAAAAGCTCTGTAGTCTTAGGCCTCATCTACACTTGGATTTGTAACTCCTCCCCCTTCTACTGCACGCACTTGAAGACAAAGCTGCATTTTGTTTTGAGGTGGGATGAGAGGAGGGGCCAGGGGTTTGGTCAAAGGGGACCCTGTCAGGTTGGCTGTATGGGGCCCCATGATTTCTAACAGCGGCCCTGCATGTATGGCTTGTAAAATAAGATAAAATATTCTCTGTACTCTACTTCCATTTAGTGAGGGCTAATAGGAGTAAACATGAGCTGGCCAAGTTTCAGAATGCCTATAATATAAACAGATGCTGTCAAACTGATTTAAGTTTGTTACTTTGAAACCCTTAATAAGTTACTGGTGCTCGATGAATTTGGAAGAAACATTTAACATTGAGATGCTTGAGGACAATGGCTGTATTTATAGTTTTCTGTTACTCTAGGAATATATGATTGACGCCGGCCATTTTTACCAGCTCCTTAAATTGGTAAATTACATTGTTATGTGAGTAATGCAGACTGAGTCCAGGGAGCTGTACCCTGTACAATTCATAAGCAGTGCTACAACTGGATTGTACAGTCAGACAATCAAGATTCTGCAATGATTACTTTTTTATTGAGCTACAAAAAACTCCTTCCCAGGGGCGGACTGACCATTTGGAAACTTGGGCACTGCCCGAGGGCCCGGGGTCAGTAGGGGGCCCCATGAGATGCCCCTTGTACCTTTTTCATAGGCTTTTTTGAGTTTGGGCAAGGACACAGGAGCCCCATGATCCCCTATTGTCCGGGGGCCCCATGAGTTGTCAGTCTGCTCCTGCTCCTTCCATTAGCCTTTGAACCCTTACGCAGGTTTCTGCCGATGAATTTACTTCTAAGCACCCAGAGGAAAAACAGACAAGGCAAAAACAAAACTAAAATGTGAATTTAAATGCTAATTGACTTCAGTACTGTCACATTTTCACTCTGCCATATGGGTAGCTTTGGAGTTATATAAAATACAGTGGCGTAATATATAGCACGATAAAGCATTTGTATTATGTAAGGTCTTACACACATATATGGGCTATGAATATATATATATATATATAAATTCATTTACCAACATATGCTTATTAGTAATTCTTGATAACAATGAATCACAAACAAGAGCTAAAATGATCCATTTTAAAAACTAGCACCTTTCATTTTCATGCTTACAGATAGTGGTTTCTTCTTTATGGTAAAACATGACAGTACAGCTTTGCACAATCAAATAGCCACTGATGCTGAGAAAACAATTTAAAGGGATGTGACAGTTTTGTAACTTGAATATATATAGTATGGCATTATGTAATACAGTCTAAAAAATAAGTTATACAATAAACAAAATTAAAACAAGTAAGGTAAGTAGGTAAAATTAATAAACTAATAGCTTTAACAAATACTGTGAATGACAGCATAAGCTTAGCATCAGTTTATACATGATCTTACAGGCCCTGTACCCAGGGCTGGATTTCTTCATAATCAGCATAGACCATTGCCTAGATTGGCAGGGCTGCACACATTTTTTTTTTCTGTTGGTGGAACTAGATGAACTTGTGTCTTTTTTTAACCAGACTATGTAACTATGTAAAGAGAAGAAATCCGCAATCTGGACTTGTTGGTCGCTGTATATTTATAGTTGCACCTGCTTCTAGGCAGACCACTTGAGTTCCTTCCTGTAATGCGTTTCACTCAATAAGAGCTTATTCATAGAGGAGTTCTTTATGAATTAAATGCATGGAGGAGTGCTGACGGCCTGCCTTGCACCAGGTGGAACTATGGAGTGTAGCTCTCTTCTCTTTGTGGAGCTGCCACCCTGCGCAAAGCAGTGTTGGTGATATATATATATATATATATATATATATCAGAAGTGGAGCAGCAATTCCTTTCAATTCAGAAGTTAAATATGTCTATTGGTCCTAAGAGATCTTCTAGTTGTCAGTTCCAGGTGAAGTGATGCAAAGCATGCCTTTTAATATTATTATGATGCCTGATCTTTTCAGTGTGTTGTTTAGCCTAGCTAGTGTGCTGGGGTAGGGGGAAGAGCACCACAAGGCTCCTAGGGGAGCACGTAGTATAATTTCAATTCCATGTGTACAGCAAGTGCCTCTTCAGTATCTTCTGAAGTCTCTGCTAGTCTGTATTATGAAGACTATGGATAAAGACATAGCTATGCAAACGAGTCTCTATTGCTATAAGTGGATTGACAGGGCACTGGGTACTCCTGAACATATTAAACCAGACAGAAAATGTGTCTTCTGACTGCCTATTTTGTCAGCTATTTGTGGGCATTGCCAGTTTAGTAACTTTTTTCAGCTCACATATTAATTTTAAGGTTACAGAACAAATACAAATGACGTTTTTTGAAAATATAATGTGTAATACCCTGCAGAAATAATGTTTGCAGGATGGTAAATGGACAAAAGATAGCAGAGTTCTGCAGCCCAGTTGTAAAGACTCTGCCAAAGAGAAGCTTTGTGGGACTTGTAGGCTGATAGGACTTCACTGTTTACTGTGATGCTGACAAACTACATTTCCTAGAGAACAAAGGAAATCTGATCAGTTGCACTCCAAACAATCCACTTTATTGAACCAAGATAAAACCAATAGACAGTAGAAATACAGTGGAGGACTGGCATTGGGGTAATGAATAAGCACTGTCTTTAGCGTGAAACACGTTTACCTGCCAGTCTTCCACTGCATTTCCACTGTCTGTATTGGTGTTATCTTGGTTCAATAAAGTGGATTGTTTGGAGTGCAGCCAATTGGGCTTCCTTTATTCTCATCTATGCAGCACACGAGCTGGGCTAGCTCCTACAGGAAGAGTTGTGCCTGGAGATTGAGAGTCTGTCTACCTTGAGCAGCAGTAAACATATACATTTCCCAGAGGAGCTGGCTGATGGGCGGGGGAAAGATAAATACTAAAGCCTGAGAACCTGAGGGGGAAGTGGATAGTGAGAGCTCGAGAGGAAAGCTGTGCAGGACGCTGGAGTTCTGGACTGGGCCAGAGCCACGGAGGTTGAAGTAAAACCGAGGAAGAATTGATGACATCTGACCTCTGACCGCTGGCAAGCCGGGCTGGCAACCTCGCAAACAGATGGACCGGGGTGCTGTCATCCGGAATGACCTGTGTCGGACAGCATGGGGGCCCCCATCTGCATTGAGACTGTCCGTTATCGGACCGCAGCCACAGGTCAGCTGAGAGAGCTCCTTAGCTCAAATTATCTAAGCTGCAAAGGACATTGCTAAACTCAGTTGTGCTTTTAACAGCCTAGTACAGGGGTGGGCAACTGTGGCCCTCCAGCTGTTGGTGAACTACAAGTCCAATCATGCCTCTGCCTTTGGGAGTCATGCTTGTAACTGTCAGTTTTGCAATGCCTCATGAGACTTGTACTTCTACAACAGCTGGGGGGCCACATTTGCCCACTCCTGGCCTAGTAGCTTTTATTCTACAAGTTACACGTGTTATGGCCTAGATTGTTTGGCCCATCTTCCCTTGTGGCCTACTGATCATTGCACGTTTTCAACATACTAAATCACAAGAGCCTGCTGCAATATCTGCACCCTGCGGGTCAAGCTACCTTGATGCCTCAGACTCTATTGCACTACTCACCAAGAAATTTCTCTAGTTTACAGCTTGCTGCCTTTTCCAAAAAGAGGGAACCCTCCTATTCTTCTACAGAAGTGTGTTCTGCCCCTCGCCCCCTTTTCTCAGTTTCAGCCTAATTTCCTGGTTTCACGCCGGGAGTGCTAAAGGCACACCATCCACATTCAGCATCACTTAAAGGAGCAGCTTCCCTTATATTATGTTTACCTTCTTTGGAGAACTCCTACCCTTGCATCAAGAGAGATTTAAATCTTTATGTGCACCAACTAGGGCCTCATCAGGCACTGAAGCCTGTAGGCATCCTAGAAATTATCCCTCTATTATGATAACCTCTTGTAGGCAACCTAAAAAATACCCTTTGTTAAGATATCCTCCTTAAATCAGAATATCATCTTGTTTTGTTGCTTTTAACCTGACTTAGACCTTTGAGACAAAGTGTAAATAATCTTTTGTAAGATATCTGTCTAAAACTGGTCGTAGATGGTTTAAATCTAGGTCAGCTCAACCGGGACCAGCTGAGATTCGAACCATCTATGGCACGGGTGTCAAACTGGCAGCCCTCCAGCTGTTGCCAAACTACAAGTCCTATAAGCCATTGCAAGATTGATAGTAGCAAGCATGACTTCAAAAGCAGAGGCATGATGGGACTTGTAGTTTTGCAACACCTAGAGGGCCACTAGTTTGACACCCCCTGGGCAGGTCTATTCAACCCAAGTTGATTGTTGTATGACTTGTATGTTGGATTCTTACATGCAGTTATTGCCTGCGGTTATAGCCGCTAGTAATAATCACTATGTTCTCCCAGCAGGGTCAGCTACCTGTGGTTGCAGGAAAGCAAATCGCATAATCTATGGCCTGCCTTACTATTTATAATCTGGAGAATGTGTTGCCAATTACTATACAGGGAAAAGCTGTCTCTTTTCCTCTGCTACTGTGAAGCCTACCGTGCATATTATTCCTGACCTTGATGATAGTTTCTGGCTTTGGTGTCCTGACCCACTGCTGTGTCATGCAAGTTGGCAGCTGGGAGAAACCAGGAACTACACAACAAGGAGGAAGAGGAAGAGTCTAGGCTGAAGAAATATCACCATCTAATGTGTTAACAAGAGAGTTATGTTATTGCAAAATGCAAATTTTAATGGCTTTCCTTCAGGAAGAACAGGAATGTAAGACAAGTTATTATGTTAACCAGTTATGAATGTGCTTTGTAACTTTTATATTTTAAACTATCAAAAAATGGTACATGATAACATTATTTCAGGCTATATAAAAATGAATTATTTAGGACATTCTAAAATGTAGCAATGACACTTATTTAAATTCCTGACCTGTATGGTATATGGGATAACTGCTATTTTGTACTACAAGCATGGGACAATGATATAGGCTAAACCAGGATACCTAAGTAGTATGGCATGGGTGTAGCACTGTATATAAAGCATGAACAAATTAGGAACTGTATACTAATGTAATGTTCTGTGCTATTCATTGAAATGGTTGACATGGGATATACAGTAACTGGTGTGACATGTTGTACTAAACACTGAACATGAAATTGTAAAATTTTGTATAACGCTTACATTGCTTTTACAAAAGTTACAGTGCAACTTTTCATGGTGGTAAAGATTGAGATAATTCCTAAAAATATATATATTTATGTACAAATCTCCCATTATAAAGAAACTATATTTTTTAGTCAGTTTTATTTTATCATGTTTGCTAGTTTTTAAACTTGTTTTTTAATTTGTTTTGTTATTATATGTATACATATAAATATCATTTTTTTTTAGAAAAAAAGTCAGTGTAAAAAAAAAAAGAAAAAAAAGCGGCGAACTTGCACATCGATCCTGCATGCTTGCAAACAGTGTTCATCCCACACATCTGAGATATCACTATGATTGAGGGCAGTAATTCTAGCTCCAGACTCCTTGTGTAAATCTAAACTAGTAACCTGTAAAGGCTTTTAAAGCTTTGCCTATGGATAATAAAATTAACTTTGTTTGTTGCAGTTGTTTGGGTGTACGCAATTTTTTGGCACGTTTAGTATCTGTTTCCTCAGCGTAACATCATCTTTTATATTTTTATCAAACGATTGGATATTATATTGTGGTTTTTAAAGTTTGGGGGTTTTAAGTAATTTTCTAGCAAAAAATGCTGTTTTTTACATTTAAACCAAAAGTGTCAGAAAAGGCCTGGTCTTCAGGTGGTTAAACAATAGTGGTTTTATACAATATGTAAAAACCACTATACATACTGCTTAAAAGCAACAAGCAAACAGCTTAGGAATTAACCATCTGAATATACTGTAAGAATTGCATATATGGATTTCTAATAACTTTTGGTAGCGAAGTGATTTGATATTCAATGTGCATACAGATTAAATTACACTCTTTTCAGGATTAGGTTAACAGTACCTAAACTTCACATTGATATTTTGCAAATAAGGCCCTACATAGCACAATTCTGATGAGCTAAAGTTAAAGTTCAATCCTGACTTAACATTGTAAAAGCTGCTTTTCAGGCAAAAAAAAAGAAAAAAGTTAGGTCAGCTAGAGAAATGCTTACACATTTTTCATTTTTCTATACTCTTCCCTTGATCCAGAATCTTCAGAAATGGTAGAATGACCATATTTCCTGTGAAAGGGACAAGTCTGCTCTGCTTGCATCTTATGTGCAGAGTGACTGGTCTTTACACCATCCCTTGTAATGCATCCAGACAGACTTAAATCATCATGTGAGCATTGCCTGTAGGAGGCAGTGACCAGGTAGTGGCTGGGTCTACACAACATCAACTAGGATGTTGGTGGGGAAGATTACAGAGAAATATAATGTGCAGCGATTAAGGATATGTAGATGGGGGATGGGGCATCAAACCAGATGATTTTTGAACTGAAGGAAGCTCTGAGGAGATGGGGCTGCTTTCGAAATGCGTAAGCAAATTGGATCATAAGTGATGTCCTCCCAAGCCCAGGAGCATGAGAAGTGGATGCAATGATTGTGTTACTTTGCTGTACCTTATCAATCATGTCATCTGTGTTTAGATACATTTACACTCTTTTGAATAAATGATTTCAGAAATAATGTGCTAGGCTGGTGCGCCCTCTCTTCTTTGTTCAGTTAGATTTACAAAGTAAGCTAGGTAAACTAGAGGGGTGGACAGCAATATGGCAGACAAGATTTTTTTTAAATTCTTTTTATTGAATTTCAAAGTTAAGTTACAAAACAGAGCCTATTGGGCATACCCAGGCTCTGTACAACATAGGTATTACAACATACAACATACCTTACTCTAACAGTAACTAAAAGGTAAGCTCAAACTTTATGTAGGAAAGGCTAGGTAAGAATATCATCAATCTCAGGGGGTTAAGAAATGGGGGTACTCTCCATAGCATTGCTGAAGTAACTGAGAATGACTCTCTAGGAGAACCATGAAGAAGACCATAGGTCCTATCCTGAGTAATTCAAGCGGGGTCCTTGGGTTCAGCATTGGTGGACTAGGAATCCACCTATATATCCCACACTTTATAAACATTTTTTTGGCAGCCCCTTAATAAATAAGCAGCCTTATACAATGGCATATTCAAATTGAAGTGCTTTCAAAAATGTATAGTAGGAGCAACCGGAGTCTTACATTTGAGTGCAATCGCTTTTCTGGCATGGCAGACAAGGTTTAATATTGAAAAATGAAAAGTAGTGCACTTGGAAGCATAAAATATGAATTCAGGTTACTCGCTAGAGGGAGAACCTCTGGGGGAATAAGATCTTGGGGTCCTAGTAGATCACTGGCTCAGCAACAGAATGCCAAGCTGAAGCAAGCAAGCCTAGCAGACTATTAGCATGCATTACAATGGTATTTACTCAAGAGAAAAAAAATATAATTTTACCACTTTACAAAATTATGGTTCTGCCACAACTTGAGTATACGGTCCAGTTTTGGTCATCAATCCTCAAGAAGGATGTTCTTGAACTGGAGAGAGTACAGAGAAGGGCAACAAAGCTAGTAAGGGGGCTTGATGACCTCAATTATAAGGAATGACTACAAACATGAAACTGGAGAAGAGACACTTAAGAGGGGATATGCTCACAATATACACATCTTTGAATGGTGACTCTAGCATTGGGAGGAAACTTTATAACCTATGGTCTCTAAAGAAAACATGTAGCCAGACATTGAAGTTGGAGAAGAGGCAGTTGACTCTTAAGCTGTGTAAGGGGTTCTTTACTGTTAGAGCGATGAGGATGTGGAAATCCCTTCCACAGTTGGTGGTCTAAGCAGGGAGTGTAGATAATTGCAAAAAAAACCTTTTAGGTGTGTTTCCTAGTGAACGCAATGTATAGGGACAGGGAGACACACACACTCAGGTTGAACTGGACATACTGGTACCATCTATGTACCTATGTAACATAACCCATTAAAGGAAATTCGGTTAGAGCTAGGTGATGATGTCAAAGGGCAGAAAAAAATTAATATCTAGAATAAAAAGGCATGTATTAAAAACATCTTTTTGATGTCTAAATGTCCATTCACACCGACGCAACAAGTTGATAAATAAAGAATCAATTAGAATTCTTCTAGTAAAACCATTATTGGTTTGATTGATTGGTTGCTATTGATTGCTAAAATGTTAAATATTTTAAGAAGTTAAATCTTAACTTTAGCCATTCATTCAGTCTTTCACAGGCTCCTATCCTGTAATTTCTTACTTTCATTTTACAGGTTAGTATGATTTTCACAGAGTTTGCATTAGAAGCTGCAGCAAGTTCTAGCCCTTATTTTAGCCCTTTCCTCTTCAGCCTTACAGTTCCCAGCCTGTCCTTACATTCATTAGATTTCAGTACAGTCATGGAGGCTCATCAATTGTTACTCAAGACAGTCTGCATACAAAGAGAGGAGAGGCAGGGTGATATGATATTTTCAGGAAGCTGTGTACACCACCCTGCTGGCCCCTCTCACCAGCCATGATCTGCCTGCATTGTACACAGAGACCCAGTGATGAAGTCACTGGGTCTAAAACAAAGTATGTAAAGAAAATGGTAAGGTTTTATCGTTTGCATGTTAACGAAGGGGGAGGGAAAAACCAATAAATACAAAATATAAACAGATTAAATTTCAACTTTATACCATTAATAACTGTTTAACAAGGCAGATTGTCCCACAGTTGTGCAGTACAGTGCCTAAATTTATTATATTGTTACAACTGGAATAGTTTCTATGCTAAAAACATAAGATCAGGTGGCAGCTGACTCAAAATTATTTGATACGTGTTTCCATTTTGGCCGCATGGACTTGTGAGCCAACAGGGTCTCTTAATTTTTAGGGACTTTTCTACATTTCCTTTTGTATGGAAAAATATATTTTTGCTTCTACAGTTTCCATTTTTCCAGCAGTGATTCATTTTCACCATCCTGCCTATCTAGAGGTTTAAAATATTTACATTCTACATTTTTAGAACTATGAAGCATCAATTTGGTCATGAAACAATATGTAAACAATTAGGGACAACAGTAATAATTATAACTGAACTAAACAGATTATATATATTCATTGTGAAACTAATTTTAATTAAATAAATATAGGATTCTATTATTTAAATTCATGTATACAAAAACAGTTTAATGAAAATATTTATCAGCATAAATCTGGAACTATAGTAATAACATATAAAACACTGTTAAATAATTAACATAAGCTAACATATAATATATAGTTTGATATTGTTAAAACTTATCTGTGTTCTTTTTATTTGATAAATTACCCTTGTTATCGTTATAAAAACCTTACCACATAATTCAAAATTAAATACTCATCACAAACCAATTAGATCATTACCATGCAACTGATATAATACATTGTGTACTTTATAGGCATTTTAATGTTGCATTGTTCCAATGATAGCACACTTTATCAATTATATTGCATAGTCCCACAGGCAATGTAAAGCAGGAAGTCTTGACAGCTTAGGTAGTTTAAAGGACTGAACAGCAGAATAATAATTAGTACCAATTTTTAATTAGTACCTGTTAGTATCTTGAAAACTGCCAGAAGCTATTCATAATTCTTTTCATGAACGTTTATCAACTGTGATTTTAATAAAATTGCATTTTGCCAATAAATATTACAGCACGGCATACTTTATATGCAACATTAGTTCAAAAAACCATAGAGGCTTCAGAGCTTTTAAATTATAGCAAAAACTACAGTATATTACACTTTCAAGAAAAACATGTTTATATTGGTAAGTGAGTCATTGGATATGATGAATACCAAATCTAAATACAATGGTATCATTCTGTCAGCAGCCATGTTGCCCAACTGTATGGAAATTTATCCTGTATGTAGGAACTGCTGATGTGAAAATGATTTGAGACTTTGAAGAAGGTAACTATATTCAGAAACTTTACAGATCAAAGCGATATAAGCTCCAAGGAGCAGGGCCCTCCTATCCCTCTTGTATTGAACTGTATTGTTGCTGTATTGTCTCCTGTTATATTGTAAAGCGCTGAGCAAACTGTTGGCGCTATATAAATCCTGTATAATAATAAAAAAAATATTCCTTGCATAAATTTGATGTATTCTTCCAAGTCTGCTTAAATTTGAAATTGTGACCAATGAATATAGGCATGGGTACTAGGTGGATAGATTTGGAGACTTATGAAAGATAAACAACTCAAGGTAGGTGTTGCCTATATGGTGAAATTTCATATTAGTACAATGAGTTAGCAACATATGCAGTTTCAGAATATATACAGAATCTTTCCTGCCCTTCATTTTACTTAGGCAGAAAGTCTGTTTCAATCAATTAATAAAGCATGGTGACGATATTTCATTGTTTAAAGCTGTCAGTTGAAGGAAAGAATAACTTTTCCACCCCACTTTGTGCCGGTACCCTCTGGAGCCAAAACATTTTTTGTTATGGCTAGAGTAGGGAATGGGTAGGAGTCCTGTCAGGTTTTTTCTTTATCCCATTGCAAAGATTTCCCTTCACTTCCTATCCTAGAGACACAAAAAACAGGAAAGTGAGTGAAATTTCTCCAAAATGAGGAGACATCTTCTGCTAGATGGTTGGTACCGGAGCAGGTGTCCCCATTGGAAGAGCTTTTCTCCTGTTGTGGTGACAACTAAAACATTTTAGATTTTCCATCCTGGTCACTAGAACTGCCATACCTCAAACATATCGTATTTATGTTATTTAGATATTTGCCTGTTGACTTTGTCGTGGTCTTCACCTAGTGGCCAAAGTGCACTACTTTCTATCAGTGAATTAACTTGTTTTGACCCCTGCAAGCTTTCATCATCTCATCATCCCTCATTCTGAGAAGGAGAAAAGAGCAACATGGGAAGCCTAGATTCTTGAGGAGTCCATGTGAAGCAGGAACATCTGCAGGATCCCATCCACCATCATTTGCACATGTTCAGTAGAGAACTATATCTCTGATTCCTCTTAGCTGCAGCAGCATCACTGGCAAGACCTGGACTTTTTTAGCATCATGCATCTGCCACACACCCTTTAGCAGTCACTGTGCATTTACTTTCACCCTACCCTCTTCTATTCAATAAAGTATCAACATTTATTCACACCGTCTGGTTTATTGGAGGATAGGAGAGCTTACCTGCATGCTGAATGGTGAACAGGCCACAAGGTGATGTACAGTAAGGATGGAACAAGGACTTACAAAATATGAATCTCCCTCGTGGGACCACAGACAGCATAAAATGTGAGACTGTTTTAAGTGCTTTATAATCAATCCAAAAATATAAAATAAGTTTTGGGTAGGGTAAGATGTTAGATTACACTTAATGATGCTGCCTGATGCCCTTGATGCTCTCTGCTGGCCTGAACATATTGCTGGCAAATACTAGTCATACCCAGTATGGATGATTAGTGTTGCCACTCCTATTCCCATATTTTAGCACTTTGCCTGGCCATTAGCTGTTCAGGCACTGTTCACTACATTGTGGGAAGGTAGGGGAATAGTCATGTGTTACCTGATACTCAAAATAATAGATTTAAAGCTGAACTGCAGGCATGCAAACTTTTATTTAAATATGTTATTAAATTGACACAAAGCACCTAAATTCACTTTGTGTGCACCAAATTTCTTTGCAGACACAGTTATTACCTTGTAAAAGTGGCAGTGACATCATCACTGTGCTGCACATACCCTGTACAGTGGACAGGCCAAACAGGCCCACCAAAACAGGTTGCCTGCAGAAAACTACAGGGAAAGGTGGATACAAGACCAGTCCCATGCACAAAGAGAGTGATCAGCAGTGACCAGACTGCATTACAGGATGCTCCTGCACAGGGTTAAAAACTGACATGTTGGATTACTGCACAGATCTGGAAGAAAAAGTAAGAATACACATGCCTCTTGTATATTAGACAACAGGGGTTATTAGCTAAAACTAGTGAGTGAACAATCTATTGCAACTCTGCATAGAAACCAATCAGCCAACAGGTTTTATTGTCAAAGCTTGATTGAACAAGGTGAAGTTAGAAGCTGATTGGCTACCATACACATCTTCACCAGTTTTAGTAAATCTCCCTTATGTTTGTGCAGGAATTGAGCTTTAAACCAATGGCAGAAGTGGTAAGGGTAAGTTAACAATTAGAAAGATAATTAGTGCATTGGGGGGTTATTGTAGCAAAGCTATTTAGTAATAGGTTTTTTTAACAGGATATGACTTTAATGGGTCATTTTTTCTGACAAATATCAATAGACTGCATGAAGAATAGATTAGTAAAGGGTTCTCATAAATATACACATGCAGAACTGCAAGACTCATTCAGGTAATCAAGCACAAGAAAAGTTGCATGCATATATTTAGTAGTGGAAGAGGAAGAAATGGATCTCCAGAACATAGTGAATAAATAGTGTATAGGAGCCCTGGCAGAATAAGAAAACATTTTAAACTGTCTTTTCTACACAGTATAATCCTGCATTTTGCTGAAATACACTAGAAAAACTCAGTATGAACAGTATGTGCACATTTGGATAATAGATCACCTCCAACTGCAGCTCACATTCTGGCTGCCCTCTATGCCACTCAATTTTCTACATGAATTACTTTGTCTTGGCAGCTTCTCTCACATTTGGTTGTGTTACATTATAAGACTTTGTTAGCAAGTCTAGAAGAATATTTGCTTAGCACTGGAAAGGTGTAAACTTTAAAATACATGCAATAATCAGTAAACATAGAACTTTAACTGTTAACCTAGCCATCGCTGAGAGTGTTTCCATATTTTGCCTATAAAACCCTCTCGGCTTTTGTAAAATATTGCACATAGTTTTGGAAAGGTGTATTATGCATAGTTCTGGAAAAGTCCATGGCAGCTGGAATTTTATGCCCACTGTTGACCTTGTTTCACTAAGGATGGCCAAAGTAAATGGTTGTCTTTTAATCCTTTTCTTGACTAGTTCAGCCTAGGATGTCTTCTCTGGACTGGAGACAGTCGTAAACAACATCATTGCTTGAAAGTTTCTGAACCAAACCAGCTATGTAAATCTCTCAAAAAAGGCAGTGATATTTTATGCACAAGACCAAGGCATTAGTTGTTTTAGAATATTTATGTATTATTTTTGTGTTTTAAATTTCCAATGAATGATTAATTCAGTGCTTGTTTACAAAGCAAAACAACTTAATAAACTGATTAGGACTCATCATAAAAGTGATTTGTTAATGACAGGAGTCTGTGTAATACAATAATAAGGTACATTACATAACTCACCCAGAAACTGGATTTTTGGCATTTTATATGTTGACAACTTTTTCAGGAATCCGAAAGCACTATTAATAATAAACATTTGCTCACTGACTGGATTTTCCATATTATGATCTGATGTCAGACCTCTTTGTACTTAGCTGGGTGGCCCTGGATGTTTTTCCTATATTTGACTTACTTTGAAAGAGAATGTGACACATAGAAGGTACTCATATTTATATAACTTGTGATGTAGAAACTGAGCTCATTATCTGTTTACAATTGACTTATTTGCATATTAAAACGTCTTTGTTAGTAATTCATATTAAAACAACATATAACTGTGGCAAAAGCATATTTAAAATGTACAAAAAGTCAACATTTTAACAAAATATTATTTTAAAGTGTATCTAAGGCCAATCATTTTGTCAAGATTTTACTGTGGTAAGAGTATCCTTCACCTCTTGTCTCAGGGCACTTCAGGAAGGGAGATGGACTGGCTGAATTTCGATCCATGTATGGGCACCCTGGTTGCACACAAGCTGATCTACCTATCGACTTGTGTACAGTCAGCCTGTTACATATATATTTATATTTATTACATTGGCCTGCCCCCAGTCATTTCTCAAAGTCTAATACTCGCTTGTCTCCCATTTAGTAAGATATCACTCATGAAGCTGTAGATCTGCTTGTCAAAATGTTCAGAGCCAAGACTGTGTATTCAACCCCATGGAGAGTTTGTACTCCACCACAGAGGGGCTAGAGGATTATGACAAATGGCTTTGAGGCGTTTAGAATGGTATTTTGCTGTATCAAGGACAAGAGAGTATAAGACTTGAAGGGGGAGGAAGGCTGGGAGCATGCCAAGGTACAATATTAGTGTAATTGCACCAAAGATGTAGTTATACTGTGAATTAACTTCTAAAAGCCTCAACCCAGCCCTTAACTAAGGACACTTTTCTAAGATTACTTGTCTGTCAAAACCCGGGAATATGTCTATGATGGCAGAGAAAAAACGAAGGGTGTCATATGAATCAGGGTTCAAACGAAAGGTTATACTTCATGCTGAAAACCATAGAAACAGGCAGGCTGCAATAGAATTTGGTGTAGCGGAGAGCAACTTTCGCTTATTGCGCAAACACAAAGTGGCAATATTTGCTTGTAAAGTGACAAGGAAAAAGTTCACTGGCCCACAAAAAGGAAGACATCCTGAGTTAGATGAAGATGTTTTTAAATTCATACAGGAAAAGAGGAAAAATATACTCCCTGTAACTAGTGACACAATTAGAAATAATGTTAATGAGGTGGCTACAGCTCATGGTATATCAAGGCAAGTGTTCAAGGCCAGCCGTGAATGAGTGGATCACTTCATGAAGCGCATGAACCTTTCTCTGCGACACCGCACAATCATATGCTAAAAGCTTCATGCAGATTTCGAAGAAAAACTGCAAACATTTCAACGATATGTTATTACGTTTGGACGAGGCAACACTTCTTAGTGGGGAGAATTGGTAATGCTGATGAGACTCCAATCTGGTTAGATATGCTGTGTAACTACACCATTGCAGAGAAAGGGACAAAAGAAGTTCCCATAAAAACTTCAGGATATGAAAAGCAGTGTATAACAGTAATGCTGGCAATCATTGCAGATGGGAGCAAACTTCCTCTTTTCTTAACCTTCAAGAGTAAAACTTCCCCAAAGACCAGTGCTACGGAAAAGCGTTTCCCTGACAATGTAATTGTTTGATGCCAAGAGAAAGGCTGGATGACGTAATCTTTAATGATAAACTGGCTCAAGAATGTATGGGGTCGTCATCTTGGTGTCTTCAACCAACTGCTGTCAATGTTTGGACTCATTTCATGGTCACTTAACTGACAACGTAAAAAAGAAAGTTTGCGATTTGAACAGTGAACTTGTTGTCATTCTGGGAGGGATGACTTCTGTTTTACAGCCCCTGGATGTTAGTGTTAACAAACCATTTAAAGCTAAAATACAGGAGCAGTATGAGAAATGGATTTGTGGGCCAAACTGGGAACTAACACCAACAGGAAAAATGAAGCGTGCTGCACCACATGTTGTTGCACACTGGGTTTCTTCAGCCTGGAAATGCATCACAGTATCTCTAATTCAAATATAATTTAAGAAATATGTATTTCAAAAGCACTAGATGGCAGTGAAGGTGACATGCTCTGGAGCATATCTGATGATGACAAGGAGGATAATTCCTCCACTGATGCAAGATTATTCCTCCACTGAAGCCGACACTGGGAGCTGATCATGTGACCGGACTGGAGCTCCCCCTCAAAATAGGTAAGTATAGACATTTTTCCTTTACAGGGTACTTAGAATAGGCTTAGAATGGGGGTTGGAGTAGGTTTATGTTTAGTTAGGAATTGACTGAACTTTTACTTTAACAGACCAAAAGGAAGCAAATAAGCAAAAAAGCTCATTGCTAAGGTTTTCATACACTTTAAGCCTTAACATAACCCAACCCCCATACCTATCAGTAAACCTAAATCTACCCATAAAATGTAACCCTATCTGTAAACCTAATAGTTGAATGTAGCCTAAGCTTGAACCTTATAATTATCAAAACAAAACTGGTACTATTACTCTGAAAATAAAGCCGACATAATGCTGAAAAAGCTTAGTACCGGAACACAATGTGCCAAATGCCTAAACCCAAAATTCTGGCACTGAAAATACAGTATTGAAAAAGCATGTTCTGGACCCACCAATAGAAGCTCAAAAATGTTTTATGTATAGTAGGATCTAATACCCAAAAAATGAGCCATGTGAGACTGTACTGTAAAAACTTCACCCTTATCCTAAAAGTTACAAAATGCACCTTTAGATATAAGTATCTGTTTGATGACAATCTACAGGCAGATACTTATAAATAATTGCAGGCTTTATATTCTTTGAATACCTTATTTTTCTCTTTGTCCCTAATCTTCTCGTGGTGGCCATTTTTACTAAGGGCAGATGAATTCATCTCCCTTTACTTCCTGGAGCTCTAGGTCTGCCTTCTGAAATATGTGACAGTACACATCATCTGAGGGGAAGGCACTGGTGATATAGCCTTCCCAGGATGCATCTGTGAGGCCAGGTCTATAGCATGAATGCCTCACTCAACCAGGAAGTGGAAAAACAGTAAGTAAAACTAATTGCAAGTAAAAGCAAAAAAATGTTTGTTTAACAAATGAATGTTACAGCTGCAAGCTTGTGTGATTTTTAGTAAAAAGGGGAAAAGATCCTCTTCAAATTACATCTTCAAGACTAACTTACCCCCAAACAAAACTTCAGTTATAATTGTGTCTTTTATGCCACAACAATTATTCCATAGGCCTAAAGATTTTCAACAATCACATATAGTCAGCAACATACAGTATAAGCTGAACATTAACATAACAAGATAACCTAAATGCTATGGTGGCATCTATCCCAGTCTGCTACATTATTCATCTATTATTAATGACCTTTAATGACTTTATAATAGGAGATGACAGTCATTTTAGCAAATGTTATACATACAAATGAGTACAGGACAATATCAACCATCCAAAAAAGAGTATTGCAAAATCGAATTCACTAATAGTATATGATAATTTTGATAATGCAAGCCTATCCTAAATCTTACATAAGTATCTCCCATGTATGACCAGCATAAGCTGTACTCTAACTGCATCTAAACCCCGCAATAGTCATATTATAATTCACATAATTTTATATATTTTTTTATTTTGGACTTTACATATATTTTTGGACACTTTATTATGGGCAACACAATAATTATTTAATTGTTTTGGAATATTCATATTGATTTAATAATCTTTTTTGTCACAATTACTTTATGTATAATTTTTATTGAGGTGGTGATCTGCGCTGATTATTGTTTTTTTCTGTTTTGGTTTGTTTGACCTGTGTGCAGCAGCAATTAACAACATTGGTTCATTATTGTTTTGTAAGGGGTGATCCTGTGCGCTGGGGTTTTTATATTGATTTATATTATAATTCACACCAAAAAGGTCAAATGCAGCTTTTTTTGGGGTGCTCAATATGTATGATTTAAGAGAACACATCAAGTAAGTATTCAAGTGCTAATTCCAGCATATAAAGCTCACATAGACTCAAACTGCCAAACCTACAGTGTTAAATAGAAAGGTAACTATAGACCAGTCTTTCTCAACCCTTGAAATAACTCTCTTTTCTCAGCAAACCCCTACTAAAAATTACTATATCTACAAGTCATGATACATTAGTATGATGGTCAATGGGAAAAATGCTTCCTACACTTTTGGTCACTCAGAAGAATTAACCCCTTACAGAGAGCTAAAAACATCGGTGATGTCAGTGGGAACTTATCTGAGAGGAAGAAATTGCTCATTGCTGAAGGAACCCCTAGCAACCTTTTGGGGAACCCTGGTTGAAAACCCTTGCCATAGACATTATCTCCTGATTTGACTGTTTTGTGCTAGATTTGGCAGATATCTAATTTCTATCAAATACATGTATTTACTGCCAGATGAGGCTTAATTAGGGAAATAGTGAATGGACAGGCTAGAAACCCTTACCAAGTCACTACTCTTTCCCCCCTTGGGAGGTTAGTGTCGGAGGTGCAGGTCCCTATAAGGTTCTATTACAAACAACATCCTGATGCTAGCACTGGCTTTAGCAGAAACTGAGGGAAGTTAAATTATGTCTACATGTTCAAGTGCCCTTTTGTCACCAAATTTCTGTAACAAATAAAGTTAATCAAAACAGCTCCAACAAAATGTCTTGAACATTGAAGTCTGTCAAGAGTAGCTGTTAGGAGTTATTTCTAAATGAGTTTGAAATCATTTTTACTATTAACTGCTATTGTTATTAGTCACCAAGCAGCTAATCAAATTGTGTAGGATGTTCACGGTATTATTCAATTGTGTAAAAATGTTTGCATTATGCTGCCCAAAAATTGTAGGAGGAAGTTCTAAAATTTCAGTTTATTAGCGGATTTACTAATACATCCGATAAAAACGGGCACCTAGTAAAATGTTTTAAAAGCATTAAAGAGAAAAATGTAACTTCACATAGTACAGTATCCCTCAATAGCATGTAATTATTTTTCAATATATTCACTTCAAGTATATACTTCTTCCTGGTATTCAAATGTTATTAGTTTTATTTTATGCACAAGCAGTCACTCAAAAAAAATAAAATAAAAGCAAAATATCCTTTCTGTCTGTATTTTTGTCGAACATCAATATGTCACCCGTGCTTTGATTATTCTAAAAGTATGATGAGTTCACTCTTTCTCCATTATCAACACTATCAACAGTGCTGTTACGACAGTACAGAAAAAAAAAACGTACAAAGCACTAGTAATTATGGATGACTAAACGGCTTGGAAGTTTAAGTGCATGTGGCAGTTGAGAAAGACCTATTACTGGCAATTATTGTTTTTGCGTGGCCTCAAAACTATTTAGAGACATTCCTATCGATTAACAAACAGTTACCACCTCAAATCAAAGCAAATGCAAAAATGGTAAATAACCAAAGTGAGGACAAAGGTAATTGTTATTAGAGAAGATGTCAAGATTAATAATGTTTCATATAGGTGACACATTAGGTGTTATTGTTTTACTCCCTTGAGTTTGGACAAACATCAAACTTGAAAAAGTGATAGAGGAATGCAGAAGTACGCAAAATATTAAAACAAATAAAAAGTAATTTATGCTAATATAATAATAAAACGTGATTTTCCTGATAAGTGCACTTTCTGTATTAAAGCAACATGCTTATAGAAATCCATTGAGGGAAAAAACTAGAGGTTACCATTGTGGTACTCTCTGAAAATGCTAGCTGTCGTGGTGATCTCCTTTGCTCAATACATTGTGTAACAGACTGAAAATAGGTATGGATATGTCATCTGACTTTTCTGATCAGTAATGTTGTGGATCAGTGATTTAGAAACTGTTCGGGTCCATTCATATTTTTATGGTGAGTTAATACAATTTCATTAATGAGTGTTGTTATGAGCATTAAAGTGCATTGGATTAAAGCAGCCTCTCGATTTTGAATAGGTAATGGACTATATAATGCATTTTTCACCTATTTTTCCTCTTTTAAATTGTATTATTGTCACATGAGGTCTGACAAGCCCCTCTTTGTGACATTATATACAGTTGGTGACAAGTCTCATTTATATATACATCAGGGATCTAAGATGTATGGTCCTATAGACTCCTGACACCTTCCCTGTAGACTTCAGATAGACATCAGGGATCAGTCCCTGATCTTTTTCTCTCCTGGCAGCCAGCACCATTCTGGTGGCAATGAACTTGGAAGTGCGTACACAAAAAAGAGACTGATAAACATATGATTTAAGTTTACTAATCTCCCCACTCGCTGTAATGATAAATGGGACATAAGATGATGATTTAAATATCAACAATACAGCTCTTTACGTTTTGTACATTCACGTCAGTCCCTGCCTTCAAGTGGCTTACAGTTTAAAGTGGAATTGCACTGCATCTGGGCACCACAAACCAAAAATACTGTTTAATTCCTTTTTAATATTTAACGCAAACTCACCCATCCATCCATGCCTCCATGCTTTATTTTGCTGAGAAATCATTTTGAAAAGCCCCCCTCTCCCCCTCCCCCTCCCCCTCCCAGCATTTCTGGCAGTGGTCATTTTGAGTAAGGGCAGATGACTCATGTTTCATTTAATTCCAGGTATCCATCTGTCCTTAGCTCAGACATAGGCTGAGCTGAGAACCCTCCCTCTCCTCCTAAAGACTGCTGGGGTATATGACATCCTTTGCCTAGGCATGGAAACCAGGGAGTCACTGAAGAAATGCAAAAAAAAGTTTAAAACAAGGAAATATGATATACTTTCCTATCTACAGTATTTACTATTGCTAGCAGCATAAGGATTAAAATAGTCCATGTTGATTGAAAGAGTGAAGATCCGCTTTAAGGTCCCTATCTGACATGTATACTTACACATAAAACATTAAATAAAATTGCAGCGCTATAAGGTCACATTAATTGGTCAAAAATGACAGTCCCATCAACATGATATATCAAAAATTCATTTGTGGTCCCTCTGTGCAATATATGTGTTGTTTTACTCAATATTCCTCCAATAAAAATCAGACTATCCACCCCTGGGAATCAGAATTGCCAACTCACCACAAATATATGCTGTCCTGATATAAAGTGCAGGATCAGCGTTTTAATTATTCATCACAAGACCATCCATCTGCTTGTGGGGCTCCTGGTGGACTGCTCCACACCTTCCTCCTTTGCAGTTAGCAGACTTGTATTGATCAAGTATTTAGTGTAATATTCTTATGTGTAATAGAATTCAACACCCGTGACAAGTGACACTCTGTGATACAGTGTGTGTACAAAACTCCACCATCTACATGCACGCTCACCGCCAATGTAAAAATGCACGCTCACCGCCAATGTATGCTGCTCATACGATGTGGAGCAGATAACGCATCAGAACAAATTGGAGTGCTGGCATTAATCTTCTCTACCAATAACTTTAATCACATCTCCATAGGGGGAACTGTTCCACTCTCAGCGTCAAACACCACCACAAGGCAACCAAAATAAGACGCCATATAGTGTAGCATTTATTACGAACCAAACAAGTAGCAGCACAGTGAAGTCACATAAAATCAATAATAAAAACAGCTACATTTCACACCGCCACTCCAGAAACCGATGTGGCGGCACAGTAACTCACCTTACAATACACCCAAGGTCCTTGAGGATGCACATATGTGAGAAATTCATTGGGTTTATTGTAAGGAGCCAGCCAGGAGTGGTTTATAATGATCCATGATCTTATTACAACTTCTTGTAAGTGTTTTTAACTAAATTTCTTAATAAATCGCTGGTGTTATATACTTAGGAGCAGGGGCGGACTGACAACTCATGGGGCCCCCGGGCAATAGGGGATCATGGGGCACCTGTGTCCTTACCCAAACTCAAAAAAGCCTATGAAAAAGGTACCAGGGGCATCTCATGGGGCCCCCTACTGACCCCGGGCCCTCGGGCAGTGCCCGAGTTTCCAAATAGTCAGTCCGCCCCTGCTTAGGAGTGCCTTCTTGTTTTCCTACATGTTAATCTGATGCTTTCCCTGCCTTTTATGAGCAGTTTGTAACAAATCTTGTGATCATTTCGGAACACTTAGCAGACAGAGTGCACAATAGATATTTGAATTAATACCTTATTTATTCACTGGTTTCCTGCATATATTTTCCATAATGAATTAGTGAAGATTAAAGTGAGATCATAGCTCAGTTTTTATACTTCAAAGTGATCTGCTATCTATGTGAGAAAGCACTGCAAGGTAAGTGACAGGTATGATACTCCTTTGATGTGTTTTATTTGTTCTTTCCCCTCACTGTCATGTTTTTGTTGGATGTACATTGTATTGCCCCAATAGAAAGTGACAACTCCCTTATCATAAATATTATATCCATATAACAAAGAGGCTTTTGATAGCACAGGAAATAATCACAGCCTACACAAAACGTGTGGGAGCAATTATTTTATTTGTAGACTACTCCCTTTTGAATTGCATTGACATTTTGAGCATACCTGTATATATCATTTCAAATGCTTCGAACACTTGCAGCCAAACAAAATATCTTCAGAAAGTAGGACAGTTTCAAAGAAAACGTTTAACCAGAATATACTGTTGCCAACATCAAACACTTTGATTTGCCAATAACACATTAACAATGTGTTATAAATGTGTTTTATGTGGGTGCTTACAATTTTTTTTAAACTTGAAATTTAATTATACCTTATAATTGTCAATTGATCAATGAGGAGCACCTTGTTGTACCCTCTGAAAAGGCAAGAAACTGTAGAGATATGCAGCATAATTTTTTTTCAAGGGAACAATACATTTCTGTCCAAAAATATAACCAAGCCAATAACAATTTTAACAAATGGAGGTTCCTATAGAACAGTCATTCTCAATCAAGGTTCTGTGCAATCCTTGGGTTCCTCCAGTGGTGGCCTTGAGCTGTGGCTATATAGTTTTAGGCCCAACATCATTTAGTACAGCCAGTGGCATGACTACAAGGGAGTCATTTTGGCCACTTGTACAGGGGGCATTCTTCTCACATACCACCACCAATGTGAGGGTCATTTTCCCAATAACCGCCAATGAACTAATCATATCAGGTTCCTCTGGGGTAAAAAGATTAAGTAAGGCTACTCTAGACGGTCTATTTTATTCAAAGCAAACCCAAATTTCACAGCCAGATAATAATCTTGCCCTGTCAAAATTTGAGTTGTCAAAAAGAACATTTCATGTCTATAAGCAATTTGAAGGCTCATAATATAAAAACATTTCACAGACTTTGAGTGTTTAATAAAAAGTTAATAGTTATCAAGAATAAATACCATTTATACGTTAAGATTAATAACTACCTCTTGTAATAACAGGTTTTATTGCAGTATGTTTTCCAATAAACAGGGCTGTTGCTAGTACAGGAACAAAAGTGAATGTTTGCTACATTCTGTGGCAAGTCTTTTCCTGAAATGCATGTTGCATTATTACAGTAAGATGTTGTCCAAGTAGTGAAGTGAAATTTATTTTGCTCATTTTTTTCCGTAAATCAGACATATTAGGTTTTGGTTTTCTTGTTACTGGGAAGTTCCAAAAAAACACACACACACACACTTTCACTTTTTGAAGCATTTCAACTTTCCTTTCTTGTTTGTTGAAATGAATGTCAAGTCTCAAGTAGAGAGTCTCAGATTGAATGTATGCTGTCAATGATGTATGGGTTTGTTTCTCAGAGAGATTGTCCTCCCTTACATCCCGTTTCCAATATGAAGGTTAAGCCAGCACTAAGTAACCATATTGTAAAATCATACACACTGCATTGTTGCCTTCCTGCTATTTTATTTTAAAAGTCTACTTTTGTTGGTGTCCAGTGTTTGAAACCCATGACATTGTTTTGTGCAGACGTGTTTTTTTTTTAATGTGTTCTTCCTACACTAAAGGTACATTTGATTAAAAGGAGACAAATGTTGAATTTTGTCATTTCAAATGAAAGTGTTTTATCCCAGCACTAGGCATCCATCTGCATATTTGGTGGGATTGCCCCAGAATAAACCAATTTTGGACTAATATCTATCAACTTGTATATACAATACCAGGCAAGAGCATTTGAAAGTCACCAAAAGAGGCCCTCTTGAATTTGAAGCCCATAAATGCACCAATACACAATTCTGCCTCCTGACATTCCTATTCACTGCAGAAAAGCAGACTCCTCCCCAACGATATCCCAAATTAAGCAAAACATGATGTGGTGCATGGTCCATAAAAAATGGCAGCAAAACAGACCAACAGGACCCATACATTTGAGAAGATGTTGTCCCCCTGGGTTGAAAACTATCTCCCAAAAGACCCAGACCAGTCCTTGGTCCTCAGGTAGGAAGCCCTATTGTGTAGTTCACTTTTGGCTTGTGAACCTGTTAGAGGTTCTGTCTCCTGGCATGTCCCCCTATCCCCCCTCATTTCGTTCCTTTTCATTACTGTCCCTTTCATTTTCTTATTCTCCCTTCCCTATTTATTTCCCTAGCTTCAATACTACAGCTTCCATTTCAGTTCCTCCCTTATGTGTCTCAATATTCTCAATCAGTACCTTTAGTCGTGATGGCCTAAGAATTGCCTATTACCAGTTCCTACCTTCCAAGACTTTGGTGTGCTTTTCTTGTTATAGCTGTGATCCAACAAAGCAAAAGTGGGATCTGACATTATATGTAAGTCATATTATTTAAATGTACAACTGTAATCTTGTACATTTAAATAATATGATAATAATCTTTGGATGTTGTTTGTACCTAAAAATTGCAACTGTTTTGTCAGTAGTGTCCACCCTGAAGTGTTGTGAATGGTCAACGTTAATCAGAGTGCAATTAACAAGAGGACAGGTGGAAAGAGGAAATCATAGAATGAGCGGCACATGCATTGAGAAGAAGATGCTAGAATAGCGGTAATACAGTATATATATATATATATATATATATATATGGAATCCATGATGATTTAGAAGTTATAAAGTATTGCAGGTACACCACTTTGTGTTAGGATGATCTGTTATTCCTAGTCACTTGATAAAACATAACATCTCAAACCAATGATCATTTTATGTACAGTTGCATGCTTTCTTCAGATTAAGATTATACAGGATTTATATAGCGCCAACAGTTTGCTCAGCGCTTTACAATATAAGGGGAGACAATACAGAAACAATACAGTTCAATACAAGAGGGTTAGGGGGGCCCTGCTCCATGGAGCTTACAATCTAAGAAGAATGGGCTGGAGGTACAAAAGGTAATAACTGTGGGGGATGGACTGGAAGGAGGAATAGAAGATTCCATTATTAGCTGAAGGCGGATAGGCTTCCCTGAAGAGATAGGTTTTCAGGGATCACCTAAAAGTGGGCAGAGTAGGCAATAGTCTGATAGACTGGGATAGAGAGTTCCAGAGGATGGGGAGGCTCTGGAGAAGTCCTGGAGACAAGCATGGGAGGAGGAGACAAGGGAGCTTGAGAGTGGTCGTGGGAGGAGCGGAGCGGAAGGTTTGGATGAAATTTGCAGACAAGACGAGTTATAAATGACTTTATATGTTATTGTTAATGTTTTTAATTTTTTTTGTTGGGCAATGGGAAGTCAGTGGAGGGATTGGCAGATATGGAACGGTTAGTAAGGTGGATGAGTCTGGCAGCAGCATTCATGATAGACTGAAGAGGGGATAGCCTGTGATTAGGTAGGCCAATGAGGAGGGAGTTACAATAGTCAAGGCGAGAGACAACCAGATAGGGAATAAGTTGCTTAGTAGTTTCAGAGGTTAAGAACGGGCATATCTTAGAGATGTTGCAGAGGTGAAGTCTACAAGATTTGGACAGTGATTGGATTTGGGGCTGAAAGGACAGATGAGGATCTAGGATTACACCTAGTACCCTGGCATGAGGGGAGCGACTAATGGTTGTATTATTGATCTTGATGGAGAAGTTAGGGAAGGAGGCACGGACTGAAGGGGATAGCATGAGCTCAGTTTTAGAAAGATTGAATTTGAGGAAGTGGAGTGATATCCATGCCAATATGTCACTTAGTAGATTAGTAATGCAAGAGGAGACTAAAGGGGTGAGATGAGGAGTAGAAAGATAGATTTTTGTGTCATCAGCATAGAGATGGTACTTAAAGCCATGGGAGTTTATCAAGTGACCAAGGGAGGAGGTGTAGATGAAGAAGAGAAGGGGTCCAAGGACAGAACCTCGAGGGAACCCTACAGAAAGAGTAAGTGGAGAGGAGGAGACCAAGTTATAGGTAATGCTGAAGAAGTGCTGTGATAGGTATGAGGAGAACCAGGAGAGAGCAGAGTCTTGGAGGCCAAGAGAGTGGAGTTTTTTGAGGAGGAGGGGATGGTCAACAGTATCAAAAGTTGCAGAGAGGTCAAGCAGTAAGAGTATGGAGTAGTGGCCATTGGTTTTAGCAGTTAGTAAATCAGTAGTGAGTTTCAGTAGGGCAATTTCAGTGGAGTGTAGTGAGCAAAGGACAGACTGTATAGGGTCAAGGAGGTTGTTCTCAGTGAGGTAGGAGCTCAAGCGATTGTAGACTAAGCGTTCTAAGAGTTTAGAGGTAAACAGGAGCAGGGAGATGGGTCTTACGTTGGCCAGGTTGGTAAGTTCCAGTGAGGGTTTTTTAATTATGGGAGTGATGTGTGCATTATTTAGAGGGGAGGGGAAGGCACCGTTAGAGAGGGAGAGATTGAAGATGCGAGTGAGGGAGCAAAGGATAGAAGAAGAGGGTGACCGTAGTAGTTGTGAGGGGACAGGATCCAGGTGGCAGGTGGTGAGAAGGGCTTCTGAGAAAATTTTAGTGACCTCTTCATTAGTAGCAAGGTCAAAAGAGGAAAGTGTTAAGGGAGGTTTAGTATAAGGTATGCTAAGTGGGATGGATGTCTATGCAGTGGAGATGCTCCTACGAATTGCATCAATCTTGTTATTGAAATGATTTGCAATCTTGTAAGCAGTGAATGAGGTACTGGGTGGTGGTGGAGGTGGAAAAAGTAGAGAGTTAAAAGTAGAGAAGAGACGATGAGGCTTGGATGACAAGGTATTAATAAGAGTGACAAAGTAGGCTTGTTTGACAGCATGGAGGAAGGAACTTTATGCTAGGAAAGCAGATTTATATAGGGTGAATGCTTGGTGAGTTTTGGTTTTACTCCACAAGCGCTCCAGTGCACGGCTATGTCTCTTAAGATTTCTGATGTTGTCAGTCTGCCAAGGTTGTAATGGTCGGGGCTTGATACTTCATATTGTTAGAGGAGTCAGTGAGTCTAGTGTGGATGAAAGCGAACTCTTGTAGACAGAAGTGGCCAGGTCAGGGCAGGACAGGGGAGAGATTCTGTCATACAGGCAGTCAGTTGCAGAGTGGAAAAGAGAAGGGTTTCAGTTAATGTTTTAACCACTTGCCACTCGGTCACAGTAGATTTATTGTGACCAGGTGGCAGCTGCAGGCTCAGCAACATAAATAAACATTGCTACCTGTTTCTGGGATTGGGGCGCACATGCATGCTTCCCCTGATGACCCGTGCTGTGGTTGGACACATCACAACTTTATCAAAAGGTTTCAGCCATTTATGGCTGAGACCTGCTGATCAGCTGTGTCCAAACACAGCACAGAGTACTATGTTTATAAACACACGGGACTCTGTACACAGAGCAGCAATCTGGCTGTTTCTTCTCCTTGACAACTCTGCTTTTGTATAGATACAGTACAGTGAGTAAGTGTTGTCACCTTGGTACAGTATCAGCATGTAAAAACTATGGAAGAAAGGCTGAAAAACAACGATACCTAAAGCTGCAGCAACATCCAAGGACTGGTAAGTTGCAAGATATTCATTTTTTATTCTTGGGTCTGGATTTAAGTAACTAGCTGCCAATGTATTTTTTTATAAAGCAGGAACCCCACATTTCTATGTTACAGACCACTTTAAATAAATCATATATTTAGACCATGATAGGTTCAAGTCCAAACATGTCCTTTCTTGTTCTGAAAGTCCCTCTAACCACTAAGCATTGCCATGTGAATGTGCACACTAAGTTACAGTGTAGGAGTTACGAGTGATTTCACAAGTGCTACAGTCGGAAAAAGAACAAACTCTGTGCCCTCCAGCTCATTGCTTTGTATAATCTCTGACTTTCCACCCAAAAGTAAAAACATCAGTTGGACTTACTAATAGAGCTGTTCACTTGAATTTAGCCCGAAAAAAACAGATAAGATTTTGAAGATAATTTCACTTTGCAAGATGGTCTGCTATTACTTTAACGGCATACTTATATGTACATAGGAGGAAGTACTTTTCATTTTATAGATTAGAAATGCAACAAGTTCAGTGCATGACTTAATCACATCTTTCACAGCTGAATATTTTAGTTTATATTGTTTACGACTTTGTTTTACATTTTTGCAGTACACTTCGTAAATGACTCACTGATGACCTACTAGAAGTTCAAGAAGTGGAACGTCACTGACAATGGTCATAGTCACTGACCAGGTATTGAGAACTGGAATGCATCATCGGAATTATTAGATACATTCTGCTTTGAACTGTGTAGACAGGAAATCCTTTTTTCAAGACAATAGCTGTTTTTTTTTTTTTTTTATAAAAACCTTCTGGAAATAAGTTTTTAGTTATGATGTATTTGTCGAATAAATAAATACACAGCACATACAAAAAAGGTATAGAAAATAAATGGGGAAGATAGGATTCACCATTTTACCAGGATACATCTTAGGATGGTCATTTGTAGTCCAAACAAACCAAGACACTGATCCTTTCACCAATTGTATGTCATTGGCTATAAATGCTCAAACACTACAGCGGGTCCTTGAATCGTGTGATTTAAGCAGATACCCCATCTTCCCTTATTCTCAGTGAGAGAAGCAGCCTCAAATATCATATTGATACCCCAACAATGTCTTGTAGTATAACTTCCCATAATATCCAAGCAATCAGCCTATTGTTGCCGGATAAGCAGTCATACTTAAAACCCAACTTCAGCAAACTTTAAAATTATTCCTTGCAGTGGTGCTATGCCCACACTGCAAAGAATAATTGCTTGCTTAGATCTCAGAAGCAGGTCCCTTCAGCGTCTTCTCTCCCATGATCCAGCAGTCTAAAGTTCTGACACCATTAAGATCAATGCATGGCCTATAGCCTTGTATTGGACATGATGATGCTGAAATACAGTCCATCGCTGAACACCATCTGCCGGGGGAGCAGAAGATCAGGTAAATAAAAGCAGTTTTGCTCTTCCGTATACTAAACAAGTTAATTACCTTTGCAGTTCTGACACAGGCCAACTGCAAGGGATAATTTTTAAGTTTCATAAATCTGGGCTTCCATTCACAACTACACTTTCACAGAAAATACCTAGTTTTGTAAAACATGAGTTCTTGTGAGTAAAACAAGATTTTTGTTAAAAAATTATATTTTCCCTCACTTTTATGTTATTTCTCACTTTGCTGTGTCCATCCTGTAGATTCAGTATGAATTTTCTGTGGACATTCACACACTAGTAGAGGCTGAATGTCAGAATTTCATTGCAGTGACTATGGTGGAAAGTGGCAGCACACTTTGCACTGATAATTCTGCTTTCAGTCCAGCTTGGGAGTACGCAGAAAAGACGTGAGAGTTGGCATCCTAGGAATGGAAGTGCCTGTGGATACACCTTGCTGATGGAATTACAAGGAATTATGTAAATAAAATCAGGAGATATTAAAAAAAAACTAAAATTTTTTCTATATTACTTGAACAAGTACAGGATGTTTGATTTAAGTGTTTGGGTTAAATGCACTTTTATTAGTGCTTATGAATGTCATTTTATAGGGTAGCTTATCGACCAACCAACACCATGTTTATTATGCCACTGCTTTTTCATACCATTATTTACATTTTTTGCTTGCTCCTAAACATCCTGGTGTGTACCTTTGGGGGTAAAACTACCACAGGTTGGGAACCACTGTTATAAAAGAAATAAGCCATAAACGTTTTATTTGTGATGTATGATGGATTATATATGCTATATATCAACATGCCATGCCTTGTTGAGAGTTAATGATTGATAAAAATAACATACCTTGTGGCATCCATGTATTAAGTTAAATGTTGCACAAATCCAAAATAACTAAAGTGGTTCTAAAGTCATAAAATGCACACAGCCCAGCTAGGGAAGGAGCCCGCAGCTTTTATGGTGGCACATGCAGAAGAGGAGAAGCATGGAGCTCTGGCTGGGGACCTCAGAACAGGAGGTTCAGGGCTGCTCTCTGCAATACCAGTGCACCGAGCGGGTAAATATAACATGACCAAGAAGTTTGTCCTCTTCCCTGGGGGAAGATGCTACATTGCAAATGTGTGCACCAACTAGTGACTCCATTAGAACCACAAAGAAATAAAGATGAAACACTATTTGATTATATTTATGCATGTACTTGACCTTTATAAATATTATAAATATTATAAATAATATTTATTTCACCCTTTTCAAGATCAGTGATAAAATTCTTTGTCTGTATGAGGAGACACTTGTGTGCAGTGGAATTAAGCGGACATTGAACTGAGAATGGAAGAAATGGACCACACAGTTACTGAAAATGATAGAGTGACTGCCTTTAGTCACTAAGAGGAAAGGCCCCCTGTGTTCCACAGTATACTGAGTTAACATTCACATTTAGGGACTGCCCTGTGGCAGATATACTGCTACAGGGCACCCCTCCTGTGCAAAAATCACGTAAATGTATGTGATTCTGCACTTCTGTCAAGGGGACGCGCACTTCAGCTGCCAGTGGGTTGCTTTGGCTGTGATTGCTAACAGCAGAAACTGATCTGTGGGTACTGACCAGTGGATGTCCATCAGCACATGCCAATTGTCGGGCAGAGACAAAGTAAACAAGGCAGAGCTCCATTCTAACAGGGGGGAAGTGATGGATCGTGTGTCCCAGGGAATAAGATCCATCACTTCCATTAGGAAAATCAGCACATACAGTAGTTCACACTAAATAACTAGTTAACCCTTTGATCACCCTAGATGTTAAACCCTTCTTAACCAGTGTCATTAGTACAGTGTCAGCGTATATTTTTAGCACTGATCTCTGTAATAGTGTCACTGGTTCCCAGTGTCAAAAGTGTCAGTTAGTGTCCGATTGTCTACCACAATATCACAGTCCTGCTATAATTTGCTGATCGCCACAATTACTAGTATTAAAAAATAAATAAATAAAAATTCCAGCATATATACCATTGTTTGTAGACGCTATAACTTTTGCGCAAACCAATCAATATACACTTATTGGGATTTTTTTTTACTAAAAATATATAGCAGAATACATATTAGTCTAAATTTATGGAGAAATAGGATTTTTTTAAATTTTTTTTTATTGGATATGTTATATAGCAGACATTAAAAAATATAATTTTTTTTAATTGTCTGTCTGTTTTTGTTTATAGCGCAAAAAATAAAAATACCACCAAAAGAAAGCTCTATTTTTGTAAAAAAAAATGTTTAAATGTTATTTTGGTACAGCGTTGCATGGCTGTGCAATTTTCAGTTATAGCAACGCAGTGCCATATCACAAAAAATGTCCTGGTCATGAAGGGGGGTAAATCTTCTGGGGGACCAGTAGTTAATAGTCTACACTTTAGGCCAATCTTTTGAGTGAAGTTATTTCTCAGGGTCCTCCAGAGTTTAGGAAGGGACCCGTTCCAAAATCAGGGCAGTTTTTTTATTGTTCTGTGCCCTGAGATATGGTGGAAAAACATGCCTATCCTAGAGAGGTACTTGCCTGTCATAAGCCGTCTTGTATGTACTTTGAATATCAAGCAAAAATAATTCTCTCAAAGGTCTCAGTATTTCTAGAAAAGTCAAAAGCTCTTGTTTATGACTACTTTAAGTTGCTACACACTTACACAATAATACAAAAGAATAAAACAAATGACTGAACTTTTAATTCTGTTTCCCTCATTATAAGGTAGGAAAAAAAGATCCAGGAAAATGACATAGGAAAATTGTCACAATGAATGTTTACTATTCCATTTCCATAGTACTGATACGTAGGAAATTTCATTTAGTGACACACCAAATCACATTATTTTAAATGGCCTCTGCTAGGACCTCTGATACTCATACTTCTTTATTTTCAATGTGCTTTTCAAAGAGTTCATGTGATTTCTTTCCTTCCTTCTGTCAGATTCCTTTAAACACAGAAACAGACACCTGACAGAGTCATTGTCAAACTATCCACACACTGGACTTGTTTTTCCAGAGCATGGAGTATAAAACAGGACCAAGCTTGCCAGACTTGTCTTTATGATAGGTTTAGAAATAATGTGTACATTATGTATAGGCACCTCAGTGGCCAAGAGAACATCATGATGACATAAGCATAGGAGATGTTCATTTGTGTGTATTAGTTCCCGTAAAATATGTTACCAAATAAAGCATATCATTTACTACATACCTAGTGAATCATAAAACAGTACTAAACCTGTCCATTGAGAGAGAGAGTTTCTATACCAGATACATACACACACATGCATGTTGGTAATGTTTCCAGCTGCTCTTTATTAATATGGATATACACTACTGTGCAAATGTTTTAGGCAGGTGTGAAAAAAATGCTGTGATGTAAGAATGCTTTAAAAAATATATATTTTAATTGTTTACAAAATGCAACCTGAGCGAACAGAAGAAACATCTAAATCAAATCAATATTTGGTATGACTAACCTTTGTCTTCAAACCAGCATCAGTTCTTACACTTGCACACTTTATACGCTTGCACAAAGTCAGGGAATTTGTAGGATTAGAATCGGGTGTATGATTTATCAATCATATCAAGCAGGTGCTAATATATATATATATATATCCTCATATATATAGGATGAAGCACAGTCATTAACTTAAACATCTGTGTAGGAGATTTAAAACAGGCTGAGAAAAGGCCAAACTCTGCTACTAATGTGAGATTTTGGAAGATAGTTTCATGTCACAGATCATACACCATGGCAATACTGAGCACAGCACAGGGTTGAAACCAATGGGACTCATGTACACCCATATATTGTCTGGAGAAGTCTGGCTAGAAGTGGTCTTCATGAAAAACTGCAGCCAAAACACTATACAGTACCTCTGACATGGAACTAAGGCTAAGCGACTCAACTATACACAAAAACATGGAAACGGGGTGCAGAGAAATGGCAGCAGGTGCTCTAGGCTGATAAGTAAAATTTTTAGATATTCGGCTGTAGCAGAAGGCAGTTTGTTCGTGAAGCCCAGCATTACAGTAATGAGTATCTTTAGACAACAGTGAAGCATGGTGGAGATTCCTTGCAAGTTTGGGGCTGCATTTTTGCAAATTGAGATAGAGATTTGGTCAGGATCAAAGGTGTCCTTAGTGCTGAGAAATACAAGCAGATACATATCCGTCATGCCATACAGTTGGGGAGACGAGTGACTGGCCCCAAATTTATTCTGCAGCAGGACAACAACCCCAAGCATACAGCCAATGTCATTAAGGACTATCTTCAATATAAAGAAGAACAAGGAGTCCTGGAAGTGATATTATATATATATATAGTGCAGCGCTGTAATGTGATTAAAAAATTAAAAACATATAAAAATTGGCCCCCACAGAGCCCTGATCTCAACATCATTGAGTCTGTCTGGGATTAAATGAAAAGACAGAAGAATTTGAGGCAGCCCACATCCACAGAAGATCTGTGGTTAGTTCCCCAAGATGTTGTTTGAAACAACCTACCTGCTGGGTTCCTTCAGAAACTGTGTGTAAGAGCTGATACTGAGGCAAAAATATTAATTTAAAGCGGTTCTAAAGGTGCAAGGTTTTTTTACCTTCATGCATTCTATGTATGAAGGTAAAAATCTTCTGAGTGTAACAGCACCCCCAACCCCCCCAAACATTTACCTGAGCCCCACCCCATTCCAGCAATGTCCAGCAATCCCTAGGTTCTCCAGGTACTCTCACTGCTGATTAGCTAAGACAGCCATTGGTTCTCACTGCTGTCAATCACAGCCAGTGAGCTAATCAGAAGAGGGAGGGGGCAGGGCTGAGTCATGGCTCTGTGTGTGAATGGACGCGCAAAGCTACGGCTCAGGAGTGTGCCTGCTTGGGTACCCCCATAGCAAGCTGCTTGCTGTGGGGGCACCTGTCAGGAGGAAACGGCCAGTAGCGCCTGTGGGGCACCCGAGAAGAGGAGGATCCGATCTGCTCTGTATAAAATCACTGCACAGAGCATGATTGTTATTTTTTTTTAAAAAAAGACCTTAGTATCACTTTAATTTGGATTTCTCTTCTGTTCATTTACTTTCCATTTTGTTAATTGATAAAAAAATTAATTATTAACACTCCTGTTTCCTAATGTACAGCATTTTTTCACACTTGCCTAAATCTTTTGCACAGTAGCATATTTTCAATAAAATCATGTCCAATTCCTCAATTGTTAAAATCATGTGTGGAGTTTCTGCAGGACTCTCATGTAAGACAATTTTTTCATTTTGATTAAATAAGTCAGGGATCCACCATATCTGTCCAATATTTTCAAGAAGAAATGTTATCTACTGTATGTGCTAGTATCAAAAGCACATTTGCTGTCACCATGAAGTGCTCTTACCTTTGCAATGAAAATGAGGACAATGCAGGTTCACCTGTGGGTATTTGGCAGGAACTCTCCTAAGAGCTCGTTCACATTTGACTTTATTTCTAACTCTTGCCAAACGCCCCTATAGTGTTTGACAGGCATTAGACAGGCGCTGGTGAAGCATTTTTAACGCTCCTCAAATGCTGCCAAAACACCCTATGCGTGGTTTTGAGGCGGTTGATAGGCATTTGCCAAGCGTTAAAACCGCACCACAAACTCCTAGAATGAAGTTAAATTCAAAGAAAAACCCACAGGCAACCTCAAAAGAAAAACAGGCTGTTCTGGAAAAAAATGGTGTGGTTGTTTTTAAGGAGTACAATATGGTGATACTTGAACAAAAATGAGTTGTTTGGTCGAAGTGCCAGAAAGAAGCTTTTACTGCACCAATGCCACAAAAAAGCCCATTTACAATATGCCTGACAACACCTTGACATGCCTAACCAGGTCTTTTCGTGTCATTGATGCAGTAAAGGCTTCTTTCTGGCACCTCAACCATGCAGCTCATTTTTCTTCAAGTCTCATCATATTGTACTCCTTCAAAATAACCACACTGTCTTTTTCAGAGCAGCCTGTATTTTTCTTGTGGTTACCTATGGGTTTCACTTTTTAACCCGAACAATTCTTTTGTCAGTTATGGCTGCAATCTTTCTTGGTCTACCTGACCTTGTCTTGGTATCAAGAGATCCCCAAACCTTTCACTTCTTAATAGGTGATTTAACAATACTGATTGGCATATTCAAGGCTTTGGACATCTTTATATGTTCTTTTCCATCTTTATAAAGGTCCATTACCTTGTTACGCAGGACTTTTGACATTTCTTTTTTGATCCCCATGGCTCAGTATCTAGCCTAGTCAGTGCTTCCACGTAAGAGCTAACAAACTCATTGACTATACACTGACACTAATTGCAATTTAAAAAGTCACCGATGTGGGACATTAACCTCTAATTGGCATTTTAACCTGTGTGTGTCACCTTATGTGTCTGTACCAAGTCCAAACATTCCAGGGTATGTAAACTTTTGATCATGGCCATTTGGGTGATTTCTGTTATCATTATGATTTAAAAAGGAGCCAAACAAGTATGTGATAATAAATGGCTTCATATGATCATCATCCTTCAATAAAAGAGCATTTTTTGGCATGATCAGTCATATTTTCAATACCAATGCCAAAATTTCACAATTTCTGCCAGGGTATGTAAACTTTTGAGCACAACTGTATTTGACTGAGGGTCCAATTGCTATAGCTGCTGCTCTGTTGTCCAATATCCAAAGAAGCAGCATCTGGCTTTACATATTTAATCTTTTTGTGGTTCACCTGGGTTTCTCCTGTAATACAAATAATAACACTTCCATGCAGAAAGAGGAGGCTGCTATATACCTATAAATTTCTCATCTACACTGATTTTCCCTTTGGAAGACTGTGTCCATAACATCCTTGCCTAAATATTAGCCAGAATAGCATGGTCTCAGCGTTCAAGGTTTAAAAACGTCAATAGTTTAACATTTGTGATGGGAAGTGAATCTCAGTTACCAGAGTGACTGTTATATGACTCCAATGTAAACTACCACAACTTCTGCTTTAGTCTCAAAATCTATAAACATGTAATGGTATACATAAACCTTCCTCTCGTTATTTTAGCCATACCTGGGCACACCTTAACCTCTTTCCACCCATGTAACAGGGGCAAAGAGGGTAGGCTTTAATGCTGTCTGTGGGCAGCAAAGATTCCTGGGTGCTCCCAGTACTGATACCAAGCTCTCCAAGATAGCACTCACTCAGTATTAATGATCAAGATTGGGCGGAACCAGATCCTGATCATATGACCGCTGTTGCCAATCACAGTGGTCACATGACTAGGAAACCCCCCCCACACACACACACACATATGGGCCCAGTTAAAGGGACACCAGCCAGGAAGGGGTTAATATAAACATTTTGTATAACATTATTGTGTGTAGCACTTCACTTTTGTTTGTTTGCTATGATGGTGATGACATATGTTGGGGGTAGATTCAGGTATTAAAGGTAAAGGTATTATGATTTTGTGCTGTTTGCATTGAAAAAGGTGGTCTGAGCCCCACCAAAATGAGGGACTTCAATAAAACTCCCTTTAACATTCAGCAGACTATTGCCACTGGGCTACAGCTCATTGCTTCCCCACGCAATGACTGACAGCTGCAGAGGACATGGGCAATGGAAGGACACTGACTGTCTGCAGTTGCAGCTGGGGAATAAGACTGGAAAGATTCTGATTGGCTGCTGGTCAAATGTGTAGTCCCATCCACGGGAACAATGGGAAGAATGGGCCACTGGTCATTGTTGCACTTTAAAAGGTGCAATCCCAGTATGGTGAGAGAGTAAGAGGGAAGCTGTCAGCAAATGCAGAGGAGGGATTGGATGCTGTCACCTGCACTGTGCTGTCCAGAGACACCTGATTCCAACGGTGGGGGGAGCTGTTGCCGAGAGCTCGCAGTGCACAGAATAGAGCCGACTGTGTTGGAAGCTGAGTGCAGTCTGCTGTGTGGACAGTGCAGGAACTGCAAATGAAAAATAGTTGATAGCAACCCTGTCCAAAGTCTTTCCAGCTTGTGAAAAGTTGGCCCTGAACCTTTATAACTTTCCCATAGGATTACAAATACTCTCTCCTGAGAAAGACAGTGAAGTTGATTTACTAAAACTGGAGAGTACAAAATCTGGCGCATCTGTTCATGGTAGCCAATCAGTTTTTAACTTCAGCTTGTTCAATTAAGCTTTGACAATAAAACCTGGAAGCTGATTGGTTTCCATGCAGATCTACACCAGAATTCACCCTCCAATGTTAATAAATCAACACCAGTGAGTGCTTCAGTGGGAGATACAGGGTCCAAAGGTGGTAGACGGTATATAGGCCCACTGGCCAAGAAGGGTTCCTTCATTGTTACTTTGCTCACCTAGTAAGTTTTGGTGTTCTTAAGAGCAAGTTTGTACATTGAACTCCTGCCACAGTTGTAATTGGTTTGGAATTCATTACCATGTGGTAATGCTTTTGTTTTATTGTTCACCCAAACTATTTAACCCACCTTTTCCTCCTACAGAGCTTTTGCTTTTAATAACAGGTGTGTCGGGGAGTTTGGATATAGCCAGGGCGGGTCACCACTGGAGAAAGACAGAAGGACTGTTATAATGTTGGAAGATTAGCACTTAAGGTGTGCCACAACCCAGTTATCTATCTAGCTATCTGTCTGTCTGTCTTTCTATCTATTTTTCCTCTTAACAATTATAATAACCCTTGATGAATTTATTAATATTAGCACATGCGCTTGATAATGTTGCTTGAAATGATGCCTAGCAAATGCAGTATATCATACTGCTGTTGAATATATCAGGACCATGTTCTGACTACCAAGCCTTAAGGGCCCATTCATACTAACCTTTCTTGTGTTGCATAAAGCACGTTGTTTCATGCAGTAACATTACATTAAAGTGTAGTTACACCCCCCTCCCAAAAATTAAAAGTCAATATTTAATATTAGGGCGCTTACCTGTCCAGTGATCCATCGGTGTCCTCACCCCGAGCCAATTCTTCAAACGGCTGTTGGGTGCTGGTGCCATCATTTTGAGTAAGGGAAACCGGCAGCGAAGCCTTGCGGCTTCACAACTGGTTTCCTACAGTGCATGCGTGAATCATGCTGTGCTTTATGAATGAGCAGCAGTCCTCTGGGACCTGTGAAATGTCCCAGAGGACTGAGGGGGAAAGAGGGGGCCGAACTTCCAGCTCAGTTTGCTGTGCCAAAACCAGGTACCCGCTCCCCCTTCCCCCCAAAAGGTGTCAAATGTGGCAGTGGAGGGGGGGATGAAGCAGATAAATGGAGCTTCCACTTTTAGGTACTTTTTCCTCTTTAAGGTTGCTTATTCTTTTTAAAAATGCTTCAGACACACAAATGAACAAAACAAGTACTACAACATAAAGTACTGCATTATAGTGCATTGTGGAGCGCTGCATCGCATGTACATCAGAGCTCCACTGCCTTAATCCGGTCATGGATGGATCAAAATTCGACCAGTTCAGCAGAAACCGGACAGATTTTGATCAATTTATAGGAAGGCTGGTTGTACTGAAGTAGATCTATCCATTTTTAGCCTCCAGCAGTGATCATTGTATTCTGACAGTAGGGAAACCTCCCGCTGTCAGAATACAATAGCGCAGTGATTGAAGGAAAGAAAGTTGCATAATCTATGACCAGCCTTAGTGTGCTGGAGTGTCATTAAAATGAATAGCACTGCAACAAGCTAACACGCGTGTGTTGCCTTAATGTATGAAATACTGCTACACACCACAGCACAAGTGTAATTCAGAACTTAAAGCAACCCACAAATGCTTTGGGAACTTTAACCTTACACAATTGTACTTGTTCTGCTCTGTAATTGTAGTGTGCAGAAAAAGATAAGCTGGCACAATCATTTACTACCAACGTACTGTCCAGTATTTATAGGTGTCATGCTTTCTTTTATAGAACTCTTTTTACTGTAACAGTATTATTCTAGATTCAAAACTTTACCTTCCATTGAAGAACAAAAATTGATAGAAGGCAAGCTGAAATGACTGTTTTTTCTCCATTGTTGTATGTAAGGAAAATAAGCAGCATATACCCTGCAAAAAAGGTGCGTTATTCCACGATTTGTTTACAGGTCAAACAATCGTATTTTTTCTAATCTGCATATTTTGCATGCAGGACAATTGTGTTATGTCTGTCTTCAAAGAAGATTGAAATTTGCTCTGACTTGAGATTCTTTCATCCTATAAGAAAATAACTTAAAAAAAGACCTTTTTGGTAGATCATAACACACACCTGTTGTTTACTTTTCCTTACACATTTGGCGCTCTTTTCTATTCTTCATAGCATTTCCTTTTAAACATCAAAGCAGACATTACTTTAAATGGAAACAGTTACCCACTACAACAGGACAAATTAAAGCATTTCATTGCAGCATTACCAGTGTGCCATAGACAATGTTCTTTGTTAAAGCCCAAGTCTTGGCTCTGTGATCCCCCTTGAAAGTAGGGGGAGCACATTAGAGACCCCTACCTATGCGACCAGGGCAGACCCTAAGGGTCAGTTAAACAGAGATTTAAATTGATTGGTTACTTACTTTTCTTGAAATTCAGCCATTGGTTGGTTATTTGAAGAGAGCATATAAAAGGAGAAAAAGAACATGTTAAACGTTAGAAAAGGAAGAGAAGAAGATCCACCCTTCTCCTTCCCACCCCTATGCTGTGGCTTACTATTGTGTGGTTTGGTCCCTTCTGAAGAGGGGGACAGTTTGTGATAAATTATTATTATACTATTAATAACAATAAATGGGCCATGGCCAATTTATACCAATAGCAAAGTCTTTTTGTCTATTTCATTAACGTTTGATATTTCAGGTTCTGTCTCCGGTCCCATAATTGACTCTCCTTGTGACCCCAACTGGCAGTTTTATATGTTGATTAATACAAACCTTCAAGTCTCTCAAATGATGCTGCAGGGTCCTATTCTCTCTTCCTTCTCTGCGGGCTGGGTGGTCTATACTAATGGAAAGGGCATCAATGACATAATCACATCAGCGCTGCTCTCTGCACCAGTAAACTAAACAAAGTTCACCATGGTGACACCACCTCATGGGGTGATCCCATGACATCCTGCATCACAGTATGTGCTCAATTTTCTGGACTGAATGACATTGAGGGGTTTATTTACTAAAGCTGGTGAATGCAAAATAAGGCTCACTTCTGCATAGAAACCAATCAGCTTCCAGGTCTTATTGCCAAAGCTTAAGTGAACAAGCTGAAGTTAGAAGCTGATTGGCTACCATGCACAGCTGCACCAAATTCTGAGTGCTCCAGTTTTAGTAAATCTACCCCTGGATGTCATTCCACTTGGAAGACTGAGAACATCTTGTGGTCAAGAACAGTCTATGCAGGAGACAGCTCCAGGCTGAAGGTGAATATTCTAGCTTTAGCTGTTTTTGTTTGTTTTACAAAATCTGTGGGATCTTTAAAAAAAAAAAAAAAATAGCCAGGATTGCCATGTTGATGTGGTAGTTTGAAGTCACTGGCTCACGGGTATGCAGATCAGTAGTTCTGACTTTACTCTGACTTTCTCAATCTGCTAGTTAGGCAAATAATATTTTAAGGAGGTCAGTTATTGGAACCTCTGTATGTCTCTCAATAAAAATTTCCCTTAAATGTCCTCTCGCCCTCCCCCTACTGCTCCTCTCAATTGGTCAGTAAGGTTGTCCATCACATTAAATGACCAATAGTGAGTTGCAGAGGAACTGGGTTAGAAAGACAACTTTGTAGCTGAAGTTGGTATTTGCACTATAAAGACTCAAAGGTTTTAGCCTGTTTCTTATAACCCTGTTTATGGATGATTTTAATCCATTTCTGTACAAGTTTGCTTTAAAGAAAATAGAAAATTTACGTAAGCATTTTGTAAGGCACATTGCTACTGATTGTTAGCTGGGTACACTGGGATATTTACTTAACTACCAGTTTTAAGACTGCAGGTTGGTCGACTCCATGAAGCCAGCTAAATCAGAATTATATCCTGAAATATTTTTTTCCTTTCCTGTACACTAAAGTGTATTTTACTTAAGCCTTTTTTAAGACTGAAATCTCATGGATTACGCGACATAATTTCCTGCGACTGGGACCGTGGGTGTTTATTTGCCAGCTCACTAAGCCTCATGTAAGCACCAACATCTTTTAGATCACATAATGCTAATTTGCCTTTAAGCCAAAAAAGCCAATTGTGATATTTTGCCAGCAATAAAGCTGTGCCAGTCACTAACATGTGCCAGCTGTCCCCAGTGTTATGCAGTGCAAAAGGGGACTTTGATCAAAACACATAGGAAATACAGGCAATTCATTTGCAAAAAATGAAAAATTAATTTTACACTGCTGGTCTTCACATTCCATAAGGGAAAGATAAAGCATATATATGGCTGTACTTTTCTGTGTTCAGTATGAAATCTTCACTTTCATTGTTAGAAATTAGCAGATGGACATGTGAGATAAAGTAAGAAAAAATAAACGCATTTGCAGCTTTTCGACTTCTTTAGAAGGTAACAGGCAAGTCAAATGAGCAGCTTCTTAACATCTGACTACATCATCTTAAAAGGCACAAAGCACACAGTTGAAGACTGATATATTCTGTTTTGTGATTGGATATTTGTAGTAGCATACTTTAATTGTGCTGTTTTCTGTTACATGGGTCAAATACGTAGATTTCTTTTTTCAACACACTTGGTCAAGTATTGGCTATGTACAGCCAATATTGGAACACAAAATGATGAAAACAGAGATCTTATTCCCCTATATATACTTACCCTGTATTGTGAATGACCATAAAATGATCTACAAGCATCCAAGGATCTGACCACTAAGATCTTTTGTGTAAAAGCTCTTTCTCAATGCAATTCTATCCTTACTGAGAAGAGAATTGAGCCTGTAAGGGGTGCTTCAGGTTATTGGCCTTTTTTTCCACTTTAGGGTCCTTTCACACAGGAGTTCCATTTGTTTCATCAGTTCAGTCACGTTTTAAATAAAAAATATTTTTTTTTACATCAACTACCAGAAGAAAGAAAAAATGGGCCCTTTGTCCATTTACATCCATTTTCTTAATGGAACAAAAAAAGGGCTTTGATCCATTTAAAAAAATGGATGTTGACGGATTCAGATGTAAACGAGTGTAAATGGATGATCATTTGTTTACATCCGGTTTTCCATAGAGATGCACTGATTTCTGTCCTTCTTCCTACAATTAGAAGGAAAGGTTTCAGTTCCCAAGGCAGGAGGATTTCTGTCAAAGGGAGATCTTTTCAGTGGGTTAAAACTACTACAACACCTACCTATCATGTGAGCAGCAAATACAGTTTTTCTTTCCTTGGAGGAACATGACGAGGGGACCAAGTTCCCACAAGGATTCCTATGTGGTGAGAGATTTTCTTCAGAAGAGTAAAGAAATAAATCTTCATTGCCAACTTGCTGCAGACATAGCCAATTATCTCTGATATACAAGATAACAGCAGCAGTTGTTGGTTGGGAGAATCCTACCTAGCCAATCTATTTTCTTATCTTTCTCTTCTCTTTTGGTTGTTGCAATTTTTGTGACACCTATTTATGTGCCATTGTCTACAATTCTAGCATCATATTGCAGTATACAATAATTATGAACCCTTTTTTTTATTATAAAATTGTTTAAAAGTCAGCAAAAAGGAAATCATAAGAGTACAAATAATTATATATTGATACTTCCCATTTCCTGTCACAATGTCAGTATATGTAGAACTGATACATTCAATTCTTTACTGTATTATAGTGAGCTGTCACCTTAGAGGAGAAGTAGGGCCAAAGCTCTTTTGACCCTACTATTCCTATGAATCACAGGAGTGTACTTTGTTCTACACTCCTGTGACCCTTTTCAACTGACAGCAGGCTAAAGCTAGCTGTCAGCTGACGTCACTCAGCTAGTCCAGGTTCTAGAAAGATCCCAACTTTAAAGTCAGGATCCACTCAGTTGCCTGGACCAGAAGCTGGCTCAGCCTACTAGTGAGTTGCTGAGAGCCCAAGCCAACCGATCCTGCCCCGTTCACAGCCCGGCGCTCCAGTTAAACCATGAAAGGCAGAGCAGAGACTGACAGTCACTGGTTCTCTGCTCAGTGAAGACTGAAAACTGAGCGATCAGCAGTTTTTGATTTCTCGGTGTAGAGGCAGTGGGGGACAGATGCAGCTGGGATTGGTGCTGCAGCCTCTCAGGATACCACTGACTCCTCCACCTCCACAGTCTTACACCGGCTATCCAAACCAAGTATCTCAAATAATGTGTAGGAGAAAGAACCATAGAGTAGTATGTCTTCAGGGGATCCTGAAGACATTAGTTGCACCAGATAAAACATGCGTACGTACGGTGAGGCCAATGGCATATGATGTTGTACACCTGCTGTTGATCCCTGGTGTGGTGTGTTTTGCCTGTGTTACTCTGTAACTTTTGTGAGTATATCTACTTTTAATAAATCATGTGGTTTTAGCATACTACTTTACGGTCATTTGTCCTTTCTCCAACTTTTGTCCGTGAGGTGGTTTGAGATTCTTACATGTGGACTTTCATAATTTTTAAGATTTCATATTTGGACTTTTATATATTTTTCCTTGAAGTTTACTTCTTTGTTATGCATATATGAATTACATGTTATGGCATTGCTATTTCATCATTTATTTGATGCACATTGTTCATTATAGTTTAATGTGGGTTAACTTTATTTTTTCACACACATACACTATATTGCCAAAAGTATTGGGACACCCCTCCAAATCATTGGCTTCAGGTTTTCCAATCACCTCCATGGCCACAGGTGTATAAAATCAAGCCCCTAGGCATGCAGACTGCTTCTACAAACATTTGTGAAAGAATGGGTCGCTCTCAGGAGCTCAGTGAATTCAAGCAAGGTACAGTGAAAGGTTGCCACCTGTGCAATAAGTCCATCTGTGAAGTTTCCTTGCTACTAAATATTCTACGGTCAACTGTTAGTGGTATTATAACAAAGTGGAAGCAACTGGGAACAACAGCAACTCAGCCACGAAGTGATAGGCACAGTGCGAAGAAGTTGCCAACGGTCTGCAGAGTCAATAGCTAAAGACCTCCAAACTTCGTGTGGCCTTCAGATTAGCACAACAGTGCACATTGAGCTTTATGGAATGGATTTCCAAGGCCGAGCAGCTGCATTCAAGCCTTAAATCACCAAGAGCGCAATGCAAAGCGTCTGATGCAGTGGTGTAAAGCACTCCACTACTGGACTTTAGAGCAGTGGAGATGTGTTCTCTGGAGTGACCAATCACGCTTCTCTGTCTGGCAATCCGAAAAAAACTCTCCTAGAAGCTGTCCTGGCAGCAGCATTTTTGTAAAAAAAATGCCTGACACTTGTGTTTAGGCGTGTTTACAAGTGTCAAGCGCTTGGGCGTTAATTCATTTAATTGGCTAGAATTATAATTTATTCTGGCCATTGAAATGAATTAACACTCAAGTGCTAAATGTCCCTAGTGTTTAGATGTGTTTAGATGCGTTTAGCCACGCCAAGTGTTTTTTGTGCCAAAACGCTGCTGCTCCTGGACACACTGGGCTTTGGTTTTTTTTCCTGCTAGTAAACGCTTTTGCTACTAAAAGCTCCTAAAAGTCTATGCGTGCATGGACACATAGGATAACCTGGAGGGTCCTTTGGAAGCAGTAAGCAGAAACACCTGATGCCCATAAAACTGGCTGCAAAAATTCCCTGTGTGCATGAGGCCTTAGGCCTCATGTACACATGAACTCACCTAGTCGTTAAACTCTCCTGGCAGCAGAAAAAACGCTAAAAGCGACAAAAACATTGTAAACGCGATACCGCGTTTAGCAGCATTTAGCACTTGGACATTTATTCATTTGATTGGCCAGGGTATTTTCCATTAACATGGACAAACGCTCAAGTGGTAAACGCAGGTAGCGTTTAGCCATGTTTAGACATGTTTACATGCGTTTTTGCTGCATTTTAGCATTTTTTTTAGCCAAAACGCTTCTCCCTTGAATGCGATTATTAGAGTGAACACATCAAGCAAAAAATGCAAAGGAGTGAATCCAGCCTTTTTAACTTTTATTGCAGAGCAGTGCCTGCTGAAATCCTTCCTCAACAACCTGTAAGTGCCACTGCAGACTTAAAGCGATTCTAAAGGTTCATTTTATTTTTTCTGTAAAATAACGAACATGTTATACTGCTGTGTGCAGAGGTATGGATCCTCCTCTTCTCATGTCACCCGCAGGCTCTCCTGGCCCCTCCTGTCTGTCAGGTGCCCCCAGAGCAAACAGATTGTTATAGGGGCACCCGCTGCACCGTGTGTCCATTCACACATGGAGCCACAGCTTTGCCCCGCCACCCTCCTCATTGGCTGACTAGCTGTGATTGACAATGGCTTCTGCTTGCTGTCTCAGCCAATGAGGAGGCAGAGACCCGGGACAGCCAAGGCTGTTATTCACATCACTGCATCGCGATGAGGTTCAGGTAAGTTTTGAGGGGGCTGCTGGCACTGCTGCACACAGAAGCCTTTAGAACCACTTTAACAACAACAGGAGATGTGCATGGTCTTGTACACAAGATGTAACTGTGGGTGTAGGAACAAGATGATATCTGCCCTAACAGGAAGGTAGAGGTTACCTGTTGATGCACCAGTCACAGGGGCACAAATGGACATAAGGCTGTTGATTTGCTAAAGGCAAATAGGCTGCTTACCTTAGAAGAATTTAAAATTTTCAAGGGAAATTGTTTAGCTTAGTGATATAGGTAAAGCTCTGCTGATATCCATAATCCAATCATGCGCAAGCAAAAATATATATTTTTTCCTTGCATGCTATTAAGTAATCTTTGAAAAGTGAATTTTCACCTCATTCACTAAGATAAGGAAAATTCCCTTGCAAATTTAACAGCCTCTTTACCTTTAGCAGATCAACCCCCCTGGCTGTGAGTATTGAAAGTGCTAGATATAAGCTTTGTATAACAGCAAATGTGTATCTTTGGAATCACAGACATATCTGCACCTAAGATGAACATCTTATGTACTTCCCCTTCATCTGGGCTTTAACATTTTTGAGCATGAAGCAAAAAAGGACACAATGGAGATCTGTGTATTGAATTCCTCTTAATGATAGATGTGACTCATTAATTCTGCATATACATGGGTAATTTACCTGCGTACATCAGAAGTGCTCTATTTTTACTTTAATTAAACCCCCGCAGGAAAATATTTATATATGGGGTGTGTTCTGCATGCTTGGAACAGAACAGTTGACAATAAAGAGCTCCTGATAACATTGCATACATTATAATTAACAATAGAAAGTACAGGTTAATGTCAGGTGAATAAAATATTGTATTCTTTTATCTTGTGATTTATTGTCTGGAAGACTACATTAAAAGGGTGCCAAGAATCAAGACTAAAATGATCGTTTCTAAACCTAAATTAGGATTCCTTGATACCCTAACTAATCTTAAAGTGTTACTAAACCCACAACAGTAAAATCAGTCTGTATATGCAGTAAAGCTTGCTTGTTATACTCATTGTGGAACCTAAGGGGTTAATCCTCTGCATTCTGTAAAAAGGCTGTTTGATCCTGACTTCTCTGATGCTCCCCTTCTTCCAGTGTCCCTCTATTATCGTCTGATAAGACATATCGTGTGGAGACACTCTGCACATGCTCGGTTTGGTGTGTATTGCTAGAGAGTTTTTTTTTTCTTGGGAGAGTGCATGTGATCAGCACAGGGCCAATCAGCATTGTCCAGACAGTGGTCAGGGGTCTGCATCCTCCTAGAGCAGAATGAGAACTCTTCCTACAAGCTTTAACATGTGCTTGGCTGGACACTGATCGAAGTCACAAGACTGATCTAACTGCTGATGAGAAAAGGTATTTAGAAATTTATATTTACTAAAATAATTGCACTTCCATGTTCTATGTACTGTGGACAACCAGACATAGTGAATGCAGGGTGCTGGGTATAGTAACGCTTTAATAATATTCCTTCCCATCTCTAGCATCTATGCTTGCTAACCCATATAACAAAGATATGCATACTTACCTATTTTCATGTAGCTCTATTCTGGTCACATGATCCAGCTCCCCTGTGTCAGCCAGCAGCAGGAGAGATCACATGACCAAACTGGAGCGGCATGAAAATAGGTTGGTATACACATCTTTATTATACAGGTTAGCAAGCATAGGTGTTGGGGAAGGGGGTATGGTTATCATGGAATTCTACTTTAAAGTGTTCAAAGTTTTGGACAGAGTGGGGAATGCCTAGAACCCCTGTCAATGTCCCTGTTAGAGTAGAACAAAGATTCCCTTTTTAACCACTTCCCATCTGGCCCATATATATAAACGGCCAGACAGGAGCATTGCAGGAGAGGGTGGGCATTTATAAATGTCATTTCCACTTCCGGCACTGCAATCCTGAACACTGATCGCTGTACGGGACCTCTATGTGAGGTCCTGATCATGTGATCACTGATTGGCCAGTCAGTGATCACATGAATAGTAGTAACCAAGATGTCACTTGTGACATCATTGCTTACTACTTGTGAAATATGTGAAAGATCACAGAGGTCACATGGTACAAGGCTATTCACAACAGCCTTGTACCATGTGTCAAGCTGTGACCAATTACAGCTCGCACAGTATTTCTCAATGTCTGCAAGAATGCAGCCAGAGAGAAGGAGAAATGATTGCTTTTACAGCCTTTATGGATGTAAAAGTAATAAGTGTAAAAAAAAAAAACTTCATCACCCCCCACAAGTAGTACAGTACACTATGGTGACACTGTACTGCTAGGGTGACAGTATGTTAAAAAAATAACCAAACATAACTAATAATATAAACAAATAAAATAAAAATGTCAAAACATTTTTTTTTTAATTATAAGTTTTGGTTATAAACTAATATGGGATTTTTTTTGTTTTACTAAAAAGATAGCTGAATACATCTTGGCCAAGATTTATGAACAAAGATTATTGATTTGCAAACTTTTATAAGAAAAACACTTATTTTTCAAAATGTTTCGACTTTTTCATTTATATAGGAAAAAAATTAAAAACTCCCAGCGGTGAATAAATACCACCAAAATAAAGTTTCATCTGTCTCAAAAAAATGCGCTGAAAGCTGAAAATTGGCCTGGACAGGAAGGGAGTGAAAGTGTCCGGACTTAAAGTGAGTAAAGTTCACCTTTTGACCAAAAAAAATAAATGCACGTTTTTGCAGGTATAAAAATGTGCATTTATTATTTTTGGCTGCAGGAGCCTGTAAAGCATTGCATCAGCAATCAGCAGATCGCTGGTACCATGCAGGTCTCCTGCAGACTTGTTAGTATATCTGCTTGCCCATATGGGATATACGAGCAAGCAGATACACTGACAGGAAGAGTCAATGAACTACCACCACGCTCCACAGCGCCATGGTAGTTCATTGAAAAGTACAAGCCGACAGCCGCTAAGGCTGTGGGGACTTGTAGTTCATTCAGCGGAGCACCACAAGGCTGCACTGTTTATAAAAAGTGACAGCTAGTATGGGGGACCTCTCCCCGTACTGCCTTCAACAGGGGGAGGGGGGGAATCGGGCAACGGCTGCAGCATTGGGGACATGTTACATGGAATATTTAACATGTTCCCAAAAGTGAACTTATCTGTAAAGCTATCCTCTCTCACCTGAAGTTGCCCAAAGCACATAAACAGTGTTTCAGGAAAAAATATAGGTACATGCATTGTTTTCACATTTTTTCACAATTTTTTTCCTAATAAAACACAAAAAATAAAAATATATGTATTCACATCTGCTATTATAACACAAAATAACACACAAAAATCCCAGCTGAAGTGCGACACGAAACCCGCACTTCCAGGCGAATTGATCTCCTGTGCCTCCTGCAGTTCAGTAATTCCTGCCTCTGACCGCCAAATTATTACAAGGCTTATGCAGGCCATACATGGGATGAATCGCAAATGATTTTTCGTCCAAAAATCGAAAAAATCGTTTGCTTGGTAATCCGATGGTGCCATCAATGATTTCGAAAATCTGCCAACCAAGTCATAAAGTTCACCTCATATAACAGGTGAAACATCTGTTCCTTTCAGGTCACCGCTCATGCGCATATTCTTTTCGGAAAAACAATCGTACGATTTGACCATCATTGAGTTGAAAATTGGTAGTTTCTCACAAATTTTGCAACATGCCCGATCACCAAACAGGGGAAGAACCACGAAAAGCCGGTGCCATTGACCAACTAACAGAGCGAAAATCGGCTGATTATTCTTAGGTCCGATTTTCGGAAGAAAAATCGGTCATATTTTGACCCATGTATGACCAGCATTAGACTGGGCATAAATAGATTATTTTTTTTTAATCAGCCAGTGGGTTTGTGGGACAAACGGGTTCTCCCATTCATGCAAACCCAGTGGATGGAGGAATCCTCCATGCTGTGTCATTGTATTCAAACAGTAAGACTCCTCTGCTGTCAGAATACACTGATCATTGTTAGATAGACTTCTGTTGAGTGGAAATGGCCACCAGTGGATTGAATTTGGTTGGTCCCCACTGAAACCGGCTGAATTTTGATCCATCTATGGGCAGCTTTAGTAGTGATTCAGAAGTCAGGGAGAGCAATCACTGTACAATGCAGGGGAAGAAAAAGAATGGTACTCCCCGAACTATAGGTTTCCCTTCATACTTCAGCCAAGGACTTCTCACAGAGTATAATTCTGGCAGAGGAGTCAGCAGGAAAGGTATACTTTTGCTTGATTCTTTTCCTGGCATTGGTATGGCTACTTTGAATTTTGATACCTAATGACATGGATGCTTTAGGGGATTTAGGGAGAAAATGGGATCGATTTAGTAAAGGCAAATAGACTGTTTCATTTTGCAAGGGAAGTTGCACTGTGCAAGAGAATTTTCCTCAGAGCTTAGTAAATGCGATGAAATTTTCCTTTGCAAAGAATAACTGTTCACAAGCAAAAAAAAAAAGGAAAAAATATTGCAATTTTGCTTGGACATAAATAAATGATGGAAGACATCAGAGCAACACCCTATTCAGTAAGCTCTGATGCTAATTCCCTAATAAAGTACAACTTCCCTTACAAAGTGAACGGTCTATTTACCTTTAGTAAATCAATCTCCTAGATTGTAAGCTCCAAGGAGCATTGCCCTCCTATCCCTCTTGTATTGAACTGTATTGTTGCTGTATTGTCTCCCGTTATATTGTAAAGTGCTGAGCAAACTGTTGGCGCTATATAAATCCTGTATAATAATAATAATAATCTCAATCGCTCAAGTGGCTGATAAAAAAAATAAAAATATTTGTCTATCTACATTTGCCTGGCCTTCATATTCTTTAAATTATGAAATGGCTGACAGTGACTACTTAACATGCTCCAAGCCACTTGTAGGCAATTGAATTCATATCTTACAAATGTGAGTATTTTCATGGTGGAAAATAGGCAGACTATATACAAGAATAGATAAAACAGAAGAACTCTAGTATATTTAATGAAATAAAAAAAAAAAACAACAACATGAAAGCACAAAGAACAAAGCATGAAATGTTTAGTGTGGGCTGAAGGAAAAACACATCAATTAGTCTGCTCGTCATTCAATCACACATAAAGGTCACAAAAGTCTAGAAAGCAAGATTTAAAAAAAAAAATAGTTATATAGTCAAAAGCCGTCGGGAAGTGGAGCATTTCTGCTTTAGATGAACTTCTCATTCTTTTTGAATGAAAGAAATTATAAGCATATAAAATAAAATAAATTATACAAATAAAATAATGCTAATGGGGTTCCCAGCTCACTTCCATGCTAGCCAGCAAAAATAAATCTCATCTGTTCCAACTACCCAGGTAAAAACTAAGGTTTTTATTGCATACATGTGCAAAAATATATGGAGGTGATTTCTGGGCTTTTCATGTGTTGCTGTTCCTTTTTTTTTTTCAAAATTGTTTGTATTGGTTTTAGAAAAATACTTTACAAAACAGAGCCTTTGAGCATTACCTGGTTCAAAAGGAAACACAACATAAAAAAAAGAACAAACCCAACCGTATTCACAACTCTGATACTCCTTGATCAATGAGGGTAGCAGTATCCACATGACCAAGGTAGGCAATCAGGAGGTAGAAGTTAGGCACTATCATAGTGATTAGGCACATATCAAATTTCAGAAATATAAGCAAGAAAATTAGGAGTATAAAACAATAAATAATAAAGTGTAGTATGAGCGATATTTAGTGTGTTGTTGTTCCTTTAACCACTTGCCTACAGGGTGCTTTCACCCCCTTCCTGCCCAGGTCAATTTTCAGCTTTCAGCACTGTAGCACTTTGAATGACAACTGCGCGGTCATGCAACACTGTACTCATATGCAATTTTTATCATTTTTTTGAGACAGATAGAGCTTTCTTTTGGTGGTATTTAATCACCTCTGGGTTTTTTTTATTTTTTGCTAAACAAACTAAAAAGACTGAAAATTTTGAAAAAATAAAGTTTTTTCTTAGTTTCTGTTATAAAATTTTGTAAATAAGTAATTTTTCTCCTTCACGGATGTGTGCTAATGAGGCTGCAGTGATAGGCACTGATAGCCTGCACTGATGGACACTAATAGGTGGCACTGATGGGTACTGATGAGGAGGCACTGGTAGGTGGCACTGATGGGCATTGACTGTCATCACTGATCACTGAAAGGCAGTACTCATATATGGCACTGATAGACGACACTGATAGGCGGCACTGACTGGTACTGATAGGCGGCACTGACAGGCACTGTGAGGCGGCACTGATAGGCAGCACTGATGGGCACTGATAGGTGGCACTGATAGGCAACACTGACTGGCACTGATAGGCAGCACTGACTAGCACTGATAGGTGGCACTGGTTGGCAGCACTGATAGGCAGCACTGACTGGAACTGATAGGTGGCACTGACTTGCACTGATAGTTGGCACTGAAAGGCAGCTCAGATGAGCACTGATATGTGGCATTGATGTGCACTGGTAGGTACTGATATGTGGCATTGATATGGCACTTATGGACACTGGCAGGTGGCATTGATGGGCACTGACAGGTGGCATTGATGGACACTGACAGGTGGCACTGATGGGGCTAAACTGATCATCAGGGCACTGATGATCAGTGTACACGTCCCCTCTGAGGAATGCCAATAACCGGCAATTCCTTATTTACATGCGATCAGCTGTGATTGGACACAGCTGATCACATGACAGAGCCAAGATCATCGGCTCTTTCCACTGATCAGTGATCCACTGTGTCCCTGGGATCACTGATCGACGCTCCACGCTCATTGCTTGCATTGCTATATACTGTATGTGCAATGTCTAGGAACTCAACTTGTTTATAGTTATGGACATCACTGGCTAGCCTGTAAGGAGATATATCTTTAAACTGGCATCCATTTTGTATAATGCCCCCATTCCGATATGTGAGCAGTTAGTTTTATTTCTCAACTGTACTCTCATTTCTCTGTAAACGGATGCACCTTATATGGTACCCCTCAGCCATTTGCAGTTTCAGTTCTTCAAGTAACTATACTGATAAGAGTATAATATTTCATTGGTTATCCTGTTGAGTTTCTGTATATCATCTCTTCTGTAATAAACTTTTAGAAATACTGCTTTTACACTTCAGTGTCTAGAGCTTTATTTCTCCCGGGTCCGGTGGTGGGATAAGCAAGGATAGGCCGGGCTACAACCAGACAGAAATTGATTCTATCAATTTGGTGTCAAAAGTGGGATAAAGGCACGTCCGATCAGGTAAGCTGAGCAATAAGTCTTAGACTTTACCTTGATCGTATCCCTTTGGAACCCGGGTAGCCAAATTAACCATTTGAGACTGCTGGGTCACACAGGGATTGTTGGAGGTTTGGAACCTTAAAGGAAATTGTCAGAGGTTTGGAACCTCTGGGGAAAAATTGCCTAGCCAGGAATACTAATATTGAGAATTCACAGGAGTCCTCGTTTATCCCTACCATTTTAGAAGTATAAGTGCTTACTTGCTGCATGTTAAGAAACTGTTATGTAGAATATTTGTCTTACTGGAAAAGTGCCAATTGCATTGCCACCCTACGAGGTTTAACACCCTGTGACCAGGACCTGGTGAAAGCAAGGGGTGCTTGAAAGTAACAGAATAGGGTTTTTGCAGTGTCTGTGCTTTTAAGTGTTAAACTCCTGAACTGTTGAGAGATTTTGTTGGTGCTCTACGTGAGCTCAGTACAGCCTCTCCAGTGCAGAGAATAAACACTGACACCATTATATTTAGTGCTTTGCCTAACAGCTGTTTTGCTTCAAGATGGGTTTCGTCCACCGTAAGGGACGTCTGCCAACAAGTCCTAAGCCTCCGCGTTAAATGTTAAGTGATATTGTTGATGTTAAGAAAGTTAAGAAAATCATGAATTGTCTAGGTTAACTTGTAAGGAATATGTGATAAGAGTATCGCCATGGGATGATTATTATGTGGTCCCTTTCATAGAGAATATTTCCAAGTGGTCTCTGGATATGAAAAGCAATAGTCCCTTTCCTATAGATGGGTCTAATGGTAAGTTTCATATGGACATGACAATGAGACTGTGTTTTGGAGACAAGGAAGCTTTCCCATTGTTTTCAGGGGGCCCTGATCGGGATATGAAATATATGAAAGTGGCAGGTCTTCACTGTCTGAAATATATGTCTAGTTACACCCCAGAGCCCAGTAATTTAAATCTCCACTCTTTACCCCCACCATCTGCCCCGCTATGTTATACACAAGTATATCCAGCTTTGCCTAAAATGGAGGATGATGATTTCCTCAGACCTCTGTGGGTGGACAGACCATCACAACCTTCTGTAGTACAGGCAGAAAATATACAGAGTACAGATAGTACAGAATGGGGGAAAGAGGGAGGACGAGAGAGGGGAGGAGAGGAAGAAGAAGAGAAACCTGATAGTAGTCACAGGTGGGAAGTGACCAAAGCTACAGAAAGTCCAATAACTATTACACTGACACCTGAAAAAAAAAGGACTGTAGTTTCCAATGACAGGATTTTGAGGAGTAATGTCAAAGAAAAGAGTGACAAGGGAGAAAATGTAGCTTTCCTGTATGTTTTAATGGGAAAATTATGTGGTAATTAAGCTCATGGACATGACAGAAATGAATGATATCATAAAGAATAGTCCCTACCCCAGAAAGAATCCAACTGCCTGCATAAATGATTTAAAGAGAGACACACAAAGCAGACAGCGCTCACAGCAGGACATGAAATTAATAACTGATGGTATTTTAGGATATGACATAGACTCAGGGTTTGACTGGACAAAGGTGCCTACCATAAATATTCTAGTTGACCCTGGAACTCCGACATCCACTCAAGTATGGCCGCAGGAAAAAGGCGTGGGAGGAGGTGACAGCTGAGATGGAGTGAGTATGGAATGGTAGAAAATCTTTAGCAACTGCTGTAGCTTGTAAACAAGGACCAAAGGATACAATGGCAGAGTATGTAAAAAGATTTAGAAAAGTCTGAAAGGAAGAAGCTGGGATGGATATGAATAGTGCAATAAGCACTATATATATTCAAACATTGATGGCAGAATTCTCGTTGTTAATAGGACAACTTATTTCAGAATGGACAGAGATGGATGCAAGTACATTTGAAAAATGAGTGATGGAGAAGGACACCGCTTAATGTTTTGAGATCTCCAAAACTACCAACAAAGTACACTTTCAGGGGTTGCAACATAGTTACAATCCTAGAGAAAGAGGTAGCAACAGAAATAGGGGAAGAGGAGGATAGTACCCATTGCCCCAGATCTGCCCTCATTGATTACACGATACACAGTGTTATACTGTAATCGATTTAAGCAATTATTTCTTTCTGTCCCAGTTGACAAAGAGACACAACTACTGTTAAGTTTCACTCTGGCCGGCAAACAGTTAACCTGGGCCAGATTGCTACATGGATTATCCGGATGTATATTCCATGGCCCTCTGAGAATCCTTAAAGGGTTGGGCACCTCGCCATGGTTCCATGTTGCTCCAGTACATGGATGACTTACTACTCTGTTCATCCAACAGGGAGGCTTGTAGGCAAGACAGTATATCTCTGTTAGATTTTCTGGGTACAGAGGGACACAAGGTGGGAAGGCACGAGGTACAATATTGTCAAACTATAGTGGATTACTTGCATTGCACTTTGTCACAAGGCACCAGAATGGTGAGCCAGTTGAGGATCCAAGTCATTACAGGTCTGCCCAACCCGAAAACTAAAAAGGAAATGCTCTCCTTCCTTGGTATGGTTAACTATTGTCACCAATGGATACCTGACTGCTCCCATTATCACAATATACTAAGGCACCACACTAAAACTGAGGCTCATTAAGTGAGACTAACAATTCACCAATGCCTACCAAACCTTGAAGTTCTCACTAGTTTCCTCTCCTGCTCTGGATTTAGTAAATTACAATGTTGATTTTTATATGTATGCTCGTGGCAATTGTAAAATCACGGTGGCTGTGGTCACTCAGGATCATGGAGGACACATCAGGCTGGTAGCCTATTTTTCAAAAGTAGTACCAAATCCAGTACAGGGCATGCTAGCATGTCTGAGAGCCTTGGCCAACTGTGCCATAACGGTGGAGGACTCAATGAGTGAGATTTTGGGAGATAAAACCATCCTTCACACTACCCATCATGTACTGCTTGTCCTTAAGAATCTTACTTTGCAGCACATGACAGCACAAAGGGCAGGTGGTTATGAGGTTATTTTAACATCAACTGCTAATCTGGAAGTGAAATATGCAGGTTCTAATTTGGGTCCCTTAGCTATGCTAAATTGTTTGTTAGGGAAAAAGGGTGAAACTGATAACCTCAAGGAACATGACTGTGTCCAGGTAATACATGAGGACACTATTTTTAGAATAGACATGAAACAAACCCTTATTCTGGAGGCTCTGGATATATTTGTTGATGGTTCTTGTTCCCGACCTTCAGATAATACCTTTTTTAACAGGGTATGCAGTGGTTCAGTTACCTGATATTATTCATGAGACACTACCCCTCCCATACAAATCAGCACAAGCAGCAGAGTTGGTAGCCTTAGCCAGAGCTTGTGAACTTTTTGAGAATCAGGATGTAAATGTTTACACAGATTCTAGATATGCTTTTGGGGCTATTCATGACTTTAAAATAAAATGGCAAATATGGGGATTCACTACTACAGATGGAAAAGGAATATCACATGCAGACCTAATAAATAATCTTTTAGATGCCATTCATAAACCTAGGTCCATAGCAGTAAGCAAATGCAAGGCACACACATCTTCCTTTGATTTTATAGCCAAAGGTAATGCACTTGCTGAATGCCCTGCAAAAAATGCCGCCCTAGAGCAACAACTCTTACAAAACTCACAAATGTCTGTGGCCATTCTAGAACCACCTATGCTACCAGAGCATTCTCTCCTTAAAGAACTGCAATATACAGCAACTGAAGAGGATGTAAAATAATGTCGAAGGGAGGTATAATAGGACTCCCATGTCACAGTGCTCCTCATATCTTAGCACAGTTCCATGACATAGGACATCGGGATTGGCAGGTAGTGAGAGATGAAATAAAGAAAAGATTATTTGCAAAGGAAGTCATCCCTCGATGGGGATGTCCGGTGCGTATAGACTCAAAGGACCAACATTTACGTCAAAGGTTATAAAACAGGTAGCCAAACTGATGAGTATTGACTGGAAGTTTCACATACCCTACCACCCACAGAGTTCAGCTCAGGTAGAACGGACAAATAGGACCCTGAAGGAAAAACTAAGGAAGGCAACACGGGGGACATTTAAGGGATGGGAGGTGTACCTGCCAGCTGTTCTGGCTGAGATGAAGATAACACCAAATAAAGTCACTAAACTTTCCCCTTTTGAAATTCTTAAAGGCAGGCCATTCCCCACCCCCTGGACAAGAGGACCTTTTGTAGTTATGCCGGGTGTTTTAGAATTAATCCAGGAGAGATATGTCCAGAAATTGATTAGGGTGTTGACTGTGTATACATTGATGTCTCTCTCTCCTTTCCTCATACCACAGTTGATCCAACCCACCCGTACAAGCCAGGAGACCGGGTAGTGGTTAAGGAAATTCATAGACACAAGACCATAGATCCACAATATGGGGAACCCACCATAGTGAGAGCTGTGATGAGAACCACTGTTCTGACCGCTGATTCCAACATCTGGATACATGCTTCTAGAGTAAAAAGGATCCCGGAATCACCAAAGAACCAGGAGCAACAGATGGAACAAGGAAAAGAGACAGACCTATCAACACCCTCCAATCTTCAGGATGCTGCTTCATCCACAGATGGCCTGGAATAACTTTCTTTTGATCGGTTGTTTCTCTTACTTACTGGGCTAGCCGCTGCTACTGTCTCCCAGAAGAATGGCCACCAATTTGTGGCCACAACAGTGAGACTGTGAATAACACTGAACTTATAAAAAGGAGCAGAAAAATCACTGACTGAAAATATGTCACTGTTGAAATTTAAGTACAGGTATGTCAAGCACCCTGAAACCATGAACATTCCTTTATATGCTGCTCCAAAATATGTGACATCAATGTTTATTGTTACTCTGAGTACTACATGGCCTACATTTGAGGTGTTGGGCGTTATAATGGAACCTGGGTGGTGTTTTCATTTAGGCAATAAATTAAATGAAGGGGAAGAATTTTGTAGTAAGTCTAAACTTAATGTTACTGGGAAGATAGCTGAGGATGGTAACTTTGTACAAGTAAATACTACTAAGAGTAGATGGAAAAAATACATAGAAAACAAGCATGGAAAAGTCAATCAGTAGCTTTTACTGAAGGAGTCCAGGTATGTTGTGGGAAAACTTGTACCATGGATACCCTGGGAACAGGAAGGATGGTATTATTTAGCCACCCTGGTACCAGTAATGGATGTTATGGGAGGGACACACAGTGATGCTTTACTGGCTAGTAGTCATTCCCGATATCCTTTGAAACGTAGGTACGAGCTGTTTAAAACAGGGGACCAAGCCTGGTCATGGTTCCTTTCATGGACTGGGTGAGGGATAGAACTGATGGGAAGGTTAAATAACTATTCACTAATTATGGATCAGATCATAAATGAAACACAAGAATGTTTATCTACAGGCAGTGAGAAAACAGGTGCTTAAAAAATAAATGAAAATAGGACAAATGGGTGCAGCATTGATCGAGCTGTGTGAGTCTACTACTGACTATGAGTGATGTACATGGATACATAACACACCTGCTGAGATCTCAGACTACTATGAAGTCACTGAGAATCATAGAGCCCAGGTAAACGCTTTACAAACTCGAGCTCGATCCATAGCCGAGGATGGCTGAAACCCTTTTAAAGGGTTGGGAAGTTTTGGAGATTTTTTTGGATTGTTTAAGGTTATCCTGACTTAGAAATGCCTGTTGAGTTTCTGTATATCATCTCTTGTGTATTAAATGTTTAGAAATACTGCTTTTACACTTCTGTGTCTGGAGCTTTATTTCTCCCGGATCGAGTGGTGGGATAAGCGGGGACAGGTCGGGCTACAGACAGACAGACAGAAATTGATCCTATCACTAGCCTGAACGTGTGCTGGGGACCCCCCATTTTATTGTTTTGTATATTGCCCTGCCGATGTGTACCTTTCTCATTTTAATAGTTTAAAAAGATCAGGGCAGCTGCCATTGTTGCTTTATATATATATATACATTGAAATGCTAAAATATACAGCCCACAGGAGGCCTATACCCCCAGTTACTATATGTCGCAGCACAGTATCCATTTATGAAATTAGAAGAAAAACCACACCCAACTGAAAGCTTATTATAGATTTTTTTCTAGATATACAAATAACATAATTGCCATCAGAAAGTAGCAGATATTCTAAATTCAGTTGAAGTTGGAAAGTTTGTCCTTAAAGGTCTGTTATACCCTACCTATGGTGCTATAATGTGTAATAATCACCATGCCATGCAATTGAACATTGACTCAACTGTGATTATAAGAGTACATTGTAATTGTCATCCTGCAATATACCATAAACTGGTCCAAAAAATCTCAGCAATATTTATACCAAAGGTTGGTAGATTTTATGTAGCACTTCTTCCTTTGGGGTGATACAGAATGAGCGGTTTGGCAGCTAACATTTTAGTCTCAGGGTCCGGTTCTTGGTGTATGTTTGGGGCCCTTTAAAAGCAACCTCTTACTGTATCTGTGAGAGCAGCCAGGCAAATCTATGACCCTTTATGAGCAGTCACAGTCTGTCTTAAGTTGCAATGGATCTCTTCCTTATCAATCTGGACCTTGATACTCTGATAGCAGTGAAAGATACCTTAGTGAGCAATGACCAGCATTTGTGTGTGCCCAGCTCCTCTATGACCCTCTTCAGCAAAAGAGATTCCTTACAGATTCCTCCAGGTACCCATATTCTTGCCCAGCTACCAGAATTACACTCCAGGGCAGCTAAGTCCAGCACATGCCCCTGGTTGAGGCAAGTCCAGCAAGGGAAAACACTCTACACTGACATCCTCACCAGAAAAAAGCACAATAGGGAAAAGGACATTCTGGAAAATGGCTCCAAATATTTATTAACCTAAACCATACTTCTGGACAAAACTCATGGGGATTGGTTGGGTCACATAAATGTATTCATAACTCAGTGACTGTCCTGCCCACACTGCTTACTGGATCCTCCTCAACCGTAACAGGCATAAGCAATCAACAGTGAGCTTTGGACAACCTGCAGAGTATTGAAAAATGTAAACAGAGCTCAAGCTGGTTACAGTTTAGCAAAAAACACACTGAACTGAATTAGGGACACTCAAAGCTTAAAAGAGAAGTAGGGGTTGTTTTTTTCCCCCAAATTATACTTACCTAGGTGGATGCAGCAGATTGCTGAGAGGCTGAGCCAGGTGCTGCTCCAGACTCTGGGGTGGATCCCCACTTTAAAGTTGGGATCTTTCCCCAGCCTGGACCAGCTGAGTGCTGTTAGCTGACAGTGGGCTGTCATTATTTTACAGTCACTAAAATAACTTAAAAATTAGCTCCAGGATTTCTTAATAGCAACGGAGAGTACTAACTTTAAAAATAACACATGTTTTTCTGTACATTTGTGCTTAGATACATTTTGGAATATCACTTTTTCCCTCCTATATAATGAAGGTGATTGGAATGCCCATTTGTCTAGGATGATGAAAATGTTTCTCTTTTCCCAGATACCTGCAAAGCAAATTTGCATTTTCTCCAAAGACTTTTTAATGGTTATTACGGATGTCACAGTCAGGTCAGTGTGTCTCGTGGTTTTAATTAGATAGTTATATATAACAATGAAAAAAGACTAAGAAAAATGATCTGAGTATCATAATATGCCTATGAAACTGATTTCAGTTGCAATATCATGACTATTTATTAAAGGGTAAACTCACAACAAATAATCTATAACCAATATATCAGGTTAAATATAACCATTTGAGCCAATTTAGTAATGAATATGCACATATGCCATGCATTAAGACACAAATACTATGCTTATGAAACTAACCATGCACCTTCGACAAAAACTTGCACAGGCTACAGCATATATATGTGGAACTGACTAACAAATGTGGATTGATATAGAATGTAACTTCCATTGTTTGAATGTATGCTAGCTAAAGAGTGGCATGCCAAAAGTAAATAAACCACATGAATTGCATAATCATTAAAGGAGCCTGTGAAAAAGCCTTTTGTTAAAAGCCTCAGTGGACTTTATGTGGAAAGGAATGGTTCAGCCCATTTGCAGGTTTTTGTGAGAATGCTGGAAGTCCATGCATTACTTAGTATACGAGACTCTATGAGGTTGATTTACTAAAATGGAGCATGCAAAATCTGGTGCAGTTGTGCATGGCAGCCAACCAGATTGTTCAATTAACCTCCCTAGTGGTCTGATTATGTCCATACTTCTGTGCTCAAAAGTGGTACATTTTTTTGCATGAAAATATGTTTTTTTTTTATTGTAGGCCTGTAATTTTTAGGAATAACTCACTGAAATCTGTCCGAACAAGAGTCTAGTAAACATCCCGGGTATGTTAAAATTTGAAACACGAAATCATAAATTCTAATTTAATAAATAATCATAAAAAATAATAATATAATAATAATAAATTTAATTCAATAATATAATCAAACCAAAAACACTGAAATTTGAAATATAGCGCCAAGTTCGCACATCACTGAGCAAAGTCACAAAATCGTTTTCAGTGTCTGATGACGAATTTCCCCACAAATCATTATCACTCAGTTTTGCAAGTGGTTCTGATTTACTATCACTGTTCTCTAGCAGGTCTAAAACCGCTTTTGACCTAAAGGGAGGCTTTTTGGATGCCATGGACATTTCTCAGTTTCAAGGCAGAAAGAACAGTACAAATGCAGGCAGGGCACAGGACAAAGCACTAGGGACAAAATGTATGTGAAATGCTTTGATACAGTAATGTTTTACTATGTGATTTTAGTGAATTTAGTGAATGTCACTTTTTGTCATTTTCAAATTTCCCACCAGTTCCACCCCCGTACGTCCCGATGCTTGCAGGGGACGGAACCCAGATGACAGATGCCGGCATCCGCCGGAGGACATTACAGGAGACACTGCAAGAGGGACATCGTGGGAGCGCAGGACAAGGTAAGTGATCGAGGGATCCTGGAGCAGCGCCACATGGTAAGCCCGAGTGTAGCTCGGGGTTACCGCTTGTGGTACTGAAATTTTACCCCGAGCTACACTTGGGAATACCACCAGGGAGGTTAAGCTTTGACAAGAAAAAAACAAACAAACTTGAAGCTGATTGGTTTCTATGCAGAGCTGCACCAGATTTTGCACTCTTCAGTTTTAGTAAATTAATCCCTATATGTTGCTTAGGGTTCGTTAAATCCAGTTCGTTAAATCCTGTTTTAATGATAATTGCATTATCATTAACGGAGCCTGTGAAAAAGCCTTTTGTTAAAAGCCTCAGTGAACTTTAAGTGGAAAGGAATGGTTCAGTCCATTTGCAAGTTTTTGTGAGAATGCTGGAAGTCCATGCATTACTTGGTATACGAGACTCTATGAGGTTGATTTACTAAAACTGGAGCATGCAAAATCTGGCGCAGCTGTGCATGCTAGCCAACCAGATTGTTCAATTAAGCTTTGACAAACAAAACAAACAAACTTGAAGCTGATTAGTTTCTATGCAGAGCTGCACCAGATTTTGCAGTCTTCAGTTTTAGTAAATTAATCCCTATATGTTGCTTAGGGTTCGTTAAATCCTGTTTTAATGATAATTGCATTATCATTAAAGGAGCCTGTGAAAAAGCCTTTTGTTAAAAGGCTCAGTGAACTTTAAGTGGGAAGGAATGGTTCAGTCCATCTGCAAGATTTTGTGAGAATGCTGGAAGTCCATGTATTACTTAGTGTACGAAACTCTGTGAGGTTGATTTACTAAAACTGGAGCATGCAAAATCTGGTGCAGCTGTGCATGGTAGCCAACCAGATTGTTTAATTAAGCTTTGACAAAAAAGAAAACAAACAAACTTGAAGCAGAGCTGCACCAGATTTGAATCCCTATATGTTGCTTAGGGTTTGTTAAATCCTGTTTTGAAATTTGAAACCCAAGCAACAAATCTAATTAATGTCTAAGGGGTAGAGGGTAAGTTGGATGCTAAATTCTGCCTATTTTCAAGGCTAATAAGTAGGCTGCTGAAAAAAGAGGCCACGGGGATCTGAGAACTGCCATTGCAAACATTTAACAAAGCAAAAATTGTTATTGGGGATCAAATCAAAATTTGGATATATAACTTATTTTTTTTAAGCAGCAGTAGTACCCCAATTTGGTTTATTTCAATTTGAAAACAATTTGTGTTTGAGCACCTAGTGTTGTGTAGTGACGACGCTCTGTCCCTGTCTCTAACAATCTCTTGCCTGGAAATTACCCTGCCACATGTTCCCCCAAAGGAAACTGTAAGTATCTGTGCCAATGCACATTGCCGAGATACATTCTAATGTTGTTATAATTTTAAAAAAAGGCCTGTAAAAAGAAGGCCTCTGAAAAAAACAATTGCAGTCTGCAACATAGTTACATAGTTAGTCTGGCTGAAAAAAAGACAAAAGTCCATCCAGTTCCACCATAAAAAAAAAAAGCTGTAATCCTATACCCACAGTTGATCCAGAGGAAGACAAAAAAACCCAGCAAATCATGATCCAATTTGCTTCTGCAGGGAAAAAAATTCCTTCCTGATCCCCCAAGAAGCAATCGGATATTCCCTGGATCAACTTTACCTATAAATGTTAGTATCCAGTTATATTCTGTGTATCTAAGAAAGAATCCAGGCATTTTTTGAAGCAATCCACTGAGCTGGCCTACAATTGGAAATATACCCTGTGAAAAAACACATGTAGCCTGTTGTAATGCATATGAACAGGTAAAGTCTGTAAAGAGGCTGCGGGACATCAACAGCATTAAGATGTAACAAAGGATTGCCCCCCAACAATTCTCTAAGACAAAAACACTCTTTGCTATCTACATGACATGCATTACAGGTTTGCATCTACAAGAACTGCCAGTGCCTACAAGCCCTACACTAACCTTTCCCTATGCACTTTATCAGCAGCACTGCCTATGCTTTCCCTGTCAAAGATAAAGCACATTGTCAATCTGGCTGTTATGACCTCACCCTTTTATAATGAGGGGGCTAGCTTATTCAAAGGCCCCCTTATTGGCCCTTCTAGGAAAGCTGACCTAAGTGCAAAGGCCATACAGTTATGTTTACAAACAATTTGGTTTGGCAAATTGCCACATTCATTTGCATTGACTGCAAATTGTGAACATGCAGGTTTTGCCTTGAACCCATGGAAGCAGAAAACACAAACATTTCCCTATTTTCAAGGTTTTCTTATATACTGATTAATGCTTCAATCCACTAATTAATATTTAGGAATATCCTACAACAAATTTTTACAGCTCAAAGCATAGTGTCAGCCAAAAAATTATATCTTCTTTTCTTTAGAGAGGCTAAAAGTTAGAGCCTCTGTCTGTTTTTGACCACTTTCTGCATTTCTACTTGTGGGAGATTTCTCTTCACTTCCTTTGAGGACACAAAGTGATAGAAAATCTCTTCAAGGGAAAACAGAAAAAAAGAGCATTTCTGAAGAAGGATTAGAATTCATGACATTATTTTCATTGCTGTCCATACCTTTCTGTCCCAGTGATGCCCGAACCTTCCATTTCTTCTACATGCCTAAAAGGTACAAGAAATGTTCTCAATGGAGTCAGAAATAAAACTCCTCACCCTATCAAAAAATACATTTGGCTGGAGTTAGGCATTAAGCCTGAAAGTCAAATGAATTTACTCTTTCTAAATCACATAAAACAATCATAAAAGGCAATTTGCAAGAACCAATCAGAAACCACCTTTCACTAATCTGCTCTAAGCTGTACAAGACAGCTGTATGCATTGTTTCTCCCCCTGACCTCATGTCACCACTCTTTTCTGTAGTGATGTGAAGTCAGAGGAACCAATGAGAGCAATGAAGACATTTACACCCTTGGAAGCGCTGGTTTCCCATGAGGACAGTTCTAGTAGTTGGAGTGGGGTTTGGCAGGCAATGGGAAAGGTGAATATTTATTGCCTTCTTTCACAGGAAAGAAAGTTTAAAAAACATCTTGAGAGGGTCACTTTAAATGCATCCTTCCAGCAACATTTATATAGAGACACCTATTTTGAGCCGAACGCAAATGAGAAGTAAAAAATACTAAAAAGCAGCTGTTTCATTCACTTAGGCTGACGCCCTGTGTTTCATCTCTGCAAAATTATTCTGAAGAAAAGAGATTATTATCATGTCAACCATTGTGGAAGTTAAGTGACTTGGTTTTCTACATGCTGTCTACATGCTAATTTTGTAACACATGTGAATCAAGTCTACCAGATATTAAAATATGATTGTCTTAAAATAAAAACATATAATGTGTCTTTTAATTACTGTTCTTTTTTATCAGAATGTTTTAATTATTGTTTCTTCCTCTAGCTCTGTTTTGCTGATTTGATGCCAGTTGAATTGTCTCAGCAGGACCTCCCAGAACTGAGCAAGTTAACCTCAGGGTATTCTGTCTGCTTTTTTGTTTAAAAGGAAACCAGATCTCCCAAGTAATGATAGACATGAAACAAGGACAGAAAAAGGAATAAAATAAGTGCTAACAATAACGGCCACACTTTAGAAATACAGCAAAGTGTACAAAGTGGAAATAGGAAGTTAAGCAACAACCAAAACTGATAAGAATGTCCCTTTTACTGACCATCCCATACTGAAAACAGACATTGCAATATAGAATACTGAATGAGAATTTCTTTAGTTCAGTGTAATTGGTGGACATTACAATGTCTGATCGTCCCACTTTTATTTCTGTGCTAATTCTGGGCTCCTCCTTTGAAATCCCACACCCCATCTTCCCACCACCTCTAAATATTCATTGGCGTTAAAAAAAAAACCTCTAAATCTTCCTTTTACTTATCAAATCCATGGTCATGTGAAATTCCAGTCCTGTGTCTTCTCTGTTTCTCTGTGTACAGGAGATGAGGTTTGTATTTGGAGTGATGTGAACACTTCCTATAGGCTGTTGAGTGCTGGGGTCCTCTCTGAATTCAGAAGTCTGCGCACAGTGAGGTCAACATAAGGGAAATTTTGGGGAGCAGCTGGTAGAAGCACATATGCAGTGTTGGATTACTGGTCGCTAGACATGTGCACACTGGAAATTTTTGATTCATTTCGGATGCATTTTTTCATTGAAGAATTTTGTTTTTTCAAATTCATTATGTAGAACCACTTTTTTTTCAGGATTTGTTTCATATCTCTGGCATTCATTTCATATATTCGTTGGTCCAGGTGGATTTGAAGATTGCTATATATTCAATATATCATAGAATCGGATGGATTCAAATTGGAAGGATTTTATATTTTTGGATGCTAGTCTAACTCACCAAGACAAATAGCATGAGCTGATTGGATATTTAAACTGGCGTAGTGTGCATCCAAATTAACAAACAGAACAAAATTCAAATCTAAATTATTGAACGAATTTGAAAATTTAATTAATTTCCCCATGGGCCCGAACTACTATCGCATCATGTGATGTCATCCAAATGAAACAAATGCCTTCATTAATTTCATTATAACATTTATTCAGATCGTTGACATTTGTTACTATGTTCATTCAGAGATTCGTATACATTAAAATCTCCAAAAATGAAATTTTCTTTTTAAAAATTAATCATAATGACAAGCACATGTCTACTGGTCCCCCATACCCAGAACTGATGCAGGATGTCAGACTTAGGTGAATATAAAATGAGAGGGGGTTTCATTTTGCCTGAGATGGGCTTAAATTGTAGTTTCTTGCCCAAAATGTTATCAATAGGTTTTTAGTATACGTAACTAATTACAAACAGCACAACACAAACAAACAAAATATTTCCCAGCAACAGTTACCGGCCAGCCTGCAAAACAACCAATTTGGCTCTGTCTAATAGTATGCGTTAAAAACAGAGGGTTTTGTTTGCACACATTTGCAATTACATGAGTAAGCCACAGTCCAACATCAAGGGTACAAACTGCACAAGCCTGAAGAATGTATGACAATTGCTCCAGTAGGAAATGTATAGGGTCTAACAGCATATCATCAGACAAACTTTAACATAAGCAGTGGGAGAAGTATAAAAGTTACAGGGGGTTGAACCATAGAAAGGCACCAAAAATGAATTGGGCCAAAGCTGCAATAGGGTTCATATTAAAGCCTCTTCATAAATCGTGCGGCTTGCAGGGAGAAACAAATGCTCAGTTCTGCCTTTGGGAAGCTCCATTCACTGCAGAAGTGAGTATAAAGAAACCAGCTTAAAATGAAAAGGTCCTTTTACTCCTTTTGCGGATGCTGGTGAATCCCTACGATGTTACATGGACAGGCCTGTGGAAGTCAAGGCAGAAGCATTGTTTTCTGGCAAAGAAAAGAGTGTTCTGTAGTCATCCAGGTAGGGCTGACAATGATGGCTGGAAATTGTTCACAGAAAAGACAGTTTGGAAAATTTACTAAAACTGGTGCACTCAAGATTCTGGTGCAGCTGTGCATTGGTAGCCAATCAGCTTCTAACTTCAACTTGTCCAATTAACCTCTTCGCACCGATGTCACACAAATATGCTACCTCACAGAACGGGGCTTTTTTCTGTGGGGCCGCATATTTGCGTACCTGTCTTTCTGCTGGGAGCGCGCCGCACTGCGCGCTACCAGCACAAAGACCGGGGTGTCACTGAGAGCCCTGGGTCCCATTCTGATGATCGGGACCTGGGACTCCCGATTCCAGGTCACATGATTGCTGTGATAGCCCCTGATTGGCTATCACAGTGATCAGTCACTGTACAGCCCAACCCCTTGGTTTTTTCTCTCTCTATGAATGGAGGAGAGAGATACATTGTATCTCTCTAACTCCTAACATACAGGGGGAAAAAATTTTGTTAAAAAAAATTAAACAAATAAATATTAAAAAATAAAATTCAAAATAAAGAAAAAATACCTAGATCAAGGTTTGATCTAGTTCAGTGGTTCTCAACCTTTCTAATGACGCGACCCCTTAATACAGTTCCTCATGTTGTGGTGACCCCCAACCATAAAATTATTTTCGTTACTACTTCATAACTGTAATTTTGCAGTGGGAGGAGTAGTGCCACGTCATTGGTGTCAGTGGGAGGAATAGTGTCCCATCACTGATGTCAATGGGAGGAATAGTACCCCATCATTGGTATCAGTGGTAGGAATAGTGCCCCATCATTGGTGTCAGTGGTAGGAATAGTGCCCCATCATTGGTGTCAGTGGGAGGAATAGTGCCCCATCATAGGTGTCAGTGGGAGGAATAGTGCCCCATCATTGGTGTCAGTGGGAGGAATAGTGCCCCGTCATTGGTGTCAGTGGGAGGAATAGTGCCCCATCATTGGTGTCAGTGGGAGGAATAGTGCCCCATCATTGGTATCAGTGGGGGGAATAGTGCCCCATCATTGGTGTCAGTGGGAGGAATAGTGCCCCATCATTGGTGTCAGTGGGGGGAATAGTGCCCCATCATTGGTGTCAGTGGGGGGAATAGTGTCCCATCACTGGTGTCAGTGGGAGGAATAGTGTCCCATCACTGGTATCAGTGGGAGGAATAGTGCCCCATCATTGGTATCAGTGGGAGGAATAGTGCCCCAACACTGGTATCAGTGGGAGGAATAGTGCCCCAACACTGGTGTCAGTGGGAGGAATAGTGCCCCATCATTGGTATCAGTGGGAGGAATAGTGCCCCATCATTGGTATCAGTGGGAGGAATTGTGCCCCATCATTGGTGTCAGTGGGAGGAATAGTGCCCCATCATTGGTGTCAGTGGGAGGAATAGTGCCCCATCATAGCTGTCAGTGGGGGGAATAGTGCCCCATCATTGGTGTCAGTGGGAGGAATAGTGCCCCATCATTGGTGTCAGTGGGGGGAATAGTGCCCCATCATTGGTGTCAGTGGGAGTAATAGTGCCCCATCATTGGTGTCAGTGGGGGAATAGTGCCCCATCATTGGTGTCAGTGGGAGGAATAGTGCCCCATCATTGGTGTCAGTGGGAGGAATAGTGCCCCATCGTTGGTATCAGGGGGAGCAATAGTGCCCCATCGTTGGTATCAGTGGGAGGAATAGTGCCCCATCGTTGGTATCAGTGGGAGGAATAGTGCCCCATCGTTGGTGTCAGTGGGGGGAGGAATAGTGCCGCATCATTGGTGTCAGTGGGAGGAATAGTGCCCCATCATTGGTGTCAGTGGGAGGAATAGTGCCCCATCATAGGTGTCAGTGGGGGGAATAGTGCCCCATCATTGGTGTCAGTGGGAGGAATAGTGCCCCATCATTGGTGTCAGTGGGGGGAATAGTGCCCCATCATTGGTGTCAGTGGGAGTAATAGTGCCCCATCATTGGTGTCAGTGGGAGGAGTAGTGCCCCATCAATGGTGTCAGTGGGGGGAATAGTGCCCCATCATTGGTGTCAGTGGGGGGAGGAATAGTGCCCCATCACTGGTGTCAGTGGGAGGAATAGTGTCCCATCACTGATGTCAGTGGGAGGAAAAGTGCCCCATCATTGGTATCAGTGGGAGGAATAGTGCCCCATCATTGGTATCAGTGGGAGGAATAGTGCCCCCATCATTGGTGTCAGTGGGAGGAGTAGTGCCCCATCATTGGTGTCAGTGGGAGGTATAGTGCCCCATCGTTGGTATCAGGGGGAGCAATAGTGCCCCATCGTTGGTATCAGTGGGAGGAATAGTGCCCCATCGTTGGTATCAGTGGGAGGAATAGTGCCCCATCGTTGGTGTCAGTGGGGGGAGTAGTGCCCCATCAATGGTGTCAGTGGGGGGAATAGTGCCCCATCATTGGTGTCAGTGGGAGGAATAGTGCCCCATCACTGGTGTCAGTGGGAGGAATAGTGTCCCATCACTGATGTCAGTGGGAGGAAAAGTGCCCCATCATTGGTATCAGTGGGAGGAATAGTGCCCCATCATTGGTATCAGTGGGAGGAATAGTGCCCCCATCATTGGTGTCAGTGGGAGGAATAGTGCCCCATCATTGGTGTCAGTGGGAGGTATAGTGCCCCATCGTTGGTATCAGGGGGAGCAATAGTGCCCCATCGTTGGTATCAGTGGGAGGAATAGTGCCCCATCGTTGGTATCAGTGGGAGGAATAGTGCCCCATCGTTGGTGTCAGTGGGGGGAGGAATAGTGCCCCATCATTGGTGTCAGTGGGGGGAGGAATAGGGCCCCATCGTTGGTGTCAGTGGGGGGAGGAATAGTGCCCCATCGTTGGTGTCAGTGGGGGGAGGAATAGTGCCCCATCGTTGGTGTCAGTGGGGGGAGGAATAGTGCCCCATCGTTGGTGTCAGTGGGGGGAGGAATAGTGCCCCATCGTTGGTGTCAGTGGGGGGAGGAATAGTGCCCCATCGTTGGTGTCAGTGGGGGGAGGAATAGTGCCCCATCGTTGGTGTCAGTGGGGGGAGGAATAGTGCCCCATCGTTGGTGTCAGTGAGGGGAGGTATAGTGCCCCATCGTTGGTGTCAGTAGGGGGAGGAATAGTGCCCCATCATTGGTATTAGTGACACCAATGATGGGGCACTATTCCTCCCACTGACACCAATGATACTTACCTTCCTGACCCCTGCTCCAGCCTGGGCTCGCTCGCTCCCTCCCTCTCCCATAGTACAGACACTTACCGGTCAGATGTCTTCCTTCTCCGGCCGCGCTCCTCCTCTTCACTCGCTTGATCTTCGCGGTGCCGCTCGGCTCCTCCTCTCCAAGCTCCACCTCCTCGCCGGTGATTGGCCGCCTGTGTGCCTCTCCTGAGCTACAGTTCCGGCGGCCAATCACTGGCGAAGGATTGATCCCGGGGGTGTGTCCAGATGACAGGGACGGCATGTCATCCCGCCCACACCTGGAGACGGATAGAGGAGCGGTGTCTCGGTTCCTAAGGCCATCGGAAATATGTGTTTTCCGATGGTCTTAGGCGACCCCTGTGAAAGTGTCGTTCGACCCCCAAAGGGGTCGCGACCCCCAGGTTGAGAACCGCTGATCTAGTTCATTGCCAGGGTAAGTGTTTGGGTCAAGGTCAGGGTCAAAGGTCAAAAGATCAGGGTCAAAAGTCAGGATATTTTTTTTTTAATTGGTATTAGTGTCAGATAGTGTCAGTGTGTTTTAGGTAAACAAAAAACAACATGCGCACTATTGTTTCTGGGCTGTACTACGGGTACAAACAACAAATATCATACACATATATGGTATCGCTGCGATTGTCAAGAGCTGGAGAATTTATTTTGGGTTGTTCTTTGGTGGTAGGTTATGGTAGTAACAAGAAACACACAGCTAAATTAAAAAAAATGATAATAATTTTTTACTATTTTGGGCCAGTTTTCCTTTGATAATAAAAAAAATCAGGAGATATCCATTACCATTTACCACCAAATGAAAGCCCAATTTGTTCTGAAAAAAACAAGGTATAATTCACCTGAATGTACAAAGTAGTTGTGATGACCATATGTATGGTTTTACTAACATGTCAATGTTGCAAAATTGTGCTTAGGCATTAAGATTTGTTTTACCCTTAGGCTTGAAGGGGTTAAGCTTTGACAATAAAACCTGGAACCAGATTGGTTTCTATGTAGTGCTGCAGCAGAGTTTGCACCATGCAGTTTTAGTAGATAACCCCCAGAGTGTTGTAAGCCCAAACAGGAAATTTTGAGCACACTGGATTTCAAACAAATCAAAAGGTATTTTTTCGTACATACTATGTTTTTAAAGGAATAGAACATGGGGAAATGTGCATCTATTGGAGAGATAAGTCTCTTTCAGATGGGCAATTTCATTTATTTTCTAATTGTAATAAAGATAAGTGTTCTAAGTGAATATCAGGACAAAATAAAAAGGTATTCAGTATATGGGCTCATTCAGTTGGGTGATTAGTCCCGTCTTTCTTGCAGAGCCATTGGCAGCTGTCTGTGCATCCACCTTGGAGCTGCGGCAGGGAGCTCATAGAAATGGATGCACACATAGTGGCTGAACGGACACAATCACATGTCAGAGTTTGGCAGGAGCCAGTGCACAGATCTCAACACATCTGTGCACCCAGTCCTACTCTCATATTAGATTTTGGCATGCAATTGTGTCAGTGCAGCTGCTGAGTGCTTCCAATTCTATGCAGCTGCGAGGTGGATGCATGGGCATCTGCTAGCGACTCTGCATGAAGGATAGGACTGATCGCCCAACTGAATGAGCCCATATACTGCGTTTTTTTTTATTTTCCCCTGATATTCACTTAAAACACTTACCTTTATTACAATTAGAAAATAAATGAAATATACTCTCATTTTGTTGGTTTATTTTTTCTGAAAACTGTATACAGTAGGTGTGTACTGTTTAATACCCTTGAAACATTCCTGTAGTTTCTAATTCTGTCATAATACCTTTTAGTACAATATAAATATTTACTTACTAACCTATTTTAAGAGCTGGACTTCATACCTAAGAAAAGTCAGGCATGAATAGAAAGTATCAACTAAAAAGACATACACTTGAGCTTGACTTAGAATACGTACTTTAATAATTCACACAGGAAGAGCTAACCAAACAGGATGAGATAAACTATACAAAGGAGAACGATGGGAGACATGTTCTAAAAACTTTGTTACTATAATTCCATCAGCCTACTTTTCCAGCTTGCTTTAAATAGAAGTATGATGCCATGTCCAATGCTTGCTGCTGATGCAAATCCAATCATACAGTAAATGCTGTGAAATGAAACAAGTAGATGCCCTGGTCTGATAGTCTGATGGCCTGATAGAGACTGACTAAAGCAAGAATGATGGTCAAACTGCCCTTTGGACCTCCCTCAGTTGTGGTACATTCAGTAGCTCAATGGAAAAATGAAGCAAAGAGAAAAACTGCGGCAACAAAATGATTCCAGTGATTTACGTCACGGTGAAAGAGATATTGGCATATAATGAAAATCTCCACTCATAATTATTATTTACAGTATAACAAAAGGCAAAACTATAGTTTTGGACAGAGTGGAGATAGCTTAGAACACCTGTTACTACCTACTGCTAACTTCCCCCATTAGGGATATTCACCCTCTCTATATGTCATGTTCACTGTTTTCACCGAAAGTGAAAAAAAAAAAAAAAAAAAAGTTGGATTGTCCTCAGAACAATATAGAGTAGAAATGTTCCAATGGGGACACTAGTTCTGGTGACAACCAGGGATTTCCTCACTTCCTGTCTATGGGAGAGGAAAGGAAATCTCTAAAATGGGACACGGATGGCAAAAAATTGACAGGGGTTATAACACCCCCCCCCCCTTACTCTATCAAAAATATAAAAAAATACTTTTGCTTTTAGTTCAACTTTAGTATTGTTGGTAAAGTACAATTGTGAAAAGTGATATATTGTGTACCTCAGCCAACATACTGTATAAGGGGTCAATTTGTGTGTTCCGACCTGAACTAAAAACACACTTGGGTCACACAAACATATATGAATTATTATACAGGATTTATATAGAGCCAACAATTTGCTCAGCGCTTTACAATAAAATGGGAAACAATACAGCAACAATACAGTTCAATACAAGAGGGTTAGGAGGGCCCTGATCCTTGGAGCTTACAATCTAAGAATGAATTATCATGTCAGCCACAAGCTGTCACAGCCCGGGGGGCCCACACTGAAGATGCCGGCGCCAGGGAGAGAAGACGGCCGGTGAAACCAGCCATGGTGAGTACACCGCTGGACCGAAGGACAGGTAAATGTCTGTATTTTAAAAGTCAGCCGCTACAGTTTTTGAAGCTGCTGACTTTTTTTTTTTTTCAGGTGGAACTCCGCTTTAACTATCCTCCTGCCTAGTTAGTGGTACCTGATGATTGAAGTTGAATGATACAGCAGCAGTAGCAAAAGCATACATACTGTAAATTCATATTGGTTTATGGAAGCATGTTAAAGAACATCTAAACTCAAAACCAAAATGTAATATATTGCAACTTATCAATCTTCACACATGTAACTGCATTCGTTTTTTTTTTCATTTTCTTTTTTTTCTGGTTTTATTTTCACCTGGCAAGTCTGCCAAGTAACACCCTTCTTGTCCTAGGATGCCAATGTTCCCTCGCCCCAGAAACAAAATACGACTACAGGACCTTATCCATCTTCTCTCCTCCATAATATAGAGGAGCAGGGTTCATTAGTCCTGAGAGAGAGCCAGGAACAATGTAACTGATAACAGTCTGCACAGGCAGATAGAACAGAAAGTTATCAGGTTGAGATCTCTAACAGGATCAACAGGTATTTTTTTGCACTTATCAAACAAATACAACAAAACACTTTCAATGGTATATATAACAGAGAGAAAAGCACTGAATACAGTTTTTAGTTAGGCCTGGTTCACACTAGTGCGATTTCAAAGGTGACTTGAGTCGTGCAAATTCACATGAAAATGGAAATGATATTTTCATTGGAGCCCGTTCACATCAATGTGACTCAGCAGGGAGCAGTTTTGTGCGATTCCCATGTAATTTTTAGCACCATAGAATATACAAGTCTTATTAAAGTTGCATCCATGTAGCACTACATAATATCACTGAAAATTGGATCAAAATTGTATCGCAGCAGTGTGAACCTAGCTTTACAGTTTTACTTACCCTTTCAGTCTTGAAGAACTTTACCTTTTGAAATGTACAGTAATCTGTTTTATAGTTACAAAAATAAAGTCAAAGGAATAACAATTTCATCCACTGTAGCATTTATTATAGCACTTATCAATCATGGAAGATACATACATAAACCACCCTTTAGAAACTCCAAGGAAAAAATGAATGTAGGAATCAGATTTATTGACTATATACGTTGAGACTACAAAAATCCAACAGTTTGGGGTTGATTTACTACTTGAGAGTGCAAAATCTGGTGCAACTGTGCATGGTAGCCAATCGGCTTCTAACTTCATTTTGTTCAAATAAACTTTTATAATAAAACCTGGAAGCTGATTGCTTCCTATGCGGAGCTGTACCAGATTGTGCACTCTCCAGTTTTAGTAAATCAACCCCTTTATGTCTCCATGAACTGGTAGGTTTTTCTTTTGGATTCTAGGCAAACAGGAAAGGATTAGTTCAGTTGTGTCTTTTATTATTGGCAAACTTAACTTCCTGAAACAAGAGGACGTATTTTATATTATAATCTGAATTTAAAGTTTCAAACATGCCACAACTATCATTATTACCATAGTTAAAACAAAGACTAGTACATTTACAATTGTACTAATTACTGTGATTTTGGTTTCTACTGACAAAAGGATTTTAAAAGATTAGTTGCTTTTACCACAGTGACAGAAATTAGTGCTTTGGTATTTCTGAACAAATCCTCCGTGGGCACAGTGGTGTTTAAACAGTAATTATAATGAATGTTTTGCAAGTCTAAGGTATATTAATTCTATGAGCATTTTGGTTATACTACGGTCATTAATTTTGGTTTTCAGATTATGATAATAATGGCTATGGTTGCATTTGTAAACATTACTTAAACTGCATATAACGATTTATATTTAGTTGTCATTGTCCAAAAGGTGTCTTGTTTCTGCACTTATTATAGATATTTAAATTTTAGCTCATATACTGTATGTACTGTATATTAACCCCTTCACGCCGGTGCCTCCCAGCACTTTAAGGGGTTTCTGACGCCGGGAGGTGGGGCGGGGTTTAGGGTCATGTGATCGGCATGATCGGCGGTCACATAATCGGAAAGGTCCTGATCGCAAGAAGAGATCAGGACCTTTCCGTGGGACGCCGACAAATGTGCTGGGCACGCGCTTTAAGCAAAAGTTTGTTTACAAACAGTACACAAATATGCAGCCGCTCGGCGTCAAGGTCCAGCCGCAGAGAGGCCGCATATTTGCATACATTCGGCGTGAGGAGGATCACTTTGAGTGATTAGCCACTTGTCGTCCTGAAGATTTACCGCCCTTCCTGACCAGGCCATTTTTTGCGTTACGGCACTGCGTTACTTTAACTGATAATTGCACAGTCATGCAACGCTGCACCCAAATGAAATTTATGTCCTTTTCTCCCACAAACTGAGCTTTCTTTCAGTGGTATTTGATCGCATGTGTGTTTTTTATTTGTGGACTTTTTACTATTAAACATGTCCAGTAAAAAAAAATTTAAAAATCTAATTTCATCATAAATTTAGGCCAAATTTAGGCCAAAATATATTCTGCTACATGATTTTGCTAAAAAAAATCCCAATACGTGTAAATTAATTGATTTACGTGAAAGTTATAGCATTTACAAATGGCAGTATAGATACTGAGATTTTTTTTTCTACTAGTAATGGCGGTGATCAACAACTTTTAGCGGGACTGTGGTAGACATTCTGACACTGGGGGGGAACTAACTTGGTGTCACTGACACCCCAGTGACACCAATACAGTGATCAGTGCTAAAAAAAAGGCACTGACACTGTACTAATGACACTGGGCAGGAAGGGGTTAACATGAGGGGCAATCAAAGGGTTAACTGTGTGCTGGGAGTGGTTTACTAGGGGGCGGGGGGGTGTTCTTCACTGTAAGCACACTGATCGGGATGGCTGTACTGTGCACAGCCATCCCAAGCAGTGTGCTTGAGCTGACAAGGAGGAAGATTGTTAACAAAACAATCTTCCACCACATAGGAGATGCTCGATATTCGCCGGGAGTCGGCGGGTAATTACCGGCCATGACCCAGTGATTGACGTCTGTATCCGCGAATGGTGGCATGGGTAGGGCGCTCGCGCGGCTCAGGTTCGCCCCCTACCCGGGAATGCAGAATGGCATACAGTATATATACGTGATCTTGCGCACAGGTGCCACCTTGTAGTAATATATAGTTACATCTCTTTCTGAGCCAGCCCATGCAGGTCCAAGTGAAGAGCTAAAAGAGATTCCATCATCATTTTTACTGTCGTCTTCTTCAAAGGCTTCATCTTTATCATTAAACTCATCATCCTCAGGGAACTTCACATTTTTCTTTTTCTTCTTTTTTGTCAGCATTAAGTCCAGGTCATCCTCCTGGGATTTTGAGGCCTCCTGCACATCATCCTCAATCTTCAGATTCTTAATGCCTTCTTCTGCTTCATCCAGGTCAAACTTTTTCGTCTTTTGCTTCTTCTGATTCAAAAAGTTCAAGTCATCTAGATCATCAGGAGCATCTTTCTTCTAAAATGACTCATCGTCTGCATCCACATCCTTGTCCTCCACTGGTCCTGATTCCGCCTTTTTCGTTTCAGGAATCTGGGTCTCCTCCACCTGCTGTTCTCCCTCTTCATCCAACATAAAGGGCTTCTTCTTCTTCTTTTTCTTCTTGGTCATTGTAGGGTCGAAAATCATCTTGTCTCCAGACATGTTTCTGGCAAGTCTCGGCGCCGCTCCTCGAATGCTCTGTGTACAAACCAAGGATACCATGTGAGCCTTCCTATCTCCAACACCCGGCATGCCATATCTGCCATAGGGCGGTCCTTAAGCAGTTAAATAGGATCTCTAGTGCAAACAGTTAGGCCTTTGTTCACAAGTTTGCATTATAATGCATGTGTTATAAGGCAAAACAATGGATGTGTCATAAGAAGCAATGTTATTCATTGAGCTGTTCAGATCTTTGGGGTGCAGTGGGTTAAGCTGCAGTTTGAAAAATTACACAATTTTTCTGTGCATTATCATGTGCTGTTATTCCCAATAGAAAAAGGAAAACACATGTAAACACGCTACGGTGCACGTTAAAAAACACAATTAAAAATGGAGAAAAGTAGACATTGATAGATGTGAACATGGCAAGAGCAGTCTTAATGACACCTTGCTAGTGTACAGTAAGGTCAGTTTATTACATGCATGCCTTTACCCAATGGGCATTTTCTAGTCAGGTGCTAGATAGTGATTGTTGACCATTATGCATAATTCTAAATCTAAAAGCTAGCATATACATATAACTCAATATTATAAACAGCATGTGTAAAGTTGATATTGTTATATAAAATGTATTGTTTTAAAAACATCATACAACAACTATATAACTTCTAAACCCAACAGTTAGATATGAAATGGTTAAAGGGAAGTCACCTTAAAGATCTGCATTTAGAATTTGCTGATACTTTTTTGTTACTTTTTCCATGTGGCTTAGTTTAGAGGGAAGAGTGTCTTATGCTGATTGTTATTCATCTCATCTTATGCCAATGGAAAGCAGAAGTTCTGTAGAGTTAAATGAGAGCAAAGGGTTGCCTATCATCCAAAATACATGGAAACTCTATTTTGTAGTTGCTTGACATCGAAGGAATGCATGATTTACTCATTCAACATATTGCATTTTTGTATATTATTTCTATTCATGTTGCTATTAGCTATACAATTTTGTATATATACTGTACCTATAGTATACATAGTATATGCCTTATTCTGCAGTCACCAAAAGGCTTCTTAAAGTAGTATAAAACCCAAGAGCAACCATTTATTATATTGCAGCTTACCAATTCCTTTGATGGCTGCATTAATTTGCCTTTTAGGCTTTTCTCTCTTCTATTTTTATCTGGTGATCCAGCCAGTAAGTGTGTTGATTTTCAAAAGAACAAGCTGTCTACCAGTTGCAGAGATAAGAAAAACTATTTAAAGGAGTAGTATGGCCAAAGCTCTTTTGACCATATTTCTTTTCTGGGTTACAGGAGTACACTTATTTCTGCACTCCTCTGACCCACACTCCTCTCATCACGCTAAAGCCTGCTATCAACTGACGTCACAGAGCCAGTTCAGGTTCTGCAAGGATCCATACTTTAGTGTGCCATTGAAAGTCTGAGCCAGACTTTCCCACCCCCTTCACAGCCCAGCAATCCAATGAGCACTGGAGGGAAAGAGCAGTGATCAATGACCGACAGTCATCGCTCTCTGCTCAGTGAAGACCAAGAACTGAACAATCAGTGACGTGATCACTTGGTTCTTGGGCTTACAGACAGCGGGTTACATGCTCTAGCCATATAATTGAGTATGAATGTTTGGGCTTTTTCAATTCCACACTTATCCTTTAACACTGGCAGGGGAGCTTAAAATTATCAGATTTTATTTATAGAAAATTTTTATCTCATAAAAAAAAACTGTTGCTTTAACTGCTTATACCATGTTAGGTGGAGTTTGGCTTCAATCTGCTAGTGTGTTTAAATCTACTAATATATCTAACACTCCTTTTCCCCCAGACTGATAATGCTGCTGTTCAAATCTTCTCCCTGTGCTCATTCATTCAAAGTGAGGGTACTCTAATACAGGAGGTGTGTTACTGGCCAGATCACAAGGTCAAAACAGAGGGCAAAAAGCCTAAAAAAGAAAACTGATGCAACCACCCCTATGTAATGATGGTAAGTTGCAATACATTAGAGTTTTTGTTTGGGCTTTAATACTGCTCTATGAGCTTCTCTGGACATCTCCACACTGACTTTCAGAATGATATTACCTTATCTAGCAGTGGCAAGTTTATACCACTAGGCTAAACCTCTGCCCACCCTGGCATATGACATGTGCCAGACTCATGCACCTTACCAACCGCTCCACTTCTGTCACCCCCCTCTGTCATTCCCTCCACTGGCTCCCGATTGCCCAACACATTCAATTCAAACTACTAACACAGACATACAAAGCCATTCATAATGCCGCCCCAAACTACCTTACCGACCTGATACCCAAATACCACCCTACCCATAATCTTCGCTCCTCACAAGACCTCCTACTTTCTAGCTCCCTGGTCTCCACCTCCCACGCCCGACTGCAGGACTTCTCCAGGACTTCCCCCATCCTCTGGAACTCACTACCCCAATCCATCAGACTGTCACCTACCCTCCTCACCTTTAGGCGCACTCTGAAAACCCATCTCTTCAGGGAAGCCTACCCCGCCCTCACCTAACAGTCGATCTCCTCCACTCCTCCCACCACTCCATCCCCCACAGCCACTTCCTCCTGTACCACTATCCCCTCCCTCCTAGATTGTAAGCTCGAAAGAGCAGGGCCCTTGAATCCCTCGTGTTCTGTTTTGTTACTGTATTGTCTCATGTACTGTCCCCCATTATAATGTACAGCGCTGAGCAATCCTTTTAGTGCTATATAAATACTGTATAATAATAATAATAATGTGCAGTTCTGACACTATGGGCTCAATTTACAAAGCTAACAGATCCGGATAAGGAGATATATTTATATATATATATATATATATATATATATATATGTGTGTATAAATATATATATATATATATATATATATATGTGTGTATAAATATATATATATATATATATATAAATATATGTTTTAATTATTTTAATGAGAAATGTATAGACTCCTACCCCTGGGAATCAAGCCTCATCTCTTGTAACACTGAAATTGCATGGTGCACTCTCTGGTAACATATACTGCTCTTTATAGTAATATGCAGCTTTCATGGTGCTCTGCATAGCAATATGCTGCTTTTAGAACCCATGCACACTGGGCATTTAGCCCCACTGCATGGGACTTTGGTGTTTAGCTGTGGGCTGAGGGCACAGGTACTGGCAGCCTGTCAAACTCCGGGAGGCTGACAGCTGCTGGATGATACACCTAGTGGTACGATTGTTTGGGATAGTATATGCCAGGGATGTAGCCCATAATGCAGTCTCTTTGTGCTCTGGGTATTCATTGCTGGGTACATACATACATACGTTCATACCGCTAGGTGAACCCTTCAGCCCTTTCCAGTTGCAGCAGCTGTCAGTCTCTCATTGAGTTTGACAAGCTGCCAGCAGCTGGGTTGAACTGTGCAACTGTGCCATCCACCCACAAGTAAATGCCAGAGCCTATACACCAGGCATAAATGCCCTGTGTGCATGGGGCCTTATTTTGACTGGTAACATGCAGCTGTCAATGCACTGTTTCTAGTAATGCACATGTAGTGCTACCCGTGAAGGAGACGCTTGTATTTTTGCCCAGGTCTCCCCTTGCTCACCCCGCAGCCAGGCACAAAGTATTTTATTCCACAGCAGTGTACACACACACTTCCACTCATTGTCTTCAATGACCAGTCTAGAAGATGTTTGTTTTTGGAATTTTATTGTAGACCTATGTGCACAGAGAACATAAATACCACTCCCAGCATACAATGGAGCCACTCTCCCCTGCAATTGGCCAGGACTGTATCCATATTCATGCTGCTCATTTGCCTAGTTCCCTCTCAGGTTCTAGAATGCTCTCATAGCTTCCTGAAGGTGGGCAAAACTCAAGGCAAATTCAGCAGCACCAGAGCATCATGAGCAGACCTGAACAATCCATCACAGCACTCTATAAAGCAGAGCCCAATTAAATTTTCCTAACAGTTACTTTGTTAAGTAGAGAAACACAGCTATACTTATCCTAACTATACAAATCCTAGCACCTAACTAGAAGGGTGTTAAACACAGAAAAGCACTCTCTGGTAGTATGCAACTGTCAAAGCACTCTTTGGCAGCATGCAGTCTTATTGCACTCGCAGTGGCCAGGGTAGCTTTCACACTTTGCCTGCATTGTCATGTGATTTTCAGGCTTTTTCGTGCATTTTTGATACATCTTTCTCGCGGTTTTCATGAGCTCCCATTAATGCCTATGGAGCCAAAAACCCAAATATCGCACCAAAAGAAGCACCTGTGCCTTTTACCAAGTCACGTGGAAGCACATTGCATAGGTGTGAATGGGCCCCATAGACATTAATGGAATACCTCTTGTTGCGCAAAGTTGCATGACAACTGTAGCACAGAAAATACCACAGGTGTGAAGACAGACTTAGAGGCAACATTCTTAGTGCCTTCTGTTTTCTCACTAACTATGGAATTAAATAGGAGAGAGTGATTAAAGCATACCAGGGAGCAGATTCTATAATCCGTCACACAAAGCAGCATACACTGTAGTTAGCAAAACAAGGCGAAAGATACACTATATTGCCAAATGTATTGGGACACCCCTCCAAATCATTGGCTTCAAGTGTTCCAATCACCTGCATGGCCGCAGGTGTATAAAATCAAGCACCTAGGCATGCAGACGGCTTCTACAAACATTTGTGAAAGAATGGGTCGCTCTCAGGAGCTCAGTGAATTCAAGCGTGGTACCGTGATAGGTTGCCACCTGTGCAATAAATCCATCCATGAAATTTCCTTGTTACTAAATATTCCATGGTCAACTGTTAGTGGTATTATAACAAAGTAAAAGCAACTGGGAACAACAGCAACTCATCCACGAAGTGATAGGCCATGTAAAATGACAGAGCAGTATCAGCGCATGCTGAAGTGCACAGTGCTCAGAAGTCACCAACTGTCTGCAGAGTCAATAGCTAAAGACCTCCAAACTTCATGTGGCCTTCAGATTAGCACAACAGCAGTGCATAGAGAGCTTCATGGAATAGATTTCCATGGCAGAGCAGCTACATCCAAGCCTTATATCAACAAGAGCAATGCAAAGCATTGGATGCAGGGGTGTAAAGCACACCGCCACTGGATCTAAAGCAGTGGAGACGTGTTCTCTGGAGTGACGAACCACGCTTCTCTGTCTGGAAATCTGATGGATGTGTCTGGGTTTGGTGGTTGCCAGGAGAACGATAGTTGCCTGGCTGCATTGTGCCAAATGTAAAGTTTGGTAGAGGGGGGATTATGGTGTGGGGTTGTTTTTCAGGGGTTGGGCTTGGCCCCTTAGTTCCAGCGAAGGGAACTCTTAAGGCATCAGCATACAAAGACATTTTGGACAATTTCATGCTCCCAATTTTGTGGAACAGTTTGGGGATGGCCCCTTCCTGTTCCAGAATGACTGCGCACCAGTGCAAAAAGCAAGGTCCATGAAGACATAGATGAGCGAGTTTGGGTGGAGGAACTTGACTGGCCTGCACAAAGTCCTGACCCCAACCCGAATAAACACCTTTGGATGAATTAGAGCAGAGACTGGGAGCCAGGCCTTCTCGTTCATTATTGCCTCACCTCACAAATGCGCTTCTGGAAGAATGGTCAAACATTCCTATAGACACACTCCTAAATCTTGTGAGCATCCTTCCCAGAAGAGTTGAAGCTGTTATAGCTGCAAAGGGTGGGCCAACTCAATATTAAACCCTACGGACTAAGACTGAGATGCCATTAGAGTTCAAGTGCATGTAAAGGCAGGTGTCCCAATACTTTTGGCAATATAGTGTATATCAATAGGAAATTTTGAGCATGGTGTTTTTATACTTAAAGCAAGGGACAGCCCCACTCAAAAAGCATACATGTATACAGTGTATTTTGTTCACCTATTTTGTCAACTGCTATTGATATGCTTAATCAAACAGCTCTGATAATTACTGCAAGTAGGACATTAAATAAGATTAGGGTTTCAGATTGAACAAATGTGTGTTGTCTTGGCACATGCCCATGTAAAACTGAGTTATTACAGTTTTAGTTTAAACATGGTACATCTGCACAGATCATCTACCAAGAGAAATGGCAGTGTCTTTTATTCATATTTTTCTCTATTGATACCTTACTGTTAAAAGAACACTTATTCTACAAAAGCTGATTTTGGGGGGTCTTGGAGCTTATAACATGTTCTACACTGAATCCAAAAGATAAAGTGGCACTCAAAGGTCTTTAAGGTGAGAAGTGAAGTAAAGAAGTTTTTATTCAATGTTTTGAAGAGGCACAAGCTTGTCTTCTTAAGGACAAGGAATTTCTACACCTATAGAGTTGACAGCTAAATCTAGATATATCTCACTGTAATCTCATCGTAATCACTGTATGTCACTGTCAAACACATATGTAATCTATTTTATTTTATTTAATGTGCATACGAGCAAGTATGTGCTTTTTGGGCATTGATCAACACTGTAAAAAACTAAAGAGAGCTATTGCTGTGATTTTGGCAGTTAAAATATAAGCTGCTAAAAACCTGATATTTCAGTTCTGCGTGTACGCTTGTAGCTTGCATCTTTCACCAAAAGAAAACTAGTTCTGCTTGAATGGTTAGACTGATTTACTGTTAGCTATAAAAAGGTGACTTTACTTTGGAGGTTTGTTGGCAATATTTTCAGCAATGTATTGAACCCTTCTGTCGAAGGGCTGACTTACAGATTAGAATGTCAGAAAACAGCTTGGACTCCCTGGTCCTAAAAGACAATGTTAAAGGTGTATCTGGTGCTACACACCCCTCGTTCTTGGAGGAGCAGAAATACAGGTTGATAGTGAAGGTGGTGGAGGCATACACTATGTAAAACTCACCTGCATTCTTGGTATTTCTTGGCATATGAAGTGGTATAAAGGTGAGGCCTGCGTTTTTACCAGCCCTCTTAGTTTTGGGTTACTAGACTAAATGTTTGTGCATCGGGCTAATGCAATATGGTGCAATGTTCATTTAATACATAAAATGTGGCATGTTTAAAATACCCATACCTTAAACTATTCTTTAAGCAGAGGAATCACTGGGGCTGAAAGGAATAGAGACTGTGTAGGTATAATAAAAGTGAAAGTTCCCTAAGCTCACTAAACTTAAAAAAACATAAATAGAAATAGTGAAATAGTGAAACTTTGTTTACTTAAATCATATACACCATGTTAAAGTGTATGTCCATCCAAAACCATTTTCTTTTTTTTGGATAGAGTGAGGAAGAGTTAAAAGCCCCTTCAAGTTTAAACTGCTATCCAAGGTTACATTAGAGAGATTTCCTCTCACTTTCTGTTCTGGGGATAGGGTCCTATGCGACAAGAAGGGAGGAAAACTCAACAACAGAAACAAAAAAAAAATCAAATGCTTTTCTCTAGTAGAGTTGGCAATGCCAAAAACATCCGCTATGATATTCTCTAATGAAGCCCCAGTTAGCAGTAAAAACCCAGCTGGGGTTCTGATTCTTTTCCATTCTAATGAAAAATAGATAAAATTGTTTACAATGACTTACACTTTATAGAAACAGAATACCCTGCTTTAGTAAGGTGATCCTATTTTATTAGCTAATCTTCTTGGGGGAATGTCCATATCTTTATTCAGCACAATAAGAAATTAAGGAAAAGCAAACACAAAAAATGTGCAAGTCATAACAAAAAGTACTTTGAGGTAAACACTGCAATATTAACAAAAAATATCCACTCAATCTATGTACCTTATAATTCCTGTTTAAACCAGTGCCAATACCTATTTATTAGACCAGGATCTCATGGACCATGAAAAGGCCCCTTTCACATGAACTGCACATGGTTTTGATCAGCAGGGGATCTGTCTGCTAATTCCCTGCTGAGCTGAGTGGTACATCCGGAGGACAGGTCCATGTCCGCTCATGCAGAGCAGACACAGACCACTCTGCTCTATGGGCAGTTGGATGTAAATGGACCAGCTGTCCATATACACCCAAGTGCGCTCCGAACCGATCCGGTCAGATTGGATTGGAGGTAGCCATGTGTAGCCATAGAGGATAATGGAAGGTCTGACCAGGTCCACCTGAAAAATGGACAGGTGGACCAGATCAGGCCTCTCATATGAAAGGGGCCTTAATCATGACCTATGATGAAGGTGCAGTTATTCTTCAACAATCTAGAACCAATCGAGTCTCTACTGTCTTACTTGTTATCCTCCCATACATAAAATATGGAAATACACAGACCAAGCTCCCAGACCAAATCAAAACCATTCATAGAAATGTCAGCATTGCTCTTCAGAATGTATTGTTGGTTGTGGAATATATAATATAAGTTGTGCTGGAAATGAAAGGTCCTGCAAGACTCCAAAACATTGCCTTGCTGTAACTATGTAATCGTTCATTAAAACTTTTAACCCATATTGGTGATCCTCGGTATGCTGGTGACATCCTCGCTATCCAACCTCTTAAGACACCAAGAACTGCCAAGAACTAACAGTGTAGAAGTTGACAGAAATGTCTGCAATATAGTTCTTGGTATAATGTCATTAAAAATAAAAATATGGTAACTAATAGGAGCAAGTACATTGTTTATTAGAGGTGGAGTATGTATAATTTGATAATTAGATGGCATGTGGGTTGACTATGTCTACAAAGTTTTACAGTCGAGATTAAGAAAGTCACCAAGCCAGTTTTGCCATGGGGCGGATTGTCAGATGGAATGCGTAAAATCTAACTTGTATAGTAAAAGTTTTCACTTCACACACTTGTCTAGCCACCTCGTAGGGGAAATGAAGGTTATTAATGTTTGCTTGCAAACTGGAATGAAAATTGTACGTCTTTTCATCTCTTTTTCTGTGATAAATGCCAGAAAATTCAAGTTGGTTCCCTCTTGTCTGATCCATCCACAGACGCATGCTTTCTTTCTGTAACCAGCTGTACTTAATTGCACTGAGGCAAGCCTCTTTTGTGTACATGAAAAGAAAACCTGCAATTTATTGCAACATTCTGTATGGTTTCTGCTGTACATCTGCCCTTTGTGTCAATTAAATGAACTGATCTATTAGGATATGTTTGCAATTCATGGGGTGGACAGCTATATTTGTAACAGGAAAGAGATGAAAAAGTCAGACATGTGGATCACTGGTGAAAAGAGACAAATTGAAGGCACCAGTAAATCATTCGCACGATTAGCTAATGCTGAAACACTTACTAGGATTCTGAAATGAAATAGGAGTAAGATATACTCAGGTCATTGATGGAGCAGCTTGACTGAGAATTGAGTGCTAGGAGGCTTAGAGAAGTCTGGAGGATATTACACATACAACTATTATTTAAAAGGCCACAGTGAAAAAGGTTGAGGTGCGATTTTAGAATAAAACCATGTAAGAGTCTTAAATAAGTGATAAAATTAATCCACTGAAGGTTAAATACTTATTGAATTACCAGGTATGAAGCTTCTGGCAAGGCCAATAGTGTATCTTTAAGTGAGTTGAGGGAGTATTATAAGGCCCATTTGTAGTCTCGGTAATTGGGTCCCTTGTTGTCTTGGTCACCCAATATGCTTACCAGCTACATTTATAAATTTCAATATCTAAAGTGAAGAAATAAAACATAGTTCCTTCCCATAATTACAGATCTTAAATTAAAGTTGGTCATGTGCAAT